>NW_026087412.1:13552300-14966750 GCF_022539395.1 Myiozetetes cayanensis | reverse complement strand
GGCACAGCATCTCGCGGGCCTTGTCGATGTTGAAGTCACGAGCGCGCAGGAACCGCAGGATGTGCTCGTCCTTGGGGATCTGGGGGAGGAGAGAGGCCCGGGGTCAGGCCTGGCACGTGCCAGGTGCCCTGCAGAGGAGGCTGCAGAGTGCACACCACTTTTCAATCTCCTAAAACCAAGGCACTAAACCAAACACGACACCCCATTCCTCCTCCCTCCTGAGCTAACCCAGCCGGCAGCAGCAGAGGGTGCCAGCAGCAAACAGAAGGGCCCGGCTCCCTGCCTGGGGGAAGCCTTTCCCTGATCCAGGTCCCAGAAGCCCCAGCAAACCCCAGGCTGGCTGATGTTTCCCTCGGCTGCTTATCCACAAGGACAACCACAACACCACGTGGAAGTCAGGGAGCTGCAAGTTTACCTGCCCAGGGCAAACCAGCACAGGATGGAAACCAGTCCCAGCTAACACCTTAACCAGGTGTTTGGAGCATGGGCTGTTTGGAGTGGGATCAGACTGTGCAGTCTGAATGATCCCACCAGCACCAATTCCAGTTCCTGTGCAGTTCCTGCTGCTGGTGTTTGAACTGGAAAGCTGCTGAATGCTTCCAAAGGCTTCCCTGCCCCACCCCCCACCACACTAACTCTTGCTCCAAATCAACCAAGCTACAACACCCCCCTCTCTTTATCCCTCATCCCAACACTATCAGTAATTGTGGCATCACAGGCACAAAATTGCTTTCCCAAAGCAAGCCTGTAGAATGGCTTATTCCAGCCTCCTCCCAGATCTCCCAGGTTCCCTTCAGCTGAAAAAAAAAAAAACACAAGGAAAACTTGCCAGCAAAGCCAAGCAGCAGGAAATACAGTGACTCTGACAGATTCCACAGCAGCACCAGATCTCACCAACAGCCTGGCAGCTGCAAACCCAACTGGATTAGAGCTCCACGTGCTGCTGGATTCATTCACCCAGCTCCCCTAAAAGCTTCCATTAAAAATTCAAGCTCTGTGGAGCAGGGATTGTCTCTTCCAGAGCATCCCCACTGCTTAACACAAGCACTCCAAGCCCTGCTGTAACACAAAACAGCGTGTTCAGGAGTCAAAGCTCCTTTGTTTCTCCACTGCCAAACTCAGGAAAACAGAAATCAGGACAGAAAGAATCAGGCAGGAGCAATCTCGGTTTCACAAGCTAAGAACTGACTCACCTAAAGAATGGGGCAGAGTTCAGGCAGCCCAAACTAAACCCAAAGCACCTGAGGAGCAGGCAGGAGATGAACACTGTTCAGCAGGTTCCAACACTGCATCTGTTTGGCATGGGAAGGGAAGGGCAGCCTTCCCAAACAGGACCTCAGGAGTATTTAGAGGAATGCCCCCAACATTTTCTCTGCATCACAGCAAGATTAGAGACAGCAGAGTTTTCATCAGATGATTTACCTCTGTGCTCCTGCTGCTCAGAGGCAGCTGTTACTCAGCAGACATCAGCCCCAACACCCACAGCAGCCCCTGCACCTCCTGCAGGACCCAGGAGAGGGGATGGCTGGGGGAAGGTTCATCACTTTTCGTGTTTCAAACCTCCTCTGCTCATTCACAGCTTCAGGCAGGAGGCAAATCCAGGGCTTCTGTTTGGACCAAAGGCAGGAAGCTCCGAGGGGACTTATTCCACAGTGGAATTAGTCTTTTATCCTTGTCCAACCAAAGCAGTAACTCCCACATGCAAGAAAATGAAGTTTTAATTTCAGCCTGGTGTGAAGCTGTGTGCACTCTTCTACACAGTGCAAAGCCATGATTGGGAGCTTTAAGTAGTTGCAATTTTAACACCGTTCCAGTTTGTTCCTTCAGCTCCTCAGATTTTGAAAGCAACAATAAATCTGATTCTAAAGGCAATGCCTGCTTTGGAAGAGACAGGGAAGGGATAGTGAAATAGGACAGAAAGGACGAAAATAAGAAGGGCCATTTTCCAAGAAACAGGAGATCTATTTTTTGATATTTTCTGACAGAGGAATAAGGACATCCCTGCTCAGAATGAAAGGAACAGATTGTCACAGCAAGGTAACAGCCTCTCCAGGGAAAACCCCAAGGCTTGGAAACCCAGCTCCTGGTTTTGTACTGTTCTGACAGGGAATCAGGGGAAGCAAACATGGGAACAGTGTGAGGGGGTTCAGGATGAATTTCCAATAGCCAGCACCTTCCTTCCTGCAGTGTTCAAGCTCCCCTGGGGACTGAGCTCCCAGAGCCCACCCAAGGGTAGGAGAGCTCAGCAATCAGCTCTACCTGGCCCAGCACATCCCACCGAGCTCCGAGCACCCCCAGGGGCAGCTCTTCCCCTTTTGCCTCACGTGCCCTCACTTTTTGCTGCTCCAGCTTCCATTCCCCAGCCTTTGACACACAGGGGAAAAAAAACAACCCAGAGAACAAAACAGGCAAATGTTTGGATGGTGCCTGTTCCAGCTGAAAGCAGGATCCTTGCAGATCACAGGGATGGATAAAGCCTCCCTGTCTTGCTCCCACCTAGGGCTCGTTTTCAGTGGATTCCCAGTAGGTGAGATAATCTCCTACCACACCAGAGCCCACACTGTTTTACTGGACAGGTCTCCATGGACCTGAAAAGCCTCATGTCCTGTATTTCAGAGCACAGTTATACCCAGGGACTGATCCCTGCCTGCCCCTTGTTTCGTGTCCACTTGCCAAGCACCTTTTATCTGTCAAGAGGCTGAATCGGGGGGCACAGATCACAACCAATATTTAGCAGAGGCCCTTTTATTAGTTAAGCTGTTACTGTGTTTACTCCCAGGCAGAGCATCACACTAACATGACAGCAGCCTGCAGGGAGGAGTTACAGCCCCTCAAGGGGTCCTCTGCTCCCTCAGGTGTGTGTGTATTTATAGACACACATATCTATGTGTATGTAGTCATGCTCCTGGGCATGGTCCCTGTTATCCAACAAGTTCCTGGACACCAGTGGTCTTGGAGAGCTTTGGAAGATGTTTTCTGTTGTGAATTTATCAGCTTTTACAGATTCAACAGTGTTGTTGATGGCTGGAGCTTATCAGCCACTGGGGGACTCCCACACTGCCCCAGCAGTTCTCTCCACCCTGAGGTTTTCAGGTGGATGTTTCTCCATCCACCATTCCATGCACACTCTCACAGAAGGGAACTTCTTCATGAGTTAAACAGCAACAGAACTGTGGAGCTAAGTCTTTGTTACACTTTAGTTCTACATGGGTGATATATGTTAATTCTTCCAAGAAGAAACAGGGCTTTATAAATGATGTTCAAACTCCCTGTACTCAGATGAGACACAGAGAGTCTCAGCTCTGAGAGAGACACAACACATCGCACACAAAGGACTGGTAAAACGCCTCTAGATGGACTCTGCTTTCCAGGGGGATGTTCCAACCATCTTCCTCCTGTTTCCTCCTCTTCCTAAGCACCATTTGTCTACTCATCCCACCCAATCACTCTCCCTGTCGCCATCCTTCGCTCTTCCCTTTCCAGTCTCTCTCCATCAGGAAATCTGGGCTCAGATCACTCTCGAGGCACTCAAGCTGCCCCAGATCTTTTCTTTTCTCAGCCACAAACAGCACAGACACCTATCCCAGGACACTCTTGACCTATTTTCACTCAAGTTGAACGTGAGTCAACAGTGCCCTGGCGGCCCATTGGGCCGCCAGGGCACTGTTGACTCACGTTCAACTTGCCATCGACCAGGACCCCCAGATCCCTTTCCACAGTGCTGCTCTCCAGCCCCTCATTCCCCAGGGTGTGTTGCCCCAGCCCAGGTGCAGAACCAAGGGTTTCCCCTACCCACCTTGCCCTTGTGTGTCTCCTGCAGCCACTGGCGCAGGCGGATCAGGCAGCTCTCCTGCAGCGGCGTCAGCTGGCCCAGGTAGCGCTCGATGTAATCGGCGTCCAGTTTGTCAGCTTTGGAGGGAGAAAAATGAGGGAACAGTTCAGAGGAGAACTGGCCTGGCTGCACCCTGCCTGAGGGAGGGAAGGGTTTGTGTCACAGTGGTTGGGGGTGTGAGGCCACAGACAGCACAGACTGGGTCCAAACTTGATCACTCCACTTGTCTCTTAGAACACTGATATTCTGTTCAGCCTGAACTGCTCCAGCAGGAGCTTTAAAAGATAAATCACGAGCTCTAGCTGCTCACTAACCACTCCAAGACCTGGGCACTTCAATCCCCAGGTTGTCCTCAAGCCTCATGCACAATTCCAATAACAAGAAGCTAAAAAAGCAACTCACTGGGAAACCAGATTGTTACCCTGCTCAGGGACAGCAGAGGGAAAGGGAGAATAAAACCACATTTCTGACAGCAAGGAGAGGGAGGGGGGAGGTTCAGCAGGGGGAGAAGTCCTGTGCACACCAGCAGCTCAGAGACAAAGGACAAGGGGTTGGTGACTGCCAGCACTGAGGGCCAGATGTGCCACCCAGGGCTGGGGTGTGCAGTGCCAGTGAGGGGAACAGGGCACCGGGGCAGCAGCTGTGCCGGGGCACACGAGGGGCAGGGCTGGGGGACAACCTCAGAGCTGCTCTTCGTCAGGCACAAGGGGTTGCACCTGATGCCATGACCTACAGACAAGGGCTGGACACCCACAGGATAAGCAGGATAACACAGAAAACACATTTGGAAGTGCTACACGTGAGCTGGGGAATACAGGCAGAAAAAAAGGTCAGGTGAGAACAGACATTTCCAAATTCCAAGCTTTTTCCCTGGTTACACTCGGCAAAACAAGCACTATCTTTCCTTCTGAGGAATGACAACAACTGTTTCTAATACCACAACTCTAAATTCAAAGGTCCCTCCTGTTTCTTTTTTGTCAGAGAAGTGTTTTATTTAGTCTACAAGATATCAGACCAACACAAGGCATGATAAGGTCTCATTCAGGTATTTTCTGGGAGAAATGCATGAGGCAACATTTTGCAAGTTTGTCTTGGCCTGATAAAGGGGCAAAAGCCAACCAAACTGGTCCTCAAGAATATGAATTTTGAAACAGATAAAATACTTCATTAAAATTCAACTCTAGCATATTCAAGACACCTTTAAGCTTCTCCATTTTAAAGCAGAAAATACCTTAAAGGGCAGATCATTTTCTTTTCTAAGCTCAAAAACATACTGCTTGTGCAGCTTTTCTTAGCTTTTCAGTTTTAGGGAGGGGAAAAAGAAAAAAAAAGCCCATTGTTTGTTTTTCTTGGTAAAAAAAAAAGAGAAAACAACTTTCCTTCCTCCTCACCCACAATCCGGAAGAAAAACCTGAAGCCAAAAGAAATAAAAATAAACTCCTTAGTGCTACTCAAGCCTCGTCAGCAGCTGCTGCTGCTGCCTGGGCACTACGTACCATCAGGGCTGGCAGCCTCTGCAGAAGGGCAGGGGGATCCAGGAGCCCCAGAATCCAGTGGGATGTCACCAGCCTCATGTTCCAGAGCCGGGCTTGGCTCATCCTGCCCGCTCCCGGCCGGAGGGCTCCAGCGCGGGATGAATGTGATCCCCTGGGAGATCAGCTCCTTCAGGTAGTGCTCAATCACCTCCTTGCCCTGCAGGGGGAAACTCCCGTTAGGAAAAGCACCCTCCAGACCCAGCAGGGTGGAGGGTTTTCCTCAGGGCAGAACACTGACACTGCCAGAGATAAACAGAAGGGAGATGTTGTCTCCTTCCATCTGCACCCCCCTGTTGAGAACCCTTCTGTAGGAAAGGCCCGTATCGAGGGTGAATTACAATTAACACTGCCCAGGCAAATTCCCAGTGCTACGGATGCAGCTGCCCTTAAAACACTTTTCTCCTTCTCCTGCCCCCAAACCATCAGTCAGCTGCCCTGTTCCTCTGCAGCCCAGGCCAACAGGCCACTGAAAGGCAGTGCCTCTGCCCAAGAGAGACAGGGTGCTGATTTTCACCCCCAACTTTCCCTTCCCGCACGAGAACAGTGTCCCCACTGTCCGAGGAGCCTGGCACCCCCAGCATCCACTGCAGCCCTCCTCTGGCACGGCCTGCTCCATCCCTGAACAGCCACATTCCAGCCAGCAGATTGTTCTCTGCTCATTGCACACCGGCTTCTCCCTCCCCTTGCCCAACGGAGGGATTTCAGAGCCGTAACAAAGGGGACAGAACGACACCCAGAAAGGGAGGCACGCAGAGCAGGTGTGGAATTTGGGCTTGTGGCCCCCCTCTTACCCGTTTGATGTTGGAGGTGTACTGCTTCATGGCAATTTTCTCCACTGTGCTCTCGAAGCCAAAGAAGGACTTGATGTCGAGAGACGCCGACTGCTCGAAGCACGTCCACTCCTCGTTCTCAGGGTGAACCTACCCCCCCAAAGGACACGTGGGCTTGGCACATCCTCGTGGAATGGCAGGGCCCTCGTCCCTGGCACCACGCTGGCTGATCTCCAGACTTACAGAGTGAGGGGGGCAGAGGAAGCACCGACTGTACCTAACAGGTTAATTCTCCCAGAGTAACAGAAACTCATCACAAACTGGGCATATGGATGCTTTTTAACCCAACATTCTTCACATGCACGGGGAAGTCAAAGGTTCAACCGCACCTCTGCCCCAGCAGACCTGAGAGGTAACAATAGTAGCAAAACTTGCATTAAAATAGGAGTGAAACTGCCCACTTGAAACCACGATGTCAAGAGCTCCTTATGGAAGGACAAGGGATGGCCTTGTGGGCTGTGTAATTAAAATTTCTACATCTGCAATGAAGAAAACTGAAGAACAGGGTGTTTTTTTCTAGTTTTAGATGGGAACTCAGCCACTAATGTCAGCCTTTCCCCCCAAAACACTGGAGACGTGGCAGAGCAGGGAATTTTCCTACTCAGTTCAAAACACACCTTTCCTTTCTAGTCATTTCCCCTCAGTGAACTCTATATATGGTAAAAACTATATAATCTTTTCCTCTTTTAAACTTAACCCTTTCCTGAGGAGGCTCTGCCTTCTCTCTGCAGGTGCTGCTGTTCACAAACTGACAAGAAGGGACAACAGTTCCAGCCCCCACACAGCGACAGATAAAGGACAGATTCCTCGGGGGCACAGTTAATAACTGCAGCAGCAGGATCACATTTCTCCAAGTTGCCTCAGAGAACCCTGCAGGAAAGGAAAGATGAGAATAAACCTGCTTCCGGTGCACTCTGGCAGGGAAAAGGGAACTGGTAAAAATAGAGCAGGGAACCATCTTGAGGATGCAGCCAGGAGCTCCCACCCTGTTCCCCTCGAAGCTGACGTTTCCTTCCGAAGGACACGGGACACGGCCAAAATCAGCAAGTGTAACAATGTCTGAAGAGATCCCAGAGGTGACCTGGGAGCGTTTCAGACCCATCAGCGCCTTTGACAATGATGGAAGTTTGATTTACTGCGGTTTTTAGGAAACCCCATGGAGCCACCAAGTGATCTCTGGCTCAGGAACCCCCTCAACCATCCAAAACGTTGACAGCTTTTCAGCTCCTCCGCTTGCTTGGAGCTGCTCACAGCTTGCTGGCTCCCAAGAAGCTGAGCTGTTGTCCAGCTGCCAAAAGGGCAGGTAAGTAACAGGATCTGGACTTTTGTTTGAGGGACAAAAAGCAGTATCTGATTGCTTCCAGAAACAGCTGAAGCTATTTACCGGTGACCGAGCCCTATGAGCACAATTACAGTGAAGTGGCACCCTGTGCTGAAGATGCAGCACAAACTGAGACAGCCCAGGCCACAAATAAGGCTCAAGACCTTTCTCCAAATCTTTAGAGCACAAAGATCATGACATGGTGCTAAAACTTTGACTTAGTTGTGGGCAAACTTAATTGCCAGACTTCCCTCAGGCTCTCTTTGTAACAAGTATTAAGGGTTCCACTCTAAACATCCAGATACATTCTCAAGATCCAGATGCTTTTATTAACTTGAATTTCAACCAAAAAGAAACTCAGGGAATAGCAGCAGCTCTGGAGCACCATCTCTGTTTTTTATTCTCACTCTAATCAGAGAATCCCAATCAACCCAAAGAAGTTTGGGTTGAATCATGGAATGGTTTGGGTTGGAAGGAACCTTGAAGACTGTTTAATTCTACCCACCCCTGCCATGGGCAGGGACACCTTCCACTAGACCAGGGTGCTCCAAGCCCCGTCCAGCCTGGCCTTGGACACTTCCAGGGATGGCACAACCTGTGCCAGGGCCTCCCCACCCTCACAGGGAACAATTCCTTCCCAATACCCCACCTAACCCTGCCCTCTGACAGTGGGAAGCCATTCCCTGTGCCCTCCAGGCCCTTGTCCAAAGTCCCTTTTCCAAAGCAAAGGAACTGTATCTGATCACAGAACGCTGCTGTCCAGTGCTGCAGGAGTGCCCAAATCCCTCCACAGCACCTCCACCCTGCCATTAGTGCCCCATTCCCATCGCTTCCTGGGCAGCCCCAGGAAGCAGAGCACTCACCGAGTAGCTGCAGGTCTCGCGCACCACGACGCGGTTGGCGAAGGTCTCGTTGTGGGCCTCGATGCGGAGGGTTCGCTCCCTCCAGTTCACAGTGTTCCTCTGGATGAAGAAGACATGCTCCACCCCTGCAATCTGAGGGGGGGGAAGAACCAAAAGGAGGGGAGGGGGGAAGAAAGACAGAGAAAGAAAGAGTTACTTCAGGAGCCTCTACCAGGAGCCAACAAAGCCCGGGTCTCTCTGTGCCCCGGGTTCCACCTGCCTTCTTCAGCAGCCTGGGAGCGTCCACGTTCAGTTTGCAGCTCCGCTCAATGACGTGTACAGCCCCATCCTCGCTCCTGGATTCGTGCAGGATTTCACTCCCCAGGAACACTGGGATCTCTGGGCACGTAGGGAAGCGCTTCTCGTACGCCTGGAAGTGAAAACAAAGCAAGTTCAGCTTCTGGGAAGATCAGCTTTAACTCTCCTGCCCAGAGAGGTGGTGGATTCACCGTCCCTGGAGGGTTTTAAGATGAGGCTGGATGTGGCACTGAGTGCCATGACCTGGTCATCACAGTGGGGTTGGATCAAGGGTTGGACTTGATGATCTCGGAGGTCTCTTCCAACCCAGTTAATTCTATGATTCTATGATTCTTTCTGGATCAATTAACTCCCTTGCAGTAAAACTCCAACAAAACAGAGGCCCCTCAACCCCTGTGTTGGCTCCACTTCTCTCAGAGGTGAAGTTAAAGCTAAATAGTTACAAGCAGAGCCAGGACCAAGTCAGTCATCAGCCAAACATGTCTTAACATAATTTTTCTTTCACACATGAAGCAGAAACAAAATCCTGTTGTTAAGGAGTACTAGGAAGGGACTCATAATCAGGAATCTCATGGTAAAAGCAAGCACAGCTCTGCTGATTTCTGCTGGCTAAAGACTTGAATTTCATTATCCCTGGGTCAAGTCAATACTGTCTGTATGAAGAAGCTACTAAAAATGTTTAACACCTCTGTACCTTAAAATGTGATGTGTCCAACAGTTCTAGTGGCCCTAAACTGTCAAGGGTAAGACCATAAATTACTGGCTACTCGCTTTCCCTTGCTTTATCCATTTCTGAAACAGTTCTGTCCTGGTTCTGAAATCTTCCTTGTTTTAATTAGCACATCCCTCTGAAAAGCCCTTTATCAGTTCCAACAGAAATCCAGTTTTCCATGGCACTTGTAGCAAGTTAACTTGTATAAACCTACTGTTGCTCCTCTTTCCCTAAGAAGAGCATCTCTTATTATATGCACTTCTCCATCTCTTACTATATTCTGAGATGTTTGCAGGACAGAATGTGTTCCTTGGATTTCTGACAAGTGTCTTGCATGTTGTGATTCTGTTGTAGATATGTGACTGCTGCACAAGCTGCCCAGAGTTCCACCAGAGCTGTTCCAGGAGAATCTGAGCTCTCCTTCCATTGCACTCTCGGAGCTCCACATTTTGGCTTTAAGATTTTTCTGCCCCCATTCCAAGGCCAACCCTAACCTCTTCCCATCTTCCATAAGACCCAATCATTTTGTTTAGTGCATAAAAACACAGCTCCTCAGGAGAGAAGTGTCCACCGCCAAGGAAAGGTTGATGTGATAATTCCCGAGCTCAGCAGCGCTGTCAGTGCACCCACAGCAGCCACATTCCCTGCTCCCACAGCAGTGCAAAGGCTGGTTGTCCCTGCATGGATTCGTGGCCCCTGCTCCTAAAATAGCCCAGGCACTTAAGGACACATTCCATGTCTCCTGCTCCTGGAGCTCTGGACGGGAAAGGAGTTATTTCAGATTATCGTGTTGCTCAGTATCAGGAGGGAAGTGCAGGCAGTGCCAGCTGGAATTCTGGCCATAACAGAGCACACAGGACTTTAAATCAAAGGCAATGAGCAGTGTCCTGCCTGCTCTGCCACATTGCTGGGAGAACTTCTACCTATGCTTTTCACTCTCATCACAGGGAAAACTAAACCAGCCAGCAAAGGCACATGCACTGCTTTAAGAAGCCTAATTTGTTGTGATGGGAATTCATGCACAGATATCAGGCATTGTCACAGGACACTTGCAGGGGTGCACCCCTCCAGACTCCAACTACCATCCAGTGCTATCCCGAGGCCAAAGCCTTTGCCTTGCTGCTCTTCCCTGTTCTAGTACATGCCAGCAAGTGCCTCCAGGCCACCCACTCTTAGTTACTGGAGTCCCAGCAGTCAGACAGTGAAAGCTGAGAGCACCTTTGTAGGCCACTGGGATAACAAAACATTTAGCAAGCATTTTTCAGCTGTTTGCCCCGTGTCACTCCTTCCCTGTGCCCTTAACACACTTGCAAAAAGTGTCACTGAAAACCTTACCCTGAGAGAAGGCTGCCCCAGTCGTCACCTCAGCAAGGGTGAACAGTTTGATAGGACAGAGGGGAATGGTCTTTAAAAGAAGACAGATTTAAATGGGATATTGGGAAAAAATTCTTCCCTGTGAGGGTGGGCAGGCCCTGGCACAGGTTGCCCAGAGAAGCTGTGGCTGCCCCATCCCTGGAAGTGTCCAAGGCCAGGTTGGACGGGGCTTGGAGCAATCCTGGGATATTGGAAGGTGTCCCTGCCCATGGCAGGGGGTGGAACTTGATGAGCTTTAATGTCCCTTCCAAACCCAAACCAGTCTGTGATTCTACTCTTTCAGGGGTGCAGCTGTGCCAGAAACATTTGAGGGAGTTTGCAGAGGAACAAGAGCTGCTCTGCTGGGACCAGGATCCTCCAAAGGCCTCAGTGAACAGCTTCACCAGGAGCACTGAGCTCTAAGTGCCCTCTCACCACTGCAAGGACACAATGACCAGTGTGAACACCTCCACCACCACTGGATCCAGCTGCTTCTGGCTCCCACCTGAAGATAAAGCCCCGGGATCTCAACACACCACTCCCTCTTTCCCCACTTTGACCCAGCTGCAGACAGGCTCCCTAACAAACTGTCATTAAATCCAGCAAAACCAAGACCAGGACTAAGGGGGTGCAGCCACTATTTCAGACAGCTGAACCACACCTGGAGAACCAGGACAGGCCAGGGAGAGACACACGTCAGTGCACAGCCCCGGTGATACAGCTGTGACAGCACCCAAACCCATCACCTAACGAGGGGGAACACTGCCATATTTGAGAAAGAATCCATATCCACACCGATATTAAGTCCTTTGCTAATCTTCTTCACACAACAGCTCTAAAAATACAGCAGGGAAGATGCCTGAGCTCACATGAAGGACAGCTGAGGCCCCACGCTGCAGGCACAACAAAGCTGCTCCCTGAGCACCCAGACCTTCCACCCCTGCAGGCACAGCTGAGCGGGAGGGCAGCCCCTCTTTGCAGCCTCTTATCAAAATCAGCATCCACATGCAACAGCCTGTTCCTGCTCCAACACTGAGGGAACTTATAAAGCCAGAGAAATATTTCATTTTTTAGCCAACCCTTGCCAGCCTAGCTGGGATTTCTCCTCGCCTGTGATTCTGCAGAGCACAAGGTGAACCACAGAGTGTTTACTGTTAGCTTGTTTTAATGCCTGGGCTGCCTGCACTTGCTCTTTCAGCTCCCTGCTGCAGGAACTCTGCTGATATATAGGAACTGGCTAACATATGGGAACTATGATTTGTCTCTGCCTTCTCTGCCCTCATCCCAGCAGGAATAACAGCAGTTATTGTGCCACTACTTGTGTGTTAAACAATACTGTGGGTCAGACAACCACCTTGATGATTGAAAGTTTCAACAGGATCAAATATATATATATATATATATATAATGGATGGCTCCATGAAGCCACTCCCTCTCTTCCTCTAAACCCACCAGGATTAACATGGACTGGCAGACCCAGCTCACACTCGTGCACTTTACAACAACTATTTTCTTAAAGGTTCAGATTAACGTGCTCTCTTCATACCCAAACCAACCATTTCACAAGAGGTGGTGGCCCAGACCCCACTCGTGTCCTTCCCTACATCAACCTGGTTCCCCCTAGATTTCAAAAACAAAAGAATTGTTGCAAAAATCAAAATCTTTTGTCTCGACCACCAGTCCAAAGTGTCATTTAAATCTTTGCAGTCCTGAAACTGAAGTTACACATTAAATTTCACAAGAGGGCTGAGTGAACTCAGAGGGATTTGGGATCTGTTTGCATTCTTCAAGATAGTTTGTTTAGAACTATAACCACTTATTTTTGGGTGCCTCCAAATGTAAAGAAAAAACAATAATTTCAGTGCAGCTGGCAGCCTGTTGGAAGGAAAAAAATTCAACTATGAAGAAATTAAATGAAAAAAACATTACAAGGGAAGTTGAAGATCTCAAGCTCTCAGTGGTGTCAGATCTTCCTTTCACACTGAAGGGAACCCAAACTAGGACAAGAATATTTCCAACTTACATTGATCTCTGCATCCCAGCAAAGACCCCTCAGTGCCACTGAGGCTGACAAATGATTAGTCACACCAAGCAACAATTAATTAATAGTGAGATGGCTGACTGTGAAACCAGTAGAGTGCTCTGACCAAGGTTTTGCCCCCTGATCTCCTGGGAAATGTGTCCCAGTGGTTGTACCTGTGCTGAGCAGACTGTGGGACCAACACCGAGAGATGAACATCAGGCTGGGAGAGGAGAGTTGGAGAACAACAGAAGAAGCCACGCTTGAAAGTGTCCCCAAGTGCTGGCCAAACACACAGCAACCCCACAGCTGTGGGAGGAGATGGCCCTGAGGATCAGCCAGGTACCAAACAGAGCAAATTAGACAAAAACACGGTCAAAATGAAAAAATGAAACACTCTAAAGCCTCACAGCCACAGAGAAAGGGGGAATTGGCCTCCTCTACAACCCCCTGCTTCACCTGCCTAACCCCTTCCCCTGCAGAGCAGAGGGTCCTGTCCAGTCCTGCAGTTCCAAGGTGACAGTGCAAGTGTGTTCCTGCCCCTCCTGTTTACCAGCTGTGTCCCTGCTCTTCCCACAGGACCCACAGCACACAGCAGTGGGCAGATCCTTTCCAACAGCTCCTCCTGTTTCTCCTCCATGGGTTTCACCGTCCTGTTCTCACAAGTGACCTCGAGAGCAATTCCACAACAGAGGCCTCAGGAATCCAAAACAACAGGGGTGTGAAACCACTGAATAACTGCCTGAAACAAAACACCTCACCAGCCAAACCCCTGCACACCTCGGGGCAGCCTCTTCCAGCCCAGGCTCTGCTGGGCCTGGAGTGGTTTCCACGTGCTTCGAGGGGCAGCTTTTGTTGGAGGATTTCATTTCATACCTTAATATCCTACAGGGGAAAACTATGGACTGATGGTGAGACCAACCTTTGAGGGACATTCAAGAGTGCAAATGGGGGAAAATTCTATTGTGTAGAGCACAAAGGAACTAAACTGTGATGCACCTGACGTAGACAGAAACTTGCAGTCAGTATTACATGAATATGTTACAAGGATAAGTGCTTCATCCTTGTGGTTAAAACACTTCAAACTTGCATGGTCAACCACAGTTTAAATCTGTGTGACTTAACAAGATTCCTCGAGGTCATGTTACAGCCATGTGCAGATTGCCAGGAAAAAGGAAGTTCTGAGCTCAGAGGAATGGGAAATAAGGAGGAGATCCGATATCAGGTTTTGAGCTAAAGATGGCCGGACCATTTTGCCCATTCCTTTGAAAACGGGTTATGAGAAGCAAGATAAAGGCCCCTCATCACTTTTAAGGAGGAAGTGGATGCATGTGGATCAGCTTTTGAGCAGCTCTGACGACACATAAATATTCCTCTGCAGATCGAGGTGTTTTCAGATGATGGCCTTCCAGGAAAAAGTAATTTCACCTTGCAGTTCCTCCCACTGCTTGGTGCTGAAGGGAACCAGTCTGCACCCACATTCACCAGACACAACAATTCAGTGCTTTGAACAGAACAGAGACCAAATTCTCACTGACCAGAGTAGTGCAAAATAAAATACAAAGGGAACGGTGTGGGAGGGATCAAATCAATACTTGGGGTACAGAAACTGCCCTGGAGTCAGGGAAAAGGGAACTCCATTTTAAGGAGCTGCAGAGCATCCACAGTAAAACTCCTTGGGGCCTGAGGGAAAAAAATAAAAGAAACTTTTGCTGGCAAGAGGAAAATGATTTTCCAGCGAGAAGTCCACTGGACAACAGCACCCAGGCTGCAAACATTGACCCACTGTTATCTCTGCCTGGACTACAGCCAAGGATTTGCCTCATTTTCTCAGCTTTTGGTGAAAGAAACAATTCAGGGAGCAGCAGTGCCTATCACAACACAGGCACATGTCAGGGCCACAGAAGCCTCCTGACAGCAGCCCTGCAGCTGCACAAAGCTAGCCCAGGAAACCAGCCCTGTGCCTGCCCTCCTGTCTGAGCAGGAACAACAAAAAAGCCTTCACAAAAAGCTGTGGAAGTGACACCTCCTGGAAGCACTGCTCCTGAGTGGACACGTTTGCCACAGCCCAGTGTGGAGAAAGAACCAAAACGGGAAGGCAGGGAGGGAATCACACACCTCGGGGAACACCTGAAAGAGCAAAACACAGCAAGCCAAGTGCCCAGCACACACTGACTGCTCTAAGTGACTCCAGAATCACAAAGGGGCTCACAAAGCTGACAAATGGCTCCTCGGAAGGACAATCTGTCATTGCCAGAAGCTGCTGCGAGAATTTATACACACTGGCATGATTCAGGGTCAGACTCGGGCTTAGTAGTTAAAACAAATCCATCCTGGCTGAGATGTAACAACTGGTGATGATTCTAAATTTTATCACCGCTTTTAGTCCCTGCTGAAGAGTTTATTATTTGTCTTCTGCACCTACACATTCAGTGGACAAGAGAAGAGTCTTTTAATCACTGTTGGAAGGCAAAATAATAGTGACACCTCCAGCTGTGTTGTGTCTCCTCGTGCTGGGCTGCTGTGCCACTGAACTGGAGTTCATGTCAGAGCTCATCCATCCCTTTACTGATCAGATTAAGCTTGAGACACAACTCACCCTTCATGGAAATAAGCCTGGTTTTAGCTGGAGAAGGGACTATCCTGCACAGGCTCTTTGAATTAGTGTAAATCTCCTCCAATCCACACATGGTGCCAGCACCATCCTCTCCTAAACCACTCTTGCCCAGAAAATGGGGTCTCAGCAGTGTCAAAACAAAGCCTTGTGTGATCCCCACAGACAGGCCAGATGTGCAGATGCTGCCAGCAGTCCTCCAGAATTCCAAATGAATAAGCAGTTCCTCCATCAGCTTCTTCCAGACAGCAGTTCTTACACCACCCAGCAGCTGTGACCAACAGCACCCACCAAACACTTCCCACCCCAAAATCTCAGGGGTGCTGTCAGCTCTGCCCAGCCTGACTCTGGCTCCCCCTGGACGTGCTGGGTGCCAGGGGGAGGTGGTGGCAGGCCCAGGGCTGCACACACAGAGCAGCTGTGCAGAGCCAGCCCAGCTGACACACAGAGCAGCCCTCTCAAGAGCTGTGGTGCCAGAGGCTTCTCAGCAGCGAGATGATGGGATATTTATAGTGCATCTTGACAGCGAGGTTTCAAGCCATCAAGTCACGCTGGAGCATCGTGTCTTGAGTCAACACTTGATTCTCTCCAAGTGCATAAAATGTTAACCCAATAGCTTCTGACAGTCACAGCAAACTCACCTTCCAAGCATGGCAAAAAGAAGGGAGAGGGAAGCTGCCTTCTTTAAAATGCCTGGCACAGCCCATGGCTGCAGACAGACCATCCACATCCACAGAGGACTCGTCAGGAGGCAAGTTCTACAGACCTGACAGTCCATAACATCAACAACAAAATCTGTAACCTGTACATCTAAAATCTGTAACAACTGGTAACAGAGAGAGCAGATCCTGTTTGGCAGGGAAGTATCTATTTCTGAACTACTGCTTAGATTGTTGTCAGGACATTCCATGTCCTGCAGAATCCTTAAGGTTGGAAAAGACCTCTAGAATCACTGAGTGCTGTTAACCCAGCACTGCCATGTGCCAGGTTAATCCATGACATAGACAGAACACCAAGAATAGCTGTTTTGAAGCATTTCCCCCCCCCGCACATTGGTTCTCTCCCAATCTCCAGGGCACTGCCACCCAGCAATACCACTGCAGACAGTATCTAAAAGCCATTGTCCACATCACAGCAGCTCCAGAGGAGCTTCCAAGCACTGGGCACGCTGGATACACACTGCAGAGCTCTACCACCCTGTGTCACCTGCAGCTACCCAGGGACACAGAGAACACTGCAGGAACACCTCCCCTGGCACTCCTGCAGCTGCTGCACTGACAGCTCCACTCCAAGCTCCTTGGCTGCTCCACACAGCCCTCTGTGCCATCACTGCTGCTTCGGAGGGATTCCAGCTGCCAGCAACTCATCCACTCCCCTGCAGCAAGTGCTCTCCTGGTTCCAGAGCTCACACTTGGCAGCACAGGCTGTGAGCCAGCATCAAATATTTGAAGCTAACATTCTGCTTTGCTTTACTTAAAACCCAGCCTGTGATGATACCAGAACAGTGGCAACAACGTGGAGCTCCAGATGGGGATATTCCAGTCTGGAATTACAACTCGGGAAGCTCCCAGTTATCCCAGTGGTGCATCTGTGCTGTGGGCACTGCAGCTGACCCAGACACACAATTTATGCAGACAGAGCAGCCTCGGAGAGCTGGCTGGGCTGTGAACACACACATTGAACTGCCACTCCAAACAAACCCACGGAGCTGACTGATCCTTGCTAGACACGGGTGTGTTTGTACCTTGCACTGCTCTCACACCCCACTTATCTGTTACCAGTGTGTACTGCGAGCTTTTTGGGCACAGGGGGGTGTTACACAGCAAAGGGGGCTCACTGGTTCTGCTGCAAAAGCATCACCACATCAGCCAGTGAAACATCAAGCTCTGTAAGACACCACAGCGTTAGAGGAGGGCACGTCCAACTTATCAGGATTTAAGCAGTCTCTTTATACACTCTATCTGCTAAAGGCAACAGCAAGAAGTCATTAAACAAAGCTACTTCAAATCTAACCTCTTTAACACAAGGCATGTTGATGCTGAAATGGCACAAATATAAAAATATCTTTGAAAAAAAAAGTCCGTGGAAAGCAATTCTGGCTGTCAGGACCTGAACTCCAGCATCCAGAGTTTCTTCTCCTGCAGCTAAAGCAGCAAGGAGCTGTTTTCAATTAGCCTGCATCTACAAGCCTCCTAACACTGGTGACATGTTGGGATGATTGAGAAATAAGGGATGCATTTTGATTTTATCTGTACTGGATGGTTGACTCCTGTGGGTAACCCTGGGCCAGATCCTCAGCTGCTGGAAGGGAGCAAAACTCCAGTGTCTGCAGAGCAGCTTTGCCAGTGTGCAAACAGCCAGGGAAGTCCAGGCTGATTATTCAGGGGCAGGAGTCAAAAGCCAGTTTGTCCACTGCCAGCTCCAGTGCCAATCATCAGCACTGCTTCCAGCAGGGTCAGGCACGAGAGAAAGACATCTCACATCAGGACCAGGGATGTTTGCTTTTGGAGGGGCTATGGGCCTGTGTGCAGGATGAGAGAGTAAAGATGATGGAGAGGGAATATTTCTGCTGCTTTCTCCATGAGAAATAATTTCTGATTCTAAATAAACCCACAATGTTTGTGGCCTGAATTAAATTTGCCATTCAGCTTGTTAGAACCCCCAACACTCAAATTGTACTCAGCCAAAACACATGGAGACACCATTAATTTCCTGCTTTGTCTTACCTGTGAAATAAAGAACTCCAGATCAACTAAATGTAAAGAACACTGGAGGCTTACAGGAGAGCTGGAGAGGGACTTGGGACAAGGGATGGAGGGACAGGACAAAGGGGGAATGGCTTCCCACTGCCAGAGGGCAGGGTTAGATGGGATACTGGGAAGGAATTCCTGCCTGTGAGGGTGGGGAGGCCCTGGCACAGGTTGCCCAGAGAAGCTGTGGCTGCCCCTGGATCCATGCAGGTGTCCAAGGCCAGGCTGGACAGGGCTTGGAGCAACCTGGGCTGGTGGAAGGTGTTCCTGCCCATGGCAGGGGGTGGGACTGGATAGTATCCAATGTCCCTTCCAACCCAGACTATTCTGGGATTCTATGAACACTGAATTGCCACTAAAACCAGAAAAAAAGAGTCATGTAGCTGCTTGGAAGTGCAGGCAGCAGGACAGGACCTCAGATGACCAAACTTTCACTTGCAGACCCAGGCAGGGAAATCGTGGGCTGCCACAGATGTATGAGAGTCTGAGAGCCCCCAGAACAGCCACCCCCACCCCAACCAACGCTGCAGCAGCAGGACCCCCCCGGCCTGAGGGGCACCACTCCCCCAGCACAGGAAACACTCCCCAGCACTGCCCATGTGTGTGCTCAGGAGAGCCAGCTCCCAGTGCTCAGATCTGTGTCAGCACACGCCCTGGGCAGCCAAGAAAGGAGGTCAAGCAGAAAGCAGCACTGACTCACAGCAGGCACACGGGGGGCTCCACAGCAGCTCGCACACAACTGCACACACAGCGGGGGCTGCGGCTCCTGCAAACTCCCCATCACCTCCTCTGCGCTCGGGCTTCTCAAAACCACGGCATGCTTTTAGGTAACAGTGCAGAAAGGCCCTTCTCTTGCAGCACAAGCCATGAACTGCTCCTGGCAGCGGTTAGAGCTGAACACAGAAGTGTAAACGTGGCAAGAGGAGCAAACCATTGCCAAGCTGCGAGGGAGTTCTCATTGACACCACCAGCGCAGCAATTCAAATTACCCACCATGTACACAAGACCCTGTAAGGTCCCTGGGGGGTTATTCCAGACCTGTGGCTTCAGTGACCACCCTAAGCAATTCCAGTGAATCCTATAAAGTGTGTGAAAATGGCAGACGTCAACTGTAAGCTTGAAGGGCTGAGGCACTCCTAAAAATATCGGGAACACAACTCCCTGATATTTTCAAAGCTAAAACCCTCCAGCTAAAGCTCTCTCATCTAACCTAATAATTCACTGTAAGTAACGTTAAATATGCAACCTCTCTCTCAGCTCTGTTTCCTACACAACTGTGCATGTAGGACTCGCTCACCCAAACCAAATTCTCATCCCCACACATCAGAGAAGGCTCACAAACATTTACATCACAGGAAGTTTTCACTCATGAGTTATCTGGCAGTACCACCTCTACTTCTGGATTTTTCCCCCTCACTGTAATGTTTTAGTATAAAAAACCCTTTCAGGTTTCTAACTACAGCTGCTACACAAAGAAAATTATAAGTAAGTTTGTACTTGGGGATTTTCTTGGCTCTAAGATAAAATCAGAAGACGTGCAATGTCAAACTTGCTGATCTAACTGAAGGGATGACAAGAGCAGGCCCAGAGAGGCATGGACAATCCACTGGAAGGAACAGCTCCATTTAAAAGGAGACACACACAAAAAAGGAGATAAAATGGAAAGGAAGAACATGACAGGATAACAAAACATAACAGAAGTCAAGTTTCTTTTCATGTACAAAGGATAAAGGTGTCAGGCACTGGTTATAATTTGAAGAGCATAGTATTTTTGATCCTTTAATGTGAATCCAAGTTAGGAACAAAGCAGGTGAAAGGGACTACTGTGAACTTGGACAGGTGTGGGAAAACCACTCTTTATTTAAATCCTTTTTGGAAGGGAGGACAAGAAAAAAGAAAAAAATTCAGAACTCCCAAGTGACCAGAAAAAACCTGCTAAGCTGATTCCTCTTTACTGCCTCAGATGTACAGGACTGGCAAAGACAGCAAGAAGGGGAATGTCCTTTCAAGGACTTGGATTTCACCTCAGATCTCCTGCCTGCAAACACCCAAACAAAGCTGCAGGAGCATTAGTGAAGAGCAGAGTGTAAATCCAGAGACAATTACCCTGACACACACTAACAAAGCTAAAGGCAGGGGCTCATCTGTGCAGCACAGCCCCGAGCGTGCAGAGGATGAGCTCACACACCCCCCTCTGCACAAGTCCAGGGAGGATAAACCATGTTCCTGACTCCAGAGCAACAAATGGCACGAGAAACACCCTGTGTGTGTGAGCCAGGCCAGGGAGCAGGGAATTGTTTGCCCCATTTGTCTGGGACAACTCTATTTCTTAGACTCCTATGTGAGCAAAGCACACCCACTTGTTTTCTATGGTATGGTCCAAACATTTGAAGTTCTGAGGGAAAAATACTTTTCCCAACTCACTTCCTGTGGGCTGTTCAGGCTGGCACGAGGCGTGACCCTCCCCGTTATACAGAGGAGGAATTAAGCACAAATGTGTCAGGCTGAAGGGTTCCTAGAGATCTGTAAAACTTAGGGGTGTCTCGAGGTCACCTTGTGACCTCTGCTTTCCCACCACAGCCTGAGACCTCAGCACCACAGCCTGAGACCTCGGCACTTCAAAGGTTCCCACAAAGCAGTTGAGGGGGAAAGATGAAAGCAGCTGAATAGCAGGTTCCCAGCGCTGAGGAAGCTGCTGTCAGATTTACGGGGAAGCAGGTTAACAGCAATGCCACGTGCTGAGGAGCAAAACAGCTTCACTACACGCCCACTCTCCCTGCAAAACTTCCAGCAACTGACAGCTGGTACCTGACAGCTCCGCGAGATCCTCGCTGCCTCCACACGCGCGGGAGCTCCATCTGAACACGCCGACTGTGGGAGCAGAGTCTGCACCCAGCTCAGCCTGCACACACCACCACTACACTGAGATGCTGCTTCCCAACACCAGAGCCTGCTGGGAACACTTGATTTCCACAGGACATCAGGGTGGCACTAAGGGGTCTGCATTCAGCTCCCTACTCCGCTGCACAGTCCTCTGGGTGAGCCTGGACACGGAACTTCTTCATGAGAAAGAGGAGTAACGACTTAGCTAAGCTTTGCTGAACGACTGAAGGATGACATTCACAAAGCCAGCCCTGAAATCCCAGGGAATTTTACCCTGTTGTGTTGAAAACCTGAAAGCAAGTAAAACTAACCCACTTGAAAACTAAACCCACGAGCCCCTAAAGCCCTTCAGGCATGTGCTAACAAGCTTACAGGGGATTTGTCTCGAGGCAGCCCTCCTATATTAGCAGCCAATCAACTGAGGAGCATCTGGTGGTAGGTTTATCTGCTAATAGAGGCAACAGGAATGTGGAGAGGTGTGCATGGAGCTAAGGCATCATGTACCTTCTAAAGTACCTTCATCACAAGGACTGTGTCTTATTCTCACACATTCCTGTATTTCCCAGGAAACTGGAAGAGGAAACATTGTCAAGAGGAACACAATGTAGGCTCTCCCTTCCATTCATGGGAATTTCAGCTGCCTGCAATGGCTGTAGTTTTCCATCTTCATTCTTGGCTTCTAATAGGCTAAAGAAACCAAATCTCAGGGACTGAAATGCCCAACAGATTACAGGACAAAGCCTTGCAAGACTCCATAAGCATCTCTGGGCAATGCCCAAACGCTGAGGGCTGCCCTTGAAATGCAAACAGCAAACCTTTCAGAAGGGTATTGGATTCACACCTGGTTGTGACCAAGTCCAGAAAATCACTTAAGGCATCTGCCATGGTCACAACAGCTTTCTGCATCACCACTGGATGAGCTTCAATGACAGCTCTCAAGCCCCTTGGGGAAATCACAAAACTCAGAGAGACATCTCCCAGCAGTTCAGTCATGGAGTGGATAGGGAGGTAAAATAAAGAAGAATTTTTTCAAAAGATTTCCAGCTTTTAACCAAATCCAAAAGCTCACTATCATTGAGAATCCAGTTCTAGATATATCCATTCTACAGTGCTGATTGGGATCACATCTGGAGAGATCCTGAACCAAGGGGCATTCGGTGAGAAGGCAGACACAGTGTCTGGCCACAAACTGACCCTGACCAACTGAATGTCACAATTTTCTTTCCCTCCTTGTCAAATAATAATTACAGAAAGTTTTGTTGGATTTTTTCCCCTCCTAACGACTAAGCTGCCCCTCTTAAAATCCCGGCGTATCAATTCTCATTTTTCATGGAAGATGGGAGGAGAGCTGAGCCTCTGCTCCTGCACTGCACCCCCAGGGCTGTCACACAGATCCAGCCAAAGCCACCCCACCTCCCCCTGGCCCCAGGCTGCACCCTGAGCAGCTGGAGCAGCAGAAATGCTGGGTGTTACTCACTGCCATGACGAGCTCAAAGGGGTATTTGTAGACTCGAACTGGGGACTGGTATTTCTGCACCATTTTCACCACGCACCTGGAACAGACAGAAATTGGAAAATTTTAGATCCAAACAGCGCAATACACTCTAAGCAATTTTTTACAGACCTTACTGGAAGCCTTAACTCTTTTTACAAATGGAGAGGAGATATATTAGATAGAATATCTTGTTTAGTAGGTGGCAGAGACAGAAGAGACAAGTCTCTGCAGTCCCAGTCCAGGGCTGTGTCCAGCACACAGCAGCACCCTGGGCAGCTTCCCAACAACTTAGAGCTCCAACAACTCGCAATAATTAAAGCACAAAACAGAGATGTAAAGCCAGAATCAATCATACTTCTGGAGAAGAAGCCTGACTTAGGAGCCTTAGGAAGCTTACATGGTGATTCTTCCCCATACCCCCCCTTCCCACATTATATTTGTAATCATTAGGCAAAGTCCTCCCTGTTAAAAGCTTCCACAGCTTCCCAAATCTCAGTGTTAAAATGCTTCTGTGCACAAAGTAGCCTTGAGTTGTTTTAGCCCACTGAAAGGCAGGAAAAGGAAACAGCCTGCTGAAAGAACATGCCTGATGCTAAGCTGGCAATCACATCCCACTGCCTGGATGCCCACTGTTCCAGCTGAACTGAGGCAAGAGCTGCAGGCAAGGGGAACAATTCAGTCCTCAGCATTTCGCTGCTCCCAGCCACCTCTCACTGTTCTCATCAGGATTCCTCCCTCACACTCTCCTGCCAGGGTTTTAACCCTCAAATGTGCATCAGTAACCAGCATCTCAAGGAAGCACATATAAACCATTAAAAAAAAAAAGGTTATTAGGATGCTTTCTGCTATTCCTTTAGGAATTCCTTTGTACTGCTCCCTCTAACACCATCTGTGAACATCGGGAGCACAAAAGGCTGGTCGGCTGATGGAGACTGTGCTGATTCCACCCCACTCAAATTCCACGGCTAAGCAGACACAGCCCTGGGCAACATGACGCAGTGTAGCCCTGAACTCAACAGTCACAGCAGCAAGACAACTTAGCCCTGACATTTTAAGCCCAAAACCTGAACTGAAACGTGAATTAAAAATGCAAACAGCAGTAGATACTCCCTCAAAGACTGCTGCAAAACGCCATTACACACTGAAATCTAAGCAAGGGAGAGGGGGAAAAGGACTTGAAAAAGTTTGAGTACCTGAGAGGCGGGAATGTCTGTAGAAATAGGGTGGCACAATCAGACAGTTCCTCTGCACAGGATCACGCTATCCAAGGAGCAAAGTCCAGGACTCGCTGGATCTCTGAGCCTGGCTGGTACTAAAAGCCAGTCCAGTGGTGCTGAGCCAGTCAATGCAGAGAGAACTCATGAGCAGAGCATCCAGCCCCAAGCAGGGCCCAGCACACCCCAGGCTGTGATCAGGTATCGGACACCCGAGCCAGGGGGCACCGGGCACCTTGGAGGGCAACACCGTAACATGATTAGGGCAGCAGGAACCTTCCCAGCGAGTGCGAGCAGAGCACGAGGAGCTGGGGAACGAACGTATTTAGCTGGGATCGTGCTCCCTGTTCTGACCTCGCTGTTCCGCCAGGAGTTCCTGCACCTCTGCAGGAGAGGGGCAGGGACCTCCACAGCAGGAAGTCTGGGGACAGAGCAGTCGGTGTGGAATCACCCACAGCCCAGAAACGAAGTCACAGAACGACAGGATGGCACAAGCTGTAGCTCAGCAGCCTTCATGGAGCTGCTTGGACAGAACCCCTGCTCCCTCAGCAGCAGCTGGACCCGACTGCCACAGGTTTATTGCCCTCTACTTCTCCAGCTGAGGGAAGGTTGAGAAGGAGCCAGTGACTATTATATCCACAGGGAGCTGTGGAAACAAGACAGCTGAGAACTCTCACCTGCCCTAGAAACCTTTCGTACCTCGGGAGAGTGCAGTGGCAGCAGAGCTTCTATGCCCTCTCCTCAAAACAGAGATGCAAGACAGTCATTCTGCTTCTCAAGGCACAGGGGACTCCTGCCATAATTCCTGGAAAAAAAGGAAAAAACCATCAGAAGAGGAAGTGAAAGGTGGGTACTCTGCACACCAAGCTACAGGTGATGATCAGCACTGATAAGGACAAAGACTCGCAGGTGTCACCACTGGGCAGCTCCAGACTTGCACCCTCCCAGGGCTTTTGCACCAAAGAGACGTGTTTCTAAAGTCATCCACTCCAATTATAAACAGATATGTTCAACTGTCTTGTAAAGAAAACCAGAAAGAAATGACACAACCACAGAGTGTGTCTGTTCCTTAAATATCCATCCAACTCCAGCTCTGCAGTGGCCCAGGCTTCCTGCTTGACTTCCTATTTGCAGCTGGCTAAAAAACAATATTAGGAAACACAGCTCAAGTGATGAGCAGTGACCCACTAAACTGCAGCATGAGCACTCAGAAACCCCAACCCACAGCTGGAGCATCCATAGGGTAACACCAGGGAAGAGCTGGATTCCAGCTGGCCCAGCCTGGAGCAGTTGGTAAAAATTCAGAGAGGTTGGAGTTGTCGATACATTGAAGCAACAGATCTAGCTAATAACAACCATTCCAGCAATGACAACCTTAACCATCCCAACAGATACCGAGAACATTTCCATCCTTGCACACCTGAACCCAGAAAACAGCAGCCCTGCATGTCACACAGCAGTGCCACGCTGACAGCGGTGCCAACGGCAGAGACCCAACAGCCTCGGCTCCCCACGGCCCCCTTTGCTACAGCCCACACAGTAACCCCCCTACCAACCAAGATATTATAGATTAAACACACATAAAGCCCCAAATCAAAGCCCTCCACCCCTGCTTCTCATCCAGGCACAGAACTTGGTGGGCTCACTCCACGGTGGAGCTGCCTGTTGGACGGGGGAGCTGGGCAGCAAGTGACTTCAGCAACTTCTCCCACCTGTGGTGGCTGCTTTTCAGCTGCAGGAGAACAACTGAGCACGTTCTTGCAGGGGTTTTTTTGTTTTGCTTTTGACAAAGAACCGCTGAAAATAGCAGAATTCCAGACTTCCTCAAAGAAACACGTGAAAGCCAGCTGTGGCACCCAGCTAAGCTGATATTTCCACTTAGAAAAGAGACACTCCACAGGGTTCTAGTCCTTCCTCCCCCCCTTCTGGAGAAAGGGAGAGAGAAAGGTGTGTGACATTTCCTCTGCCTGAAATGCCTTTCACTGAGTGACTGATGAGTCAGAAATTAATGCTTTATACTCATAATAATAAGATGGTACCAAGCGGTAGGATATTTATTAGAGCTTTTTCACCTCAGAACTTAAGAACGAGTCGTTTGAAGCTTGACACAAGGAAGCCTCAAGGTGGAAGGGCGCCAGAATAAGCCTTTACCATCTTTTAGAAGCAGACATCTGTTCAAGCAGGACTTGATCTCGCCCCCTGAGAAACACCTGTGGTGCAGGGGTGAAGCAGTAAAGCCTGGGCACTGCCCTGTACACCTGGCAGAGGTGCCTGGAGTCCTGCTGTGGGTCATGATCAACAGCCAGCAACACAAACATTCAAACAGCAACATCCACACAAGTCTTTACCACACAATCAGGTCTTTTTGGCTGAGGGGAAGAAGAAACCAGAACAGTGTCCAGCACTCTGCCCTCAGAGCCTGGGAGAGCTGTTTCTCTTCCATGGATGTATCAAAACAAGCTCCACGCCTAACACTGCCTCACCTTCATCTCCTAAGTTAATTTTCTCACCAAAGAATCACCACACAACTTTTATGCACAGCAACACACCAAATCCCTGACATGTGCCAGCCCTCAGCAGGAGATAAGAATTCCTGAAGGAGAGCCGCTTGTTCCTCACCTCACTGTTCTGTAGGAAGTCACACCACACCATTTTATCCATCCACACTGTAGGAAACAGTTCAATACTCAAATACAAATTCAGAATGGAGACAAAGAATCACACACTGGGTTGGGTTGGAGGGAGATTAAAGCTCATCCAGTCCCAACAATAGCCCAGGTTGCTCCAAGCACCACCCAACCTGGTCTTGGGCACTTCCAGGGATCCTGGGGCAGCCACAGCTTCTCTGGGCAACCTGTGCCAGGGCCTGCCCACCCTCACAGCCAACAATTCCTTCCCAATATCCAATTTAACCCTGCTCTTGCACAGTGGAAAGCCATTCCCTGTGTCCTGCCTCTCCATCCCTTGTCCAAAGCCCCTCTCCAACCCCTTTAGGCACTGAAAGCATCCCTGGAGCCTTCTCTTCTCCAGGTGAACCCCCCCAGCTCTCCCAGCCTGGCTCCAGAGCAGAGGGGCTCCAGCCCTTGGAGCATCTCCATGGGCTCCTCTGGACTCGCTCCAGCAGGAACACATCCTTCTTGTGCTGAGGATCCCCCTCTGTGCTTCTGTTTAACACATAAAACAGGAGTAGATCCAGGTAGGAGGTCACTTGACAGTGCAGCAAAGCACCAGCATCAAATTGTTTCAGCCTGCCTTGAGTGAAGTTCGCAGTTGTACTTTCTCTGAACACAGGCTCTCATTATCCCAACCTGATCAGTGGTGCCATCAACGCAAACCCCTTCTCACAATCTACAAGCCGATTTTACTACTTGGAGGAATTAAGCCAAATGACCCAGGGAACAATTTGGTTTACCTGGAAGCTGAGCTAAAAACATACAATCACAGACTAGTTTGGAAGGGACTTTAAAGTTCATCTTGTTCCACTTCTTGCCATGGGCAGGGACACCTTCCACCAGCCCAGGTTGCTCCAAGCCCCCTCCAACCTGGCCTTGGACACTTCCAGGGATCCAGGGGCAGCCACAGCTTCTCTGGGCAACCTGTTAAATCTGTCACTGCATTTAAAGGCATTTACCAGAGTCACCCTTCGAGTTCACAAATATTGCAGGGCTAGTTTCTGGGTAGGTTTTTTAAGCCCCAAGCCCTGTGGGGAGCTCAGCAGGTGCCGTTCCCGGCTCTCCAGAGCTGATGCCGGGTCCCACTCACAGCCCCTCCCTGGCTCAGCCCACCCTGAGCCAGCGCCCATCCAACCCCCTCCACGCAGGACACAAATCTGACAACTTTCAAAGTGGGGTATCTTTTCAGCAGACCCAAAGAGATCTCCCACCAGCCCGAGCCCACCGCCCGGCTCTTCACCGGCTCCCTCCCTGATCCCAAAGGATTACGGCTAAAATGTCCCTGTCGGTTTGTCGTATCTGAGGGACAGCGGCTCCTGGCACCCCCTCACCCACCCACCCACCCAGCGCCCCAGAGGGGCCCGGGCACTCAGGGTGGGACGAGCTCAGCCCCCTCCACCCCTCCCTCTGCCCGGCCCCACACGGCGGACACGGGGGACCCCCACAGGACACTGCCCACCGGGGCCACCTCCCACACCCCACACCCCATACCCCACACCCAACACCCCATATCCCACACCCCATATCCCATATCCAATACCTCACACCCTATATCCCACACCCCATACCCGTACCCCACATCTCATATTTCATATCCCACACCCTATATCCCACACCCCACACCCAACACCCTATATCCAATACCCCACACCCCATATCCCATATCCCACACCCAACACCCCATATCCCACACCCAACACCCTATATCAAATACCCCACACCCTATATCCCATATCCCACACCCCATACCCATGCCCCACATCTCATATTCCATTTCCCACACCTCATATCCCATAGCCATTCCCATCTACCATACCCCATATCCATGCCCCATATGCCATACCCTCCTCCTCGCCCGGTCCCGCTCCCTCCCGGCGGTGCCGCCCCAGCCCGGCCGGTGCAGTCCCGATCCCGGTGCCGGTGCCGGTGCCTCACGGCGGTGCCGGTCCCTCACGGCGGTGCCGGTGCCGGTCCCTCACGGCGGTGCCGGTGCCGGTGCCGGTCCCTCACGGCGGTGCCGGTCCCTCACAGCGGTGCCGGTCCCTCACAGCGGTGCCGGTCCGATCCCGGTGCCGGTGCCGGTCCCTCACAGCGGTGCCGGTGCCGGTCCCTCAGAGCGGTGCCGCCCCAGCCCGGCCGCTCCGGTCCCGCTCCCGCGGCTCCCTCGGCCCCGCCCGCCCCGCCCCCGCCCCGCAGGCCCGCCCCCAGCCCGCCCCCGCCGGGCGCTGTCCAGTGTGCTGCGGGGGCGCGGGAAGCCCCGCCCGCGCACGTGCGCGCCCTCCCCACCCCGCCGTGGCCGTGAGGCGCGGGCGGGTCCCGCTGTGAGGGGGGAGCGGGGATTCTGTGCCGGGGCAGAATTCCTTCCCAATATCCCATCTGACCCTGCCCTCTGGCAGTGGGAAGCCATTCCCCCTTGGCCTGTCCCTCCAGGCCCTTGTCCAAAGTGCCTCTCCAGCTCTCCTGGAGCCCCTTTAGGCCCTGCAAGGGGCTCTCAGGTCTCCCTGGAGCCTTCTCTTCTCCAGCTGAAGCCCTCCAGCTCTCCCAGCCTGGCTCCAGAGCAGAGGGGCTCCAGCCTTGGAGCATCCCCGTGGTCTCCTCTGGACTCTCTCCAGCAGCTCTAGGTCCTTCCTATGATGAGAACTTCCAACCTGGACATGTCTCCAAGTGGGATCTTGTGAGGGCAGAGAAGAATAACGAAGGGGGGTGTGTGATGAGTTCACCCCATCCTGCAGAGCGGTCACGGCCCCAAGGCTGCCAGAGCTCAAGGAGTGTTTGGACAACGCTCTCAGGGACAGGGTGGGATTGTTGGAGTGTCCTGGGCAGGCCCAGGCGTTGGACTCGACGATCCTTGTGAGTCCCTTCCAACTCCTCATATTCCATGATTCTGTGGTTCTTCCCAAACTGGCACCTGCCCTTGAGGAGGAACCTGATCAGGTCAGGGCTGGAGGAGGCAGAACCACAGCTCCCAAACACAACCTAATCCCGCTCATCACAATCATTAACAGAGGTGCTGCTCACCTCAGCCTTTAATTCCATCAGTGCATTGTATTATTTGATTTATTACGTGACTATAAACTCACACTTCGAGCAAATATTCCCATAACTGAAATCTCCAACGAGGATCAACAGGGAGGGATGCTGAGAAGGACACTGGGGTGCATTCTCACCTCTCAACCTCCTCCTCTCCCACCACCTCTGCAAATCTGCACATCGGCTCATGAGCCTTGGGGACACTGTCCCTGCCCTGTGCCTGGGGGCACACGGTGAGTGAGCCCTGTTTGTCAAGGCATGTGCTGGGGAAAGAGGCTGTGTCAGAGAGTTGTCACCACCCAGGGATGGCCCTTGAGGACGTGGCTCTCTGGAGGAAACGATGCCCAGGTTGGAGAAGTTTGGGGTGGCAGAGAGAGCTGCTGGGCAGGCACAGGAGGGGCATGTGGCACCAAGAGTGGTGAAGGAGAGGGAGACCAGCTTGGGTGTGTTTTGCACCTTCAAAGCCTCCTTTCAGGATCTCCCCAGGAACCAAATGCTACTTTGCCTGATGTTATTGCAGTAAATGACATTTACTGCTGCTTTGTCTTTTCCTGCCTCCTTATCACTTCCAGCTGTAGAGCATCCCCTTATCTGGGGGCATTTCAGGAAGCTGTGGTCCTATTTCTGATCAGCAGTATTTCCTGAAATGTTCTGCTATCTCAGACTGAGGAGCCTGGCTCTGACACTGCTCTCAAAACAACGAACTCACAGACCATCGAATGTCAAAGCTCCCAAAGCTGCAGCCTGTGAAGTCAGAGCACTTTTCCCACAGGCCTTTGCACAACAGCTGCGCATTAAAAACCACAAAGTTACCCCAGACCTGCAACATCTACATTTACTTTATACATAAATATTATGAATATATAAATATATTTATTGATAAATAAATATTTTTAATTTCCCATTCAGAATGGAGCTTTTTTTCCCAATGATATTACATTTCTCTCCTGTTCCTTATTCACTGTAAATTTTATCAGCAAAAACAGGAGGAACCTCCCCATTATTTCCATCCTCTTGCTCCAAAACTTACACCAATCCATAACCACTTTGTGGTAGTTTTCCTTTTGTTCTAGTCATAAAAACTGGATGAGATTTTGGTGAGTCCCATTCTGTCCTCTTCTCTGCTGGGCAGCCCTGCCTGTAATTCCCATTTTCCAACATTTATTTTCTCCCGCTGCCAAACAGTCACCTTGGCATATTCCAGTGTCAGTCAACTTTTTCCCTGATGCAAAGCCAACTTTCCACAGCATTCCCAAGGGCCTTGAAGTCTCTGGCTGTCCTTCCCCCTGCCAGGAGTGGGTTCTTGCCTCAAGGGCTGGCACTGACCCTCAGTATTTCTCATGGGAGTTGCTCAGAAAGAAGTTCTCACCCCACAGCAGTCCAGCCCAGGAACTGCTGCCAGTCCTGCAGTTAGAAAAGAGAAGGTCTTCCAGGAAGGACATCTGGTCTGGAGATACCATTCAGCCTCCACTTCCCCCATTACCAAGAACTTTTCACTGCAAACTCTCTTTGTCTTAGCATTTATACCTCATGTGTTGGCATAAATTTAAAAAATTCCCCAGAAATTCAGGCGAGTTGGTGCAACACATGCAGAGACAGCTTGTAGGGATTGTTCATGGCGTCGTATTTCTTATTTACATTATTATGAAAACCCCAGAAGAAGCTGCAATGGAGGTTTGTGGTGACACTGCAGTCAGTGAGGCCAGAAAACTGTGTGGCCTGTCATGGAGGTGCTGGGGCAGACTCAGCCCTGAGCAGGAGAAAGAGCCCCCCAACCCCTGAGGAAAAGCAGAGAAGGAAAGGCAGTATCACCCCACCAGCCCGGCCCTTCCTGCATCATCACCCTGAGGAGGTGCTGCCCAGCCCCCTTCCACAACCCTGAGAAAATCAGCACCACTAAATCATTAAAGAGCCTCCTTAAAAATTCAGCAGCAAAGTTCACCTGCTTTTTAGAGCCATATTTAAAGCAGCGTGGATGTGGATTCCCACTCTCTAAACCTGGGCTGCAGTCCAGGTGTCACTGAGGGGAGCTGGGAGAAAGAGGAGACTCTGGAGCTCCAGCGTGGGGAGTACACACCCAGCCCACTCCACCGCAGTGCTCAGGGATGGATTTCACCTTCACACCTCTGTAGAGGAACCTTTAGCGCTTTTAACCTTGCTCTGTTTCGCCAAAGCCAAGCACAAGTTGGATCTGTTGTTTTGAGAGCCAGCAAAAGTTGAAATATCGAGGCTTTCTTCACGTTCTTCTCCGAAAACACAGATCAGCAGTACCTGATCCCACACCACTCACAGATCCTCTTGTGCCTCTTGTCCCCTCACATCCTATGGGTCCCCGGGGCTTTGTCTTCCCCTGATACTCTCAGTCCCATTTATTTTCTGGAGCAAAACAGGTCTGAAGTGAGCTGCCCAAGGTCACACAGTGAGATGGCAGAGATCACTGGCAGGGACGAAACTGGAGACCTAATGAGCTCAAGCCCAGCACATTTAGAGCAGATCGGGTTACCTGGCCCACGGGACTGCAGATAAACAGCGTGTTAATGGCTCTCTGCTACATTCACCTTTCAACACGATGCTGAGGTGACTGCCTGCCCCTCCTGCACTGCTTTTGCAGCTGTTAAAACAGATACTCAAATCTTGTTTTGGTTTATTTTGCGAGGAAAAGAGGTTCCTCCAACCTGGGACTCACCAATAGTTAAGAACTGAATTTCTCTTTGCATAAGAAAAATACAAAATAAACCCATCACACCACTGATGGTTAACCCCCAAGTCTTCCAGCTCAACAGCTGACCCTGCTGATGCTCTTTAAATGCATCTTTATGAGTTTATCACTTGCAGTGTGTTATTTCCATTTACGGGGACTCTGCATTTTCTCACGTGGATCATAAAATATTTGCCATTTTCCATCTTACCATAGAATCCCAGAATTGTTGGGGTTGGAAGAGACCTTAAAGATCATCCAGTTCCACCCCCTGCCATGGGCAGGGACACCTTCCACCAGCCCAGGTTGCTCCAAGCCCCGTCCAACCTGGCCTTGGACACTTCCAGGGATCCAGGGGCAGCCACAGCTTCTCTGGGCAACCTGTGCCAGGGCCTCCCCACCCTCACAGGGAACAATTCCTTCCCAATATCCCATCTAACCCTCCTCTTTTTCAGTTTGAATCCATTCCCCCTTGTCCTATCACTACATATTCTTGTGAAAAATCCCTCTGCATCTTTCTTGTAGGCTCCCTTCAGGCACTGGGAGCCACTCAGGATGATCTGACACCGTGCAGGACTCATTTTTATCACAAACACTCCTCATTTCTGTGCAGTCACGCTGGGACCCTCAGAGACAGATACTCCGAGACAACCACAGCACACTGCCACAGCAGCACATCTCCCCAGCCTTACAAGCAAGCTAAAACATTGCAAATGAATTCAGAATTCAGCTGCCTTGCAGTGCCAGACAGGCCCTGTGTAAATAAAACCCATCCTGTTCAGTGACGTTCTCCGTGACTTCTCCTCGAGTGCTCTTTGTTCCTTCAGCGCTTCCCCTTTTTGCCTCTCGGTCGCTCCGTGAGGAGACGTCAGTCTTGAGTTCTGCCTAATCCCACTTGCCTGGGAGTAAAGCATGACACAGGTTTGTTATTCTGGGTCACTGGAATCAGCAGCACCTCCAGGAGCTCAGCAGAGCTTAGCTCTGAGCGTTGCCCTGAGAAGGGAGTGGTTGGTAACGACGCTATTAATAGAGAGCAGAAAGTTTTCTGTGCTCGAAGCAAAGGCAAAAGGAACGTGATAAATTCAAAGAAAATGTTGGAAACCAGAAAAGAAATATGAGAGCTTTGGAAAGCACACAGTGTGCTTGATCCTTGCTCCACACGAGGGTCTCCAGTGGCTGATGGGAACATGGAGGATTTCTTTTCCAGAGAGCACAGAACTGTCAGGGCTTTTTAAAAGGTTCGTTTCTTGCCAACTCCTCTGCTGACAGACAGCTCAGGAGACCCCAAAGCCAGCGGCCCTGGGGCAGCACCCTGTTGTTTCCACCCCTTACCAGGTGCCAGCACCAACTGCAGGGTGCTTGTCTCATCCAGGCCCTCACCCACCGGGATGCTTTGATACAAAGGGACATCCAAATGCAGATCACTTGACCATGGAAGCAGCATCAAGGATATTCTCTTTTAGACCATGTAACTGGTCCCTGCTGGGACAGGACTGGGCTGTGCCTCTCCAGCACTCAGGGTGGTGGAGTTCAACACTTGTATTTTGAGAAAATTCCGTGATTCTCACAGTTGGAATTAAAACTTCTGTTGATTCCCACAAGATTTAAGTTCAGCCTAAACAGTTCTGTTTCCCTCATGACTCCTCCCTTTTCTACCAAGGGTCTCAAGTGCCATTGGGTGGATGGAATGACACAGCACAGCCCAAAACCTGCCACTTCCCAAAATCTTGTTGGTGCTGTTGCCTGCCAAGGGCGAGCAGTGGCCACAGACATCTCCCAGGATGCAGCTCCGGGCCAAAAGCTTCTGAAGACACTGCCAGGAGCACCCTGGGATCCTCCCCAGGGGAACTGGAGGTGTTTTTCCAGAGTCAGGGGACACCAAACTGGTGGGACTAGATTTTGCTCTGTGCACCTCTTCCCTGTCTGTATAACACAGGGGCTGAGAACAAAGCCATAGGGCCAAACCCACAGGTAACACCAGTATTTACTATCATTCCATCGAAGCAGAGAGCACTGGGAAATGAGTTATTAACCATAAGCTATCCCAAGATGAATATCTTTTGAAAGTATCTTCTCCCTGGGAATATTCCTTGTGAGTGGTCCAAAGAATTATGTTTCCTTTTGAAGGAAGTCCTTTAAATTATATTTGAAGGCATGGACTCACAAAAGTTATTTGCTTCAAGCTATGAAATTATGTTTAACCAACATTTCAGAGTGGTAATTTATATGATATATTCCATCACACACTTACTGGTTTAGCAGTGTAGTGATATCCCCAAGTGCAGTAGATGCTGGTGAGGGTCACGATTTTTCCTAAGCCTTTAATTTGGGCTATAAAGGATCCACATGCTTTGAACCCCCACAAAGGAGATTTGAAGTAATCTTAACAAATTATTTGTAAAAGCCAGATTGCACCCCATTTCCCTGCAGCTTCTCAGTGCATCTCACTGGGAGCTGCCCAAATCAGGGGCAGGGAAAATGGACTCAGGCTGTGCCTTTGTCTCAGGGATGCTGAGCACAACCCCTGCAATCACAGCCCAGAGAGCAAACGCTCGTGAGAAGCGTTTCCATTTTATTTTCCAGACCTTCTGCTCATCTCAGCTCTGTGCCCCATTCGTTGCCCTCTCACAGTACAGTCTTGCACTGGGTGTATCTCATTTCCCAGTGACACCACGGACCTTTACTGAGCTATGTCCACTATGTCCACTATGTCCCCTCTCACATCCCGGGAAGAGGTGTCCGTTGTCACAGGAGTGTCCCCTGGATATCTCTGCACTCTTGGTCCAACAAACTGGCTGCTGGGATGCTGCTTTCCACTTCAAGCATTGCAGCTGGGATAAGCTATACAAAAAGAATAAAAAGAGCAGTACCTATCCCAAGACAGCTAGGATGCTACAGACTAAGCTGCTTTGATTACAGTCGCTAAAATAGACTTTGGTTTTCCATCTGAAATACCAAAAGGAGTCTGTTGGAGACCCCTGAGTCCCTCAGGGGAGTTCACGCTCCTCTTACTACCCAGAATACAAGCTCTAAAAAGGCTGCCACTGAAATCCAGGCCCCTGGAGCCTCTTGAGAATACTTTTCCTATAAAGCTGCAGAACCGTGAGCAAGTAGCCTTGTGTGGTAACTCGGAGGTAGACGCGCAGGGGAGGTCGCTGAAAAAGTCTGGGAGGGTGAGGAAGAGTCAGTCTTGTGTCAGGAAGCTTGTTCTCAGTCTGCTTTGCCTGGAGAGGTGCCCATGGGGTGTCCTTCCCCTCTCCCAGCACAGCAGCCCCGGTGGTGTGGGCGGTCGTGGTGCAGAGCACGGCCAAGCCACGGGACATTTATGTCGGCTTCTTGGGCAGCTCCGTTGGACTCGGTGGCTGTGGTTGGTCACTCTTGCTCTGGCTGGCAGGGGGGGGCCACGTGGTCTTCTGATGGAGATGGCTGAAGAGGAGAAATAGGGGTTAGGTGGTTTGGGAGGAGGACACAGCGTGAAGACAGCACTGGTTACTTGGGAAAGAAGAGGAGGCCACGGATTTGCCTGGCTAGTGGTCTGTACTGGCCATCTGTCTTGCCTGAAAATGCTTTTTATAACCTTGAAATCGTGGTTTTCAAATGCCTTGTTTTGTACCTAACTGAAGAACTGTGCTGGCAAGTCTTCAGTTTGAGCTAAGGAGATCAGCTCAGACATTAGTAGGAGACATTTAGGTCTTAAAGTGCCCTTTCAGCAGATAACTTTAGGATACAGCTGTGTTAAATATAAGCCATTTAAGAGGTCTTAGGGAAATTTAAGGCTCAAACAAAACCACACCATCCTGCTCTCCTTGGCCAGGGCTTCACAGCATCCTGATACCACAGCATAAAAGATTAACACATTCAGTGATGCTTTTTCCCTTATGCACCATAAAAATGCCACAGAGCCACAAATCCCCATCTGGCCCGAAGGAAAACCAACATTTTAGAAAGCAAAAGAGAGATCCAGGAATTCACAGCATCCTTCACTGTGCAGGACAGGAAGGCTCTTGCTGTCTAGAAAGGGATGCATTTCTCTGACATGGCCATCTGGAGGCCTCTATCTGATTAAAAGTTGTCAAGCAACAGTTTTGATTAAAAAACCCCAACAAACCAAACAGGAATTTTTAGTATGTGTGTTGTCAAAATTACAGACCAGGGTTCTGACACCTACTCCTTGTAATTTGGGATTCCTTCAGCAGGCAGGCACTGGTCCCTGTCCCATGGCAGAGCTGCAAATGGAAGCACACAGCCAAGTGTAAGTGCAGGCTTAGAAAACATGCCCGACGTGCTGCTACATTATTACAATTCCCCTGTAAATGAGGCAGGAACTTGGAAAATGCTGACACCCTCATATATCAGAGGTGCTCCCAAAAGGCTGCAATTATTTCCCTGAGACAAACCCAGTGCTGGGCCATGGCCATGGTGAGTTGGTGAAGAGCATCCAAGAGCAAAGCCTGGGCAGCTGTTCGGGGCTGTTTGCTCACCTGGCCGTGACACGGAGGAGGTCAGGAACTCATTTTGTGTGCAAGGAGAAAAGTGGGGCCAAATAACAGCTGCCAAAAATTGTTTGTGGCTCAGGGACTAGCTCAGAGTCCCAGGCTAGGGAAGTTAATCCAGACTCCCACGGAGCTGGATGCCTTTTCTCTGATTTTCTCATCACTGAGGCTGCTTTGCACACCAAGGAAACGGGGAGCTGACTGTTCCCTCTGCTCAGCATCGCTGCAGCCCTACCTGGATGGTGCAAGGAAGGGCTGGATCCCTGGTTCCAAGCTATTTGGAAACTGGATGGGGTCCAGCAAGGGGAGCCCCAGGGCTCATAACCTGCAAGGAGAGGCTGTGGGGAGGGCTGAGGGAGCTGGGTGTGTTTAACCTGGCAAGAGGAGAGGCCACGGCGCTGCTGCTGCAGGGGCAGTGAGGAGGATACTGGAGCCCAGCTGTTCTTGGCAGTGCAGACACTCTAACTGGGGGCAGTGGCCACATCCTGCCCTGGGGCAGGTCAGGCTGGGTGCTGGGAAAGCCTTCCTCAGTGAGGGAACACGTCATCCTGGGAGGCTGTGGATCAGCATCCTGGGAGGCTGAACTACAGCTGGCTAAAGCCACCACGGATCCCATCTAGTGGGGTGGTCCTGCCTGGGGCAGAAGATTTGACTCTTGATCTCCAGCAGTCCCTTTCAACCAGCATTTCTACCATTCTGTGAAACCACCCTCCTGCCTGATAGGTGTGTTTTTGGGTTTTTTTCACTGAATAAATGTCTTTCCTGTGGGCTTGAGCACAAGTGGCACCTCTGACTCCTTACCCTTCCAGTCTGCATTTCAGATTCCAGGATGAGTCACATGGATAGGGGGAGGGCAATTCCATCTCTGTTTGCATGAGACAATCAGGTACATGTATGGCAGGGATGGCAAAAGTGATGGAAGGTCGTGGAAACTGTCACTGGCACTGACAGACATCCCTGAGACCTGCCTGGATTCAGGTTTCTCCAGTGAATTCAGTGCTTACCATCCTTGCTGGAGAGGATTGGTGCTAACAGTTCTTTAGCTTCTGATAGCAAGAGGTCAACAAGATCTGAAGATGGAAGAGATGTGTCTGAGACTGCATCTGTTTTATCCTCTTCTGCTGCGTTGTCGACGCTTATAAACACGGAAAGTGCCATCAATACTTCTGTCATGGAAGGGTCATTGAAAATCCCAGCCAGCCTCTCGTGAGGGAGGTGCTACATAAATTCTGGCTGCTCAGGGGGGATTGCATCTCAATCATCCCCTCAGCAGCACGGGACACTCTCTGTTAGACTTGCACTGTTTTGTTACAGACAGATATCAAAGTATTCTTTAGAATTTCTCTAAAGTGTTCCCCCCTCATTACATTAGAAATAACCATCCTGGACACTTCAAAATTGTTTTCCATCCTTCCTAAAACATGGGTTTTTTTAAAGGGGCTGGTCATTATCCATGGGATAATGAGCTTTCAATGATTTAATCAGTTAAAACCACAGAGATATATTTATTCCCACATGGTAGGACATAAGTTCAGGCTGGGGGGGGAGTCCAGGAGCCTGAGCTCTATTTCTGCAGCCATTCATGCAGTTGAGAGCCATGTGAAGCTCTTTGCTTCCACTCATCTACTCTAACTGCTGCTAAATAAGGATGTGCTCCTGGAGCCAAAACCTGGTTTCTGTGTGGAAAAGCAGGTGGGTCAAAATTCTGAAATGACCTTCTTAAGGTCCCTGCTAACTGAGCAACTTAACCAGAGCAGTGTTTCAGCAACTCACTGCCCAAAAAGGCCTGAACTCCCCCCAGCACCAACCCACCCAGATCATCTTTCTCACATGGTTTCACTTCCAAAGCAACAAGGCATGTTTAGAAACTCTGGGTAGGTTATGTGTGAAGCACCTTCCCCTGAGAAAGGTCAGAAAAGGACATTTCATGTTGCTGTTCACCATTCCCAGGAGCCATCTCCTACCTTTTCTCATCTGGTAAATGACTGGGTGTGCTCAGGACCTTGTGAACATTCTGCCATGCAACAAAAAGAAAAAAAAAGAAAAAAAGAAGGAAAAAAGAAAAAAAAGATATTTCAAACTTGTAGGAATGAATAATTCCTGAGAACAAACCCCATGGGTTTTTCCTGATGATCAGATTTAATATGACAGTAATCAGCTTCTGCTTATTCATTGCCCTTGAAGGGAATATCTCAAGGCCTTTCTCAGCTCAGGCAGCATTGGCAGCCTATGCAAATCCACAGACACATCTGAATCCTGCATTTTAATGCCAAGGCTAAAATACATGAAACGCAACACAAAAATCCTCTGCCAAAGAACACTTTGGCAGGCTGTGTGTCAGCAAGCCTTGATCACTGCTGCCAGCAATCCCTGGATCCTGGCTTGTACCTGCACGTGGAAGCTCTCATTGCATTCACGGGTCATGACTTCTCAGACACTACTGAGGGGAGGATAAAAAAGGAAGATATTTTGCTCCAGTGCTCAAAATCCTGTGATGTTTGACCTGGGGTCAAGCTGAATGCATTCCCAAAGTCTGACCCCAAAAACTGCCCAGGCTCCAGCACGTACTGCTGCAGTCTGGAGGCATTTTCATTCTTCCTTCTCTGGAGCAGAGGACGCAGCATCCACATTTCCTCTTGTCCCACTGTTTCCTCTTCATTTGAGGAGCTCTTGGGACAGGCCACCAGAAGCCACAACACTGAGGATTAGCGCCTCTCATACTGGCCAGTTTGCTGATTACACTCACTGGTATTGCCAGTACAGAGAGTGAAGTGGAAGAACAGCCAATTAAAAGACTAAACCAGTTACGTGTGAGATTCTTCAGGGAATCTGGGGGGTCGGGGGGGAAGCACTGGGAGAACAAAACCACTCTTCAGGTTTCTAGAGAAGCAAAACCTACCAAGGGAAGGTTTGCAGGGATGATTTGGACAGCAGAGCTCCTGGAACAGCCTCAACCAGAACATCCTGGTGAGCCAGGGAGAGCAGAGCCACCAGCACAACCTGCCCCACAGAGCTGACATCGCTCGTAGGGATATGAAGATATATGAGTTCATCCCCTGGTTCCTCCCAACCAACAGACAGTGTCTTTTTGAGGGTGAGAGAGGAAAATAAAAACACCCTCTTGCTTATGGAGCAGGAAGTTCATCGGACTTGCAAAGTGCCCCTGAAGGTGAGAGGCTGCAGTGATGGCCCAGCACCGAGGTGGCTCCTCACCTCACCTGCACAAACAGGAGCAGTTTCCTGTTGCAGATCTCCAGGCGCTTCCGTGAGACTTCTGATTTCCGTAACTGGCCATCAGCCAGGGACAGCTGCCTCTTCAGCTCCAGGACGTCCTCCTGACACAGGGACACAGAGGGAAGAGAAAGCTGGTGGTGATGCTGCAGCCTTGGTTTCTGGAAGCACCAGTTTGTGACATTTGTTACACACACAACAGCAGCGTCCTTTGGAAAGGGACGGTGGAAATTATGCAAATTATAACACGGACCCAGAGAGCACGTTGGTCACACACAACAAATGATCTCTGTGCTATTTCATTTTCTCCTGTACAAAAAGATGGAGGGGAACCTCAGTTGTGGCTGCCCCGTCCCTGGAAGTGTTCAGCACCAGGCTGGATGGGGGTGCTGAGCAACCTGGTCTTGTGGAAGGTGTTCCTGCCCACGGCAGGGTGGAATGAGAGGAGCTTCAAGGCCCCTTCCAGCCCAAACATGCCATGACTGGAAGGGTCTGTAAGGTTGGGGGGCTTTCCCAGGCTGGGGGTTTGTGTTACCTCTATTTCAGAGACGTGTTTTGCTTTCTTCCCCGCCAGCTGCATCTTCAGTTCTGCAATTTCAGCCTCCAGCAAGTGGATCACTTCCTCGTAGTCCTGCTCGGCGCTGTGGGCCTGTCTCTGCACCACCTCGGCCATCTGCAGCTTGTTGTGCAGCGTCCGGTTCTCGGAGAGGAACCCCAGGGCTTTCTGGAAGCAGCGAGAAGTTCTGGTGAACTCACCACATCCCTCTCAGTTGCCAACCACCAAACCCACCCTGAGGGCCCCAGAAACCCCTTCACTAACCTGGTTCAGCCTCTGAAGCTCATCCTCCATTGACTTCTTGCTGTTCTCCACCTCTTTCAGGAGAGACTACGGAAAATATTTTCACCGTGTTAGAAGCAACAAGTGACAGGACATCCTCTAGAAAATGCCCTGCTCTTGTAGCCCCTATCCAGCAGAATATTATTTTACAAGTGGAGCTCTGTGCACTGTCCACCCCACAGGGAGAGCTTTTTTGGGCTGTGAACTGCTGGTCTGCAGAAATCCCCTTGGACACAGCCATGGTGCTGACGGCCCCGCCAAGGATCTGCAGCCAGGAGAGGGTGGGAGCCCAGGTGGTTCCTTCTGTTTGATTCCTGAGACACTCTTTGGTATTCCTAAATACATTAACTCTTCTAAGAAGGGACTGCAGGCTTTGAGTACAAACAAGTTCTTGTTTGAAGTTGAGAGCGAGAAAGAGGCAATTAAGGAGAGCGGAGGGTGAGAGGCTCCTTCGTGACGAGGAATGCCCAGAATGCACACTGGCAGCTTCTCAAGAGGAACAGGCCACACCATTTACCCCCATGGACAACCTCAGCAGAAGGCCCCAGCCAAGAAATCTGCTGCACCTTTAGCCTTCGGACTTCGTGCCGTAGATCCGTCATCTCCAGCTGCAGCTGCTCCAGGTCCTCGCTGCCGTTGCAGTTGAGAGAGTCAAAGGCCTGCAAGGAGAGGGACAGACTCATCACACATCCAATCCAAACCCCTTCAAGAAGGAGTCAGTGTTTTTATGCAAAGGATCAACTAATTCAACACCAGGTGTTTTTTTTTTCACCCCACAGGATTTCACTCTCTGATCCCTGTCATTGCTGAATAGCTCTCTTACAGTGAATTTTCAATTAGTTAATAATGATTAATTATGGCTGGTTTTCCTTCTGCATCACTGCCAGGCTGCTTCCTCATATTATCCCATAGATGTTATTATTTCCTTATTAAAAATGAGTAGTTTGAGGTCTCTTATAGAATTTCCTATAATCAAAATGATTAATGCATAGTTCTGCCTTCTCTTTATAGCTCTAGGACAATCAGAAAATGGTAATTTAGCTTTTCCCATCTCAGAATTCCATGGATTTCACAAAGAAGATTCCATGTAGAAGAGCTTTGGACTGACTGACCGGGGAGTGAAAAGCCGATGTATCCAGCAAATTGGCCACTTCGTGCTGTGTGAAGAGCATGGAGCTGGAATCCAGACCAGCCTCTTCCAGCTCCTCCTGCATCAGATCCCTGAGTGCTTGGAGAACATCTGTGAGAAACAAGCAGTTTTTACCAGGTTAAAAGAGAAAAGTGTTTTGTGTTAGGAGAAAATGTCACCGATTTTGGGGCACCACTGATGCCAATCAGAGAGAGTTTGCAGATACCAAAGAGTCCTCTCTAACACTTCTGGCTTCCTCAGCAATCCCATCAGGCTTAAATGAGGGGTTGGCAATTTTTATCAGACTCTTGTTTTTTATCCAATTGAAAAAACCCCCTACTTTTAAAACCCCAAGCCCCCAGATATTTTCAGAGAGGAATTTTCATGATTGTGACCTGCACCTGCCTCCTGCTGCAATTTCTCATGTTGCTGATTTAAACATAAGGACAACTCAGTGAGTTCAGTGCTCAGAAAAGGTGTTAAATTGACAAGTCTGAAAATCCAGATTCATTTTGCTTTCAGACATGAAAGAAAGCACAAGAGGGGCTGTGTGGGACAGATGGGAGCCCTGGATCCCAGAGCCTCCAGTCACAGAATCACAGAATCATGGAATGGTTTGGGTTAGAAGGGACCTTAAAATTCATCCCATTCCACCCCTTGCCCTGGGCAGGGACACCTTCCACCAGCCCAGGTTGCTCCAAGCCCTGTCCAACCTGGCCTTGGACACTTCCAGGGATCCAGGGCAGCCACAGCTTCTCTGGGCAACCTGTGCCAGGGCCTCCCCATCCTCACAGGGAGGAATTCTTTCCCAATATCCCATCTAACCCTGCCCTCTGGCAGTGGGAAGCCATCCCCCCTTGTCCTGTCCCTCCATCCCTTGTCCCCAGTCCCTCTCCAGCTCTCCTGGAGCCCCTTTAGGCCCTGGCAGGGGCTCTCAGGTCTCCCTGGAGCCTTCTCTTCTCCAGGTGAACCCCCCAGCTCTCCCAGCCTGGCTCCAGAGCAGAGGGGCTCCAGCCCTGGGAGCATCCCCATGGCCTCCTCTGGACTCTCTCCAGCAGCTCCACATCCTTCCTGTGTTGGTTCCCCCATATCTGGAGCAGCTCTGCAGGAGGGTCTCACCTGAGGGGGCAGAGGCCCACGCTGTGGCATCAGCCCAGGGCAGGGGGGTTTCTGGGTCCCAGCACTGGGGCATGTCCAGCCCCTCACCCACCAACACCCCCAGATCCTTCTCCCAGGGGTGCTCCCCATCCATTCTCTGCCCAGCCTGGATCCATGCTCTGGACTGCTCTCACCCAGGGCAGGACCTTGCACTTGGCCTCATGAGGTTTGCACAGGCCTCGTGTGGTTCTGTGTCCCCTCCCTCGCTCTGCACAGAAACTTGGTCCAAGTTGCCTTGTGCCTGTTCTGTCTGAGGTGGGGACAGGCTGATGGCTTTGGATTTTTGATAAGAACCTTCTGGGGAGCAGACTCTGTGGGTCAGGCACGCTCTGGCAGGTCACAGAAAGCAGAGCTCGCTTTTATTTTTTGTGTGTCCTCTGGTCAGCTCCTGCTAGGAAAGATGGGATTTTAGGTGAACCCTTGCACCAATTTTATTTTAGTCTGATTTTACATCTGATAGGACAAGGGGAATGGCTTTAAACTGCCAGAGATGAGGTTTAGATAAGATGTTAAGAAGAAATTCTTCCCTGTGATGGGGGTAAGGCCCTGGCACAGGTTGCCCAGAGAAGCTGTGGCTGCCCCTGGACCCTGGAAGTGTCCAAGGTCGGGTTGGATGGGTTTGAAGCAACCTGGGCTAGTGGAAGGTGTCCCTGCCCATGGCAGGGGTTGGACTGAGGTGAGCCTTATGGTCTCTTCCAACCCAAACCATTCTGTGATTCGACCAAATGCCTTTTTTTGTGTTTGTGACTTTCCTGAACTGTTTTGAGGCTCCATCAATGCCCAGGCAGGGTTTCACCTGCCACCTCTCTCCTTCCTTATCTGCCAGCAAAGCTCCCCAAACCCAGCCAAGCTCCCCCTCACCTCCATAGGCCACCGTCCCCTGCGAGTCCGTGGTCAGGCTCTGCCGCAACTGCCTCTTCTTCTCCTCGGTCACATCCAGACCAAGATACCTCAGAACCTTGAGAAGAAAGAAGGAGCCTTTAAAAAGAAAATTACTGGAAAAACAACTCTTTGGAGTAAGCACTAGGAAGACACTTGGTGTTGGGTTTTTCCTGGAAGTGGCTCTCCAGGAAGCATCTCCCAAAGGAACAGGTTTGGGCTGGGTCTCCAGTCTCTCCTTTCCTACATGTGTGCAGAAATGGCTGTTCCTGAAGGCAGGGACACGTTCACATCCTTCCAAGAACATTCTCTACGGACTGCAGTCAGATTTGCAGCTCTGATGAGCTGTTAGGACTTTTATTCATAGCCAGTGGAGTTTAACAAGGCTCATCTGCCAAGAGCTTGGCCTCTCCTCTCCTTTCTCTTGTTGCCTGGGAATTGTGTTTAGGACCAAGAAGATAAAAGCTGTTCCCATGGTGAGAGGAGACATTCAAACATGTTGCTTCTCTGCTTCATCCTTTGCTCTCTCATTACTCCTGATGCCCTGACTTCTACTGATATTTATCAGTTGAACCCCAGGGCAGCACAGAGAGCAGATAAACCTGTGCAAGCCCCACTTCACTGCGGGCAGCAGCAACTAAAAGCTTTTAAAGGACAAAGTGGAGCTCAGCAGACTCTGGGAAAGAGCCTGGATGAAACACTTGCCTGTCTCGGGCTGCACACACAGCTCCTGCTCCCAAATCCTCCCACGAGGTCCCCTGGGAACGTTCCCATCACGGGTCCCTGGGACCCCTCTGCTCTCTCCTTCGAGCCCCACCTGCTGCTCCTCTGCCCCCTGTGCAAGGCAGCGCTGCAGGATCCCACACTGGCTCCCACACTTTGGGGTGCTGGGTGGGTTGGCCACCCCAAAACCACCTCAGGTTGTGCCTGTCGGTGCCACACCCGACCCCGTCACCGCTGCAGCTGCCCGTGTGTAACACGGGCTCTTAAAAGGGGAAACCCAGCGTCACTCTCCTCCTACCCAGAGGAGATGCTCTGTACCCACGACGAGCAGAGGTCGCTGCAAAACGCGGGCCTAAATCCCGCTGTAGGAGAACTAGGCAGAGTTAGAAGAGTCCCTGCCCTCCCGGGAGGCGGGAGCAGCCAAGGGCGAGCCCTCGGCTGCCGTCGGGTGGCAGCAGATGTTCGTCACATCGGAGCCACCGCCGTGTCCCCCGGCCCGGCACGAGGGACCCTCTTCCCTCTCCCCCTCAAACGCCAGCAGAACCCGGGGGGAGGGACACATGCACCCCAAAGCCAGGCAGGGACGTGGCTCCCCGGAAAAAACCTATGGAACAGGTTTTCCATAAAATGCTGGAAGAATTAGCGGTTCTAGCTGGATCCTCGGTGATGGATCTCCCATCTCAGCCCCTCCCCACACCAGGCTGCCCGTGGTCACCCCAGCAGCAACAGCAGCACCAAATAGCTGTAGTCCAAGGGAGGCGTGAATGCCAGGAGAAGACTTCCGGAGCCCTCCAGAGCACGAGAAATAGCCAAGAGGAGCCAAGGTGTGTTCAAATTCCCCTTCAGACACAGGATATTCCACTATTCCTTCTCCCTTTTTACCTTCAGAGGTTGGACTCCACCTGCAGCACTCTCAGCTGAAGAGAGGAAGGGCTGTTTTCCTGCACAGCTCACCTTGCTTTGGGAAGAGGGACCCATTCCACTCACCAGTTCCAGTTTCCCATCCTTGAGCCGGATGTGGGGATCCAGTGCTACTTTTGGTTTGGTGCCTGAAGCTGCTTTGTGATTGGATGCTGAAGCAGGTGCTGAAAAAGCAAAAATAAATGCTAACTGGGGAGCATTTGGTAGAGGAAAGAGGTGTCTGCAAAGCAAACTTAGAACTCTAATTATATGAAATATTATGTGTGTGCAGCAGGACAAAAATCAAAGTTCAGGATTGATTAAATCCAGTTCTGGAAGGCTGAACTAGGCCACTCTTGGGAAGATAGGATACTGGGGCAAACCCTTCTGAAACTGGGCTTCTGCACGGTTTAAAATGGGATGTTTCATCCAAGGACCTAGGACTGCAAAAATAGCACTTTGGAAATTTCCAGTCACAGAGTTTTGTGGAGTCTTGGGGCCTGCAGTTGTGGTGAGCTGCAAAAAAGAAAAGAATTAAACCAAATCTGCCTGGTTCTCATCTACTCTAACTGATTAAGCAAAACTGAAACAATTCATAAAACCCATGGGAATGGACGGATTAAAAGCCATGTGGAAAAGCACCAGACTCCAGAAAGGTGCAGGATTGCTGTGCCTGCCCCTGCCCACCCTCAAACCCTCAGCCCAGGTGATAAAATGCCCTCTTATGCCAGTGGCCCGAGATTTGCCCAGGAAACAATTAAACAATTGCTTTTGTCAGCCTGGGATCTGATTAACACCACGGGAAGCCACTCTTGGCCGAGTAGCTCCACTCCTCTGGAATCTCTGGAGCATTTCTCCCCACACCCTCCTGACCATCAGGGCAAGGGGGAGGCAGTGAGGAGCAGCAGAGGTGCTGCACAGGCATAATCCTCCTGATCCAGGGATCCATCCACTCTGCCAGAGCTGGGAGCAGCAGCAGGGAACAACTGGGTTTGCTGGATTGGCCACCAACACTTTGCTCTCCAAGTTCAAGGGCAGAGCCGTCGCCTTCCCAGGCTTGGCTAATCGGGATTAGCTCTGGGTGGCTTTGCTGTCAGCCCTGGACACTGAGATATGCAGGGCACCCACCAGGCACCCAGAGACAGGCAGGCTCTGGCCCAGGCTCCAAGCAAGTTGCCTGTTTTCAGGGGTGCCAACACTGACACAAAGCCTCCTCAGCATTTCACAGTAAAAACCTGCTGGGATAAATTCCCCAGCGAAGTCAGGCAGTGATTAGGTCACTGCCATTGCTGGATTGCTCTGTTCCCATCCCTGGGAGTGCTGGCTCTCCTGGTGGCCACCTGAGAGCCCACCTGACACCTGCAGGATCCTCTGGGCAGGGAGGGCAGAGCAAATCCCTGTCCCAGGGCCTCTCCAGAGGAGCATGGAAGACAGAGCTGGAGCCTGCTGAGCTTGCCCAAGGTGGCACAGGCACCCCTGGAAGCAGGGCTGGCACACACCCAGCCCAGACACCGATCCCAGGTGTGGACTGAACACCATTTACCTCCAGTGCTTGCTCTCAGCCTTCCAGGTGGGAATCGCAACAAGGCACAAGGATTTGTGAGCAGAGCCACTGCCCTAGCAGCGTGTGGGGAAGGATTTGAGGCTGCAAGAAGGATGGGCAGCACTTGCTGGAGGCTCGGTGGGAAAGCCCATCTTTTGCTCAGGGCAGGAGAACATTCCTGTCACGGGGATAGGGGGGATCCCGGTGGAGGTTGTCTCCCTGGGCTCTGGGTCACAGAGGTTCTGGAGGTTTCCTGCCATTCCCAAGGGATCTGGGAAGCTGCAAGGGTGATTTGAGCCCACCCCCGGTGCTGCCACCCTGCTGGGTGAACAGAGTGGGTCTCTCCAGAAAAGGTAAGAACTCAGTAGACTCAGAGCAGGGAGAAAAAACACAGCATGGAAAACGAGCAAAAAGTGACGTTTGGATGTAGAGAGAAGTCGGATTTAGTCACGTCTAGAAGCCTTTTCCCAGTTTGGCCAACCGAGGGCGTCCTTGCTGCCTGTTCAGCGCCAGGGCTGGTGTGTCACGACTGTCACCGACCACCCGGTGCTGCACTGGGTGTTGAGGAACCCCCATTCCTGTCAGAGGGAATGTGGTGAGACCTCCTGAATGCCAGGGCAAAGGCGCTGCTGCAAATGAACCAAAGGCTGAGAGGAGGGGAAGAATTTGTGTCCTGTGAACACCTCAGCCCTGGAGTGCCTTAGTAAAGAGTTCTGCTACTTTGGGCAAACACGGACATAGTTACTGCTCGTTGAGTAAGCCAAGCTGCTGCCTTCCCCCTCTCTGAGCAGGCTGAGTCTCGTTATCACCCCATTAAATTCCACTAGAGCAGTATAAACACTGATAAAAACATGTAGTGATAGGACAAGGGGCAATGGCTTTGAACTGCCAGAGGGCAGGGTTAGATGGGATATTGGGAAGGAATTCTTCCCTGTGAGGGTGGGGAGGCCCTGGCACAGGTTGCCCAGAGAAGCTGTGGCTGCCCCTGGATCCCTGGAAGTGTTCAAGGCCAGGTTGGATGGGGCTTGGAGCAACCTGGGCTAGTGGAAGGTGTCCCTGCCCATGGTAGGGGGTGGAACTGGATGAGCTTTAAGGTCCCTTCCAACCCAACCAGTCTGAGATTCTGTGATTTTATAATTTCATCATGCTCAGCTTGAGGAGCCCCAGCTGTTTGTCCCCCACACAAGGAGAAGGGTTGAGCAGGACTCTTACCTGAGACCGTAAGCTCTGGAGGGCAAATGTCCGGTGACAAAGAAGGCACAGGAAAAGGATTTTCACGTCTATTCTAGAAAAACAAGACAAAATAGCACAGACAGTCGCTAAGAAGAATCTGCTGGTGTTAATAAAGAGCAGAAGATGGAAGTGTTCAAGAGAGAGCCACCCAGCTGGCCCTTGAAGGCACCACATGTGCAGATGGGCCAAAAGAGACTCCGGGGGTTTCTCTGGGAGCACCTGGTATAGGAATGTTCCTGGGCCATCCCCAGACTTCTGGTCACTCACAAACGAGTCTGTCCTTAATGTAACTGTGATTGAGAGCTGATGCTGAATGTGGCCTTGTCTGGTTTCTGCACAGAGGTTGTCCCTAAAGCTCTGCATCCAACCCACCGGTGAGGCCCCGAGTAGTCCGACCACAGCAGGTGGAATATTTACCCCAAACACAACATTACCATGGTGAGCTGTGGGTAGAGGATCCAACCACACCACTCAGCTACAGCTCTAGGGGCTGCTGCTGCTTTTCATAAGCCCTTTCCAGCCTGGCACACCCAGAAGAAACACGCAGATGACATCTGTGCGAGTCTGTGTCCCCACAGGGCTGGAAAGAGATGTTTTGTGAAGGATCTTGTATGAAAGGAACATCCAGCTGGCCTCTTCCTTTTGCCAAAAAAACCCACAACCCTCTTTCCTCACTGTTTGCCTGCTTTTGCATTCAGACTGTACTTGTGAGCAAGAATTGTGTCTCAGATCTATCGAGGCTACAAGAAAATGAAATAAAATCAGACTTTCCAAAGGAAATGTGTGGTTGCCACTTATGTCCACGGGTAGAAAATATTCTGGATGGCTGGAAAACAGGGGATTAAGGAGTTTGGTCGCAGAACTTTAAAACTTTTTTCTTTAAAGGGGTTTTGTTGTTTTGCTCACACATGAGGGGAAGGAAGTTCTAAAGGAAGCTTGTGAGGAAGAGGGCAGAGGATACACCCGGCACAGCACCAGTCCAGGAGAGGAGCAACAAGTGCAGAGAATCCAGACCTAGAGAATCATGAGGGCTGTGTGTCCTCACACGCAGCTGGAGCACTTGTCTCTGCCCACACAACGTGGAGCTCAGTCTCCCAGGAGGAACGAGCCTGGCTGCTCATCAGAGCCAGCAGAGCAGCAATGGGCTGTGCAGGAATGCTCGGGATTCATCCTCATCACAGGGCTCCAAGAAGAAAGGGTTGTTCCTGCCTTCGGGGAGGAGACCAGATCAAACTGACTCCAGAGATCCCTTCCAGCTCTGTGACTGGAAGTGGAATGAGATGCAGGTTGCTATCCACAGGAGGGTTTTGTTTTTGAAAACCTGAGACTCCTGAAACAGATCTGAATGCAGGCCCTGGAGATGAAATTCCTCTCATTACCTCCACACATCCTTCTCTGTCTCAAACTCAAGAGAGGAGAAATTATTTCAGATTTAAAATACCTGCCTGCAAAACAGGGCCACGTGTATCAGCATTACAGCCTTCCCACTGTCCCAAAATATTGCCAGGGAGTCCCTAAAGAGGAGTTCTCTGATCAAAGAAAGATCACAGGATCTGTGCTGTGAGATATGAACTCCAACCTACCTCTGGGGACCTCACGTGGACCTTGAGCCTGCAGGAGCTCAGGCCATTTCCCACAGCCTTCAGAGGTGGTGATGGGATGTTGTTGTGCACTGACAGTCCAGGGTGTAACCGTCCCCTTCCAGGAATAAAGGCCACTTCTGTGCTTCCCTCGTGTCTTAAACAAACAGCAAATACAGGAGATTTATTTACAAAACAAAAGGTACAAAGTTGCAGAACTTCCATGCTCTGGTTCTGTCTCCAGGGTAATCTCACTTAAGGCCGTGCAGCAGTGCAGCTGGATCTCCACCAGCTGTGTTCCATAGGTTCATGGAATCATGGAATCATTAAGGAAAACACCTCTGAGATTGTTGAGTCCAACCCTTAACCCAGCACTGCCAAGGCCACCCCTAAACCATGTCCCCAAGCACCACATTTACATATTTCTTGAACACTGATGGTGTTTCCAGGGATGGTGATTCCATCACTGCCCTGGGCAGCCCGTGCCAGGGCTTTACAACCCCTTCCATGAAGAAATTTTTCCTAATATCCAATCTAAACCTCTCCTGGCACAACTTGAGGCCTTTGTCTCTTGTTCCATCAGTTGTTACTTGGGAGAAGGCACCAACACCCACCTGGCTCTCCCCTCCCTTACAGATCAACAAGGTCTCTCCTGAGCCTCCTTTTTCATGGTTCTTTGAACTTCAGTTCTGTTGCAGAACTCTGCTGGGCAGTGACAGGAGATATTCACGAGGTCCAGAACATTGGGAAGCTCTGGATTACACTTCAGCTCTGGATTACACCCCATGCCTTCAAGATTTCCTTATGTGACCACCTATCAGGACTGTCTCAAAGCATCATTTAAGATTAATGATGTTCTTGAAGACAAATATGAACATAAAGGGTTTCTACCTGAGACTCAACAGCACCCTGATGATGACAGCAGGAAATATGTTTGATGCCTACCTGAATTTGGCTTTTTCAATTATTTTTCTGGCCTCTTCATGTGTGCTGCCCACCAAAGAGTCTCTGTTGATGGCGATTAGTTGGTCACCGGGTCGGAGCCGACCATCCTAAACAAACAGGGAGAAAGACACAGCATTGGGAAGGAATGTCAATGCCCAAAGCCTTCTCCTGCAACACAGATCCTCATTAGCCTGTGCATTGTCCATTTACTCTTAGAAAAGCTGTTTCAGAACAGCTCCAGCCTCCAGGAGAGGTCCCCAGAGGCCACCAAGGGTCTCCACCCGACTTACCTTGTAACAGTCCCCATCTGGCAAAAGCTCCTGGACATAAACCATGGGCCCATCAGGCCTGTTAGATCCACCACTGATGGTCAGCCCTAGGCCCGAGGAGTTTGCTACAGAAATGCTCTGGATTCCTGAGTCAATGGAGCAGCTGCAAGGGAGAGACATTAGCAGGTGACTCGAGGTGAGCCAGGTTATTTTCCCACGTCACTGAACGACCTCTGCCTGGATTTCTTCCCGAGCATGATCCTTCCACCTTCTCCCACCCTTTTCCCTGCATCCTTTCTTCCACCCAGTCTTGGGAAGAGGAGGTGAAGGCTCCTGTTCCTTGGCAGACACTGTTCAGTGTTATGAAGGTGACTGGCTCACATAATTCCAAGTACCAGGGAATACTCACAGAACCACGGAATATTCCAAGTTGGAAGGGACCCACAAGGATCATCAAGTCCAACTTTTCAATGAATGGCCCATACAGGGGTCAAACCCACGACCTTGGTTTTATCAGCACCATGTTCTGACCTGAGCTCATCTCAGGGTTAAAATAGAGAACAAACCAAAGGTTTAACCAGAACAGATTTGGCACTCCTGGTTTTTATAGCTAAAAGCACATGAAGGATCGACATGGTTGTTGCTTGAATCCAGCTGAAGCACCAGACAGCAATTTACAGATTGGTCAGGAATTAAGCAGCTCTCAGGAATCATCCAAGGAAAGCTTGGGATACACAGCTGAGTGTGTCTAAACTGAGGTTTGGAACTTGAAATGTTGGAAGATTCCCTAAGAAATGGGCGTCCTTTGCAGCAACACCCACTGCACTGTGAGTGCTGCTGGGGCAGGGGGAGAGATGGCTCTCCCAGTGAAGGATGTAAATGGAGCAGCAACCACCTTGGACCTTTCTCTCCAAGAGTGACTAGACAGGACCCAACAGGCCACCAAGACCTGGCCACAGCAGGTAAGGGTTTGGGGCAGCAGAGATTTCACTGACCTCCCACGGGCTGGAGGGCAGCACTGCAGCAGGGAGGTTTGGGGAAGGGTTTGGTGGGGTCTGAGCATCAGCAAACAGTTTTCTCCAGATGGGATGGATGCAGCTGGCTTTTCACCTTTTCCATGTATTTCCATAGCAGCCAATCCCCAAACAATCTGAACTTTCTGGTCCTCCTGATGTTGTCTCATAACTTAAGACACAATGACAGGCTGTGCCCCACGGTGACACCAGCTTGTCACCACCCTGAGCTCCCCAGTGATGCCATTCCTGGAGGTCAGACACTTCACTGAAAGGGGTGCATGTGCCTTATTCTTATGGAAAAGTGCTTTAAGGTAAATGATCTTACGAAAATGATGTCATGAAATAACAGCCTTAAAGCCTCCACTCAAATCAAAATGTCAGACCCTGTCTGTGGTGACTCTGAACTGCATCTGAGTCCTGCTGCTCAGGGGGGTGGCAGGGCCTCAGGTGACACCACGATGAGAGGTCACAGCACTGGGACAGCCTGGGCAGAAGGGATGGCAGCCACATGCATGAAAAGACCCAAATTACATCTCTCAGCTGACCACCAACACTCAGCTGCAATCAGTGGTCTGTGATTCCAGGAGAAGACCACTGGGGCCTGACACTGGCATGGAGACAAGCAGAGCATGGCACAGCAGGGCAGCTGTGAGGAGGCCACCAAACCAGGCCCTCTCCACCCTGTGTACCCATTTCCCTGCTCACTGCAGGGGGGGTGGAATGAGATGATCATTCATGAGTTGGTGCCTTCCAACCCAAGCCATTCTGGGATTCTGTATCTCAGCCTGGGGGGGGGTTAACAGCACAGGAAGGATGTTTTGTCCAAACCAACTGCCAAGTAGATAATCTGGCCTCTCCTCTGTGTGGGTCTCTCACTCCACGCAAGCAGCTTAAACCTCTGGTGCCAAATATTTGTCCTCTACAAATCCCTAATAAGCTGGTATTTAGCAAGAGGATTTACTGGTTCTGCAGTGAGGGCTGATTCTCTTTACCAGCAATTTGGCTTGTTTACGCTGGCAGAAGGAGGGAAGCTGCAAGCCCTGGGGACAAGTGGTCCCCATTCCACGACTGCTGAACACCCTCCGAGCTGTCCCTCTGGAGAAGGACAACCCCGAGCGCCCCGGAGATGGAGCTCTGCAGAAAAACAAGCTCTGCCTGTCCAAACCTCTGAGCTGTGCAGTGTGAAAGGGACAGAGGACCACATGAAAACACACGCTCCAGGAGATGCTCTGGAGGCCAAAGCATGTGGTGACTCCTGGCGACCGCTGTTGACCCCACAGCAAAGGGCGTCAGGAATGTTTGCAGGGAGAGGTGCTGGTGCTCTTGGTGCACGGGGTCAGCGTGCCAGAAGCAGGGCAATAGGGAAACAAGATCCCAAAACACCTCCTGAAAAGCAGCGCTGGCTTTGCAGGAACGCTCTGCTCACGGCATGTTTTGTGAAGGTGATGTGCAGGGTCCTCTCAGCTGGCTGTAAACCAGCACCTTTCCCTGGGATCTGGAGGGGAGGAAGAGGAGCTGTTGCATAGTTAACCACAGTGCAGATGTACTGAATGCCTCAGCTGGGAAGCTTTTCACCTCTTGGGCCCAAACTTCCCAGGAACAGCCAAGATGCCACCACGACATCTGGGAGGTGCTGTGGTCATTGGGTGACAGATCAGTGGAGGGGACAAAAGGATGAACAAAGCCATTCTCCAAGCACTGGAATGATGTTCTGGCTCTAGGACAGTGTCAGACATTCCGTGATGTCTCCCCATGGCCCGGCAGGGGCCAGGCTGGGTGGGGTCTGTACGTACTGTGCGTGAGGGGCGTGCGCCGCGGTGCCGATGCAGGGCCCGTGGGAGTTGGCGGGGCTCAGCAGCAGCGGGCTCTGGGAGCGCGAGGAGGAGCCCGAGGATGTGCTCTCCAGGTATCGACCTGAACAGCAAAGCCAGAGTCAAGGCCAGGGCACACAGACCCAGCATCACCCTCCTCCCCTGCTCTGTCTTTTTTAGGAAAATCACGTTTGTTAAAATCATCGGGATACGGTTTATGGAGAGGAAACATTCAGTCCTCTCAGCACAATTCCAGAATGTCACCCCTCTGGCAGCCCCACATACCCCTGCCATAGGGGAAGGCTTGGCAGCTGGCTGGTGGGATGCCAAGCCAGAGGGGACAGCTGCCTTCCCCATGCACACACGGATTTGTGTGCTGGCACCTCGCTTACGTCAACCTTCTTGCATCTCGTGGAACATCTCCCATTTGCAAATAAAAAACAGTGCTCGTTGAATGAATTCCCGCTGAGATGCTTTGAAATGCAGAGCAGAAAGCTAAAGCTGTCCCTGCAGAGGTGGGTACTGATGGAGTCACCTGCACAACACATCAGTTGAGCAGAGTCTGGGGATCTGGGGAGTGATTACAATCCCAGCCCAAGCATCCCTCGTTCCCCCCAAGGAGGTGGCTCGCTGTCTCACTTCATGCCTGCCCTGTGCTGACCACGCTGCTCTGCACCTGGGCTTGGAATAAGGATGAGCTTCCTTCAAACCTCCACCCAAACACCTGCCCAAATCCCATCCCAGCTCCTTCAGAATTGCACTGGGACAAAGGAAGCTCTCTTTGGTCCCCCCCGAGACACGCTGGGTCACTCACTGCCGCCGTGCAGGACCGGCGAGCTCCGCGCCGAGCCCGTGTTGCTCTGGGAGCCGAACTTCTCCAGCAGCTCAGAGAACTCCCTCCTGGAAACAAAAACACGGGCAAGTCAGCTGCTGCTCAAGACTATCCCCCACCTGATTACCTGGCAACGGTGCCTCTGGTGGCAGTGACTTAGTACCGAGTCTGCGGGGCCGACGCCCTCCAGCAGTGGGGAGCAGACAGGGCTTCCTCCTGCACAAGGGAAACACCCTGGTTTCAGGAGCTTGTGCAAGGCTTCAGCTCTGTAATCAATCTCATGGCACAGCAACTTCAGTGTGCTCCTTCCCCGTCCTGGAATGTGTTCGGGTGAACTTGGGCAAGAGGAGCTGGGAAGGGATTTATTCTTAAAGGTCTTTTCCAACCTGACTGATTCTGTCATTCCACGGACGGGCTCTGGTGTTGAGGACTGTCATTCCTGAGAGAGGGCAGGTAGGTGGACATTGGAGCCCTGCCTTGCACCCAGGCTCATGGACCCTCCCAGGAATCAGGAGAAATATTTTCACCCCCAACTACAGGGCTCAAAATTTTGGAAACACACCACACAAATTAAGCAGACCGTCAGAAGGAGCTGTAACTGTGCAAACGTAGAACAGGAAGGCTTGGCTTGCTTGTGACTCTTTCTAGAGCAGTTAAATAAAGATTAATCTCTGTTTGTTACTCCTCCTTCCTGGACAGAAGGCAGATCCTTCTAGCTCTTGCTGGAGTGAGGATAGGATGTGGCTTTCTGCAGCACATGCAGAAGCAGCTGCCATCTCTCAGAATCCATCCCTGGTGATGCCTTCCATGAACATCTCTGGTGAAGCTCTTGGAGCATAACACCTTAACAGAGACCTGCACGAGATCTCATCCAGAAAATCCCCTGGAGAGCTGGCTCCATGCTCAGGCACCTTCCTTAGTGATCCTTGTTCCCGGTGGAGTTTGACCACCAGGTGAAACAACCCCAGCCCTTGATGAGCTGTAACGACCTGTACACCACGGGTGAATTGCTTTGTGGCCTCCCCTTCGCCAAGTGTGACATCTGGGGTTTATAAACCCCGCTAAGAACCACCATTATCCATGTTTACCAGTGTCTGCCTCATTCTGAAACCTTTCTTTGAGCTGCCGTGAGCCTCTCACACCCTTTTGGATGAGGGGACATGGAAAGGGATGACATCGTCATGTTCATCTTCATCAGCCTCCTGATCCACGTTGGCTCTTTGCTCCCAGGAACATCTGTCCCTCTGCAACTGAGAGGGTCCCCTCCCTTCATAACCCAACCTTTCTAACCCCACCCTACCTGATCAGTCCGACCTTTGGCAGAGAGAAGAGCCTCAAGCATGACTAATTTCTTACACATGCCAATAAATAAGCAGCCAGGCAGTGGAAGAGACCCTGAAAGTGTTTCTGTGGCCACAGCAACACCATTAGATGTCCTCTTTGAAGGCATGAGGGAATCCCCATGGGAAGGTGCCTTCCTGATGCCATAGCCCCAGGAAAAGCCTGGCTATGAGTGGCTCGCTCTCAGGCTTGACAGTCAGACAAGCTCAAGTCATAAACCTGCAGGAGAGCAGCCACAGCAAAGTTCCCTGAGCGAGGAGACAGCTCTCACACACACACAGACGCTGTGTCATCTGCGTTCCTCACCGGCACACAGCTTATATATTATTGGCTAGATTAGAGCCAACAATATTAAATGATGAATGAATCATCAGCTCCTCAGGTTCCTGCTGGAAATGCTCTCCGTAATTTACATCTTCCCAGTAACAACCAGCTCATTAACAAACTTCAAAGACCAGCGCATGCCTTATCTAATATTGCCATCAAATTTATGCCTTATTCATTCCATCCAATGCTAATTTAAAACCCAAGTGTCACACAATACTCGATGACATGCCTTGGTGAATCCCAATATTTGCATCAACACTATTGTCTTTATCAATTAAACCCATGACCTTAGAAAAACACAATGACTTTGTTCAGAAACCCCACCTCCCACAAAGCTGTTTTAGTTTTCACCTCTCGGGCACAAACTTCCTAGGAACAAACAGTCAGGATGGCACCACAGCATCTCCCAGACGCTGTGGTCTCCAGCCATTGTTGTGATCGAACAGTATAAAGGATATAAGGATGATCAAAGCCATTCTCTAAGCACTGTAATTACCCCTTAGAAAGTGTTAGACATATGGTGATGTTTTCACGACCCACCACATGCTGGGCCAGCCCTGTGTGACCTGTGCCTACTGTGCATGTGGGGAGTCAAGTTTCATAAAGTTGGACACCAAAATGTATGTAAAATATTAGGAAAAAAATTCTTCACTGCGAGGGTGGCACTGGAACAGCCCAGGGAAATGGTGGAGTCACCATCCCTGGAAATGTTCAAAAAACGTGTGGATGTGGCACTTGGGGATGTGGTTTAGTGGTGGCCTGGGCAGTGCTGGGGGAATGGTTGGTCTGGAAGACCTCAGAGAGCTTTTCCAACCTGAATGATTCCACAAGCACTGGGAAAGTGGAAGGACGACTCAGCTCCTGCAGCAGTTGGACAGCGGTTGCTGTTCTGTGGTTCCCTGGGCTGAGCCTTGGGTGGGTCTTACCCTAGCAGAATTTTTCCACTTTCCAGCAAAGCTGTTGTGTTTCTACAGGTGATTCAGCCCAGTTTCACTGGTCACTCGCTCAGCCATGACCTTACCCCTCCCTGACCCAGTGCAGGGGCAGGTCAAACACTCTGGAATCTGGTGTGTTATTTCCAGTGCCTCCCAAGCCTTCAGCAGCTGGGTTGTGTTTTGGGCTGGGTGTTTCTGTGGTCACCTATTGTTACATTTTCCTCAGATAATAATCCATCAGAGCACAGAACAGGTTATGAGCCTAAAACAATGGCTAAAACAGTCTTAGTCAATGCAAATGTGACCTGTTGGGCAGCTCTTGTGCTCCTCCGACCCTGCGAGCCCGGTCACGGATCCGAGCTGTCCAGCGCTCTTCTGAGCGAGGACACGCACGGTCCGAGCACCCTTTGTTGTTGTTTATTCTGTGTTGTTCGGTTCCTCCACAAAGGGGTGTTTAGCATTATTGGCTCAGAAGCCTGAACAACGAGCTGGGAGCCCAGGGCTGCCCCTTGAGCCCGGCTCCAGCCCAGGGACGATGTGACTCAACGCTACGTCATGCGCCGCCGTCCCAGCTCCGGCTTTGTTGGGCAGTGCTGCAGGTCTGGGTTCCAGCAGGGACATAAACACATGACTAACTGGAGGTACACGCTTATCCCAGCAGGAAGCAACACAGTTTCTGGTGTCAATCTCCTGGGAATTAATTTTGTGCTCGGTGCTGTGTTTGGAGGAGTTTGCAAACAGGCAGACGGTGCCCAAACATTGCCGAGTGATGAACACGCACACCGAGGGAATGCCAGCTCTGTGCTTTCAGACACCAAGACACTTCAGAAGATGTCTTTAATATTTAAAATTTGACCCTTGCTAAAACATTGTGAATTGTCAGGTGCCTGCAGGACTAAAATGCCCAGCTTTATTAAAAAACAACAACCAAGGCGTTCTATTAGGTGGAAAGTTCATTCTAACAAGCCTTCTCCAGCTTTTTTTCATTAGGATGCAAACATTAGAGGTCTGGAGGATGCCTGTAAAATGTAAAAGAGCTCGGTCCCACACAGCCTTCAGGATGGCAGGGTCTGCCAGCACAGCCAGCTGGAGGATGACTTTGCTATAGATTAAGCAGCAGGAGGTCAATCTTTCTGCAGAAGATATTGTTGTTTTATCTCATAATGCCTCTTTGTCCTGCCCTTTTGTTCTTGGGAGAACAAAGGGGGAATCCTACATCAAAGGTTATGAGCGCACAGCGTCTGGAAACCTCAGCTGGGAGAGGAGGTGGAGCCTGTGACATCAGAAATGAATAGTTTGCCTCAAAAGAACCAAACCTGCAGGTGAGTGGGAGCCATGAACCCAAAGCTCAGCAAAAGCGTCACAAAAGCAGATTTTCTCACATGCAGATGACAGCAACAATGGGATCAAGGGCAGCCTCAGCCAGTTTGGAGCTGACAGAGCTGTGTGTTGAGCTCACACTCTACAGGGAAGGGATGGGGCATCCCGAGGCACCTGAGCAGGTCAGAGAGGTGGGACTGTGTGAACCTGATGCAGATCCACAAGGCCAAGTGCAAGATCCTGCAGCTGGGTCAGGGCAGTGCCAAGCACAGATCCAGGTTGGGCAGAGAATGGGTGGAGAGCAGCCCTGGGAGAAGGATCTGGGGGTGTTGGTGCCTAAGGGGCTGGACATGCCCTGGCTGTGTGTGCTGGGACCCAGAAACCCTCCCTGCCCTGGGCTGATCCCACAGCAGGAGCAGCAGGGGAGGGGGAGATTCTGCTCCTCTGTCCCCCCAGACGAGACCCCCCTGCAGAGCTGCCTCCAGATATGGAAGCCCAGCACAGAAAGGATGTGGAGCTGCTGGAAAGAGTCCAGAGGAGGCCATGGGGATGCTCCAAGGGCTGGAGCCCCTCTGCTCTGGAGCCAGGCTGGGAGAGCTGGGGGGGTTCACCTGGAGAAGAGAAAGCTCCAGGGAGACCTGAGAGCCCCTGCCAGGGTCTAAAGGGGCTCCAGGAGAGCTGGAGAGGGACTGGGGACAAGGGATGGAGGGACAGGACAAGGGGCAATGGATTCCCTCTGCCAGAGGGCAGGGTTAGATGGGATATTGGAAAGGAATTCTTGTCTGTGAGGGTGATCAGGCCCTGGCACAGGTTGCCCAGAGAAGCTGTGGCTGCCCCATCCCTGGAAGTGTCCAAGGCCAGGTTGGACAGGGCTTGGAGCAACCTGGGCTGGTGGAAGGTGTCCCTGCCCATGGCAGGGGATGGAACAGGATGGTCTTGAAGTCCCTTCCCACCCAAACCATTCCATCATTTCCACCACTGGCAAGGGTGGGATGGAAGCAGTGACATGCACAGGTGCATCTCAGCTGCTCTGGGAAAGGATATGTGTTTTTCCCAAAGCACATCCAGGCTTGCTGGAGTCAGTCCCAGCCCTCCCTACCAGTTTAGCCCCAAGTGGTGCAACCAACAACACAAGGGCCACACCTCAACTCTTGTGTCCAGTTCTGGGCTCCTCACAACAAGAAGGACACTGAGGGGCTGGAGTGTGTGCAGGGAAGGGAACAGAGCTGGGAAGGGGCTGAAGCAGCAGGAGCAGCTGAGGGAGCTGGGGGGGCTCAGCCTGGAGAAAAGGAGGCTCAGGGGGGACCTTCTGGCTCTGCAACTCCCTGACAGGAGGAGGGAGCTGGGGGGGTCGGGCTCTGCTCCCAGGGAACAAGGGACAGGAGGAGAGGGAACGGCCTCAGGCTGTGCCAGGGGAGGCTCAGGTTGGACATCAGGAAGAATTTCTTGACTGAAAGGGTGGCCAAGTGTTGGAAGGGGCTGCCCAGGGGCATGGTGGAGTCAAGAAACAACTGGCTATGGCACTCAGGGCTCTGGTCCTGTTGACAAGATGGAGATACTCAAAGGTTGGATTTGATGATCTTGGAGGTCTTTTCCAACCTAAATGATTCTGTGATTCTGTTCCTGCCTGTTGCTTGGGCACTTGCAGAGAAGCTGCCCACTGTCCTTGCTGCTCTCTGTGGGAACCCTGTCAGTGCCCAGCCCGTGTTGCCCGAGCTGACGCTGCAGAGACACGACGTGTTTAGCATTTTATCATGCGAGGACGAGGAGGTGCAGCTCAGACTGGCTTTCTCACAGTGATAAACCTGAAAGACCAGGATGATATCTGTGCAGTGCAGAGAAACAGGGACCTATTGTAACTCCCAGGCTGAGAATGAATAAACAATAATTACGTGTGTGCAATAAAATGATCCTCGTCAGCCGAAGGTGAGCAGAGGTAAAAATGGGAGATAACCATCCCCCAAACCCAGCATGTCCAGCTCCAGATCTGAATGTTCTGCTTTAAGCTCTGGCACTGCTGCCCCTCTGTGCAGCAGGGCTGATGTGACAGGCTGAAAACATGCATCTGATACATGCCAGGCCTGAGTTCCATGAAAAGCACAGGTAATTTGGGCCTATAATTAACTCCAGGGACAAATAATAGCATTTATGAGTCAAATTCACCCGAGGGCAACCACAACAAAATGCTATTCAGCTGAGTCACTGGGAAAATTGGCAAGCTGGTTGGATCATCGTCCAAACCCAGAGCCATGATGTTCCCTCCTCTGTGCACTCTGTGTTTCTGAAGGATCTGAAAATACACTGATTTATGGCCCTCCCTGTGTCCTTCTCAGCTCTCAGGCCTCGTGAACTGCTCTGCTGGGCAGTGGGAAGGTTTAAGTTTGCCCACAACTCGTGGTGTGGCACCTGCAGGGACATCACCTCCAGAGCTGAGCCCATTTCAAGCCGGCTGTCTGCTCACCCCCACTCAAGGATAGACTTAAAAGATAAGAGGGCATCAACAAAAGACAAAACTAAGGGGGAAGAAAGAGAAAATAAAAAGTAAAGAGCAGAAAAATCCTTCCCCTGTTCCCTTAATCCTGGAGATATGTATTCGTGTATTAAACAGTTTGCGAGATGATTACGTAAGTGAAATCTCCGCAAATCTTTTAAAATAAATAAATAAATAAACTGATTGCTTCCCCCCTCTCCCTCCGGCTAACCTTTTGCAGATTTAACAGATAACCCACAGCGAACGGAGGCCAAATAAATTGCTTAAAGTTTCCTTGCCCCGCCGGCCTCCCCCGGCTGCGGGCGGGGCGATTGGGGACTGCCGGCAGCTGCGGGGGGAGCCGGAGCCGGCAAAGCCACCCGTGCGTGTGCTCGGAGAAACATCTGCTGCAGTTTAGCATATTTAGCGAGATGCCCGAACAGCTGGGAACAGATCAGGGTGAAGGCAGAAAACCTGCTCTGGGGGCCCTGGCTGAGAATTAAAGTGTTTGCTGGAACAAGCGCTGCTGCCGATGGATGGGCGGTGGATGCTCCTGCTGGGAGGGACGGGATCCTGTCCCCCAGAGGTGCCCACTGTCACTTCCCAGGGAACTGCTGTGGTGCAGAACTGCATCCTGAGCGTCCTTACTGAGACCAAAGGTGACCTGCTTGCTTCACCCCGTGCTTCCTCAGCAGCTGCTGAAGGACTTGCACTTAATAGAATAATTGGAGATGTTATTTCCAGTGGAAGAGGGTGGGTAAAAAGCAGCCTGTCATTAATAGCAAATAATTCTTCCACCAGTGTATTGCTGTGTCAGAATTAGTCTCACCTCTGTCATTACAGCACTCTCACTCTCCTGTCGAGGCAGGAACTCTCCACAGCCACTGATGGATAAGGAATGAATCCATCACCTCCCCACTAATGGGATGTGGGTGCATTGAGCAGGTGCCTCTGTAACCTTCAGCCACCCACAGCCTGTGCCAAGCCCTGGTCCTGCAGCCTGTGGGCCCACGGCCACGCTCTGCTGAAACCCACCCTCATTTCTGTGGCTCCTGGTGCACCTCAGCTTCCAGACCTGTGTTTCTATTCCAGGGAGAGGATGTGGCACCACATTGTGCCAGATCTTCTGGGCAATGCAAGGAAAGACCCTGCTACTCCTGTGTGTTGGTTCCCACAGCCCTGCCCTCTCTCTTGTTGTCCCACACAGCCTCATCCAGCCAAGACAAGACTGAACTCTTTCCTTCTCTTTATGAATCTTCCAAGCCTCTCCAGAAGAAGTAAGGTTTTCCAGGGGGCACCAAGGGGAGAGGTTTCAGGGAGAGGAATCCTCTGGACAAAGGAAGACTTTAACATGTCCAACTGGAACGGAAAAGGAAGATCCTGCTGTCCCTGCATATCTTCATCTGAAGCTCATCACCACACAGCAGAGCTGAGGGAGCTGTTCCACCCTCCAGCCAAGGCTGGAGCTGCCCTGGTCCTGCCTGGGAAAAGGCCTGTGGAAATCTGCTCAGGTTTGGAATGTCCCACAGAGCCGGTACAGCCAGGGCTGGAGCTGGGAGCCACCAGCTTGGCTTCCCTTCCCATTTCAGCTCCGTTGTGTTCCCACCAGAACAGAGTTACCAAAACCCCTGGGCCACCTCAGTGGCCCCCTCAGCGCTCCCCACTGCCAGGCACTGTGGCCAGCGAGTGCCACGGTGCCCTCCCCGGTGTGACAGGACCCCCTCACCTGGCGTCGTCGTCGCGGGCTATGAGAAGGCGCATGTGGCTGGTGGCTGACGCCGTCCTCAGGATGTCCACGGCCCTGGAAAACATGGACATGTCGCTGGCTCCCAGCGCTGCCCCACTCAGCTCACCCAGCCAAACATCACAGCTCCTGTAAACTGGGCAAGCCCCGTCAGCGACTGAGGGGCCAATCCCAGGGGGGTGCCCGTGGAACAGACACGCTCCCTGTTCCGGCTGAGGGGCCGGAGAGCGGCCAAGTCACATCCTGATTTTCCCACTTCTGCAGTAAATGAGAAGTCCCTGACAACAAAACTCAGGAGATGCCCGTGGTGATGAGTAAATACCTCCCAGCACACCTGTGGCAGGGGCTTGGAATGGGATGGTCTTTAAGGTCCCTTCCAACTCAAACCATTCCATGATTCCATAATCCCCTGCCTGTGGAAGTTTCCATCTCAGGGAGGGCCACTTTCTGGTTCAAAAATACAGATATTCCCATGGGAGCCAGAGCAGTTTGCCAGGGCCAGGCATAGCCAGAGAGGTGTCCTCAGGGACTTCCATCATCAAACTCAGCTGCTCTGGGGCTCTGGGAGCAGGACAATTAGGATAAGGACAATCCTTGTGCTGCTTCCCAAGCATCCATCCAGCACACCATGCAGGAATTAAAGGCAGACAGCAGCCTAGCCCCATCTTTAATGGGAAAGGGGAGCCCCAAGAGTGTTGTTGCTCCTCTGGAGCAGTGAATTATTTTCTTGGTGGGGAGCTGAGGGGTTGGATTGTGGCTCCACAGGGAATCCCCCACACAGAGCAGCGCTGTCAGGCTTAGGCTCCAGCAAATCTCCTGTGCTGGGAGCTGCAGGGCTGGCTGGGAAGCTGGAGCAGATGGAGTGGGGGTGCCAGGAGCTGTGTAAAACCCCGGTATTTGGGGGGAAATGTCTGAATATCTCACAAATACTGTTTGGGTTCACCGGTCTATTTTTACATCAAATCTTTTTGGTCTGAGAATTCCCAGCTGGGCTGTTGGGAACAGCACAGACAGAGTGATTCCCTGGTGCCCTCCATGCAACCCGCAACCCGAGCCACTTCCCAGAATGACACAAAAGCAACAGGAAAGCCAAATTTCCATTTGGATGTGGTACCTCTCACTTGTAACCCCAATTAGGGAATCTCCATTGACCTCCAGGATCAGGTCTCCTGGCTGCAGGCGCCCTGGAAAAGAAAACTAATGGATAGAAAGTGCAGAAAGTACAGCTTGGAGGGACTGGGAGAGGCTGGGCAGTCGCTGCCTTTGCCCAGAGACAGGATGAGAAATGCTTTGGTCCTTCCAGAGATGCTCGTCCAACCTGCTTTTCAAGATGTCCAGAGATGAAGTTTCTGCAACCTCCCCAGAGCAACCTGTGCCAGTGTCCCAGCACTTCCTCTGCTCCGGGAAGTTACGAAAGTAAATACCAAAAAATGCAATAAAGCTTTTGCTTAATTCACTCTGAGGTCACAAAGTTCAGCTGGAGGTCAGGTGGAAAACCATGACTGGCACTTCCACCTGTTCTGGATTTATTTTCCTTTATTGGATGGGAAAATGATGTAACATTTGGAGAAAAGTATCTTTTTTTGGCTTAAGTTCTAACAGGTGAACTCTGCAGACCCCTCTAATACCTACTTATCTGAACATATTCAGAATTAAATCAGTGACCCAGAGCAGAGCTGAACCTGCAAAAGGATCTCAGGTCATTTTGGGACTACAGGCAATGAGTGGCAGGTGGGGAAGCACAGGCAGCCAAGTGCAGTTGTGATGTGGCAGAGATGGGAAAAGCTTTAGAGACATGAAGCAATTGAACATGCGCTGAGAAACCAATCCAAGGCTGCCACTGAATGTCAGAACAACTGCCACGCTAAAAAAATACCCCCACCACTGGAAAATCTCTGGGGAAGCACCTAAAACATCTAAGATGACAATGTATAAAATAAATGGGCTGGACTGGGGCTGTTCCCAGACTCTGTGTTGAACTCACCGTCTGCATAAGCAACACCCCCTGGAAGGATCCGCTTGACATAAACTCCGTATTCTTCTCCAGTGAGTTCCTTGATGCCACCGATGACCTTGATACCTGCAGGAGAAGCAGAGCCCATGACACAAAGGGAGGAGAATCAGTTTCCACGGGCAATCCCAAAGGGATGCAGCCCCAACCCCAAGTTCATGGAATCATGGAATGGTTTGGGTTGGAAGGGGCCTTAAAGATCATCCAGTGCTACCCCCTGCCATGGGCAGGGATACCTTCCACTGTCCCAGGTTGCTCCAACTTGGCCTTGGACACTTCCAGGAATCCAGGGGCAGCCACAGCTTCTCTGGGCAACCTGTGCCAGGGCCTGCCCACCCTCATAGGGAACAATTCCTTCTCAATATCCCATCTAACCCTGCCCTCTGGCAGTGGGAAGCCATTCCCCCTTGTCCTGTCCCTCCATCCCTTGTCCAAAGTCCCTCTCCAGCTCTCCTGGAGCCCCTTTAGGCCCTGGCAGGGGCTCTCAGGTCTCCCTGGAGCCTTCTCTTCTCCAGGTGAACCCCCCCAGCTCTCCCAGCCTGGCTCCAGAGCAGAGGGGCTCCAGCCCTGGGAGCATCTCCATGGCCTCCTCTGGACTCTCTCCAGGAGCTCCAGGTCCATCAGTGACAGGAAAGGCTCTGCTTCTGCCTGTGCTCACTTCTCTGATAAGAACTGTCCTACAAAACACTCCTGGTGACAAGGATTTCCTACAGGAGACCCACTTCCAGGTGCAACATCTGGACAAGCCCCAGGTTCACTGCAGTGGTGGGGACACCCCAGTGCCCACCCTCCTGCCAGGCCCCAGCAGCATCTACACCACAGCCTTTGATGCTGCCACCGATGGCAGAGCTGAGCATCAGGAGCAGCCATTTTTATCAGTGTTTGGATCCAGAAGGAGCACCAGAGGCCCAGAGATGACCCTGGTGCAGCTCTGAATCCCTTCATTGCAGCAGCACAGCTCAGCTGCCCTGTGGCACTTGGGCAAAGGGCTCCTGCTCCCCACAGCCACCGCTCCAGCCACGGGACCTTTCCCTGCTGGAGAGCATAAGCTGGCTGGCAGGAAAAGGTCCAAGAGACTTATTTACCCAGGGCTCATTAAGTCCTACTTCGAAGATCCAGGCTGTGGACAGAAGGATTAAAAAGCCTGGCTTTAATTAACAAATCTCCCCCCAGAGCCGCCGGTCAGGCACTTTGCTGCTCTGCTGGGAGGGCAGGCTGGGGACAGGCTGTGCCACGGAGAGAGGCACTGCCAGTGCCAGCCCAGTGTCCCCCTCCAGCTGCTGATGGGCTGATGGGCTGCCCTGAGCCTTGGTGAGGTCCTGGGTGCCCAGAGTGACCCCGTGCAGGACACTCCAACCCCCCAGGGGAGTAGAGCACGGCTGTGCCCCAAACACGAGACCCCTTTCTGGAACAAGCAGGAAGGAAGAGGAGCAAACCCTGGATCGGGATTACTCAGGACACAGAACTATTTCCATCCCTTTTTCCCTTCCTTTTGCAACCCAAGCTCTGCTTTAAGGCCCCTCACAGTTTTCATCTGTCCCTAGGGAGAGCCTGTCTCTTAAATCACCTTTATATTAGAATTAGATTGTTACAATTTTCCACTTCATTCCTACGTGCACCAATTGCTGCTCTTCCCAAGCTAAAAATCCCAGCTCTGTCTGAGTGCTGAGTTTATTCTCTGGGCTTCATGCATTCACCAGGCACCTGTGAGGAGCTGTTTTACTGGTGGAACAGGGAACTCACAGCAGAACCCCTCAGGAATAGGCACTAATGTTGTTCTTCACTGCATTTTAAACGAAATTCACTCAAATTGGAAATATTGCCCAAAAGGAGTATCCCCAGCAACACAAGGCTCCCCAGGGCACGGGAGCAGGTAAACCAAAACAGAGAGGAGATGCTGCAGCCCCAAAGCTCAAGGACAGAAGGCAAGACTTGCTTATTGCCTGGGATGCTCAGCTGGAAAACTTCTCCGTTCCCAGTGGGAGCAGGGTGGCTGCTGCTGGGCTTTGCAGGGACACCCTGGGAGCAGGGTCACACTCGGAATGGGTTTGGGAAACCCTTTGGCATTGGGGGTCTTGCAGAGGCAAAGTCCCATCAGTCTCCCTGGATGGGGAGAACGCTGGAAGTCCAGCCCAAGCCAAGGTGGTGACTCAAGAAGTCATCCTCTGTCTTTCTTCACATCAGAACACGAAGTAACTGGGAATGATGAGGCCCGTTGACAAATGGTGTCAAAATGTGCACCTGCAGAGGCTCAGCCTCAGCATTCCCAGCGGGACCTGCGTGTGAGCGGCGCCTCCGCCGAGGTATCAAACCAATAATGACTCATTCCCCTTTTGTGGCTGCAAATCAATTGTAATAATGCCTTAATATAGCTGAAGTATCTCCAAATCCTCCTTTATCCCCAACGATGTCATGAGAAAATCCGATCTTGTTATTAAAATCGGCGATTACTCACAGTATTGCTCCAGACACACTCAAACTTCCAGGGGGGGAGGGAAAAATCCCAGATTTTTGCCTCCCTCGTTGGGCAAGCAGCTGGGTGGTGCCAAGCTCTGCCCACACTGCCCTCCCCCCCATCTCCTGGCCAAGGAGGTGCTGTGGGTGCCAGTCCTGCCCCCTAAAATGCACTGGAGAGTCCCCACCAGGGCAGGAGGTCTCACCCCTTCCAGGGCTCAGGCCAAGCCATGGGACAGCCCAGGACTGATGGCAGCAAACCCGAATCATCAAGGAATTTGGTGGCAGCACCCTGGGAGTATATTTTCTTATCCATTTTATTAACACTTACTTCAATCAAATTTCTCTTTGGGACCCAGTGTAGGTAAATAATGGCTCTCTCATTGTCAAAGCATCAAAGTCCCGGTATAATGCTTATTAAGTCATACTTAGGGCCAGATAATCTAGCCTATTTTGGATCCCTCTATTTAATCTTTCCTTTCTGGCAAAGGTCCTGGAGCTGGTGGCCACGTCCCCGGTATTTTCTCTTTTGCAGAATAAAGTTTGACAGGAAAAACTCCAGATGAACTTACTGACCAAGGCGGGGTTTTCTTTAGACTCTTAAGGATCCTATAAATTTCCTAAAGACCCTCAAGCTCCTCTGGTGCCTCTAATCCCGCTCCCACTAATGCCATAGTCGCAGTTCTCAGGCTATAATCTCACCTGCTCCAGGCTCCCTGTTCCACAGGTCAGGGGGTGTCCTGGCTAATCTGGTTGTTTAGCCCAACTGGGATCATCTCTGGAGCATCCTGACCCCACCGGCTGCCGCCCGGAGAGGCTGCCCTGGCCTAAGCCAGCAATGTTCAATTACATTTCCCTTAATCCCTCTGTTGATCTTGTGGCCCTGGCCAGCTTTTTCTGTCTGGAGGAAGGGACAGATTGGAGGTGAATCACTCACTGCCCTGTCCTAAGAAGATGAAGGTCAAGATAATGGGATCTCTCTCAGTGTTTCTGAGAAATGCTTCTTAATCAGCACTTCCCTTTGATGGCTATTCTGTAATTCCAGGTGCAGGTTTTAGGAGCTGCCAGTAACCCCTTTGAACTTCTGCTGAAGTTCACTTGTGGGTTTCTACCTAAAGCCACAGAGCAACAGACCCGGGGCCAAACGCTGACCTGCCACGCCAGCACCGAGCGGGTGGTGCTGCTCCAGAGGAACTCTGCTGGAAGAACACCTGCAGCTAACCAGGAAACTCAGGAAGGAGCTTTTTTTCCCCAAAACCCCATACTCTGAGCAGCTACACCTACAGCAGACACGGGGATCCTGCACATCCTCAGCAGACATTGATGGTCAAGCTACCCGAGGGCAGGGTTAGACGGGATATTGGGGAGAAATTCTTCCCTGTGAGGGTGGGGAGGCCCTGGCACAGGTTGCCCAGAGAAGCTATGGCTTCCACATCTCTGGAAGTGTCCAAGGCCAGGTTGGATGGGGCTTGGAGCAACGTGGGACAATGGAAGGTGTCCCTGCCCATGGTAGGGGGTTGGAATGAGATGAGCTCTAAGATCCCTTCCAGCCAAACCAGTCTGTGATTTCTGGAGGAGGATCCCTGTCTTGGGTGTTTCAAACCTCACAGAAGAGGATGAAGACAGGTGATGATGGCATTAGAAAATCCACATTGTTACACCTTCCTGCAGCACATCACAAGATGCTGTAGAGGGTCTGCAAGAGCCTGCAAAGACCCTCTGGCCACAAACTGGGGGAAAGGAGAGCAGTTGGAGCATGTGAAGGGGCTCACAGCTTTCTTGGGTCTTCTCCTTTAACAAGCTAATCTAACCCAGCAGCTAAAATCTCATCAACTCAACCAAATCCACCTCTGGAGATTAAAATATCATATTCACCGAGAAAAGACATTTTCCTGAGCTCCTGTGAACCTCCTGAACCTCCTGACCAAGGGAAGAGTCAGCAAAGCCATTTCTCCATGGCAGAAAGTCCCGTTAGCCCAGAGCTGGAAACAGCCAATAATTAATCTATCGTTAATCTCAGGTCTCAGGAAACCTGAAGTTGTTTCTCTGGTGAGTCTGACTTCTCAGCAAGGGTCCCCAAATGGTCACAGAGACCTCACTGAAGGGCCAGCAGCTGCTCTGCAGGAGGATGGGCTGCACTCACAATTGAGTTATGGGGGAGTCTGCAAGGTGGACCCCAAGAAATTCTGATGCAGAACAAGAGATTTTTATAAAGTCCGTGGCAAAGCACCAGTATTTATGCTGCTGGATATATAGAAATCAGATGAGATGCTCTGCTGGATTCCTTTGGGCTGAGTGTCATGAACCTGGGACTTTCTGCTGGACAGAACCCTCTCTTTTCCTTTCTCTTACACGCTTTGATGTTCAGAGCACTGTGCAAGGACACCTGACTCACTGGGTGCTCATACTCTTCACCTCTGGGTGAAACTTTCCTGAAACAACTCATACATCCCAGTCCCCAGGAGAGCTGCAGCACCTTGCATTGTCCATCAGGGTGATTTCTGGGGGGGGGAAGTCTGCAGCAGGACAGGGGCAGGTGACTGGGAAGTGATGGGGATTCTATTTATTTATTTAATTGATATAATTTTTAAGTTTTTTTAATTCAGGAAATCCTGTAAAGCCTTTCCCCCCATCCTGCTCAAGGCAGGGGCTCTGGCCCTGGGCTCCTGCACAGCTCTCAGCACTTGAGCTGCTCACCCTAACATGAAACTAATTGGGATTTTGCTATGGTTTTAACATCCCAGCTGCCAAAGGTGCTCTCAGATGCTTGGCACAGGCAGGCCCAGCAACCAGTGCTTTGGTGAGAGGTCAGACTGTCACATGGGGAGGCACATCACAGCACAGGGACCGAGGGGATGCTGGAGCTGCCCCAGCCCACCCTGCTGTCCCTCGTGGAGGGTCTGCACTCACCCAGCCCGTTTGCACAGTCGTAGAAGTCGAAGCAGTGCACGGTTCGGTCCATCCCATACGGTCCCATGAGTGTCCTGGGAGAGAGAAGAGGAGCATCTTTCTGTCACAGGCTACAGGCACCCAACCAACACACACAAGCACATCCTCCCTGCCCCCCCAGGCCTGCTCCACACACCACTGCACACACACAGTGTGAGGGCCACGGCCCCACACGTTACACCCACACTGTGGCAGAAATCACCCACCCCCTCCCAGCCCCCCCCCGAAGTTTACACAGATAAATGAGAGAATCTGTGCAGGGCTGGGCATCATCCTCCCCACCCAGCAAATCTACTGGACCTGTCTGTGATTCATTACCTCAGATTATCGGGGCTGGACAGCTGTCCAGCTCCCGGGAAATGAGATCAGAGCTCGGACCAGTGTTCTGGGAATAAACCAGTTTCACAAATACAGGCAGCCTGGAACGAAGACAGCCAGGCTCAATCTGCTCCTCAGGGTTTGTAATGTGGGCAGGGGGTCTGGAAAAGGGGGATGCAAGATCTGCTGAGCCGCTTCAAGACCCTGCCTGGCCGAGTGGAGGGTGGGAGCTCTTCTCATCACAAGCCAGAAATTACACCTGAGATTCCCCCGAGGCAAGAAAGTCTCCCAAACACTCCACAGTCTCCCCCTAAACGCCCTCAGGCGAGGGGGGTGTCCCAAATGAATGACCCCAAAAACAATCAGTCCCACTCTACCCCAACTGGGGGTGTCAGACTCCAAACCCTGGACCGCTGGTGCTTCTCCTCCTCGGGTGGCCCGTGGTGGTCACCCCCATGAGGATGGTGAGCCTTCATCTGAGAAACCCAGAGCCAGGCAAGCCACAAGAGTGGCTCCCAAAACACTCCCCAGGATTTAAGTTGCAAGAGAAAAGGTGTTTCCAAATGAATATGAGGTCCCAGGTCTGAACACAGCTGAGGAGGAACAACGCCATGGGAAACAACTGGATCCTCCGAGTCCAGCAGGACTCGGGATAAGAATAAACTGTGAGGACTTTTCTTCTCAGGAATCCAAAATAAGACCCAAAACATCAAGCTACTCTGCAAAGCCAGCAACACCCCCCTCTAAGATTCGGACTGGAAGCTTTTTCTCCATGTTAGAAAAATGCTCCTCCTTGATATTCTCGCACTGTTTCACTTATCCAGCACCAAACAAACCACTGGCCACGTCTGGCTGTCAGAAAACGGAGCTTGAAGACATCCCAGGAAGCCAGAGCAGCCCTGGGCCCAGGCTGGTTCAAGTAACCACCCAGGATTTTCAGAGTATTTGGAGTAAATCACCGAGGAAATTCCACCGGGGGTGAACAGGAGCAGCGCGAACCGGGCTGGGACGCGACAGACGGGCGGCGGTTCGGCGGAGCAGATGCCTCCTTGATACAATCAGCTCTTATCCCGGACAGATGCACGGACAGGGAGCAGCAGCAGCAGCTTTGCTAATGCCAGAGACGCGCAGACCCAACCCCAGGGGCTGGGGAAAGTGTCCTTGGCTCCTTGTGCTGCACACACGGCCCCCCTGCCACCCCACCCTGCTCCCGGAGAGCCGCGGCACAGCAACCTTGGCTAGAGGTGGCCACGGGCCCCCCAGGGCTGCCATTCCCTCCCCATTCCTGCCCCAGCCAGGGGGGATTACCTGCTGATGATGATGGCTCCCTTGTAAAGGATAGAGACTGCGGGCATCTTGCTGGCGGTGGCAGCCCGGCCCTGCCAGGCACCAGCCCCTGGGATTTGGCAGGAATCCGTTAAAGTGATGGGAAAAAAAAAAAAAAAAAACGGGAAAAAAAAGAGGGAGGTCGGAGGGGGTCACGTGGTCTCCCTGTATGCATGTTAATTCCACCCAACACTAACACAGATCAGCTGGAAACATCCCCAACTTTAGATTAAAGCTTACGCAAGCCAAAGCCAGGGTGGCCCATCGTGAGCGCCTTCCCACAGCGGGGCAGGGGCTCGGCCACCACCCCCCCCAAGCAGGGCTGGCCCCTTCCTCGTTAGCACAACGGGCTAATTATTTGGGTGCATCGGATGGAACACACCCCCCAGGGATGGAAGGGCAGCGTTCCGTGCAGGACTTGTGTGCTCTGCATCCCTAAAGGATTAAAATCCGCAGCAAAGCTTTGGAAGTAATAACAGACTGTAGCACTTAGGGGTTTAGGGTTGTTGTTGTTGGGTTTTTTTTTCCTTTCAGCATCTTTTCCAGCCCACAGCATTTCTTTCTTACTGCAAAGCAAGTTCAGCTGTTCCACTGTCTGCTGGGAGGCTGGAATCGGGATTTGCCCTTGAACAGCCTCTTCTACCCCCATCTCGATGCACATCATCCAGGGAGAGATGCAGGACCCCCACTTTGTGGGATGTGGGGATGGAGGGATGATAAAAGACTATTCAAGGTTGGCCAGCGAGCAGGGACAGACCTACAACAACCTCAGGGCTTGGCAGGAGCTGGGCTGTGATCTTGGTGGCAAAGGTCTGGTTATCTTCCCTGAGAAGACAAATCATCTGGAAACACATTCCCCTGGAGCTGCAGGAGGACACAGATCCTGCATCCCAACCAGCTCCTGAGGACATCTAAGGTCACAGGAAAGCTCTCGGCCCTGACTCCATCAACACTGTCCTCCTTGTGCTGTTCCCACACCATCTCCACAGGCTCCTGGCCAGGCCCCATTAGTGGCACTTGACCTCGTTAGCTGAGCATCATCAGATGTGGACGTGCTTGCTTGGGACTGCAGACCCTTTGCCAAATAATTCCTTGAGTGTGATGCTGTTGGATGGTACTTTTCCCGTGTGTGAACAACCAGTTTTATCAGCAGGAGCTCCCCTGATGGCCGTGTGAAGCCTCACAAGTGCTTCAAAAGAACGATAAATGGGAAAAACTCTCCTCCATTTTAATTACTTTTTTCTTTTTTAATGGCTTCCATTGAAGGCATTCAGATGAAATATTAAAAATCTGAACTAAATACTAAACCTTTAGGTGACCAAAACTTACCTAAAAAATGATGCCACCCAGACATCAGACATAGACGTGTCTGGTGATGCATTTACAGCCCCCCACAGCAAGACGTGACCACACCTAGGCCATGCCTGAGTCAAGGCTTTGGCCAAGCCAGGCCAAGCACGAGGGCTGCAGGTGGGACCGTGTCCCAGACTCTTGGTTCAGCCTTCACTGCACCAAGAGCCTCAAAACCTGCTCGTCCTCACAGCGACCCGAGGTCAGGGTGATAGATGTTCTTTCTCCTGCCATCCTGTAGACAATGACCAGGGCACAGAGAGCCAAAAATTAAGGCAGGAGGGTCCAACACCTGCTGACCTCTAGTTCTGGAGAAAGTGACTCGTTCAAGGCTCACCAGGAGGTTTTGAGACAGAGCACAGACATGAATTCAACCCTGGGGTGTGGTGACCTTCCATCTGTGCCTGTTCTGTAGGAGCTGCTCCACACCAGGGCACAGCTCCTCGAGGGGCAGGAGTGTCCTGGCACCACACTCAGCGTGGGGTGACATTTTTGGGCAGCTAAGCTATGAATGGATGCCCAAGAAGCCCTCACCCACCAGCCTCCAGCCACTTACACTAATGATCACACCCCAGGTCCTCTAATGAACCAACACAGAAAGAGACAATTTCCATCCCACCACCAAAATACAACGTGCAGCCTTCTGAGGTCCTTGGAGGCTCTCCTGATGCATGGTCACATAATTACACCTTTGATTCATGGGACAGAGCCTTGGCTGGAATAAATCAGGGCTGCTGAAGGGAAGGGATAACACAAGCCCTGGCACAGGCTGGCCAGAGAAGCTGTGGCTACCCCATCCCTGGAAGTGTCCAAGGCCAGGTTGGACGGGGCTTGGAGCAACCTGGGAAGGTGGAAGGTGTCCCTGCCCATGGCAGGGGTGGGACTGAATGGGCTTTAAGGTCCCTCTCAACCAAACTGTTCTGTGATTCTATGAGGTGACCTCTTTGACCAGCTTCAGAGGGACTGCAGGAGAGCTGATGGAGCCAGGCCAGCCCAACCCAAAACATGCAGGAAAATGGGAAAATTTCCCTGCCTGGCAATTCAGTAATTCACCCACCATGGTTTCTGCATCTCAGGGAACATCAAGCAGATATGTCTGACTGGGGTCTGGGTGCTCAGCACCTTCCACATCAAGTCCCTCAGCAGACCAACCACGGGCTTCCTCATCCTTCCCATGTCTGGACGGGATGTTCCAATAAACCACTCGTTTGACCACGAGGTGGTAAAAGTAAATGGAAATGGAATGCAAGAGGCCCTCAGGGAAGAGGAGCAGCACTCAGCTTATCTCCAAACACACAGATCCTCGATTCCTTCCTCCAGAACACAGTCTGACCCCAAAAGCATCAGATGTTCGTGCTGCTCCTGCTGATTAATATCTGTCCTACTGGAGAAAGTTTCAGCAAAAATGTTTCAGAAGACTTGCAGAGTTTTAAAACCCGGAATCACATTCAGAAAGGGTTTATAACCTGCCCAAGGGTCCCAGCCCTGCTCTGTATAGCCAGTGTTGAAGGCAAACGTCCCGCTGGCAAAGGGGATGTGTCATGGGCTCAAGCTCTTTACAGAGCTGGGACCCAGCTGAGCAACTCAGTCAATCCAGGATTCTTACTCAGGGAACCACCAACGTGAGACTTTGAATTTCTGAATTAATGAGAGAATGGAAGGACTATGAATTAAGTACAAACTCACCCTATGGGGCTGGACAGCAAATAAACACGTACTTCACTCGTATGTCCACTTTTTCATTGACTGCTAGAAAAATTAGGAAAACTCACTAAACTCACTGAAAAATGGATTTTTTTTTCAATGGAAAAGTTATTTTTGCTTGAAAAATGTATTTGTAATAGACAAAACTGAGAGAACTTAACACTACCATGTGTAGTGTTAAGTGTTTCCCAAGCAGGGCTGGGAAATGGTAAGTGGAATCAAAACAAGGCTCAGAGCAGAAGCAGATTTTAAAAATGCTGACATAGCACAAGTCAGGTGCATTTCCAATACGTTTTTCTGAGAGATCATAAAGGGGAAAGTGTGGGAGAGTGAAACTGGGAGCGCTGGGGAGAGGCACAGGAACCACTGCCAAGAGGAAGCAGGTGGAGAAGGTGGTGGTGATGTATTTGGCTTTTAGAGAGAGAAGAGTTGAAGAGGATGGCTGAAACGAGCACATCCAATGGTAAAGTTGTTTCTTCTCATAATTCAAGTCCCTTTGTCCTTCCTACACAGATGACAAGCAAACAGTGCTGGGAACAGCTGGACTGTGAGGGGAGGTGATGGGTTTAAAGTCACTGGGAGTGTTGGCATCGCATGATCAGCGTGTCCAGCAGAAAATGCAACATTGCGTGGGAAGATGTCACTCAAGGCTCATCTCTTGTGAAACACACTTATATTTGAAACTGAGGGGTTCCCTGAGTGCTCTCCCCAGCCAAACAGCCCTTTGCATCCTGCCTGCTCGGGTGGGGTCATCTCTAGGTCATGTTAAGTCCACACAAGCAATGAGTAGAGCCACGAGTGTCCTCAATTATTCCAGCCCCAACATCGAGGCTGAAACCCAGGAATCAGGTGTAGGGCAACAGCAGAGCCCAGGCATGGCCAGACCCCGTGGGGATGCCCAGCCTGGCCAGGTCCCACAGGGAGCATCCCTGAGTGAACCAGGTGATTAGGCCAGGACTAAATCACCCCAAATAGAGGGTGGATCCCAGGCAGGATCCTGAGCTGGATGAAGCAGCAGCACGAGGGTGGCAGGGCTGGGGTGGGCAGGATGTGCTGACAGCAGCATCACCGAGCCCACAGGGAGCCTCAGTGCATGGCTGAGCAGGGGAAAAGGACCCGAGCAGGTTTGCGTGGGTGGGCATTAGAGGTGGGAAGATATCCTGCAGTGGCAGTGAGATCTGTCTGAGGGCTCTCGGCTCCGGCATTAAGAAGGGTGGGGTGGGAGGGTTCACCTCGGCAGGGCACTGTGTCACGGGCTCTGCCCACGTCCCACCAGGAGCTGCAGTGGGAGCCGAGGGCTGCCCGGGCAGCACCGGGAACATTGGATCGTTAGTCAGTAAGCTCATTTCCCGACAGCACGAAATTAGCGTAGGCTGCAGAGGCATTTCCATCTGATTAGAAGAGAGAAAAACGCAACTGTGCTGCTTGCAGGATCAGCTACAGAGCATTGGGAATAAATCAAAAAAATACATCAGCTGCTCTGGAGCTGGGAAGGAGCTGCCCACAGTCACAGTGCACCCACAGAGTGTTTGCATAATTCTGCCCGTGGAGTCACTTCAGATGAGCTCTTGAGATCAGGGACGCTCACAAACGAGTCTGAACAGAAGAGAGACCAAACAGTGAGGTTGGAAGGAACCTCAGGGATCATCTGGTCCAACCTTTCTTGTCAAAAGCATGGTCCAGATAAGACAGCCCAGCACCTGCCCAGCTAAATCTTGAAAGTATCTGGAGGATCCACCACTTCCCTGGGGAGATGATTCCAATGGCTTATTGTTCACATTGTGACAGGCTTTCCTCTTGTGTCCAACTGGAATCTCCTCAGGAGCAACCTGTACCCAAACAAAGCCATGCTGCTGAAATTCCTGGTGAAGGCAGCAGGCAGGTCCTGTGGGGAGCACCCAAGGACAGGCAGCTCCACGGTCCCATCCCTGCCCTCAGCATCAGCATCTCCCTGGGAACCACCTCCAGGTGGGCAGAGGGGTGGCAGCAGGTGAAGTGATGCTGCCAGCCCTGGGTAGGTGACACTGCTCCTCCAAGCCTGGGACATTTGCCCCATGAACCAGCACCACCAGGCCACCACGACCATGGGCAGGTGGAGATGCCACCTCTCACTGCTGACCAGGCTTTTCCGTTCTTCCACCCCTTTTATCATCCTCCTCTAAACTTCATCCCCATTTTCCAATATCCTCCTCAGACAATGGATTTATTCAGCCTGAGGGATTCATCCCTTTGCTGTCTGAAAGTCAGGTCTCTGCTGCCTGTCACCTCCACCCTGCTGGGGACAGGGGTTGATCCCACCTGAAAATTACGTATCAAGTCAACAGAGGTGGAGCACTTTCCGGAGGTGCTTCTTGTCCAGGATGAAGACAGTCAGTCCATGAGCACCTGCCTGGCAGAGGTGCTCTCCAAGACCTCTGGGGCTTGGAAAGGTTAAACCACAGCAAGGGGTTTCAACTATTTTCCAATGGACGTCAACGTGCAGCTCTTCCTGTGCTGCTCCAAAAGGTTTTTGTTGAGGAAAAGGCAAAAAGGGCCTCTTCAATCAGCCTGTCTTACAGTAACCAGGAAAAGAGGCTGTTTCAAGTGGAAGAGAGGTCAGGCTTGGTCTGCCAGAGGTGTTTGGCAAAGGGGTTTATTCCAGAGCCCCGTACCTGGCTAAGATAAGTTTCCCCCATCCAGCCCAGCCCTTGAATGTACCCACTTGAGATGGGGATTAACACAATTTAAATACAATCACGTGGGAAAGCTCAAACAGGGTCCTTCATTTTGACCCCAGGAAGACCAAGATGTAGTCACATCTCTCACAGGAGGAAGCCTTCCTCCCTCCTCCTCCTCCTCCTTCTCCTCCTTCTCCTCCTCCTCACCCTCACATGAGAGAGTCAATCTGCTGCTCTGCTTGGGGCTGGTGCTGTGACCCCAGCTGAGGTGTCAACTGCAGTGAAGGGTTAACAGGATTATAAACCTCCCTGCCTTCCTAAATCCCCTGGGCTGTGGGATTGGACTGGTTATAAACTTATTAACGGGGGATGGTGGCTGGTGGGGGCTGTGGAACCTGCTCTGCCAGGTGGGCCACTGGTCTGTCCACCCCAGATTGATTGGGGAAAACATGGGAATGATGGCAGGAAACTCATCCAAGTTAATCCATAAAAATAAAGATGGAAACAACATAATTTGGGGAAAGATTTCAGAACATGCTGCCAAGGTGGGAGCACAGCTCTTGAGAAGAGCTTTGACCCATCCCCGTGCAAACATCCCCATGCTCAAATCCAGACCCTGGCACAAGCCATAAACATGCAGCAATAACAATGCCAAGAGGACTGGGAGAAGTGCCAGGCCAGTCTTGCACACCAGGCCATGCCTGGTGAGGAGCTGGCACCAGATCCACACCCGCCTGGGGCACACACAGCGTGGCGCAGCCGTGAGACCTGCCCAGCAGCGATGGGCACTTTTGGGGCTCTCTTACTTCCTGCTGGGTCTGGCAAAGCTCCTGCACAAAAGCCACCGGTGCAAAAACTTGCTTAGAGCCTCCAGCTCCTCCTCTCTGAAGGAGAGAAGCTGTACAGGAAAGCCCTGTGGGGACACACCGGCATCACCACTGGAGGAAACTGGGGATGAGGGATGAGCTGCTAGTCCAGCCGTGCGCTGATGCTGCCGGGTGAGGTCCTGCTGAAGGTTCATGTTTATTTATTAAATTCCTATTTCAAACTCCAAAATTAATCTTTTAATCAGCGGCAGAGTGGGGTTGTGCTTATCGGAGTGCTGGGAGGTGTTATCTCCCCTCCATCTGCTCACCACCCTGCGCCGTGTCCCAACGGACACCAGCCAGTGCATCTGGCAGCCACCACGTGTGGGGGCTGGTCCCCCGGCACAAAGCTGACCCTCTCCCTCCACCCTCACAGAGCACACCCCAGCAGACAAAGCTGAGGGAGGGTTCAAGCCAAAACTCCAATGTATGAGCAGATTTTTGAGGTAGAAAATAGGTTTTGAGCGTTTTTGCCCTGTAAGGGCAGGGCAGTGGGGTTTAGCAGCCCCGTGGAGCCAGGGATGCCCAGGGGACCCCAACGAGGTGACAGTGCTACCAGGCAGGGGTGTAGCTCTGTCTGCTGCCATATACACACCACAACCCCATAACAGCAGCACCCACGTGGCAGCGCTCCCCAGGACACGGCCCACGAGGTCGCGCCTGTCCTGCACTACCTCCTTCTGACCAGCAACACATTCTGCCTTTTCTGCACCCGAAAGCAGCTGGGAAGCATCAGCACTGCAACTCAAACCACCCTCTCTGTGACACCAGGGCAGGTGTCGCCCTGGGGTGCTGCCCTCACCAGCCTTCCTGCACCCCCCGTGGGGTGCTGCCGCCCCGCAGCCCCCACCGCCCTCGCTCCATTGACCTACTTCAGCCTGAGGCGGATCATGTCCCAGCAGCATCCACGGTCCCTGGTGTCTGGACGGTGCTCTGGCTTCTTGGTCTCCGCTGAGGAGAAGCCCAGGCTCGCCAGCCCAAGAGAGCCTCTGCCAAACCTCAGGGTGGTCCCCAAATCCCGCGGGGGCCTACGCTGGATCCGGCCCACTGACCCCCAGTTAATCGGCTAAAGCCGCACGCTCTGAACCCTGGCCCGGGCACAGCCGTGCTCCCGCCGCTCTCCCTGCCCTACATAGACATCTGCAGCCGCCCAGCACCCGCCGTCACCTCCCGTCCCCTCCGCCGTGCCCGCCGCCCTCCCCGCACCCAGCCGGGGCCCTGCTCCGCACCCACCCGCGCCCTGGGCGCTGCCGTGGGGTGGACACGGTCCCTCTGGGGGGGTTTCATCAAACGGGAGAGTCCAGCACTGGGGCTGCAGCAGGAGCACCCACGACTGCTCCCAGAGGCTGTGGGTGCTTCCCCAGCTGCTGCCTGCGAAATAAACCCCCTTCCCCACACCTGGCTGGTACCGGCCTCACCGGGGGGGGCTGCGGGAACCCCCCTCAGACCCTGCCCTCCGGAGAAAGGGCCATCAAAACAAACCGAATTAAACCCCACAAAAAGCCACCGAACGCCTCCTCCCTAACACCCTCCCTGGAGAGCGGATCCGAGCCCCGAGCGATGTCCGTTCCCGGTGCGGCAGCGTCCCGCCCCGCTCACCAGTAAATGAGGGAAAGCCCATCGAAGCGCTCCAGGGGGCGGCCAGGGGGCTGGAGGTAGGACATCATCCGGGGGCAGCGGTCCCGGCCGAGCCCTCAGGGCCGGCTCCTGCTGCCCGGGGCCGCGGGCTCGGAGTGCCAGCGGCTGGCAGGGCTCCCCGGCACGGCTCCCTGGCACGGCTCCCCGCAGCAGCCGGCTACACCTAATCCCGGGCGGGCAAGCATGTGATCGCCCCTCTGCCGGCTCCCCCCAGCTAAACCCTGCCGGTGGCTCCGCTTCCGCGGGGACGGCGGGCCCGCCGCGCTCCGGTGTGGCGAATTCCAGCCACCAGGTCTGAGCCATCCGGGATCGGAGCCGCGGTGAGAGCCTTCCCCACGGGACCCCCCACGGCACCCCGAGTCCCGTCCCCCGTGTGCCACCCTCAGTGGGGCACATCCCACCCTCCCCATCCACCACGTGCCCTGGTTTGATAAACTGAGCGGCACGATGACCCCTTCACCCCCCTAGCAGTGATCCCCCCCACACTCTGCATTTGCAGTGACTGTTAATGATGGTTGTAATCATTAACAATGGTTATAATCCATGGTTAACCTACCACCACAAACCATTTAAAGCCAATTGTAGGTGTCTCTGACCTGCACTAATCCCAGGCTGCACTGCCACACACAGTTCCCTTCCTCTCTGGCCACTGCCAGGATAATATTGCGTATTTATAGAATATATATTGTTACTAGAATATGTATAAAAATACATTATTTATTTAATTTGAAGCACATTTCTTGCATTTGGGTATTTTTCCCCCCAATTGAAGGTTGTCTGGTCATGCCCCAGCATCCAAATGATCCTTTATATTACCAGGAAAGCCCTGGGAGCGAGCGCTGGTGGACAGATGGAAACTGTTTGAAGTGAATGTGAATTATCCCAGAGCAGTGAGGCCCTGTCACACTTGTCCACATGCAGCTGTGGGTGGGATGGACAGCAGGACAGACAGACCTGATTCAGGGCAATGGAAAAGTCACGAATGAGCACCAACTCACTGCATGATGAGTGTTTTATTTCTGCTCTCCCCATCACACACAATCCCAGGGCAGCAGCCCGGGGTGGCCGGGACCTGGGGATTAGGTGAGTCCTGGGGATTATGAAATGCATCTGTCTGTCTCCATCCTGCATGGCCTGGGAAAGCCTCCGGCCCCACCAGGGCCAAGTCCTGTGCTCAAAGCTCCCCCCAGCTCCAGATAATGCTGGGACATAGAATCATGGAATATCCTGAGTGGGAAGGGACCCACAAAGATGTCCAACTCCTGGCCCTGCCCAGGACACCTCAACAATCCCACCCTGTCCCTGAGAGCGTTGTCCAAACGTCCCTTCAGCTCTGGCAGCCTTGGGGCTGTGCCCACTGCCCTGGGGAGCCTGTTCAGTGCCAGCCACCCTCTGGGGGAAGAACCTTTCCCTGAGATCCAACCTGACCCTCCCTTGAGACAGTTTGCTCAGGATGGGACACTTGGGGACAAGCTGAGGAAAACACAGGATGGCAGAGATGGTGGCAATCTGTCTGTCCAGCCCCAAGACAAGGCCTCCCATGGGTGTTGGGCATGGCAGGGCTTTGGGGACTTGGTGGTGGCTGGTGACACATCCAGCCAGGGCACGGAACATGAATCGGGAGACCTCGATGTCTGGGGTGAGTGAGCCACCCCGGCCCGCGCCACACACGCTGTGACAAAGAGGAGGGAGGGCCCGGGGCGAGGAGCCCCGCGGCACCGGCAGCCGCCCAGGAGGATGTGCCCGTGCCCGGGGTGACAGGCTGCGGGCGCTCCTGCGAGAGAAGGGGGTGAATTAAGGCTGATCCCGCTCGGCATCCTTTCCGAGTGACTGTGCGGGAGGCGCCGGTGCCAAAATCCTTTTCACCTGTCGCCTCCCAGCCCGGTGACACGTCCCCTGAAAGAGGCACAGTCCTCCACCCGGAACAGCCACCACTTTGTCCCTACCCCCCTTCAGGGTGGAGCTCTGCTTTACACCCTGCCCCAGGCCTGCAATGCACCCCTGGCCAGGACCCCCATCCACCGGAGAATCCCGTGGGGCGTTTGGGGTGCACGACCACCCACCCAGTGACCCCCCTACCGAGGAGGGCTGGAGGGGGACAAGCCTGCAGCTCCCAGGACTGTCGCAACCCGGGCCGGGCGGTGCCGGGTGTGAGCCCCGGGACTGGTTTGTGCCGCCGGGGGAGGACGGGCAGCTGGGTTTGCCGAAACCGCCGGGAGCGGGCGGGCACGGGGTGCCGGTGCCGCGGCCGGAGCAGGGCTGGGCCGGCCTCTCCCAGTCTCACCGGTCGGGATTGTCAAAGGCAGTGTCACCCCGCTCCGGGGCAGGACAGCACCCAGCAGCCGCGGGGACGGCGAGGCCACCCCGAGCCTGCCCTGGTGCCAGCGGTCCAGCTCTGCCGAGGCACCACGTGCACCGGGGGCATCATTCCCAGCGCCCTCCTTGCATCTGCCGGGAGCCCGCAGAACACCCCGCGGATGTGTGTCCCCCTTGGCCACAGCCCCGGGGGTCACAGCATCCCCCAGGCGGCTCGGGGAGGGTGAATCACGGCGACGCGCTGCGGAGCCAGGCCCTGCCTTGCCCTTTCCCCCGAGAGTTCCGTGCCGGCGGAAGCAGGGCATTATCTCCCTCGCCCATCAGAGGCAGCTGCCCCTGGGTGCGCTCCAGCTGCATATTTATACCGATGCAAACATTACACCCTGGAAATTCCCCATCTTTACATCACGGGCCAAAGCCTGCACTGAAGCCCTGACCTTTTTCTCGCTCTCGATGTGTTCTGGGGAGCCGGTGACAGTGGTCCTGGCCATGGGTCAGTCCAGCCAGGATCAGTGTTCCTGCATGGGTGCCCAGGGCTGCAGCACTGTGCCACTGTGGAGGTAGACGGGACACTAGAGATGCTGTGGATGCTCCTGGAGGTGTTCAAGGCCAGGCTGGACAGGGCTTGGAGCAACCTCAGCTAGTGGAAGGCAGCTAGTTGCTGCCCATGGGAGGGGGTACTAGATGAGCTTTAAGTCCCTTCCTACCCAAACCGCTCTATGATGATTTGATGACGATTTGATGATGATGATGATGACGATGATGACATCCCCACTGGGGATCCAGGACCCCCACACACCTTCCCCATCCCTTCATAAGACAGGAGAATAAGGACCAGGAGCAGCTGCTGCTGCCTCAGGTGCAGAGAGCACACTGTGATCTTAAAATCCTGGCACCACCAGCACCAGCTCAGTGCCTTTCCAAAAGCCATGGCTGGGGACACAGGACAGGGACCTTCTGTCTGTACCCCTCCAGTTTGGCTCCCCTACCCCTCCTCGATGCCTGCTGTGTGCACCAGCTCCCCAAAGCCACCACAGCGCCGGTGACAACAGGGCCCTTCTGCTCCGCATCGTGCCCAGAGGATGAGGAAGAGCCAAAGTTAATTTATTCCATGCTGCATTTTCATGCCAAATGAGTCAGAGCACCGGCCTCTCTCAGCCTTTGTTTTGCTTGGCTGCCTGCACCCGCTTTCGCTTGGTGTTTGTTCAATATTTAACTCCCTTGATGGCACTTGGGCTCAAACCAGCAAGTGCAGCAGAAAAAGCCACTTCCCTGCCGGGACAGGAGCTCTCCCATCCTTCAGCTCCACTTGGGAGTGATGCACTTGCTTTATTCTGTTTATCTCTCACAGCTTGAGGAACCCTGAGCTTGGTCTTTCAAGCCACCACATCCCACAGGACTCGTCTAAAGCCAAGGAGGGCTCTGGGGGACTGTGGGATGGGGCCAGGCTGGCTGCTGATTTCAGAGCACAGCCGGCCCCAAACGGAGCTGAGGGAGGTTTCGCCCGGCACAGGAGCAGCCAGGAACGAGCAGAGCCACATTCCTGCACACGTGGGAGCCGCGAGGAGGAAGCGGCAGCGCGGAGGTGTTTCGGTGCCCTGCTTTCCTGCGCTGCCTGGAAGCGGGAACTCCCTTCCCACCCCAAACCCCTGCCGTGGGGATGAGCAGCTCAGCTGGGCCCTCCGAGGGCTGTCAAAGAGTCCCACCCAGAAAATAAATGAGGTTTTGGCTAATCTGCTGTTGTTTGTGTTCCGCTGAGCTCTTGGAAGAAATTTCCAAACTGTTGTGCCGCTTTTCCCCCTCCCATCCTCCAGCCAAAGCTTAATCCAAAATTTCTTCATTGAGAAACACCTCTGAATAGCCATCAGGGCTTGGCTTGGCTTCTCTGCTGTGATGGGTCCCCAAAGCCCCTCAGCACTGCCATGGTGCCTTTTGGGGCATGCAGGGAGGGGGATGCTCCTGCTTCACCCACCAAGCCTTCATCTATCCCAAATTAGGATGGGCTGTGTGGGTGGGACAGTGGGATGCAGTGGGATGGCCAAGCCCATGGCACAGGAGCAAGACCCCAGCAGTTGGTGCCCATCCTGCCCCCTCAGCAGTGGGGTTGGCCTCGGCCGGGGTGGTGGGGCTAGTGCAGGGTGGAGCAGGGTGTGGGATGCCTGAGAAGGGCTTGCCAGGAAAATGTCATCTCATTGCACAAAACATGCTCCTCTCCTGTTCCCCTCCTGCAGCAGCAGCAGCTCAAGAGCTTCTTACCCAGGTTAAGTCAATATTGCCACATCTGTCGAGGTGCTCAGCCCCGTGGAAGGAGATCAATGGGTGTTTTAAGGGCTGGAAAGGAGCCGAGGGAACACACCTGGGGTCCCTGTTGTTTGCAGCACCCTGGGGTGCAGCATCTTCCCAGGAGCCCCGTGCTGCCCCACAGCGGGGTCCAGCCCTGCTGGCAGCTCCCCGGCCACAATGGGACCAAAGCCCTCCCCAGCACGGGCTCCTGGCTGGCAGGACACCCCTACTTCTCCGTGCTCAAGAGGCTTCAGAGGAGCTGGTGGCACCAGGTCTGGATACCAACACGGGGTGCAGCAGCAGCAGGAGCTGGGGGGGCAGGCACAGAGCACAGGAGGGACCGACCGCATCAGTAAAGCCACCAAAAGGTGCATTTGCAAAATAAATACTGCAAAACCAACCCCTGCAGACCCCAAGCGAGGGGGGAAACCTCAGCACGGGGTGTGTGGTGCTCTGGGCAGGCGCTGGAGCTCACAGCTGCCAGCACCCCCAAACCACAGGCCCCCAGGTCCCCAAAAGCACCCTGTGGTACAGTGGCTTTGCACGGTGCCTCTGATCCTGAGCCAAGGCAGAGGTGAAATACCTGGGCAGTTTACATAAGACATAGTTTTCCACTACGCCGGAGTTTCTCTCTGCCTGCTGCTTCACCCAGCAGCTGCAATTTTGCTGCTCTCAAGGGCATTTGAACACAAAAATGAGCCACGCCAGAGATGTGGGCAGATTAGGAGGATTAAGGCTGCAGAGCTGGAGCAGGAGGAGATGTAACAGAAACCCCTCCGGTAGGCAAAGGCATCTCATCCCTAAACCTCTGCTCAGCTCCACACAGGGCTTGAAAGGAGGGGGGCTCTGGGATGTGTACAGGGTTCTGGAAGCTGGAAAAGCAGCAACCACTCCTCTATGCATCCAGAAAGTGTTGCTGCTGGAGATACGGGGTGTAAAAAAGCATGAAAACCAAAAAGTGTTTCTGGAGAACACTCAGAACTTCATGCAGTGAAATAAAAGTGGTTGGGCTGGGTTTCTCCCTCCTCACCAGCCCTTGTGTTGGGATTGGACCGGGTGTGGGGAGGATGGGGGATGCAGGTGCTGCCCCAGCAGGTTGCATGGGGATGCTCACAGCCTCTGAACAAACCACAGCACCCAAAAATCCTCCTCCCAAAAAAACAGGGGAAGCCTTGTCCGCTCCTCGGCATGGGCATGGATGCGTGGCCATGGCAGGGAGCGTGCCAGCCTCCTGGCACTGCCAGCCCACAGGGATCAATGGGTACTGGGGATCAGGTTAATGGTTCCTACCAAGGGAATTCTCACAATCTATTTGGAAGCAAACATGGAAGCTGGGTGCCCTGAAGACAAAGCCATAACCTCAGTTAAACAGAGTTGCCGTGGCCAGTAACTGATAGAGCCCAGAAACTGAGTCCCAGCCAGGGCAGGGTCAGGCCCCAGCCCCAATTCAAGCTGTTTGGGGGCTGTGTGGAAGTGCTGTCCTGTCAGGCTGCTCCAGCCTCACCCCATCACCCCCTGGCAGCGGATGGGATCCAAGTCTCCTTGCAGTTACATCCCATGGGACTTGCTATCCTGGCAGGACCCTGCCACCCCACCAGCACCAGATCCACCCTCGGCACAGCCTTTTGCTCCTGAGAGTGTGAAATGTGTCCCTGCTCGCCAAAGGTTCCAAAGTGCTCGACTGGATGAGGCCACAGACACCCAGAGTGCTGCTCTGGGTGAGTCTGGCCCCTCCACCTGTGGGTTTCAGCATCAATAGCTGAGCTTGTTCCTGATCCCTAATTCACCACGAGAGGGGAATGGCAGAGCTGTTCAGCATGGCCGGGCCACCCCAGCGCCACAGAACCTTCAGCTCGCCCAAAAGCAGCCCAGGAGGACAACCCATGCCAAGATGGGGTGGAGGAGACTCTGCCACAAACACACAAGCACACGGACACGGACACGGACACAGACACGGACATGGACACAGACATGGACACGGACACACACACGGACATGGACACAGGCATGGATACAGACACAGACACAGGGACACGGACACAGACATGGACATGGACACACACAGAGACACACAGACACGGACACAGAGACACAGACACGGACACAGACACAGACATGGACACAGAGACACAGACACAGACACACACACAGACACAGACACACACGCTTGCCTTGTGCTGTCACTGCCAAGACCCGAAGCCTCCCAGCACCCTGGGCAGGAGCAGCCGGAGCCAGCGGGAATGCCCGGCTGGCCGGAGGGCTCTGCCCTCTTTAAGGGCTCCCCGGAGCAGAGAGATCCGACACACGCAGGGGATCGGGATCAATAGGTCACGGCGTGCACTGACTTGCCCCCAGAATGAAAATCAGCAGAGGATTTGGGGCTGGTGGGGAAGCTACAATCAGGGCTTTAATCCCACATGGGCACAAAATCCCAGGATAAAAAGGCCAGAGCTGGTCCTAATTGCTGACTGCTGTGTGCATGTGTGAGCAAAACCTCTTAGGCTGCGGGGGGTCTGGGGGAGGCATCTCATTGCCTTATGGAGTCATTCAGGTTAGAACAGACATCTAAGATCATCAAATCCAACTTTTAAACCAGCACTGGTTTAAAAGGCCACCACTAAACTGTGTCCCCCAAGTGCCACATCCACATTTCAGGGATGGTGACTCCATACCTGGCCCTGGGCAGCTGTGCCAGGGCCTGACCCCTCTTTCAGGAAAGAAATTTTCCAAATATCCATCTAAACCTTTCCTGGCATAGTTTGATGCTGTTCTCTCTTGTCCTGTCCCTTGTTCCCTGGGAGCAGAGCCCGACCCCCCCGGTTCCCCCCTCCTGTCAGGGAGTTGGAGAGCCAGAAGGTCCCCCCTGAGCCTCCTTTTCTCCAGGCTGAGCCCCCCCAGCTCCCTCAGCTGCTCCTGCTGCTCCAGCCCCTTCCCAGCTCCATTCCCTTCTCTGGACACGCTCCAGCCCCTCAATGTCTTTCTTGCCACCAGGGGCCCAGCACTGCTCCAGGATCCGAGCTGCCCCAGCAGAGCCGATGCACCGGGAAGGACGCTGGGGGCACTGGCCATTTCTAAAGCCAGAGACCACCCGGCAGGAGCCGCAGCCTCGCCCGTGACTGCCCCTCTGTGCCCATCATCCCTCAAGCTGCTCCCCAGCTACGCCCCGACTCCGGGAGGTATCAGATTGACTTTGCACATCTGGGGGGGTCCAACCCTGCCGGGACCCCTTTGGAGCGGGGCTGGAACCGGGAGCGCGGGGCTCCACCAAGGCAGGGGGAGGAGGATGCTGCGGGGCGGGGGGACCGCGGCAGGCAGGAGGTAGGAAGCAGGAGGAGGCAGGAGGCAGGAGGAGGAGGCAGGAGGAGGCAGAGGCGGTGCAGCCCCGTCCCGCCTCCCGCGGGGCCCGGCCCGGTGGCGGCGCAGAGGCTGCGGGCGGCGGCGGGGACGGGCAGGCGGAGCGCGGCGGGCGCCGTGCGGGGACGAGATGCACTCGCTCTTCAGGAAACGCAACAAAGGGAAATACAGCCCCTCCGTGCAGAAGAAGAGGTGAGTGACCCGGCCCCGGGAAGCTCCGGGTAGCTCCGAGCACCCCGAGACGAGCTTGGCCGACATCGCGGGGATCCCGCGCCGGGACTTGGCGGAGCCGGGCCCCCTCAGGTGTGGGAACCCTCAGGGGAGGGCACCCACAGGTGTGGGAACCCTCCCGAGGTGTGGGAAACCCTCAAGTGTGGGAAACCGTCGAGGTGTGGAACCCCGAAGTGTGGGCACCCCCGAGCTATGGGCACCCCTGGAGGTGTGGACTCACCTAAGGACTGGAAACCCTGGGGTGTGGGAACCCTGCTGCGGTGTGGACACCCGCGAATGAGGGCACCCTCCCAGGTGTGGGAACCCCCCGAGGAGTGGGCATTCCCGAGGTATGGGAACCCCGATGTTTGCCCCCCTCCCGAAGTGTCAGCTCCTCTCCAAGATGGGTCCATATCTCCTGTGCCAGGTGGGGGCACAGGGATGGTTTCCCCCCATTTCCCTTTCCATCGCAGAGCAGCAGCTCCAGGGAGCAGGTTCCTTCGCTTCCCAGATGTGTGCTGGGTCTTAGGGAAAAGTATTCTGGTTGTCCAGCGCCTTCATCCCCCTGTTCCCTCGGGAGCAAGCATTCAGTCCATCGGTCCATCGTTGTTTCCTTGCTCTCTCTGATGGGGTGGGGGCGCATTTCGGTTGTATTGGTTGTAAAAAAAAAACCAGGAGTAGCTCGTTGAATGTGCCCTGTGAGAGGTCGCTGATAAAAGGGAAAAGGTGTTAAAATCCCTCCCCGGGAAGGCTCGACCCCGCTCTGGGCTGGATGGTGGGCAGTCCCCAGCCCCTGCCTGCATTAAGGACGTTTTTCCCAAGAGGTGGATGTTGGGATTAATTCAGAAGCTTGTCCTGTGTTTCCCAGAGGAGCTGCAGGGGCTCTGGGGCATGTGGAGTGTTCCAGGACTGGGAACGATTCAAGGATTCATGATTCAAGCCCATGGCTTGTTCACCTCTTTCCATCCCTGTCCATCGGCACCTGTCCTGGCTGGTGGGCTCAGAGCAGCCGCCCTGCTCCCAAAAATCCTCCTTCAGGAAGCAAGCTGGGGAACTGGTACAGGAGCTGAGGTGCCTTCGAGGACCCAGACAGGGATCAGTCAGCCCAGAAGGCGCCGACATCTTCCAAGCTGGGGAGCCCCTGGCTGCTCCCTGCCCACGGGAGTGGGGCTGTGGCGCGTAGGAGGGTGTTCCCCGCGAGGGGAGGGTGCTGCCCTGCACAGGGGATTTGCTGAGCTGCCTCTGGTCGGGCTGAAGCTCCTGCTCCAGCCCCGGGGACGGGCTCCCCCGGCAGCCTGGCTGGCTCAGCAGGGCCGCCCAGGCTCCAGCTCCCAAAGCCCGGGGCGCACTCTGCTGCCAGCTCTGCCCTGGGGAGCGCAGGCAGGAGACGGGGGTGGCGCAGAGTCCTCTGAGCCCTGATGGTCCCGGCGTTCCCAGGAGTGAAGGATGGTGTAAATACCCAGTCGCATACCTGGTCTTCAGGGTTTTAGTGGGTGGCTGGAAAATGAGAAACCCTCGGGTGGGTTTGGCACCTGGGCAGCTCGGCATTCTGAGAGCATCAGGATGCTGCGAGACAGGAGGGGACAGACCTGCTCTGTGCTGGTTGGTTACTCAGCACAGTACTGGGACTGGGAACAGGGTCTGCTGCACTCTGAGCCCCGCCAGTGCTGGGTACCTCGTGCTCACATCATCAGACCCTGGGGTGCCCACCCTGGGGCTGGGGCTGGGGTCCCCATGCTGTGCTCTGAGCCCTGTCAGCACTGGGTATCCCGATGGATGGGCTCAGGAAGGAAGACAGTCTTCTCTCCATCGCCCTGCCTGGAGCCCAGCAGCCCTGGGCAGGTGCCAAAGCACCTCTGAAGTTCTGCGGGCCAGGCTGAAATCTCTGCTTTTCTGGCTGGTGGTGGCTGCGGAAGCAGCGCGGGGCTGTGGCCCGGGGCCACCATCCCTCCCCGGGCCCCGGCTGTCCCTGCGCACCTCGGGGACAGCTGTGCTTATTAGCCCCAATTTGTTAATTCCTGCCTTGGAGTTTACAAACATCTGGGAATCCAAGGAACACTCCCACCGTGTGGAAACAGCCCCACCATCAAGACGGGGAAGCCGGTGCCTGACCGGTTAAACAACTCGCTGCAGGAGGATTGCGAAGAAGTGAGGAGCTGCTGCGCCCCGGCCCCTGCTCCAGGCACTGCCAGGCTCCCGCCCAGCCCTGTGCCAGAAAAACAGAGCAACGCTCCTAAAATCAACCGACCGCCCCCGCCGCCAACGGGGACCGCGATTTCGACACCGACTCAGCCCGGCCTCGTCCTGCGCCTCTCGGGGCTGCGCTGCGGGACACGGGGGCAGCTCCTCGGGGTGGGCTCGGTGCCACAGGGGCTGCCGGTGACGGAGCCGTCACAGCGCAGTGACAGGGCAGTAACCCAGCACCGGTTTGGCGACTGTGCGGGGCGCTGGAGCGTGTCCTGCCGGCGCGGGGGAGCCGGGGCTGCGAGCTCAGCTAAGTCAGGCAGGGACTGCCCGGGAAACATCGACCTGCAGAGGGTCAGGGCCTAATGAGGAGCCATGGGAGTCTCGGTGGCTTCCTTAGCCTTGGGATGAGCCCTTCCCATGCTGGGAACATCTTGATGAGCAGCACTGGCAAGTCCAGGTCCCCGTGAGTCTGTGCAGCCCACATTGCAATCTCTCTGTGAACAACACACTTTGTCCCCCTGGATGTGACAGCCACCCTGCCCCAACCCCAAACTGGCCCTCAGCCTCCCATCCAGCAGGACCTGGGTCCAAGTCTCTCCTTAGGATATCTGCTGCAGCTCTGGCCTGGGTGTGTGGTCTCCAGACTCAGTCAGTGGCCGTCCCCATCCAACCCTGGGCACCTCAGTGGGTGTGTGAGCATCTCCCTGCCTTGGCTGGGGAACCCCAATGACGGTGACACTTCTGGGTGTCTTTATGGTCTTCTGGGTGTCTTTATGGTCTTCTTGCTCCCCCCATCCCAGTATCATAAGGCCCTGGGGATGCAGTGGGGACTGGCCATGACCACTGCATTGTTGCACAGATGTGTGTCCCTGGAAGGGAAGGCAGAGGCCTTGGATAGGGATGTGGTGTGGGGGAAATTCATCAGCCTCTTTCCACATTATCTCCCCCAAACTCTTGCCATGCTTAGGAAACACGGACATTGGCTTCTCTCTTGGAAAGGCCAGGCTTGGGAGGGAGAAAACAGTGAGGGTGGGCAGGCCGTGGCACAGGTTGCCCAGAGAAGCTGTGGCTGCCCCAGCCCTGGAAGTGTCCAAGGCCAGGCTGGACGGGGCTTGGAGCAACCTGGGCTGGTGGAAGGTGTCCCTGCCCATGGCAGGGGGGTGGGACGACATAATCTTTAAGGTCCCTTCCAATCCAAACTGTTCTGTGATCCTGGTGGAAGGGGTGAGCTCTGCCCCGCTCCCATATGGAAGAGAAAGAGTGTTTAAAGGTCCCTTCTAACTCAAACCATTTGATAATTTTATAATAAGAAACAGTTCAGCCTTCAGAGCTGGTGCTGAAACTCTCCCTCCTGCAGCAGGAAAGATGTTTACCCTTGGGGTCCCCTGGTGAAAGCATCCACCCAGGAGGGCTCCCAGCCCTGGAGACCCTTACCAGTGCGAGGAGACTCACTCCCCATCTAAGAGGGGGTGCTGGCAGCTGGGACAGCTCTGCCTGCAGGGCTGGCACCCATTTCCAGAGGCTGTTTGGAAGGGCTGGAGTGAGCACAGAGCCCAGACAGCAGGTGAGTCAGGAGCTGCTCTGTACTTAGGGCAGAGTGAGCCCTGCCATCGCCCGCCCTACTCCTGCTCTCATTTCCATGCCCATTACAATAAAATATCACCATTCCTGCGAGGGAAGATAAATGTGATTGAAGCAAGCTGGGCTAAGCACAGCAGCCCTGCTGTCCAGCTACGCCCTGCCGTGGGCAGCCTGACAGCACACACTGCTCCCGAGTTTTCAGCCAGATCTTAATCTCTCCCAAACCTGAACTGCCATAGCCAGAGCCCAGCCCTCGTGTCCTCTGCTCTGCCACAGTTTCACTTCCCAGCACAAGGGAATTCCATGCACTGGGAGCTTTAAGGACATTTCCAGCTCTGTGCTGTGGCCTTCTGGAGTTTTAGTCCTTCCTAAAGTCTGGCCTCCAGCAGCGGTGCTGATGTGGGGGTGTTTTTTTAATGAAGTCTGGATAAAAGGACATTAAAGGGGGGATGGAACTGACAGAGCAGCAGTGGGTGGTCACTGCCTGATGCACCAACTCTCCACCCCAGTGGTGGGATGCAGGAAACAGGAGCAGGATCCGTGTTCAGACCCCAACCTCAACCTGTCCCTGGCTGAGCTGCCCCTCGAAGCTTCTGTTGTGGGAAGAGCAGGGGCATGATCAGCATCACTGAGCAGGACAGAGCCCTTCCCATGAACCATCTCAGATTCATAGGGCAATGCTCCCAGCAGGAGCATTCCCAGCTGGAGTGGTCAAAACTCCAGGAGTATCTATTTGAACGTCCTGCCTTGATGAGGATTAGGGAAATAACCTCCTTGTTTGGAAAAAATGGAAACTGAGTAATCAAAGGGGTTTTCTACCACCTGCCAGCGAGCACAAAACCTTTGGACACCCTGGAGATACTGATATTAGGGAGGTTTGCTCCAAAAAGTGCTCTTGTCAGTGAGGGTGCAACCTAGTGAGAAAGAAAAAAACCCCAGGAATAGAGGAAAGAAAAAAAACACCCAGGAATAGAGGAAAGAAAGAAATCCCAGGAATAGATTTTGGCAGCAAAGTTTCCATATCACAATAATAATCATCATATTTGTCTGTTGAGAAATTCTCTTAATCAAAAACAAACCCAACAAATCACAGCTAAAACACTAAGAAAAACACCAAAAAAATAAGAAAACCCAAGAAAAAAAAAAAAAAGCACTTAACTCTAAGAAAACCCCCTAAACCCTCAGAAATACCCAAACCTCTCTAAAATGGAGCATCACCTGAGGTCAGAACTGTGGTACATGGATGGAATGGTGTCTATCATGCAGCAGCTGCCTCTTCCCGCCCCCCCAGCTGGGAGAAATCCAAAAAACCCCTCCCATTCCTCACAGGAATGACCTGGGATCCTTCACCCCAGTCAGGCAATGCACCAGTTGCTCAAGGCAGCATTGACAAGAAACTCTTCTGCCGAGCCCAGCTTTCCATGAGAGAGATCATTTTTTCCCTTTAAAGTTTTCCAGAAATGGCAAAGCCAGTTTTTCCAGGCCTTTTTTTTTTTTTTCTTTCACTGTTTTCATCTCTCAAACAAAGCCTTATCTATTTCAGCAGAGCAGCTTTGCATTTCCCTTCCCTCTGCTTCAGCCTCGCAGGGGCCATGCCCTGGGCACCTTTGATCCTGGCTCTGCTCAGTCCCCCTTGCGCTGCCCTTCCCAGCTGGGCTGGGGCCAAATCCTGCCCTTTTCCCTCCCCAGCTCTGCTCCATGCTCTGACCAGCCCCTCCTGCCTGTTTTTTGGCTTCCCTTTGCCTTAACCTTGCCAGCAGCTCTGCTCCAAAGCCTGGATGCATCCCCTGCTCTTCCCAGCGGCTTCCCAAAAGGGCCATGTCCTGCAAATCCCATCTACCCACCTGTCCCAGGATGGCTGAGGCTTCCTGACTGATTTGCCCATCACCTTGTGCTTCTCCTGCATGGAATTCTGGAATGGTTTGGTTTGGAAGGGACCTTAAAGATCATCTCATTCCACCCCCTTTCCACTAGCCTAGTTTGCTCCAAGCCCCATCCAACCTTGAGCACTCCCAGGGATGGGGCAGCCACAGCTTCTCTGGACAACCTGTGCCAGGGGCTCACCACCCTCACAGCCAAAAATTCCTTCCCAGTATCCCATCTAACCCTCTGGCACTGGGAAGCCATTCCCCCTCGTCCTGGCACTCCAGCATCTTCCCCCCTCACAGCAGAGGAAGGGCACAGGCAAGGCAACCCCTTCCTTCCCCTGGCATGGAGATTTCAGCCAGGCTTCATCTTTCCCTGCTTGGCATCCAGATGGATGCAGGGACCACACTCACCCTTGTGATTTGTCACCACAGACCCAGCTGTGGAGGGGACAGGCAGGTTACTAACAGGGCTGATGTTCTCACATCAGCAATGTCTAAGCTGGGTGATGAAGTGGCACAGAAGTGAAAAACGTGGAGAAATAAATACAGAAATAAGAGAGATTTTACAAGAGAGGTTCCCATTCTCTCCTATTTCTGTATTTGTTCCTGCACTCTTGTTGTTCCTGCATTTCCAGCAGCAGTGGGATGAGTGGGAGCTCACACCGACCTCCCTGCTCAGGGCTCAGCACAGGCTGGGGGCAGAGGAGCAGCTCCCCAGTGCTGCAGTTTGAGATCCAGCTCCCAGGGGAGGTTTCATGAGAGTTCCCTGTCCCACAAGCTCAGCTGGTGACTCTCACATAAAGCTCAGGTGGAGGGAGCAAACAGCTCCTCTGTTGTGCGTCAGGAGGGCCGAGCCCACATCCCGGCATGTCCTTGCTTGCTCCAAGCGAGCTCTGCCTTCTCTTCTCCCCGGTCACCTGGGTACTGCCCAGGAGAGCAGCAGTTTCTGGGTTACCAGGCACACCATCCCCCCCATCACAGCAAATGCCACCCTCTGCCCTCTCTGTTCCCCCAGCCCAACACCAGCTCCCACTCCCTGTGGTGATGGAGAAGGGATGTCACCCTGTCACCCACCCCGGGGCCACGGGGCTGGAGCGTGGCTCTGCCCTGGCACGGGGAGGGTGGCAGGGCTGGCAGGGCACAGGCAGCCCCAGGGCTGAGTAACAGGGGTGAGGAGAGCTCATGGCTCAGACCCAGGGAAAGAGCAGGGACAAGGGGATGGGATGGGGGGACATCCCTGCCTGGACACATCATCCCCACCCCAGACCGGCCTGGCAAAGCCAGACCTGAGGGAGAGGATTGGGGTCTGGGTGCTGCACTTGCTGGTTCCTGGCACCTGAGATCAGTTTTGCTGATGGAAAGCAAGCACAAAGGCCAGGCCAAGGCTCCAGGCTCAGCTCTGCCAGACCAGATCAGCAGCAGCAGCTTGGGAAGCTGGGGCTGAACCACAGCATTGCCACGGATCCTGAAAAGTCCCTGGCTTAGTGTTATTTCCTCCCTACAATTTAGAAGCTTCAGTCAAAGCCAGAACTAGAAAAGCCCCAGCCCTCTTCTGATTTTTGGGATGGTTTTTCCATCCATACTGTAGATAAACTGATAGATCCATCCTTGAGCTTGCCAGAAACAAGGAGACCAAGGTAGGGAATGTGGAGAGGAGCTGGCAGGTGCTTCCAGCTCTTCCCCAGCCCCACTCAGGGCTGGTCCAGCTCCCAGCAATCACAGCAAAGTATCCCAAGCTCCCACCTGGACAATGAGCCTCTCCCAGCGCCAGTCCAGCTCCTGGCTCTTGCAGTGAAGCATCCCAAGCTCCCACCTGGATAACAAACCTCTCCCACCCTCAAAGCTCAGGTGGCCTCCAGTTCATCAGTGGGAGATGAGGAAGGCTCCTTGGTGGCTTCAGGCTTCAAGCTCTCCTGGGATGCAGGAGGTGCCAGGTCTGAGCAACCATCACCTGGAGACACCCAAACACGTGCAGCACGTTTCAGTCACCCACTTCAAACCACTTTCTCTCCACTGATTTCATCTGACGTTTTCCCTGGTTTACGTGGGATGATGAGGGTTGGAAGAAACCCCAAAATGGGTTTTGAGGAGCTGTTTCTGCCACTGCAGCAGGATCCAGCTGCTCACATCCTGGTGCAGCCCCGCAACCCTCCAGCTGGGATTGCTGACCAGAGAATGAGAATCACCCCTTGGAATCGTTGCAACCACAACTTCCAACGACCCCTTCCTTGGCTCCTTTGCTCAGGAATGCCCACAGGATTCAGTGCTGATGCAAGGCACTCCCTGGGCTCCTCAGGAGGTGCCAGGCAGGCAGCAGCCACAGTGACAGGCACAAACCTCCGAGTACCATCCTGATGATGCAGCTTCTATAAAAAGAAAAAATCAGTGTAAACCCTGCCCATGCCAGAACTTCCCAGGGAAACGTGAACTTTCCTGGAGCTGTCAGATGCTACGAGGCTCCTGCAGCCTGGGCAGGGTTTGAGGTGGGGAGAAACAAGCCCAGAGCTGGGTTTTGGTTTGTTCTGCTGAACTGAAGCACCAGAACATGGGGCAGGTGGGAACGTGTCCTGGAGCTCGGCACCAGAGCCCCTTGGGAGGTGCATCTGCAATCCAGCACAGACACTGAGGGGCTGGAGCGTGTGCTGGGAAGGGAACGGAGCTGGGAAGGGGCTGGAGCAGCAGGAGCAGCTGAGGGAGCTGGGGGGGCTCAGCCTGGAGAAAAGGAGGCTCAGGGGGGACCTTCTGGCTCTGCAACTCCCTGACAGGAGCGGGGAGCTGGGGGGGTCGGGCTCTGCTCCCAGGGAACAGGGACAGAAGGAGAGGGAACGGCCTCAAGTTGTGCCAGGGGAGGTTTAGGTTGGATATTGGAGAAATTCCTTCATGGAAAGGGCTGTCCAGCCCCGACATAGCTGCCCAGGGCAGTGGTGGAGTCCCCATCCCTGGAGGGGCTCAAAAGCCACGTGGAAGTGGCACTTGGGGACATGGGTCAGTGGTGGCCTTGGCAGTGCTGGGGGGAATGGCTGGACTTGATAATTTTCTAGGGCAACCAAAGTGATTCCATGACTGTACCTGGGGATGCAGGAGCCTTCCCTGCCACCAGCCAGCTGTGCTGGGGTGCTGGTGCTCCATCAGCCAGCCCTGCTCTGCCCAGCCTGCCCCACTGCCCTCGGCTCCCATAACAGCAGTTAACACTTCCCAGCCCCGTATAAAATTAATTCTGCCACCACATAACGAGGTCATTAATGCTCATTATCTCCACTCTATAGGTGGTTGGGATTGGACTGAGCCAAGCCTTGGCTTGAGCCCACATGGCAAAGCAGCACAGCTGGGACACAGGTGCCAGCCTTGCCACCAGCCTCAGCTCTGTGCCCCCTCCAGCTGCAGGGATTTGGGGAGCACCCCCTGCTCTCTGCCTGGTCTGTGGGCAGTGCCTGGCACAGGGTCCCTGGAGCTGGCCCTGCTGTGCTGCAGCCTCTCCTTGCAGCCAAAGCAACAGCAAGGAGCTGAAATGTTTAAAATAACCCCAGCAATGCAAAAGCTGCGTCACGGGTTGTTCTGCCTCTGCTCCAGCTCAGCCCTCCCTGCTCTCAGAGGGGAATATTTGGGCTGGCCCTGCTCTCTGCCAGCCCGGCTGTGAACAGAGAGGCTCAGCCCAGGGTCACTCTGGGAGAAAAAACAGTGCCCAGCAAGGGAGAAAGCACTGAAAGAGGTGCAGGGTGTGGGATCCCTTCTCTTTATTTGGTTTGAATTGTGAGTAACTCCTTGCAGAGGAGGAAGCCTTGGCCATGGCAGGGAGTGGCACAGCAGGGCTATGGGCAGGGGTGCCCAGGGGACGGGCATCAGCCCCAAAAGAGCCACCTCACCTGTCTGCCTCCCTACTGCTCAGGCCCCATCATCTCCTTCTCACGTGGTGGGACTGTTGGGCTGTCCTGTGCAGGGCCAGGAGATGGGCTGGATGATCCCGTGGGTCCCTTCCAGCTGAGGATATTCCATGATTCTCTCCCTGACCCCTGCAAACAGCTCTTCTCTTTCTAGCCCCGAAGCCCAGGGAGGCTCAGGCTCACCTACAGCATCGCTCCCATTCCCACCTGTGGGAGTCACCACATCCCCCACCCGCCCCCCCCTCCCGGCACAGCAGCCGAGTATTTTGGGAAGTGCTGGAGAGGCAGCAGTGAGTCACTCACAGCTGCACGGCCTGGCTGGGCAGGCTGGGCTGGCCCCCGGCCACCCCTGGGGTCACAGCACCCTGCGGGCACCCCCGGGAGCAGCTCAGGGCTGGGGCCGGCTGTGTGGGGTGACAGAACCCCCTTTTTCTCCCCAGCATCTCCAGCAAAGAGCTGACCGAGCTCATAGAGCGCCTGCAGAAAAATGCTGACCAGGTGGAGAAAAACATCGTGGAGACCGACTCCCGAATGCAAAATGTGAGCCAGCCACGGTCCCGCACACGGGGCCTCCTCTGAGCAGCCCCCACTGCCCTCCCCCTCCTGCCCCAGCCCCTCCCATGTCCTGGGCTCTCATCTCCTCTCCCGTGGCACGTGTGGGTGGCTCCCCATCCCTGCCGCGGGTACCCGGGGTGTGATGCTCTGGAACCGAGGGGTGCGTGGGGCTCATGGAAGGAGAGTGGAAGGGTGTCACAGGCAACTGGGCCCCAAAATTCCCTCCTCCCTGGGGCTGGGTAGCACTGGGCAGAGTGGGGATGTGCAACCCTGGCTGTGCATGCCAGCAGGCAGGATGGAGGCGGAGGGGCCTGAACCATCCTCCTTTTCCCAAAGGTGTGATGCAGCCCCCAGCCCTTCCTCAGGAGCCCACGTTGGATGGGGCTTGGAGCAACCTGGTCTAGTGGGAGGTGTGCCTGTGGCAGGGAGTAGAACTGGATGGTCTTTAATGTCCCTTCCAAGCCAAACCGTTCCATGATGTCTGCGATAGATGAGGGGAAAGCAAAACACGTCACGGGAGGATGGGAGGCAGCAGAGGCCCTGCCCATCTCCACTGCCCAGGGACAGCAGGGTGGGATGACCTCTTGGATACCGCTTGTTTGCCCCTGGTGACCCTTCCTGTGCCCTCCCCAGGACCTGCACAAGATCAAGGCGGGGCAGCTGGCGCAGTACAAGGAGCTGACGGCGCAGAGGCTCTCCGAGTCCGACAAGCTGCTCTACGTGCTGGACGGGGACGCGGCCGTCGCCCGCCACATGAAACATCCCCAGGGGGACATGATCACTGAGGAGTGAGTACAGCAGGGACACCTGTGCCCAGAGCCCTTCAGGGGAGCACACACTTCTCCAGGGGCTCTGCTCTGCCCCTGCCAGCAGCGGTGGGGTCACTACGGGCTCCTCTGCATCCCAGTTCCCGCTGAAGTGCGTATCCCACAGCCATCCTTGGGCACGTGTAAAGTGAGGAGGCTGCCCCTGCTGATGGTGGGGTGATACCTGTGCACTGTGCCCCACACTGTCCCCCAGGCCCAGCCTGCCCTGAGCCCACACCATGTGAGGAGAGGATGGGAGCACAGGAATCTCTGCCCTCTCCTCCCCAGCCATTGCACAGCGTGGCTGCTGCCAGCCAGCCTGGGCTCTCTGGGGTTCCCTAAGGAGAGCCTCCCCTCCACGGAGGCCTGGGAGAGGATACACCAACACTAATAGCAGCCCATGCCCACATCCTGCATCCCACCCTCATCTTTCCCTTCCCACAGCATCCGGCAGCTGAAGGAACGAGTGGTAAACCTGCGTGTGAAACATGACCAAATCTACAACTTCCCCCTGCAGCACATTGAGCCCCAGGTCAACTGGTCAACAGTGATCGAGGAGAAACAGGTACCAGAGGGACCACCAGTGCCACTGCATGGCCAGTGGCACCAGCTGGGCAGGACCTGGCACAGCTCCCCATGGAGAAATGGGCTCTTGGAAAACTTCTGGGCAGCTTTTATACTGGGAGCAGCAAACAGCATGGGAAGGAAGCAGGGGAGGGGCAGAGGTGATGGGACAAGGCCAGGTGCTGTGGCACCAGGAATCAGTGCTCGAGGTGGCCTTGCCTCAGTGTCCCCAGTCACCACCTGCTTTGGGCTCTACCCCTCAGCCCTTATTTTTCATTTTATCCCACTCCCCACATTCTTGCAGCCAGAACAGGGTTAAACTCCCAGACTGGCTTTGCCATGGCTGCTCTCCAGCACAGCTGATTTCACCCCTGTGCTCCTGGGCACCCACCCTGGAGCCCATCCAAGCCCAGCTCCATGGCCACCTCCAAGAGGAGTTTCCAGGCCTTGGCCCCCTCACCCCATCCCCGTGGCTGACCCCAACTCCTCTGTGCCACAGGTCCTGTTAAGCAGCAAAGGCTTTGGGACCGACCTGCCGCTGGTCAACAGCCAAGTCGAGGAGCACAACATCTTCCACAATGAGGTCATGGCCATCGGGCCACACATGGCCAAGGACGGCAGCAAGGTCAGCTCTCCTGCCCCTCTCCCTGCTCCCCCACGGGGCCGTCCCTTTCCTGAGCCGTGGATGAAGGGGGTGCATCCCACCATCTGAGCAGGTCCAGATCCAACCTCCCAGCCCAGCATCAGACACTGGCTCGAGCTTTACAGTGGGACAAACCCCATAAACTCATGTCCTGCTCCATCACAAAGCCACATTCCCCTCCACCCTCGAGCCCCTGCCAGACCACCTCTCTCCAGAGACTGCTCCTAACCCCTTGCCTAACTCCTAAACCTTGCCTTGCTTCTCCTCTGTTACCAGGAATACATGAATGATTTCCAAGCCAAATACCAGAAGTTGCTGGTAAGAGACTCTGAGGTCCTGGGGGCAGATCCCATCTTGCAGGGGTCCCTTGCTGGGGGTGTCCAGGCAGCCCTGGGGGACCCTCGGAGAGGAGCTTTGTGCTGAGCTCTCCCCTCTGCCCTGTCCCAGGCTGGCTCCCAGCAGCGGCAGCAGGATCTGACCTCGCTGCAGGATTACATGCAGCGCTGCACCAACAAGCTCTACTGGCTGGATCAGCAGGCCAAGGACAGGACCCACTACGACTGGAGTGACCACAACCTGGACTATCCCAGCCGGCGCCGCCAGTACGAGGTCCGTGAGCTCTCTGGCTGCACGGGGACCGGCTGGGGGCTGTGAGCAAGGGAAGAGGGCACGGTGCCAGGGGACAGGGCAGGCTTGGATGGGGGCAGGAATTGTCCCTTCCCCCCGCCTCGGTTTCCCCCAGTGCATTGTGAAGCGCTTTGAGGTGTCCAGCTGATAGTATGTGGATGGTAAGGTTAATCCTCACCTCTGCCAAAGATAGCATGATGAGGAAGCACAGCAGCTTCCTCATCCTCCTCTGCCTTATCTCAGCTCTGGCTTGGCAACAGTCACATCTTTAGCAACATCTGCAAGGCAGGGAAAAGCGAAAGCTGCAGTGGGGGAACATCACACTTTGCTTTGTGGAGCTGCCTGAGCCCTTTCAGAGTCACAGCCACGGTCCCCTCTTTGCATCTTTGGGGATCAATATTTCACTTCTCCCCACCCAGAACTTCATCCACCGGAAGCTGGAGGAGAAGGAGGAGGCCATCAACAAGCTGCACGCGGATGGAGATCAGCTGCTCGCCCAGAATCACCCCGGCAAGAATGCCATCGAGGTGAGCACCAGGAGGGGGCCCAGCTCCCACCCAGCCAGACTCACCCAGCCCTTCTCCAGAGAGGGACTTGCTGCCAACGCCACTCGTGACTTTAGTTCCTGAGATGCCAAGTGGGAAAAAGCCTCCTTCACCTGCAAGTGTGTCAACAGCACTGGAGGAGCAAAGATAAAGCTAAGGAGCTCTTCCCATCTTCCTCATTCCCGTGGCAATTACCCTGTGCCCACCCACAAAAGATAAATTATTCTTTACTTGATGGGAAGATGGACACAAGGATTTGCCTCCTTCCCCCTGCTCCACATTCCCATTGGAGCATCCCAGCTTTGACCTGAGAGCATCTGAGTGGCTCCAGAGGCAGCCAAGGGGTTGTTCACTCAGGATAGCAACTGGTACTTTCAGGTGGGCAGCTGAGGCTCTCCCCTGCCACGGGGGTCCCCTGACATCCCCTCCCACCCTGTGTTGCAGGCTCACATCGAGGCCGTGCACGCCGACTGGAAGGAGTACCTCAACCTGCTGATCTGCGAGGAGAGCCACCTGAAGTTCATGGAGGACTTCCACAAGGTACCAGCTGCTGGGAGGGGGGCACAGCGAGTTGTTGGAGCCTGGAGAGCAAGTGCTGGGTTGCAGGAGATCACAGGAAACAAAAACTCCTGCTGTTCTGGAAACACGGTAGAAGAGCCAGAGTCCTCCACAAACAGGGCTTTTAAGGACAGGAGAGCACCTTGAGCTGATAGAACACAAGTCATAATCGCTCAGGCACCACAGGTCAGTGATTTCTCAGCCAAGAAAGTTTCCACTCCAACACTGAGGTTCACCAGCCACAGTCTGGTGTTGGCATCTGTCTCTGCAGCACAGCTGAGGTACCTCACCCCCAAAACTAGGCAAGGGGAGACCTTGCGTGCTCCACTCGGAAGCAGAACAGGCCCATGAGAGGAAATGACACCTGCCAGAGGCAGAGCTGCCCCCGGCGAGCCCGGCACAAGGGCTGAGCGCCCCGGCTGAGCTGGGCAGACAGATGTCTGCTGGATAAATGGCATCTGACAGCCAGGGAGGCTCGGCAGGGGAGCAGGTCGGGCTGGATTCCTCTCCCACAGCCTGGGCGTGTTCACGACGTGAGGAGTCTCTTGCCAAAGCTGAACCCTGGTGCCCAGCCCAGGCAGCGCCTTTTGTGGGTATCTGCCAGGATAACTGCCCCAGGGGGTGGTTTGTGTGTGGAAGGGCTTGGCTCTGCCTTCTCCTGCGCTGGCAGTGGAGACACCGCACACCGTTGTGATGCTGTCCCAGTGAGACAAACTGAGGCCAGGGAAAGGTGGGACTTCACAGCTCTGCCGGAGAGGACCCTGGAATAAAATGCTCCTTGTTGTCTTTTCCCTCACTCTGATGCCCTGAGCACGGGAAATAGTGATTCCTTGCCTTTCTGGAGGTATTCTGGGTGTCCAGATGCCCAGCAGAGCTCCTGGTGGCTGTGTGAGGACCGTGGTGCTGGGGTGGGTCTGCTCCACCTTCCAGCAGGACCCTCCCTCACAAGACACTTTCCCTTTGTGCAGTTTCATAAGGACAGTAAGGATGCCCAGGAGCTCTTGAAGAAGGTGGACACAGACTTGGACCAAAAATTCAGCCCGGAGTTCAAGGACAGATACCAGCTGGAGTCCCTCCTCCGGGAGCTGGATGTGAGTGTTGGTGCAGGCAGGACTGCAGGGGAGGCAGGAGCAGGAGCCAGTGTCCCCATGGCACCGGGGGAGGGACATCCCTGCCCGTGTGGGCACCTGGCCCAGCTTTCTCCATGGACCTGCTGCTGCTCCCTCTTCCCGGCCTTCCCCCGGCTCTTCCTTCCCCTCTGGCTAGAGATTGCCTCTCCCCTGGCAACGTAATTGCTCACTGGGCTGGTTTTTATTTGTTCTTTCATGGAGTTACTGCTCGTTAAGGGCAGGAGCATAATTAGACCTGCTGCCAGAGGAGGTTGTGGAACTTGCTGTGCTGCCGGGAGCCGGGCTGGAGATCCACCCACTTGGGAAGGGCTGTGCAGAGCCCAAGCCTAAGCATGCTGCAGCAGGCCCAGCTGATGCACGTGTCCTGGCACAGCTGATAGCTCTTCCCTGAGAGCTGTCCCTCTCCTCCTGCGTGCTCCATCCCACTCAACATTTTGGGATACATCCACAGCTAGGAATAGAGCAAGCGCTGGAGAGCCTTGACCCAGGGCTGTGATCAGGGCTAGGAATGGGGCTATCCACCAGCATGGGCCATGCACCAGGGAACCCTGACACTGCCTGCTGGGTAGTGCCCAGGCGTGGCAACTCATGGGCACAAGTCCCAATGCTCAGCCTGGCTGCAGGAGAGTGCAGGAGCACTCGGGGCAGCACCTGAAGCTGCCGTCTCTGTCCTGAGTGGATTGGTCAGAGCTCCTCCCTGGCTGGGAGAGCCCAGGCGTTCATTCCCATGTTTCCTTACTGGTTTTGGTCGTTGCCCTGTGCCAGGACCAGGAGAAGGCCCTGGAGAAGTACGAGGCCGTGGTGCAGTCCCTGCAGGAGCGCAGCCAGCAGGTCCTGCCCCTGCGGTACCGCCGTGAGGCGCCGCTCCAGCCCGTCCCGGTGGAGGCTCTGTGCGAGTACGAGGGCGAGCAGGTAACTCCACCCTCACCCTCCCGGCTGCTGGGGACCCCCGGGGGCACTGGGGATGGAAGAGGCACCGGGAAGGAAGCAGGGATGTCTCCCACAGTGGGAGCAAAGGCAAGGGTCGTGCTCACCCCGGTGGGAGAGCAGGTTTCGCAGCTGAGGAGCAGGGGTCGGGAGGAAACGAAACCGCTGTGCCTATCGCACACCCCGAGGAGGTTGCAACAGCCCAGCTCTGTCACATTCCCACGCTCCCCGTGCCGGGGCAGTGCAGATGTCCTGGCCTGTTTCTGATCAAAGAAACACCCACCACCGGCAGCCATTCCCAGTCCACATCCCCCCAACCCACCATCACGGAGTAGCTGGCCAAAGGGATGGGACAGTGGAGCCAGCAGACACCACGGGAGTGGCAGGGGCTGGGACAGGAGCCAGCAGCTCCAGCTGACTCAGCTCCCGGCCTCGCGGAAAGGGAAAGCCGGAGCGCTGCCTTGGAAACGCCTCCTCATCTCTGCCCGAGTGGGAATTTGCTCGCCGTGGCTGTTGCAAGAGCCGTGGCCTCGTGCCTGGAGGCTCCGGGGAGGGAGGAGAAGGCACATGAGCTTCTGGCAAGCGGCAGACTCTGGGAGAAGCCGGGAGAAGGGCCTGGGGTTTGCGGCGGTCCTGCCCCCCGGCAGCGCTGCCGGCGCGGGGCAGAGCGGGGCTGGCACTTCCCGCTGTGACCGGTTCGTGTCCCCCAGGGCCAGATCAGCCGAGGAGCCCAGTACACCCTGCACAGCAACAGCGGAGACGTTTGGGAGGTGGCCGACAGCGCGGGAGACAGGATCAGCGCCCCGGGGGTCTGCTTCATGATCCCCCCGCCCGACCCCGAGGCCATAGCACTGGCAGACCAGTACGTGCCCCCCGGCCTGTGTGCTGGACCCCCCAGCCTTTGCCCTTGCCTTCACCGGCCCCAGGCCATGCCACGAGTGCTGCACCCCCCGTCTGGCACCCCCAGGGGCTCTGCCCCAATTCCCACAGCGAGGCTGTGCCGTCTCAAAGCCTCGGGCTTCTTCCAGGAGGGATTCCTGCCCCTTCCTGCTTGTTCACAAGATCCCACCTAGCAAAGCAGGATCAGCTCAAAGCCACCCAGGTCCCCCTGCCCTGGGGGGCCATTATGGCAGGGAGAGCTGCCCACCCCTCCCTCAGCAGGCAGGTACCTGCCTTTGCTGCCTCTCCCCTGCTCTGATGAAGACACCACTCTACACTTTCCCAGCATGGGGTGAAGGTGCCCCTTCTGCACTTGCTCCTTCCTGGAGCAGCACTGGGATGGGTGGTGGGTGATGAAGGGGCTGAGGACCTGTCTGACCTCCCCCTGCCATGTTTTGCAGAATTGCCAAGCACTACGTGGCCGTGAAGGAGAAGACAAACAACTGCAAGAACATCCTCCAGCAGCGCTACGAGGGGCTGAAGGCCGACAGCATCGGAGGTGTGGATCAGGGGGCAGCTTGGGGCTTGTTCCTTCTGGGCACAGGAAGGCTGGTGGAACATCTTAGGTCCATGTTCCCATCTCCTTACTGTCCTTGGGAACAAGAGTGCTGGGATGGGTGCAGGGACAGGGTGGGAGGTTGTGGGCACAGCAGCCCTGGCTCAGGGAGTGCAGTCAGACGTGGGTTTGGCACTCACCGGTGGGACTGAGCCCAGAAGCAGCTTCCAGCCAGCTCTAACCTGGTCTCCCCTCGTGATCCAGATGCTGCTTCGGTTCGGGGCCGCCAGCTCCTGGCAGGGCTGGAGAAAGTCAACAGTGACCTGGACAAGCAGGAGAAAGCGATAACAGCAAACCTCCGCCCGCCGCTGGAGCAGAGCCGGGCGGTGCAGGACAGCACCGAGCGCTCCAAGGACCTGAAGGTACGGGATGAGGAGGCAGAGGGATGGTGCCATAGAGGGACTGTGCTCCAAAGGGTCTCCAGAGTAGGGATGGAGTGATGCTCACAGCTGGCTGCTTCCTCCAGTGGAGATGGGGAGCAGCCCTTTGAGGAGCCTCAGAAGCCAAAAATCTCGGCCCTGCTCCTGGTCCAGCTCAGTTGAATGGGACAAAGGTGATGGCTGTGAGGAAGAAGGGAGCCCTCAGGCTTTGCCACCACCACCACCAGCTCAGAGAGGAGCTGGAAAACACCTCTGGTCCAGGGCACTGTTTCTCCTTGTGGACCTGCTCCTCTAGGCTCTGGTGCCATAGCATCCAGCCTCTTTCCTCTCCTCCAGACCCCTAATTAAGCCAGGCTCTGTGCCACAAACCTCCCTTGGTTTAGGAGGAAGTTCAGGTGCTGGTTACATCACCTGCCAAGGGCTGTGGCAAAATCCAAGTGCCACCGCAAGTGAAAGCAAATTGCTCCAACTGCCTGCAGCACTTCACTGTCCAGGCAAGGATTCATCCATCAGAGACCTGCAGTCCAGGTGGATCCAGCTCATCTCTGGCAGAGCTGGAGCTGTTGGGAACCACTCCCCCAGCCAGGAGTTACCTTGCTAAGGCAGTTTCCTTGCCCCAGGAGAAACAAGTCACCAGAAAGTCAACAAAAAAATATCCTTCTGTGCCTTGCAGGGCTGGAAAGGCACCTTCCATCTAACACAAGCCCTCAGCCCTGACCTTCCTCTTCACCCTGGACAGCCAAGGGCCAGCTCCTTTGTAGCCATCAGGTCCTAGTTCAGCTGCTCTAAAGGCTTTGTTCCTCCTGCAGAACATCACCAATGAGGTCCGGCGCATTGAACCCGAGAAAACCAGGAAGATCCAGGAGTGTGAGGCCTTCATCGAGTCCGTGCCCAACACTGGCAGCGCTACCCTGGTCAGGAACAAGGTGGAGAACACCAACAAGAAGTACGACCGCGTGGTGCAGCTGCTCAGCGCTGCCCAGGAGAAGTGAGTCGTGGCTTAAATCATGGCTTGAGCCAGGGGTAATGTAGGATCCTGCAGGAGACCTCACTGGGATCTTCAGCATCCTCATGAGGGGAAGCAGAGGGGCAGCTCTGAGCTCTTCACTCTTGGGACCCAAGTGACAGCCCCCAGGGAACGGCTGGAGCTGTGTCAGGGCAGGGTCAGGTTGTTCAGATCTCAGGAAAGGTTCTTCCCCCAGAGGGTGGTTGGCACTGAACAGGCTCCCCAGGGCAGGGGCACAGCCCCAAGGCTGCCAGAGCTCCAGGAGGGTTTGGACAACGCTCTGAGGGACAGGGTGGGATTGTTGGGGTGTCTGTGCAGGGCCAGGAGTTGGACTGGATGGTCCTTGTCAGTCCCTTCCAGCTCAGGACATTCCATGATTCTATGAGACAGGTGCAGATGTGCTAAAACACCTTCCTCTCATGTCTGCACAGAGTTGAGGTGGCCACAAACCTCGAGAGGAGCCTCCAGCAAGGCCGAGACCTGCTGTCCACCTACGAGAACAAACTGGTCACGGACGACACGGTCCCGGAGGACCTGCGGGTGGTGGACCGGAAGAAAGAGGAGCTGCTGGTGAGTGTTCTGCTCTGTGGACACGCTCCACATACAGAACCAATTCCCAAAATCTGGGGAAATTGCTGCTCAGATTGCATGCTTGAATCAGTTGGTAAAAGTGTGGCCTCCCCCAGTGCTCACCTTGACTCCAGGGGTCCCAACTGCTTCAAATGCAAACCCTTCCCATCCCCAAATCAAATCAAATGCCAGTTGAATTCTTGTGACTTGACAAAAGGACTAATGGAGAGTCTCTCTCTACTCTGCCCTCATGAGAGCCCACCCACAGTGCTGTGTCCAGCTCTGGGGTCCTCAGCAAAGAAAGGCTGGGATTTGTTTGAGCTGGTCCAGAGGAGCCCATGGAGATGCTCCAAGGCCTGGAGCCCCTCTGCTCTGGAGCCAGGCTGGGAGAGCTGGGAATGTTCAGCCTGGACAAGAGATGGCTCCAGGGAGACCTGAGAGCCCCTTCCAGTGCCTAAAGGTGGAATTTAAAAAGAGAGACTTTTTACACAGGCAGACAGCGATAGGACAACAGGTAATGGTTTTAAATTAAGGAAGGAGAGATTTAGATAAGATATTGGGAAGACATTCTTGGCTGTGAGGGTGGGGAGGCCCTGGCACAGGTTGCCCAGAGAAGCTGTGGCTGCCCCAGATCCCTGGAAGAGTCCAAGGCCAGGTTGGACGGGGCTTGGAGCAACCTGGGCTGGTGGAAGGTGTCCCTGCCTATGGCAGGGGGTGGAATGAGATGGGCTTTAAGGTCCCTTCCAACCTAAAACCTTCTGTGATTCTTTGAGAAGTGAAGGATAAAATGGTCTGGGAAAAGCAATGCAGTGGCTGGAAAGAGATGGACGTGGCAAGGCTTTGAGAACACTTATTGCTAGGAAAAGCTACCAACCCAAACTGGAATTTACTTCTGCTATAGAAAGGCCAAGAATTGGCTAGACCAGAATTTTCTCTGCTCCTGCAGCTTTTCTGTGAATTCTGTGACATCAGACTAGTGTGCTAAAGCTGCCAGAGCTCCTGCTGGAGTTGCTGCACTGGCAGGAGCAGTGTTTAGTCCTTGCTTGAGGAGCAGCAGGTATTTTGCACATAGTATGGCTGATTTTGAAGGTTAGCAGGCAGAGAAGAGAGCAGGAGGCAGCCTCTCCCCTCAGGTTTACAAGATAATTCTGGTTACCATGCAAGCCTTCAGCTTGCTTTTCTCCACACCTGGGAGCAGCACCACAGCTCAGTCATTCCTCATCCTCTGCAGAGGACATTCCAGTGGAGGTGGAACAGTGACAAAAGCCTGGCATTTGTGCAACCCAAGAGAATCCCCCTCTCCTGCTTTTTCCACAGGCCATGGGCACCGAGCTCCAGTCCAAAAAGTTCCTGCTCAACGAAGCCGAGCAGAACCTGCAGAGGACCAAGACGTGCTCCAACACCCTGGCCAGCAAGTTCCAGGAGCACTGCCCGGACATCGAGCGGCAGGAGGCCGAGCTCTACAAACTCAACCAGCGCTTCAACAACCTCAGCAAGCAGATCGACCACAGGTGAGATCCAGGGCCGGCCTGGAGAGCCGGGATAGCGTGCTGGAACCACACTGAACCTGGGAGAGCCACCACAGCATCCTGGGAAGGAGGAGTTGCAGAAGGGCTTCCAGGGAGGTCTGAGGAGGGAGTGGTTGCACCCGTGCACTGGCTGGGTGGCTCTGGGAAAGCTCTAGGATTAAGTGCTCTTGCAGCAGAGATGGGGGCTTTGCCAAGAGAATAACTGGCTCAAATCCACGTCTCGAGGGAGCAGGGGAAGCGGGGATGGGTTAGGAGGTGTTGGCAGAAGGCACAGGAGTTGTGGCGGGACCGAAGCTGGGCTGTTCTCCCCCCACAGAACACAGACCCTGCAGAAAGCAAAGAGTGCCTATTCCAACTACCGCACCAACTACGACAAGGTGAACCAGTTCCTGTCCAGCATCCCCAACTACGAGCCCCAGGAGACAGACAACATCCAGCAAGTGGAGATGAAGCTGAAGAACCAAGCGGTAATGCCGAGAGCACCCTGGGCTCCACGGGGAGAGGAGAGGGAGCAATGTTAAAGCAACAGAGCTTAGATAACTCCTGAACATAGAATAGGGAAATATAAATATTAGCTTTATTTTTATAATGATTTGTATATTTTTATAAAGCTCTAAGCTCCCACTGTCCTCCTGTGCCTTGTTTAACACAGAGCAGAGTAGCTTGAGGAGGTTGTGATTCTCAGTGTTGTGATTTGAGTGACAACCCTCAAAAAGGCTGAACGATGCATTTGTGTCCACTTTGTGTGTCCCTGTTCCTGCCAGGCTCTCCTCAGTGACATTGCCAGCAAGGAACAGGAGGTGCAGAAGGTCTCTGCCACAGCTCAGCAGTACCAGCAGGCAGTGAAGGTAAGGACTGCAGTTCTGCCCGTGGGAGAACATAGAAACAGAGCAGTTTGGGTTAGAAGGGACCTTGTAGACCACCTCATTCCACCCTCCTGCCACGGGCAGGGACCCCTTCCACTAGCCCAGGTTGCTCCAAGCCCCATCCAACCTGGCCTTGGACACTTCCAGGGATCCAGGGGCAGCCACAGCTTCTCTGGGCAACCTGTGCCAGGGCCTGCCCATCCTCACAGACGAATTCCTTCCCAATATCCCATCTATCCCTGCCCTCTGGCAGTGGGAAGCCAGTCCCCTTGTCCTGTCCCTCCATGCCTTGTCCCCAGTCCCTCTCCAGCTCTCCTGGAGCCCCTTTAGGCCCTGGCAGGGGCTCTCAGGTCTCCCTGGAGCCTTCTCTTCTCCAGGTGAACCCCCCCAGCTCTCCCAGCCTGGCTCCAGAGCAGAGGTTGGGGTTTTGTGGCCCCCTCTGGACCAGCTCTAACAGGTCCCAGTCTTTCTTGTGCTGAGGACCCCAGAGCTGGATGCAATACCCCAGCTGGGCTCTCACCAGAATGTCACAGAGGGGCAGAACCAACTCCATCCTACAAGGAGCCACCTAAAGAAAGCCAGTGCCCTTTGCTCAATCAGCTGATGAGCTTAAACCATGTTGTATCTACCCCAACATTGACATCACGTGGCCATGAGCCTGGCAACTGGCTTTTACTGCCTGTGAGAGGAGAGTTTGCACCCCAAACCCAGCAGGACAGGTCAGGACACACCTGCAGCTGGGCTGTTGCAGTGACCCAGCTCAGAACCTGCCAACCGCTCTGGGTCCCACCGACCTCAGCAGCTCCCCAAAAAATGGGTCAAGGGAAGAAGCTGTTAAAGCCAGGGGTTAGGAGGAGCCTGTGCATGAAGGGGACCCAGTAATCTCACACTCTTCCCGGGAATGTCTTCCCACAGGACTATGAGCTGGAAGCTGAGAAGCTGCGGTCCATCCTGGACCTGGAGAACAACCGGAACGGGTACACGAGCAAGAAACCCAGGCTGCAGAGTCCAGCTGCCAAAGTGAAAGAGGAGGTAAGGGGCAGCCAACAGAGGGCTAGAGCAGCTCATGGGACCTGGGGGGGGTTGCAAATACTTATATTGACTGTCAGGGGGACCTTTGGTCCCAGAGAGGGACTGCAAGGAAGGGCAGGGAATCAGGAGGAAGGGATTCTTCCTTGTTCTTAGCCCATCAAATTTTGGGGCTGGTCTGGCCAGAATTAGAGAGGTGAAATGCTGGATTTAACACTTCTTGAAAGGGGGGAAGGGAGAAAGGGGGAGAAAAGCCAAAAACCTGAAAGTTTTTCCCCCTCTCCAGACTTTCAAACAGAAAGTGAGATTTCACCACCAGCAATAGAAATACTTGGAGTGAGATCAGGCCCCAAGCTAATTATTTATGCAGGATAGGTTTGCTACCTGCCTGAAACTCCTCCTGCCTGTGGAGGCAGCCAGAAGGGACCACCTGATTCTTCCTCAGCTGCACCTCTTTTTGCTTATCTTGGCTGAGAAACTCACAGTCCGACCATGACCGTGCAGGAGAATCGCTCTATCTGCCCCCAGGCTTGGCAGCTTCACCACTGGTTTTTAGAGGAGCACCCAGGTCACCTCTTTAGGGCCTGTTATTTCTATTGTGTTCATCCTCTTCCCAACGTGTTTTTGTTCCGTAGGAAGCTGTTCTGGCAGCCAAATACACCGAAGTAAGCGCTGTGAACAAGCAGAGGCTGCAGAACCTGGAGTTTGCTCAGAGCCTCCTGCGCCAGGTAAGGGCTCAGCTGGAGCAGCGGGACATGAAGGGCAGTGCTGGGAGTAACACACACAGGGGGCTCTGCTGTCACAGGCTGAGCTGGGAGCAAGCCTAGCTGCTGTTTTGTCATTAATCAGCAGACACATCAGACAGACCATCCCTCTGTGTCCCCCAATCCCATTTCCCACTCACCCTCAGAAGCTCCACATCATTTTTAACACTTTTTGCCGTTCCATGCCAGAATTAGTGTCCCTTGTGGGCAAAAGCTTTGTTCTGACAGCAGCAGGTGTTGCAGAAAGCATTTCTCAGGTTGAGAACCTGCAGAGAAGTCTGTTTGCAAATACTCCCTGCTGAGAGTTTGCCATAGCTCAACACCCTCCTGGTGCTATGTCACAGGAGGCACCGATATCTGTGGCAGCAGGACCAGGGCAGTGATTGTCCCCTGTGCTGGCACTGCTGGGGCACCTCAGGTGCTGTGTCCAGCTCTGGGCCCCTCAGACGAGAGACACTGAGGGGCTGGAGCATGTGCAGAGAAGGGAATGGAGCTGGGAAGGGGCTGGAGCAGCAGGAGCAGCTGAGGGAGCTGGGGGGGCTCAGCCTGGAGAAAAGGAGGCTCAGGGGGGACCTTCTGGCTCTGCAATCCCTGACAGGAGGGGGGAGCCGGGGAGGGGTCGGGCTCTGCTCCCAGGGAACAGGGACAGGAGGAGAGGAAACAGTCTCAAGCTGTGCCAGGAAAGGTTTAGATGGATATTGGGAAAATTTCTTCACTGAAGGGGTGGTCAGACATGGGAAGGGGCTGCCCAGGAAGGTGGTGGAGTCCCCATCCCTGGAGGTTTCCAAGGAATGACTGGACGTGGCACTCAGTGCTCTGGGCTGGGTGACAAGGTGGGGGTCGGGGCACAGGTTGGACTTGGCATTCTTGGAGGACTTTTCCAACCTAAATGGTTCTGTGATTGTATGGGAAGCACCAAAAGTATGATTGATTGGGGGGTTTTAACTACACATTCTTTTTCCACCAACAGCAACCAGAGGTTCAGGCGACACAAGACTTTGCCCAGACCAAATCATCCGTGAGGCCCGTGGAAGAAGTCTGGAAGTTGAAGAAAGAGCTCGAGGACGAGACCCAGCGTCGGCAACAGCTCGAAGCAGAGATCCAAGCCATTCAGAACAACATCGTCCACCTGCAGAACCAGAAGCCTCAAGAAACTGTGGTTAAGAAAGAGCTGGTGAAGAAGGTGCCCGACCCTCAGCTGGAGGAGAGCTTCCACAGGCTGCAGCAAAACCTGGCAGAGGAGCAGCGCAAGAACCAGGTGCTTCAGGACGAGCTGGAGGCTCTTAAAATCCGGCTGCGTGTTCTGGAGCACGAGAAGAGGGAGGGAGGGCAGGAGTACATAGTGAAAGAGGTGCTGAGGATTGAACAAGATAAGGCTCAAGCTGATGAAATACTGAAGCTCAAAGAAGAGTTGGAAGAGCTCAGGAGGCAGGAAGGGACGAGGGAGAACGAAGTCATCCTCTTACGCCAACAAATTGCTGTGCTGTCCAGCGAGAAGAGCAAACAGCAGGAGAAGGTGACGGAGAAGGAGGTGCTGAAGCTGCAGAACGACCCCCAGCTGGAGATGGAATTCCGGATGTTGCAAGAGAACAAGGAGAGGGAGAGTGCCCTTCGGCAGAAGCACGAGGAAGAGCTCAGCTTCCTGCAGGACAAGCTCAAGCGCCTTGAGAAGGAACGGGCCATCGCCGAGGGCAAAATCACCGTCAAGGAGGTGCTGAAGGTAGAGAAGGACTTGGTCATTGAGAGGGAGGTGAACGAGCTCCGGCGCCAGTACGAGGATGAGAAGTCCAAGGGCCGTTCCAACGAGCGGGAAAAGGCTGAGCTGCTCAGGAAGATCCAGCTGCTGGAGGAAGAGAACTCCAAGGTGGTTGTTCAGGAGAAAGTGCGTGAGATTGTGCGCCCAGATCCCAAGGCTGAAAATGAAGTTGCCAACCTTCGCTTGGAGCTGGTGGAGCAGGAGAGGAGATACCGCGGTGGCGACGAACAGCTGAAGACCTGCCAGAATGAGCTGGCTGCTCTGAAGAACAGAGGGCCACTGGTGGAAGTCAAAGAAGTCATTAAGGAGGTCATTAAGTACAAAAATGATCCAGAAACCGAAAAGGAGCTCCAGCGGCTCCGTGAGGAAATCATAGAGAGAACCGGAGCTATCGAAAGAGCTGACCTGGAGATCTACCAGCTGAAACAAGAGATACAAGCTTTGAAAGATACCAAACCTCAAGTGCAAATGAAGGAAGTTGTTCAAGAAATTCTGCAGTTTCGAGAAGACCCCAAGACCAGGGAGGAGGTCGAGTCGCTGAGAGCGCAACTGGCAGATGAACAGATGAAACATATCGACCTGGAGAGGGAGCGGCTTCTCCAAGAAGAAAAAGTGAGACAGAAAGAGGAAGAACTTTCCCAGGTGAAGGAGAAAGTGGTCCAGCAGGAAGTCGTGAAGTACGAGCAAGATCCCGCCTTGAAAGCCGAAGTCAACTCGTTCTCCCAGAGCATCGAGAGCGAGCTGAAGCAGATCGACGGCCTGCGCGAGGAGCTGCGCAAGCTGCAGAGGAGACGCTCCGAGCTGGAGCGGCAGCTCGAGGAGCTGGAGAAGGAGAGACAGGCCCGCAGGGAGGCCGAGCTGGAGGTGCAGAGGCTGAGGATCCGCTTGAACGAGCTGGAGGAACAGGAGAGGGAGACAACGGAACGAGTGACGGTGAAACAGAAGGTGATCCTTCAGCAAGATCCCCAGCAGGAGAAGGAGCACTCCCTCCTCAAGCTGGAGTTAGAAGAAGAGAAGCACCGCAGACAAGTCTTGCAAACAGAGCTAGAAGCCCTGCGAAAGAAGCTCCTTTCTTTGGAAAAGATGGAGGTCAAAGAGAAAGTGGTCTTTTCAGAGAGTGTCCAAGTGGACAAAGGAGACACGGAGTACGAGATTCAAAAGCTGAAGAACAATCTGGAGGAAGAAAGTAGGCGCAAGAGGGAGCTGGATGCAGATATCAACCGCCTGGAAACCAGGCTGTCCGAGGTAGAATTCAACAACTCCAAGTCATCAAAGGAACTAGACTTATTAAGGGAGGAAAACCACAGATTACACCTCGAGAAGCAGAACCTGCTGATGGAAACAAGGAGACTGCAGTCAGAGATTGAACTCACAGCTACAGAAGCTCAGGATTTAAGAAACATGACCCACGTGGACAGTGGGATAAACCTGGACTCCAGGTTCCAGGCTTTGGAAAGAGAGTTAGAGGATCTGAAACAGCTGTCCAGAGAAAAAGATGCAGAGATCGAGCAACTCCAGAATCGCCTCAAGACGGTGGCTATCAAGAGGGAGCAAAGGGAGAACCACCTGAGGCGTTCCATCGTGGTCATCGACCCTGACACGGGCAAAGAGATGTCTCCAGAGGAAGCCCACGTGTTCGGCCTCATTGAATGGAGCCTGTTTGTCAAACTGAAGAGTCAGGAATGTGACTGGGAGGAGATCTCAATAAAGGGTCCCAACGGGGAATCCTCCGTGATCCTGGACAGGAAGTCTGGGAGGGAGTTCTCAATTGAGGACGCCCTGAAGAGCGGGAGGCTCACCATGGCCCAGTACGACAGTTACCTCAACAAGGAGATGTCCATCCAGGAGCTGGCAGTCCTGGTGTCCGGAAGTAACTACACAGCGCTCCCTCCACTTTAGAAACTTTACTTAAGAGCAGCCAAGTCAGAGCTGCAGCAACTTGTTAGACAACCAGATCACTGCAAATCCTCGCCCTCCTTCGCCTCTTCCAAAATGCTTCCAAAACGCCTCTGCCCCAGCCATGCTGCGAAGCCACACTGCTTGCTGTCAAACACCGCAGAAAAGCACCACCGGTAGTGGAAAACACACCTGTCGGGACTACAGCAAAACCTTCTCCCCCTCTTCAGCCCTGCCCAACAGAAAACAAGACAGAAAGCCTTAGGACAGTGAAGCGCCTGAAGTCCAGAACTCAGTAGAACCTGCAGTTTCCTCAACATATCCTCACGTAGTCGCGCCTGAAACTGCGTCCGGCTGTCAGGAGAGAGACTGAAGGTCCAGGCGACTCCAAGGTGACCAGCAGGAGCTGGTTACATCAGCTGCATGTTGATAAGCCAGACAGTTCCACCGTGGACAACTGATCAATGATGGGCTCGTCCTCTGAGAAAACCAGCTCGGTAAAAAGCAAGGTGTGCTGCACATCTCAGTCCAGAATCACCACGTGGATGCCCTGCACCATCCCTTGCTCACCTGCATGCTTGTGCTGCTGGAGAAGAGTGAAGATGTGCTTGGATGGCTCCAGCCATCGATCCAGGAGGACCATTCACGTATCAGAGGTCAAGGAAAGGATGTGAAGAGACGGCAGAGTGAGCCAACACAAAGGGCAGTGCTCAGCATGCAATGGAACCCACCACAGAGTGCCTTCCACACACAGCTCCCCTACCTCGTGGGTACAAGCTGTTTGGGCTGGTGTTTTCCTGGATGGAGTTACATGCAGCTACATGTTTTATTTACCTGTGTAAGGGAATGGGAAATAGAGGGGAATTCTATTTATAGTACAAAATAAAAACGCAGTGGTTCCAATCAGAGGGTGGTTGGTCTTTATTAATTCCGGCAGCCTCTTGATCTTTGGCTTTACAAGAAGTTGCCATTTGAGAGTCAGAATTAAAACACTGAGATTATTAAATTTAGCTGTTGACTCTTTTCCAAGGTGGAAATTGCTGGAGCAGCATTAAAGCCGGGACTAATTAGCAGCATTAGATGGGAGTGAAGTGCACTAATGAATGGCTCTGCAGCTGCAGGAAAACACCAGACTACCCTGGGATGGGATCAGGGCCTTCCACATTTAGAGCACATTCGCTTCCTTCTTCCCAAATTTCAGCTAATACCCCAACCCCAGTAAACTCTGATGTCAATATTGTAACCATTCACTCCTGGCTGTGGACACCACAATTTTACCTTTGTGAATGAAAGGATCAGGCAGGATCACATCACTGCTCCAGGGTCTGACCTCCACACGTCCTTTCCAGCAGACATCCACTTCAGGCACCAACAGGAGCACATGGAATCAGATGCATTTCCACGCCCACGACAGCTACTCCAGAGCTGCAACTCACTCACCACACAGGAGAGCTTAGTTCAAACAGTCAGTAATTCATTACTCACTCAACAGACAAATAATGAGCCAAGCTGCAACACAAACTCTTGAAAACAAAGTCAGGAAGCTAGAGGTAAGGAGATGGGGGGGAAAAAAAAAAAAAAGGCATTTTGGAAAGTTTGAAACAATTTATTCAGTTGTTCTGTACAAGATTAACAGTTTTCATACCACCCCCACCATCTTCAGCAAGACAGTCCCAACTCACACACAAAAAAAAAAAATAGAATAGTAAACTGCAGCTCTTACACCCAAAAGGAACTGCCATTCCCAGTAAGTGCCATGGGAGCCTTTCCTCCCCATCCCATCACGGAAGCACTGCAAGGCCTCGCCCAGGCAGAGGTGCCAGCCCGGCTCCCCCTCAGCTGGCCGGGTCTCTGCGTGGTCCTGCCTTGCTGCCACTCTGCTCCACACCACTCACTCACTCACTACAGCACGTAAATTAAAAATATCCCACGGAATTTCCACCCAATAAACATTTCCCTGAGGCAAGAGGCTTTGCTAAATTCCTAGAAGGAGGGCGTTCTGCTCCGGCCACGCTTCCCAGCTGGAGCGTTCAAGTGAGAGCAAAGAGAGGGAGGAGAACCAGTACCTCGAGTCACTCGCTGAGCCCCCAGTCCTGCCCAGTGCCCCAAGGCTCTCTCAGCTCCCGGGGAAGCTGAAGGTGCAAAGTTACCTCTCAGGATTGGGCCTTCAACGGGAACCATGTGACATCCACTGCTCAGAGTCCAGCAGCAACCGCTGGGCTTCCTTGGAACAACACGAGTTCTGTCTTTGGCTCTTTTGCTACAACCCAGGTATTTGCTGTGAACAGACTGGAAATCAGAGCTGAAGTAATTTTTTTAAAATATAATTCACTGATCTTGGGAAATTGGGTATCAGCTCAAACTGCAAACAGTGTCTCTTGGATCTTCATAAAACAGGGAAAACTAAAGTAGGGATTTGCTGGTATACTCAGGGTCAGCATCCTTCCCCAAAACTCAAGGAGGAAGCTGCGAGCTTTTGCCTGAAATACCAGTAAATTCCCCATGGATCAGCACGATTCCAGCATGGCTGTGGGGGCCTGAGAGAAGGCAGAGCAGGGGAGAGCAAGAAATCAAACCTCAGGAAGCTCAGGTGGAACCACAACCTGCATGGCCTGAAAGCGGAGGCTCAGGGGAAGTATTTAGGTCTAAAAATTAAAAATATAACAAGAAAAGATACCCCCCAATTGTAGCTGGTCCCTGTTCCTGCAGCTGTGCTGGGCACATGATCCTAGTGCAGAAATCATCGAGGAGAGCAATCTTTTCCTCTGGAATTCCTCTGATTAGTAGTGACCTTGGTTCATCTCCATCATTCCCTCTGCCCACCACAGAGATCCCAACTCATGACCCTAGGAAAGAATGGCTTTAGGGGAGGGCCTGGAACCCACCTGCACATACTGGGATGAGAACTGGTGCTCTTGCTGGATGTGGGACTGTGCTCAGTCACCAGGACACCACTGAAGTCCAGACAGTGCAGCTTTTTTTCTTTTTTTTCTTTTTTTTTTTCTGATGTGCAACCATAAAAAGCTCTATTAAATAAACCAGAATACATTTTAAATACAGAATGATTAAAAAAGGGTTGAGGAGCACACAAAATAGGGCTGAAATGTGTGTCACTAGTCCATTCTTGCTCCACCATAAAAGGCACTGGAATTATGTCTTCCGATCCGTGTGACATGCCGAGAAGTGTCCCATCCGATCCAATGCATTCGATGGTAAATGAGGATAAAACTGAGCAGGAAAAAAGCATCCCTTCAGAGGGAAAAAAAAATCCAGAAACTCAAAAGAAGTACAGTTCTCAAAGTCCATGATGGCATCTAAAAGCGTCTCTCTAAAGAGAGTCTTCCTTCTCCTCGAGGGGAACATCAGGTGGTTCCTTGGATTCACCACACAGGAAAATGTTCAGTCCTCCAATTAAGTGTAGCACAGTTTTATAGTACAATTGGGAAGTTCCTCAAATGTCTTCAGGAGAGCACTGGCAGTGCCAGAATTACCCAAGTAAATCCAAAGCAGAAGAAAGAAGCACCTTTCATACCCTCCACGGGGAGACCAAGGAGGTAACTGGACTTGGAGGTTACTTGGCAGCTGCAGACACAGGCGGGTGGGAATCCCGGGAAACACCTGAGTGTCCCTGCGAGTTCCAGCCCCTGCCAGTGCCAGGGAATGAGTGAAGGGCAGCAGCAATAAAACAGTGCTACAAAATGCTCCTCTCATCAGGGCATGGCTCAAGGTGGCCCCTCGTGCGGGGCTCAGCTCCGGAAGCCTCCAAGCAGACGCACCAACGAGCTCCTCATCGCACTTCAGTCTCTCCAGTTGTCGTGAGAAAAAAAAGAAATAGAAGACCAAAAAAACCAAAAGAAATGAAAAGACACAGCTGGTATCCAAAGTCCATGACCTGTCCCTCTTGGTTTTATCCCGTGGGTGCTCTCGCTCCCCTCCTGGCAGGCGTCACAACTTGCGCTGCTGTGCATTGGACCCTTTGCCGTGAAGCTGAGAAGCATCTGAAAAAAAGTAAATCCAAATGGGAGGAGGGTTTGGCATCACCCCCATGGAGCTGGGACAGCCAGGCCTCCCTGCAAAGACAGAGAGGCCTGCTCTGCCCTTCCAGCACCAAGGAGTGGGAGGGAAGAGGATATGCTTGGAGACATCTCCCGACTGGGAGCAGCCCAGGCTCTGAGGGAGGGACATGGGAAGCACTCAGGGTCCCCTGTGGCCTCCCCCAAAAAGCACCACGGCCCAGATCCCAATTGCTGGGGGACTTGTCAGCCCATGTCCTTTTCTAATGCCACCCTGGCACATCTCCCCACCCAGGAAAAAGTAAGTACATGGTAGGGCTGCCTTGCACCTAAAGGTGGTTGTGAATAACCCATTAGTGCATCTTTGCTATTGGAATCATGGAACCGTTAAGGTCAGGAAAGGCCTTCAAGATCATCAAGTCCAACCTCATCCCCACCTTGTCACCCAGCCCAGAGCACTGAATGTCATGTCCTGGTGATTCCTTGAACACCTCCAGGGGTGGGGACTCCACTACCTCCCTGGGCAGCCCCTGCCAATGCCTGACCACCCTTTCAGTGAAGAAATTCCTCCTGATGTCCAACCTGAACCTCCCCTGGCACAGCTTGAGGCCCTTTCCTCTTCCTAGCAACCCCCACCTTGCTACAACCTCCTGTCAGGTAGGGCTTTAGGTTCTTTATTAAGGAACTAATCATTTAATTGGGTGCTTTTTTAATGAATGCTTTAGGTGCCCACTGATAGCAACAGGAACCACTAATGGAACAGATGGGAGCGGGTGTGGAGGGAAAAGAGTAAAAACACTGAAGAGAGAAAAAAAGAAGGAACTCGAGGAAGCAAAAGTCTTCCCGGAGCAATTAGAACTCCAATCAGCCCAGGATGAATGAGTGGCAGTACTGAGATGTGCAGTTAAGCAGCAGAGGCACCGAGCAGCACAGCAACAGCCCCTTCTCCAGGACAAGGAGAAGCTCATTCCATGCAAGAGCTCAGCCCAACACGTCCCGTTTGTGCAGCACCAGAACAGCACAGAGGCACCTCCAGCAGCAACAGCAGCACTGACCACACACAAGCAAGCACTGGATGCTCCCTGCTCAGAGGTTTTTGGGTGAACACTGGTATAAAAGCACTTTCATTAAGACATCAGCATTTGCAGCAAACTCCCCCACACCGGAGTCCTCTCAGCTTTCACACACAGCAATACAGCTGTGGCCAGATGTTCATGCAGCCAACCACAGCTGCAGATGTGCCACAGCACACATCAATTCTCTTTAAGGTTCTGGGGGTCACTTAAATATCTACTGTGTTCTGCAGAACACCAAGATTGGGAATATTCTCAGAGATGGCAGCAAGGGCTCAGCCTCTAATCTTCATGTGAAAACACCAAGTGAGAAAGCCAAGCCCTTGCTGAAGGTGGTCAGTTTTCCTTCACTTATTCCCAGTGACCTTTTGTCTGCTCACAGCTCCTGGCACTGCATCCTGATGAAGAGTTCATCAAAAATCCTTCTGTTATAAGCCCTATGAGCAACAGTGAAGGAACCACTCTAAATTCCCTCAACTAACAGGGCAAGGAACTCCTCCTCAGTGACACAGAACTCATTCCACAGCCCATGTTCAAATCCCACACACTCATCTCACTCTCACTAATGTGAATTTACGAACAGGAAGGAAGGCTTGTCACACCAGTGATCACCACTAGGACCTTCTTCAGCCCTACCACATTGGAGTGGCACAACAACCCACCTCAAACTTCAGGAAAAGAAGCAAAGACAACCAATTCTTTGCATTTTCAGTGCACAACACGCTCTTCTTTTCTTCAGCAAACACACACCCTGCTCAGCAGTCAAGGGCATTTTATTCCATGACTGCTCCAAGAGGCCACAGGTGGCCTGAGAGCCACAGGATTAGGAAAACACCTACTCCTAAATCAGGCTCAGGTGCCCAGGAAGACAATCCCAGCAGGAGCAGGTAGTAAGAGACTGCACTGCACTGAGGTGCTAAAGAACACGACTGGGAGAGCAGAAATAGCAATTACCAGTAGGATAAGCAACTCCTCAGAGCAGGTAAGCCCGACCTGCTGGCCCTGACTTTCAATTTTCCTCACTTCTCTCCTTCTTTGGCAAACTCTCGTTTTACCTGCATCACTTCTGCAGGCATCAGCTGGGGCAGGAACAGGCTCAGCTGCCAGATCAGCAGGTTGTCACCAGCAAGTCTCTGCATTTACACTACAGACTTGTCATGAGGGAGATGCCAATTAGCTCAGAGCACAGACACAAGACATTCTGGTCTGACACATCCTATGTAGGTCACCAGGAACAAAACTCCACAGAGCCGGAATATTCATTCCAGGGCAGTCCTGGCAGGCTGTGCACAAACAGGCACAGCTTTTATCCTGGCAGGATAATTCTGAGTATCTCCAGGAACCAACACTTGCTATAAACACTAAGGGCTCATCATTCCAGAAATCACAGAATCATGGAATGGTTTGGGGTGGGAGGGACTCTAAAGCTCATTTTGTTCCATCCCCTGCCATGGGCAGGGACACCTTCCACCTTCCCAGGTTGCTCCAAGCCCCGTCCAACCTGGCCTTGGACACTTCCAGGGCTGGGGCAGCCACAGCTTCTCTGGGCAACCTGTGCCAGGGCCTCCCCACCCTCACAGGGAAGAATTTCTCCCTAATCATAGAGTCATGGAATGGTTTGGGTTGGAAGGGACATTAAAGATCATCTCGTCATTTAGGGCTTTAGCAACGACCCCACCAGCTGGAAAACATGGACAGGTTTGGTTTGAGCCCTAAAGGAAGGAGCTGCTGAGATAGAGGATGACTCACGAGGCAGAAGACAAACACTGAGAAGTTACCTGGCAAACTCTGTGGTAAATGAGTGGACAGGGCAGAGTGTGGGAGTGGCGCTGCATGGTGGGGGCTGGAGTGCAACCCAGCCAGAAGACCTAGAGAGAAAAACAAAGAAAGGAGAGGGAAAAAGGAACAAATACACATCGAAGGCAGAAACGAGCAGAGGAGCTGCAGCAATTAGCTTAGAGCTCAGTTTCCAGCTATTGGCACTTCTGGGCTAGCTCTAGGGACATGCTCAAGGTTCTCCAGATGCAACCGCTGGAGATGGAAAAGCAGGGGCTACAGCACGAAGCGACAGCCAGAGAGATGGGTCGGTGTGCAATGGGTCAGCAGGGCAGTTCTCATCTGCCAGCACGGGCAGGGGGAACACCAAGTGTGCCCAGGGGATACTCACTGTGCCCAAGGCCGTGGTGGAACGTCCCTGGAGCAGGTCCCGTGACTATGGCATCCTTTGACACTCCTGCTTTTGGGGAGGAGTCGGAGCTGAAGGAGATGACATGGAGAGGGAAGGAATGAATAGGAGAGATAATACCTAACGGGGTGGAGCTCAGGGCAGCTGGCAGCTTTGGGTTGCTTGACTTGTAGGATGGAGCCAGTACACTTAGGGAGGAAGAACTGGTTAGCAGCACAGCTCCACTAGTTCCTTTCTGAAAAGCAATGGGAAAAGGTCAGTCAGGAGTGGGAAAACCAAAGGCAGAGCATCATTCATACTTATAAATCTGCAAAAAAATGGAGTGCTCAAGAATTCCTCCTGGCAAGAAGTGCCCTCCCAGTCAGGCCCTATCAGGACAGGCCCAGGACACTGGCAATCCAGCTCTTCTAGGTGTGGCCATGCTGGATTTGCCTCCATTATTCCCTTGCTCTGGAACTGTGCCTCAATTAGGCAGAGAAAAAGCTTCCACACTGCCTGTGGGTTCCAGGGAGGATGATTCCTACTCAATCTTGGCAGCATATCACTCCTGACAACTCAAGGCACCAAGGTTTGGCACCCAAGGCACCCAGGAGTGTTATTTGGGATCACTCCCTTGGAGACAGCAACCATGGGAATGCTTCCCAGTAATAGAAGAGGCACAGGGAATGAGCAGGACACGGTTTCCAGGCCCATTTAAATATACTTATTGGATTGTCCAGCTCTTCCCACGTGCCCAAAGGAAGGCAGGGATGAGCAACCAACTGCAAATGAATACAACAGCATTAGGAAACTATTAATTTTTTGCTAAAGATAAAAATTAAGGCCCTTATACCATCAAGTAATACCATATAATCATTAAAGTCTGCATAGGTATCCTGGGAGTCCTTTATGAGATACTCTATCCCAACAAACTCAGACCCTGAATTCCACAGTGTGCCATGAGCTCCATTCCAAAAACATCAGCAGCTTATAGGAATAACTGGGAAGCAACAGAAAGTGGGCAGAGAAAGGCACCAAAGCAAGTGGGGAGGCATTTGGGGCTTAGAGCCCAGAATCAGAGCCCACTACAAGACAGACACTGAGGGGCTGGAGCGTGTGCAGGGAAGGGAGCGGAGCTGGGAAGGGGCTGGAGCAGCAGGAGCAGCTGAGGGAGCTGGGGGGGCTCAGCCTGGAGAAAAGGAGGCTCAGGGGGGACCTTCTTGCTCTGCAACTCCCTGACAGGAGCGGGGAGCTGGGTGGGGGTCGGGCTCTGCTCACAGGGAACAGGGACAGGACAGGAGGAAACTGCCTGAAGTTGTGCCAGGGGAGGTTTAAATGAATACTGGAGAAATTCCTTCATGGAAAGGGCTGTCAGGCCCGGCCCAGCTGCCCAGGGCAGTGGTGGAGTCCCCATCCCTGGAGGGGTTTAAAAGCCATGTGGATGTGGCACCTGGGGACGTGGGTCAGTGGTGGCCTTGGCAGTGCTGGGGGAATGGTTGGACTCAACGATCTTGGAGGGCTTTTCCAACCTTAATGACTCCATGATCCTGTCACCACAGGTTATTTATTCTATGAGCCAGCTGTTAAAAAAGTGGCAATAATAACTAAAATTACTTGCAATAACTTAAGGGAGGCCAAGTTTGTAGATCTAAACAATAACAAATTGATGATTATACTTTTAGTTCATGCAATGACTTTTAGCTCTTGTGATAAATTACTTTACTGCACTTTCTCTTAATCCAAATGGGAGCCCTACTGTTCCTGTAACTCCCAAATCCAAGGCAGGAACACGACACAGCCTGTGCAAAAACTGCAGTTTGGAAGGTACCAAAGAATCCTTAGTTGTTCTTTTAAGCTGAAAATGAAAGCTTGAACCATGGAATGCAAGCCCCTGGCAAAGGCCACAACTTCCAAGCTTAGGAACCGAAATCCAGACAGTCATCCAAGAACTTCAGGGAATGCTTTGGAAGTCACCCCCACGGCAGGTGTGAACACAGCAGGAGCTTGGCCAGCCCCAGGCCGTGCTTCCTCCCGGGCTGGCACGGCCCCCTTACCGGCACAGAGGTAGAGGCTGTGCTGACCACAGCCGGCTTCAGGGACGAGGTCAGCAGCTTGGCCACCCCCTGGGTGCCCCCGCTGGAATCTCCGTTGGAGCCCCCCGGAGGTGCCACCAGAGTGAGCTTCTGGGGGACAGGAGGCTTCTTGAGCGAGGAGCTGGAGGCCGGGCGGGCGGACGCCCCCGGGGCAGGGGCTGGGCCGGGCAGCAGCGACCCAGAGGAGCTGCCCTGGTTGGCAGGAGCTCCGGAGGAGCTGCTGGAAGAAGCCCCGTGCTTGGAGAGGGACCCAGCAACGAAAGGCGATTTGTAGGATTGTCCTGAAGAGCTGGAGCCACTCGAGTGCTTCCCGCCGTAGCCCAGAGATGCCGAGGATGAGCCCTGGCTCTTGTGGGAGCCGCTGGAGTTGGGAGCACTGCCCGGTGACGTGGAGGAATGGAAGCTCTGAGCTTTGGTTGATGACTTGACCTGCTGGAGGAGGGAGCGCTGGGGCAGGGGGGAGGAGGACTTGGGGTTCTGCAGTTTGACAAAGGGAGCTGGGGAGGTGAAGGGTTTCTGGAGCTGAGTGCCAGGGTGAAACACCTTCACCTGAGAGCCGGGCACCGGCGCGGGGGCCTGGGCGCCGTGGCTGGGCCGCACCAGGCTGTGGTGCTTCTGCTTAGCCTGGTGGGCATCAGCGAGGATTTTGCTGGGGGAGGCTTGGCAGGAATGCTCTTTGTAATTAGAGTTCTCTGTCTTCTTGTCTTGAGAAGACTGGCCCAACGCCAGGGCCTGCTCAGCCAGGAAATTTAGAGGAGACTGGAGGGAACCAGAGGAAGATGTAGGGGAAGGGTTGGGCTTTGGAAATGTCCTCTTCTCCTCTGAAGATGCAAGAGTTGGGATCTTCTCTGGTGGAGCTTTTGGAGGTGCAGGAAGAGTAAAGTCAGGGCTCCCTCCGGCTCTGCTGTTCAGCACAGCCAGTTCCTTAGAGACTGCTTCCAGGGAGGAGGTGGGGTTGTGAATTAGGTCCTCATCCAAGGAGTCATCCTTGAAGGTGGCAGGGGTGCCACTGCTGGCTGCCTGGGCTGTCCCAAGGGACAAGAGTTCTCTGTTTTGGGCACTGATGCCCAGAGCTCCTCCCTGGGGCTCTGAAGACATGGCCGAGGTGCTGCTCGAGTGCGCTGAAGGAACGGACACCGACAGCTTTTTATCTGCCTTGCAGGAAGGTTCCTGGAACAAAATCCCAAGGGAAGGCACAGTCAGAACAGAGGGTTTACTGCTGGAAGGGGAAGGGAAGGTTCCAAATTTGGGGACAAAAGGCAGAATACACATTCTGTGCCGGTTGACCTCCCTCCCAACTGCAACAGTTTTAGCTGCTGTTCCACTTGTTTTTTCAACCCCCATACTGAGTAAAGCCATTTCACAGTACCTCATGTACAGGCACAAGGCTCAAACACAGGATTTAAGATGGCAGTCATTTGACTCCTGGCATATGCCAACTGTGAGAACCAGAAAGCACAGAACTCACCTTCACTTTCACCTTAGTAGGAGCCATAACTTTCTTCTTCGCCCTGTTTCGAGGGAGACAAAAGAAACACAACTCACTGAATGCCCCCAGGGAAGGATCCAGGGAGGGAGGACACCTGGGCCCTGTTAGTGATGATCCACTGAGCCTTTTGCCAAGACCCAAGGGAACAGAGGCAGCATCTCGGGTTGTTGAGATTCAAAACCACGTGAGATCATCTGGTTGCTGCTCTAGGAAGCCCCAACTCCCACAAAGAGGATGAATTAGGGAGCAGAGCAGAGTCTTGGAATGGCAGCAGAGCAGTGAAACACCCACAGGCACGTCCTGCACCGGCTGCAGGGCTACAGGACCCCACTGCTGCCCTCACTGCAGCAACACCCCGAGAGAGACTGGCACACACACTGTTGTGGAGAAGGTACACAGTTATTTTAGGTTCCCAGAAGAAGTCAAGGATGCAAAAGCATCTGCCAAATCCACAGAGAACAGACCACTTGACCTGGTCAGATGCAATCTCTGGTACAAGACACCCCTTGGCTGAGGAAAGGATGACTCTACAGTCCATTTCACACTCTTCCTCACACTTCCCCTCGCTCATCCAATGCCAAGAACAGGATTGTGCATCAAAAAGACATCAGCCTAAATCATGGCATCATCTGCTATCCACTGTCAGCAAGATCCATGAGACCCTTTGGCATTAAAGCCCCTGCCCAACTGGATATTTGGGTTTTGCCACCCACCTTCACTAGTTTGAGCTCCTTTAACCAGGCAACAAGAAAAGAGGGAATCCAGACTGCAGGAAGGACCAACTGAAAAGGCAACAATGATCCCAGTGCTACCATCACACTCCGTGTCACCTCCACCTGCCTCCCAGGGCCTGGCACAGAGGCTGTTGAAGAAGGCCAGGAGGCAGCCTGGCTTCAAAGGCTAAAGCACCTCAGGAAGGTGGAGCTGGGAGATGTCACACACACAAACTGCTCTCCCTGGACCTCCCCGAAGGAAGCAGCGCTGAACTTTCCTCAGGGAGCCACGCTCAGGTGCTCCTGCACGATCCACCCAGGCCCCAGGGAACGGACTCCCCCAGTTGTCACTCCAAAGGAATGCTGGGATACTCACAGGACTGATGTGAGGTGTCCGTGTACGCGCCTGCTCTCCTTAAACAGTGTCCTAAGAAGGGAAGAGAGCAATGAGAGGTGACATCCAGCCAGAGCCAGTAGAGCAGCTGGGATCCCTGGAGACAGAGCTGCTCAGGACAGCAGGGGGCTTAGTGAGAGTCACACCACAGAGAGCAAATATACTCATCCCTTTTCCAGGGAGATCCTCCTGACCTCCCAGCACAATTCCCTCTCGGGGGGAGCTATGCTTGTAGGCGCTGGAAGGGCCATGAAGGCAGTTGTTGGACAGTAACTAAGGAAAAAGCTCTGCCAGCTTAAAAATCCAACTGGAGAGGCAGAACCACCACTCAAGTGGGGTGTTACTGCTGCCACAGATCATCCAAGAGCTCTTCACCAGCTCCCAGGGAGAAAGGTTCCCTTCCCCTGCCTCACACAGCAAGAAGGGTGAGAAGCCTTCACCTTGTGTCTGTGTTGCCTTTGTGTCCCCAGCAAAGAGCTGAGTTCTGACATCAGCACAGAGCTCCCTGAGCAACTGACTGAGCACCACTGAGATTGAGCTTCATCCAAACCCTGCCCTGCTGAGGCTCAGGAAACCAGAATCTCACCCCAGTACCATTTCACCCAGCCCAGCTGCCACTCAGCTGCATTCTTACGTGTTGTGAGTTATAAACACACCTTCAGTACTGGAATGGAACACAATTCCTGTCTGATATTAACAGACTTCTGCCATCCTTTTTCTTCAAAAAAGCAAGCTTATTTTAACCTCACATTCTGTTAATCCTCTCGGAGTGTTAACAGAGGAAACAGATTCATGGCAGGGCCTCTGTAAACTCAGACACAAAATTGCTACTCTGTCCACCTTCAAGTTCCTCTTAAAGATGAGCTGCTGTGATCATGAAGACAGTGAATCAAGCTGACTTATTCATAAAATTGTTACAGTTCTAGAGTCACCAATCCCCCCCTTCTGTGTGGCTGGCACTCCATCCTTTGTCTTTAAACCACAAAGTCACAGAATATCTCAAGTTGAAAGGGACCCAGAAAGATCATCAAGTCCAACTCCAAGTCCCAGCAGGAGACACCATTGTCCTTGAGCTATTGGAAAGCAACCAGAAAACTCACTTTTATTGAGTCACTGTAGTTAACTCCACTGGAAGAGCCTCCTACACTGAGTTTTAGGTGCACACCTGAATGCCTGACAACAGTTTCACTGACAAACAAGGGGCGAAACATTTTATTTTCCTTTTATTCAATGAAAAGAGATTTTAAAACTTGGAAAACTAAGACCTTCAAGCTGGTAATATCTTCACTAACTAAGTAGGAATCTTCACCCACCTCCTAATGCCGTGTTCCAGCTCCTGTACCACCACACCACAACCATGCACAGTCCTGTGCTTCGTGTGCACAATCAGCTGCAATAACAGCTGTGGATTTTCCCAAGTGGATCTGTGCTGTGCTACTCACACTTACTGCTCTCAAGAGCTGGTACCTGCTTCCTTTATCCCCCAGGAACCCCAAAAAGCAAATGCAGCAGAGAGAAGACAGCACTGCCCAGCTCGTTAAATGCAAAGAGACAGAGATCATGGAGTGGCTTGGCTTGGGAGGAACCTTAAAGATTCCAGCAATAAAACTGTACAGCTCTCCTTTCTTTAAAAGTATTGAGCAAAACAGAGCAGGCCAGGAGATGATGACAGCACCAGAAAATGACTCTCTGCCATTTGTGTGGCTCTCTGCCACTGCCAGCTCAGTGGCAAGGATGGCAGAGGGTGGGAAAGAGCAGGAAACAGCAGTGAGGGCCTCAGAAAGGGTAAAGAAACCACACCAAGTTCCTACTTACACTGCTCTGATAAGCCCCTAAAACTTCCTGCTTTGCCTTCTTTTGGGAATACTCCAGGAAAGACTTCCCAAAATGCCTGAAAAATGTATCCTTTGTAATCCTTTGGAATACAGAGTCAAGAAACCACAGCCAGGCCAGTCAGCTTCATCTCAGTGCCAGCTCTACCTGCCAGTGGTGACATCCATCAGAGGTCAAAAGGGGGCCAGGGCTACTCAGTGTTGTAACTCAGAACCTGGACTGCACTCTCAGTAAGTTTGGGGTGATGTGAAAGGGGAGGAGGGGGGAGAATAAGCTGGAGGGCAGGGCTGCCATTCACAGGGCCTTTCCCAGGCTGGACAAAAGGGCCAACACAAACCTTGTGAAGTTCAAGGAAGACCAGCAGAAAGTCCTGCAGCTGGGATGGGACCACCCCAGGCAGCACCAGGGGGTACCCAGGAAAGGGTCTGGGGGTCCTGGTGGGCAAGTTGAACGTGAGCCACTGCTGCAAAGGTGTCCTGGCAAACTGCACCCTGGGGGTGTGAGCACTGCCCTTGTTCAGCCCCTGGGAGGGCACACCTGGGCACAGCACCCAGTTCCAGGGTCCCCACAGTACCAGAGAGATGTTGATAAACTGGAACCATCCCAAGGAACACGTGGTAGCCAAAGAGAGGTGGAGGGAACCGGGTTGGTTTAGCTTGGAAAAGGAGAAACCCAAGGGGGAATCTAACGGCACTTTCCCACTGCCTAAAGAGTGGTAGGGACAGGGAGACATGGAGGAGACAGAGCCAGACCTTTCTCAAAGGTGCACAGTAAAAAGCAAAGAGAGGGAGTATTCAGTTCAGTGCAAAAAGGGGAATTCTGACTGGAAAAAAGGAGAAAAGATTTCATGAAGAGTGATCAAGTACTGGAACAGGAGCCCAGAGACGCTGTGGTAATCTCCATCCTTGGAGATCCCCAAAACTCCACAAGCCAAGGCCCTGAGCACTCTGATCTAACTCTGAATCCAGCCATTCCTGAGCAGGGGCAGGACTAATGACCTTCCCAGGTCCCTTAGGACAAGGAATCCCTACAGCACAACTTGAGTCTTGCTCACCTGGCCTGCATCCAGCCTTTTGGCCAAAGGGGCTTCACCTCTCCTTCTAGGAAGGTCTTCACATAATCCTCTAGAGACTGAGCTTTATTCTTGTCAAGGTCATAACCATCCAACTTAATCTTCACCAAGTGGCAAAGCAGCTCCCTGAAGAACAGGAAGATTTCAAATACAGTTACTTGGAGCTCGTTCTCTTTATCCAGGGCTGGATAAATACACCAAGACACGCCTGGCCCTGCACAACACCTTCCTGAAACAACTGACCCTGCACTGCCTCCAGAAGAAAGGGGAAGGGAAAGGCTCCTTGTTCTGTGTATGCATACACATTGATCCACCAGGGAGAAAAGTCCTGTTCCCCCTTCCCATTTTATTCTTCTGAAACAGCTGAGGCAGCAAATCAGTGCCAGAGTCACTGGCACCATCACCAACCACAGAACTGAACCTCCCAGCAAGGAGAAGGCAGGAAGAGAAGCTGGCTTTGTCCTAAACCAATCAGCACCTGAATTTGTTCCAGAATAAGATGAAAAAGACAGCAGGATTGATTCTCCTTTTACCCTTGGTCACGTCCCTTCTCCAAACACTCCCTTCTCTGTCAGATCCCGGTGCCAGGCAGCAATCCCCTACAGCTTTAACTGCTTCCACAACCACAGTCTGCTTGCATTAAGAGTCTTGGCTGCAGGATTTCAGCAATTCAGCTGAGTTCCTTCTGTTCCCAAAGATCCCTCACTCTCTTTTGGACTCTGCACAGTCCTAGCACTTCTCTCAGACTTGGCCTGTGCCTGGAATCAGCAGCAGGGTGAGATTTATTAAATGCAACAGTGGGTTCCACAAATAGCACCGTGTGCCACGAACCTCCAGGCTGATTGTTCCTACAGGTGATCAGCTCTGTAAGCAAGATACAGATGCCAAAATGCTTCACTTCCAACTGCAAAGAGCAAGACAAGTCAAGGGTTTGCTTAACATCTAAACCACTCAAACCTGATCTCATCATTCCACTGGAATTTCTTCCGCGGCCCCGCCACGCGCTTCCCTCCCTTCTCTTCATCCTCCTCCTCGTCAGAGCAAACTCGGTCTCGCTGCTCCTTGTCCTTTTCCTCCTCCAGCATCCTAAAATGGAGACAGAAAACGTGGAAGTCAAGAGGCTCAAGGAGAGGATTAAACACGTCTGACCAGCACTGCTCAGAGGTGTCAGCAGGCAACGATCTCTGGCTTAGGGTGCAACTTGAGCTGAGGGCTCAAGGTGAGAAAATTTCCCAATGTTTTGTAAGGGAGACCATGGGACTAATCCAGCCTGGCTGTTCCCAGGCTGCCACGTTCCTAAAGACAGGCCTGCACACGTGGAACACTTCTGTCAAGCTCTGGTCCCATCAGAGCTGCTGTAGCTGGCAGCACCACAGACAGCACAGAGAACATACACAGCTTAATTAGGCCAACCCATGCCCATCAGCAATTTTCCCCTACAGAACAAAAAGAGGTGGTAAACAAACTTTCAGGAGAGCAGCCTCCAGGCCACAGGGAGCCTGCTGGAAAAAGCTACAGGTGCAGAAGGAGCAAACAAGGAGCTTACTTGGCAAACTTGGCCTGAGTGTGGGCTTGGCACTCCTCCTGGTACTTGGCCACCTGCTCTGGCATGGCCCTGCCAATGGCTTCCTTGAGCTTCTGCAGGGGCTCCCTCAACCGGCCGCCCTAGAGCAAGCACAGAGCACACTGAGCCTCCACTGGGCTGTCCCAGCCTTGGTCCCAAAACCCAGCAGGGCGAGCCCTGGACAGGCCTGAACACAGCCCAGTGCTCAGGGCAGGACACCAGCAGGTCAGGGGACACCAGCTGGGCCCTGGAGCTCAGGGATAACACAAACAAACACACACACACACGAGACAGGGCTGTGCTGCCCATCCCTCACCTGCTCATAGAGATAAAGCTTCCGGGCCCGCTTCAGCAGGGTGTCCTTGCTGCAGGGGAAGAAGGCAGCCAGGTGTGCATACACCCCTGACCTCACCTGGCTGCTCAGCTCCCGGGTCTGCAGCTCTATGCTGAGGGAAGAAACAAGCACAGTGTTCACCAGGAATCCGGCAGGGATTCTCTAAGCAGCACCCACCACGCTCTGAGGCAACCCACGGAGCTGGAGCAGGGAGAGAGGGACAGGGGACAAGCCAAACTGCATGGAGGCTCCTTCTGTTCTAGAATCAACCAGACTCAAGCATTTTATCCCAAGCCATGCCTTTCACTCTGCTCTCAGAGCAGCTGGCAAAGGAACACCAGGATGTCAGCATTCTCATTTGTCCTGCAGGTCTCCCTGGCAGCTGAAGAGAAGGAGTGTCAGGCAATGTGCAGGACTACACACTGGTTATGTCAGGTGCTATGGCAGTTTAATTCAGGACAATATGGAATCAAACCCCATCCCTTGGGCTTCAATTTACTTCCCAGAGAGTAGATTAGAGAGGTCAGTGTGTGCCAAATCCATCTACGCAACTTGAGAGACTGGCTTTTTAAACCACTTCTCAGTGTCAATAATAAATGTAAAAAAACCCCAGCTGATTCAAGATCATCATCATCACAGGATGGTTTGGGTTGGAACCACCTCATCTCAACCCCTGCCATGGGCAGGGACACCTTCCTCTAGCCCAGGTTGCTCCAAGCCCCAGCCAACCCAGCCTTGGACACTTCAGGGATGGAGCAGCCACAGCTTCTCTGGGCAACCTGTGCCAGGGCCTCTCCCCATTCACAGGGGAGAATTTCTAATCTAAATCTCTCCCCTTTTAGTTTAAAACCATTTCCCCTCGTCCTATCACTATCTGCCTGGGTAAAAAGTCATTCTGCCTCTCTTCTAAGCTCCCTTTAGATATTGTAAGGCCACAAGAAGTTCTCCCCAGAGCTCTTCTCCAGGTGAACCCCCCCAACTCTCCCAGCCTGGTTTCAGCCCTTGGAGCATCTCTGTGGCCTCCTCTGGACTCACTCCAGCAGCTCCACATCCTTTCTGTGCTGGGATCCCATATCTGGAGGCAGCTCTGCAGGAGGGTCTCATCTGAGAGGGACAGAATCTCCCCCTCCCCTGCTGCCCATGCTGTGGGATCAGCCCAGGGCAGGGAGGGTTTCTGGGTCCCAGCACTGGGGCATGTCCAGCCCCTCACCCACCAACACCCCCAGATCCTTCTCCCAGGGCTGCTCCCAATGAGTTCTCTCAGCTTATATTTATGTCTGGGATTGTCCTGACCCCAATTCTACAGCAAAGTCACACAAACCAATCTAATTCTCCTCTGAGTGTGGCTCAAGTGATCAGTTTGACATCAGAGCAGGACTGAGTGCAGCCAGCACTGGAATGCTGGAAGGTGGGAATCACCTCTCAAAATGAGAGGGCAGCACAGTCCCAAACCTCCCTCCAGCAGTTCACTGCAAGTGCCTTGATAACCCTTAAAGAAATTAAAGCCTGGGTGTCAGTATTATTACACTGATCACAAAGCCCTGTGCACTCAGCAGCCTTCTCCAGGCACCTGCAGAAGAATGAAGCCATTATCTACCAGCAGCTGCCTGAGCAACGCTGGCATTCTGTAATTTGGGGCCTCAAAAACGCAGGGCAGGAATGGAGCTCCTCCCAGTCTGCCCAGAGAGAGCCAGAACACGGAAAGCCTTATCCCAGTTATAAAATATTCCATATTGCCTCTAACTTACACAGCAAAGAACAGGCCTGATATTTCTGACAGGGAAAAATTTGCTGTTCTTGCATCAAGCTACACTCACAAGCCAAGTGAGCAAATTCAGGCACACAAATATCAAGCATCATCTTGAGAACAGGAAGCCTGGATATATCCCCTCCAACATTCTTCTGCCTCAGCATATTTCAGCTGAAAGCCATTTCCAAGCGACTTTCCTGTCTTCCTAAGCATGTTCTGCCTGGAAGACCTGTACAGGGACAGGCTCTCCTGCTAAACCTGCTCCTGAATTTACCACAATTCTCCTTTCCCACCCTTCCATGCTGGCAGCACTTACTCCAGTATGATGTTGTTGATATCCTGAGTGAAGAATCTCTGTTTGCCTTCTCCCTCGGCAGCCCTGGCAGCCTGCAAGGTGGGAAATGACACGAGTGAGCAGCAGTTCACAGATGGCACAAGCAACGGAGTGTTTTCTAAACCACCACAGAAATAATGCAAACCAAAGCACAGTTTTACTCCACACACTCTGCACCACCCAAAAGCTGCCACAATTGACAGGAGAAGGGAGACAGTGCCCTGTCCTCTTACAACTCCCCAGTTCAAGAACAACCCTGACCTGGTAACACCATGTCCTACCACAGACCTTCCCTTTCTGGATTCTCCCCTCCAGATGCACTGGATTTACTACTCTGGAAGTGAAGATTCCTCCTTTTAATGGGACAAAGGAGATGGCTTGGGAGCAACTGGCTGCTTTAGCAAACTTCCCATGGGAAGAAAAACAGTTTCAGGCCATGGCTTTAACTTCACAGCAGAGCTGCTGGATTGAGCAATGTGAGCACAGAGCTCGTCCCTGGAACAGGAAAAATCATCCCAAGCACATTTAATGAGGGTTGACGAGACTCATCACCAGGTTTTCTAGATCAATCTGAAAACTAAGCCAAGAAACCAACAGAAAGAGTCACAGCCACAGGGGATGTGTTATTCCCAGTTAACACCATGGAAACAACAAGAAAAAGTCCTGGTCAGGAAGCTTCCTGAGCTATGACTGCAGCTCACATAGTGCTGCCCAAAAAAATCACACCCATGAAAAATATGTCCAGCAGGAAAAGAATTCCAAGATATGAATGAGATAGTAGCAGATTGCCAAGAGATTTCAGTCTCTTCTGAGTGGGGATATAAACAAAACTGGGATTCATCACAAGGCAGCACCTGCAGAAAGTGAAAAGGAGACCAGGAGAGGGCACGATTTTGAAACCCCCTGATTTGCCATTCCAAGGTTGGCAAATAATTAATTTATGCCCAGAAGGTGCACATTCCTCTCTGCCAGCAGCAGGTCACAGACAGCTGGTGATGTCAAAGGAAAAGGCTCAATGCTAAGGAGAATCCTCAACAGGAAAACTATTTTAGGAAGAGAGGAGAGAGTTAAAGTGGACTCAGTTCAAACAGAAGAGGAAATGCCTGGAAGTTCCATTTAACTCAGGAGATGCCCCCACCTGCTGGGAAGAGACTTGGCTCTCAGACAGAGGTACAGCACCTCTCCATTCCCACCTGCCACAGAGCCCGTGTCCCAAAATCCTGACTGACACAGAGGTTGTTAAGTCTTGTCTCTTCCTTGGTTTCTTTTCCTAACATACACAGTTCAGCAACAAAAAGTCTAAGCAGGAAAATGTGTGGCTAATCTGCTATTATACTGTCTTGAAACACAGTAACAATTAACCTGATATCATGGGAGCCTCCAAAATATTCTCCTTTAACTCAGATATATTTAGAAACAGCTGTTTTGGTGCTTTCTGAAATAGAAACATCCAAGAAGAGCCCGTTCTTTTTATCAGCTGTGGCAATACTTTCTTCAATCCCTCCTTCCCCTCTATCTACTCACCCCCACTGTGTAATTTCTCAGCAGAACAGTTCTCTAACAGCAGTTTATCTTCAATAACAGCAGTTATTCAATATCTCTTACTTAGTAAGAGGTGCTCTAAACTGATGTGCCCCAGAGGGCAAAACACACACCACCACAGAGGTCCAAGAGCAACTTTATGACTTAAAATCAACGTTCAAAACCACACCAGGAACAGGAGCAAAACATTTCAGCACTTGTTGACAGGCTGGTGGGGTCAGCCCTCACACCAGAGAAGCCCCACAAATCTGAAAGCACACTCTGACATGCCAGGAGGGGGATCCCTGACCAGCACCCAACATTTTCCTTCTCCAAAACACACTGGAGAGCCCCAAAGCACAGCACATTTGGGAGATGAGTCCCACAGGAGTCCAGCTGCAGGAGGAACAACTGGTGAAAAGGCAGAGGATCACCTTTCTAGAAATTAATACATTCCACTCCCTAAATGGTGTCTCAACACTGAGCTGTTGAGGTGGGTAAAGGACTCCAAGTGCCAGGGGAGCAGCTCCAGTGTGGGAGATGTCAAATGTACCCTGTGAAGGCATCTGCCTGTGTGTGACATGGCAAACAGTTTCAGCAAACCCTCAAGCCCCATCTACAGGGCTTTCCAGGCCTTGTCACACTTGTAGAACTGATGATGCTTTCCAGCTGCATCCTCTTATTTTACCTACAGAGCACTTTGCTGTCCTGGGCAGCGCAGCACATTAAAGATGTTATGGTGGAATTTGTCCTTGTCGTGGTTTAACCCCAGCCTGCAACTCAGCCCCACAGAGCCACTCACTGCCCTTCTGAGGGATGGGGGAAAGAATCAGAAGGGCAGAAATGAGAAAACTCATGGGTTTAGATGAAGAGCTTATAGGGAAAGCAAAAGCCATGTAAGCAAAGCAAAATAAGGAATTCATTCCCCCTGCCCCTCAGCAGGCAGGTTTTCAGCCACCCCCATGAGAGCAGGGCTACATCACACGTAGCACTGACTTGGGAAAACAAACATCCCCCCTCTTCCTTCTTCTTTCCCCAGCTCTGTACACTGAGCATGACCTCGTGGTTCTGGGATATCCCTGTGCTCAGCTGGGATCAGCTGTCCTGGCTGTGTCCCCTCCCAGCCCCCTGGCTGGCAGTGTGGGGTGAGGAGCATTGTGTAAGCACTCACTGCTCAGCAATAATAAAAACATCCTGGGGTCAGCAAAACTGTTTTCAGCAAAAATCCAAACCAGCCCCATAAAGAATCACACAATGTGTGGAAGGGACCCACAAGGGTCATCAAGTCCTGTCCTGTTCCTGCTCAGAACTATCCCCAAGAGTCACACCCTGTGCCCCAGAGGATCATCCAAACACTCCTTGAGCTCTGGCAGCCTTGGGGCTGTGCCCACTGCCCTGGGGAGCCTGTTCAGTGCCAACCACCCTGTGGAGGGAGAACCCTTTTCTAAAATCCAGCCTAAAGCTCCCCCACACAATTCAGGCCATTCCCTCAAGTCCTGTCACTGGTCCCTACAGAGAAGAGATCAGTGCCTGCCCACCAGCTATTGTGGAGAAAATTAACTCCACCTCAGCCCAAAACAGCCCCACTAGTGCACATTTGGGTTCACTCATGTTAAACTGACTTTGGAAATTACCTCTTGCATCAGGTCCATACTTTGCCAAGAGAGGCAAGGAAGGAATCCTGACAGGTGTGGTACATTCAGTACACAGTAAGGCCCAGACTTTGACACCCCCTGACATCTGGGCCTTGAGAAAGTGCCTTAGAATGTGACACAAAGGGGTGACCCCAGTGCAATGTCCTCTGTCCCTGCCACACAAACCCAGCAGAGCTGTCCCCTCTCCAGTGACCAGCAGGGCCAGTGTCCCCTCCCTGCCATACCTGAGCCAGCTCTTTGATGCGTTTCTCCAGAGGGACTGGGAGGCCTTCAGGGAGAGACGGCGGCTGCTTGAAATCCTGCTCCAAGCCTGTGGCACCAGGATCGCTCCCATCCTCCACATCAGGGAAGGGGCTGCCCTCTGGGGACTCGCTGAGGAGCCTCTCCAGGTCCAGGTCACTGAGGGAGTCCATGGCTGTGGCTGCCTGGAGCAGGTCGGTGTCACTGGCGTGGCCGAAGAGCGAGAGCAGAGGGTCCGGCATCGCCTCCGCCTCCCTCGGGCCCGCAGGCTCTGCTGGGGAAGGAGCCACCACTTTCTGCTCTTCATCTTTCTTCTTCTGGGCATCCTTCTCCTTCTGAAACTTCTTCAGCATCTCCTTGACGCTGAGAGCTCCAGAGTATTTCTTCTTCTTCTTCTCCTTACTTGCATTTAATGCTGTGAAGCTGCAAACAAAGTATGGAGGAGGAAAGGGAACTGAACACAAGGAGCAGAACGATTCATTCACCCCACTTCACCAATTCCCTGGAAAGTCTTAGCCCCTTAACAAATTACACCAGGAAAAGTGTTCTACAGCCTCTTAAGGTCCTGCTGCCTGCTCAGCTCTGAGAAGGGAAGGCTGTCCTGCCTCACTGCAGAGAGGTGCTGAGGCTTAAACCACCTCCACCAAGCTATATTTTTATTTAGTTACATGTATTATTCCAGCAGGGAAGATTGGGAGATGCACAAGCCACTAGTGCAGAGGAACTGAAGCAAGAGAGAACTTCATGAAGCTTTTTGCCTATTAAAACCAGGAGAGCAAATTCCTTTTCCTTGCTCGCTACGAAGCAATCGCACCCTGGTTGGTACCGTGTCACACATGGTTTGGTGTTGCCCAAAAGCAGATCCATGCAGGGAAAAAGAAATCACAGAGAATATTTACAGGAAGAAGGATTAAAACCAGCAGGAAAATGTAGGGAAACAGTCAAAAGCAACAGACATAGACAATGAAACAGAAAGGCTGGGCAGACAAAAGCAAGGGCAGAGCAACAGCACAAGATGATCACTCAGAATAAAACAAAAACCCACTCATTTTACAGCCCAAAAGCTGCAAAAAGCTGAGCACTCATCCAAGAAACACTTTGGGCAGGGGTACAAATACCCAGCAAGAGCAGCAACACAGCCTTGTAACCTCTCCCTCCCTGCCAGCCTGACACTTGTATGGCCCCGAGTCGAAGCCCTTCCCACCTGCCCTTCCTCTCACAGCTTTTTCCCAACAGTTGTTATCTTTCTCTCCACTCTCAGTATCTGTTCCCAGTGCTGGTATCTAAACAGACTCCAGCAAACATCAACACTGCAGCCAGCTGTGCCTGTCTGTGCTTGGATACCCCTGCTGTGGAGCTGTGCTCCTTCCCTGACCATCACCTGCCTTTCTTTCCCACTTTGGAAGCAATGGGGCTTTTCCTGCCAGTGTTTATGCAAAGTGCATTCAGGCCACCCCACACTGCAACAGGTCCTCCTGAGCCCCCCTGAAGCAAGGTGTCAAGCAGCCAGAATTCCGTCCTCCGCCTCCTTACCCAGCTTTTGGAAACTTGGACTTTTTGGATTTCTTTTCCTTGTCGTAAGAATCGTCTTTTTTCTTCTTCTTCATTTTTTCACCTCCATCTTTCAACTTCCGCTTCTGCAGAGGGTTAAAGCCAAGTCACAGTCAGAGTCTCCCACAACACTACCAGCATTCCCAGAGACACTTTGGGACCTTTCCCAAGAATTTCAAAACACTGGACACGTTAACCCAACCCCCCTACATCTGTCACCACGGTTCTGGCACACGTTGCCTTTGACAGCACACCCAGCTTCTACTCTTCACCACCACCATGCCAAGTGACTTCCAGGGTGACAGGGAGCTGCTGCCACCTCTGCTCTAGGAACCAGGCAACTCCACCAGAGTTTCATCCACGCCAGACATGCTTCCTTTTACTATGAAATACAGGGACACAATGGGATTTCAAGTGCTTCTCCCTGTTCTGCATGCACCAAGTCACAAATCTCTTCCACTCTGAATGTCAAAACACTTTCATGCAGTGAGTTCTGACAGAGGAAATAACTGAGAAAGCTGCCCTGCTGACCTTGGGACACTTCTTCTTCTTCTCTTTGACATAGTCATCCTCAGACTCAGACGCCTGACGGAACTGCAGTGTCCCTGAGTTGATGTAAAAGCCTCCGTACTTCGTAGTAAGAGAAGCAGGAACGAGCTCATCGTACTGGAAACAACAGAGAACAGTTTATTGGCACTGTAAGTTTGGTTACTTTATTCCATAGCTGAACTGTTTGGAAAATGGAGTGGGATTCATGGAATCACAGAACATCCCGAGGTGGAATGGACCTACAAGGATCATCAAGTCCAACTCCTGGCCCTGCCCAGGACACTCCAGCAGTCCCACCCTGGCCCTGAGAGCGCTGTCCAAACCCTCCTGGAGCTCTGGCAGCCTTGGGGCTGTGCCCACTGCCCTGGGGAGCCTGTTCAGTGCCAACCACCCTCTGGGGGAAGAACCTTTCCCTGAGATCCAGCCCAACCCTCCCCTGACTCATCTTCATGCCGTTCCCTCAAGTCCTGTCACTGGTCACGAGAGTGAAGAGATGGTGCTCCCCCAGGAGCCGACAAGGCTGTGGAATGCAGAGCAGCATCCTCCTGCCCCAGAATCCCTCATTTCTCAGCGCTGGCACACTCCTGGCTGATCCTCAGGTGCCAGCTCAGCCCCCAGGCTGTCCCTTTTGCCCACCCTCACAGCCACCCCAGCACTCACGGCTTCAGAGTTATCGATGAAGGAGTCGGACTCGTCGTAGCCGTACCCCATATCAATCAGGTCCTGAATCCGGTCCTTCCTGCGTCTCTTTCCCCCCTAAAGAAGCAAAGACTGACACTGTGATCATCTCCCTTTGGCCCCTACCACTGCCCCAATACTGGACACAGGAAAGGACAGGGAAGAGGATGAGCTGCAGCAGAACCAAACCAGGGTTAACACATCCCACTGGACTCTCAGGATGTGGCAAATCCTTTTCATACAGAACCGAAACACTGCAGCCAAATTAAACAAATCACTGCCTGCCAAGCTGACCCAGTGCCAGCAGGCTTCGTGCTGAACTGGGTCTGCACCCCTTCAACATTGCTGCCAGGGCTCTTCCCTATGGATTGCTCTTCCATAACTGCTGCACAGTGAGTACACACTCGGCAGTCCAGGCACCACACACACATGGAGTGCATTAGGGTGACCCACGGGTCACATTTGTATCACATCACAACACACAACTCACTACCCAGAAGTGCCAGTTGTAAAACACAACGTGGTTTTATTGCAGAAGTGAGAGGAAGAACAGAAAGAAGTAGGTATGACAGCAGTGCCCTGAGGGCAGTGGATTCACCGCAGCCCTGTGCTCAGAGACTTGGCAGATTCCATCCTGCCACAGCAACAAGGCCTAGAAATGAAGCTTTGCTTAAGGAAATTAAATTTTATCAATTACAGTAAGTGATTTGCCACTCACTTTAATTCACGTCATTCGCTTTAATCAGGTACATCTGACTTAGGAACGAATCTGAACTATTTTTGCAGCCCTGAGACAGAAAAGGAACATAAAAACCAGCACGTGCCAGCCAGGATAAAGGCCTGGGGGGGAAGAGGAACCTGAGGGCCAGGGAACATGAAGCAGCACTGCCCACCCCCAGGAATAACAGCAGAGAAGGAACAAACACTTACATATTTTTCTTCAAACTTCCTTGCAAGGGCCTCCACTTTGTGCCTTTCCTTTTCCTCATCATTAAAAGGATCAGTTGGATCTTTCTTCTGTAAAAATAAAAGAGAGACAACCATCAGAGTCAATGCTGCCAACAAAACACCATGAATTAAACCCATCCTGGCTGGAGCACCAGACAAATCAGCCTCGCTTTGGGACAGGCTTTGGGACAGGCTTTGGGACAGGCTTTGGGACAGTTCTGTTCCACACCCTCCTCAGGGACATGGACAGGGGGACCACAACCCTCAGCGTGTTCGGAGATGGCACCAGGCTGGGTGGGGTGGTTGACTCACCTGAAGGGTGGGATGGGGCATGCAGAGGGACCTGGATAGGCTGGAGAAGTGGGACCATGGGAACCTCACGAGTCCCAGGAGAAGGATCTGGGGATGCTGGTGGGTGAGGGGCTGGACATGCCCCAGCCCTGTGCCCTGGGCTGATCCCACAGCATGGGCAGCAGGGGAGGGGGAGATTCTGCCCCTCTGCCCCCTCAGGTGAGACCCCCCTGCAGAGCTGCTCCAGATATGGGGAACCAACAGCACAAGGACCTGGAGCTGCTGGAGAGAGTCCAGAGGAGCCCACGGGGATGCTCCCAGGGCTGGAGCCCCTCTGCTCTGGAGCCAGGCTGGGAGAGCTGGGGGGGTTCCCCTGGAGAAGAGAAGGCTCCAGGGAGACCTGAGAGCCCCTGCCAGGGCCTAAAGGGGCTCCAGGAGAGCTGGAGAGGGACTGGGGACAAGGGATGGAGGGACAGGACAAGGGGGAATGGCTTCCCACTGTTAGAGGGCAGGGTTAGATGGGATATTGGGAAGGAATTGTTCCCTGTGAGGGTGGGGAGGCCCTGGCACAGGTTGCCCAGAGAAGCTGTGGCTGCCCCTGGATCCCTGGAAGTGTCCAAGGCCAGGTTGGACGGGGCTTGGAGCATCCTGGGCTGGTGGAAGGTGTCCCTGCCCAGGGCAGGTGGTGGAATGGGATGAACTTTAAGGTCCCTTCCAACCCAAACCACTCTAATTCTGAGAGTGTCTCTCTTTTGGATGCTCTCTCAACTAGTTCTGTACCTGTCTCTGCTTCTCCCAACTCCCAAAAAACCTCTAAAAATAAGCAGTATTAAACATTACCTGACTGCTAACAGTTCTGAAGAGCAACAGTAAAAATTAGTAGAATCCAGACAGTTTCTTTCCATAGAAAACCACTCATAATACAAAGTTTAGATTCTACAGGAGTGTGCATGTCATTGTATCCTGAGAAATGGCTTTTGACAGCAAAGAGAACTGTCAGGTAACACCTGAAAGCAACCACATCCCCCACACAGGAGGAGATACCAAGGACTGAAATGAAAATATTGATGTGCAGCAGAGCACAGTCCTCAAAAAGATACAGCCACATTGCACAGAAACACCCCTCCTTTGGTGCTCTCTGGAAAAGAGCAGGCCAGGGACCAAACCCCACCTCAGATCAGGCCACTCCAAACTGAACAGGCTTTACATCCCACAGCCTGCCAGCAACACACCACCTTTCCAGCCAAGGCAAAGCAGTGCCACAGTGTGGCCTGACACAGAGCCCTGCCTGGTGGGATGTTCCAGTGCCCTCCTCCCCCCTCCCAGCAAACACAGAACCAGCTCCCAGAGCAGCAACGCTGAGACAGGCACGGCACAGGCTCCCAGAGGCCAGGAGGGCAACTCACCTTGTCAGCCGAGGAGCTCCCTTTGACCCTCCCCCGGCAGCTCTTGAGCAGGTCTGGGTAGAAGAACTCGGGGCAGCGCTTGTGGTCGGGCTCGAAGAGGGTCAGAGTGATCCGCACGGCCGTGGCCGCCGGCTCGGGCTCCGGGGGCTGCTCCCCGTCCTCCCTGCGGGACCTCTTGAGGAAGCTGCTGCTCAGGGGGCCGTGCAGGGTGGTGAACGACACCCTGTGGGGCTCTGTCATGGCTCTGGCCAGGGCTCAGCAGCGCTCACGGCATCGTTCCCTCCGCATCGGGGAAGGGATGACGGAGGGATGGCACCGCCGGCTGACGAGGGTGGTGGGTGCTGGCAGCCGGACAAGCCCTTCGGTTTGGGAGTTTTCCTGGGAAATGACAGAGGGCTGTGCTGCCAGCGCCTGCTGCAATTGTTGGAGAGAAAGAAAGAGTCAGTCAGTCCTCGCAGCAGAATCCCCTCCAGCGCTGGCAGCCCCCCACTGCCCCTCCTGTCCATCCCCGGCTCTCGCTCCTCACACCGCGCCGCTCCGTGCGTACGGGCTGCAGGAAATCCCTCTGCCAGGGAACCGAAACGGCCCCTCCGGGCGGTCTGCGACAGGGCCCGGCACCCCCGGGCACGAACACCGGCCTGGGGCTGCACCTCCCGGGGCCGCGGCTGCGCTCGGGCCGCCCGTTGTCCCGCGGCACGGAGGGCCGGACAGCCTGGGGAGCGGGGCGGGGGCGCCGAGCGGGCCCCGAGGCGGCGGTGCCGGTGCCGGTGGCGGTGGCGGTACCGGAGCCCCCTCCCCTGCCCCCCCCCCTCCCCTCACTCACCCTCCGCTCCCGGCCCCGCTCCGGCCCCGCGCCCGCGTCACGTGGGCGGCGCTGCCCTCGCGCCGGGGCCGCGCGCGCCGCGGCCAATCACGGGGCGCCGCCGCGGCCGCGCCTCGCGCCGAGGGCCCGCCCCGCGGCACGTGATCAGGGCGGGCCAATCCCGTCCCGCCGGCACCGCCCCGTCCCGGCGGCCCCCGCGGCGCGGGAGGGAGGGGCGGCAGCATGGCGGCCATGGCGGCCCCGGGGAGCCCTCAGCGAGCGGCACCGCCGGCGCTGAGCGGGGCCGGGCCGCCGGGCACCCGCGACCGGCGCCGAATCGGGAGGGCTGTGAGGCGGCGGCAGCGGCGGTGGATGTTCGGGGCTCTCGGAGCGGCTGCCCGCGTCGCCATCACTCACCGAGCACCGGTAGAAGCCTCTGGGAAGCAGCGTCCGTCCTCAGGGCTCCTCACGTCCCAGGAGCGTTTAAACAAGCTCAGGTTTATTCCGCAGGATGAAATACAACTTGGGGAATGTGTAACTATAAGGGGAAACAGTTATACAATACAGCCAAAGAGATGGGTGTTGTGGACGAGGCTGGACCCCCGGAGGGCTGTGCTGGCAGACCCCGACTACAGGATGACAAACTGCCAGCGGACCCTGAGCCACTCTGGACTGGCTCCTCCAGCTGGGTGTGCTGGGAGACGATAGGATCCATCCCAGGGATCCATCCATAGAGCTGCTGATGCCGTCGTGGGACTGCTCTGCTATTTTTCAGCGGTTTGGGGAGTCTGGAGAGATCTCTGTTGACTGGTAAATGTCCCAGTTTTCAAGCAGGAAAGAAGAAAGGTCCTGGAACCTCCAGGCCTGTCAGTCTCCACTCAGTGCTTGGTAAAATTATGGAGAAGGTCATTCAGGGAGTTACTGAAAAACACTTAGAGACAAGGCAGTCATCAGTCACAGCTGGGGGTGCTCACAGGGGAAGGTCCTGCTTTACCTGCTTCATATCCATTTGGGACAAGCTCAGGCATCAGTGGCATAGAGTCACAGGGTGGGTGATCTGTTCTCAGCCCCCTGCTCCAGCAGGGTTATCCCAGAGCACACGGCACAGGATTGTGTCCAGGAGGTTCTGGAATATCCCCAGTGAGAGACACTCCACCCCCTCCCTGGGCAGCCTGTCCAGTGCTCGGTCACTGCACAGCAAAGTTCTTCCTCCTGTCCAGGTGGAGCTTCCTGGGCAGCAGTTCCTGCCCGTTCCTCTTGTGCCATTGCTGGGCCCCCTGAGCGGAGCCTGGGCCATCCTCTGCCCCCTCTGACACACCCTGGGGAGATCCCCACCCTTGTGTGCTCTGGAGGCTGAACAGCCCCAGCTCCCTCAGCCTTTCCTGCTCCCAGAGATGCTCCAGCCCTTGGGCATCTCTGCAGCCTCCACTGGACCCTCTCCAGGAGCTCCCTGTCCCTGCTGGGCTGAGGAGCCAGGGCTGGACCCAGCACTCCAGATGTGCCTCCCAGGGCTGAGGACAGAGGCAGGATCCCCTCCCTGACCTGCTGGAAATGCTCTTCCTCACACACCCCAGGATCCCACTGTCCCCTGTCCCCCCCAAAAGGGCCAAGTGTGTCCTGGGGTTCAGTGGTCGAGGGAGGGGATTGTCCTGCTCCACCCTGCACCTGGAGCTTTGTGTTCCACCAACAGTGCTGGGAGGAAACCACAGAGGGAACAACTTAAAAGCCATTTCCCATCCCGTAATTTCAGCCTTCTTCCACTTTCCAGTACCCTGTATTGCTTGGCTGATGGCACCAGCTCAGGCCCAACTCCTCAGCAAAGGCACTGCTCAAAATCCAGGGCAAAGCCCCAGGAGCAGGAGCCAGGGGCTGATCACAGGCCCTGCAGGGACTGGCAGGGGGTTGGCATCCAGTCAAGAGGCTGGTACACAACTCTTTGATGGTGCCCAGAGACAGGCCTTCACCTCCTCCAGCTCTGACACACCACTGGTGCACCCAAAACCTCCCTCCAGCTGCTGCCTGGGCTGGCCTGGCTATTTCTGCCAAGCACCTGCAGGCTCCTGCCCTCAAGAGCCCCGAGAGGAAGCACAGACAGTTTCTACTTTTATTCTTACAGTTTAACAGAGCCTTGGACAGAGGAGAAGCAGCAGGAACCAACATGCAAAGCAATTAAAGTCATGGGGGCTGGAGGAAGCCCCAGCCCAGCCTGTCCCCCCTCACCCAGCGGCGCCTCTGGGGCCCTTTCCCTGCACTGGGGCTGCTCCCTCGGGCCCCAGAGAGGGACGAGTTCATGGCAGACACCAAACTGCACCCAGGGAGGAGGAGAGGACTGGCCTGGACTGTGCCTTGAGGAGTCAGGGCTGTTACTTGACTGGAGTCCACTGTGCTTTGAAACTGGGAGAGCACCTCAAATCTCATCTGTGCCAACAAAAGAGGGATCCCTCACGAAAAAGCAGTGGCAAGAAATGATGCTCAGGGATTTGGCCACAGTTCACCTGTGTCACAGAGCTGGCACCTCCTGGAGCCAACAGCTCTTTTCAGTGCCTCTATTAAACAACAAATGAAACCTTCCTCCCGCTCTCTTCACACCTCAGTTCTTTACTTTGCCAGTGTCTCCTGCAGCCCTGCTGCAGCCACAGGCTGGGCTCAGCCAAGTGGAGGAGTTCCAGGAACAAATGGGATCTGTCAGGTATTCAGAGCTGTAGGCAGGCTCCTGGAAAAGGCCAAGGCAGGAGCAGCCAGGCTGAGGCAGTCGGGCCAGCTGAGGGAAGGCAAGGGAGGCCCCACTGGAGGGAGACCCCCAGCCCAGAGTGGGAGTGAGGCGAGTTCTCTCTGCCCCCTGCAGCTACAGAGCTGGGGAGCCAGACAGAGTGGGACAGGCCCTGAAGGCACAGGTAAAGCTCACCCTACACAGAGGAAAGCCCCAGGGGATCTCATTCCCCAGGTTTAACCAGGTCCCTGTTCCATGGCAGGATGCCATGTCCCTGTCCCTGTCCTTACACTCCAGAGCCAGCACAGCCCTGAGGAGCTGGGGGGCCCACTGAGAGCTCACAGGGGGTGTCCAGCCCATCACAAACTGGGTCTCCAGGTACCCTCCCAGCAGGGAAGCTCTACTGTCAGACAAAGATCTCAGGCTCTCCCAGAGCTCAGTGACAGGACTCCACAGCCTGCACTGTGCACAAGAGAGGACTAAATAATCCTCCTAGTCCTTCCTGAGCCCCAGATCCACAAATCCTTCCCTGCCTCACTCTCCCCCTTCTATCCCTTGGCTGCCCCAGTGCTGCAGCTTCCCCAGCCTGTGTCAGTCCCCACACAGGGACAGTGTGGGACCGAGGGTGCAGGGTCAGGCCAGGGCTGTGCAGCCCCAGAGAACCAGAGCACAGCTGGAGAAGCTGCTTCCCTGCTCCCAGTCCAGGAACTGGAGCCAGAGAAACTGCATTTAACAGCCCTTGGAGAATCTTCTTTCCATGGACTCGCTGATCGCGTCTGGAGCTGGGTGGGGTTGTGAATCTTCCCCCATACCCCACAGCAGCCTCGTTCTTTAAAAGCCTTTGGTGAAAAGCCTTCTAGAAATGCAGGTAAATTCTATCAATCCCACCACCTTGTCATGACCAGCACCTCTCCCAGCAGCAAGGAACACACATTGTCCTGCACCAGGCAGGGCTGGGAACACCCAGGGACTGGCCCAGAGTGGAGGACGTACTTCAATAAATCAGCTTGAGCTACTTGGGATTTAAGATACTGCAGCAAACAGAGCAACAATGCTACTTACTAGGGCAGAGAGGAAAAAAAGAAACAGTTATTCTTGGCAGGAGCTGAAGCACATTGTTCCAGACACAGCCCAGCTCCCAGGACCTCACAGGCAGAGCAGGAATCCCACAGCAGGATCCCCAGCCATGAAACGGATGGCAATGTCCTGTGTCCCCTCAGGAAGGTGTCCCTCCCTCACTCGTAGATCCAGTGCTGGGCCGTGTCCTCCCAGCACATGAGCTCCTCCGGGCGGAACCACAGGGAGATCTCCTGCTGGGCACTCTCCACTGAGTCACTGCCATGGATCACATTCCTGGGGGGAGGAGACAGGGATCAGCTGGCACTCAGCACGGGAAGGTGGAACAGGATGCTGGAAAATTTCCCCTTGACCAGTTTAATTAAAGCAATGGAGCCAGTCCCATCCCACAATATTCTTTCCCACCACACACGCCCCCCTTCTTCCAGCTCAGGGTGTGGGACATGGATGTGCAGGAGCTGCCCGTGCCCAGAACTCCTTCCTCCTATGATGAGGAGCCATTTGTTTGCTCCAGGAGGAGCTGCAAGTGGTTTGTTTGTTTTCATGTCAGTAGTTCCAGCTGTGCCTCCAGATTTTCCCCCTCCCTTCTGCCAAAGGTGGTTTGGTATCAGACACCCAGGAACAGAAACCTCAGCCAGGAGGGTTCAATGTGAGCCATCTCTACCACAGGCCAGGCTGTGGCCACCTGAGGTCACCACCCACGGACCTTCACCTGCTCCCAGGAAAGGGCTGAGAGGGCTCCTCCCTTGCTCTTCACAACCAGATTGCCAGAGGAAAACACAGGCAAACCCCATCTGCTTTCAACAGAGGCCTCTGGAAGAGGGAAGCAAACAAACCCAGGCTCCTCCTCTTGCCAAAGCCAGGCCTGGGAGGCAGAGCTCAGCTCTGGTGCGAGCACAGAAGGGAGCAGCTCTGCTCAGGGGTGCAGGCTCTCATGGCTCAGGCAGGCCTGGCACAGGAGTGTCTGCACAGGATGCCCTGAAACACTGAGGGAAGAAGAAGCCAGAGCTCTCACTTGCTGACTTCGACACAGAAGTCCCCTCGGATGGTGCCAGGCCTGGACTCGGCCGGGTTCGTCTCCCCGATCATCGCACGAACCGTCCTCACCACGTCCAGGCCCTGCCACACCTACGGGAGAGCAGAACCAGGATCAGCCCCCACAGCTGCCCCAGCACATCACATCTGTCCTCTGAATTCCCTCTGACCCACCTGGGGGAGAGACAGGAAAGGATCTCTCCAAATAGCCTTCAAAATTAGATTTTGGAAAATAGTCAGAATTGTCTGTGGATTTCTCCAAATCCCTAGAAGTGCTCAAGGCCAGGCTGGACAGGCCTTGGAGCAACCTGGGATAGTGGAAGGTGTCCCTGCCCATGGCAGGGGGTGGAATGAGATGGGCTTTAAGGTCCTTCCCGTCCCAAACCAGGCAGTGATACTACAATTTAAATTTACCACAGAGAACATCCCTGCAGGTCAGCACAGCTTCAAGAGACCCTCTGAGGAGAGAAGTCACCTTGTTTCCATCATGCCAACAGCCAGTGCTGCTGTAACCTTGCCCTTCCACCCTGTCCCCCGGTGCAGAGGACAGGGCCACACTCACCATGGCCACCACTGGCCCGGAGCTCATGTACTTCACCAGGCGGCCGTAGAAGGGCCGGTCCCGCAGGGCCACGTAGTGCTCCCTCAGCAGCTCCTCCGAGGCCTGCAGAGAGCACAGAGCTTGGCTTAGCTACCTGAGGGATGCAGGGAAAGCTGGGTGCTGTGTGTTACAATCCAGCTCCTGCACAGATCCTCAGTGCCAGGAGGGAACCAGCAGCAGCCTGACACAGAGAGGAGTTTCCACGTGCCAGCTCAGTGCCAGCCCTGGAGCACGGACACAGCCAGGGACAGCCGTGCTCCCCACAGCTGGGAGGCAGTTCAGGCACCTGGGTGCCAACACCCCTGTGCCCTGTGAGGGTTTGGTGCTGGTGCTGTACAAGCCTGATGACAGCAGAACCCCCGCAGTTACCAGCACAGCCAGGGCCTGGAGGGGCTCCTTGGCTCCAGGGACCCACCTGAATCAGCTTCATCCCCACGAGCTGCAGCCCCTTCCTCTCGAAGCGCCGGATGATCTCCCCCACCAGGTGCCGCTGGACCCCGTCGGGTTTGATGGCCACGAAGGTGCGTTCATTGATCCCGCCGAGGGCTGCGGGGACAGGGCACAGGGGTGAGGGGGGGAAGGAGACCCCCCGGGCCTGCGGGGGCACGGGGAGGTCCCGGGATCTCAGTGCTGGGGCACGGGGACAAGGGGAGGTCCTGGGCTCTCAGGTGCGGGGGCGCAAGGGCAGGGGGTGTCCCACGACCCCGGGGGGGAAGGGAAAGGCTCCTGGTCCTCGGGCACAGGGGAACAGGGGCAGGAGGGGGGCACAGGGACAAAGGGTCACAGGGCGGGTCCCAGGACTTTCGGACGCTGAAGGACACGGGCAGGGGGTCCCAGGCCCGCGGGGGCACAAGGGCAAGGGTGGGGATCCCGGTCCCTGAGCCGCGGGGGCAGAGGACAAGGAAGGTCCCGGGCCCTCAGGCAAGCGGGCAGAGGGGATCCCGGGCCCGCGAGATCGGGGGAGTCCCGGGCCAGCGGGGGCGCGGGGTCGGGGGGTGCCGGTGCCGCCCGTCCCGCACCGCTGTGGAAGAGGCCGGCGAAGAGCCCCAGCACCAGGCAGATCATGGCGGCGCCGCTCTTAAAGGGGCCGCGCTCCCCCCGCGCCGCCGCCGCCCCCCGCGGAACCATCGCGGCCGGCACGCGGAGCGGCGGGGCCGAGACACGGGCACACCGGGACCGGGCCGCTCCCATGGCAACGGGCGGGGCCGAGACACGGGGACACCGGGACCGGGCCGCTCCCATGGCAACGGGCGAGGCCTGGGCCTGGGCCGCCCGAGCCCCGCGGGGCCGGGGGTCCCGGGGAGGCCGATGGAGGCCAAGGGGCCCAGCTTCACTGTGCGAGGTGTCCCACCCGCGCCCTCCCGGCCCCGCAGGGCTCGGGGAGCTCGGCTGTGCAGGGCACGTGGTGCTGGTTTAGCTTTGGGTGCAGGATCCCAGCTGTCAGTGTGCTCTCATGCTCAGGGGTCGTTATGAAGACACACGAAGAGCCCCCCAGTCCAGGGCTCCGTTACCGGCTGTCAGGAACACTCACCTCTTGGTTCAGCTCCGGGATCAGCCTCTGGAAATACCTGCACCTGAAATACCTTCTCCGGGTGCCTCACGGAGGCTGAATCCGCTTCCAGACCCGCTTCCAGTCTGTTGGTCTCGTTCAGAGACAGAGTCTGCTCGCTCTGCCCTGGTCAGGTCACGGCTGGGTTCTCTCGGTTCTCCGGCCTGCAGGGACCCCGCTGCTTTACCCAGCACGGCTTTGAGCGAAGAATTCCCGCATTTGCACCAATAAAATAACCAGAGGTTGTATCCTGGGGACCCATCGCATGGCTTTGCCTCAGGAAGGCTGTCTCCGTCTGCTCCAGGACAGTTCGCTTGTGGAATTTGCTGCCGAGTCGTGGAGGTGGGGGCGGTTCCAGAGGCTTTCCCTTCTCTCGCTGGGAGCTCGGTGCCGGCAGAGGGAGCGCCCTGCCTTCATTCACCAGCTCTCAGCACCTTCCTGCCTTCATTCACCCAGCCCTTCTCACCTTCCTGCCTTCATTCACCCAGCCCTCGGCACCTTCCTGCCTTCATTCACCAGCTCTCAGCACCTTCCTGCCTTCATTCACCCAGCCCTTCTCACCTTCCTGCCTTCATTCACCCAGCCCTCGGCACCCCGAGGTCCATCCCGCTGCCGACACGCCCTCCTAAACCGATGCGTTGATGTTTTTAAGGTGCACAAGCAGAAGGTCGTCAGCACTCCCTTATGTTCTCCGAGACGGCTGGGCTGTTGTGTTGGAAAATCTCAAACAAATCCCACCCGGAGCAGGTGTCTGGGAAAGGAAACAGCCCCCACGTGCTTTGCAAAGGTTATTCCAGATTATTCCAAAGCCACGTCTTTTAGGCTCAGTTTTAGGCAGGTGTGCCTTTAGGCTGAGCTCAGGAACCTGCAATAATCAAGAACGAGACCACAAGTCCTTCATACAGAGGTCTCCCTTGGGTACTCAGCATTCCCAGCCCAGATGTGTGCATGGAATGCTGCCACGGGCAACAGCTGCACATCTGGAGAAGGGTGGACAGCTTTGCTGCCTGGTTTGGGAAGCCCAGTGATCACTTCCTAAAGCCCTCCCTGGGAACCTGAAAGGGCAGGTGGCCCCTTCTGGTCCCCAAAACCCTCCCAATTCAATTTGGTTCCGTGGCAGGGGAGGCTGAGGGGGCTGTTCCTGTGCCCGTCCCTGCTGCAGGAATTCCAGACAGAGGCACAACTCTATTTTTGCTCTTGCTGGATAAAACATTGCAGATACTGTGGTTATATAAGGGACTCCAGATCGTGTAGGTGCAGATAACGTGGTCACCTCCCTCTGTGCAGTGCAGACAAAGGCCTTTTGTGTCCTTTCACTGTACTTTGCAACTTCTGCAGTTATCACTGCTTTTCCTCTCAGGCTCTTTTTGCACCTTTTGGCTTGTATTGGGGAGGATTTTTACCTTTCAGTTCAGCCACAGTCTTTCACCAGCACAGCATTGCCATAGCCTGGAGTGCTGGTGCCTCTTACAGCGTGGGCTCCTCACAGGTGCAGACCTGCTGTCTGCTTTCCTGCTGGACCCCCGATCCTACTGGAAGTTATTTCATCTTCTTTAGGATAAGGAGGTGTTGGTAAAGCCAGATTTCCTCAAGCACCTTTCCCCTGAGCCAGGTGACCCAGGTCTCAGAGCCAGACCCACACAAAGTGCTCTAGAGCAGAGTCACTCGGCCGAGTGAACGTGGGACAGACAAGAGGATTCCTTCAAAGCTGCCAGTGCTGCATCCTGAAACAGAGCTGTGACACAGAGGGGGTGGCTGGAAAGGAGAGGACCCGTAGGGGGAAGCTGTCTCTGAGTGCAGCAGGAGGTGTCCAGGCACATCCAACCCTGGGACAGGTGCTGCTGCCCCAGAGAGCGCTTTTCCATTCTCAGAGAGTTCATAAAAGATTTGTTTGAAAAGAGACATTCAGAGTACACAGCCCGGGAAACACTTGCATTTTGGAGCAGAGATTTGTGCTAGTTCTCACTCCTGTGCAGTCCTACAATGTTTTATTTAAGCCTGTGTTTCTTCCCTGAGAAATTCTCAGTCTGTCCATCCCCCAGTCCAAGGCTAGACAATGACAGGCTGGAAAAGGCAGTGCCAGTGAGGAGATCAGTGCTGATGCCCTGGGGACAGAGGTGAGCCAGGGGGCAGCAGGGCTGCTGTTCAGTGTCCCCTGAGATGTTCAGGGCCTGGAGCCCTTTCCTTGTCCCCTGAATGTCTCATTGTTGTGCTGTTCCCAGTGCCTGGGTTCTCCCTGTCCTGGAACATGCACAGCAGAGGAATCTCCTCCGTGATCACATCCAAAATCCCCTGCATAGATGCAGCTACAGTAGCTTGGTCTATCCTGTCTGAAATACTTCACAGAATCACAGAATGGTTTGGTTGGAAGGGACCTTAAAGACCATCTGATCCCATCCCCTGCCATGGCTTGGATCAGGTTGCATCCACTTGAATCCTTCACCTTGTCTGGCAATGGGATTGAGGAAGGACTTCAAACTCCATTTGAAGCCTCCTGTTCAGAGGGGCTCAGCCCCAGCCTGCCCTCCCCCAGCCCTCCACCCACTGCCCAGCTGTGAAAAGGGTTCTCAGTTCTTGCTCAGGTCTCTGCCTTGCAGAGTCTGTGTCCCTTTGTGCCCCCAGCACTGCTCCCTGTGATGTCCCAGCACTCATAAACTAGGTCAAACACCACCTAAACCCCGCCTTGATATCCCTTGCAGTAAATTCCTGCCCTGCCGGAGTGTGCTCCAGAGGGGTTTTACTCGTGGCTTACGGGGAGCTAAGAAGCGTGAGCAGCTTTGCTGCAGCTGAGTAAATAGAGCCGCTGCTCTGGGCAGCCCCGGCCCCTCCCCCGCCGGCACAGCCCGCCCAGGGGTGGGTCCCGCCCTGGAGCTCATTCAGAGAATCGCTGAGGTTGGAAAATACCTCCGAGATCATCAAGTCCAACCTTTGACCATCACTCTGTCCACGAAACATGTCCCCAGGTGCCACATCCACTGAGCACTGCTGGGGCTGGTGACTCCAGCGCTGCCCTGCTGCCCTCCCCAGCTGCCTGTGGTGGCCAGGGCTGACACCAGTGCTGCTGGCCCAGGGGTGAGGAGGGTGAAGGGCCTCGGGCTGTCCTGGCTCACCTGAGCCTGTCCTTGGCCTCTTGGTTGGCCTGTTACCTGTTTCACCTCTTGCTTCTCCTGTCACTTCTCCTCCAGGTGCTCCCAGAGGGCAGAGAAAGAGGGGACATTGGGAAGGAATTGTTTCCTGTGAGGGTGGGGAGGCCCTGGCACAGGTTGCCCAGAGAAGCTGTGGCTGCCCCTGGATCCCTGGAAGTGTCCAAGGCCAGGTTGGACGGGGCTTGGAGCAACCTGGGACTGGTGGAAGGTGTCCCTGCCCATGGCAGGAGGTGGAATGAGATGAGCTTTATGGTCCCTCCAACCCAAACGCCCCATTCTGGGATTCTGTGAAGTGGCTTTCCAGCTCTCTCTGGAGGGGTAGCACAGAACTGAGCATGTGTGAGGTCTTTTCCAAGTGATAGAGATTATTTCTTCTAAGTTTTATCCTCCATTCTGGTAAGTTTGGATGAAGGTTGTCATGATTCCTTGCTGTAACTGTGGGATTGAGCCCTGCAGAGAAGGTTGGGGTCTCCTAGAACATTTGTGCTGCTTCCTTCTCTTGTGTGCTCAAAGGCCTGTGAAGAATGCAGCACAGAAGGTGAAAAACTTCTGCTGAGTGACATCCCTGTGACATGGGACACCAGTGGAAAGACCAGACTTATGCCACCACATCTACCTCCTCCTGACATCCACCAACCCAACCTTGTCCTGGACCTGTCCTGGTCCCCACAGGGAACTGTGGGCTGTGTTTGGCACTCCTTGTTTTATCTGCCCGTGCTGGGAGCCCAGCCAGGGGAAGTGGACGATTCTCTTTCAGAACAAAGACTTGCACATCAATAAATGCCTTGTTGCAGATGTTTTCTTCATCCTCTTGGCTCTCATTTCCTCTTTTCAGCTGCCCCAGCTTTCTATTCTGCTGGCTGAAAACTGGGTCTCCTATGAGAGCTGAGGAACAGCTGGATCAGGGGCTGGGTGTGAGTTTGTCTCACCGCCTTTTAGGTGAGCTGTTCAACAAGCCTTGTGTTTTCAGCAACATGCCTTGACTTTTCATGTCCTGCTCTGGCTCTTTGTGGGGATTGCACCTGTGACTGTAGGTCCTGCTTGTGGCTTCCGTGGGCAGGTGGGTCCTGTTTGAGTTACTTGGGGAAACATTCACCAACTGTCAGAAGCAGCTGGCCAGAGAAACCCCATCCTTGGGGTGACAGAGCTCAGGGCAGGGGAGGGGAGTTTGATAACTGAACTCCCAACACGAGGAAATGCCAGATAAGCTCCAGAAAACTCCATGGGAAGTGGTGGGTTAGGATGGGATCCTCTTTTCCCGAAGCAAACACTGGTTTTTATTCAAAGGTAGCTGCAGCCAGGACAGTGGGGGTCAGGACCCCTCCAGTGCCTGCTGAGGTTTGGGATTGCTCACTGGGGCCTTCCCCAGGGACACAGAACCCCTGAACTTCCTCCCAAAGCCTTGCTGGCTCAGAGCAGTGGCAGCTGGACCCACAGAAATGGGAAAGTCCCTCCAAACCAGGTTCCTCCTTGCCATGGACTCCTCTGCCTCCATCTGCTGATGCTTGAAGTAGGTCCTGGGGAAGAGCAGCCGAGCAGTTTGGCCTGGCTGGGGCACCAATCCAGAGGCAGTGACAGAGCCTGACCTCCTGGAGTCAGCTTCTCATTCCAAGCATGTTCCCAGCAGAAGGGAGAGCTGTCTTCACTTCAGGATTTGGGATGTGAGAAGGAAAGGCAGGGAGGTGGGAGGCTCAATGGGGAGTAAGTGCACATGGCACCATAGGGTACCTAACCCTGTGGGTGTCTGTAATGGGAGTAGAGGAAAAGGCAGTGGCTGGAATTTGCTGGGAGGAAACCTGTGGACAGACCTGGATAAAGCCATTTCCCATCCATATTTCAGTCCTGTCCCACTTTCCCTTTGCAAGCTTTGTCCCCACTTCCTGACAGCACCAGCTCAGCCCTGAACCCTAAGCAAAGGTGCTGCCCACCAGAGGAGGGCTCACAGGCTGGGGAAAAGCCCCCCAGGCTGCCCCCAGGGACTGGCCTGGCACTGGCACCATTCCTGAAGGAGCTCAGAGCCTGTTCCCTGGCACCACTACAGAACTTGTCCAGGCCCTAATCCAGCATTTCCCTCTCAGCATGACTGAGAAGGCTGGGCAGGGGCTGCTCCGAGTCCCAGGCTCTGGGATGAGGATTTGGGGGGGTCTGTCCCCACCTGGCAGAGGATGGGCACTGTAAACCCTGCAGCCTCCCTTCCAGTGCTCAGCCAGGGCATCAGCCTGGCTCCACTGAGGATCATCCCAGCCACGCTGCTGCTTCAGGGGGAAGCACTGGAGCCCTGCACAGGGCACAGACAAGGTGAGCACTGCCTTCACCTCCTCCAGCTCTGACACACCACTGGTGCACCCAAAACCTCCCTCCAGCCGCTGGCTGGGCTGGCCTGGCTATTTCTGCCAAGCACCTGCAGGCTCCTGCCCTCAAGAGCCCCGAGAGGAAGCACAGACAGTTTCTACTTTTATTCTTACAGTTTAACAGAGCCTTGGACAGAGGAGAAGCAGCAGGAACCAACATGCAAAGCAATTAAAGTCATGGGGGCTGGAGGAAGCCCCAGCCCAGCCTGTCCCCACTCACCCAGCGGCGCCTCTGGGGCCCTTTCCCTGCACTGGGGCTGCTCCCTCGGGCCCCAGAGAGGGACGAGTTCATGGCAGACACCAAACTGCACCCTGGGAGGAGGAGAGGACTGGCCTTGAGTGTGCCTTGAGGAGTCAGGGCTGTTACTTGACTGGAGTCCAATACACTTTAAAACCGTGAGCCTGCCTTAATCATCACAGAATATCCTGAGCTGGAAAGGAGTCACAAAGATCATCAAGTCCAACTCCTGTCATCGAGTCCAACTTGTTAAATCTTCTCTGTGCCAACGGGGAGAAGAAGGATCCTTCAGGAAGAGGCGCTGCTTCGATAGCAAGTCAGGAGATGAAGCTCAGATATTTGACCATTGTTTTCCTGTGTCAGAGCTGGCACCTCTTGGAGCCAAGAGCTCTTCTCAATGCCTGTGATGGATGTCGAGGCCAAAGATTTCCACAGCGTAAGGGAAATCTTTGCCAGCAAGTAGCAATGGATGTCCCCGTGAAGGAAGAGGTGCATCAGGCCCAGAGGGGGCACAAACCCCCACCCCCAGAGGCATTATGTCCTCCTGCACCTCTTCCTCTGACAGGCCTCTGCGTCCGAGCAGGAGCTGTCCGAGTCGCTCCCCGAGGACGAGGAGGACGAAGGCTTCGACGTGCTATAGTTCATGCTCAGCACCCACCCCAGTTTGTTGTGCAGCACCTGCTTGAGTCCTGGGGGCAGGGGCAGCACGTCCAGCGTGTCCACGTAGTCGGGCAGGAGCTGGCGCAGGCGGAAGCAGCACAGGTACTGCAGGGACGTGCAGCTGGCACAGGACCGGATCACCTTCATGCTGCTCTTGGCCGCCGTCGAGCAAACCATGGGGTAAAACTTCTTGTTCTGCAGCTTGGTGGCCGCAACCCCTGCCAGGGCACAGCACCCATGAGTTTAGACCAGGGCACCTCGCTCCTCCTGCCTCCCCTGAACCCATTGGGAAAAGCCTTCTAAAATCCCAAACTATTAACCAGCAAATGAAACCTTCCTCCCACTCGCTTCACATCTCGGTCCTCTGCTTTGCCAGTGTTTTCTGCTGCAGCCAGACTGGGAGTTCCCCCCCTCCACCCCTCTGCCCGAGCCACTGCTCTTACCGATGCACTTGCGGTTCTTGAAGAACGTGAGCGTCCCGTGCCACGTGTCCAGATGCACCCCAATAATGGAGCCCTGGCCAAACCTCGAAGAGAAGTTCGTTTTGTCTCCCTTGTGATGCAGCAGACCTTAAAACACACAAAAAGAATGGCATTCTGTGGGAAAATTGCGCTCCAGGAAGTGACCCCAACTCCAGTGCTCGGAGTTCCTGCTGGGACAGCCTCACTCGGGGTCTGAAAGATCCATCCCATCCCAGGGTGGCCAATGGAATGGGGAAAGCTGAGGTTTTGCAACTCCAGAGCACAATCCCAAATTGGTGATGGGACAGTGGCACCCAGGTGCCCTGGAGGGTCCCACACCGGGTCTAAGGGCTCTGCAAAACACAACCAGGACTGATGCTCCAAGAGCTACCAGGAGCCACTCCGGGTGTCCTTAACAAAGGGACTCACATGTCTGGTGCCTGTTTGGCCTCGCCCTCCTAAGGAAGCTCTTGTGCCACTGCTGCCTGCCCGTGTTACCTGTGTAGGACAGTCCCCAGCTGTCCTCGTCCTTGCCCAGGAGGCTGCAGAAGGTGTGCCGGTACTTGTCCAGGTTCACATCCGACGTCCCAATTCCCACCATCTGGGAGCAAGGCCAGAAAGAAGAATGCAGGCTTAATGTCTTTTCAAGGAACAAAACACAATCAAGACTCCACTTCTGGCTCTCCCCTCCTCTTCTTGGTTCAGCCCAGAACACCCAGAGGGTTCGGTGAAGCCAAGTCACAGGTTTCAGGGTGGAGTTAAAGGCTCCCAGCTCCAATTTCCTTTCCTAAGTGAGGAGGCCCAGCTGAACAGCTGGAGAAGGTCAATGTCCTGTTCACAGAATCCCAGACTGGTTTGAGTTGGAAGGGACCTTCAAGCCCATCTCATTCCACCCCCTGCCATGGGCAGGAACACCTTCCACCAGTCCCAGGTTGCTCCAAGCCCTGTCCAACCTGGCCTTGGACACTTCCAGGGATCCAGGGGCAGCCACAGCTTCTCTGGGCAACCTGTGCCAGGGCCTCCCCACCCTCACAGACAGGAATTTTCCCCTAATATCCCATCTAACCCTGCCCTCTGGTAGTGGGAAGCCATTGCCCCTTGTCCTGTCCCTCCAGGGCCTTGTCCAAAGTCCCTCTCCAGCTCTCCTGGAGCCCCTTCAGGCCCTGGCAGGGGCTCTCAGGTCTCCCTGGAGCCTTCCCTTCTCCAGGTGAACCCAAAGCAGAGGGGCTCCAGCCCTTGGAGCATCTCCATGGCCTCCTCTGGACTTGCTCCAACAAGTCTGTGTCTTTCCTGTGTTGGTCCCCCATATCTGGAGCAGCTCTGCAGGGGGGTCTCACCTGAGGGGGCAGAGGGGCAGAATCTCCCCTCCCCTGCTGCCCCTGCTGTGGGATCAGCCCAGGGCAGGGGGGGTTTCTGGGTCCCAGCACACACGGCTGGGGCACGTCCAGCCCCTCCGCCAGCAGCCCCACGTACCATGTCAGTGCCGTACACTGGCGAGGTCATCTTGATCTCCCAGAAGTGCTGCCCGTCTGCCAGCTCCTTGTTGCCGCGGATGGCGGCGGTGCCACAGCTGTACTCCATGTGGAAGTTCACCTTGCGGTTGTCACACGTCAGCAGCGTGGCCGTCGACTTGTTCAGGTCATCCCACACCCAGTCGAAATCTGTTGAGGATCACAGAGAGCACAGGGATGGGTAAAGATCCTCAGGGAGCGATCCCCAAGCCAAAGCACAAGGGGGGACATTGTTTTGAAGGCTTGTTGGGGTTTTCATTTGTAGTTTTTTTATTGTTTAAGAGGGTAAATCTTAAGCTGTGAGTTGTTTGAGTCCCACCAGGGATGGTTTAGTGCTTCCAAACTGTCAGCATCCTCCAGTCCCCATTCTGGCTCAGCAGAGCCTCCCTTCTCCTTTCGCTCCCCCTGGGCTCAGGGGTGGCTCTGCCATGCCATGGCTCTCTCAGCCAGCCCAGGTCCACCCTGTGTTCCAAGCACGCCATGCCAGGCATCCCGCCAGCATTCCAGGGATCAGGAGAGCCCTAAGCACCAGGGCCTGTTTCACTGGTGGCCTAAGCTGGATCAGAAAGCAGGTCCCCAGAGGTGAAACACTGACGCCTTAACAGGTTCAGCTCTGAGCCCTGGGAGCACACAGCAGGCACAGGCTGTAATCCCTCTCCATGGCCTGGGGATGTAAACAAAGGAGCAGCACCGTGGGACAGGGGCAGGAGCCGTGCTGGGGTGCAGCCCCTGCCCCCCCAGCGGGCACAGTGGGCACAGGCAGCCCTTACACTCATCCTCCTCCCCGCAGCGGCAGTCCCGGACACGGTGCAGGGCGTGCAGGCTGGAGCAGAACGAGGCCTCACTCTGGCTCTCACAGTTGCAGAAGGACTCTCCTGTCACAGGGATGGCGCTGGGGATGGAGGGAGACAGGGAGGAGAACTCTGGCTCCGAGTCTGAGTCGCTGTGCTGCTGGGAGAACAGGGAACGGTCACTGGGAGAACGGGGAACGGTCACTGGGAGAACGGGGAATGGTCACTGGGAGAACGGGGAACGGTCACTGGGAGAACGGGGAACAGTCCCTGCTGGGTGTCCCCACACGGTGAGCTGGGCTGGCACTGCTCTGCTGTGCCCAGGGAGTGTGGGGACCTCCCCAGGCTTGTGCCACACCACAGGGAGGCTGTGCCCATGGAATTCCCCTGCTCTGGGTCATGGACAGTGTCTGCTGAGCTGCAGGGGCCTTCCAGCACTTACACCATGTGCATGTTCTTTGTGCCTTCCAGGGGCAGGGGCTGTCACAGCAGGGTCACAGCCCGAGTCTGTGACACATTTTTTAAGCAAACTCTGTGCTAAGGCTTTGGCTTTCAGCGCAGGTTCCAGCCAGCTGGAGACCAGCTGAGCACTGCCTGGAGAGCCTGGGGGCTGAGGGGAGCCAGGCAGGCACAAAAGCCACGGAGGAAAAGGGAGAGGAAGGCAGAACAAAGGGGAGCCAGTTCAGCTCCTCAGGGCAGGTGCTGCAGACAGGCCCACAGGGAACCTACAGCAGCATTAAAGGGCTCTTGTTTACTTTCATCCATGAACACAAAAATTTGATTTACTGTTCCCCAGTGCCAGGAGACCAAAGTGTCCCTGCACTGGACACTGTGGGAGTCACAGCCCCATCTTGCTCCTGTGTTATGGGAGGTTTGGTGTTGCCTCTTACCACTATAGGAGCAAGTTTCTCTGGGTTTACACACAGCTCAGGTGGACCTGCTCGTTATTCACCCCCATGGCAGACTTTGTAAGGGGTATTTAACAACAAAAATCCTTTAAACTCTCATTCTTGTAGCTGTGTAAGATGGAGGGAATTGAAATCAGGCTTACACATGTCCTGCCCAGCCCTCCTCCTCTAGCTTGGAGACTCAAGAGAATGAGTTCTGTCTTTGCTAACTTCTAACTTCCCTAACTACTGAAATGCAGTCGTTCCTGTGACTGCAAGAACTGAAAGCTGCTCTGACTGCAGAGAAAATGCTCATTTTCTGGGAGCACAGGGTCTGGGTTTGGACACTGCTCTGGCAGTGTCCTCATGGCTTTGGCCTGGCTCTGAAGCTCCTGGAGCAGCTCCTTTGTGTCCCCACCTCTGCACAGGGAACTCAACTCACACACTCAGAAATTAGGGAAAAGAGTGAAGGATGTGAATCAAAGCCCCTCCTCACAGTGCTTCACTGGCTGCTTTTGCTGCTGTGTTCCCATCTCCAGCACACCTGGATGTGCAGGAAACGTAAGGGCACTTTAATCTGGAGATACCTGAGCCTGTAACTTCCCAGGCTGAATCTGCCCTGCTGCCTCCCAGCCCCACACAGCCCAGGAGGGAGCAGCCAGCTGGACTGGGGAACTGATCCACTTCAAACACATATCTAGAGCTCTGCTTTCAAAAGGATATTTAAGAATGTTGTATGTACTTTATGTATGACAGACACATTCTATGCTTAAAAAAGCTTTGAGCTTACACAGAGCCACAGAATGTGCTGAGCTGGAAGGGACCCACAAGGGTCATCAAGTCCAACCCTGGCCCTGCACAGGACACCCCAGCAGTCACCCCCTGTGCCCCAGAGGATCATCCAAACCCTCCTGGAGCTCTGGCAGCCTTGGGGCTGTGCCCACTGCCCTGGGGAGCCTGTTCAGTGCCAGCCACCCTCTGGGGGAAGGACCTTTCCCTAAGATCCAACCTAAACCTTTCCTGACACAACTTCAGGCCATTCCCAGGCCATCCCCTGTCCCTGGTCCCCCCAGAGCAGAGCTCAGTCCTGCCCCTCCTCTGCCCCTGCCCAGGAAGTTGCAGTGAGGTCTCCCCTCAGTGTCCTCTTCTCCAGCTGAACACACCAAGTGCCCTCAGTGTCCTCACATGGCTTCCCCTCAAGGCCCTTCCCCACCTTTGTTGCCTCCTTTGGACACTCTCTGATAACTTCAGCTCTTTCCTACGTTGTGGTGCCCCAAAACGGCAGGTGAGGCCGCCCCAGGCCAGAGCGGAGCGGGACAATCCCATCGAACATTCCGAAATCTCCTGTGCTTTGGGCCAGTTCTGCTGCTCACTTACAGAGCCCCTGAGCCAGTGCCAGGCAGAAGAACCCTCCCCCCGAGCCCCCAGGCCGTCCTACCTGCCCGTCGGAGTCGTACCCCCAGCCGCGCGTGCCGGCCCTGCCGTCGGCCTCGCGCCGCACCCCGCTCAGGACGAAGTGCCAGGCGCGGCTGCTGCGCGGGCGCCGTGCCATGGTGCTGCCACACAGGTAGGCTGGGGAGAGGCACAGGGTCACACGGGCTGCCCAGCCCACGGCCACCCCCATCACCAGCCTGAGCTGATCCAGAGGAGGCTCCGTCCCCGCAAACCTCAACCTGCTGCTCTGGGCAGGGCCAACTTCCCCCTTCCCCTGAGCCCAGCTGTTCCAATGGCCCCCAGACCCAGCAGTGGCAGCAGCTGCCTCTCTGCAGGGCACGGATCCAGCTCCCCCTCTCCTGGGGAGCCTCGGGGATGTCAGAACCACAGAAGGGTTTGGGTTGGAGGGACCGTAAAGCTCATCTCGTTCCACCCCCTGCCATGGGCAGGGACACCTTCCATCACAGCAGGCTGGGACATGACATGGCCTGGGACCCTCGGGTAGGGTCCTGGCTCTGTGCCCCTGCCCTGCCGTGGCCCCACAGCCCCCCGTGGGTTTGTCTGCAGGAAATGTTTGTCCACCTGCAGCTGGGGAGGGAACATTCTGCCCTCAGCGTTTCAGGCAGGGGAGAAACGAAACCACTTTCCTTCTCACCGGAGGGAACCCAGCCTTGTCCCAGACCTGTCCTGACTTGCCTCACGGGCACAGACAGAAAGGAAGATGCTGCTCAGATTTCCAAAGGCCCCTTCCCTGTGCACATCCTGACAGCTCACACCAGCCCCAGCCACCGCACAGGAGCGCTGCCCTGGATGTGACAGGGAAACCTCAGCTTCCCATCTCATTTCCCTGAAGTTTATCTTTGCAGGGATCAACTCCCCACCGAGAGGCACCCAGGGGTGTAACCCCCCATCCATCCCCTGAAGCTGCTCCCTCAGCTCAGCCCCTGGGGCTGCAGATCCTGCAGAGGGTCAGCCCCAGGCCAGGGCTGCCACAAAGCTCCTGTCCCTGCTCTTCCTGCGCCTCAGTCCTGACTTGGGCCAACAGCTCCTGGAAAAGCAGGACAGGTCGAGCCATGGGCAGTTGTGCAGGTGCCCCTGGATGCTCTGAAGGGCATCCCACCTGCTGAAACCAGAGGGCTTACACCCCTGCCAAGCACAGCCGTGGGGGAAGCACCTACAACCACACCACAAACTCTCTCCAGCTCTGAACAGCACCCACAGCAGCCCAACAGCACACTCTGCTCCCCCAGCCCCCTGCTAAGGTTGGGGCTCCCTGACAGGGCCTGACCACCCTTTCAGGGAAGAAATTTTCCCAATATCCATCTAAACCTCCTCTGGCACAGCTAGAAGCCGTTCCCTCTCCTCCTGTCCCTTGTTCCCTGGGAGCAGAGCCCGACCTCCCCCTGGCTTCCCCCTCCTGTCAGGGAGTTGCAGAGCCAGAAGGTCCCCCCTGAGCCTCCTTTTCTCCAGGCTGAGCCCCCCCAGCTCCCTCAGCTGCTCCTGCTGCTCCAGCCCCTTCCCAGCTCCGTTCCCTCTCTGGACACGCTCCAGCCCCTCAATGGCTTTGTTGTTATGAGAGGCCCAGAACTGCCCCAGGGCTGGAGGTGCCTCAGCAGAGCCAGCACAAGGAGGGCACTGCCCTGGCCCTGCACCAGCGCCAGCACAAAACACCCCTCCCCGCTGCGGGGCCCGGGCCCGCCGAGGCCTCTCCGTGGGCCGGAACCTGGACCGCCCGGCGCCCGCTCCCCGCCCGGCGCCTCCCCACGCCCGGCCCGGCCGCCTCACCGCGGGGCAGCCGCTCCGCTGAGGGCGGCACCGCAGCCCGCGCTCTGCCCGCACCCGAGGAGCGGCCGCGCCAGGCCAGGCCAGGCCAGGCCGGGCCACCGCGCTCGGGCCGCGCAGCCCCGGCCCGGCCTGGGCGCAACCGCGGCGCTCGGCTCCCCCCCGGCCCCGATCCCTGACCCCAACTCCCGATTCTCGATCTCGATCTCGATCCCGGCCCCATCCCCGGTCCCCGCTCACCCCGGCCGGTCCCGCCGCCGCTCTGACCCACTTTCCCCTCCCGGGACATAAACAATCCCCTCCCGGCACCGCCCCCACGGCTCCCATTGGCTGCACCCGCGCCGTACCCCCCTGCCATTGGCTGAACGCCCCGTCACTCAAAACAGCAGGAGGAAGGAGGGGCGGTGTCTGAGGGGAGCCCCACACTATTGGCTGTACAGTGTGTCAATCATCAGAGAGCAGTGCCACCCGCGAGGGAAAACACTAAGTCCATTGGCTGGCAGAGGAGGAGCCAGTGAGCTGGATTGGCTGCGAAGCTCTGGGGGTGGGTTCATCGGCGAGAGCGAGGTCTGCGATTGGGCACAGTGCCTGCCAATCTGAGGGGGCGGGGCTCAGAGCCGGCGGAAGGCGGAAGCGGGCGGGGCGGGCCGGCAGCATGGCCGGGCCGGGCGGTGAGCGGGGCCGGGGGTGAACGGGAGCGGGGGGAGCGGCATGGGGAGCAGGACCCCGGCATGGCGAACGGGACCGCGGCAGGGGAACCGGACACTGGCATGGGAGCGGGACCCCGGATGGGCGAACGCAGGAGCGGGACCGGCAGGAAGCGGCACCGCGGCATGGGAGGGGGACCCCGGGGGTCCGGGCCTTGGAGTAGGGCTGACCGGGCCCAGTGCGGAGTCGGGACCCGCTCCCGGGGAGCTCCGCGGTGCTCGGGCCGGTGCCGCAGTGCTGGGCCCAGTGACCGGAGCCCCTGCCAGGGCCTTGCCGGGGGCCCGGGCCCGGCTCCCGCTGGGACAGCGCCGCGGAACTACAGAGTAACCCCTGCCGCTGGGGGCTCTGGGCCCCAGCCCTCCCCAGTCCCCTTCTCCTCCCAGCCCCTCTCCCTGCAGCTCCCTTCTCCCCTCCCCAGCCCCCTTCTCCCCGTCCCCAGCCCCTTCTCCCCCTCCCAGCCCCCTTCTCCCCCTCCCCAGCCCCTTCTCCCCGCTCCCCAGCCCCTTCTCCCCCTCCCCAGCCCCCTTCTCCCCCTCCCCAGCCCCCTTCTCCTCCTCCCCGTCCCGTTACCGTCGGCGGAGGCGCGGATGAGCTCGGCCATGGTGCGGGCGGGCTCCATGCCCCGGGCCCGGGGGTTGGTGGCGTTGCCCGGCGGTGACGGGAGCCCCGCTCCGACCCTCCTGCCCCGATCCTGCCCGCACCGGCCCCGCGCTGCTCGGACGCGGGGGCTGAGCCCAGAGCAGAGCCCCGGCAGCGCTGACGGCACCCGGGGAACAGCGGGGAGGCAGGACAGGAGCGTGGGACTGGCAGGAAGCGACTGGGGTGACACTGGAGGAAGGAAACGCCAAGGGCCTGAGCTCACCCCAGCCCCGGGCCGAACCGGGCCAGCCCCCGGCGCTGTTCAGGGCTTTGCTGCCCGGTTGGCACTGAGGTCATCGGGACAAGCCGATTCCTCATGGAGGATTTACTGCTGCTGTTTTATTGTCCCTCTTCTAATGGCAGAAGGGCTGTGGCACATCCAGCTCTTCGTTACCCCTCCCTGACACCGAGGGCAGAGCTCAGCGGGGGCTGCATCTCCCCCAGAGGGGCAGCAGCGACCTCTGCTCTGTGTGACCAGGGAATGGCTGGAGCTGTGTCAGGGCAGGCTCAGGGTGGATCTCAGGGAAAGGTTCTTCCCCCAGAGGGTGGCTGGCACTGAACAGGCTCCCCAGGGCAGTGGGCACAGCCCCAAGGCTGCCAGAGCTCCAGGAGGGTTTGGACAATGCTCTGAGGGACAGGGTGGGACTGTTGGGCTGCCTGTGCAGGGCCAGGGATTGGAGTGGATGATCTCTTTGGTCCCTCCAGCTCAGGACATTCCATGATTCCACAATACACTTACAGCAGCCTTGCTGGGGCAGTGACAGCCACTGTCACCTCAGCAAAGCCCATGGCAGGGACTGCTGTCTCTCAGCAGAGGAGACTCTGATGCCTCCTTATCTTTCCTCCCAGAGAGAAGCACCAACCTGCTGGGGGTGAGGCACATCCTGCTGGTGCTGTCGGGGAAGGGCGGGGTGGGCAAGAGCACCCTGAGCACCGAGCTGGCCCTGGCACTGCGGCACCAAGGGCACAGGGTGAGTGGGCTGAGTGGGCTCTGCCTTCCCCTTCCCAGCCTCCAGCTGGGCTGGGGGAGCTCTGCTTGCTGTGTGTGTGTCCTGTGGGAGAGTGGTTCGAGTGATTCTTCTGTGTTTGCAGGGAACGGGGTCAGGTGAGTGAGTTCATTTCTCTTTTACCCAAGAGAATAAAATCACCCAATATTTGCTGGTGGGTTTGAAGTTGAGGCACTGAGAAATTACTCTGCTGGTTTGTAGTGGAACACCCCCTCTCTCTGGGGGGGTGAAGTGGGTGAGCTGAAGGACGCTGGGGACAAAAGGGAACTGTGTGTGCACGAGACAGGCTGAATTCCCTGAGGGTCTTTTTAAAGGCCCTGTGCAGCCAACGCCACTTGGATTGTGGCATAAAGTGCTTGGAAACCCCCAGGAGCTGCTCCTGGGGGGAAGGAGGCCAGGAGTGCAGTCAGATCTAACCCAGTTCTTTGTGAGCAGCCCAGATTTGGGGGCTGCCCCCTCCCAGGGAAGGAGCCTGGGAGCTCCGATCCCACCCTGGCTGTGCTGGTCTCACAGGTGGGGATCCTGGACGTGGACCTGTGCGGGCCCAGCATCCCCCGCATGCTGAGGGTGCAGGACAGGGCTGTGCACCAGTGTGACAGTGGCTGGGTGCCCGTGTTCGTGGGCCAGGACAGGGCCATCGCCCTCATGTCCATCGGCTTCCTGCTGGAGCGGCCGGACGACGCCGTGGTGTGGAGGGGGCCCAAGAAAAACGGTAATGGGGGGGGTTGGGGCTGGGGAAACCTTCCCTGAAACCTTCTGTGAACCCTCCCGGAGGTGCTGATGCCTCCTGGTCGTGCCATTCCTTGTGGGAATGAGGCTCCTGTTCTGCAGGAGTGGGTTCAGCTCACTGGGGTGGGGAGAGTGCAGCATGTGCTGTGCTGACAGACCACCCTGCCCTCCCTCCCCGCGTCCTTGTCACCCAGGGTGCTTCCCAACCCCTGTCCCAGGGCTCTCAGGGCACCTGTTTTGTGGGGTTTTTATCTGCCCCTTTTATTTCATAGCTTTGATCAAACAGTTTGTCACCGACGTGGCCTGGGGGGACCTGGATTTCCTCATCGTGGACACCCCGCCGGGCACCTCTGACGAGCACATCTCCACCGTGGAGGCCTTGAGGCCCTACAGGCTGCTGGGGGCAATCCTGGTCACAACACCCCAGGTAGGACAGGGGGCTGGAATTCCTGGGTGGGCACCTGCTCTGGGAATGGTTCGGGGGGAAATATGTCCCCCAGTGGGTGGCTGCTTCTTCTACACATCTGCCTCCCACTTGATTTCCACCCGCTGTGGACCCCCCAGTTGGTGTGGACAGAGGGCCACCCCCATCCCCGTTGCTCCCCCAGGCCGTGTCCGTGGGGGACGTGAGGCGGGAGCTGACGTTCTGCAGGAAGACGGGGCTGCAGGTCCTGGGCGTCGTGGAGAACATGAGCGGCTTCGTGTGCCCCCACTGCTCCGTGAGCCTCCTCCCCCTGCTGGCACCCTGGCGCTGCTGGGGGCCCTTCCTTGGGGTGGGATGTCCCTGTAAATGCCATGAGCCAGCCCTGTAAATGCTGTGAGCCGGGGAGGGGAGGGGAGGTGCTGCCGGGTCCGTGTGCCAGCTTCGGGAAAAGCCACTGGCTTTGCCCTCCTGAGGAGAACTGGGAAGGGCAGGGACACAGGCCCTGAGAGTGGAGGGTGGAGGGTGGGGAGGAGCTGGCTGTGCTCAGGTGATGCAGCACCTGCTCTGTCACACAGAGCTCTGGAATTCATGACTCCCTGCTGTTCTCCCTCCTCCAGGAGTGCACAAACATCTTCTCCAAGGGCGGAGGGGAGGAGCTGGCCAAGCACGCCGGGGTGCCCTTCCTGGGTGAGTGGCCTCTGGAGCAGAGGCTGTGGGATGCTGGGGGATGCTGTGGGATGCTGGGGTGCAAGGAAGCAGCATCAGGGGGCAGGTGGGCTGGACTCCAGTCCCTGTGAGCCCCAGGCCCAGCTGGGGTGTGGGTCATGCTTTGCTCCTCTGCCATCCAAACTGCTCCCTGTGGGCACCTGGCTGGTGGTGCCAGCAGCCTGCTCTGGCTGCTGACATCGTGGTGACAGGGTAAACGAGCCTGGAGCTGCCCAAGAACCACGTTGGGGTGTCCTGGAGCCTCCCTGAGAAACGGGGGCTGAGGGCTGAACCCTGCCCCTGGAAGGGCTGGGGACAGGGGGGAAAGCACCTCTCCTGAAACACTGGGGTGTGGGACAAGGGGGTCTTGGACCCAGAGGAAGCAGTTGCAGGTGACAATTAGCTCCTGGAGAGTTCTTTCCTACTGATTCTCCTGGAGTTGACTCAGGCAGTTTATTTCTTTAACCCTGACTCCAGACCTTTGCTGTACAAGGAGCAAGCACTCACTCTCCCACTCCTGTCCCACAGGCTGTGTTCCCCTGGACCCCCAGCTCAGCCAGAGCTTGGAAGAAGGCAGAGACTTCATCCAAGAGTTTCCCAAGAGCTCTGCCTTCCCTGCCTTGGCTCACATCGCGCAGCAGATCTTGGCTACGTCACAGCAGAGCTCCTGAGAAGGTTGTGGAGCTGAACTGTTCCGGGCTGAGCCCTGGGCCAGCTGGGACGGGGGATGCAGGAGCTGGTTCAGTCTGAAACTGTCTCACTGAGGGCTGAGGGAGGGAGGGAAAGCACAGGTTCCTGCTGTTCATGGCAGTTCCAAAAGGGAAGTACTGCTCCATCCCCCTGGATCCAAAGAGGCTCTGGAGCTGCAGTGGCAAGTGGCTGTTCTTCCCTCAGTGAACCCACATGACATCAGTGATCCAGATCGTGGCTCCGTGTGCTGCTGCCGCCTCCTGCTTTCCCTGTGGGATGAATTCCACAGCACTTGGTTCAGTGATGGATTACAGGTACTTGGTTCAGTGGCTGAGTCATGCTGGATGCTCCATGTGGACCCAAGCCAGGCCCCCGTGCTCGCTGGTTCCTGATGAGGACACGGCACGTGCTGCACGTGAGGGAACGTCTCCAGGAGCTCTCTCACCTGTGACATCTGCATCCCATCGTGCTGGAAAAGAGGCCTTGGGTCTGTTGGGGGTTATATGGCTCAGGAATATTTTTGAAGGTTCCAGGCAGTAAACACTTTTCTTAAATCCAAGTCTGTGACTTCTGCTTTTCCCGTGGCTTCGGACCCTGTTGTAGGTCTGAGTCTTGGCACTGCGAGCGCTTCATGTACATCCCGGTACTTCCTGCTTTTCCCTGCTTTCCTTGCTGGAATTCAGCTAAATCCCTTCTTCTGTAACAGCTTCAGGATCCAACCTGTCCCTTGTCTTGCTGTGGGGCTGGCCCTGGCAGTCCTTCTTGGGATCATTTGCCACGGGTGTTCTCTACCCCCTCTGCCACACCTGGGGCTCCTCCATGTCCCCAGGTGGTTTCTGCTTCATTGCTCCGAGTGTCCCGTTCCCTGGAGCTCTTTCCACGGGCTGCTGCTCCCTGGGACCTGCCCTCCTCATTACAGGCTTGAGTTAAGCTGAGGAAGCAGATGGAGGTGGTGGCCTTGCATCTTATCTCCCTCTCTCCTGGACTCTGAGCCCCTCCTGCCTCCCTCCCTCTCCATGTCTGGGATTCACCCTCACAGTGAAGTCTCAAGAAGACAGGGAAATTTTCCCACTAACCAGACTGGATTACAGCAGGCAGCCTTTGCTTGGAGGAGAGCAGGAGCACCATCCCCCCCTCCTGCTCCCACTGTGCCTGTGGGACCCACACCTGACCCCGGGTTTTCCCCATGCGCAATTTTCCAGGAAAATTTGTACCTGACCTTTGAACGCTTCTTTGGGATTTGGAGAGCCAGGAGCAGCGCTGGAGTCTGACAGGGCTGCTGGGGGCTGGCCAGGCACCTCCTGCTCCCTCTCTCTGGGCACGTGTCACCCACCCAGAGCTCGTGGGAAATGCTGTGAGCTCCTCACCCCCACCCAGGATCTGCACCCCTCACCCTGAGCGGGCTCTGGGGAGAAACCCCAGCTGGGGGCAGCACGAGCCGTGGAACAAATGTACTTCCAAGAGGGGTTGCAATAGCTCCAAAGGTTTATTTGTCTGCTGCCATTTATCAGGTGAGTGACGTGTGGCTCTCTGCTGCTGCAAGGAATCATTAAAGCAAGTCCTCTGCCCCCTTCCCTGAGCTCGAGGGGGCTTTTAGGATTTCTCCACTGCTCCGTGGCAGGAAGATGCTTTGTTTTGTCCCACAAAAGTCCTGGCCTGGGCAGGGATGCCCCTTGCTGGGGGGGTGAGGGGGGAAAGCATTCCCCCATCCTGGAGGCTTAGAGATGTTCCCACTGGGAACAACTGGGGGCTGCTATTTAAATATTAAAGGGCTGAAATATTCAGTTTGAAGCCCAGGAGCTGCTGCCCATCCAGCACTGCCTGGGTTTGACTCTCCTTATGGTGGCAGCTGGAGGTGGTGGCAAGGCTGGGCTCATCTGGGGTGGCCACAGAGTTCCTGCTGCTGCCCTGGGACAGGGCAGGGAGGTGGCAGGGGAGGATCCCCCATCGGGAACAGCTCATCCCCGGGGAGGGGCCAGCCCTGCTCAGCAGTGAGCAAAGCTCTCCTCGGTGGTGTCCCGCAGGTCCAGCCCTGCCAGGGCCGGGGGGTGCTGGCAGGTGAGGTTGTTGTAGGTGTACACGGGCACCTGGGCGTCGTCCCCCTCGGCCACCGACTGCACGAAGCGCGGCACCAGCGCCGGCTGCCGCAGGGACAGCTCCCGCAGCCCCTTCAGGGAGCAGTTGCAGTGCCAGTTGTTGCCCCCCAGCCACAGCTGCTCCAGGGTGAAGGGGGGGCACAGGAAGCCCACAGAGAAGGTCTCCAGGGAGTTGTTCCTCAGGCTGAGGTACCGCAGGTTGGCCAGGGGGGAGATGACGGTGTTGTCCAGCGTCTCCAGCTGGTTGTGGGAAAGGTCAAGCCAGAAGAGTCTCTGGAGCGGGCTGAAGGTATCCTGGGAGATGTCCAGGAGCTGGTTGGAGGACAGGAAGAGGTACTCCAGGTTGCTCAGACCCACGAAGAGCCGGGGCGAGAGGTGGCTGAGCCTGTTGTGCTTGAGGTCAAGCTCCAGGAGCTCGTGCAGTTCACTGAAGCTCTGGTCCTCGATGAGGGAGATGCTGTTGTGCTGCAGGAAGAGCCGCCTCAGGCTGGACAGCCCGGAGAAGGTGTTTGCTCGGATCCTGCCCACGCAGCTGCGCTCCAGGTGGAGGCTGTGCAGCTTGGTGACCCCCTTGAAGACAAAGTCAGGGAGGACCTTGATGCAGTTGTCAGACAAGTGCATCACTGCCACGTTGTACAGCCCCAGGAAGGCCCCGGCCCTGATGTCCTGCAGCAGGTTGTTGTTGAGGCTGAGAACCTCCAGCTGCCCCAGCCCCTCGAAGGTCCTTTCCGCCAGGCTCCGGATCCTGTTGTGCCCCAGCTGCAGCTCCTCCAGGAACTGGAGGTCTTTGAAGGTCCTGGGCCTCAGGCTGGTGATGGAGTTGGTGGACAGGCGCAGGACGTGCAGGCTCAGGAGGCCCAGGAAGGTGTCCTCGTAGAGCGAGACGAGCCGGTTATGGGACAGGTCCAGCCACCGCAGGGCCTTCATGCCCATGAAGGCGCGGGGGGCGATGGCGTTGATCTGGTTGTGGTTCAGGTACAGCTTCTGCAGCTTCTGCAGCTTGACAAAGATGTTGATCTTGATGCCCTTGAGCGCGTTCCCGCTCAGGTCCAGCTCCTTCAGCTCGGTGAGGCTGCAGAAGAGCTGGTGCTGGAGGTAGGGGAGCTTGTTCCCGGCCAGGATCAGCTCCCTCAGGTTGGGCAAGTCGTGGAACACCTTGTCGGGCAGGACCACCAGCGAGTTCCAGCCCAGGTTCAGGTACCAGAGGTTGGAGAGCCCCGCAAACAGCCCTTCCTCCACCTTGCTGAAGTGGTTGTTGTTGAGGCTGAGGGAGACGAGGTTCTGGGTGTGCAGGAAGGTGTGGGGCGCCAGGTGCCGGAGGCGGTTGCGCTCCAGGTGCAGGTGGTAGAGGCTCCTCAGCCCGTGGAAGGCGTGCTGCTCCACGCCGGCCAGCTGGCTGCTCTGCAGGTCCAGGAAGTCCAGGGCTGACAGGTTCCTGAAGGCAGCAGCTGGCAGGAGGGTGAAGTTGTTGCCGTCCAGCCACAGGGCCTTGGCGGTGGGGGGCACGTCCTCGGGCAGGCGCGTCAGGTTGCGGGCGCTGCAGAAGACGTTGAGCTCCTCGCTGTAGTCGTCCAGGCTGCAGGCGCAGGGGCTGGGGCAGCGGGGCGGCTCCGTGTCCCCCTGCTCCTTCAGGGAGTCCCCCCCGGGGGGCTGGGAGGCGGCGGCCAGCAGCAGGGCCAGGGGGAGCAGGAGGGGGACGCCTGCTGTGGGGGGTGAGCAAAGGAGCCTCGGTCAGTGCAGGGGCACGGCTGCTCTAGGGGACCCCTTTGGGACCCCCCTGCCGGCTGCCTGCGCTGCTGGAGCTGGGCGGGTGGAGGGGTCGGTCCCACCCTTTGCACACGCGGGGCAGCTGCAGCAGTTTCCAGAGGTTGGATCCCTTGGGACAGGGTGCGGGATCACCCCCCGCTCCTGCCACAGCTCGGACTCCTCGGGTGCACGGACCCCCGAATTCATCTCTATACTGCTGTGGCTGCAGCAGCTTCTCCCTTTCACAGGGAAAGGCCCCCCAGTCCCCTCTCCTCCTTCCTCCCCGGCTGCCTCCCCTTAACCTGCTGTTCCTCAGAGCCGGGGGGTCTCTGTGCTGCAGTCCCTGCCCATCCCTGCAGCCCCCAGCCAGGTTTGGGCTCTGCCCTACAGTGCCTGCAAGTCCCCCAGGCAGCTCAGGGGACCCCCAGAACGTCTAATTAGCAGTGGAGGAGGAGAAGTGAGAAGGGTGGCTGAAGCCCCAGCAGAGTTTGAGCGTGTCCCCCAGCCCAAGCCCGGCCCAGGGGCAGGTTCCCCAGCCTCACCTTTGCCTGCGCTCATGGCGACGGGCAGGGCAGCTCCTGCTCCCGCTCCCGCTCCGCTCTCCGGCCCCGCCGCCTGCAGGGATGGATGGAGCAACCACCTTGACGCCTGTCCAGCCACCCGGCCAGGCTTAACCCCACTGCTGCTGGGCTGGGTTTAACTCCACTGCTGCTGGGCTGGGCTTAACCCCGGGCTGGGTTTAACCCCACTGCTGCTGGGCTGGGCTTAACCCCGCTGGACTGGGCTTAACCCCACTGCTGCTGGGCTGGGTTTAACCCCACTGCTGCTGGGCGGGGCTGTGCTGAGCCCCAGGCCAGCCTGGCCAGGGTTAGTGGCACCAGGACAGGCTCCTCGCTGCTCCCCTGGTCTGTAACTGCCTTTGAGGAAGCTCAGGAAAAGGGCATGGAGTGACATGTCCAGGAATCTGATGGAGTGAGGATGGGGATCCTGCCAGAGATGGGGTTTGTGTGGGCAGAGAGCGTGGAGGGAGGGATGGGATAACCTCACAGAGTGTCCCATGACCCTGCCCTGAGCTCCTGGAGGGTCCTGAGCACTGACCCTTCCCTGGATGCCTGCCCTGCTCTTATCCCAGGGATGTCCTGGATAAGCCCTGGCAGTGGGTCCTCGTGCTGCATCAGGACATAACCCCACACCCTGGGGCTTGGAGCATCTGTAGTACACAGACATTAGAGGTGTGGGGGTCATCCTCGGTGTGAGATGGGCTGGAACACCTGAGGGTTAATGGTGATGCAAGTGGAAAATGAGCTGGGAAGTGGGAAAAAGCTCTTCTCTGTGTAGCACTGGAAACCTCAGGGCTGAACCCCCAGACCCCTCCTGTGGGTGGAGGTGGTGCTGGAAGCACCACACGCTTGGCTCAGCATTCTTGTGCCAAAGGGGAAGCAGAGACCATCTCCCACTGGTGAGATGGTGACCATGAGAGTCCCCTGGATGGTGATGGTGGATGGTGCTCCAGGGCTGGCAGATCACACTGTACCCCTGGCAGCTCATCAAAACAACCCTGGGGAGGCTGGTGACCTCATCCTGTGTCCCTGGGCATTTCCCCACCAGCCTCCAACACACCTTCTGTGGAACCTTTTACCACTTCCCAGGGAAGAAAGAGAAATAAAAAGCCCCAGCGAGAGGAGCCTCATGGTCAGTGGCTGCTGGATGGAAAAGCCATGGCCAACCCTTCCCCATGTTCTGGTAGCTCTGTTCTTCCCTGAAGATGAAGTCTGGCATCATTCACCTCCAGGAACAGGTATCTCCCACCAGTGTTGTTCTTCCCAGCACTGGTTCCCCCCATGCTGGAGGCAGAGCAGGGATGCTCTCCACCACCACCTCCCCCAGATCCAGTTCCCACCAGGCTGGTTTGGGAGGCAGACAGGGAACAGGGAAGCTGTCCAACACCAGTCCCACACCGTGGGTACCCCCACCATGCCTGGCCTCTCCCCCCAGCCCCACAGGCCACATCTCAGCTCTTCACCGCTGAACTCAGGCAGTTCCATGCCCATGGGAAGAGGTGTTGGAGAGAGAGACATCCAGGCTCCAGCCTTGCAACACAGCTTTCCCACAGGCACTGCTTTCTCCCTTCCCTTTTGGCCCTGAGTGCCATTCTCCTCCCCCTCTATTTTAATCCTCTCTTCTGGGAATTTATAGATCAGAAGGGAGAAACGCGGGATGGGGATACACTCACCCACTAATAGGCACTGAGCACATATTGACACAAGGTGTAATCAATCTGGAAGCTAAAAAGAGCTGAGCCAGCACAGCTCAGCCAGCCAAAACCCACAAACCTCTGTGGGAAGTTTAAACGAGCCCTGCCTGTGGCTGGGAGCAGGTTTATCCCTGCCTCCAGCAGCCCTCTCTGGGAAAATGTCACATGAGATGTGATGGGAAAATAAAGAGGGTCAATAAGCAAATCCCTTCCCAGCGTGGCTGCAGTGCAGGGAGGAGCTGGACCCATCTCCACCTTTAAAGGTCCTTGAGACATCTCCTCTAGTCCTCTCTCCACCTTTAAACCTCCCTCAGGGCATCTCTTCCTGCCGTGTCCCATCACCTGTGGCAGGAGTTGCTGGAACCCCGTGAATGTCGATCCCTTCAGCATCACCATGAGGCCACCTTGAACACCTGGACCTCCACCTGCCCACTGTACCACGGCTCCACAGCCACCCTGGGGACCTCATTTAGGTCCCTACCATGGATGTCCTCCTCCCACCGTGTCCCTGGCCAGTGTGGACCTCCCTGCTTGATCCCCCCATCACTTCAGCTTTGACAGATAATCTGCCTGGCCGGGACCAAAGTCTGAGCCTCCTCCCCTGGTTGCCATGGAGAAGGCTGTAATGGTATTAGGAAAAGCAGCAAAATCGTAAAAAAGTACTTTTTAAACCTATTGAAACTCTTAAGGAATCATTTACCTTCCCCAGCAGCCCTCCCATGCCTGCAGGTCCCTCCCCAGGGAGCTTCCCAGTCCCTGGGTGTGGGAAATGCCACCAGCTGCTCCTGGCTCCGTGTTCTGGCTGAACTGGGGAGGGAGTGGTGCTGGTGGCCCTGCCAGGTCTGCTGTGGGACCCCAGGAGCTCTCTGCTCCATCCCCACCCACCAGAGTGGGTGACCAGGGACAGCTCTGGACACCAGCAGGGACAGCACCAGCCCGGGTTGAGCCCTGAGGGAAGGAGGGATGTGACACACGTGGTGTTGTCACAGCTGAGTTAGGGAGTATTTTTAGCAAACCTTGCCAAATATTGTCCCTGTCTGGAGGAGACCATCCCACGTTGCCAGGGCAACCAGCACTCCTGCTCCTCATCCCCAACCAAAACCGTGCCAGCCCTGATGCTGCTGCCCGAGAGAGCTGGGATGGGTGGCACCAGCACCCCGGAGCTTGTGCCACTCTCCTGGGGACACCAGCAGGGACCAAACCCCAGGAGTGGGGCTTGGCCTGGTGCTCACTGGCCACCCACATTTCTGCCCACCCTGGTGATGGGGACCTGGGAGTTGGGGCACAGGGGCCTGGCAGCCGCTGGCAAAGGTCCCTGTGGGCATCACCAAATGTCAGTTCCTGCCCTGCCAGGGGTGCTGGGAAAGTTGGGAAAGGTGCAGGATGCACCAGAGCCTCTCGGGGAAGCCAATTATTACAGCCCTGGTGACCACATGAAACCTCCCCACCAGCTCACCTGGCTGGACTGGTTGGACTGGGAGAGGTGAAGACATCCCCAAGGCATGACTCAGAGTGGCCAGGCTGTCAGCAGAGACACAGATGGGAAAATTCCCAAACACTGAGATCTGGGGCAAAGAAGAAGCCTGGGGAGCGGGAGGCTGGAGGTGCACGGGGACAGGGAATGGCAGGAGAGCCTGTCCCAGCAGTGGCTGCCAGGTCAGAGCTGGATTTGGGCAGTCAACAGAGGGAGGGGAGGCAGCCACCTTGCCTAACTCACCTCAGTGATGGTGCTGGTGTGCCAGCAAGGGGGGAGGGTGTTGTCCATGTCCCAGGTCAGCTCTCCAGGCCTGGTGGGATCTATGCCAGCCCCACAGCAGCTGCTGGGTGGAGGGATCAGCCTGGTCCTGGGGGTTCCTGCTCAGGGGGATGGGCCACACACCCTCCCCCTGCCTGGCTTACATGGCCACAACCCCCCCACACTGCCTGCTCCTGGGGTCTCCTGCCTGCCCCACCCCAGCCCTCCTCCTCAGCCCTGTGGGGAAGCACCTGGAGATGCCAGGGGGGTGACAGATGGGACATGAGGCAGCAGTGGGTGCTGGCAGTCCAGCAAACCCAACACCTCCTGGGCTGCAGCACAAGCAGCTTGTTCAGCAGGGCCGAGGAGATGATTCTGCCTCTTGACTCCCCTGGAACACACACACACATCCAGCGCCGGGATCCCAGCACAGGGCAGACCTGGATGGCTCAGAGCAGGTCCAGAGGGGACCATGGAAAAGATCAGGAGGCTGGAAGAACCTGCCCTGTTCTTCAGGAGGGAGAGCTGCTCCAGCTCCCTCCTCCTCTCCCTTCCCTAGGCTGGGATGGCTGGGATGTCCTACCTGGAGAAGACCCTGTGGCAGCCTGGCAAGACATAAGAGCAAGGGAGAGGAGTTTTTCCTCAAGACCTGTCAAGACAGGAGAAGGGGTGATGGTTTTAAACTGGGAGACAGTGGATTTAGATTGGATATAAAAAGAAAATGCGCTGGGGGGGATCAGCGGGAGCCTGGCCGGGGGTGTCACCGCTGGCCACCTCTGTGACTCCAAGCAGGTGACACTGTGGGCTACTCCCCCACAGCGGGCATTCCCGGTGCTCCAGCTGCGTCCCAGCAGGAATTTGCTGCATCCAGGAGCGATCGCGAATTCCCCTTGCTGGCGCTGGAAGCCAGATGGAGCCAGTCACTGCGCTAACGCCGGGCCGGGCCCCGCCGAGGGCTCCGGAGAAGGCGGGGGCTGCTCCCCCCACCTCCCCCCGCTCCGCCCGGGGGTCCCTGCGGGAGCCGAGCGCGGTGTGTGACCCTGGCAGGGAGGTGACAACGGGATCGGCCTGGTGGGCTGCGGGCTGCAAACATCCCACCGGTTTGCCCTTGAGCTCCCGTGGGTCTGGGAGCGTTTCTCCATCTTTGTGCTGCATCCCCGGGGAGAGGTTGGTACCTTGGAGCACGCTGGTGGTGATGCAGCCCCCTCAGCTGCTGTGGTTGAGGTACCCTTGACAGGACGAGTGAAAAACCCTCAGTGCAGAGCTGGCCTTTGGTGGGGTTAACAAAACACAGGCTTTCTGTTTGGTTTTACTCTGGAGCAGGGGTGGAGATTTGGGGCTGCAGTGACACCCTAAAACCTCGTTTCTCAGCCCAAAATTGCTTTTTGTGGCGTTGGCCGGGACAAAATTTGCTTCGCATTCCCAAGCCATGGGGAAAGTGAGCACTGGTAGGTTCCTGGTGCCCACAGGACACCTGCCACCAAGGTGGGGTTGCATAAATAATGCCCTATTTGTGCGTAGTTAATTGCCCTCTGCCGTGTGAAACGGGCACCCTGCGGATCGGGGAGCAGCTGGCGGTGCCACCGCGATGGCACGGGCTGTTTGCCCTCCTAAATCAGCTGTCCTGGGGGTTGGGACAGCCTGGGTGCCCATGCCTGGGGTGTCCCTGTGGGGCTGAGACCCCTCAGGACACGGCATGTGCCCGGGGAGTGGAGCTGCTGCTCAGCTCCCCCGTGTGCTGAGCCCCCTCTGCCGTGGGCGGGGTGTGAATTTGGCTTTCAGCTCCTCGGTGGGTGTGAAGAGACTGTGAATTCTCATGAGCACTTTCATTACCTTAATAAAATTACTTCAGGTCTGTTAAGTTCTTTCGCTGAAAAATAAGCCATAATTGGACGTTCTGTTGGCTTCTCCTTCCCCCGAGCTCCCAGAATGTTCAGTCCCTGGGTATCACATCCATGGACCTTCATCCAATCCCCCTGGAGGGGCTGCTCCAGCAGTCTGGTCCAGGTTCTGTCAGGAAGGCCCCTCTCCCTCCCATCCTCTTGGCTGTGACAGATCCAGAAGAGTTATTCAGAGCTGTGGTCTTTTTTGAACATGAATTGTCAAAGCTTTTCTTCTCTAAAAGACAGATTCTTACCTAAACTCACCCACTCTACAGAAATAGCAGCGATAATAAGCCTGAAATGAGGAGATTAAGAACTGGAATTCATTTTAGACTCATAGAACCATCAAATAGTTTGAGTTGGAAGGGACCTTTAAAGGTCATCTAGTCCATCTACTTTTACCCCTGTTCAAGGTTTTCCAGCGTTATTCCACCATGCCCTACACTCCCTCTTCCCCTCACTCTTATCTGGGAGACTCTTCAAGTGCCTTCAGCTTTGCACACACTTGGGATTCGTCCTGTTCCAGCCTGGCTGGTCTCCATTTGGAGCCATCAGCAGTGTGCAGACCATCACAACCCAGTTTTTGCACTGTCCAGGCTAATCTGGGCTTGTTTCACTGCATACTTTGCTTCAAAGTTTAGATTTTGTACACACAGTATCTCTGATGTGAAGGGATGAACTGGGAAGGGTCTTTTCTGTCACCAGCTTGATCACAGCTCCAAGATCCTGGGACCTTTTGGGTGACTCACTGACAGGAGAGGAACAAGGACTGCAGAGATCAAGAGAAAGTTGCCCAGAAGCAAGTTAGATGCTACTGGATGGTTTGGAGCAGATGGGAGGGTTCATGGGTGAATTAATGGGTTAATCAGATCATAGATCATGGAATGGTTTGGGTTGGAAGGGACCTCAAAGCTCATCTTGTTTCACCCCCTGCCATGGGCAGGGACACCTTTCACCAGCCCAGGTTGCTCCAAGCCCCGTCCAACCTGGCCTTGGACACTTCCAGGGATCCAGGGGCAGCCACAGCTTCTCTGGGCAACCTGTGCCAGGGCCTGCCCACCCCCACAGACAGCAATTCCTTCCCAATATCCCATCTGACCCTACTCTCTAGCAGTGGGAAGCCCCCTTGTCCTGGCACAATCTGTCCATGGAAAAAGTTGCTCTCCCTCTTTTTTATCAGCCCCCTTTATGTGCTGGAAGATCCCTGCACTGGAGATGGAGCCCATCCCTACAGCCAGCTTTGGGAACGGTCCATAATAGTGTGGGACCTCCTAAATGGCACTGTTGGGGGTGTTTCCTGAGCTGCTCATTCCAGCATCTGCTGTGTGCTGACTTGGGAATACAGAAGCCTTCCCAGAAACGCCATTTCCTCCCCTCTAACAGCTCCCAGGGCGGCTGGAATGATTGGTTCCACCTTAAAGTCGAGGGGGATGCCACACCCTCCAGTAACCAAAGTTGGTAGCAACAGTGGCTGCTGGACCTCCAGGGAGAAGTTCCTTAGAGATCCTCAGAGCCTTCCTTTGCTTTTCAGTTGCTGCCTGCCCCACAGTGTGCTGAGATCCCGGCCTCTGAGCACATGGATCTTGGAATTGTTGCGGGGAATGAGAAGGTAAGTTCTGTGACGGGGCACGTGCAGCACCTTGCTAAGGAAAATGTAAGTGTGAAGGTCTGCAGCCCCTTCCTGGGTGATGGAACAAGCGCTCTGCCGAGGAAATCCTCCTTGCAGGAGGAAAATGGCAGCTGAAAATCCCACCTAGAATCTGTTCAGGCTCTGAAAAGCCCAGCTCTTCCAACAGCATGTGGTGGGTGAGCAGCAGGGGGAGGAGGGCTCGGCTGGCACCCGCTGGGGGAGCTGCTCTGTGTCTCCAGGTGCAGCTGCAGGATGGGAACGATGGGATGGACCGGCTTGGGGACCCCCAGGAGGGGATGAGGCAGGTGGCTGGCTCCAAGGCAGACTTCCCAGCTGGGGTGCTCTTCAGTGAAGAGGAAAAACTGAAGGTAAAACTTTGGGAGTCGGAGGGAGCTGAGCTGTGAGGCTGTAAGGGGTCTGTAGATCCACAGTAGAAAATCTGGGGGGAAAAATCCTCCTTCTAGAGGGGTGGGTGTTGTGCTTAAACATCACATTAGCCTCAGAATCCATCCATGGCTTTAATTAGGTCCTTTCTTCTCCCAGATTTCCAAAGACCTCGTCGATCTCCAGATAGAGACCAACAAAATGAAGGAGCAGTATGAGACAGAGAACTTTGAACTGAAAAATATGGTATCTAAAAGCTTGGAAGAGCCGATTTCTGCCCTGCCAATGCCTTAATCCAGCAGTCCAGCTCCTCACACACCCATCCTTGCTTTGCTTGGCATATTCTCCTGGCTCTGCCTAGAGCTACGATCCCCCCTGACATCCCAGATACCATGAAACTCATCTCCCTGTGACTGCTCCTGGTCTCTGCCACTGTCTGATCCTGCTGCTGATCCTTCCCTCTGCAGGTCCTGGCCCTGGAGAGCCGTGTGCGGGAGCTGGAGCTGTGCAGTGAGGAGGTGACGGGGGAGCGAGATTCCCTGCGGGAACGCCTGCGAGCCCTGGAGAGCGCTCGGAAGGAGCTGGCACAGGAGTACATCATTCTGAAGAGCAACTACCTGGCCCTTGGGAAGGAGCTGGACCAGGAGGTGAGACAGAGTCTGGCGCTCATCCTGGTGCTCCTGGCTCCACCTCACATTCCTCTGAGGCACGGGCAGCTTGGTGGCTTTGGGTTGTGTGTTCGTGGCTAAGCTCAGCTCCAGGGAGGCTTGGTTAGAGAATCAGGGAATGGTTTGAACTGAAGGGGCCTCTTAAAGGCCACCCAATTCTCCCCCCCACCATGGGCAGGGACACCTTCCACCAGCCCAAGGTTGCTCCAAGCCCCGTCCAACCTGGCCTTGGACACTTCCAGGGATCCAGGGGCAGCCACAGCTTCTCTGGGCAACCTGTGCCAGGGCCTCCCCACCCTCACAGCCAACAATTCCTTCCCAATATCCCATCTAACCCTTCCATCTGGCAGTGGGAAGCCATTCCCCCTTGTCCTGTCCCTCCATGCCTTGTCCCCAGTCCCTCTCCAGCTCTCCTGGAGCCCCTTTAGGACCTGGCAGGGGCTCTCAGGTCTCCCTGGAGCCTTCTCTTCTCCAGGTGAACCCCCCCAGCTCTCCCAGCCTGGCTCCAGAGCAGAGGGGCTCCACCCTTGGAACATCTCCATGGTCTCCTTTGGACTCTCTCCAGCAGCTCCACATCCTTCCTGTGTTGGTTCCCCATATCTGGAGCAGCTCTGCAGGGGGGTCTCACCTGAGGGGGCAGAGGGGCAGAATCTCCCTCTCCCCTGCTGCCCCCGCTGTGGGATCAGCCCGGGGCACGGGGCCGGGGCATGTCCAGCCCCTCAGCTGTGACACGGCCACGGGTTTGTTTGCAGAGCTGGGGGTTTGATGTCACACATCCCCCTCCTCGCAGGGTCTGTGGGACCCGCTCTGCGCAGCGGGGTGGGCGCTGAGCCCACGCTGACCCGTGTGATCCCGGCACAGCCTCCCCTCTCCAGACCGGCCCCCTCCCCGCTCCGGGGGTCACGGCTGGGCTGGCCCGGGCACACGGGGCCGCTCCCCCCGCGCTGCCAGCCCGCTTTGTTTCCCTTTTTTCTGCTTGGCTTGCGCGGGCTGCACGTGAACGGATTGGAGTCGCTCTCATTTCGGGCGGAGGCGGGAAGGGGCCTGGGAGCTTTCAGGCAGACAACTTTATAAAAACACCGAATTCAAGCAACTTTCTGATGGTTCCTTAAAAGATAGTCACCTTCGCGGTGACTGCTGGCTTAGCAATTATTAACCAGAGGTTTTTGGACCCGGATTTGTGTATTTCTTTGGCAAGAACAACCACTTCAATAGCCCTTCCTCCCTCTCCTCTCTCCTGCTTCTCCTCCTTTTTAAATTGGATGGAATGACTGACACCCTCCTGCCTCCCTCCCTCCCTCCCCCAGCAGATAGTTTAGCTGCTTCAGCGAAATGACCTGGTTTTCCATGCCTGGCTGTGGTGGGAAGATGTGGAGCTGGGACCAGGCACGTTTGTTTGGCCCAGTCTGTCTGGATGGCCTGCAAAGCTCTGGTAGAGGAGGACACGGGATCACGACCATGCTGTGAGTTAGTGAGGCTTGTGAGCTGATCATCTGTCTTCCATGAGCTGAAAAACGGGAATTTCTTACAAGGAGGCAAGCTCAGCTCTTGCAGAGGGGTGAACCCACCCTGTCATCCCACTGCAGCACGAGGCAGAGCCGCTCTGCTCCCTCCTCAGGGAGGAAAAGCTCCGTGCTCAGCGCTCTCAGCTGCTCCTTGTCCCCAAGGGGATGCAGTATGTTTGTCAAAAATTCGATTTTCAGGCAGCTGACATCTCTAAATGACGGGTTTAGCGAGTTAGAGGTAATAACACACTGTTTTCACATGGATCCTGGAATGTTTCAGAGAGTGAAAACACGTGGATTCAGTTCTGTGCCTGGATAGCATCCTGAAGAATTATAGAATCATGGAATGGCCTGGGTTGGAAGGGACCTTAAAGCCCATCTCGTTCTACCCTTTGCCATGGGCAGGGACACTTCCACTAAACCAGGTCGCTCCAAGAAGCAGTGGAGCATGGCCCAGAAGCCAGAGGTGAATTCCTTGGATGCAATCCATATGCTGAGGGGTTTACCCCAATTCCTTGGCTCTGACTACCAGATATCCCTGCCTGAAGCCAGAAAGGCTCCAACTTGGCAGGCTGGGACTTGTCGCGACATGGGCCTCTCGCTCATTATTTTCCCAGTGTGGACTTTCCCAAAGGAAATGGGAAAAGCAGCCTGCGGTTCTGCCCCCTCCCCTTCCCCGGCGCTCTTCTGGGGAGACAATGAACCTTTTACACATTCCCAATTACAAGTGCTACTTGTGACCTTGCCAATATGTTGTCATGGCTGCTTGGCGCAGAAGCAGCTCCGCGAACTCATTCACGGCCCCTTGGCCGGGAACAGTTGGAGCCTCTGAATTGTCGGGCGCCCATTGTGCTGGATTCACACACCGCCCCGGGGCTGTCCCGGCCGCAGAGCCGGCCTTGCCCAGCCCTTGGGAAGTGCCTCGCAGAAGATGCCAGTCAGGCACTTGGTGCCTGTTTTCTGACTCGCTGTAAATTCTTCCTTTTCAGGGCTCTGACCTCTCCTCGCTCCCCGTTTCCTTCTCCCTTTGTCCCGCGGCTGCGGCGGCGCTCGGCAGAGGCGACCCCGGTGCCTGCGAGCCGGGTTCCACGCCGGGGTTTTCCCTGGAGCCAGGCCAGGCTCGGGAGCTCGGCGAAGCCCAGTTCAAACCCGGGACTGCCTCTTTTTGGTTGTTTTTTTTGTGGTTTTTTTGGTTTGTGTTTTTTTTTTGCTAAACCAGTAGTTGCGCCCCCTTACCGACCGAACTGTGGGGGCTGACAGCTGCAGATGGATCGCTCTGGGCTGGGGAACAAGCGGGCTGGCTCTGCGGAGCTGACAGGTTTCACAGCTGTATATCTCACCTCTTTGTCAGCCTCTTTTCTCCTCGCTCTCCCCCAGCCCACCCTGTGCTATCTTTTGATAAGCTATTCTCTCCACGGATGACTCAGATGACCTCTGCCTCCCATCCTCCCGATTCACTGCCATGGTAACAATTACTCAAGCTTGTCCCCAGTCATAAACCCCATCAAAGCTTTGTTATCTACACAGAAACCCTCCCGGGAGACATGAATTCCCCCAGTGTTCCTTCCAGATCACCTGTAACAGAGCTTTTCTCATTCAGATCCTCTTTATCTTTTGGGAATGTGTCACTTCACACCAGCACCGCTTTGAATCTCGCTGCCTACACGGAGCTGTGGGCTGGCTGCTGCTGGGGCATGCATCCCAACCTAACTGGGATTGTGTCAATTTGGCCCTTCTCTTCCATCGTGGAGTCCTGCACTGTTTCAAAGCTGTTCCACGGGGAAAGACGTTCCAGAGGTGTTGGGAAGCTGCACGGAGGGTGCAGGGTTGGAGTGAGGAGAGAGGTGGTGGCAGAGCTGTGCCCAGGGCTGGCACTGGGATCTGGATCTGAATGTGAGAGAGAGAAACAGGCAGAGGGTTAAGGTAACCCTGCTGCCTGGAAATGCATTTCCATGAGAACTAGAAAATCACTTGTATCTGTGGACCAGTGGAGAGAGAACTAAAATTAAAACTTGCTTTTGGGAGGCCACGGGGGTGCCTTCCTTGTGAACACACCAGGAGCAGTGGGTTATGTGCTGACCAGAGGAGGATTTTCTTTCCTTCTTGTCTGACCTGTCAGGTCAGGAGGAACGAAGAGCTCACCCAAGAGCTCCTCAAGCTGGCCAGAGGCAAGAACTCCCTTCCTGGCACAGAGAGCACCCGCCCACCTGCCATGGCCCATCAATCCTCTGTGGAGCTGGAAAGAGAGAGGGGGAAGGTAAGGAACTCTCTGCCCTTCCAGCAGCTCCTTGGACAACAAGGATCTAACAAGCCCTTCTGTCTCTCCTTAAAACCAGCCTGAAGATGTAGTTGCCTCTGAACCCGAGCGGCAGGAGCTGGAGAGAAATGTGAGTGTGTGGGGTCTGCTGCTGGATCCTTGGGAAGCAGAGTGAGGACTGATTCCAACTGTGGCTGGCACCTCCTTGTGCTAACTTGAGTTTTGTGGATCAGCTGATGCCTTGATTCATTTGAAATTCTTTTTTTTTTTAATCTGTGCACAATGAGGCTGGGATAACTCCAGGTGTGCAGGCAGAGCTGAGGGAGGGCACGGGTGGTGCCCTCTGTCCGTGCCCTGTCAGGGTGAACACAGGCAGGAGTTTAAAAGCCAGCAAGTGCAGAGGACACTTATTCTTGCTCATACTTGAGAAAGCTGGGGGTGACGAAGCACCCACAGCTGAGAGCAGGGAGATGCTCCCAGCCCCCTCCCCATCTGCGGCCCCTGCACAACCAGCCTGGGCTCCGCCACCAGCTCCTGCTGGGAATGTGACTCTCAACGTGAGAATTCCCCTTGGGAGGGTGGCACGTGTGCACCTCCACGTGCCCTGTCTGCAGATCAGCCTCCATTTCTGGTGTGCTGCAGGGCACCAGTCCCTCCCAGTTCAACCAGTCCTTTCCCCAGCACGTCACTGTTCACTGGAGCCTCTCCTTACTTCGTCCTCTCTCTGCTTCTGCCTCATCTTCCTCTTTGTTTGTCCCTCAGTTGCTTGGAAACCAGGATCACATAAAAGTGGAGCTTGAGAAGCTGAAGAAAACCCACGACTGGCAGCAGCAGAAGCTGGAGGAGCGAGTGTGAGTGTTGGGGGCACCTTCTGCTTGGCTGGGCATTTATGGGCTTCACTGCAGCTGGATTTGATCCATGGGAGCAGGAGAGGAGGCAGCCTGTCTCTGGTGGGGTACAAGGCGGGAATGATGATTCACCCTTGGAAAAAGCAAGACCTGGAAGGAAAACCGATGTTTTCAAGGCTCTTCAAAGAATCAGCTGTCTGCTTTAAGCTGGTGGTGTTTAGGGACACCTGGAAAATCCACCTTCTGTAACACACAGCAAACGTGTGACAGCCCAGAGATGAATCCAGCCCCAGTCCTCACCCCCACAGCAGCTCTTCCATTGCCATGGGATGCAGCTGATGTCCTGGGAAAGGCTGCCCCAGCAGGGATGCTGCAGGACTAGACCCTGCACCTGGGGAGGGCATTCACCTTTGATGGGAAGAGTTCTGTGGTGCTGGTTGACACAATCTGGGGGGTGGCAGCTGCTGCTGGGAGATTTCTGTCATCCCAGTGATCTCCTTCCCAAAGCTGGCTGTGTTGGACCTACAGAGACTCCCAGAATGGTTTGGCTTGGAAGGGACCTTAAACATCATCTCGCTCCACCCCCCTGCCACTTTCCACTACACCAGGTTGCTCCCAGCCCCATCCAACCTGGCCTTGAACACTTCCAGGCATGTGGGGGTTTCAAATATAACACATTTTCTTCCTGTGTGTCCAGGCTGGGGCTGGGGAAGGAGCTGCAGGAGGCGAAGGGAGCGATCGGGGACACGCAGCGCAGGCTGGTGGAGCAGTCAGCGGTGAGGATTCCTTCCCCTGCTCCTCCTGGGAGCCACGTGCTATTCCTGAGCTTCCAGGGGGGGATGCCTTGCATCCAGGTACTCTGACACCTCTCCCTCTGCAGGGAGCTTGTCCCACCAAGGTTCTCCTCCCCGTGAGTTTTTCTTCCGCACGTGGTGGAAGGTGCTGCTGGCTCGGGTGGTGGGAGGAATTCTGTTCGCTGATTTTTAGAAAGAGTTGGTGGAATCACTGGGTTGGGGAGGTGGCAAATAACAGAAGGTAGTAGGGGAATTGAGGCTATAAACATTTCCATTGGACTTCTCTGAAAACTCAGGACCTAGTGAAGCCGAGTATCTGGAAAGGAAATCTCCGGTGTATTATGGAGCTTCTCAGTTGCCCCTCCCTGGCTGGAGGATGAGGGCAGCAGTTTCTTTTTGTTTGCTGTGCCCAGGTGCTGCTCACATCCCAGAGCCAGCTGCAGGAGGTGGAGGCAGAGAACTCCCAGCTGCAGCTGCGGCTGAAGGAGCTGAACGAGGAATATCGCTCCCGGCTGGCGCGCTACATCAGGGACGTGGCGGTGGGTACCCCAGCCCTGGGGGCTCTGCTCACCTGGGGAGTATCACAGGAACAGAGAACATCCTGAGCTGGAAGGGACCCATAAGGATCATGAGTCAACTCCTGGCCCTGCACAGACACCCCAACAATCCCCCCCTGTCCCTGAGAGCGTTGTCCAAATGCTCCTGGAGCTCTGGCAGCCTTGGGGCTGTGCCCACTGCCCTGGGGAACCTGTTCAGTGCCAACCACCCTCTGGGGGAAGAACCTTTCCCTGAGATCCAACCTAACCCTGCCCTGACACAGCTGTTCCCTCAGACCTCCCCATGCTGGCTTCCCTCCTCTTGCAGGCTGCTGCAAATAAATAAGACTAAATAAGAGGATCTTTCAATCCCAGTTATCTGACCAAGAAAAATCCCAGCATAAACTCACAGATCATTTTGCAGGGCCATACAGGAAAACTGGGTGCAGAGGGAGGATGGTTTAGAATCATAGAATGGGTTAGGTTGGAAGGGACCTTAAAGCTCATCTCATTCCACCCCCTGCCATGGGCAGGGACACCTTCCACCAGCCCAGGTTGCTCCAAGCCCCCTCCAACCTGGCCTTGGACACTTCCAGGTCTGGGGCAGCCACAGCTTCTCTGGGCAACCTGTGCCAGGGCCTCCCCACCCTCACAGGGAAGAATTCCTTCCCAGTATCCCACCCAACCCTGTGGCAGTGGGAAGCCATTCCCCCCCGATTCCTCTGTCTGTACATTTACAGAACTACATGGACAGCAAATCCAGCCACGTGACAGGACACAGCAAAGCCCCAGCTGATCATGCTGCCATGAGGCACTTTGTGGACAACATGCTGAAGGATATCCGGGCTTCCTACAAGTCTCGGGAAGAGCAGCTGGCTCGGGCAGCACGGGGGTACAAGAAGCGCATGAAGGACTTGGTGAAGAAGCACCAGAACCTGCTGATTGCCTATGGGTAAGGCTCAGACAGGCTCTGGGCCACCTCTGCCTTCAGGAGCAAGTGAAGTGCCCCACACACCCACCCCACTGTCCTAGAGGGAGGCAAATGGGGCTCCCGGGGGGAGCAGGGGATGTGGAGTGCACGTTCTCCCGACAATCCAGGATGGAGGTGCCTCCAGCTGCCCGTCAGGGAGCGCTGGACACCATGGAGCTGCTTTGCACATATGTTCCTCCCACGTAAAATTCAGGGTGAGAGATTGATCCCACGTTGGATGGTGTGGAAATGCAGAGGTACCACAAATAGCTCCACCTCCCAGCCCGTCCCTGCAGCGCTTTCAGCTCCACTCCACAGCTCTCTCAGCAGCTTGGGCTGTGGGAAGCTGTAGAAATACTTGTGGTACAAAATCCACAAATAGCTCTAGGACAAGCTCCCCTCAGAAACTCTCCCAGGAATGCTCCCACTTATCCTTTGCAGGTGGCCAGAAACCAGCGGGTCCCAGGGGAATGGTACCTGCAGGAGCAGCAGAACTGCTCAGTGTTGTCACCCAAAAAAGCAACCAGGGACTGACCCCTCTGGCACATTACAGGCTCCAGCGAGAGCAGATTCGGTCCCTGGGGAGCGGTGCTGTGGATTGTGGCCCTGCTGAGCTCCACTTCTGCATCTCAGACCCAGAGCTGCTCACAAACTCCAGCCGGGAGCTGAACCGGTTGCAGGAGGAAAAGGCGAGGCTGGAGATGCAGCTCCAGGAGCTGCAAAAGGTGGAGGCTGGGCAGGGAAACGGGGTGGGTGGTGGGGAGAGTCTTGCAGGTGACACTGAGCCCCTTTCTTAGGCATTCACAGGGTTGTTTAGGTTGGGAAAGCCCTCCAGGATCAAGTCCAGCCATTCCCCCAGCACTGCCAAGGCCACCACTGAACCGTGTTCCCAGGTGCCACATCCACCCTCTCCCTGAGGATTTGCTGTGCCCGTGGCACAGGCAGGGAATATTCCAGTCATCTCCCAGTCACAGAATCATGGAATCCCCGAATGACTCAGTGTTGGAAAAGACCTTAAAAGTTCATCTTGTTCCTCCATGGGCAGGGACACCTTCCACTAGCCCAGATTGCTCCAAGCCCCATCCAACCCCACCTTGGACACTTCCAAGGATGGGAGGAATATCTCTTGATTTGCATGGAATGCATTTATTTAAAAATTCGGAGTACAGGAGACCTAAAACCTTAAGATTCTACAGCACATCATTTCCTTGCCAGGGCACTGGTGGCTGTGGGAGTGCTGGGGTACACTGTGCCACTTCAGGGGGGGCTTACAAAAAAGGGGGAGAGTGACTTTTACAGGGCAGAGAGTGATAGGGCAAGAGGAACAGATTTAAACTAAAAGATGAGAGATTTAGGTTGGGTGTTAGGAAGAAATTCTCCCCTGTGAGGGTGGGCAGGCCCTGGCACAGGTTGCCCAGAGAAGCTGTGGCTGCCCCTGGATCCCTGGAAGTGTCCAAGGCCAGGTTGGACGGGGCTTGGAGCAACCTGGGTGGTGGAAGGTGTTCCTGCCCATGGCAGGGGCTGGGACTGGATGAGCTTTGAGGTGCCTTTGAACCCAGCCCATTCCATGACATGATTTCCATGGCAGTGGCAGGATCTGGGATAGCAATGGTTGAATGCTTACAGGAATCCTGCTCTTCTTTTGCCTCCAGAAAAGACTGAAAGAAGCCTCTGCCTTTCCACTGCCTCCAGAGCAGTAAGTGCTGTTTGTCTGGGAGGATATCTGTCATTCCAAATTCTCCTTACTGTGTGCATTGAGGAATCTTTTTTGCTTGCTTGGAGACAGCAATAAACAGGGAGAAAGGGAGCTTCTGGGCCTGCTCTGGGGAGAGCAGCTGGCTGTCCCCTCAGCACAGCCCTTCCCGTGGGGAAGAGAGTTGGTCATTTGGGCCTTGATCCAAGAAAGCTCTTAAGCATATATTTGATTTAATCCTGTTTATAGTCCCACTGACCTCTTTAGAAGCTGAAATTAAGCATATGCCCAAGTGCTTTGGTGGATCACAACCTGAGAAAGCACTAAGGAACACCACCAGTTTGGGATGGTCCTGTTTCTCCTCCCTCCCAGCACAGGAGCTGGGCTGGAACTCTTTGGTGCCACTGTGCTGATGCCTCCCTGGCTTCCTAACAGGCTCTGGATTTGCTCATTTTTTGATGAGTCTCTTCCCCCTGCTCTGTTTTTCTGCTGAAACTCGAACAGCTATAGCTGTGGAGAGCTGGAACAAAGCATAGGAGAAACCTGAGCTGGGATTTTTCAGCATTTTAAGATGTGGTCACCCAGAAAACACGTCAGGTATTCCATTAGCTGGGTGCCAGCACCGAGGAGTGGGTCAGTGCCACAGCCACTGGGCTCTGCAGGGCTCTCAGGTACGAGCTCTAATTCCTGCTTCTTGCTTTTATGATAAAAGTACGGAATGGTTTGGGTTGGAAGGGACCTTAAAGACCATCTCATTCCACCCCCCCATGCCGTGGAGGCTTATCAGCTGCATGGACTCCCTGTTTATTGTCCCCTTGTCTTCTGGCTCCCATGGAATCCCAGCCGGGATCTCCCTGGGCTGGGAAGCTGCAGCCACTGGGAGCACAATGCATTCCTCCCTTCACACAGCCCAAATTCCCCGAGCATCAGATGTGACCTGTTATTTTCCTCACTCAGACTGGGAGGGAGTGGGAAGGGCTTTCCCACGCCGGGCTGAGCAGACAGCTCACCTATCGTGCTCGCTGACCAGAACGGGCTGTGCTCCCAGCACCAGCCCCTGGCATTGATGGCTCTCTGTTCCCACCAGACTCAGCCCTGCAGTGGCAGGTTCAGGGCTCTCTCTGCACAGAGGCCTCCAATGAGCGAGTGATGATGTGATTTGGAACAGGCCCAGCTGCCGTGGTGGGGAATCCCAGGCTTGGCAGAAGGGCCGTGACTCCCGTGCCTGGGCACAGGGATGGTGCCGCATGCCCCAAAGAGGTCTGGGCGTTGGGAGAGGAAAGGATCAAGGGCTGGGGTTCATGGTGGGATGGGCATGAGCTGTGTGGAGCTGTGGGTGGGCTGGATTTGATATCTGGGCTTGGTCCAAATATGCTCTTCTCTCGTAGGCAGCTGGACGAGGAGGGCTGGGCAGAGGTCCGGAAGCAGCTCCGGGAATTGGCACACACCACCCAGGTAAAGGTCTGGAACAGCCTGCTGGAGTGAAAGCTTATCCCTCACCCACATGCAAAGATGTGCTGCCCTGGGGCTGATGTGCTGCTCCAGGCTGGAGTGGCGAAACTTTCACAGAATCACAGAATATCCCAAGTTGGAAGGGACACACAAGGATCATCCAGTCCAACTCCTGGCCCTGCACAGACATCCCAGCAATCCCACCCTGTCCCTGAGAGCATTGCCCAAACACTCCTGGAGCTCTGGCAGCCTTGGGGCCGTGCCCACTGCCCTGGGGACCACTTTCCATGAAGCCTTGCTGTGGCTTTGGCCTTGGCCCACCCACTGATGCTGACAGGTCCCAGCGGGTGATGTCTCAAGGCCCTGCTGTCCCTGCTGCTAAAGGAAGGAGAGCGGCCCCTCATCACTCCTGCCTGTGTTTCAGATTTCAGAACAACCATCTTGGCATCTCTGTAACAAGCTGGTGGTGCCTGTCCCCTGTGCTGGCACTGCTGAGGCACCCCCAATCCTGGGGTCAGTTTTGGGCCCCACATGACAAAAAGGACACTGAGGGGCTGGAGTGTGTGCAGGGAAGGGAAGGGAGCTGGGAAGGGGCTGGAGCAGCAGGAGCAGCTGAGGGAGCTGGGGGGCTCAGCCTGGAGAAAAGGAGGCTCAGGGGGGACCTTCTGGCTCTGCAACTCCCTGACAGGAGGGGGGAGCTGGGGGGAATCGGGTTCTGCTCCCAGGGAACAGGGGACAGGACAAGAGAAAACAGCCTGAAGTTGTGCCAGGGGGCGTTTAGGTTGGATATTGGGAAAATTTCTTCACTGAAAGGGTGGTCAGGCTCTGACACAGCTGCCCAGGGTAGAGTCCCCATTTCTGGAGTGATTTAAAAGCCCTGTGGATGTGGCACTTGGGGACATGGGTTAGTGGTGGCCTTGGCAGTGCTGCAGAAGTGGCTGGACTTGATGATTTTAGAGGGCTTTTCCAACCTACATGATTCCAGGATTCCATGGTTCTGTTTGACCTGGTTCAAGTCTAGGCTGAATCTGAATCAGCTCCCCAGTCTGGTTCCCCCTGGGTGCAAAGATATTCTCTTCCATGCCGTGCCTTTCCCTGCCCACAGTGACCTGAGGAAGGGCTCCCCATGCCCCGGGGATGTTGAAAGCTGAACACCTGCACTGGGTGTATTTTTGTTGCCAAACAACCAGAGCTGTCGTGGCTGAGAGGCCAGAGCGATGGGGAAGTGGTTGGAAGGGCCTGGCAGAGAGGGACTGAGCAACTTCACTCCAATCCCACAGCTCTCCCTGTTTTCTCCCTGTTTCTCTGCCCATCCAGGAGGATCTGGAGCAGGAGAGGAGCCAGCTCCTGACTCGGGCTGTCATGGCAGAGGAGCAGGTGCTGGAGCTGCAGGAGTACATAGATCAGCATCTTGCCAGGTGAGGTGGTGGAGTCCTCCTGCTCTGCCCTGCGCTCCCAGTTCACCTCCAGGCTCATTGCCAGGGACATCATGGTGCCCACCACGCTGCCACAGCACTGCCAGCACGGCTGATGTCCTGCTGCATCTCCAGCTGTGCAGGCAGCTGCCACCAGCCCTTTTTCCCCAGGGCAGGGGGACACACATGCCCAGCCACATGTCTCCTTCCCTCTGTGCTCACCCATCCTTTGGAGGAATCATAGAATTATGGAATGCTTCGGATTGAAAGGGACCTTAAAACCCATCCAGTTCCACCTTCCTGCCATGGGCACTGGAAGGGGCTCTAAGGTCTCCTTGGAGCCTTCAGAAGGGGCTAAGAGGGCGTTGCCTAACATACAAAGCCTCCCAGGAGCCCCCTGATCCATGTTCCTCTCTCCCTGGCCCATCCTGCCCCGGAGCAGGGAGAGCAGCTCCTGGGGCAGGGCCTGTCTGTGGGAGCACAATCCCCCTCCCCAGCCGGGAACTCGGGTCAGGGCTCTCTGCAGAGCCCATGAACACCTTGGAGATGAAAGGCTGGGGGTTCCCACTTGCCAGGCATGGCTCAGTGCCTGGGGACACTGTGCTGCTTCCCACTGCAGGTACAAGCGGGAGATCCTGCGGCTCAGGAACGCCGAGGGCAGCGAGGGGCCACGTGCGCTCAGTGCCAGGGCAGCTGCTGCTCCCCCCCTGCCCAGAGCCAGGGCTGTCAGCCACGATCCATAGCACTCCATGAGGAGCAGCACCGGCGTAGGGAGGGGCAGGATTCAAAGCAGGAGGTTTGTGTTCTGTGGACTGCCAGGCAAGCACCCTGCCCAGGCTGGGAGCTGCGAGGGAAAGCACGTGGGTGTTCCCCGTCTGGAGTTCACAGCACTAAAATGACACAAGACAACTGTGTCTCGTCTTTCCTCGCCTATCCCTGGGCTGCAGGAATTCTGCTGTTCCCTGAGCACATCACGGACACGGGCTCAGGTTCCCAGGCAGCTCTGTAATGCCGGGCTGCAGGGACAGGTTCCTGTTCCTGCTGGAACATTTCTGCTGTCTGAGACCTGGACCAGAGCCCGAGGGCTGCTCCTGCCTCGCTCTCCTCCCCTCCCCGCTCCCGTGAGATGGAGCCAAGGCTGGCTCAAGCCACGCTGAGGCTGGACAAAGGGATGAGCTGCTCTTTACTTGTGAGGGTGGGCAGGCCCTGGCACAGGTTGCCCAGAGAAGCTGTGGCTGCCCCATCCCTGGAAGTGTCCAAGGCCAGGCTGGATGGGCCTTGGAGCAACCTGGGCTGGTGGGAGGTGTCCCTGCCCATGGCAGGGGGTGGAAGGAGATGAACTTTAGGGTCCCTTCCCACCCAAACCATTCCATGATCTTAAGATTCTGCAGTGGGAAAACCCGTTTTTCCTGTGTTTGAATGGAAAATGGAATTTACATAGATGAGCAGGGCCAAGCTGATCCTTCAGGGGAGGTGAGCTGGACACACTCCCTCTTGTGTTACCTTCTAAGGGATGGTGGAGCAAAGACAGAGTCCAGGACTGATGGATGCTCTGGCTCCAGGATTGTCCTGCAGCTCAAAGGCGAACCAAAACCCTCAAAACCAACAACCAACCAAATATTTATTTTGAAAAATTAAATAAAGTAGCCAACATACAGAAAGAGGCACTGGAGCTTTAGTCCTTAAATCTTGCGTTAATCGCAGGATTTCCAAGTCTGATTTTTTTCCTCCCTTGCTTCTCCCAAACTCTTTGGAAAACTGAGTGACTGCCACCCTGCAAGTCCCCAGGACAAATCCTGGCCAAGCACTGCTGTCCTGAGCTGAGCCTAGGGCTGGAGAGGCTCTGCCCCTTAATGCCAGGCTTAACGAGGCTGCTGTCAGACTGAGCTTAACGAGGCTGCTGTCAGACTGGGCTTCCCTGGGCGCTGCTCTGCGCTGCTTGACGCACCTCCTTGATGTCATAGGCCCAGACCTGCTCCAGCCCCTGCCCCAGGGTGCTGCTGGCGGTCCAGGACGGGAAGGGGAAGCGTCCAGACACCACCCGGGCCCCGTCGGGGAGTTCTGCCAGGAGCTTCGTGGCCAAGGGAGGTTTCTGGGGAGAGAAGAGCCAGAGCCAGGCAAACCTTAGGACATGGTCAGGTAGTGGCAGTGCCACCAGGACCACAGGGCAGCTTCTGGGCACAGCCAGTGGGTCCCGAGCAGGGGCATCAAGCATTCAAAGCACAGGGCTGGTGCTGGCTCGGTGTAAGGCTGGGACCAGGAGTGATGAGCAACAGGACAAGAGAAACAGCCTCAAGTTGTGCCAGGGGAGGTTTAGATTGGATATGGTTTTATAAATCCTGGTGCTGCTGAGCACCAAACCACTCGCTCACAGCAATGCCCACTTGGCCTTATTCTGTCCCAGATCCCCCCTCTTTTCCAAGAAAACCCTCCTTGAGCTCCCCCTGAACAACTCAAGAGTGTGAGGGACCAACTTACCACGCTGGGGGCCAGGAACACGATCACATTGTTGCAGTCGGAAAGATCCACCTTAAAAGAGCAGGAAAAGGGGAATGAGAGAAGCAACAGGCACAGGGGGAGCAGGGGGAATCATCTAAGCATCCTAGCTTTGTGGTTGATCTTCTTCTGAACCTCGGAGGGTGCAAAGATGCCTCAAGACATGTGGGATGGGGATATGTGGGTGTGAAAGCAGCACCTATTGGAAAACACCTGCCTCCAGCATCATCCCAGAACCACATTCCCTGATGGATTCTCTCCAGTCAGGCTGTGGGTACCTGATGTTAGCCTTAGAAGCTTATCACTGTGTCAGCAGCACCCAGACCTCTCCTCAAAGCCACTCCAAGAAGGAGCTCTGCCATTCCCCTGGAAAGGAGGGTGGTTTTCCACTTCCCTGGGGAAGCAGCAAGCAGCCACCAGCAAAGCCAGCCTGGAGATGCAGACAGAGCCCTGGCCCTGCCCTGGCACAGCCAGACCCTCGGGACACTGTTACCTTCCACAGATCTTCCTTCAAGAAGGAGACCTTGCCGTGGTACCCGGCCCTCCAGGCGCGGTACTTGGCGAGACGCAGCAGCCAGGGATTGAGCTCATAGCCCAGGGCTGGCCTCAGGCCCTGCTTGTAAGCCTCGACCACCTGGAGAGGGAAGAGAGTTGAAACTCAAAGGACCTCAGTGTTGACTCTGGGGGGGCTATTTGGGGGGACAGGGGCTGCTGCCCAGCTCCACTCCCTCCCTCCAGCTGGCTCACGGGCAGGGTGACCTTGGTTCCCAGCACCTTCCAGAGCATGCATTCCCACCCTGCTCCCTGCATGTGATGTCTTCTAGGGTTGTCTAGGACCACATACAACTATCTAGGGTCACCTAGGACCACCTAAGGCTGTCTAGGGCCATCTAGGACTCTCTAGGACCTCCTAGGACAGTCTAGGACTATATAGGGCTACTTAGGACAGCTGTCTGTGGCCATTTAGGACCATGCAGGGTCATCTAGGACCATTTGGCACCATCTAGTTCTGTTTTGGAACTGCCTAGGACCACCCAGGACCCTCTGAGACCCCCTATGGTGGTCCCATACCACAGCCAGGAGGACCATCCAGACCCAGAGCCAGAAGCGGGGCAGCCCGTGTGTGTGGGTCTCCCATCCACCCTCCCGGTGAGCGCAGGCCCCTCTCCCTGCCCTCTGCCCACCCTGAGCACCCCAAAGCACCCCCCGTGCCAGCCCTTACGAGCCGTCCATCTCCCGAGCCCAGATCCACCGTCTTGCCCGCTCGTCCCCGCAGCAGGGCCAGGGCGTTCGCCACTTGCCGGGGGCTGGAGGGCTGGTAGGGCACCTGTGGGGGCACAGGGGGGGTCAGGGCGGGGGGTCAGGTGGGGAGGGCGGTGACGGGGGCCGGGGGTGTCGGGGGGTACCTGCAGCCGCAGGGGGACGCGGCGAAAGCCGGGCATCAGCACGACCGCCCAGGCGGCCCAGGCGGTCGCCCCGCTGGCCACGGCCAGGGCCAGCAGCCCCCGCCCGCCCAGGGCCGCCCCGCCCCGCTCCCAGCCCGGCTCCCCCGGCTCCCAGCCCGGCTCCCCCGGCTCCATGGCCGCCGGAAGGGGAGGAGAGCCGGGCCCGGCGCCTTCCGCCGGCTGCGGGCACCGGGGGCAGCGGGGCGGGCACGGAGAGGGGAGCTCGGGCTGCCCCCGCCCCGCGGGACTCCCTGTGCGGGACACGGGGGCTCAGGGGCGGCAGCGCCGGGAGCGGGGGGAGCAGTTTGTGTGTGTGTGTGAGTGTGTGTGTGTCAGAGTGTGAGTGTGTGTGTGTCTGTGTGTGTGTCTGTGTGTGTGTGTGTGTGTCCCTGTGTGTGTCACTGTGTGTGTGTGTCTGTGTGTCTGTGTGTGTCTCTGTGTGTGTGTGTGTCAGTGTGTGTGTGTTAGTGTGTGTGTCACTGTGTGTTTGTGTGTGTGTGTGTCTGTGTCTGTGTGTCAATGTGTGCGTGTGTGCGTCAGTGTGTGTGTCTCTACTTGCACAGCTGTGCAAATATGTGTGTGTGCACAGCTCTGTGTGTGTTTGTGCGTGGTTGTGTTTAAGCACAGCTCTTTGTGTGTTTGTGCACAGTTGTGTGTGTTTGTGTTTGTGCACAGCTCTGTGTGTGTGTGCAGAGCTCTGTGTGTGTGTGCAGAGCTGTGTGACTGTGTCTGTTTGCACAGCTCTGTGTGTGTGCAGAGCTCTGTGTGTGTGTGCAGAGCTCTGTGTGTGTGTGCAGAGCTGTGTGGCTGTGTCTGTTTGCACAGCACTGTGTCAGTCTGTGCACAGCTGTGTGAAGAGGAGCCAGCGTGTGCCCAGGTGGGCGAGAAGGCCAATGGCATCCTGGCCTGGGTCAGGAACAGTATGGCCAGCAGGACCATGGCAGTGATTCTGCCCTTGGACTGGGCACTGGTGAGGCCACACCTTGAGAGCTGTGTGCAGTTCTGGGCCCCTCAGTTTAGGAAGGATGTTTGAGGTGCTGGAGCAGGTCCAGAGAAGGGCAACAAGGTTGGTGAAGAGTCTGGAGCACAGCTCCTGTGAGGAGCAGCTGAGGGAGCTGGAGGTCTCCGCCTGGAGAGGAGCAGGCTCAGGGGAGACCTTCTCACTCTCTACAACTCCCTGACAGGAGGGGGGAGCCAGGTGGGGGTCGGTCTCTTCTCCCAGGCAACCAGCAGTAGGACAAGAGGGCAAGGCCTTAAGCTGCACCAGGGAAGGTTTAGGTTGGACATGAGGAAGAAATTTTATGCAGAAAGAGTGATTGGGTATTGGAATGGGCTGTCCAGGGTGGTGGTGGAGTCACAGTCCCTGGAGGTATTTAAGAACTTAGTGCCATGGTCTAGATAACAAGGTGGGTCATGGGCTGGACTCTATGATCTCAGAGGTCTTTTCCAACCTCCCTGATCCTGCGACTCTGCGCATGGAGTTGTGCTCAGCTGTGTGCGTGGCTGTGCACAGGCTGTGCATGGTGGTGTGCAGGTTGTGTGTGATGGTGTGCAGGTTGTGCATGGTGGTGTGCAGGTTGTGCGTGGCCGTGTGGCTGTGCACAGCTGTGTGTGATGGTGTGCAGGTTGTGTGTGGTGGTGGTCAGGTTGTGTGTGCTGGTGGTCAGGTTGTGTGTGGTGGTGTGCAGGTTGTGTGTGATGGTGTGCAGGTTGTGTGTGATGGTGTGCAGGTTGTATGTGGTGGTGTGCAGGTTGTGCGTGGTGGTGTGCAGGTTGTGTGTGGTGGTGTGCAGGTTGTGTGTGATGGTGTGCAGGTTGTGCATGGTGGTGTGCAGGTTGTGTGTGGTGGTGTTCAGGTTGTGCATGACTGTGTGGCTGTGCAGCCATGTGTGGTTGTGTGCAGCTCTGTGTGGTTTTCCGTGGCTGTGGGTGCTCATGGGAGTGGCTGGGAGCGGCTGTGCATGGCTGTGTTCAGTTGTTATGGGGTTGTTGTGGGGTTGTTGTGAGGTTGTTACAGGGCTGTGCACAGCCCTGCCCCGTTGGTGGGGGCTGTGCCTGAGGCAGCCGGTGGGTTTCCTGCTGCGAGGCAGCAGCGACTGTGGGAAAATTCCAGGCAGTGGGATGCAGGGGGGGCAGCCCAGCCCCACAGCCCCTGCCCACCCCCAGTTAATGATCCCCCAAATCCAACCCAACCGCAGGAACAACACCCACTCAATGAGGGGCACAAAGGCCCGTGTGGCCACATGTCACCAAGGATGTCACTACTGTCACCTCCCCCTGCTCCCCCCTTGGCCTGTAGGTCAGTATGTGCAGGGCTTCCCTCCAGCACTGTTTTGGGGTGTCCCCAGAGAGCTCAGAAGGGGATCTGGGGGGACCTCATATCCTTGCCACAGGGCCACCAGCCTTGTCACAAGCCTTGGTGTCCCCGAGGCCATTGCTGGTGTAGGAAAGAACCCTGATGGCCTGGGAAGGGCTTTGGGGTGCAGGGAAGTGGAACTGGGGAGAGGAATTCCCACCTCCTCAGCCCTGAGGGCAGCACAGCCCCCCAGCACCAGCCCCCCTGGAGCCCCTCTTTGCTGATGAGCTGAGAGTGGAGCTGCCAAAGGCAACACGTGTTTCTGCTCCATCTCCCCCTGATTTGTGGGAACCAAACGGAATGAGGATGCACACGCACCCACATGTACCCACACATGTGTTTTGCCCCCAAACATGCAGCTCAGGGGGCTTAACAACAACCAGACCCCATTAATCACATTCTGTGGAGCAGCCGTGGGGCTCCAATGGGGAGGTGAAACCATCCCCCAAATACATCCCAGGGCTGTTCCCTGCCCGGCCCCCCCCAAATCGGGGGTCACGGGGATCACCCCGATTTTCCGGTTTCTGATTTTTCTCGCTGGCAGGTGGAGTTGGTTAAAGCAGAAAATCCAGGGAAATCGGAGCTGAGGGAAGGGGGGAGGGGGGGGCCAGCAGGCTGCAGAGGAGGAGGATGGTCCATGGGGATGAGCCGGTCCCTGGAGCAGCCCGAGGGCCCCCGCGGTGCTGCAGAGCAAATTAATTAAGGAAGCGATTCCCAGGCAGGGCTGAGCCCTCCTTGCTGGGCCCCCGGGATTTAGCAGGGTGGTGGCAGCTTCCCCTGCTGCCCCCGCCCAGGGGTGCCCGCAGCATCTCGGGGTGCCGGGACGAGCAGGTGGCCGGGCGAGGGGACCAGTTGGGATGTGTCGCTGGAGCCAAAGAGCTTTTAATCCTCCTCTTTCCAGGCCAGCTTCCCCCCGCCGGGGCCGCGGCGGCTGCAAAGCAGCCCTGACCGCCAGGAATTTGTCGCTATGTGCTGGGAAAGCTGCTTCCCACCAGCTGTCGGCGGCCGGACACGCCGGGCGCAGGCGCCTTGCACGGGGGTGAGGGGCCGTGGGGCCCTGCCCTGCCCCCAGCATCCCTCCCCGCGCTGGGATGGTGCTGCTTCGGCTTCATCCTGACCGAAGCAGGGAGGGGGAGGGGGGCTGGAAGCACCCCCCGATGGCCAAGTTTGGGGTGCAGCGCCCCAAGGGGTGGCAGGGCTGGAGGGTGTCCTCGGAGTCACCAGGCTCTTGCTTCTCCTCTTGCCCAGGGCTGTGGGCTAGAGCTTCTCCCGGCCCCAGGGGCCTCATCCTGACCCTCTGGGGCATCTCTGAGCGCCAGAGGCCTTGTCATGAGTTTATGGGGCTTCCCTGAACTCCAGAAGCATCCTGACCCTATGGGGCATCCCCCAAACCCCAAGGGCATCATCTGACCCTGTAGGGCATTTCATAACCCCAGGAGCATCATCCTGACCCTGTGGGGTATCTCTGAACCCCAGAGGCCTCATCCTGAGCTTGTGAGACATCCCCCTGTCCCAGGGGTATCATCCTGACCCTATGGATTATCTCCACACCTCAGGGCCCTCCTCTAGAGCTGATGAGGGATGATCCTGACCCTGCTGGGCACCTCCTGGTCTCAGGGGCATCATCCTGACCCTGCAGGATATCTCTGAACCCCAGCGTCCTCATCCTGAGTTTATGAGACTCCCCCCAGTCTCAGGGGCATTCTCAACCCTATGGGGTATCCTCAAACCCAGGAGCCTCATCCTGACCCTATAGGGCATCCCCTAAGCCCAGAAGCATCACCCTGACACTATTGGGGAATCTCCAAACCCCAGGGACATTCATCCTGACCCTACTGGGGACCCCCTGCCCCCCAGGGACACCCCCTTGCTCATGCCAGCCCCTGGCTCTGGGGTGCAGCGGGCAGGGTGGGCAGGGCAGGCAGGATGCCGGGGGGTTCCTGGGGGTCCCTGCTCGGGGTGGGGGCTGCAGGGAGGGCTGAGCGGGCCGGCCGCCTTTGTGCCTCCCCTTTGTGCCCCGCGATTCACACGTTCGGCTTTTATCAGGCAGCCGGGAAGGAGGAGGGTGAAGGGGGCAGGAGAGGGGGGAGAAGGGCTGCAGGGGGGGAAATGGCGGGAAACGGCGGCTCCCTTTGTGTGACGGGGAAGGGACAGGGACCGGCGGGACAGCCGGCAGTGCCACCACGCTGTGTTTTGCCCTCCCAGCGTGGGCACCAACCTGCAGTGTGACTGAAGGGATGCACAGTCCCCAGAGGGCTGGGATGTGTAGACACTTGGGTCCACAATGAGGCTAATCCTGTGAAATAGGAGCTACAGGAACCTCCTTGGGCACATTTGCACTGAGGGAGCTGTTTTTGCGGTGCTACTGTCCCTGGGGTCCCCAAAACCCCCTTTCTGGGGGTGTGGGTAAATGGGTGGGGGGCTTTTGGAGCAGGCCTGGCTGGATCATCCCCGTGGATGTTGCAGGCAGCCGTGCTGGGTGGGCACCACGGTGGGCAGCCTTTCCTGGGCTCACAGGGTGCTACCACAACCCTTCACCATGGCCACCCTCTCTGAGCCCCTCCAGCCCCCCCAGCTCCACACGGTGTCCCCGATCCTGCTCCCCCTCGCTGCACTGCCTCACACCACATTTTCCATCCTGCAGAGGAAAAATTCCCGGAATGGAGTTTGTCTCATTGTGTTTTCACCCTCCACGGCCTTGCTCTGTGCCAAGAGGCCAGGCAGGAATATGGCTTGGCCAGGGTTGGACTCTGCTCTTGGGGAAATGCTCAGATGCCTGACCCCGGGGCGATGGAGGTGCCAGAGCCATAGGATGCTGCCTGGGAGGAGCTGTGATCCCCATCCCACAGTGGGGAAACTGAGGCACCAGCTGCCTGGTTGCCCTGTGGGATGATCCCATGGGAATTGTCAGTGCCCTGGCCGGGGCCCAGCACTGCAGGAGCCGGCACCGGGGGAAGGGAGGGCGGGTGACCCAACCTGACACGAGGCACAGGGCACTAAAAACAGCCCCAAAACCTCTGTGGCAGAGGCTGAGCAGAGTAACAGCCATTTCCGCCACAGCAGAATGAGCTGGTTTGACCAAATAAACAGATTTGAAGAAAAACAAGAGGTTTTGCTGCGGGACAAAAAAAAGTGCCGGATGCTCCGTGCATTAAACGCCGTCATTTGGCCAAGAGGAATGTGCTGGATCGAGGGGCTGGAGCAGCCAGGATTTACCCCTGGAGTGAACAGAGGATGCCGTGGGCAGCACAATTCCCTTTGCACCTCGTTTATTGCTTTTCCAGCCTCGTTTTTCCTCCTCCGCTGGGTTTCCCACTCCTTCCCCCTTCCCCCTGCCCTGCTTGGCTCCTGCCTGCTGCCAAATTCCAGGGGGATACTGGCATCCTCCAGCACCCGGCACGGAGCATCCCCCTCCCCAGGGCCACATCCTGCCCTCAGAGCCCAGCCCAGCCCCAAAATGGGGCAGTAAAAGGGTAAAATGAAAATACATCCATATAAAATTGGCAGTAAGACATAAAATAAGCATCAAACCCTTCTCAAGGGAAAACATGTGTTGTGTATCAAACCCACCAGGATCTTATCACAGCCAGATCATTCTATACACACACACATATAGATATTTATATTTAATTAAGCTCCAAAGCCCACAGCATTCTTTGGAAACAGTTTTTTGGCAAGGGAAAGTGTGTTGTGGTCAGCAGAGGCACCAAACACCCAGCAGTTCATCCTGGATGGCGATATTTGAAAAGGCACTTTTGAAACAAGACTGAGAAGTTTGTTAAAGTACAAGTGGATGTGTTGCATGAGCCTGGTTTGGGTGGTCTGGGGGGCTCAGGGGCTTGGGGGGGCTCAGGAGCTGTGCTTTCCTCTGATGAGTCCCTGTGGGCATCACTGATGAGGAGGAAAGGTCCCTGCTTGGGGTCTTGTGCTCCATCCCCAGTTGAGTGGCTCATGTCCCATCCCCTGTTGGGGTTCTCATGCCCAATCCCAGCTGGGGGTCCTGTGCCCCATCCCCACCAGGGGGTTCCATATCCCAATCCTGTCTGGGGGTCCTGTTCCCCATCCCCAGCTGGGGGTCCCGGATCCCATCCCTGTCCAGGGGTCCCATCCCCTCACTACCCCCAGGGACACAGCACACCAGAGGAGCAGGAGCCCGAGGCAGGGGCTGGATGGGGGCAGTGGAGGGGTGGGAGTGAGCAGGGTTGAGATGCTGGAATGGCACAGCCTGGCACAATGAGGCCTTGTGGCTGGTGGCTCTGACAAGAATCAGCCCTGACAGCAGCTCTGTCGGCAGAGTCACCCACCCAGCATGGGACCACCCCAACCCCCTCACCCTGGGATACCCAGGGAGAGAGAGAGACCCCAAAGTGACCCATACCAGGGGATGCAGCATGTGCAATATCTGTCTGTATAGATAGATATATAGATATATAAACATCAGGGATGTTTCCAGCCCTGCAGGAGGCAGGACTGATAGCTGGAGCTGGCACAGGGGGAGGCAGGTGACACACAGCAGCACCGGCACTCACAGCACTGGAACTCACTGTGGTGCCCATCACTGAACATCCCACCCAGCTTTTTGAAAACAAGAGCCACACGCTACAAATACAGCTTAGTTTATAAAAAAAAAAAAAAAGTCACAAATTTGGTATCGTTATAACTTTAGTGCACATACAATGCCCCCCACCCCCACGGTCCAAAATTCCCCCCTGCTGGCACGTTGTGCCTCACTGCCAGTCACCCGTGGGCTGCCAGTGACGGGTGGCACAGTGACCTCTCCCTGTTCCCATGGCACCTTCCTGCACTGGCGCTTTGGTCCTGCCCCGGCTGTGCCAAGGGCACCTCTGCTCAGCCTTCTTCCCACCTCACCATTCCCCTTGCTCCCCTCGGCCTCACTCCTCTTCCTCAGCATCCACTCCACAGCTCCTGCCTGTGCCCTGCACTGCAGGCAGGGCCAGGGCCAGGCTCGCTGCTGCCCACTCCCTCTTCCACCCTCAACATTGCAAATCCATCTCCTGGCCCTTCCACGCCCCATTGTGCCCACCGTGTCCCTGGACTGGCCACCACGGCCACCCACCCTCGAGCCCTGCCAGGGGCTGGGGGTCCGGCTGCCCCTGCCCCACTTGCCCCACAGCATCTCCTGAGCATGCAGCACCCCAGTCCCCTGGGAGCCCCGACCCCGTGCCACTGCACCCCTCACCCAGGCGGGTCCCTGGGTGCCCACGGACAAACACGCCCTGGGAAAATCCCTTCTCTTGCAGCAGGATTTTCTCAGAACCCCCGAGCCCGCCAGCAGGTGCTGCCACAGTCCGGCCACGCGGCGAGGGTGGATGCGCTGTGCTCCCTCCGGGCACCGTCCCTGTGCAACCTCTGGGCACCAGCCCTGTGTCCCCCGGGGTACTCTCATTGCCAGGGGTCCCCAGGTCCTGCAGGGCACTCCCGGAGCCGCTCAGTCCACAGGGAACTCGCAGGGGTTCTGGCGCGCGCGCTGGGCCCCCTCGTAGATGCGCTGGAAGTCCCGGTAGCGGGGGGCGCAGCTCAGCCAGGCCTCCCCGAAATGCAGCCACCCCGTGAACAGGAAGGTGCCGGGGCCCGGCTTGACCCCACAGCGCAGGGGAGTGCGGATGCTGCCCATGGGCCGCCCCGGCCGCCCGCCTGCCTGGAAAAGAGGGAACTTCTGGCGGTGGATGCGGGCGGCGCTCACCCCGATGATGGATTCCTGCAGCTCCGCATCGTTGGACACGCTCCGGATGCTGCCACGGATCACTGTGGGGAGAAGGAGGGGAGACGTGTCAGCATGATCCCTGTCCCTGACCATATCCCCATTCCCATCTGCACCTTTGTCTCCATCCCTATTCCCATTCCTATCCCTATCCTTGTCTCCATTCATATCCTCACTCCCATCCCCATCTCTGTCCTCATGTCCATTCCCAACCCCATCCTTGTTCCCACCCACATTCCTACACCCCTTCTCATTCACATCTCCATCTCCATTCCCATGCCAGTCCCTGTCCACATCTCTTCCCTTGTCTCATCCCCACTCCCTTTCCTATTCCCATCCCCTCCTCCATCCTAATCCCAGCTCCCATCCCCATCCCTGTCCATATCCCCATCCCCATTTCCATTCTCATTCTCATCCCTCACCCCTTCTCCATTCCCATCCCTATCCTCACTCCTGCCCCCATTCTCATCTCCATCCCCATTTTCATCCCTGTTCCCATCTCACAGCATCCTCTGCCCCCACTGGCCACAGCCCAGCCCAGCCCGGAGGGGGCCCGGTGCTGCCTGTGGGGCTGTTCCCCCTCTCCGATTTCCCTGGCCCTGGTCCCCACTCACCGAAGTCACTAGTGCAAATGGCCATCAGGATCTCGGTGTCGTTGCACGGCCGACAGGCACCTGCAAGGCCAAGCACAGCCCGTCACCACCCGCCACCACCCGCCACTCCGGGTGGCACTGCAGGGGGACACCACCCCGATCCCGCTCCTCCTCGCCTTCACAGACACCCTGGCGAGGGGAGAGGAACCCGAGGAGGGGGAGGGGACGCTGGGCACTCACCCTCTGCGCCGAGGCTGGCGGCGGGCAGGGCGGGCCGGGCCAGCCAGTCCCCCCGCAGCTCGTAGCGGAAGGCGGCGATGCGGCGGCTGATGTCGGGGTGTGGGGTGGCCTGCAGGAACAGGGCCACCTTCTCCTGGGGCAGCCAGCTGAAACAGCGGGCGCGGGGCCGGGGGGCCTCTGGCAGCAGCAGCTCCAGCACCCCCTCCCTCTCCAGGTAAAGCTGAGCCCCCCGGAACGTTCCGGTGGGTTTGACGCAGGCGGTGATGTGCCGGGGGCTCCCCCCTTTGACGGCGGCCGTGGTGGGGGGCAGGCGGGGGGCCAGGCGGAGCCGAAGGGCCCCCGTGGGGTACAGCCATTCCAGAGAGCCCTCGGCGCAGTGCAGGGACAGCTGCTCCACGCTGCCCGCCTCCTGTGACAGCCCACTGTGAGGGACAGACCCCGTCAGCCGGGACCCGCCAAGGCACGGGGAGCCCCCAGCCCGTGTCACCCCAGCCCGTGTCACCCCAGCCCGTGTCCCCCGGCACGGCAGCACTCCACACTCCCACACAGCACCTCTGCAGAGGCCCGTGGGGTGGCCACAGGGAGGAACAGCACCAAACCCTCAGTGACTTGGACTTGGGGTGCAAGTGCATCATTTGGGGGTGCTTGAGACCCCCCAGCACTTTTAGGAGGGGCTGAGGAGGGGGACAACAGCACAGCCTCCCTTGCACCCAGTGTGGGCTCCCAAGCCACCCCCAGGGTGCCCACAGCCTTGGGGTCACCTGCTCCCGTGCATTCCCACTCTGGGGATCCCCAGTGGGTTCTGGAGTCACACGCTCACGTGTAAATGATACCCGGAGCTACTTCTTTCCCGCGGCATTGTGAGCGCAGGGGGACACGCGGTGAAACCAACCTGGGGGGAGCGGGGACAACCGGGGGGCTGCTTTGTCCCAGCCAGGATGCTGGTGGCTGTGTGGCCCCCATGGTCCCCCAAGCCCCCCGCGTGGGGCAGCCCCTCCTGGAGGGCTCTGGCTCTTTGTTCGGAGTTCGGCGCCTTCGGGCGGTGCTTCGGGCCCTGCCGCGGGGCTGAGGGTCCCGCCGGCCACCGGGATGGGCTTCACGGGTGGAGGTGTTGAGGAAAGGGGTCCCGGAGAGGCGGGGAGCTCCGTGGGGGGACCAGCATCCCTCGGGGGGGGGATGGTCAGTCGCACCCAGGAAGGGGACACTGAGGCAGGGAAAGGTCTCCACATCCCACCCGTGACCCTCCCCACTGATCCAGGAGGGGGGTCAGCCCTGGGGGCCGATGGGGCTGGGGGGAGCAGCCACCCCACTGTTCCCTGCACTTGCCCTGCCCGGGCGGCGGGAGCTCCCCGGGGGGCTGCGAACCCGCGTGTGCCATCCCGCATCCCTCCCGGCGCGCTGCCCCCGGTGTGGTGTTCCCGGTGTGGGTGTTCCCGATCCCGGCGCTACCAGTGCCGGTGTTCCCGGTGCCTACCTGCCCCTCCAGCTGCACTGGTCCGCCGAGACGCCGCCGATGGCCGCCCCCAGCCCGGCCAGGCACAGCGCCCGCAGCGCCCACATGGCCGCGCCCGCGGCGGCCCCGGGCGGCCCGGCCCGGCCCGGCCCTGCCCGCAGCGCTCCCGCACCGGGGCCGGGGCGGCGGGGACGGGGCAGCGCGGCCACCGCCCCGCGGCGCGCCCCGAACTTTCCGCCAATAGCGGCGGAGGGGCGGGCACCGGAGCAGCCCCCTCGGCCCCCTCCCCACCGCCGGGGCACCGGCACTCGCCGCTGCCGCAGCCCCAGAGCCCCCCGGGGCTCCTCCGCAACCCCCGCGATGGGGGGACACCGGCCAAGGGGGGGGCCACGGCTGAGCCTGGGGCACAGGACCCGGAGCAGGGCTGGGACACCCCAGCCTAAGGGCCCTCCCCCCGTGGGGTGCACCCTGAGTTTCTGTGCACCCGTGGCTGTGCACAGCAGGGCTACAGGCACGGCAGGACAGGGACATCCCAGCTGTGCACACCCCGAACTGTGCACACCCCGAACTGTGCACACCCAAAACTGTACACACCCCAACCTATAGCCCAGGCTATGCACACCCCACACGACAGGCCCCCTTGTTTACACAGACCCCCAAGAGTCACACACATCCAACCCTGAGTTACACACACCACAGGCTGTCCAAACCCTGAGTTATGCACACCCCAGGCTGTGTTCCCCCTAAGTTATGCACACCCTAACCTATGCACACCCCAGACTACAGCCCCTCTGGTTTAAACTGCCCCCCAGAACTGTGTACCTGAAAAGTTACACCCCCACAACCTCCATATAACCTACTACCCCCACCCCCAGCAGCAATCCCACCCCCCCCAGACACTTTCCTATCCAAGGGGAGCCCAGGCACGTGGCAGTGGGCCTGACACGGGGGTCACACATGTCCGAACCCACAAGTCCCCCCCCTCCAAACCTCGGGATTTTTTACAGCACCTCCCCTTCCAGCCGCTATTGTGCCACCAGCACAGACCCCACCATTAATTAAGTTTCCATGCAGTGACAGCCCGCCAAAATGTTTGAAATAAACACCGAACAATTGGGATGGGATGATACAGGCCGGGAACAAAGTCCCCGGCCAGAGGGTGGAGCGGAATGGAAATGAGGGATTGTAAATTGGGATGGTGGGAAGAAAGAGGGAAGGGGGAAGGGGAGGGGGAGGCGGGCGGGGAGAGGAGGATTCACAGCCCTCCGGCCATGAAATGATGCTGAAAGAAGTCACGCTGCTGGAATCCGTGGAAAATGAGGGGCCAGAGGGGCTGCGGGTTAAGGTGGAGCGGGTCGGGATGTGGAGGTGTCAGGGGGTTGGGGTGGGGGTCCGGGTGGGGGGCTCTCTGCCTGCTGGCCCTCGTGCTGAGCCATCAGTTGCCTTGTGGAGTTTGCCAGTGGGTGGCTGGGTCCAGGGTCTGGCTGTGCCCCAGAGGGTCACGGTGACCCTGGCATGGGGGGACACGGTCCCGGGGCTGATCTGGTGTCACCATGGGGAACTGAGGCAGGCTGGGCTTGGAGCTGGGCAGGGAATCCAGCCAGGAACCCACAAATGGGTGCCCACGGGCGACATGGCATCAGTGGTGAGGTGGCACCGGAGGTGGGGTGATGCCAGAGATGAGGTGGCACCAGACAGGGACTTCAACCCATCGATACCTATCTCCTACCCGGGTGGGTGCTCAGCACCCTCATTCCCTTGGGACACCCCAGCATGCAGGGAGGTGGGACATGGGTGTTTCAGGCTGGAGGTGGGTGCCACTGTTGCCACAGGCACATGGCAGAGTCTGCCCTAATGTCAGCACCCCGGGGGGAGGGGGTCTGTACCCTCAGTCCCCCAACAGCCCCCGACCCACCTTAAGTGGGTGTTGCTGGTTAAACCTCTGCACCAGCCTGACCAAACCACGGTGGCCACCAGCCCTGGTTTCCCTCCACACGGCATGGGCCACCCCTGCATTTGGGGCATGGCAACTGGGGGGGTCAGGAGCCCCTTTGGTACACCCACCAGAGCTGGGGCTGAGCTGGGACGGGGCAAAGCCCCCCCAGCACCCCGCTATTGTCTCAGATCCCCGGACCAGCTGATGGCGCTGAGCATCTCTGGGCACCCACGGGGATGCCAGCCGTGCCTGGAGCTCTGGCCTGTGGCCTTGTCCCCTGAGTGTGTCCCCAGCACCCCACCGTGTCCCCTTTGTCCCCGGCTGCCGCAGGGGGGGTTGTCCAAGTGGGACTGGGAGGACTTGGGGGGGTGTCTGGGTGCTGCCCGCCCCCTGAGAGCTCCCCGAAGCCTCCGGCCCCTGTGGCGGGTCTGGGACCGCTACGGGCCCCCTTTTGGCCCCGATCCCCCCGGGTGTCTCCGGGATGCTCGGGCTCGCAGTGCCCTCTGGTGACCGCGGTCACTGCGGCCGGGAACCGCCACCCCCGGGCGGGGGACCCCGGTGGATCCCGTGGGACCCGGGTGGGGCGGGGGAAAGCCACGTCCCGCAGAGAAGCAGAGCATCGACTCGTCCCGTGGGACCTTCAAAGACCACCCGGTCCTACCTCTGCCCTGGGCAGAGACATTCCCGCCGGGCCAGGCTGCTCCAGCCCGGTGGGGACCCACAGCTCCTCCAGCTTCTCACTGCCTCCCCTGCAACGTGTTTCCTCCTTATATCCAATCTAAATCCACCCTCTTCCAACCAAAGTTGTCACCCCTTCTCCTGTCTCTACAGGTCCTGGCACAAAGCCTCTCTCCATTGCTATTCCAAGCCCCCTTAAATATTTCCAGGATGCCTGAAGGTCTTCTCCAGGTTGGACAGTCCCATCTCTCCCAGGTTTTCCCCACAGGAGAGTTTCTTCCAGCCCTCTGAGCATTTCTGCGTCCCTTCTGGACCCGCTGTGACCGATGCAGGTCTGCTCTGCCCCAGACCCATCTGTCACCCCAGAACACCTCTGGGCTCCAAGCAGGAGGGGCCCTGGCTCCTCTTTTTTTTTTTGGTGATCCTCCCTCTTCTTGCTGGGTTACCCCAAGGTTTCTCCTTTCTTGGGCAGCCACCATCCAGCAACTCGGGGACCCTGACACGTCCCTGGGACATCTACGCTGCCACAAAGGGTCCCTGTGGGGTGGCTCTGGGCACCCTCCACCCTGTGCCATGGGGGGGGTGATGGCAAGGGCAGGAATGCTCCAGGCTGGGCTGTGCCCACGGGCAAAAATCCTGCCAGAAAGGCAAAATGGGGACTCGGGGTGGCAGGGGATGGAGGAAGGGGAAAGCCTTTCCTGGGATGGGGCTGAGGGGGCTGAGCCCCACACTGGGGTCCCAGAGAGCCCAGTGTGTCAGGGACCCCCAAGCAGTCCAGGATGGGCATGAGAAGTTTGTTTTGGTGGGGCAGGGGATGGGAATGGGTGGGGGTGTCCATGTGGGGGCCAGGTGGGCAGGTTGAACCCCATGGAATGGCTGGGGCTGCACATGAATGGGGGAAACTGAGGCACAGGGTTCTGGCAGCAATCAAACAGAGACCCCCAAGATTTTGGTCATGTGGGGGCCCAGGGGTGCTATGGGGCACTGGGCTGAAGCAGCACTGCCTCTTGGGCAGCCAGTGCCACTGGTGGGATGTGGCAGTGCCTGGGCAGTGAAGGCCAAAGTGTGGCAGTCCCTGCAGCAGAGGTGCTCCTGGCAGAGATCCTGCTCCATAATCACCCTCTGCCCGAAGCACTGGGGGTCTCAGACACCCCCTGCAGCACCCAGAAGGTCTCAGCAGCAGCAGGGTGGGAGCAGTGGGCACAGCGACAGCGCCATGCCGTGCTGGCATCTCCTCTCCTCTGGAAGCTGGGTGCTGATTTCACTCTGGCTACCAGGAAGAGGGAGGGAGGTGGCTTTGGAGTGGGGAGGACTCGTTTGAGCATCCATTTTTAATGAGATAGATATCTATTTTTCCCCGAGCTGGCTTCCCCCACATTGATCTTTGCCTGCTCTCCTGCCCGTACCGGTGGCTCCATGGCAGTGGGAAGCAGCAGGACAAGCATCCCCAGCACTGGGACCCTCTTGTCTCCCCAAATCCTGCTCCAGGAGAGGGAGTGACCCTTACTTGGGCCGGGGTAAGGCAGGAGGGGCAAAGGGCCCCCTTGTCCCCTCTGGTGGAGTCACAATCATGTTGACTATCCCTTGGGAATGTGGCTGTGCTCCAGGTAGAAGGGCAACTGGAAAAGGAGCACTTGGAGTTTGGGGGCTGGATCCTGTCCTCCTGCTCTGCAGATTTAATCTGTGGCTGGCTGAGACTCTGGCAGCTCCACGGCAAAACCCCATCGTCCTGCCTGTACCTCAGTCACCCCATCCCCAAACCACGGCCCGTTGCTCCCCACCTGTGTCTGTGAGGGTGAAGCAGCACCCAGAGAGGAGGAAGGGTGTCTGGGAGGTGAGTGGGTGCTGAAGGTGTGGGAGGGAGCAGGATGGGGTGTGCAGGCGAGCGGAGCTCCTCTGGCAGGATCCCACCCCCACCCAACCTCTGCCCACCTGCCACGGGGCCCAGCCATGTGTGCTGGGGGTTCAGGGCTGAAGGGAAGAGTGTTTGGGGAGAGGGCAGCTCAGCAGAAGCCATTTCTCTGGGGTTCCTCCCTGCTGAAGGTGTGACCTGTGCCCAGCTCCTGGATGGGGGAAGCAGAAGGCTGTTGGAGGCTGCGCTGGGAGCAGGATCGGTGCCTTTGCTTTCTGGAGTCATCCAACAGCTTTTTGGAGCCTGTGCTGGCATTTAACACTCACAGCTCCCTGCAGCGAGGAGTGCCATGGCTGAACACTGCCTACCTTCCCCAGTGTCCTACCAGCCTGGTACCACTGGCCCCCACCCCACCCCAGCCCCACTCCTGGCTGGACTCCAAGCCCAGCAGCAAAGGGGCATCGCTGCTTGCATGGCCATGGCTGTGTTTGGGGGAGGAAAGGGTTTGGAGAGGCTCGAGTCCCATCAGCACACGGGGAGCACATCTATGTCCTGGGGACCAGGGGGCTCAGGGACAGCCTTGGGCCATGCTCTCCTGGATCCTCTCTCCTCCTGGAATCTTGCATTTTTGTAAACCCCTTCCTGGGCCCAGGAGGGGCAGAGAGAAGGGCTGTGACATGCTGGCTGCTGTTGCTGGGCTCTGACTGGGCTGGCAGTGAGGGGAGGCCAGGCTGGGCAGGATCTGGCACACGAGGAGCTGTTCCCTCTTCTCCTTGCCTCGGTCAGTGGCGAGCAGGGAGAAGCTGAGCTGAGGCACGGAGCATCCTCCCATGGTGGTGAGGGCTGGGATCTCTGGAGGTGGCTGGAGAGAAAGGGCCCAGGGATCCAGCTCTGCCCTGATATGTCCATCCTGTGCTCTTTTGGGTGTGGGGTTCCTCCTGAGGGGACACTGAATTGCCTGGGATAAGGAGGGAGAACGTGATGTCTTTGTAAGATTTGGGTCTTATCACAGAGGACAAATACTGCTGCCAGAGGGGACCCCACTGCCTGTTGAGAGGAAGTTTTGCTTGGCCATGCTGGGAGGCTGGAGCTCTGCCTCCTCCCTACAGTTCCCCCATGCTGGGGGCTGGGGGGGACAGGAGCTGCATCTCTCAGTGCTCCTGGAGCAGAGCTGTTCCCTCAGAGAAGCACAGAGTGGTGGGGACCTGAGCAGATCTTGGCTCTGGCACCTCAGCCAGCTTTTCCCAGCTCCCTGGGCACGGGGCTGGCCCTGCAGAACCCGACCTTGCTCTGAGGGTTTTGCCATTTGGGAAGGCTGTGGGACCTGGGAGAGAGCAGTTCTGGGGGGGTCCCTGTCGTGACAGCTCTGCTGCTTGGCCACGAGCTGCCTGAGACCCAGTGATGGATTCACCAGCACACCAACACTGAGGGCAGCAGCAGCTGCCAGCAATGGGACTCAAACCAGGTGTTTTCCCAGCCCCTCCTGAGCCTCTTTGTCCACTGCAAGGTGGGATGAGCTCTTTGGGACCGCTGGAAGCCAACAAGGGAGCAGGAAAGCTGCTCTCAGCCCTCTGGTCTCCCGAGGAGCTCTCAGGGCCACCTCAGGAGGGAATTTCCCAGCTCCCATCACACAAACAGCAGCTCTCTAGGGCCAGGTAGAGTGGTGAGGCCCTGCCCTACGATGAATTCCTGGCTTGTGCAGCGAGGAAGAGGTAGCACTGAGTTTGGAGCTGTGTTCTGAGCCTCTCTTCCAGCTCACCTGTGTGAGTGCTGAGCCCGGGAGCGCAGACCCACCTGTGCACGCACCCCCTTCCCCCCACAGGCATAGCATCTCCCTACCCAAACATACCCATTGCTCCTCCATCTCTGGGGGAGCCAGGGGCTCACCCAGGGTCTTTAGGGGCTCCTCTGCATTTCTGGGGTGATATAAGCCCTCTGAGGGGTCCTGATTTCAGAGGCTTGGGGGTCCTACACCCCCCTCAGGGCACGGGCAGCGCTGTGCCCCGATGGGATCAGAGCAGGAGGCAGCAGCACACCAGGGAGCGGGGCCATGCAGGGAGAGCCTTGCAGTGGGATGTCTTTATTACTGCCATGTGCTCCGGTCGGCAGGTTCAGCCCCCCAGGCAAGAGCTGCCTGGCACTGCTGCTGGTCGGGGACATCCCGTGGAGCTGGGGGATTCTCGGGAAGCTGATCCCCTCCGGAGTGCTGGACAAAAGCCCTCGGCTTCGTGCTCCGCCACGGCTCTCTGTCTCGGGTGTGTTTTCTCCGCCTGTAGAGCAACTTGATTTGCTGCATTAGTAAAAATAGACAGGCTAATGAATTCAGCTGATGCAACCCTGTGTGCGCGTGCACGCGGCGGCTCCGGCTGTGCGGGTGTGTGTGTGTTTGTGTGTGTGTTTGTGTGTGTGTGTGTTTGTGTTTGTGTGTGTGTGTTTGTGTGTGTGTTTGTGTGTGTGTGTGTGTGTGTGTGTGTGTGTGTGTGTGTGTGTGTTTGTGTGTGTGTGTGTGTGTGTGTGTGTGTGTGTGTGTGTTTGTGTGTGTGTGTGTGTGTGTTTGTGTGTGTGTGTGTGTGTGTGTGTGTGTGTGTGTGTGTGTGTGTGTGTGTGTTTGTGTGTGTGTGTGTTTGTGTGTGTGTGACTGTTTGTGTGTGTGTTTGTATGTGTGTGTGTGTTTGTGTGTGTGTGTGTGTGTTTGTGTGTGTGTGTGTGTGTGTGTGTGTGTGTGTGTGTGTGTGTGTGTGTGTGTGTGTGTGTGTGTTTGTGTGTGTGTGTGTGTGTGTGTTTGTGTGTGTTTGTGTGTTTGTGTGTGTGTGTGTGTGTGTGTGTTTGGCTGTGCGTGTGTGTGTTTGTGTGTGTGTGTGTGTGTGTGTTTATGTGTCTCTGTGTGTGTGTGTGTTTGTGTGTCTCTGTGTGTGTTTGTGTGTGTGTGTGTGTGTGTGTGTGTTTGTGTGTGTGTGTTTGTGTGTGTGTGTGTGTTTGAGTCTGTGTTTGTGTGTGTGTGTGTGTGTGTGTGTGTGTGTGTGTGTGTGTTTGTGTGTGTGTGTGTGTCTGTGAGAGCACCACAACCTGTACAAGGGCATCCATTCACTCCAGAGGCTCCTGTCCATGTCCATGTGTGTCCATGTGTGCATTTATATCCCTGAGTGTGTATGTGTGTGTGTTTGTGTGAGAACCACAGGGCACCACAGCCTTTGCACCCACTCCCGAGTCCTCAGTGGGGCAGTGTGTGTCCGTGTGTGTCCGTGTGTGCATTTACACGTCCCTGTGTGTGTGTGTGTGTGTGCAGGCAGCCAGTAGCGATGGCTCCTCACTGCCGTGCAGCTGGAGCAGGGGCTCCTCAGAAATCACTCCACAGCAGCTTTGGATCCTGGCAGGGCAATAACAAAGGGGCAGGGCAGGCCGGGGGGGCAGGAGTGGGGGCTGCAGGGACCTCGCAGGGTGACAGGAGGGTCTCACGGGGAGCAGGTGGGGCAAGAGTGGATCCTCACAGGGAATTGTCAGGGCAAGCAGATCCTCTCAGGGACCTGGTGGGGTGATAGTAGGTTCTCTTACAAGGACCTGGCAGGGCCATAGCGGATCATCGCAGGGTCCTGGCAGGGTGATATCAGGATCTGTTACAAGGACCTGGCAGGGCAATAGCGGATTTTCACAGGGTCCTGGCAGGATGATAGCAGGATCTCTTACAGGTACCTGACAGGGCAATGGTGGATCCTCGCAGGGCCCTGGCAGGGCGAGAGCGGATGCTCACAGGGACCTGGCAGGGCACTACCCTCACAGGGACGGCTGAGGAGGGTCCCGCAGGGGCCCGTTTGCGGGTTCCCTTGCGGGATGCGAGGCTCGGGAAGGGCGGGCTCTGCCGCTGTCCGCGGTGCTGCTCGGGCCGCTGTCCGCGGTGCTGCCCGGGGCCCGCCGCTCTCCGCCGTGCTGACCGCGGTCCCGGCGGCTCCTCGCCGGCCAGTCAGGGTGTCTCGTGGCCTCTCCGAGCCCAGCTGCCCCAGAGCTCGCCCCCGAGCCTGACCGCAGCTGTCCGATCCAGGAGCCTGGGATTTCCCAGGCAACACCTCTCAGGGCAGCACTTAACAGGGGGACAGGTCGTCCTGCCCATCTCGAGGCCCTCATCCCTCCTCACTACCAGCTGCTGGTAAACTCTCCAACAGCTTGGACAAGCTCTGCCTTCCTGGCAGCTTCCGTCCTGTTCACCCCATCATCCTCATTGTCTGTACAATGTTTGTGATGACAGGCTCTTAGAGCCCCGTTTTCTTCTCTCTTCCTGCGTCAAATCCGCCCCCCCAGCACCGCATCATCACTTATTGTGGGTGACAAAACCCTCCTGAATGAAGTGACTTCTCTGGCAGTGACGTCTCCTGTGAAATGTGCACCCTGGAGTGGATTTGGAAACTGAAGGACTTTGACCTTTGCTTTTGTCAGGTTTACTCCCACTGTGGATTGGGAGCTGCCACTGCACTGCTGGGAGACACTTCCCCGTGAGCCTGCGAGAGCAAAGGGGGCTTGTTATGGGGTTACAGATCTGGGCTGTTCCTGTGAGATCCCAGAGCAAGGATGGTTGTACCAAGTGCTGAACAATCCTGATGATGTTGACTGGCCCAGTCATACAATCTGCAAACAGTGAGGTGTCAGGGAGAGAGGGCCAAGTCTCTGCTCTCCTGCTGCTTTGGGGTGGTCAAAAAGCTTATGAAGGTGCTCGTGGAGCTCCTGGACATCAGAGAGGATCTGCACTGGCACCTCCAAGGCAGACAGATTTGTGTGTCACTGTCCATCCGCTGTCTCCGTGGGTTGGGAGGGCCTGGGGCCGGACAGGGCGTGCCCTGGGTGTCCCAGCACACAGCAGTTGGAATCTCCATGGGATGTGGGAGTTGCATTTTCTGTGTTGGAGGAATGTGGCCTCAGCCCTGAGGTGCAGGAGCCTGGGGGGCTGCTTGGCTGCAGGCAGGGGTTTTCCTGCAGCAAGGGAGGGCAGATCCCAGTGCTGTCAGAGGCAGAGGAGAGAACAGCTATTGGACCCACTCCCCTCCCCAGTGTGTGTCCCCAGCCCATCTTCTCCACACTGGGTCTTTCCCCAGCACAGTCCTGCTCCTGGGGGTGGTAGGAACACCCAGATCCTTGCCTGTCCATTTTCCCAGAAACAAATGCCTGCCCAGCCTCCCACCACCACTGTCTGGAGCCACCTGTGCCCAGAGGCCCGAATCTCTGTTCATCTTTCTATTTGAAGTGACTTCCCAGCTCACTCAAGGTTCAGGATTTCTGTGCTCCAGACAGGCAGCCTCAGTGCCTGGGGCAGCAGGGACCTGGCTCAGCTTTCCAAGGCAGGGCTGGGAAAGCTGCTGGATGCACTGAGCCCCCCCGAGCGTGGCCTCAGGGACCAGCCCAGGTCTGAGTTGGTTGTATCCCTTGCCAAAACCTCCTGCTGGTTGTAGTTCAGTCCGGCTACTTGTCAGCATCTGTCTCCTCCCATGACTGTCCCCTTGGGCTGCCAAGGCCCCAGGCTGCCCCTCTGTCACCACCTGCCCTCTCCCTGGGGACAACCAGCATGCTGAATGCTCTGGCTGTGGGCTCTGTGCTGGATCAACAGCCTTTCTGTGCCACCCGGCAATTATCTGTTGGGATTTGAGCTGTGTGAGACACCCTGGTGCACATTCTGTTTGCTTCCCCAACTGCTGCCAAGAATCCAGTCTCTGGTTTTAAGTTTCTTCCTTCTTTCCTCTCCTCTTCTCCTGCTTTCAAGCAAATTTAACTCATGTCCAAGCACCGGGGGCCCAGCTCTGCTGTCGGGCAGCGGGAGCGGAGGCAGCAGCAGCTGCATCCAAGTTGGGAGTGGCACCAGACTGTCTGCACAGGGCTGGGCTCATCCCTGGAGGCTGGGATCTCTCCTGAGCTGGGCTGTCTGCTGGCACCTCCACACCACTGCCACTCCCACGGTGGGAGAGGCGTCAGCAGCTCACACGGCCCCGTCCCAGGGCTGTGCTGGGAACGGTGTCCTCGGGAGATACCATGTGCTGTGCATCCCATGGGGTTTGCCAGCTGTGCCACTGGCAGCTGCCTGCGACTCCTGAGCTCTTTTTTGCATGGCTGCTCCCTCCCTGCTTGCTCCAGGAGAGCTGGATGAGGCCAGGGATGCTGTGAGGGTGACAGCGATGGGCTGGGGGCAGCAGGGGATCTGGGCTGCATCCCTCTCAACAGCCACTTCCCCGAGGCTTCATGGAGCATCCTCAGAGCCCACAGAGCTTGACCAGGAGCATTACCAGGCAGGATGCTCCTCCCTTGGTGCCCCTTCATCAGGCTCTGACCATATTCATCCCAAATAAAGCAGCTAAAATAATTCCCTTGATTTTATTGCTGTGCTGGGGGGAGCTGGCAATGAAGAGGTTCCTCAGGTTCCATCAGATACTGATGGATGGACATTCCAGGTATCCCTCAGGGCTTCAGGGCCGTATCCCTGTCCCCTGATCCATGCACTGAAAGCCCTTTCCTGTACTCCAGGCCCTCATCCTGTCCCCAGGGGCCGCCAGGAGCTGGTGCTTTCACGGGGTTTGGCACAGCACTGGCAAACAGGACAGGAGCACTCCAGCAGGGCCCCACACCAGGCACCAGCTGGGGCAGGGGGAGGGGGCTGAGCCCCATCAATAATTCACCTCTGTGTTTATAGAGGGAAACGTGTTGAATAATGGATGGCGGGTGCGGCGGGGCCGTGGACAGCCAGCCCTGCTGCCACTGCAATATTGATTGCCTGGTTTGCTGGTGCTGCCAGGCTGCTGAGAGGCTCCTGCCTGGCACGGGCTCACAGGGAGCTCTGCTCCACCACCACTGCCTCATCTCCCCTCCACAAAAATACTCTGAGGGCTGGAGCCCCTCTGCTCTGGAGCCAGGCTGGGAGAGCTGGGGGGTCCACCTGGAGAAGAGAAGACTCTGGGGAGACCTGAGAGCCTCTTCCAGTGTCTAAAGGTGCTCCAGGAGAGCTGGAGAGGGACCTTGGAAAGGGTATGAAGGGACAGGACAAAGGGCAGTGCCTTCCCACTGCCAGAGGGCAGGGTTACTTGGGGATGTTGGGGAGAAATCGTTGGTTGAGAAGGTGGTGAGGCCCTGGCACAGGTTGCCCAGAGAAGCTGTGGCTGCCCCAGCCCTGGAAGTGTCCAAGGCCAGGCTGGATGGGGTTTGGAGCAACCTGGACTGGTGAAAGGTGTCCCTGCCCATGGTGGGGGGTTGGAATGAGATGAGCTTTACGGTGCCTTCCAACCCAAACGTCTGTGGTTCCTGCTCCAGCCCCCATTGATGGCCGGATTGCAGCTCAGAGAGGGATGTGAATGTCCAGGGACAAACCCCCATCTGTCCCTCATCATGGGGGATGCCACAGCCATGAGGCCTCTGGGAGGACCCTGCTCTGTGCCCTGGCCATGACCCTCTGTGCCTGTGCCCACCCTCCCTGCATTTCCCGATCCCACGTGCCACCCTGCTCCCTGCACAGAGACTCTCAGGATCTCCCTCCCCACCTGTGCTACCACATCCCCCAGCCCCATCCCCGCTCCCTGCCAGCCTGGCAGCCCCTCACCCCACATCCCTGTGTTCCAGAGAGACCTGTGGAAGATGTCGAACCCGAGAAACGGCGACACCAAGCCCCCATGTTTGCCCCGCAATGGACTGGTGAAGATCCCCACGCAACCCAACGGCCTCGGCTCCGCCAGCATCACCAAAGGCACCCCCGCCATGAAAAACCGCCTGTGCCAGCCTTCCTCCGTGCCTGCCATCCTCAGCCCGGCCTTAGCCCACCGCAGCGACCTGCCCATCCCCAGCCTGGCCTCCCCGCTCTCCCTGGCTGCTCTGGCCAGCGTGTCCTCCCCTCCCGGCGCTTCCTTGGTGGGACTGAACGCCAGCGAAGGCTCAGAGCAGCCCTCGCCGGAGCGGCTGCCGGGCTCGCCCTCGGAAAGGCAGCTGGCGGTGGACGAGAAGATCCTGAACCGCCTGTTCTGGTACTTTTCGGCGTGTGAGAAGTGCGTGCTGGCACAGGTGTGCAAGGCGTGGCGGCGGGTGCTTTACCAGCCCAAGTTCTGGGTGGGCTTGACACCCGTCCTGCACACCAAAGAGCTCTACAACATCCTGCCCGGTGGAGAGAAGGAGTTTGTCAGCCTGCAGGGCTTCGCCGTCCGTGGCTTTGACGGCTTCTGCCTCGTGGGCGTCTCTGACCTGGACATTTGTGAGTTCATTGACAACTACCCCCTCTCCAAGAAGGGGGTCAAGTCCATGAGCCTTAAGAGGTCGACCATCACAGATGCAGGGTTGGAGGTAGGTGACCCTGGTGAGGTGACGGGGGTGGCTGAGGTGTGACGATGGTGGGTCATTCCTGGTGGTCCTGGGGGCACACACGAGGGCAGGGCTTTCTCTGGTCACAGGAAAGGGGCAGGCAGGTGGCACGGCCATTCCACAGGTGTGGGCAGCACTGGGAGCCCCTGCCTGTGGTCTGGGCAGCGGGATGGGTGCAGGCAGGGGGTCAGGATGCTGCCAGGGGGTTCATCCCTGCTGCCCATGGATGCTGCCAGGAAGGCAGAGCCAGGCAAGGTGCTGCTGGGCAGTGGATATGGCAGTGGGTTGACAAGCAGGACTTGGGATGGGGACATTCCCGCTTGGCTGGCTGCTTCCCAGCAATGGGGGGGTCACCCGAGCAAGGGGCTGAGGGTCAGACAGAGATGGGGCAACTCATGGTCCCGCACAGGGCCTGGCAAAGTCCCCACTGAGGTCCCTGCCTTGCACCATGGCCAAACACAACACCAGCTGCTCCGTGGGCACATCTTACCTGAGCAGTTCCTGTGCTGGGAGCAGGCATCAATCCTGACTCTGCAGACAGCACCTGGTACAGCACCGAGGCTGTGTCTGGGAGTCCCTGAGTGTCCCCTCCCACTCCCCACCAATGCTGGTGTGTCCTGCACCAGGGAGGCCCCAGGGAGGAGGCTGCAGCCAGGCAGGACCAGGAGTAGAGCCACAAGGGACTCAGAGGGATCTGGGGCGGGCAGGGCTGCACAGAGCATGGAGCTGTTCCCACCATGCCCTGACCCCCTGGCCCTCGGCAGGTGATGCTGGAGCAGATGCAGGGCGTGGTGCGGCTGGAGCTGTCGGGCTGTAACGACTTCACCGAGGCGGGGCTGTGGTCCAGCCTAAACGCCCGGATCACAGCCCTGAGCGTCAGCGACTGCATCAACGTGGCCGACGACGCCATCGCCGCCATCTCGCAGCTCCTGCCCAACCTCACCGAGCTCAACCTGCAGGCCTACCACGTGACGGACACGGCGCTCGCCTACTTCACCGCCAAGCAGGGCTACACCACCCACACCCTGCGCCTCAACTCCTGCTGGGAGATCACCAACCACGGCGTGGTCAACATGGTGCACAGCCTGCCCAACCTGAGTGTCCTCAGCCTCTCGGGCTGCTCCAAGGTGACGGATGATGGGGTGGAGCTGGTGGCCGAGAACCTGCGGAAGCTGCGCAGCCTCGACCTCTCCTGGTGCCCTCGCATCACCGACATGGCCCTGGAGTACATCGCCTGCGACCTGCACAAGCTGGAGGAGCTGGTGCTCGACAGGTACGGGGACGTGCAGAACCGTGCCGAGCTGTGCCATGCCATGCCAAGCCATGCCATGTCATGCTGAGCCATGATGAGACGTGCCATGCCATGCCATGCCATGTCAAGCCATGCCATGTCATGCTGAGCCATAATGAGACATGCCATGCCATGCCATGCCATGTCAAGCCCTGCCATGCCATGCTGAGCCATGCTGTGCCGTGTCACACCATGACAAACCATGCCATGCTGTGCTGAGCTGTGCTGGAAGCAGAGGGTGTAGCATGGAGGCCGTGGTCTGGGGACACCCCTGGGTGCCCCACTCCTGGCCAGCCCTGACGCCCCTGTCCCCGGCAGGTGCGTGCGGATCACCGACACCGGCCTCAGCTACCTGTCCACCATGTCGTCCCTGCGGAGCCTCTACCTGCGCTGGTGCTGCCAGGTAGGTGGGGGAGCACAGCTTGGCACGGCGGGGAGGGCAGGGTGGCACCTCCCTGGAGATGGGTCATGAGCTCAGGGTGGGCTCCACAGGCCGGCTGGAGACCCCAAGGCTTGGTGCAGGGAAGAGGGTACTCCTGTGAACTCAGCAGGACTCAGCCCTGGCACCCAGACCCAGCACCAGTATTGCCCAGCCCCAGTATCCTGCCCCAGCATCCTGCTCCAGGACCAGGCTCCCTGTCCCAGCTCCCTGCAGCTTGTCCTGCCACGCAGCACCTGGCCCCAGCCCCAGTACCCTGCCCCTGCCCCCAGCACCGTGTTACAGCATCCTGCTACAGTGTCCTGCATCCCTGCCCCAGCACCCAGCTCCCAGCACCCTGCCCCAGAATCCTGCACCCTGCCCAGGCTCACTGTCCCAGTGCTGCTGAGCCCCAGTGTTGTTGGTCCCCTCACTGTCCACCCCATTCTCATTCCCTTTTCGTTTCCAGGTGCAGGATTTTGGCCTGAAGCACCTCCTGGGCATGAGCAGCCTGCGCCTCCTCTCGCTGGCTGGTGAGACATGTCCCCAACCCAGGGACCAGGGGAACAGGACCCATGGGGCTGTGGAGGGAATGAGCATGGGGACAGGGACAAGCCAGGGGACAGCCTGGGGACAGCCTGGGGACAGCCAGTACCCCCCACCCTGAGCCAGTGGGCACCCACACCCAGCCCAGCTCCATCGGGAGGGGTCCGTGGCTGGGCTCTTGGGGTGCTGTGTTTTTTTGGGTGCTGATTTTTGGGGTTCAAGTTTTTGGGGGTGTTGGTTTTTGAGGTGCTGTTTTAGGGGACACTGGTTTTTTGGGGTGATCTTTTTGGGATAATGGTGCTTTAGGGTGCTGGTTTTTGGGATACTGGTGTTTTGGGGGGCTGCTCTTGGGTGCTGGTGTTTTGGGGTGCTGCTCTTAAGGTGTTGGGTTTTTTGCTGGTCTTTTTTTGGGTGTCTTGGGCACTTCTTTTTGCATGCTGATTTTTGGGGTTCTGGTTTTTTGGGTGCTTGTTTTGGGGTTGTTGGTGTTTTAAGGTGCTGGTTTTTTGGGGTACTGGTGCTTTATGGTATTTATTTTTGGGGTGACTTTTTTGAGCGCTTGTATTTTGGGTGATTTTTTTGCGTTTTCTTGAGGGGTGGCAGTACCATTTTTTTAGCTTGTCGGGGGGTTTTGTTCTGTTTTTTGAGGGTTATGGAGTGTTTTGGAGCTCTGGGCTTTGAGGTGCTTTTCATTTGGGTACGGGTATGTTTGTGGTGCTGGGGTTTTGGGGAGCTGATCCTTTAGAGTGCTATTTGTGCAGATCTTGGTGTTTCTGGGATGCTGGTGCCTTTGGGATGTTGTTATTTTTGGGGATGCCGACGCTTTGGGGTGACGGTGCACCCTGTTTCCTTGCAGGCTGTCCCTTGCTGACCACCACGGGGCTGTCGGGGCTGGTGCAGCTGCAGGAGCTGGAGGAGCTGGAACTCACCAACTGTCCCGGGGCCACCCCGGAGCTCTTCAAATACTTCTCCCAGCACCTCCCGTGCTGCATGGTGATCGAGTAGCGGCGGGTCCGGCCGCCCGCTCCCGCGCCCACCCCGGCCACCATCGCCCACCCCATCTCCTCCCGGCCCTGGGGGACACGAGAGATGCCCTCGCTTCCAGCCGACCCCGGACAACCCCCACACCGACTCCCCCGAGGGACAGGGGGCTCCGGGAGGAGATGGGGGACGGCGTCGCCCCTCGCCGGAGCCCCCCCGGGTACGATGTAAATTCCCCCCGCACCGCCGCCATCGCCCAGTCTCCTCCCAGTGTCCTGCCAAGCCCTTCCGGACAGACAGACGGACATCACGGAAACCTAAAGTGGGAAGGCGACGCTGTGTGACCCCCCCCCGGCCGCATCCTACTCCCTTCGCCCGGGCGCCGAGCGCGCACACGGCTCCGACATTAAGGACGCTCCTGGGGACCAAAGGATGCTCCCAGGGATGGGCGAGAAGAGGATGATTATTTTTGGCACCCGTGGGTGGTGGCGGAGGCTGAATGGGTCCCCTCACACCCCCGGAGCGGGTCACCGAGCCCACCCCCCCGTGCAGTGTGTCCCCCCCAGCCCCCAGCCCTGCCTTTGGGGCGCTTTCTCCTGGTGAATAGGATGTTCCTCTCCGCCCGCCCGCCGCCCTCGCATGCTCGCTTGCTTCAGTCTCGTGCTATGGCAGGTTTCGGGGTACCCGGGGGCACGGTGACAAAGTGACAGCCCCCACTTAGCCACTCCACACGGCCGGACCCTGCCCAGGGAGCCGGGCTCTCCTGGCCAGCACCTCCCTCGCCCTGGAGGATGGAGGAGGAGCAGCGACCCATCCGTCTGGGATGGGACATCCCGGGGGACCAGGGGCGGGGCTGAGCCACCGCGGGGACCGCCAGCACCGAGAAAAGGCAGCAGGTGGCACCCAGGACACACTGCCACCGCCACTGCTCCTCCAGCTGAAAAGCCATCGCCCCACGCCCGTGGCACGGGGGGGACCCGGGCTGAGCCGAGCCGGGACCGAGCCGGGACGGGGCTGGGTGCCCGCGGGGACCCAGCGCACGAGGGGGCTCGGTGGCCATCCCGGGGCATCGTCCGCTGTCACAGCAGCGCCGGGAGGAGTGTGGGCATGGATGTGGACATGGACATGGGCACGGGCACGGGCACGGACACGCTTTCGGTTTGTTTTGCCTTTGTACCGGCCGGGAAGGAACTGCTGCACCAACCGCCGCCTGCGCTCTCTCCTTTGTCCTAAACGCCCCTTTCTGCCCCCAAAATGGCGCAAGGAGCCTCGTGGCCTCGGAAGGGGGTTTGGGGCCACGGGGGCTGTGGGACAGGGTGGCGCTGCTGGGGCACGGAACACCCTGGCACGGGGGTGGGGGGCTGCCTGCACCCCCCTCCAAACCCACTGGTACCTGTGGGTGCCACACGGGTGCCAGGACACAGGTGCCAGGAGCCGGGGACAGGTGGCACATGGAGGGTCCCCCCATCTCTGCAGGGGACAGCAGCAGCTGGGTGTCACCCCTACAATCCCACGTTACACAGGCAGCCATAGCATGGCCCCAAATCCCGGGCTGGCGTGTCCCCATACTGTCCTTTTCAACCCCTCCCATGACAGTGCACCCCCAATAGCCCCTCTGCATCCCCACTCCCCTCTGCATCCCTAGATCCCTCCACTGCATCCCTACAACCACAATGCACCCCATAGCCCCCCGACTCCCATTTTCCCCTGCACCCCCATTCCCAATGCACCCTACATCCCCCCGGTACCACCAGCCTCCCAGACCCCGCCATCTCCCTGGCACTCCCACCCCCAATGCACCCCATATCCCACTCACCCCCATTCCCACCCTACACCCTGACCCTCAATGCACCCCATTATCCCCGTGACCCCCATCCCTAATGCACACCATATCACCTCCCCACGCTCCCCCACGGCAGTGCACCCCATAACCCCAGCTCATCACCACTCCCCTGTGCTCCCCTACATCCTTCCAGTGCACCCATACAACCCTAACACAGCACCATTTCCTACCCTGTATCCTGACCCTTAATGCACCTCATATCCCCTTAGCCCCCGTTTTCTCCTGCACCCCCAAGCCCAATGCACCCCAAATCCCCCTGACACCCATTTTCCACTTGCATGCCCACCCCCTACTGCACCCCACGTCCACCTGGTACCGCCGCTCCCACCAGACCCCGCCTCTCCCTGTGCCCATTCCCCATGCCCTGTCCCCATATCCCACCTGCCCCCTGTATCCCCTGTATCCCCAAACCTCCCAATGCCCCCAGCGCTCCGGGCCCGACTACAGGGGCGGGGCTGAACCATGGGGCGGGGCCTGTGGGGAGGGCGGGGCCTGCCTTAGGTGAAGCGGGAGTGGGCGGGGCCTGGGAGCTTTGGTACATAAGGGGCGTGGCCTGGTGGCAGGGGCGGGGCATGGCTCGTGCGCAGGGGCGTGGTCTCGCTGCAGAGGGCGGGTCTGAACAGCAAAAGGGGCGTGGCCTGGCCCACAGGGCGGTGTTATGGGCGTGGCCCGGGAGGGGCGTGTCCCGCCATCGGATGGGCGTGGCCCTGCGCAGTGGCGGAAGGGGGCGTGGCCCGGCGGGAGTTCCGTGGCGGCCGCGGGGCCTGCGCGGCCCGGGCTGCGGGCGGGGACGGGAGCGACACCGGGAGCGACACCGGGCACTGGGACCCTCACCGGCCACTGGGGACCCTCACTGGGCACTGGGACCCCGCACCGGGTACTGGGACCCGCACCAGTGCGCTACTGGGACCCGCACCGGGTATTGGGGACCCGCACCGGGTACTGGGGACCCGCACCGGGTACTGGGGACACACACCGGGTACTGGGGACCCGCAGGGAGGGGGAATCGGAGCCGGGGGGCAGCGGAACATGGTGGGAGGGGCTCTGAGCAGGGGGAAGGGCCCTGAGGAGGGTTTGGGGTGGAGGGGCCTCTGGGGGAGCCCTGAGGGGCAGGAGGAGGCCGTGAGGGGCGGGAGGGGGCTCTGGGAGGCTGAGGGACCCTGAGGAGGGGGGAATGTAGGGTGTGAGGGATCTGCGGGAAGGGCAGTGGGGCTGGAGGTGGCAGTGCCGCGGCGGGAGCTCAGCCTGGCTCTGGGGGACCCTGGGACCCCCCTCAGGGCACCCCCAGAGTAACTGCTGCGTCCCTTCTGCTAGAGAAGGAGGGTGAAGCTCTGCTTCCTGCAGGGTTTGGGGTGCAGGCAGTGCCCCGTGGAGGTGCCTGTCCCTCACTTCACCCCACTTCGTGCTGCAGACGCTGCTCACCTCGGCCCACAGCGCTCCAGTCAAACCTTTACCGTCAGCCACAGCTGCTCTCACCACTGAAACACCTCGGAGTGAAACTGAAGAGGGAAGAAGGAACCCAGCAAAGGTTTTCAGGAGCTCCCTGAGGGGGCGTCGCAGAAGGCAGCAGAGGAGAGCCCAGCCCAGGTCACCCCCACAGCCCGTTGATGCAGCCGGACAAAGCCGCGGGCGGAGCCGCCAGGGCCCGGCAGGAGCTGCGGGAGCCGCGCCTGGCCCTGCCCAGCTCTGGCTGAGGGGGAGCAGGCGGCCTGTGGGGACGCGAGCCTGCGAGCCTGCTCCTGGAGAGGGGACGGTGCCCCGAGGACGGCCATGGAGAAGATGGCCAGGGTCACCACGGCCCTGGGGGGCAACGCCCTGAGCGGCCGCACCATGTTCTGCCACCTGGACGCACCTGCCAACGCCATCAGCGTGTGCCGCGACGCCGCGCAGGTCGTGGTGGCCGGACGCAACATCTTCAAAATCTACTCCATCGAGGAGGAGCAGTTCGTGGAGAAGCTGAACCTGCGCGTGGGCCGCAAGCCCTCGCTGAACTTCAGCTGCGCCGACGTGGTGTGGCACCAGATGGACGAGAACCTGCTGGCCACGGCCGCCACCAACGGCGTGGTGGTCACCTGGAACCTGGGCAAGCCGTCCCGCAACAAGCAGGACCAGCTGTTCACGGAGCACAAGCGCACGGTGAACAAGGTGTGCTTCCACCCCACCGAGGTGTACATGCTGCTCAGCGGCTCCCAGGATGGGTACATGAAGTGCTTCGACCTGCGCAAGAAGGACTCTGTCAGCACCTTCTCCGGTACACACACACATGGCCGCCTGGGTTGAGGGCTTCGCCCTTCCTTTGCTTGTCCTCTCTCCCTGGGGGAGGCAGGGGTTGAGGGAGGTTTGCTCAGGCTCAGGGTGCGATGCCCAAAGCAGGGAGGGAGCTGAGAGGCGTTCTGGTGCTTTTCTGTCCCTCTCAGCAGTGCGATGGAGATGGAAGGTGGTCACATCACTCCCTGCCTCCCCTTCCCCCTGAACCAGGGACCCCCAGGGCTCCCTCGGTGGACTTTTGAGCTCTGCTGGAGCTCTGTCCCACCAGATCCCACCTCCTGTCCCCTCAGGCCAGTCGGAGAGCGTGCGTGACGTGCAGTTCAGCATCCGGGACTACTTCACCTTCGCCGCCACCTTTGAGAACGGGAACGTGCAGCTGTGGGACATCCGGCGGCCCGACCGCTACGAGAGGATGTTCACGGCCCACAACGGGCCCGTCTTCTGCTGCGACTGGCACCTGGAGGACAGGTGGGGGTGGGCTGGGCCCCGGCAGCCACCTGGTCTTGCAGGGATGAGGGAGGCCCTGAAAGAGGGATTGAGAACTTTGAGGGGAGAAATCGTTGTCTCTGGTATCTTGGTCACTGTGTCAGGGGCTGGGACGTTGCTGGAAGGTGGGAGCAACTGTTGCTTTGAGGATTTGAGGCCATGTTGGGGTGTTTTGGGGGCTTTTTTTGACAAATTAGGGGATTTTAAGGCACTAGATTGCTAATGGTCAGGTATAGCAAGTGGGGGAGCCAGGGTATGCTGAGGGTGTGTGTTCTGGGATGTGACTCATCTGTGTTTGGTCACGTTTGCCTCCTGCCTTTCCTGGGGGATGGTTGGGAAGGGTCTGGAAGCAGCTGTTGTGGTGTGCAGGTCCCTCCTCGCTCCCTGCCAGGCAGTGCTGCAGCTCCTCACGAGCTTAGGGGGGCACTGAAATATGTTCAGAGTGGCCTTTTTCCTCTCTGCTGTGCCTGGCGAGAGGAAACCAGAGGCAGAGGGAACTGGTCTGACTGGGAGTGTGGCTCTAAAGGTGCAGGGCCCTAAGTGGGGGCGGGAAGAAGGGTGTTGCCTGACCTGGTTGTTGGAGAGAGGAGGTGCCAGTGGAGCACTTGGGAGGGTGGGATCGCAGGCCGGCTGCCTCCCCGTGGCCTGGACGTGGTCGGTCTGTGCTGTGAGTGTCTCTGTGCCAGGGTGGGAGAGGGGAAGGGGCACAGATCCACGCTGCCACCTCTCCATCTTCCTCCATCCTTCTCCCAGGGGCTGGCTGGCCACGGGCGGCCGGGACAAGATGGTGAAGGTGTGGGACATGAACACGACGCGGGCGAAGGAGATTTACTGCGTGCAGACCATCGCCTCGGTGGCGCGGGTGAAGTGGCGCCCCGAGTGCAAGCACCACATCGCCACCTGCTCCATGATGGTGGACCACAACATCTACGTGTGGGACGTGCGCCGCCCCTTCATCCCCTCCGCCATGTTCGAGGAGCACAAGGACGTCACCACGGGCATCGTGTGGCGGCACCTCCACGACCCCTACTTCCTCCTGTCGGGCTCCAAGGACAGCACCCTCTACCAGCACATCTTCAAGGACGCCAGCCAGCCCATCGACCGGGCCAACCCCGAGGGGCTGTGCTACAGCCTGTACGGGGACCTGGCCTTCGCCGCCAAGGAGAGCCTCATCTCCTCCGACTCCAACCGCAAGCCCTACATCGGGGACCGGCGCCACCCCATCTTCTTCAAGCGCAAGCTGGACCCCACGGAGCAGTTCGAGTACATCTCATCGTCCAGCGCCCTCAGCGTGTTCGAGACGGACGTGGAGAGCGGCAGCATGGACTGGTTCGTGCACACGGCCAAGCAGTACGCGCTGGCCGGCCGGCCCCTGGCCGAGCTCTGCGACCACAACGCCAAGGTGGCCAAGGGCCTGGACCGCAACCAGGTGAGGTGTGGGACGGGGAGGGCGGGACAGGGCCTGGTTTGCAGCCTGGCAAGGTCTGGCACTGGTTGTCTCCCGTGCAGGTGGCTCAAACGTGGACGATGCTGCGGATTATCTATTCCAGCCTGGGCACCGTGTCATCCACCAACCTCAACCACAGCATGGGCAAAGGCAGCGCTGCCCTCCCGCTCATGAACAGGTACGGAGCGTTGGAGCTGCACTGAGGCGTCTCATGGCTGGGGCAGCTCCCTGAGTGGGAGAGCGGACATGGCTCCTTTGGGATGGAGTCCTGGAATCATAGCATCGGATCACAGTGGTTTGGGTTGGAAGGGACCTTAAAGCTCATCCCGTTCCACCCCCTGCCACAGGCAGGGACACCTTCCACCAGCCCAGGTTGCTCCAAGCCCTGTCCAACCTGGCCTTGGACACTTCCAGGGGTGGGGCAGCCACAGCTTCTCTGGGCAACCAATGCCTGACCAACCTCCCAGGGAAGAGTTTCTTCCTGACATCTGACCTGTCCCAGCCACAGGGTGGGAGCAGGGGCAGCTCTCTCCAGCCTCAGGCCACGCTGGTTTGCAGATTGGCATCCTTTGAATGCAGCCATTTCGCATGTGGGTGTGAGAAGTGAGTGCCCAGCCTGGCCTTGCAGCCTCACGTGCTTCTCCCTTCCCTCCTGGAGCCAGAGTTTGGAGCTGTGGTGGGGCACAGGACTGGTACCAGTCTGCAGTTACTGAATTCATGAGTCATTCGGGTTCCTCTAAGATCATCGAGTCCAACTGTCAACCCAAGGCCACCAATAACCCATGTCCCCTAAGCACTACATCTGCATACACATTTCTTGAACACTTACAGGATGGTGACTCCACCACCTCCCTGGGCAGCTGTGCCAATGCCTGACCACCACTTCCATGAAGGAATTTCTCCAATATCCATCTAAACCTCCCCTGGCCCAACTTGAGGCCATTTCCTGTCCCTTGTTCCCTGGGAGCAGAGCCTGACTTCGCCCTGGCTCCCCCTCCTGTCAGGGAGTTGCAGAGCCAGAAGGTCCCCCCTGAGCCTCCTTTTCTCCAGGTTGAGCCCCCCCAGCTCCCTCAGCTGCTCCTGCTGCTCCAGCCCCTTCCCAGCTCCATTTCTTTCTCTGGACACGCTCCAGCCCCTCAGTGTCCTTCTTGTTGAGAGAGGCCCAGAACTGCCCCCAGGGCTGGAGGTGCCCCAGCAGTGCCAGCACAGGGGTGGTGACCAAGGGCTGGGGGTGGAGAAGGTGTCTCATGGCTGGAGCTGGGGCTGGAGGTGTGCAGAGGTTTTCTTCTGCCTTTCCAAGGAAGAGCACAGCCCAGCTCTGTGAGAGCCCCACTGTGGGCTGATGAAGCAGGAAAACTGGTTTTTCCTCTTTTCAATGACATAAACGTGAGGGGTGAGGACTCCAGATTAGCTGTCAGACTTCTCAGGGCCAGGTTCCCACAGTGAGTGACAGATCCTCAAATAACATCAAAAGAAACAAGCACTGTCCTTGACCAAGCTCTGCCTCCAGCTGGGTTGCTCTGCCACTGACTGAAACACTGCTGGGCTCTGCTCCAACCCCATCCCTTCCCTTTTCCATCGGTGAAAGCTGAGCATGATGATGCATAACAAACAGCCAAGCACCCTGGAGCGAGGCAGCTCCTGTTCACCTGCCTCTGAAGGGAAGGAGGTAGAGCAGAGGGTCTGCTCAGCGCTGAAATTCCTCAGAAAGACCTTTGCAGTGCGTGTGCAGTGACACCAGGGCTGTGACCACAATTGCAACGTCTTTGTTTTTAATCACACAGTGGGGACAGGTGACTTCTGCTCTCGGGGAAATCACCATCTCTCACATTTCACCATTCCAGCTGCAACTGGACACCTCTGTCCAGGCCATTTTCTGGCTGGAACGGAAGCTTTAAACCTCTGTGGCCTATTAAATTTGGCTTTTTTTTCCCCAGCTTTAACCTGAAGGACATCCCCTCTGGGCTGGGCAGTGAGTCCAGACTGGACCGCAGCAAAGGTGAAAGCCGCTCAGAAAACATCCTCATGGACTCCTCCTCCACCCTGATCAACAATGAGGGTAACATTCCTGGGGGGAACAGTCCCACTCCTACAGCTCTTCCCTCCTCAGCTGCAGATGTGGGATAAATCAATGCATTTATCCCATAAATTGGGGTGGCTGGGCCTGCTGCAGCCCCCAGTGAAGGACACCGAGCCCCAGGGAGCTGCAGAAGGACAGTTTACCCCCATGGTCTGGGGTGACAGTGACAGTGGTGGCTGGGGGTGCCAGGAACGTGATGTGCTGGGGAGCTGGGCTGTCTGGCTCGGGCACAGCCTGGCACGCTGGAGGACACGGGGAGGTGGATCCAACCACGGGATGAGCTGATTTCTCTCTCTCTGGGCACGCAGACAACGAGGAGACAGAGGGCAGCGATGTCCCTGCGGATTACCTGCTGGGAGACGTGGAGGCAGATGAGGATGACCTGTACATGATGGACCACGAGAACCCCCATGGTGAGTTCATGGCTGGTGCTGGGAGGTGCTGCCCATCCCAGACGTGCAGCTGGATTTTCTCCCGGCCCTCCCCGCTCATTCCTGCCGTCTCCTCGCAGCCGAAGAGCAGGAATACAGCCTTCCCCAGGAGGCCTTCCCCCTGCGCCACGAAATCGTGGACAACCCCTCGGCCTTGGACCACCTGCAGGACAAGGCTGACTCCCCCCACGTCAGCGGCAACGAGGCCGAGACGGTGTCGCTGACGCCCGTGGAGTCCTTCTCCCTGATCTCCATCTCCCACTCGCTCTACGAGAACCGCCTGCCCTCCGACTTCTTCAGCCCCATCGTGCGGGACACGCTGCTGTTCTACGCCGAGCAGGGGGACGTGCAGACGGCCGTGTCCGTGCTCATCGTGCTGGGCGAGCGCATCCGCAAGGAGATCGACGAGCAGACGCAGGTGGGGACCCCAGGGGGGCAGGGGACACCTCGGTGGGACCCACAGGGGGTGTATCCCAATGCCGTGGGATCCCTCCTGGCCTCTGGGAACCTCCCCTCTCCTCCAGCCCCTGCCAGGTCTGCTCTAACTGGGGTGGGGCAGCTCCAGGACCTCTGGTACCTGCCCTGCCACCAGTGCTGGCAGGGACTTGTGGTGTTTGCAAGGCCAGGGGGGGAGTGGCTGTGGCCTGCTGATTTGGGGAAGGATGCTGTTCCCCAGTTATTCTCCCACCACAGGGATCTTAGAATCATGGAATCCTTTAGGTTGGAAAAGCCCTCTAAAATCATCAAGTTCAGTCATTTCCCCAGCACTGACAAGGCCACCATGTCCCCAGGTGCCACATCCACAGGGCTTTTAAATTCCTCCAAGGATGGGGACTCCACCACTGCCCTGGGCAGCTGTGCCAATGCCTGACCACCCTTTCAGTGAAAAAATTTTCTCAGTATCCAACCTAAACCTCCCCTGGGAGGCTGTTTTCTCTTGTCCTGTCCCTTGTTCCCTGGGAGCAGAGCCTGACCCACCCCCAGCTCCCCCCTCCTGTCAGGGAGTTGCAGAGCCAGAAGGTCCCCCCTGAGCCTCCTTTTCTCCAGGCTGAGCCCCCCCAGCTCCCTCAGCTGTTCCTGCTGCTCCAGCCCCTTCCCAGCTCCGTTCCCTTCCCTGCACACGCTCCAGCCCCTCAGTGTCTCTCTTGTCTGAGGGGCCCAGAACTGCCCCCAGGGCTGGAGGTGCCCCAGCAGTGCCAGCACAGGGGTGGGCACTGCCCTGGGCCTGTGGCCACACCATGGCTGGGACAGCCCAGGTGTCATTGGCCTTCTTGCCCACCTGGGCACACCTGGGTTCGTGTTGAGCCACTGTTGACCCCCAGGACCTTTTCAACTGGGCATTTTCCAGCTCCCCTGCCCCAAGTTTGGAGCGCTGCAGGGGGCTGTGACCCAAGCATGGATCTTGCCCTGGGAGGCAGGGCAGGGATCCTGAGGGGGTTTGAGGGTGGATGTCGAGGCTCAGCCATCTGTGGCCCTCCCAGGAACACTGGTACACGTCCTACATCGACCTGCTGCAGCGCTTCCAGCTCTGGAACATCTCCAACGAGGTGATCAAGCTGAGCACGTGCCGTGCCATCAACTGCCTCAACCAGGCGTCCACCACCCTCCACGTCAACTGCAGCAACTGCAAGCGGCCCATGAGCAACAGGGGCTGGATCTGCGACAGGTGAGGGCACAGGGTGGGGACAGCCCAGCAAGGGCGTCCTGGGGGCTCTGCAGGGGCAGGGGGACGGGGTGGGTGCCCCTGTTCCCCCTCGGTGCCCCCCAGGGGCTCTCCTTGCCCACGCCGCCCCATGTCTCTCGGTCAGGTGTCGGCAGTGTGCCAGCATGTGTGCCGTGTGTCACCACGTGGTGAAGGGGCTCTTCGTGTGGTGCCAGGGCTGCAGCCACGGGGGCCACCTGCAGCACATCATGAAGTGGCTGGAGACCAGCTCCCACTGCCCTGCCGGCTGCGGCCACCTCTGCGAGTACACCTGAGCCCCACGGGGAGGGGGGATGGTGGGCAGAGCGGGCAGGGTCTCCTGCCTGGTACCCCCCGCACCTCCCTCCCTGTATTTATCGTGTAAATAAGGGCTGGGCGTGTCCCCCCCGCCCAGCCATTTTGTACTGGATTAAAACAAACCAGCAGCTGAACCGAGCCATGACTCTTGTCTTCACTTCACCTGGATGCAGCAGCCCTCGGGGTGGGGCTGGACCCCGTTTCAGGCCGGGGTCGGTGCCCCGGGGACCCCACTTTGTTGTTGCCCCGTAATGCCGGGGGGCCCTTTAAGCCTTGATATGAACCCCACATTGCTGTTGCCCCTTTAAGGCACGCTGTGGGCCCATTTCATGTTGCCCCTTTAAGCCGTGGCCCTTACGGGCCAATGGCGGCGCGCTCCGCGTGGGCGCGGTGCATGCCGGGGGTTGTAGTCCCGGTGGCGATGGCGGCGCGGCTGCTCCCGCTGCTGCCGCTGCTGCTGCGCTGGGCCCGGCCCGCCCAGGGCACCGCCCCGCCGGGCGGCGGATGGTGAGCCTGGGGGGGCTGCCCCGGGGCACGGGGAGCGCGGGGGGGCTGCCCCGGGCCGGTGCCGGTGCCGAGCGCAGCCCCCCGTTGCAGGCTGGCGGGCTCGGTGCCGGAGGAGGAGCGCTGCACCGTGGAGCGGGTCGATGCCTCCCTCACATACTCCCTGTTCCTGCAGCGGTAACGGGGGACCTGGCACGGCCCCGCGGGAACAGTGCCCGGTGCACCGGGCGGGATAACGGGGAGGGACCGGGAGGGTTGGAGGGCCGAGGACCCGGGGGAAGGTGGGTGGAGCCGGTCCCGGTGCCCCGGGGGTGGTTTAGAGCCGGTCCTGGTGCCGACTTAGGGCCAGTCCCAGTGCCCCAGGGATGTGTCAGGGCTGGCCCCGGTACCTCCAGAGCTGGATTGAATCCGGTCCGGTGTCCCGGGGATGTGTCAGGGCTGGTCCCGGTCCCCCCGGGGGTGGGTCGGGGCCGGTCCCGGTGCACCGGGGATGTGTCAGGGCCGGTCCCGGTCCCCCCGGGGGTGGGTCGGGGCCGGTCCCGGTGCACCCGGGATGTGTCAGGGCCGGGACCCCGCTGGATGCTTCCCCAGGTTCGCCTTCTCCCGGCCGGTGATCCTCGGCGGGGTCACGGACAACTCGGTGAGTGCCGGGACGGTCCTGGGAGGACTCCGGGGGGCTCACACACCCCCCGTGCCATCCCGGCCCTGTGCTCCATCCCCAGGCGTTCCGAGCCCTGTGCACCCGGGAGAAGCTGCTGGCGGCGTTCGGGCCGCTCCCGGTGCGGCTCAGCACGGCCAACACCTATTCGTACCGCAAAGGTGAGGGGGGCCGCGCCCGCCCGGCCCGGCGGGGCCGCTGCCCCCGCTCACCGCTCCCGTTCCCGTTCCCGCAGTGGATGTGCCGTTCCAGGACTACGTGGAGCGGCTGCTGCAGCCGCAGGACCCGGCCCGGCTGGGCAGCGGTGGGTGTAGCACCGTCCCCGACCCCCCCGGAACGCCCCGGTCCTCACCGGGCTGAGCCTCTCGTGCTCCCCCAGACACCCTGTACTTCTTCGGGGACAACAACTTCACCGAGTGGGGCCCCCTGTTCCAGCACTACGTGCCCCCTCCCTTCCGCATCCCGGGCACCAGCCCTGCCTACAGCTTCGGGATCGCAGGTGGGCACGGGGGGATCGAGGGGAGGGGGATCGGGGGTTTCCCCAGCACCAACGCCCACCTTCCACCGCAGGCTCAGGCTCCGGTGTTCCCTTTCACTGGCACGGCCCCGGATTTTCCGAGGTGATTTTTGGCAGGAAGGTGAGAACTGAGCCCTGAGGGAAGGATTTGGAGGGGCGAGGGAGACCAACAAGCCCCCTAAGGGGCGTCCCTGAGCACGGGGAAGCCCTGCTGGTGCTGAGCCTGAGGGGCTGGAGGGGAAACTGGCCGGGGGTGGGGTGTCCCCTTGGTGTTTTCCAGCGCTGGTTCCTGTACCCCCCGGATAAAACCCCCCACTTCCACCCCAACGAGACGACGCTGGCCTGGCTCCAGCACACATACCCCACACTGCCCCCCGCCCAGCGCCCCCTCGAGTGCACCCTGCGCCCCGGGGAGGTGAGTCAGCAACCCAGGACCCCCGGGAGGGTGGAGGGGACCCCACACAGCCCAACCAGAGCCACGGGACCCCCCCCCTCGTGCTCCCTCCCATAGGTCCTGTACTTCCCTGACCGCTGGTGGCACGCGACACTCAACCTGGACACCAGTGTCTTCATCTCCACCTTCCTGGGGTAGAGCCAGGAAGGACAAGGATGTGTCACCATCATCCTGGACACGGCAGGAATTCCTGCCACTCTCAGGGAAAGGCAACTGGTGTTGGGACCAACTGCCTCAGAAAGTTCTGGGTTTTTACTGGTCTTTTTCCTCCCCCTTGGATTAAAGTCGTTCTACTGTAGCCATTGTGTGTTGCTACATCCCCCCTCCCACTGGCTCCCAAGCCAGGAGATCCCCAGAAATCGCTGCTGTGAACCACTCCAGCTCCTTTTCCACATTTATTGCTTAATTTTTTTTTATTATTTTTATATATACTTTTTTTTTTTTAATGGACATTGGCAAACTTCCAGGGGGGTGCTCAAAAAGCCAGGCAGGCTGTGGGCCGACCGAAACGCTGGAACCTCAGCTGGATACAGATCTGTTGGTTATTTTCTGTGGTGTTTTAAGGGATTTTATTAAAGGAGTAAGAACCTTAACCCAGGTGGTTGTTTGCAGGGAACCACAGGCAGAGGGGAGGCGGGAGCCAGCCCCTTCCACTGGGACTGTTGTTTCCTGGGAAAAGCCAGAGGGCGAGTTGGTCTCACTCCGGCAAGTGGCTATTTACAGGGAAGAGGACCCAGCCCTGGCCAGGCAGGAGGTGGAAGGAGGAGGAAACAACTATATACACAGGGAGGGACTGGGCTCCAGGTGCTCATCCTGGCGAGCTCCCTGTGGCACTCCCTGGAGCAGGACACTCTTTGGGGACTGCCAGCGGCCGTGGCCGAGGGGGACCCCGCTCTGTGAGCCATGGAGATGATGGTGAGGCCACTGCTGCTAAGGCAGCCTTCTCCCAACCCCCAGGCAGGTCTTGGAGCTGGAGAGGGGAGCCCAGGGAGCCATGGTGCCCACCCAGCCACCGCGGGAAGGGGAGATGGTGATGTGCCCTCGCCTCACGCTGGCTCTGGGGCAGCCGGAGCGGAGGGGGAGCAGCCAGGGAACAAGTAAGGCATGGTGCCAGCCCGGGGAGCTGTGCTGGGGCACCCCAACGCTGCCCCAGCCCCTCAGCTATCCCCCCAGCCCCTCAGTAATCCTCCACCCAGCCGTTCTCCGAGATGAAGGCGTCGATCACCTCCTTCATGGCGAGGTTGGGGATCAGCTGGTCCTGGGTCAGGGGACTCCGCGTCACCGGGTCGAAATGACCCACGCGCTGCAGGGAGGGGCGGGGGGAACCGGTTACTCCACGTGCCCGGGCTCAGCCCTGGCCCACGGGGACCACTGGCATCTGCCCTGGCATCCGGCACGGCAGCCAGGCCTCCGGGGGGAAGGAGGGACGGCCCCCTGCGGAGGTGCCTCTCAGCAGGATGACAGGGCAGGGCAGGACACAAGAGCCGCCTCTGCTTGGGGCAGGGCCCGGCAGCACCTGCTCCGCAGGGAGCTGCCCTGGCACGTAACTGGGACCAAACCCAAGGAGCCTTCAGAACCCTGAGCTGGGAGCTGCCTTCCTGCCCAGGCAGGACAGCAAGGCAGGAAAGGTGCTGGGAAACCCCCCTGCCCCTGGCCTGGTGGTACCTGGAGATGCTCCTCGATGTCCTTCCTGTCGTAGGTGATCCCGCTGGGCGTGATGCAGGGCTCTCTCATCAGCTCAAAGCTGATCTTCCCGCACAGGTAGTCAGGGATGTCCCGCTTCTGGCTCGAGAGAGGCACAGCTGGGTCAGGAAGACGGAGTGGGAGGTGGTGCTGGCTCAGAGGGGGAAGCAGGGAACACAGCAGGGGAGAGATGGGAGCACAGGTCAGGGCACACTCACCTTCCTCTTCTCATCCACCTGGGAGAAGAGCTCGTCCATGTCTGCCAGGTATTTGTCCTGAAAGAAGAGCCCTTGAGGACAAGGAGACCCCAGCACTCATGGGAGAGCAAACCCCAGGGAGAGCCCCCAGGCCTCCCACCCACGGGAGCAGCTCCTCAGCCCCTCTGCCCACGCAGCTCCCAGCTGAACCTGGCAGGAGTGATCCAGCTTAAAAATAACCTTCCTTCGTGGGGCTATTTTTATCAGGGATTAGTCCCCAGCACCCAGACCCACATGTGGCCGAGAGCCACTCGTGTTCCCTCAGGGAACAACAGGCCCAGCAGACGTCACCACTGCTGGGCTGGGACACGAGGTGACACAGCAGGGGCAGCTGTCACAGGGGGACACAAAAGCTCCAGCCACAGAATGAAGTCTGAGGAGCTGTGCTCTCTCTCTGTCCTGGGGTCTCTTGGCTTTCATCTGCACAGCCGCAGCCCTGCAGCTACAGAAGAGCCTGGGGATGAGGATGAGGGGGGGGATGAGGAAGGCCCCACTCACGTGCTTGGCCTCGATGGTGGCCAGCTGAACTCGGCTCCGGCTCTCGTCCGTGTTTTCTTCTTGCTGGGTCTTCCGGCACTCGGCCAGCTCCCTGGGATAGAGCAGAGCAGGAGCATGGAGGGACACTGCTGTTCCCTTCCCTGCTGTCCCAGAGGGCAGAGGCACCTCACACAGAGCTGTGACAGCGTGGGGACACTCAAAAAGCCTTTCCTGGTGCCCTGTTACCTCTCCTTCTCCGCCATGATCAGCTTGGTGAGGTGGGAGTGCAGCTCGTTCTCCTGGTTGATCCGCTTCTCCTCGATGCTGTTCCAGCGTTTCTTCTTGGCGATGCGCAGGGCGCTGGGGATGTCGTCCCCGAAGTTCAGCCGCTGCTCCTTGGCCAGGTTGTAGGCTGGGGAGGGCAGGGCCACGTCAGAGCCAGCACGGGGTCCCTGTCACCGCCCTGGGCCCTTCCCCCTGGGTGCAGGGGCACCGTGCCCGCTCACCTCTCTGCAGGTTGGCAATGGCCTCGTCGTAGCTCTCCATCTCCAGCTGGCACTGGCCCAGGAAGAAATGGGCCTTCACCGACTGCCCGTCCAGCTCCAGCGCCCGCTTGCAATCCGCCAGGGCCTTGTCGTGCTGCTGCATCTTCAGGTAGCACAGGGCCCGGTTGGTGTAGTACACGGCCACCAGGGGGTTCCGGTTCTGCGGGGACAGCCTCATGTCACGGGAGGGGGGACGGCAGGGACAGCCGGGGCACTCGGTGACACTGCCACCCGCGCAGGGACAGCCGGCAGTGCCAGCGCGGGCGTGCACCCCGCGGGGAGGTGCCAGGATGGATTGGGGACAGGCTGGGCCGGTTCCCATAGGGCAGCCCGTGTCCCTGCCTCCAGAGGGGACAGTCCCCACCAGCTGGGGGGGCTGGAGCACACCCGGGGGGTCTGCCCGACCCAGCACAGCCTGGGGACGGGGCAGGGTTTGGGGGGGACAGGCCCAGGGAGGGGGCTAGGCCAGGAGGGGGACAGTGTCCAGACGAAGGGGGTCCCACCCTAAAGGTATCCAGACCAGGCCCGGGAAAAAAACATTGTCCAGACCAAGGAGATTCCATCCCGGGGGTACTGAGGCCAGGGCTGGGGAGGTGCCCAGGCTGAGAGGGTGGGGGGAGGTCCCATCTCAGGGGTGTCTCGGCCAGGCCCGTGGTGGGGGTGTCCCAGCCCCGAGGGTCCCGTCCTGGGCCAGGACCGGGAGGGTGCCCAGACCAAGGGAAGTCTCATCCCGGGGTTATGGAGGCCAGGGCAGGGCCCGCCCCGGGGGTGTCCAGGCCGGGCCGGGGGGAGGCTGGTGTGTCCCGTCCCCGGGGGGGTCGCATCCTGGGACCATCCGTGCCGGGGTGACCCATCGCCGGGGTTCCATCCGGGGGCACCCAGGCCAGGCCCGTGGGGGGGCGGGGTGCGGTGCGTTCCCCTCCCCGCTGATCCCTTCCCAGGGGGACTCACGATGGCGCGCCCGTAGCAGGCGGCGGCTTCGGGGTACTTGCGGCCGCCGAAGAGCCGGTTCCCCTGCTCCTTGTGCTCCTGCGCGCTGTGGCTCTTCTCGGGGCTGGCGCCCCCCGCGCCCCCCGCGCCCGGCCCCGCCGCGCCGGGCCCCGCCGCGCCCTCCCGCTCCTCCTTGCCCTTCATGGCCGGCCCGGCCCGGCCCGGCCCGGCGGCCGCGGCTCCGATGGGCGGCCCGGTGCGCTGCGCCCGCGCACTGCGCATGCGCCTCCGCCGGGGCGGGGCCAAACTGGGGCCGCGGGAACGGCCAATGGGGAGGGGAGGGGCGGAGTCAAGGGAGGGCGGGGCCTGTGGGGAATGGGCGGGGCCAGAAGGCAGGGGAGGGGCAGAGAGAGGGCGGGACTTGATGTGTGGGCGGAGCTCACGTTTGGAGGGCGGGGTCTTGACCGGGAGGGGCGGGGGCAATGTTTGTGGGCGTGGTCAGAGGAGGTGGGCGTGGCGTGGCTGAGGTTCATGGGGCTGAAGGCGGGGCTGGATGGAGCGAACTGGGGGATGCGAGGGGGCTGTGGGATTTCAGGGGGCTGTGGGACTGCGGGGGGCTGTGGGATTTCAGAGGGGTATGGGATTGCGGGGGCTGTGGGATTGCGGGGGCTGTGGGATTTCAGGGGCTGTGGGATTTCAGGGGGTGTGGGCTGCCTGGGGGCTTGCGGAGGGGGTGCGGAGGAGGCTCGGGGGATCGGCGGAGGGCTGCGAGCGAACAGAGGGTTGTGGGGTGCAGGGTGGGCTGTGGGCGCAGGGGCTTCAGCGGGGGGTGGCGGCACGGAAGGGTGTGCGGTTGGATGAGGTGCGGGGTTGGGGGGCTGGATGGGGGTGTGCAGGGCTGAGGTTTGGGTGCGCTGGAGCGGGCGGGGCTGGATGCGGTGCGGGGTGATCTCGGTGCTGCAGACAGCCCCCAGCCCCGCACCCCCACGCCCCCCCGCGCTGCCAGCCCCGCGGGGCTCGGCCGGGTGCCGCTCCACTTATCCCAGAGTTTTCTGCTCCAGTAAGTCCTGTGCCGGCTGTGACCACCCCGGGGCCAGCCAGCCCCGGCGCCCTCACGGCCTCCCGCAGGGATGGGGGGCACGCCCAAAATCCCCCCCCAACAGAGACACACGGCCAAACAGTGTGCAAAATATTTATTTATACTCCAAAAAGGTCTGGGGGGGAATCAGAGCGGGGACTCCCCGCGCCCCCATCCTGGGCGAACCCCCACCCCGGGGAGGGCGCTGGCAGCAAAGCAGGGGGGGCCGGGGCGCGGGGAAGGGGGGGCTGCGCCCCGAGGGCACTGCCGAAACGAGTTGTGCCGGTCTCAGCTGGTTCCTGCCGGGCTCTCCCCATATCCTTCTTTTTTTTTTTTTTTTTTTTTTTTAATTCCTCTCTTTCTTTTATTTATATTTATTTTGGCATAGAAAAATAAATCGCTCCTATTTTGGCACCAGTCCTTCGTGTGAAAGTGCAGGTCCTTGGGGGGGCAACGAGTGTTGGTCCCCACCCTGGGGAGGGGGTACAGGAGCCAGCGGGGGGGTCCCCGCGCTCGGCTCCTTCCGGGGGGCACATCCCGAGCCCTGCGGGCACCCCGGGGGGGTCGGCGATGCCAGGGCAGGGCTGAAGCATCCTTTGGGGCGGGGGTACAGCGCGGAGGGTCGGCAGGTACATTCGGGGGCGCAGCCCGGGGCGGGGGCGGCGCGTTCTGTAGCACCGAGGGGGCAGGCGGGGGTGGCCTGTCCCCATGTCACGCGCGGGGACCCCCCGGCCCCTCCACCGGGCCTGGAAAACAAACCAACCGAAGGGCCGGGGCCGGGGGTGGGCTACGGCGGGGGGATCTGTGCCCCAGCAGGTCGTAGGCGAAGATGTTCCAGAAGACGGCGAAGAGCAGGAAGGTGCCGTAGGAGAGCAGCAGCACCCACCAGCCGCACTGGTCCTGCAGGCTCTCCTCGTAGCTGCGCAGGATGGTCAGCCCCATGCTGATGCCCACGATGGCCCCCGCCAGGTGTGCCATGAAGGACGGCTGCGGGCCCGAGGCCGGCAGCGGCGGCGAGAACCGGAGCCACACGGCGCGACCCACCTCGGAGCTCACTGCGGGACACGGCAGGGGCTGAGCCCACCCCGCACGCCCCTCCCGCCCGGGGAAGGGAGGATAGTCGGGGGCGGGTACTCACTGCACACCAGCGCCAGCACCATCCGCAGCAGCTTGTAGGGACAGCGCATCCCGGCCCAGTTCTGCGGGAGAGGGATGGATGGATGGACGGATGGATGGATGGAGGGACAAGGGGTTGGCACCAGCGATGACCCAGCACGAGGGAGGAGGCTGGTGCCATACTCCTAGTGCGCCCCATGGAGTCCCCCAGGTCCCTGCTCCTCCCACCCACACCGTGATGCCACCCAAGGTGCTGTCCCCTGTGATGGTGCCCGCCCCATAATGGCATCCCACAGCATCCCCCCTCAGCATCCTCAGTGTCACACCGTGCTGCCCACCCTACAGTGCCACCCACCCCATGGCACAACCCCCATCAGTGTCACACGAGGACATTGACACCCCACAGCACTTCCCCCCCAGTGTGACACAAGGCTGCCTATCCACAGTGCCCTGGCATCCCCTATCCCATGCCTATCCCACACCATGGCATCCCCCCCTAATGTCCCACCATCCTTCCCACCCTACAAACAGCTCCCACCCGTGCTGTCACCCACCCAATACCACACCGTGCTGCCCACCCTGCAGTGCCATCCACCCCATGGCACCCCCCCATGCTGCCTCCCCTTTGTGCCCCCCGTGCCCCCTCCCCACTGACCATGACAACGTTGGCAAGGTGGGCTGAGCAGAGGGCGTAGACCCCCCCTGAGCCCCCGACCAGGGGGGCCCTCATGTCGGTGATGGAGACAGTCAGGGAGCCTGGGGGCACAGACAGCGCTCAGCACCCATCCTCAACATGAATTAATTACTGTCCATATTAATTAATTACAGGCTGCATTGCCCCCCAGCCCCCGGCCAAGTGACTCTGGCACTGCAGGGTGGTACCCAGCAAAGCCCCTCACCCCCACCAGACTCGGGGGGCTGGGGACAGATGGGGATGGCTGGGGGGCAGCCCCCCGGGGCAGCACCCACCTGCCAGGACCCCGGCCAGGTAGAGGAAGCTGATGCGCAGGATGCCGTGCACCATCTCCAGGGGCACCCCGATCATCAGCTGCAGGAGGGCGTTGAACCCCAGCTGCTCCAGCCTGCCCGGGCACAGGAGGGCACAGCGGGGGCTCAGCCCGTGCAGCCCCCGGGGTGTCCCCCTCGCCCTCCCCCCCGCAGGACCTACCCCACGTGCATGAACATGTAGGTGAGGAAGCGCCAGGCCCTCGCCCGGTGCCCGGGGTGATAAACCAGGGGGCTCTTCATGTACTCGGGGTGGTAGGTCTGCAGCACCCACTTGTTCAGCCGGGCCCCGTAGCAGAGGAACACGATGATCTGTGACAAAGCCCACGGCTGTCACCCCCCAGCACTGCCAAAACATCCCCCTCCCCATCCCTCTGTCCTGAGTCGGGGGCTCCTGGTCCCTTCACCCCAGGTCTGAGAACCCCAGAGGACACCAGGACATCACAGTTGGGGTCATCCGTCCCCTCTGCCCTGAGTCTGAGCCACCCGTGGGCACTGGCAGCAGAACTGGGGTCACCCATCCCCTTTGCTCTGGGTCTGAGCCCCACCGTGGACTCCAGGACACCACAACCAAGGTCATCCATCCCTTCACCCCATACCTGAACCCCTGTGTGGGCACCAGGACACCAGAACGGGGGTCACCCCGCCTCCCTGCCCTGTGTCTGAGCCCCCCATATGGGCACAAAGATGTCACACTCAGCGTCACGCATCCCCTCGTGTCAGACCCGAGCCCCCTAGCGGGCACCGGGACACCACAACCAGGGTCAACCCATCCCCTCCCCGCAAATCTGAACTCCAAATCTCGGAACCGGGATAGCCCAGCCCGTCCACCCCGAGTCCGAGCCTCGCCAGGGTCAGCGGGGCGCTCCCGCCGGGCTCAGCCCTGCCCCGCACCTGGGTGAGGGTGACGGCTGCCATGAAGACGGGGGGCGGGCAGGTGCGGTGCTGGTAGAAGTACCAGCGCCGGTCCATCTCGCAGGGCAGGATCTCGTAGGCCACGTAGCGGACGAAGCGCTTGTAGAAGCCGAGGCCGGTCTCGTCCAGGAGGACGTCGCGGGGCAGCGCCCGCTGCCCGTTGGCGATGGCGCGTTTGAAGCTGCTCGAGCGCTTGCTGCTGATCTGCGGGGAGAGCCCGGGGGGCCACGGGGGCCGCGGGGCTTGTGGCCACCCCCTGCCCAGCCACCCCCTCACGCCACAGCCCGGACGAGCCGCCTCAAGGCCGTGCCACCATCCCATGCCCCTGGGGGACCACCGACGCCTGCCCCCCTCCCCAGGGGCACGAGGAGGTGCCCAGCGCCCACCCCGGGCTGGCACCCGGCCGCTCGCCCCCGTCCCCGCGGCCCTCCGGCACTGACCAGGTCTACCAGCTCCTGATAGCAGACCTGCCCCTCGTCGTTGCCCTGTGCCAGGGCCACCAGCATGTCGAGCTTGGCGGGGTCCAGGGGCAGCTCATGGCTGTGCACCAGGCTGGCGAACGTCTCTACCCCGATGAAGCCGGTGTTTTCGGGGTCGAGCTGTGGGGCAGAGCAGGGGCATTACTGGGATACCGGGGCTGTGACTCCGTGGTTGGCTGGAGAGACCACCCGGTGGCCTCGTGCTGCTCCATAACACCAGCCTGTGCCTCTGCCAGGGGCACTACAACCTTCCCCCGGCCCAGACCCCGCACCCTGTGGGTGCCCCGTGCCACGCGGGTGCCCCGTGCCGTGCCGGTGTCCCCGTCTCCCCGCGGAGCAGCCAACACTCTCCCACTCAGTTATTTCTTGCCACCAGCAGCCTGCCAGCCAGGAAGCCACCAAGCTAAACACACGCGCAGCCCTGGCACCAGCCTCCTCCTCCTCCTCCTCCTCTACCTCCTCCTCCTCCTCCTCCTCCCCTGCTCCTCCCATCGCCCTTGCCGCTGGGATCCACCACACCCTGTGCTGGGGCACCCTGTGCCATCCTCGGGGCTCCCGGAGAGAATTGGGCACCCTGAGCCCTCCAGGCACAGCGCACCACAGGGTACCCAGCACCGGGGCACCCCATGTGGTGCTGTCCATGGAGACAGAGCCCAGCATGGCACGAGGAGGATGGAGACTGGGAGAGGGCACCCACGGCTGGAGCACAGGGTGGCTGGGACCCTGAACCCCACAATCACCCTGAAATCGTGTTAGGTTTGCTCCTCGCTTCTGCGGGGAATAAAACGGAGAGGAACCTCGTCCTCATGGGATGGGCAGGAAAGGGAATGCTGGGGGCACGGGGTCACATCCACACCCAGGTGGACACCCCGTCCCTCCAGCCCCACCAGGGAACAGCCACAGCCTCTTTCCCGAGAGGGGTTTGGCTGCCCCAGAGCAGGGGGCAGGGCAGGACACGTGGAGTGGGATGCAGGGTGGGATGAGGGGTGCGAGGTGCAGGGTGTAGGATACAGGGTGCAGGCAGCACTTGCATCCTCAGAGAAACCACCAGCCCATGAGAGCAGCCCGAGCCATCGGGATTTGGGAACGCCCTGTCCCCTCTGCCCCACAGACATCCCCCACAGGTGCCACGTGTGTGTGTGTCACGCCGGGACCTGGCACACGCTGTCCCCACACTGGCACAGCTGAGCTCACCGGCCTCAGGAGCCCCGGCAGCAGCCAGGACGTCCCTCTCTGCTTTTGGGGTGCAACTCCCCACACCCCAACCCCACTGGCCCCCTATGGACCCCCCGAGAGGGCCCGATCCCCAGTCCCCCAGCCCCCTGGTCCTGCTGGGCTGTCCGAAGCCCTTCTGTCTCCCAGGAAAGCCGCTCCTCATCCCCGAGCTGCTCGGGGACACCCAGAGCCCCAGTGCCCGAGGGTGGGGTGACACGAGGGACAGCACCACAGCTCCCGGGCTGGGGGACTCAGCCAAGGTCATGGAGCCAGCCGGGGGCGAGGGGGAAAACAGTTAATTTCTGTGATCCCCAGTAAATTCTCTCCCCGTGCCCAGGGGAGAGCCGCCAGCTGGGCCCGGGGTGGGTGGGGATGGAGGGACGAGCCGGCGGAGCTCAAGGGGGGCTCCTGGGGGCCGGATGGGCAGCGGGTGGCATCGCCTCGAACCCCCATCCTGCGGCCAGCGGAGCCCCACGCCAGGCAGCGCTGATGCTCCACGGCCCGATCCCGCAATCAGGTCACGGGGGTGGGTGCAGTCCCCCGCCTCGCCGGGGTGCCCGATCCACGGCACGCCCGGGGCCCCATCCTGCACCCAGAGCCCACGGGCGGCGCCGGGGCTCGGTGCCCAGCACCCCCCGTCCTTGAGGGTGCAGCGGGCAGGATCCGGCCCGGGGTTGGCGGAGGGAGAGGCCACAAGTGAGCCGAGTTGCGCGTTCTCAGCGGCACGAGGGGGGGCGGGTCCCCCGGGGCGGTGACGAGGGGCAGCGGGGGACTCTCGCAGGGGGTGGCACGGCCGCGGTCGCCGCCCTGGGCGGGCAGCGCTGCCCGCTGCGCTCCAGCCGAGCCCGGTGCGTGCGAGCATCTCCCGCCGGGAGCGATGCCCGGCACCCCCACCCCCGAGCGCAGCCCGGTGCCCGGTGCCGCCCGGGCGGCCTCACCTGCTCCTGGATGAGCTGCAGCAGGGAGCTCCTGTCCATGCACCCGGCGGGCGGAGGGCTCCGCCGCTCCCCCGCGCCCGGGGCCGGCGAGCCGGGCAGGGGAGCGGCGCGGGCGGCAGGGGGCGGCGGCGGGGGCGGCTCTCCCGCCAGCCCCGCGTTGCGGCGGGCCCGGGAGCGAGCGGCGAGCGGCGGCGCCGGGAGCCGCCGATGGCAGCGGGGCGACGGCGGCGGCGGGGGCGGAGGCGGAGCCGAGCGGAGCCGCCCCGCCGCAGCGCGCGGCGCAGCGCCCCCCTCCCCGCACCCCCCGCCGCCGCCGCCAGGGGAACCGGGACCCGTCCCGCCCCGCCCCGCAGGCAGCACCGGGACGCGGCACCGGGAGGGAGCCGGCACCGGGCGCTCGCAGCATGGGATGGAACATTCGCTGTACCGGGAAGCGGCATCCCGGTACAGCTGCGGGCATCCCGGTACTGGAAAATGTATCCCCACATGGCTGTGTGCATCCCGGTACGGGGACCTGCATCTCGGTACTGGTACCCACATCCGAATACGGTTGCAAAATCCCGGTATGACATCTGCATCCCACTGTGGTATCTACATCCCAGCATGCCACCCACATCCTGGTGCTGGCACCCACATTCTGGTATAGGTACCTGCATCCTGGTAGGGGTACCTAAATCCCAGTACTGGGAGTCGTATTCTGGTATGGTACCTGCATCCCAGTACACAGTCTGCATGTTGGGACTCACATTCCCCTTCCAGTACCTGTATCCCAGCACACGTTCATGTATTCCAGTAAGGTACCTGTTTCCCAGTACCCGTTTCTGCATCACAGTACAGCACCTGCATCCTGACACAGGAATCCATATCCTGGTGCAGTACCTGCATCCAGCATAGGCACCTTCATCCCAAGACCAGCATTCCAGGTGCCTGCTGAATCCGGCACAGGTGACTACAAATGCTCTCTCCATCCTGACCCTGGACCCACAGGCTGGTGGGTGCTCCCGCTGGCACGGGGGACATGGGGCTGTCTCACGGTGCAGCCTGGCACTGGGTCCCTTGAACTGGCCCCTTTACGTGATGTCACCCAGGCCAGGCTCCCCTGGCTCCCCACAGTGTGCTGGAGTCTCCCCACGCTCCTGGGCCACGGCTCAGCCCCACTGGGGGTGTCCAGGGAGCTCTGGGTTCCCCAGCCCTGCCAGGCACCTTCCTTGGGGACTGTGTGTGGTCACGGGTGGGCTCCCACAGCCCTGCCATGCATGTACCCTGTCCTACACCCGTGCCTGCCCTGGCTCTGGCACACCAGTGCTATTAATACACATGGTTGCACGTGGGCCCGTGGCTCCCATGGGATCCAGCCTGGTTTGGAGTCACCAGGGAGCACCGCGTGTCTCGCCCGCCCTGGCATCGCCTCCTCCGCCCTGCACGGCATCGGTTGTGCTCCCCACCGCCCCTGTTCCCTGGTTTGCCACGTGGGAAGGGCTTCCTCTCCCACCCCACAGCCTAGAGGGACCCCCCACACGTGTGGGAGCAGTCTGGTCCCATGAAGCCTCAGTGCAGGGGCCTTGGAAAAAGCCTTTTCCCGGGCTGTGCCCACATTCCCTGTGCCCAGCGCCTGTGGCTGACCCTGCAGACAGAAATAGCCAAGGGAAAAGCTGCCACAGGAAAACAGAAGCAGGAAGGGGAGGAAGCATGGCCCAACGAGCTGCAGGGAAAGGGGAAGCCCTAAACCCCCCATGGGGATGGGCACAGAGAGCCACCACTCCTGGGGCAGCCAAGCCTCCTGCTCCCCAAGGGATCCTGGCAGAGCACCACGGGGATCCACTACCTCCTTCCCCCTCTCTTGCCCCTGGCTGGCACTTGTTGAACAGGGATCTGTGTCCCCAAGCACCAAGGATCCCTGGACCAGCCCCAAGCCTGTCCCACCATGCCAGGCTTCAACTTCTGCCCTAAATCCCTGTAACCACCCCCAAGCAGGGCAGTCCAGGCCCTTGGGGGGGTCTCCCTGTTCCCACCCCAGTCTGTGGAGGCCCCAGGCTTCGTGCAGCCTCGTCAGGGACAAAGGTCCTGCTGCCCCAGGTGACACAGGACATGGTGTGCAACGGGAAGGTGTGTAAAAATTTATTTTGTTGTAGAGAACAAACCTAAAATATTGCAGCTCCAGCAGACGTGGAGCAGGGACAGACACCAGGCACGGGCCCGGGGTGGCAGAGCCATAGGCGGTGGGCACAGAGAGGGATAAAGAAACAGCAGGGACACGGCCCTGGCAGTGCCAGGAACCAGAGGCCAGCAGCACGTGGCTGCCCGACTGGCACAGCAGCTCTGGCACACGCAGGGACCTCCCAGCTGGCCAGTGCTGGGGACCGTGGGCACCACTCTGGGACAGTCCCCGTGAGAGATGCTGGTGGCACCTCTCATGCCCCTGACTGGCTCCAGGCCACAGTAAAACGTTTAAATAGACAAAACACATTAAAAAGCAGCTCCAGGTGCTATCTCAGAGCTGCCCCCACCCAGCTGCCTGCAAAGAGACCGACCCTGAGTGTGCTGGGGAAGCCCAGGCTGGTGTCACTCAGCCAGGGGCTCATCCAGGCTCCCCATGGAGGGACAGGAGCCCAGGGATGGGTGCTGGCCTTGCTCTTTGGGACTGGGAGACGGGCACTGTGGAGCTCTGACCCCAGACTGGTGCTGAGCTCAGCCCCAGCAGCTGATGCCAGCTCAGGTGCAGGCAGGGGACAGGGGAAAGGAGCTTCCAGTTGTACCAGGAGCCTCACTCTGGACAGGGCCCTGCCAGGACGTGGGCTGTAGGGCACAGCGTGGCACCAGCTCAGTGATGGCACTGCCAGGGAAGGACTGTGGGCACCCAATGCCCTCACAACCCTCACCAGGGCTCCCAGAGCCCTGTGAATACTGGTGGCCATGAATACTGGTGGCCAGGGCAGGGGTGGGGACAGGACGGGCAGGCGGCAGGAAAGGAGGGCAGATGGACCCAGAGCCCAGCACGCTGCGGGACTCACAACATTATTGTGCAGAAACAAAACAAAGGAGGCTGGGACAGACCCTGGGTATCACTGTCCCCCCTCACGGCCCAGGGCTGCAGCCACTGCATCTCAGCAACAGGGGCCAGGCCTGACCCCAAAACACCAGGGCTGGGGGCTCCAAGTGCCTGGCCCTCCATCCCCAGCTGCCTTTCCCAGCACTGGCTGAGGGAAACCAGGACAGGAGAAGGAGATTTGCCCCAGGGAGCTGGAGCCATGAGCTCATTTGACAGCTCAGCTGCTGCTGGAGCTCCCAGGGGCTCTGAGAGCATTGACCCCCCCCCACAGAATTGAGGGCACCAGCACAGCCCTCTGGGGAGGGGACGTGCCCGGCCCAACAGACGCTGAAACACTCATGTTTGAGCTTAAAAACAAACGTTAAAAAAATTTAACAGAATAAAAGCTGAGGGTGATCCTCCAGCTGCTGGTGAGGCAGATCCCCAGCAGAGCTGCCTGCCCTGGTGCCAGGGAAGCCAGGAGGCCACAGGGTGATGCTGGCTGGTGCCAGGGATCTGTCCTGCTGGTGCTGGGAGGTCTGGTTCCACTGGCCCTGCAATCCAGGCTGGGGGAAAAGGAGGATTTCCTACCAGGGACCAGCTTGAGGCACGGCCTCTCACCAGGGTGTGCTGGGGACAGGGAGCTGGTGTTGCAGGGGGATGGGGTGGAGAGTGGCTCTCATTTGTTCTTGGCCAGCACACGGTACAGTGCGAACCCCACCAGCGCCGTCACTGCTGCCCCCAGCGCCACCCGGAGCCAGAAGGATGCGACTCCCAACTCCACGGTATTCAGGTGGCTGCAAGGAAAGGGAGAAGAGGTTGGTGAGTTCGGCTGTCCCAGAGCTCCCCACCAGCCCACAGCGCTCCCACCCCACACAGGGAGATTTGGGGGGCCCCTGGGGGGCACAGGGCGAGCACAGCACCGGGGGATACAGCCCAGCTGAAAAAGAGGCTCCAAGAGATTCCCGGCCCCACGTGCCGGAGTACCCGTCACCTGGCATCATCATCAAGCCAAGGGCTGGCTGGTGGGATGGATGTGGCTGTCCCCTCCCCTGGCCTGGAAACAGCACACCAACACCTAAATAATTAGCAGGAGCACGGAGGTATCTGCCTTTCTAGGTCAGGCTGCCTTTCCAACCCCCAGTGATGCAGGAGCGGGTGCCACGGAGATGCCGGCACAGCCGGTGACTCCGACCGAGGGGCAGTGAGGGAAGGAGCCCAGCGTACACATTCCCTTCCTGAGCACGTGCTGTCCTGCACCAACCTGCTCCTCTCTGAGAGAGGCACATCCATTATTCATTCCCCACTACATCGGGGGAGCACAGCCAATCCCCGGCCCTCCATTACGCTGTTATTTATTTATACCACATACCCTAAGATATATTAAGAATATTTAAATTTTAATACTGCGGAGAAGGGGGGGAAAAAAAAAAAGCGTCAGCTCTAAAAATAAAGTTGTTTATTGAAAAGAAGCTAGAGGGAAAACTACTCAGTAGTAATCCCATCCTGCCTTCCAGTGCTCCCACATGTTTTTCCCTGCGAGGGCTCGGCCCCCGGCGCTGTGCTCGCTCTTCCCACCCCTGAAGCAGAGATTCCATGTTCTCCTTCTTCCCACATCCCCCCCTCACCTCCTATGACCCGCCTGGTGCTGTTCCTACCCCCTTCCCAGCCCCTGTGGGGTGCAGCTCCTCCCAGAGGGAGGCTGTGTGACACAGGTCTCGCTTCACTGACCTCTTTTTCAGTCTGATCCATCTCATCAGGAGAAAATTGCTGCCACGCCCCCCGCGGGCCTTGGCAAACTAAGCTGGCTACTCCTCTCCAGCGTTTTTTATCTTAGGCTTCAAAAATAAACACTCCTGTGGCTGGATCTATCTAATAAATCTGTCAGAAACAAACATGAGGCAGAAGAAAACCTCCCCACTTTGCAAACAGAGGAAGAAATGGCCTTTGTGTTTCAATTATTTGTATAAAGAGATCACAGAATCCCAGAATCACTGAGTGGTTTGAGTTGGAAGGAGCCTTAAAGCTCATCTGGTTCCGCTCTCCTGCCATGGGCAGGGACACCTTCCACTAGCCCAGGGTGCTCCAAGCCCCGTCCAGCCTGGCTTTGGACACTTCCAGGGCTGGGGCAGCCACAGCTTCTCTGGGCAACCTGTGCCAGGGCCTCCCCACCCTCACAGGGAAGAATTTCTTCCCAATATCCCACCTAACCCTGCCCTCTGAGGGCAGTGGGAAGCTACTCCCCCTCGTCCTGTCACTTCATGCCCTAGATGACACCAAAATCATTAGATGACACCAAAAGCTGGAGAGAAACAAAGCAAAAGCAATGTGTCAGAGGTCAGGTTTGGACACAGCCCCCTCCCCAGGCTTTGCTCCCAGCAGAGCCCACTCCACAGGAAGGATACTAACGGGAAGGTGGCAGCAGTGGCCAGCTTGGTGTAGACAGCAGTGCTGGGTGGTCCCTGGCAGTGGCAGGTGAAGAGGAAGGGTGGAGGGAGGCAGTGCTTGTAGCAGAACTCAGCTGGGGTCAGCCCAGGCTGCTGGCTGGCTTCTGGCAGGTCCGCCTTGGAGGCCACGAAGACACAGGGGATCTGGCTGTCCATGTAGTGCTGCTGCAGGGACAGGAGAGGGCCCAGCGAGGGGTTATGAGACCAGCCCCTGGGGAACACGGCGCTGTCACGAAGGCTGGGGGAACCCTGTGCAGTCCCCCGGGGTCCCAGCCAGTTACCTTATAAATAGTGGCACAGTAGCTGAAGGATTTGGGGTCGCTCAGGTCGTAGATGAAGCAGGCGACGTCGCAGGCTGTGTCCGACGGCTTCGTGAACGTCGCGTCGGCACTGACCTCATACAGCTGGAGCAGGAGGGGAATGGACACAGCGCCTGTCACTACCTCAGGGCTGTTCCCCACACCAGAACAGGAATGGTGCTGCCTGATTGCAGCCACAGCCCAGCCTGGGGTGCTGGGATATGGGGGCACACAGCCAGCCCTGCTGTGAGCCAGGCACTGCACAATTCCCTCCTCCTCCACACTTACTATGAGGTATTTCTCCTGGCCATTGACCTGCACCGTGTTGATGGTGTAGGGGGACGGCTGTCCCGGGTTCTCCTTCTGGGCCTGTCAAGGACAATGCTGTCAGACGGTGGGGACACAAGCAGTGCTCGCTGGGGGACAGCGTTTCACACTGCCCTGAGCTCCAGTGCCCTAACAGCCACCTGAAGGGCAGCCAGGGCCTGCCATGAGATGTGGGGCCGTTCCTAACAGGCAGGGAAAGTCAGCAATGCCGTGGTCAGATTGGGGAAATACAGTTGCCTGGAAAAGGCACAGCTCCTCCAGATCCTCGGGACAAGCAAGGGGCGTGGGCCCACTGCCTCAGCCAAAATGAAGGATGCAACAGCCACAGAACCACCAGCACGCAGGGGGGTGTAAAGCATGGGCAGGGAGAGCACCACACAGGGGGCAGGGAGATGCCATCATGGGATAGGTCACTCCAGGACCTCCGGCTCTGCCTCCTGCTCCTGCCCTGCGCAGCGTGGCCGGACAGGGAGCAGCCACTCACCGCCAGGCTCCTGCCGAGGAAGGCCTGCAGGAAGGCGGACTTGCCTGCGCCCCGGGCTCCCAGCACCTTGCACAGGAACACGTTCCTCTGGGTCTGGCCTTTCTCCAGGTCAATCCGCTTCTCCCGGGTCACTGGCGGGAGAGAGGACGGGTGAGCACAGGGAGGGACCCGAGCGGTGGCAGGAGGGGAGGGCATGGCCGTACCCGTGAGGGCCTGCGTCTGGGAGTCCTGCTCCGACAGGATGGGGTAGCCCAAGTAGCCCAGGCACTCCAGGCAGTGCCGCACATCCAGGTAGGCCACGAGCCTGGAGAGACAGAGCGAAGGCGGGAGGGTCAGCAAGGGCTGAGTGATGTGAGCAGGGGCGGGGGAAAGGGACTGAGCTTACGTCCACTGGCAGAGGAATCCATGCAGGGAAAGCAGGCCTTTATCAGTGGTGCATACCGTGTTGGAGAGCTCGGGGCCCCACGGCACGCAGGGGAACACGCTGAAGAAGTTCTGCAGCTCTGTGTGTGAGAGGGCTCCGTCCTGGTCCTGCCAAAACAAAGGGAGTCAGCAGGAGAGCCAGGACACAGCCCGTGCCCAGAGGGGTCCCTGGCACACTGGCCACCTCGCTGGCTGCTGTGGAATGACACAGGGATGCTGTCAATGGCAGGAATCGATCACAGCACGGCCAGAGCTGGGCGAGCGTGCAGAGCCTGAGCCCCAGCGACTGCCACCACTGCACAAGAGACAAGCCAGTGTGCTTTGGGATCACAGCTGGAACCAGGCACAACCTGAGCACCCTGCAGCCCTGAGCTGCTGTTCTGGCTCCCCTGGGGCCAGCCTGGCCTTCCACACTGCAGGTATCTAGCCCAAGGTGTGCGGCCACTAAGCAACCACAGGCCAACGCAGCACCCTCAGGCTGGTGCGCCTGAAGGGGAACTGCTGGCACCTGGGCACACAGGGATGTGCATCCATTCAGTTGTGCCATTCCCTGTGGCCACAGAGCTGATCTGGGCACACAGGGACGTGTGTCCACTCAGTGCTGCCATTCCCAAGCCATTCCCCACGGCCACAGAGCTGCCATACTCCAGGTGCACATCAACATCTGAATAACCACTCCAAGCAGGTGCATGCAGATCCAATACATCCCATCCCCCCACTCTCCAAGAGCCAGAGCATGGTACAAATGGGTTGTTTTCTCTCCCTCCCTCGGGCCTGGCAGCCCTCCACAGGGCTGGCAGCTGTGCAGATGCTGGTGCTTGGTCTGTGGCTGCAGGCCAACAGCTGTGCCCGCTTCCCTGCCACCCTGCCTGTTGTAGCCAGGCACTACAAGGGGCCATGCCAGCTTGATCCTCACTCAGATTAAGTCGTTGAAAGCCCAAACTGCCCTTTGGTCAAGGGTAGTGACCAGCACCCATGTGCCCTGACAAGCCATCAGACTACCAACTGCTTGCTGTGACCACTTCCTGCTCCCAAAGCCTCCTAAAGGGAATGCTGTGTCAGAGCAAAGCCCTTCATTGGTGGGTTCCCTGGCACAGAGGGGTGTGCAGGGGAGCAGCTCTGCCCAGGTGTGCAGGCCCAGCAGAGCAAACCCTCCCCCAGAGCCCCACCTTGTCGTGCTTCTCAAACAGCCGCTGCAGGAACTGGTATCCCAAGTGGTTGAGCTCCGTGGAGCAGCCGGGGGGCACGCGGAACCTGTTGGAAAAATCATGGAATCATTATGATTGGAAAAGCCCTCTGGGATCACTGAGCCCAACTGTTCCACCAGCACTGCCAATGGCGCTACCGTGTCCCCAAGTGCCACAGTCACACAGCTTTTAAATCCCTCCAGGAACAGGAACTCCACCACTGCCCTGGACAGCCTGTGCCAGTGCTTGACAAGCCTTTTGATCAAGAAGTTTTTCCTAAAATCCAACACAAACCTCCCCTGGACCTTTCATATCTTATTTCTCAGTTCAAATACCCCAACAAGCCTCCTCAAGCCCTGAACAATGGGCAGTGTGTGAGCAGATCTGAGAGGACTCAGCTCCCCACTCCCTCCCTGCTCAAGGCCAGCTGTTGCCTCCAGGCCTGGCTATTCCTTGACACAGTCCCCTTGTTGTGGGGAGAATCCCCTGAAGGTGCACAGAGGCCTCTCCTTGGCACATCCCAAGCAGCCAGAGTGGTGCTGTGCCCTTGCTCCACCTTGTGCCCAGGGCTCCAGCAGGGCACAGCACTGCCCTGAGGTGCCATCCACCAGCACGTCCCTGTCACCTCCCTGCAGCCTGCTGTCTGGGGAGAGGAGGAGGCAGCTCCAAGCCAAGCCCTTCCATTCCTGCCAGATCCCCACCTCCAGGGTGGCAGGGAGCAGAGACGAGACAGCAGCTGCAGACTGAGCCGGGAGGGCTGTGCTGACAGCTCACTGCTCCCGACAGCGCTGCTCTGCCTCGGCTCAGGCAGCGACAGAGCAGCCTCTGAAAGCCCCTGACTGATGTCAAGGGAAGTCTGGGACTTCTAGGCAGGCAGGGAATGATCAGAACCAGCAGCACAGCCAGCAGCCCCAAGGCCTGTTGTATTTTTTCCCAACCCCATGTGTCAGCTCCTGCCCGCAGGGGAAGGTGAGGGCTGTGAACCCGACCCTGACCTCAGGGCCCACAGCAGCCCCAGGGTGCAGGGAGGATCCAGCTGAGGTGCTGGGGACCCCTGAGCCGTGCACCACCGGGCCGTGACCCCCTGCCCACCCCCAGGGCAGGGCACGCACTGTGGGTACAGGTAATCATCCGTCAGCTCCAGCTCGTCGTCATAGCCGAAGCGGCGCAGGATGGTCCAGGTGGTCTCGTGCCGGCCCCTCTGGATGAAGAGTGTGTTGAGGAAGAGGAAGCCTGCAGGAGAGATCAGGGGCTCAGACACAGCAGGGTCAACTCAGCGTCAGGGATCCACGCCCTGGGACTGTGCTTTGCCTGGGAAAACAGGCTGCTTGGACACAGAGATCTCTACCAGGCTCCAGCTTGCTTTAACAAGAGGCACTAATTAGGCTTGCAATGAGAGGCAGGAGGCTGGAGACAGGGCCCTTCAGGATGTGCTGAAGGAGATGGGTCCCCCCCATCCCTTGGGAAGAAGCAGGAGTCCTTGTGCTGTTACCATTCAAGGTCAGGCCATTGTCCTGCACCCCGTCTGTCGTGTTCTTCCACACAACCATCTTCACATCCTCCAGGGCCTGTGGAGCCAGTGGGTTTCCAAAGCAGGACTTCTGCCTCCCAAGGGAAAGAAGGCCACTGTCAGCAAAGCACACAGACAGAACAACCCTGTCTCACCAGCTTCCCCCTCCCCTGGCAAGGGATGGGGTTTCAGGGAGAGTAATTCACCCAGCTCAGGGATTTCTGCTTTAGACTTTGACCAAACCCCTGTTCTTCAGCATCCCAGTAACTTGGGACTCTGTACATCTCCAGAGCCTCCTGGTCTAACCACAGCAGAGTAAATTCAACCCAAGCTTAGGAAGATGGAACCCCATGTGCTCAGAGATGCACCCTGTGGTGCTTTAGCTGTGGAACAGAAGTACGAATGGGAACAGGATGGCTGTGTCAGGAGAGGGGTGGCTTTTGCCTGTTATTGGATGGAAAGGGAAGCCCAGGGACTGGGGAATATCTCCCCTCTGCAGCCAGCCCTACCTGGAAGTAGTTGAGTTCGTCATCACTAAGGATCTGGTTGTTATCCTGGTCCGAGAGGTTGAAGATCCGGGTCAGTGCTCGTGCACAGGTGGGTTTCAGCTGCAAGGGACCAATCATGGTGACAAATGGCACCAGCTTCAGCCTGGCCCTTCCTCCTGCAATCCTATACACAGTGGGTTCCCTTCCTGCACTGCCTGGGAACACAGACCAGCTAAGCACCCTTGGAGGTGGGAATCATGGAATCATTTAGGTTGGAAAAGCTCTCCAAGACCATCAAGTCCAACTGTTCCCCCAGCACTGCCAAGGCCACCCCTAACCCATGTCCTCAAGTGCCACATCCACAAGCCTTTTAAACCCCTCCAGGGATGGTGACTCCACCACTGCCCTGGGCAGCTGTGCCAGGGCCTGACAACCCTTTCTGTGAAGACATTTTTCCTAATATCCAATCTAGAGTGAGAAATGACAGTCCATAGGGAATTTTTCTTCTGGCCCCTTCCCATCATGGCTAACAGATGGTCTGGAGCACGAGGGCTTCTGCCCCAACACACCCTGGTCCTTGCAGGTCTCTCTGGCCTGGGTATGCTCAGCTGGCTGTGCTGAGCACAAGGAATGGATGCCATCCCCTTGTCTTGCCTGTGCCAGCCCAAACCCTCCACCTTCCCTCCAAAAGCTGCACACCAGAGCAGTGTGATGGGAAGCAGACTCCTCCAGGAGCCTACCTGCTTCTCCTCCGGGTCGTAGAGCGGGGCAGTGGGGTGCAGCACAGCTTTCTGGGCGTAGTAGAAGAGCTCGGAGATGTTCTTGAGGTTCTTGGCAGAGCACTGGGGATTCAAAGGAAGAGACAGCCCTGGGAGCTGATTAAAAGGGTAGGAGGAGGGTGATACAAGCTCCCTGAGCCAGACAAGTTGTGGATCAAAGCACAGAGTAAAGTTTGTCCACCGTGAGGAAAAATCAAAAGGGAAAAATCCCTGGGTTTTGCTCTGGTTTTGCTTTCACAGCCCCAGAGCCAATACACAAAGGACAGAAAGCCCAAATCACAGGCTCTCAACCCCCAGACATGGGGACTTCTGCAGAGCAGTGTCAGTAGGGCAGCCCTCCACAAGCACAGAGGCTCCCTGACTCACACCAGACCAGCACTCCGACCCCTCGGGGAGGCTCTGCAGACACCCTCCAGTTCCCTCACCTCCACACAGGTCTCAATCTCCGAGAACTGGTTCATGATGGGCAGGATGACATCCATGGAGCTGCCCATCTGCAGGTCAGACTTATTTCCCACTAAAATAATGGGGATCCTGGCAAAGACACAGAGCACGAGTAAGGCCACCCCTCCCCTGGTCCCAGCACTGTCCCAGCCACTTGGTGCTCTCATGGGGCAGGCTGGGGAGCCCCCCCCCTCCTCTGCAAGGACAGAGCAGCTTTCCTTCCTCCCATGGCCAGGAGCATCCATCTGGAGAGACAAACTGCCTGATCCTGCCTACGCTTTCACCCAGCAACAATATGTTCAGGAGCCTTTAATCCAGCACAGCAGCCTTCTGCCCAAGTGATCCACACACAGATTGCAGCTCAGAGATTCCCTTGGCAGCCCCCTTTCCCTGTCTGGCTGAGAAGAGATCAAGGGGAAAGAAGGATCTCTCTCCAGTGGCCCCCTGCCTCAGCTGGATCTCTGAGGGAGAAAAGCCCACATGTTCTTATGCTACAAGTGGTCTATCCACAAGCCACAGTCATGGAATGGTTTTGGTCATAAGAGACCTCAAAGATCATCTCACTCCACCCCCTGCCATGGGCAGGGACACCTTCCACTAGACCAGGTTGTTCCAAGCTCCATTCAACCTGATTTGGATCAAAACACAAAGTTGGTTTGGTCTCAGCACCCTCAGGGAGGGTGGTGAGCTCCCCACAGCCCTCAGAACTCCCCAAATCTGCACCCACACATCACGCCACACATGGTACCTGGATCCCTTTTCAAGCCCTCCGTTCACCATGGGGATCCACTTCGTGCGAATCTGGAAGGTGAGCAGAGGGTGTCAGCACAGCCTGGGGAGGGAGAGGCAGATCCCAGGCAGACAGCAGGGCCCTGCAGCCATCTGTTCCCCAGCATTCCCCCACACCAGCAGGCAGAGCAGACCCAGGGATGCTGGATGCCAGCGTGAGGATTCAACCAGCCTGTTGTGAGGGCAACCACCAACGTGGGAGCAAGCTTGTGCTGTGCTCAGCCAATGCCTGCAGGGGTCTCAGACCCCAAATCCCCCACAGCACTGGTATGTGCTCACACTATGCAAGGGCAGTGCTGGGAACCCCTTCCCCTCCAGCTCTGTGGTGGGACCTGTTACCTTGTCGAGGGTGGCCTCCTTGGTGACATCGTACACCACACAGACCACGTTGGCCTGCAAGAGAAGCAGCAGAGGGTGGTGAGGGGGTCCTTGTGCACACCCACAGCAGCAGGGAATGCCGGTGGAGATGTCACGGAAACGCGGCCGTAGCGGCCGAGTGCACGTGAGAGTGGACACGTACACAGCCCCCCTCACATAGCCCTCCTCACAGTCATCCCCACAGCCCCCTCACACAGCCCCTCACACAGCCCCTCACACAGCCCCTCACACAGCCCCTCACACAGCCCCCACAGCCCTCCTCACAGCCCCCCTCACACAGCCCTCCTCACACACACAGCCCCCCTCACACAGCCCCCCTCACACACACAGCCCTCCTCACAGCCATCCCCACAGCCCCCTTCACAGCAGCCCTCACACAGCCCACCCCCACACACACACAGCCCCCTCACAGCCATCCCCACAGCCCCCCTTACACAGCCTTCCTCACACAGCCCCCTTCACACACAGCCCCCCTCACAGCCATCCCCACAGCCTTACTCACACAGCCCTCCTCACACACACAGCCCTCCTCACACACACAGCCCTCCTCACACACACAGCCCTCCTCACACACACAGCCCCCGACACAGTCCCACAGCTGCTGGGAGCACAGGCCGGCTCCTCTGGCTCCTGTGCCCCTGGAGCTGCCGCCCCACAGCCGCCCAGATCCCCCTCCCACGCCGCGGCCATGCCCTCCTCCCCTCCCGACCCCGCGCAGACGGCGCCGAGGCTTTATGGGAAGCAGACAGGAGGGATCACTGGTCCTTTCAGGAGAGAGTTTAGCGCTAATCCTGAGGACACACAAGGGTTTAGGCAGGATTTCCTGGGGCTGTTTAAAGCCTCTGTGTACTCCTGCTGTCTGGGTGGAAGGGGCAGGACCCCTGTGCCCACCTCCTCAGCACTTAACCACCGGGGTGGGGAAGTTAAATAGCTTTGCTCACATGAGAGAGTTTTATTATCCACAATTAAAAGGTCCTTGTCTCTGCAGAGCCAAGGCTAATCCCAGGGCAAAGAGCAGCTGGGTGAATCCCAGCCAGACAACCCAATTATTCCTCCACGGCTGCTCCAAGGGCTTCCTCATCTCTCCCTGCCCAGCGCTCCCCGGGGGCTCCAGCTCCCCAATTAACTTCTCTGTGCCACTGCTTCATCAGGCAGCCACAGGGATCTAATGCAGGAGCAGGGGGTCTTGCCCAAGCTCAGCAACTGCTTCTCCCCTCTTCCGAGTCCATCAGGAACATCCCCAGGCTGAGAGCACATCATCTGCTCTGCAGCCCCCTCCTGCCCCCCGCTGCTCTCCTTCTGGAGGCTCCCCCCAGGGCCAGGACAAGCCACGTACAACAGCTTACAAGACAGAGCAGGATTAAACGAGCCTCTAAACAAACCACAGCATTAATCCACGGATAACCAACTGCCTGGCCCCTCTGGGTGGTTAACGGGAAGGGAGGGGAGCAGCTTGGGAGCTGCAGAACCACACGCTCCTGTCCCAGCCAGCCCTGCTCACCTTGGAGATCTCCTCCTGCAGCTCCTCCTCTGTCTGCTCTGCCTCTGAAAGGGGAACAGAGCTGTCACCATCTGCCCTGGCAGCAGGACCCCTTCCCGGTCCCCTGAGACAGGCAGGGAAGGGGAAAAGCCAGGTGGGATGGGGCCCTACCTGAGTAGTCCACTATGTGTGTGGGGACCTTCTCAGGGGTGACGTCGGCCGGGATCGTGATCTCCTCCGCCCGGGGGGGCACCTGCAAAGCCAGCACAGCTGTGCAGCCAGCCCTGCCAGGTGACAGCCAGCCCTGCCAGGTGACAGCCAGCCCTGCCAGGTGACGGTCAGCCGAGAGCATGGGTGACAAGGGACCTCACATCCCAACATGGGCACTGCCCAGTGCCCGCCCTGCCAGGGGGGGATGGGCTACGGATCATGGATGGCTTTTGGCCCCCCCTGGGCTGCAGCAGCTCCCTGCACCCCACCCCTCACACAGCCCGTGTCCCCGAGGTGGAATCTCCGTTTGTCCACCAGGAACAGCCTCCCTCAGCCACAGCCAGCCCTGCCCAGCCCGGCCTCCCTCAGCCACAGCCTCAGGCTCTGGAGATAAGGCCTGGGCACTCCAGAGATAAGGCCTGGGCACTCCCTGGCTGTCTGGGCTCAGTGCTGAGCTGACTGAGCTGGGCTGGCAGCAGGGGACAGGCCACAGGGCTGGTCCCCAAAAACCCCTGAGCTGATGCTTCCCAGCACAGCATCATACAGGGCACCAGCTGCTCGTAGGCAGTGGGAGAAGCCAGCTGATGGCACAGGGAAAATGTGGCCAGACTGATCCCATTTTCCCATTCCAGCTGTGCTGGGACAGCAAGCCGCCCTGCTGGAGGCTCCAAGAGGAACGATGGATCTGCTACTGGCAGCTGGCCTGGCTCAGAGCACCAAAGCCAACTCCAGATGGGTACAGAAGGGCGGGGAATGTGGTTTGACCCCTTCTGAGGGCTCTGTGCCAGTGCCAGGCTGGATCTGGGAGGAAGGCTGGGCCCTGCTGTGTTGGTGGACACAACACACAGACCCCCAGCAGCAGCGAGCCGGGGCCTGGGAGACACCACACACTCTCCCGAGGGCAGAGAGAGCCCCACATCAGAGCACAAACAGGAAAACAGCACCTCAGCTGGAGCTCCCTATGGTCCTCACCGACCTCACCTGAGCTTTAGCGGCGATTGCTGGGGACTCCCGTGGCTGTCACAGCCCAGAGCTGTGAGTACACCCAGGCACCCCGACCCCCCAAAATGGGGACAGAGCTGTCTCACCCGGGGTGTGTGTGTGTGTGTGTGTCCCCTCCCCGCTCACCTCTTCTGGAAACTCCTCGCCCACCAGGGCCATGATCAGGGACGTCTTCCCCACCTGGGCTAGGAAATAAAGGGAGGACGTTGACATTGGCACGGGCACGGCAGACCCGCGGGGGACAGCGGCAGTGGAGCCGGGGGCTGGTGACCGCGACACCCGCGGGGCCCGGGACCACCGGCGGGCCCGGCCGCTCCCCCACCCTGCCGGTACCGGGGATCCCCTGCACCCTCGGCCTACCCGGGACCCCCGTGCGCCCTCGGCCACCTCGAGTAGCTCCGGGACCCCTCAGGACCCCCCTCACCCTCCCTTCATAGAGGGTCCGATGCCCGCCCGGCCCCTCAGGACCCCCCTCACCCTCCGCGAACAGGAGGATCCGATGCCCGCCCCTCAGGACCCCCTCACCCTCCCCGAGCAGGAGGATCCGCTGCCCGCCCCTCAGGACCCCCTCACCCTCCCCGAGCAGGAGGACCCGCTGCCCGCCCCTCAGGACCCCTCTCACCCTCCCCGAGCAGGAGGATCCGCACGTCCCGCTTCATGGCGGCACCGCCGCCTCCCTGTTTCCCCACCACCACTTCCGGCCGCACCACCGAGCGGCGGCGCGGAGCGGCGCCAGACACCACAGCGCCCCCTGGCGAGGGCAACACGCTGGGACCTCCAGGGTTTCGTCTGTCGATGGTTTATTAACGAAAACAAAACATTTAACGACAACAAACGGCGAACAGGGCCGTGAAACACATCCCGGGGCCGGGCGGGGCCGGCCCGCCGCCGCCGGGCCCTGCAGCTGTGCGGGCGGTAGTTGAGGCCTGGTTGGGGCCGGAGCCGGGGCCTGTCCCGGAGCCAGGGCCGGCCCCTCCGGGCTCTTTCCCCGCTGGAGAAGCCAGTCCAGTCCAGGGCCCGCCCTGCTCAGCCGCCCGTCAGCTCCCACACGAGCACGGCGCTGTGCGAAGCCGTGAGGAGGCGGCGGCCGGAGGGCGCGAAGCGGCAGAGGTGCACGGTGTCGTCATGGCCGGCGTAGTCCTGCGGGTCCCCGGCCGGGCACGGCTGCAGCCGCAGGAGCCGCGCTGGGAGAGCAGGGTCAGGGCCGGGCTGGGGGCTGGCACTGCTCCTGACCACTTACAAACCCGCTCCCTGGGGCTTTTCCTTGCCAGGACCACCCTTCCCTGGGCCCTCTCCAGGCTCTCTCCCTGCTGCTGAGCTGGGAGTTGCTGAGCTGAGTGACACTGGACAGGCAGATCCAAACCACTCCAGGCGCGAGGTGCCCTTGTCAGGAGCAGGGCTGTGACTGTCCCCTGCTATGGGAAGGTGTCTGCTGCCTCCTGGGCTGCAGCCCATAACCCCAGGAAGTCATTCCAGTGACAAATCCTGCCCCTGGACAAGCAGGACTGAGCTCATGCATCTCATTTCTGACCTAGGAGTCTCCCCCAGAGGTTTCTCCTTACCCTGGACTGTAGCTCCCAGGGTTTGAGGATATGGGGTGTGTGCATGTGTCTCATTTTATGGAACAAGGACCCTTGTTCCCCCCCTGCCAGGAGAAGGGGAGATCCCTCCCCATGGAGGGGCCCAGCACTCACCACGGAAGCCGAGGGCCATGAAGGGCGCGGCCGGGGACAGGCTGAGCGAGGTGGCAAAGGCTGGCAAGGACACTCTCCTGACCACCTGCATCCAGCAAGAGAAACACCAGCTCCTCACAGGGGGGAAGGGACAGCCCAGAGCTGTGCAGCGAGTCATTAGGAGGGTAAAGGGAGGCTGAGGGTGAACAGGAAACCTGCCCCAGGCATCCAGGAGATGGCTCAGCAATGTGGAGTGTGCCAGTCTCCTGGAAGCAGCCTGCAGTGGGAGCAGGGACTGGCTGCCTGGACACAGCCCGAGGCAGGGGCAGGGCTCTGCTGTTCCCCTGGGGGTTTCCAAGCTGAGGAGGGTTCCCTGAGCCCAGCCCAGCCCTGTGACAGGGGTTAACACAGGGCACAGGTACCTGCTTCTTGCGCAGACTGTAGAACAAGGCTTCCTCCTGCAGCCCAAACCCCACGTAGACCAGGACACCTTGTTCCCAAGGGCAGAATGCAGCCAGGCTGGGAGGGAGGTCGAGACCCTGCTGAGGGAAACCAAAGGCAAGAAAAGTCTGGATTCTCCATCTTGACCCAATACAATGGGGACAAAAGGAGGATCTTCAGGGCTCTGAGTGTCTGAGCAGTGGGAAGTTAATATGATGGAGGGTGTTTCCTCCCTCTTGCATTCCCATCTCAAGGAAAGCAAGGAGCACCCACACCCTGCCATGAAAACCTGAAGCAAATTGTTCGGTGTCAGAGGAGCAGGAGACATGAGGGTCCAGCAGGTTGAATTTCTACTGAGATGTTGCTGCAGGGGCCTGAAGGTGGGATTGGGTTATGGATTGGTTTAACACAACAAAATAGGGCCCAGAAGACAGATCTTGAGTGGTGGATGCAAGATTAATCCTTCTCACTCTGGGGAGAGCCTTGGGGGATTTTCTCCTTCCAGAGAAAATCCAACGTTTTCAAAAGAAAAAGAAGAAACATTGACAGAACCCAGCTGCTGTATGGAAGCTCCTTCTGCCTGCCAGTGTCACCTGGACCAGGGACCATGTCCACATCCTCTCCAACCAGATCCTTCCTCCCTTGCTAGCAGGTGTCCTGCTGCCCAAACCTCACCCTGGGTTGGAGCCAGAGGCTTCTGCCAAGCAGCACAGACACCCAGGGCTGAGTACTTGGCTCTGTGAACTTGTCGTGGCGCTCCTGGCTTGGAATATTCATGCTCCTCAAGAGTGTCAGAGCAAGCAGCACGCTCCTAATTAGCTCTCCCCCTCCTGCACACTGTGCTCATGGCTGCCTGTGCTCTGGTTTGCTGGCACAGGGCTGTCAGCTCTTTGCAGGTGCAGTTTTGGGCTCCTCATGCTTAAAAGTCAGTGCTTGGGGACAGCTGTGTGTGGAAAGCAATTGCAGCAGTACCAGAGAGGGTTTGTTAACAAGATACTCCGCGAGCAGAACTAACAGAGATGACGTTCCTAAGCACACTGTCTCTGCCAGAGCCCTGTGCATCCCCCCTCTGTGTCTGCTGGTGCCAAGCCCCACGCCAGGAGCAGGCAGGGGCTGGCAGGAGCCAGGCTCACCTCGGGGTCAGCAGGAGCTGGGAAGCTGAGCCAGTCGAGGAGCTCACACTTGTCCTGGAGCCAGTCGGAGGCCCAGACGCTGACCCGGCGGTCCGAGCTCGTGGCCAGCCAGAGCTCCCCCACCTTCCACCCCGAAGTCGTGGTACTAGGGGAACACAAACACAACACTGGCACGCTGGAGGCACAGAGGCTGCAAAGCAAGGTGACACTAGAGAGTGGGGCAGGAGCTTGTGGGGACACGGGTCTTGTGTTTAGGGAATCAACACCAGGATTAGCCTGTTTGTGGCTGCCCCATCCCTGGAAGTGTCCAAGGCCAGGTTGGACAGGGCTTGGAGCAACCTGGGCTGGTGGAAGGTGTCCCTGCCCATGGCAGGGGGTGGAAGTGGATGATCTTTAAGGTCCCTTCCAACCCAAACCCTGGCCTGAACGACACAGTTCTCTTCCCTGGGACAATGTGTGGATGTGCACATCTCCCAGGGGAATTCTTTTCAATACCATGTGTGCCCTAACAACGTCCTTCACCTAGAACCAAGGATCTCCTTGGTCTGAATTACCAGGGAACACAGCCTTACAGCATGGATGATTGTACAGCCTGAGAACTTGGGGAAAATTATTAACAATTCTGCTGCACAAAGGAAAAAACTCTTCATGAAGAGGAAGACAAAGGAGGTGCTAAAACCATCCCACTGGTGCACAAATAATATATCCCTGGAAAAACTGATCAGGAGTTACTGGAGGGGATGGGAGTCTGAAAAGCAAGGGACAAGGAAGCAGACACTGACCATTCTGCTTCCCACAGCTGTGCAGTGACACACGAGGATTTGCTCCTGTGGGGTCTCACCTGCTTCCTGGTGCACTGGAGAACAGTGATGGGGGAGCCTTTGTGGTCAGCCAGGACATGGATAGTCATTCCAGTGCGAGGGCTGCTCACAGCCACCAGCCCATCCTTGCCCCCTGATAAGATCCTTTCTCCTGAAAGGAGACAAAAGAATGGGATGCTTGGGAAGAATAGCCACGAGGAGAAAGGTCCAAGATCATGGGATATCAGTGTCCCAAAACACTGTGAAAGGCTGGGAACATCCCAGTCCAGGGCTGGGTAAGATGAGATGTCTCAGACACCCATTAAACCTCCACACTGAAGAAGACCCGTGGTAGATCGTAAGCAGGAGGGCACAAAAGGCTTTGTTGTACCAAACCCCTTTGTTATTCCATTGCCAATACACCTCCCATCTCCTATTCACCACATGCTCAGCTGGCAGAGCCACCAAAGCTCACTGAGACGAGTTCTGTGGCTCTCCCTGGCCCCAGGGTGTTGGGCAGGTGGCCAGGACACAGAGCAGCTGGAGGTCAGGGTAACCCAGGCAGCACCAAGCCACATTCCCCGAGGGTCACGTCCCTGCTGTGACCCTGGGCAGTCTCACCATCTGTGGAGTAGGTGATTGCTGTCAGTGCAGCGCTGTGGGGGTGCATTTTCAGCTCCATCTCTGTCCTGGAAACACTGAACACACGGATGGTGCCGTCACTGTACCCTGCCACCACGTGCTGGTTCTCAGCTCCCCACACCCCGACGGGACGAGGCTTCCAGGCCAGGCACTGGCAGCTCTGCGAAGGAACCAGAGGTGACACAGTGGATGCTTCCCTGTGCCAAGAGGAAGGGAATGATGTCCCACAAACACTGACCTGGTTGAGCACCTGGAACTGGACCACCAGCTCCGTGCTGCTCAGAGCCCAGATCCTCACGCTGCCATCCTCCCCGCACGTGGCACAGTGAGTCTCGTCAGGACTGAAGCACACCTCAGTCACCTGCACCAGGAACAAAGAGGGCAACAGGGGCTCTACAGGTGCCACAGCCCAGAGCACATCAGCTCCTCTGCCCTTCTACCCACCCTTGGGAGACATCAGACAAGATGGAACATAAAGGAAGGTGGGTGCTTTGAGTTTGGGCTTAAATTGTGGGCTGACAGGACAAGAGGAAACAGTTTCAGGTTGCACCAGAGAAGGCTTAGATTGGATATTAGGAAGTATTTCTTCATTGAAAGTGTTGCAAAGCACTGGAACAGGCTGTCCAGGGCAGTGGTGGAGTCATTATCCCTGGAGGTGCTCAAAACTTGTGTGGATGTGACACCTGAAGACCTGGTTTCATGGTGAACATGGTGATGGTGCTGGGTTGACAGCTGGACTTGATGATCTCAGAGGTCTTTTCCAAACTTTAAAATTCTATGATTCTATGATAGCTGAGCTTGTCATGGAAAGCAGGAAACCCAAACAGTTAATAAACCTAACCCCAAAGGGGTTAACAAACCTAACCCAGAGGTAGGAGCAGGCACTGTGCACCGCAGGTCAAATAAAATTCCTTCTCTTCTACCATTTGAACACTTTTTCCTGTAGCATAAAGATACCCCAAAGCACCAGCAAAATTCAGAGCTGGCCCAGCCCCTCTGACCTTGCTCTTGTGGCCGCTGATGAGCCGGATGCTGGTGCTCTCCAGCCAGTTGATGTACCACAGGGTTCCTGCCGTGGTGCCCACAATGCCCATCTCCAGGGAGTCGTCAAAGGCTGCGCTGACGATCGTCCCATCCAGGGTGATCTCGTGCTCCAGCAGGACTGAGCTGGACCTGCAGGGGAGGAGGATGGGAGAAGGACTGGCTCAGATGTTGGAACAGCCATCCTGCCTCCTTTAAATGCAATTTCCTAGTGAGCCCAGTTCAGTGAAGGGCCCCTGTCTATGGATCGGTGACTCCCATTGCACTGGGAGAGCTGGGCGGTTTCACCTGGAGAAGAGAAGGCTCTGGGGAAACCTTAGAGCTCCTTCCAGGGCCTAAAGGGGCATCCAGGAGAGCTGGAGAGGGACTGGGGACAAGGGCATGGAGTGACAGGACAAAGGGGAATGGTTTCCCAGTGCCAGAGGGCAGGGTTAGATGGGATATTGGGAAGGAATTCATCCCTGTGAGGGTGGGCAGGCCCTGGCACAGGTTGCCCAGGAGAAGCTGTGGCTGCCCCATCCCTGGAAGTGTCCAAGGCCAGGCTGGACAGGGCTTGGAGCAACCTGGGCTAGTGGAAGGTGTCCCTGCCCATGGCAGGGGTTTGGAATGGGATGGTCTTGAAGGTTCCTTCCCACCCAAACCGTTCCACGATTCTATGATTTGCACTGCAACCATCTTTTATAGGGAAGAAAGAAAACGAGGGATGCAATAAACGTGAGAGAAGAAACAAAGGCAATGTATTTTCCCTAATTCTCCTAAAGGAATTCCTACAAACCACTGACACAAATTTCAGGCACGATAAACTCCACCCACTTCCAGTATTAAGAGGGCCCAGCTACCTGTGGCAAAAATTCAGTCAAAAGATCCAGAGAGAAAGAATCAGCAGCCGCGGGATGGAGAGGAAAAGCTAAGGATGAAGAGCACAGGAGCAGGGCGACGTCTGTCTGTGAAGAGCCACCTCTCAGACAGGTCCTGGGAGGTGCACAAAGGCTTACACCTGCCAGGGGAGGGGCCACGACCGCCTACCTGGCATCGGGCCCTTTCAGCCTCAGCTCCTGCACGCTGCCCACTGCCCACAGGCGGATGCGCTTCGTGTTGCTGCCGCTCAGCAGCCGGTCGTGCCGACACAGCAGCACACCTGGGGGGCACAGGGGAATGGGGGGCACCCGTGAGCATCCACTGCCCTCAGCCATCACCCCGAGCGTGCCCCTGAGGTTCCACAGCCAGTGCCCAGTGTTTTACAGACTAGGGGTGTGTGGGAGCTTTGGAACAGGGCAGCGGTGGAATCACTGTCCCTGGAAGTGTTCAAAAAGCATGGGGATGTGGTGTTTAGGGACGTGGTTCAGTGGTGGACCTGGCAGTGCTGGGTTAATGGTTGGACTCGATGATTTTAGAGACCTTTTCCAACCTTAATGATTCTATGACATATAACAAGGTGAACTCCCCAGGGAACCCAGGACCCCAAGGAAACCCAGGTCACAGATCCATTGCCACCCCACCCATCTTGCATCTGACACAGCAAGCTGGTTTTCTGAGCAGAGCTGAAAGCTGAGCTGTGCAAGCTCACAGCTCTTCATTCCCAACACATTCCCTGACCTCCCTGACTCCCTGACCCACCAATCTCGCCCTCGTCGGCCTCCCACGTCATGAAGCAGCAATTGATCTCAGTGTCCCACACACAGATCTGGCCTGAGTTGGTCCCACTGTAAAGAAGATTGTTGGCCCCATAACAGAGGGACGTGAGCTCCACCAGCCCCAGCACGTCTGGGGCAGGGGCCTGATGAACCTGCCAGAGCACAAACAACAGGGATGTCAAAGAAAATATGGTTCTTACCTACATCAGGAAAGAAACCCCTCCTCCTCCCCTCAATACATGTAGTTAATGTTTTAAAGACAACCAAAAGGCTCTCATGGACAGCCAAAGCCACGTGAAATCCTCAGCTCTCACAGAGCTGTGGGGGCAGAGCCTCCATTGCTCTCACCAGGGGCTTGGAAAAGAAGTCAGAGATGCTAAAAATAAATTTTGAAACGTCAAATAGAGGTTAACCTTGAGGTTGACAGCAGCTCCCTGCTGCTCCAGCAGCCAAAACATCACGGCTCCTCTCCCCACACAGGCTAGGTCTTGGTGAGACACAGGGCTGAAAGCCACGTCGTGAACTGGCTCCGAGACACAAGTGGACAGGAGGAGCTGGTAAGTGTAGGTGCTCCACAAAGCAATGGTCTGGTCACTGTAGTCCCCTGAGGAGAAGTAAAAAACAGGAGGAATCCTGCAGCCTCGAGATGCTCAAAAGCATCCACACTGCACACACACATCGGCTGTGTCACTTCCTCATCCAGCTCTTCGGTCACAGCTGTCCCAAACTCTGCTCCAGGCACGGACACAACTCCTCATGTGCTCAGCAAAAGCTGCATGACACGACAGATCCTCGACTGAGTCAAGGTCAGGCAGAACTGGCCCAGTACTTCATGCTGGAGGTTGTAGCAGACCTGTCCTGGCAGCGGGGTGGGCTGGGATTGCAGCAGGCACAGCAACCTTTCTGCTGCTTCTACATCCTCAGGAGACACTGCACACCCAAACAAACCCTCCAGTGACACTGGGCACTCAGGGCTAACCAGGTACTGAATAAGAAAGGGATGTCACCTCTGCCAGGTGCCAGGTGAGGTGGGAGCTGACCTTAGTGGAGGACACTGTAGCTGGGTGGGAGCAGAAGGCACTGGCCTTGGTGATGGCAAATTCCCCAGCTCCCAAACAGCTCTGGAGGACAGCACTCTCCTGCTGCCTTTCCTAGGCTCCACAAGCCCAGTGGAGACTTTCAGCTGTTCCCTTCCTGCAGCCCAGTCTGGAGCTGGAAGAGGAGGGCTCCTCTGCCCGGATGCTCCATGGAGAGCACACAGCTCTCTTTCTCTCCAGCAAAGCCTGCTTTTTTTTTCCAAGGGCAGGCTCACCAGCCCACAGCAAGCCTATTGCCTGCTCCACAGGTCCCATCTCATGCAAAATAAGGGCTTGCTAATTGCATGTTGTCCTTTAAATGTCCCCTGCCTAAACAAAACAGACAGCTTGAGTGTCCATCCTGTGCTGGCATGGCTGCCTGGCAGGAGGCTCACAGTTGGAAGCCTTGCTAACTTCTATCCAATTCCACCTAAGCAGCAATAACAAGCCCAGAAGGCGGCTCTCCCCTCTGAGCAGTAAATACAGTAACCACAAACCATTCACACAGGGTTTAAGAAGCACTAGTGAGTCAGGAGAGGGAAGTGCAGCTTCACCCACTGTCCCAAGGACACCACAAAACAGCTTCATACCCACGAGCCTCATACACATCTGGCAGGTATTCAGTGCTCCCATGAGCTGTCTCCTGCACCCACAGCTGGTGTTACAGGTGTGCTCACCTATGGTGACAAGGAACCTGTCATCCCGAGAGAATGCCATGGCTTGCACTTGTGTCTCGTGGTGGAAGAGCTCTGCCGTGCAGGCCCCATCCGGGATGCTCCAGATGCAGATCTGACAGTGGGAGTCTCCATCCTTCCTCCCTGAGGCAGAGGCAAGAACCTAACAGAACAGTGCATAGTCACTGAGACCTCAGTGAGTAATTAGAGAATACTCATTAACAAGTCTTAGCGAGATTAGCCCCAAATTAAAGGGATATGGTTGGCAGATGGAGAATTCTGTGAGAACAACCATTCAGTTGGTGGCAGGAGGGAATGGCAGCATCACCCAGAGGAAGGGAGCAACCTTTACAGAATCACAAGGTCATCGAGTCCACCCTGTGTCCGATCCCCACCCTGTCACCCAGCCTAGAGCACTGAGTGCCACATCCAGTCGTTCCTTGGACACCTCCAGGGATGGGGACTCCACCACCTCCCTAGGCAGTTCCTTCCACTGCCTGACCACCCTTTCCAGGAAGAAATTCCTCCTGACGCTCAACCTGACCCTCCTCTGGCACAGCTTGAGGCCGTTTCTCCATGTCCTGTCCCTTCTTCCCTGGGAGCAGAGCCCAAATCCCTCTGGCTTCCCCCTCATGCCAGGGAGTTGAAGAGAGTGAGAGGTCCCTGCTGAGCCTCTTTTTCTCCAGGCTGAGCTCCCTCAGTCTTGCCTCATATGTCTGACACTCCAGCCTCTTTCACAGCTCTGTTCCTTTCTCTGGACCCACTCCAGCCCCTCCCTGAGGTGAGGCACTGCCACGCTGAGCCAACACAACAGATAACTACGCTCCAAAATGATTTCCACAGCCTCCAGGCAGCAGGAAGAACTGACAAATGGGATTTTAATCTGTGACATCCCTTTGGCCCAAGGTGACAGGGCTAATCCCAGGCCCTGGGCAGCAGCAGGGCCTCGTACCTGGGCGTCGTGGCTGAGGGCGAGCGTGGAGATCTCCTCGGCGTGGCCCAGCCAGTGGTTCTGGGACCCCGAGTGCAGGTCTTCAACCACGACGATGCAGCCACAGGAGTAGGCGAAGAAGCCTAGCAGAGGAGGAGAGGGGATGTTTTCATGGAAAGGCTGCACATCCAGCTCCCACCACAACCCACGTGGAAAATTCTATGATTCATTAATACGTAAAAGCTGACTCTTCTGCACGGCTCGTCAGCGTCAGGTTGGGAGTGGGATTAGATCTCACTTCCCCTAACCTGAGCAAAGCAAAGCTGCTGGGCACCGCTCCAGCTGGAGAAAGGAGCCAGAATGGGCTTTGTGAGCGTTTCTCCTGCTCTCTCCACTCAACAACTGAACCCAAGTCTGCCCCACCAACTAACGCTCACCAACAGCAAAGAGTTACTGGATTTTATCAACACAAAGAACCCCTGTGTTCAAGCAAAGATCCCAACAGCCAGAAGATCATAATTTTGTTCAGTACACACTCCTAGAATCATAACAGAATCCCAGAATGGTTTGGGTTGGAAGGGACCTTAAAGCTCATCTCATTCCACCCCCTCCCATGGGCAGGGACACCTTCCACTATCTCAGGTCACTCCAAACCCCATCCAACATGGCCTTGGACATTTCTTGGGATGGGGTAGCCACAACCACTCTGGGTAACACATCCCACCCCCCCAGAGCATTCTCAGGGTACCTGTATCTGGGTTCCACACCATATTCCCTCTGCCATTTCCATTGTAGCCGATCACTGCTTTCAGCTTCAAGACCTCACTGCCTGCTGGAGGAGACAGGAAATTCTGCAAGAAAAACAGACACTGGCTTAAAATAAGCTCTAGAAGTATGGCCTGGGCAGGTGCAGCAGCACCCATGTAGGAAAAAGTGAGTGTGCAAACACACACACGTCCTCACACACACACCCCACACAGATTCATACCAATCCTCACACAATTCCATAACTGATGAGTACTGAAGGGCAAAATTCTACGTCCAAAAGAGATACTGCCCCAGCACAGCCAGGCACAGATGCTTTCAGATGGGGCATAGAACAGGCTGGCAGCAAGTGCCCAGCCGAGGAGCAGCTGCTGATCCCACTGGGAAAGAGCTCCATGGGTTTTGCTGGCTTGGATGTGTAGATATTTCAGTAGGAAGAGAACTGGGGGAAAAAATGCTGCCAGGTGGGAGGACAGAGGAGAGAACTGAGCGGGCAAGCTGGACGTAGTTCTTGTCCCAGCAGTAACAGCAGAGCTTAGAGAAAGGCCGAGCTAAGTTTCTGTTTCATTCCTGCTGTGTTTGTTAACAGAGCGGGAGCTGTGCCGTGTCTCTCCTCGCTTACGCTCTGTGGATTTGCCTTCTCCAGCCTGCTCTGCCAACGCAGCTGCTCACAAATATGATGAATCATTCCATTGCTCACCCATCTTTCACTCTCAATAGCACATGCCATTCCCATTCTTTTGAATAAAAATGTATGCAGATTCAGGGAACAGAAACAGAGTTGAGCGCAACTCACTTTTTACTAGTCTGGAAAGAGCTGCACGTAGGGGAGAACTGGGAATTAGTGTTAGGATTTCTCACTGAACATCAGCCCAGGGGTTTATTTTCCAAACTGCCTCCAAGCAGAGAACAAAATGGGAACTATTTGGAAAACCTCAGCCCCCAAATGCCCGTTCTTTACCAGGTAACCAGTCCAGGCACAGCTCTCACCTGGGGGAGCACCGATGCCTTGAAGCGAGGAGTGAAATGCCGGTAGGAATCCGGGCGGACGGAGCACTGGGACTTGGGAGTTTTGGTTCCCTTCCTGGCTTCTGCCATGCAAAGAAGAAAAAGGGACCTATGGGACACTGCTCCTGGGAGTGCTTTGGGAGCAGCACCCAGGCTGTGGCTTGCTGTCCATTCAGGTGCTATGTATGGTGCACACATGAGGCAAAAATCAGACCTGCAGTGTCACATGTAAAATATCCTGAGTTGGAAGGAACCCATAGCGATCATCAAATCCAACTCCTGGCCCTGCAGAAACACCCCAACAATCCCATCATGTCCCACACAGTGTTGTCCAAATGCTCCTTGAGGTCTGGCAGCCTTGGGGCTGTGCCCACTGCCCTGGGGAGCCTGTTCAGTGCCAACCACCCTGTGGGGGAAGAACCTTTCCCTGAGATCCAACCTGAGCCTGCCCTGACACAGCTCCAGCCATTCCCTACACTGCAAAAATCCTAAGGGCACCCAAGCCACGTGCTGTGAAACCACAAGCCCCACAGCCCCAAAAAAGGACTTCAAAGGAGCACTGGAGGCACAGTTTTATGCTGAAGCTTTTCCAACAGGTCCTGCTGGGAATGAGCACAGGCAGCTGCTGCTCCTGGCAGGTCGCCACGCTCTGCTGCAGCTCTGAGGCTGTGCTGCTATTAATAGAGACATTAGGAGCTTTAATTGCAGCTGGATTTAATGGAACGTGCCTCTCAGAGATGATACTGGCTCCAAGCTGAAGAGAGGCTTCTGGTGTGCCTGGAAGCAGCAGCAGGGAAAGAGCCAGGAAAACAGGCAGCTTTGGGCACCACCAGCATGAGCTTCCCTCAATACTGATTTCCCTCAGTAGGTCATGCCCAAGGAAGAGCCCTGAGGAACGTGTTGCTGCCCTTCAGATCACAATTCAGAGCATGTGTCTGGGTCTCTTGGACCATATTAATGATGACCTTCCTTCATTTGCTGGGACAGACCAAGCTGCCATGCAGGCCTGTGCACAAGAAAGGAGATAAGCTCTGCACAAGCTGGGAAGACCCTGATTTACCATTTGTTGATTTCTCAGGAGACCTTGGGCTCTCCTGCCTCACTTTGGGCCTCGCAAGCTCCTTGCTCCTGTCTGACTCCACCACAAAGACTGAGGCATCTTTGTCTCTGTTTGCCCCCATCCTGCTGCTGCCTGGCAGATCTGCTTCCTCCTCTTCATCCAACTCAGAGAAAATACCTGAAGAGAAAAATCAGTGGGAAGATGGAGCCATCCCTGTCCCTCAGGACCACTTCATGTGTGCCTGACCCTTTGATTTCTGGCCGTGTCATTCCCCTGCTCTGTGGAACAGTCCAGCTGTTAGGGTGGAGGGCAAAGCAGACAATTCCCACTGGGAATGGCCAAAAGGGTGTTTACCACAGCCCTCAGAGAAGCTGTGCCAGCAGCTCAGTGTGTGGAGGAGAGCAGAGGATAAAGGGGTGCTCAATCCCAGCACCTCTGGGCTTTTTCCAGCTTAGGGGAACGAATTGCAGACTGGTCTGTCAGTCTGCTGGAAGGGATCAAGGGCAGGGATGGCTCCAAGAATGCTGCTAAACTAGGCAAGGAGTTTTTCCCAAAACCAAAGGTCTCCCTTTCCTGCAAACAGTTCCTCTTACCTTGATACCCTGCTTGGTGGGCAGAGCTGACATCCAAACACGGGGGTGAGGACAGCAATGGGAGAGGCACTGTCTGCCGAGGGGTCTCAGAGACATCCTTTGGCTTCTCAGAGCTGCCTTCTGGGAAAAGAAAAGGCTTTGTGTGACTTCCTTCACCCCTTATAGCTCCTCTCATCCTCCTCAATTGATGGTGATGCCTCCAAGTTCATTTCTCCAGCTTCCTCCTACACAGCAGAAGCCACTTCTCTGTCTTTCAAGAAACAGAGGGACAGAGAGAGAGAAATACACTGAGGGAGAAAGAAAACAGAGGAGATAGAGGCAGCAAAAGACAGAAGACAAAAGCTGAAAGACCTACCAGAAAATCCAGAGTGGCTCTGCTCAGAACATCCCCACCTAAGCACACTGAGAGGCGCTAATTAATTTGAGATTGTCCTTTGGGGCTAATTAGCTGCTTTGGCCCCAAACACCTAACTCCTTGAGGGAAGGAACTGAACTGCCCAGGCCCTACATTCTGGAAGAGCTGCCAACCTGCCAACCAGCACAACTCACCTGGTCGTGGCAGCCCAGCAGATGCGGGGGAACGAGCCCTGGAAAGGCGAGGAGATTGGTGTTACACCGAGCAGGGACGGGGCTGGGGGGAAAGGGGGAGGCAGGGAAGGCAGTGCCCAACAGCTGCACTTACCTGGCTGGGGGTGACTTTGCTCCAACTGGAGCTAGGAAATCCCAGAGGAAGATGGCATCTCCAACACTGACGACGTGCTGCTGGTCCGGGGTGAAGGCGACCTGGCGCACGGGCTCCGAGTGGCCCACGTACACCTGGAGAAAGCACACCTTGAACTTCCCCATCCCCACACCTGTCCTGGCAGCAGGGGGTTACTCCGCTCTCTGCCCTGCATGGCCAGTGTCTACAGGCCTCAGCACAAGATCCAGCAGAGGATCTGCCACACCTACAGTGCTCACATCTATGGTTGATGAACCTTGAACACACTCCTCTGGGAAAGGGAGCAAAAGCTGAAGAGTACAAAGTCTTACGCTACCCCTGAAGTCCTGGGGGAGCCATTTTCTTCTCTGTGTGGTCTTGTCCCTAACACAGAGGTATCACCCACCCCTGTCCTTTGCAGAGGGTCTGGCTGCCCCAGTACCCAGTGCCATAGGGCTGCATTTCTCTGCTGGGCAAACTGGGACTAGAGACACTGGGACAAATGTCAGACACCTCTTGCTTCTCTTTTCTCCAGGGATTCAGAAATGCACCACCAACCCCTTCCCTCCCTCTGTGGGTGGTACCTGGAAGTTGATATCGAAGCGCATCCGATAGTCCCACACTTTGATAACCTTGTCACCAGCAGTGAGCAGGTACTGGCCATCCCTGCTCAGTGCCAAGGAAGAACAGGTCAGCTTGTGCATGGGGGACACCTGAGGACAAGAAGAGGCACCAGCAGCTTTAACTGAGTTAGTTCATACCCTTATTTACACTTCAGCAAGAGAACAGGGGTGTGACAGTATGGAAAACAAGGACAAGCTGAGGCTCATCCTGAGCCCAAACACACTAGGATAACTGTAGGCTTCCCACTCATGTTTCTTTGAAGCCTGTGAGCTCCAGGATGAGCTTTTCTCTCATTTAACCTCCCACAGGGACATGAAATGCCCAAACCCCACATGAGAGCTCAGTGGATGGATTTCAGCATCCTACCTCTCGCACCAGTCGTCCTGTTTTCGCATCGAGCACGAGGATTTTGTTGGAAGAGGTGGATACCAGGAGCTCTCCCCGAGACACAGGACCAAAGCAGAGCCTCACTGCAGAGTCCAAGTCAGTGCTGTGCACGTCAAGGACGCAGATGTCCACCCTCAGCAGCTGTGAAACAAGGAGCTATCAACAAACACTGCAGGAGCCTCAGGATTGCTCCTAACACAAGGCCACAGAACTCCCCAGACCCTTCCCACCTAATGAAGGTTTCAGGTCCAGGCAATGCCTGGGAGAGCAGCTCAGAGAGAGAGGTGGGAGCTGACAGTCTACACAGCACCCCTGCAAATTATCTTTCTAGAGGGGAACAAAGCCAGAGGAGAAGAAACTTTGACTTTGTTATTTCTAAGAATGGAAAACAAACCTCCCTGTAAACTCCAAGCTCTGCAGGGAAGGCCCTCTCCAGCAGTGCTGGTGCCCAGTGCCCTGACCCATCTCACCTGATGCAGCCTATGGGATTTGCCCTCCCCAGCCTCCCCAGGAAGGAGGGGAGCCCCTGGTACCTCATCAAGAGAACAGGCCTCCATCACGGTCACCACGTACTTGGAGGGCCCCACGAAGGCCAGGAGGTGACTGTCCCCACTGACCACCAGCGCATCCCAGCCGCTCCCAGCATCCTGGGCCACCACGTTTCCTGGGGGACACAGCACGAGGGACAGTGAGGAGAGGAGCAAAGCCCACCCTCACTCTGATGCTGCTGCTGGGCAGCAGCTGCAGCTTCTCCTCCGAACTCAGTTTTGTTAAGGTTAACGCTCTGGCCTGAGAAAGAAGCAACCTGTGTTGTAGATGCTACAAAATTTATCTGCACACCCAAAGTGTGCCGTGGACACCTAAAACACGAGGCTTAGATGCACAACTTGTTGCCTGACCGAAGGTGTGGTGTTTTCAAGGAGAGCGGAACAAAGTCAAGGGAATAAAATTGATTTTAGAGCTTATTTTTTAACGTGACACAGAGCTATGAATGCAAGATCTGAGCTGCAGCCTGGTTGGCTGAACCCTGAGCGGAATGAGGTCAGTGCTGAACCCCACCACACTGATGTCAGTCCAGAGGGCACAGACCCAAAGGTCTAAAAATGGCTGAAATCACAGCAATTCCCTGTATTTATTCCACTATCAGTATTCCACTGTCTGTCCTTGGAATGTGACCAGGTAGTGACACAGTTTCAGAGCAGAGTCAACACATGAAGGTCCGGCTGCAGCACTAACCCCAAATTTGGGTGACTTTGGACAAACTCCCTGATCCCTCTGAGCCCCTGTTCCTTTTCCTGCACAATTCTTGGGGCAGGATCCTCCTCTTTATAAAAATAAATGCACTGTATAAAAAGCAGAGCTCCCTTTCCCTGCCCAAGCTTGTGCTGCCACAGCTCATTTCCAAAGTGTACATTAAATTTGACACTAATTTTTCCAAACTGCCTGGCCCCTGCCTTGCCTCCAGCTCTCCACCAGCACAGAGCAGCTCTGCTGCAGGCAGGGTTAGGGCAAAAATCCACTTTAAATAAATTAAACTCCACATGCACAGAATGAAAACAGCCAGGGCTTGGGCATGAATAAATCTCTGTGATTCCAGAACATTCATGAAATCATTACACCAAGCAGGTTGACGGGGTTTGAACCAGGACAGGTAGGGAAGTGGTTTTTTCAATGGGTTTTGCTCACACAGAAGGTACCAACACAAATCACAGAATCATAAAATCACAGAATCATTAAGAATCATAGAATCATAGGTTGGTCTTGGTTGGAAAAGCCCTCTGAGATCATCGAGTCCAACTGCTCCCCCAGCACTGCCAGCACCACCACTAACCCACGTTCGCAGGTGCCACATCCACGTGGTTTTTAAATCCCTCCAGGGATCAGGACTCCCGTGCCAGGGTCTGACCACCCTTTCAGGGAAGAAATTTCCCAATATCCAATCTAAACCTCCACTGGCACAACTTGGGGCTGTTTTCTCTAGTTCTGTCCCTTGTTCCCTGGGAGCAGAGCCCGACCCCCCCGGCTCCCCCCTCCTGTCAGGGAGTTGCAGAGCCAGAAGGTCCCCCCTGAGCCTCCTTTTCTCCAGCCTGAGCCCCCCAGCTCCCTCAGCTGCTCCTGCTGCTCCAGCCCCTTCCCCAGCTCTGTTCCCTTCCCTGCACACGCTCCAGCCCCTCAAGATCTTTCTTGTCACAAGGGCACCAGAACTGCCCCCAGGATTGGAGGTGGCTCAGCAATGCCCAGCACAGGGGGAAATGACACAGCTCAGGTTCACTGGGAAATCTCTCTCTGAGCAGACTGAGTGTGGTTTGGCTTTGGTGTCTGTGATAATAAAAGAAATGAAGAAAGGCAACACCCAATCTCAGAGTCTTACCCAGGACCCTCAGGACGTGGCTCTTCTGTGCCACACACTTGTAGAGAGCCAGAGTGCCCTGCAAACAGGAGCTGAACATGAAGCTGCCGTCCGGAGAGAAGGTCAGCCCGGTGATCGCAGCGCGGTGCTGCCTGAAAGGCAGAAAACACGGATGAAGGGAGGAGAAAATCAGAGGCAGAGGAAACAGTACTGACATGGAGTGAAATGTGAAGAACCCAGAGCAAAATAATCAGGGGCAGGGTAGGACTCCACCATGCTCACACCTGCAGCAACCCAGGACAACCAACATTGCAATTTATTGGACAAACGAGCAGTGCTCCAGCCTGGATGGAACATGCTCCCTTCTCTGCTTGGAGCATCCTCTGCTTTCTGCATCAAGGCTTGCAAGGGCTCCCTGCTCAGCTGCCCTCTAGGACAAGCTCTTTCCTACTGCTCTCCCCTGGGAAGTCACAAAGAAAGCCCTCATGGCCTTCACAGATCAGGCTTTCACCACCCAGAGCCTCAGCACAGCCTCTGCCCAAACCCCACCCAGCTGGGACCTGAGGGTTGTCAAGGTCCATGACCATCTCTGTGGCTCTCTTCCATCACCAGGACACCCAGCTAGACCCAGTGTAGTTCCACTCCAAACGCTCACTTGTGCTCCACCAGGAGATTGGAGGCGGCCAAGCTGAAGGTCCGCACTGTCCCACTGTCAAATCCACAGGCCAGGATCTTCCAGGTGGGGTGGAAAGCCACGGCACACGGTGTTTCGTCTGTGGCTGTAAAGTCATACAGCTGCAGGGAAGAGAATGCAGCTGGATAAAGCTGGAGCTCCAGCTGGACCCAACAACTAAACAGCCTCAGACCTCCACCACGAGCACACTGCTATTCCTGCCTGGATGGATACAAACCCCAGTGAAGTCCTGGGTCTTTGGGCATTTAGATAAAGCCCTTGGGTGTTATGCTTTGTGCTAAAAAGCATTATTCAGAAGATGGAGGAAAAGAAAATAATTTTGTTTTAACAATACCTCAGAACTCCACTTTCAAAGGATTCCTTGCCCGTGGCACCCCCTCATGCTTCAGGGAGGACTTCAGGGCTCTTGAACCGTGGGGTTTTGATAATTAGACCAAACAGAGACAAAGACACCTCCTAACTCCTGTCTCGCCTACCTGCTGCATGGAGACGAGGTCCCACACTCGGATGGTGCTGTCCTGAGACACTGTTGCTATCTGCTTCCGAATGCCCCCCACCGAGAAGCCCAGCACGGCGTCCTTGTGCGAGCGCATGAGGGTGTTGTAGTCCCGGGACTGGATATCCACATAGCCCAGGCTCCCAGCAGCTGTGCTGCACAGGACTTTGCGGCTGTCGGGGCTGATGCAGACGGAACTCACCGGGGCCTCGTGCTCTGGGGAAACGCACAGGGGTCAACAAATCCCCTGGGAAAGGAGAGGCAGCAGCTGGAATACAGCTACAAAGCCAGATTCCTGCTTGGGAAAGCAGTGATCCCAGGAATGAGCAGCCCACAGCCTAGAGACTGAACACTTGCAGTTGAGTTTACTGACAGATTAGTCTCTGCCCTATCTAAAGGGCTCTGGCTCTGCAGTTAAGCTGTTTGTTTCAAAAAGAGTCAAGAACTTCTCGACCTCTCCCCTAATTTTTCATGGACAGATGAGCCATGGGTTCAAGGGCACAGAAATCAAGATGGAAATCTGCTCTCTCCCAGGAGACCCTGCCTTTCTCCTATGAGTTACAAGAATAAACACCAATAACAGCCATTGAAGACTTCCAAGCCAGTCAGCCTTGGAGACAGCACACATAAAACATGCCCTTGTTCATGAGAATTGCTGCAGGAGCTGTGGCAGTGGAGCTCTGGAATTGCAGCAGGAGTGGAGCTCAGAAGAACCACTCCCAGCCCTACTCACCTGCCTCTAAGACAACGGCTGAGAAGTCCAGCGGCCACAGCCGCACGTAGCCATCCTCTGATCCCGTGGCACAGAAGGTCAAGGACATGCTGATACTGTTTATAGCAATCCCAGGGCCTGAAAACCCCAAAAAGGACACCTCCTCATACACATGGAACAAGAAAACTCAACCTGAGGGTTGCCCCATCCAAGAGATGAGGCCAGTGCTCCACCCACACCTGCAGCTGGAGTCTCAGGAGGAGCCAGCAATCCCATGCTGACTGACAGATCAGGCTGAAGGGTCTCAGGCAGCCCTTCCCAGGGCTAAAAACTTCTTTACCATCGTGAAACTCTTGCAAGGCTCAGAAAATCCCTGCCCCTTGTTAAACCCTACCATATTTTTGCCTCAAATAGGATCCTACAGCAAGGGATGTCTCAGATAACTGCCCTTCCATTTCCATGTCCCAAATCCTCTCTGCAGAAGAATACAGATGTACAGAAAATGGGATTTTTTTGATTTACAGAATCATTAAGGTTGGAAAAGCTCATCGAGTCCAACCATTAACCCAGAACTGCCAAGGCCACCACTAAACAATGTCCCCAAGGGCCATATCCACAGTGTTGAACACTTCCAGGGATGGAATGGGGAGGCTGTTTCAAAGCCTGAACACACTTTCAGTGAAGGAATTTTCCCCAATATCCAATCTAAATGCGGGTATAAAGGCCATTGGTCAGAGCCAGCACTGCTATCAGGAGGACACCAAGGACATTGTTTCATCTCCTCTTGGACCCTTTCTTGCCCGTGAGGTGAGAACTGCAGTTACAAACCTCTCAAAGGGCATGTTCTTGATTAATTAGCTCAATTTGATACAGCAAACCATGCACTAAGCTTCAAAACATCAGGGCATTCCCACTTGAAAGTGAATTCTTCCCGCTGTTGAAGTCACTGGAAGAGCTGAAAGCTGGACTAATGTACAGCACCAAAGATTCTCCAAATGCTCTGCAAAGGCTGAATAATGAAAAAATCCCCAAATTCATCTTTTTCGTTCATCTGCTTAGTTCTTTTTCCATCTCTCCATTAAGCCTCCCATCAGCAAATGAAGACCTTGTTTCATGTTTCTAAAAGTGGTGTTTCTCTGAAAGTGCAATCAGCATTTAAAATGCTAAAATCTTTCTTAAAACGATACTTTGCTGCACTAAGGAAGATTATTTGCAGTCCTTAAGAGGCAAATAGCGATGATCTAATCAACCCAAAATAACCGGTAGCAGTAGGTAAAGAGCTGGTTGGTTTGAGCGGGGATGAGTTTGAGCTCATTTCTGACCCCAGCCATGGTTGAGGTGCCCCCTGGCTGGTTCCCCCTCCCTCCCTACCGGTGCTCCCACCTGAGCTGCTCCCTGCCTGCTCCTGCCTGTGCTCCCGGGGCTGTGCCGGCAGCAGGCGCCGCGCGCTCCGCACAGACATGTTCTTGTAATCCACCTCCAGCACGTGGCCGCTCTTGCTGCACACAAAGCTGTAAAAAAAAACCAGAAGAGAGACCTGGTTTTAGTAAAAAATCAGCTTGGCTTACCCGTGGAAAGCAATCCTGGTTCCCAGTAATGTAACAGGTCAGCTAGGTGTCCAAGTGTTCCGTGTGCTGCACTACACATCTCTAACCAAGTCAGAGCTTCCTATTTATTTCCTGACCCTCTGGAACAGAGATCAGCAAGAGAGCCAAAAAGCTTGGCACAGACTCCAGAAAGGAGCCTCTCTCTGCCACAGGCCGGCTGAGCCCACAGCTCTGCCCTGATGGGACCATATGTGGTGGCAACAAAGCCCTGGCTCTGATGATTAAAATAAAACAACAACAAAGCGTGTGTCTGGCTGTATGCAAGAAGATGTGTTCCACGCTCCTCCTGCTGCCACAGAAAGCTTCAGGTGAGGAGAAAATCACTAAATGTGGCAAAACATCACTATAGCGAGAGGAAAGAGCCATTTCTGGGGCTGTTCTGAAGCAGAGCTCCCTCCCAGCAGGTTCCCCTGGTGATGGTGCTGGCCCCTTACAGCGCACGGTCCTCTGGCTCCTGCTCGGCCACGGGCCCCTCCTCGAAGGCCAGGTCAGTGAACTCCAGGGAATGGTACTCGCCCAGGTTGATGGGACACGAGTGCAGGACCCCGCTCCGCACTCGCCACAGCCTGATGTTGTCCCGGCCACACGACACCATCCTGTCCCGGGAGACATGGCATGAGGAGCAGGGCAGGGCTCCCCGAGCCCCTGGTGTCCCAAGCCCAGTGTCCCAAGGGCCACCTGACAGACTAAGGACAGGAATAGCGACCAGATGGCTGCAGCACCACAATTCCCCCTGCAGCCAAGCCAGAATCATGGAATGGTTTGGGTTGGAAGGGACCTTAAAGACCACCTAGTTGCCCACCCAGTCTATGGGCAGGGACACCTTCCACCAGCCCAGGTTGCTTCAAGCCCCGTCCAACCTGGCCTTGGACACTTCCAGGGATGGGGCAGCCACAGCTTCTCTGGGCAACCTGTGCCAGGGCCTGCCCACCCTCACCCTTCCCAACATCTAAGAATCACTGTTACTGATTTATTTTCTTTGCACATACCTGGTATCATCAAAGAAAGCAATCTTCAAGGCCTGGATGTCCACATCTGTGTGTGCTTTGGCCAGCACTGCCACCCCTCCACCACGGGTTACCTGAGCAGTGTTCCACACCACCACCAACTGAAACACAAAAACACAGTGGAAGAGCTGCTCAAAACCTTGGCAGGGGAAGAGCTTTTCATCCAGCAGCTGCTCCAGAGCTGGGCACGAAGTATCGACAACAGAGCTGGAGGAGGGGAAATAAAACCTCTCACCCAGAGGGTTTAGGACAGTTCAACAGCTTTGCAAAGCTTCATGGCAATATCCTTGTCTGCAATCCATAATTATAGGGTCTAAATCCCAGGGCTGCCTGGCAACGGGACTCAGACTTGGAAAGAAAACCAACAGAGGAGTGAGAACTCTGCCTGCTGGGATATAGGAGCGGTACCAGGGCTGAGGGAGTGAGAGGTAGCACACAGCCACTGCTCTGGCTGTCCCAGCCTCTGCTCTGTGTGCCCTCAGGGCCTGTCACCAGGGGCAAGAGTCAAACTCTCTCCCCAAAGGAAAGGGTCAAATGGCTGAAGAAATGGAGGTGGATGCTCTGCATTCCAGAGCAGCATTAAAACCAAACCCAGGATCACCTCAGAGGCTAGGATGGGCTGAGGCATCACCGTGGGAGAGGTGCCCCCTAGCACTCCCTGTTCTCCCTCCCTTTCACCCCGTTGATTCCCCCCTCCCCAGTTTCAGCTCACCAGCTCCCACCCAGATCAGAGAACACTGCCACATGCTGAGAAAAACACGGAGCACCGTGTGTTTTTTCCTGCAATTAGCAATGGCACAGCTAATTGCTGGTGGTTGTCAGTAAGGGATCAGTGGATGAAAACACTTCCACTGACAAAACAAACACCCAGTCCCACGAAACAGGTTTATTTTTGACTGCTCCATGTGGGATTCTGCGTCATCCCCCAGCTACATCGGTGGGTGGCAGCTCCAGCACCCGGCATCCCTTCCCGCGGAGATGCTCGGTGATGAAAGATGAAACCTCACATCTTGCCCTAAATGCTATGAAAATAAAGGGGTTTGGGGCTCCAGTCAGTGCTGAACCTCCCATTACAATTCCTATGTGCTCACAAGGCTTCCAGCTTGAAATGCCACCCAAGCACGAGTCCCTCAGAAGGGCTGCAGAGGTGGGAATGTGGCACATGAGCCTGCGGTGATCCCTGCAGAGTACGGCACAATCACATCACCCTGCTTGTGCTCCTGGCTGGGAACACACCAGGAACACAACAGCCTCAAAGCACAACCCCAGCAGGTCTCTCTGGATGCTTCTGAAAGGATCTGTGTGCTTGCAGCTGAGGAACGTGTGTGCGAACACCCACAAGCATCAGGAAAAGTATTTTCTAGGCAGCTAACGAGAAAGGGATCTCCCTCAAGAACATGTCTAGGAAAGCCCAGAGCAGAGGTTTGTCTGCAAAATAACTACACAATCTGGGAGAACAGCCATCTCAGGGAAACCTCCCAACCCAAGTTTCAGCTCTCACCGTTTTGCCATGCCCGTCCCTCCCGACTCCGCACAGAACGGCTCCGCTGCGGGAAAAGCTGCAAGAGGCACCTGGTGAAACACAGCTCCTTGTACCCTGATTGTACCCCAGTGGGGGATAAAAGGGGACAAGTTGTAGGGATGGGGAGACAGCAAGACCTGAGGGATAAGCTCAGGAGGGAGCTGGCAGCATAGCCAGGCCAGCTGCCAGCCGGTCTAGGTGACAAACCCAGGCAGCTCTAATTCATCCCTGCACATGAGAACAGCACGGAAAAGCTGCCATACTGCAACACTTCACCCACCTGCACCCAGCTGAAACCCACCTGAGGGACCAGAGGGAGTGGACATGGGTTTTGAACACGGAGAGGCAGGTGCCTGCGCGGAAGTCCCAGAGGCGCCCCACGCCCCGGGGCCCAGACTGCGCCGAGGCCAGCAAGGTGCTGCTCCCATTGAAGGTCAGCGCTGACACCTGTGGGGAATCACCATCTGAGAGGGCACCAGGGGGACATCTGGGGTGCAAGGACAGCACTGCCATCAGGCTTTGGAAGGTCACACTCACCTTATCTGTGTGGCCAAGGAAGAACCTCTGCTCGCCGGTGCGGAGCTGCAGGGTGACGATGACGGCGTGGCAGGGATACACCACCGCGGCGTTGTTCTGCGTCCACAGCGCCTGCAGCACCGACACAGGAGGCACAGGGCTCCACAAGTGCCCCAGCTCCTAGGCAGAGGTTTCTTTCCCATCCCTAAAATTGTTCAAGGCCAGGTTGGATGGGGCTTGGAGCGACCTGGTCTAGTGGAAGGTGTCCCTGCCCATGGCCAGGGGTTGGAACTGAATGAGTTTTAAGATCCCTTCCCTACTGTGTGAACAGGAGATCCAAGGAAAATGACATTGTTGGCAGAGCCTTGAACTGACTGAACCAAAACAACCCCTTCTTTATCCTAACACAGACCACAAGCAAGGCCCAGTGCCCCACAGAAACAAGCCAAAACATAGCCCTTCCTTCCGAGCCTCCAACAAAGCACAGGAGCTTTAATGTATTAAAAAGAAGGCATGACATTTAGTGAAGGGAATGGAGCACAAGTCTGATACAAAGCAGCTGAGGGAGCTGGGGGGGCTCAGCCTGGAGAAAAGGAGGCTCAGGGGGGACCTTCTTGCTCTCTGCAACTCCCTGACAGGAGGATGGCGCCAGGTGGGGGTCGGGCTCTGCTCCCAGGGAACAAGGGACAGGACCAGAGGAAATGGCCTCTGGCTGTGCCAGAGGAGGTTTAGATGGATATTGGGAAATTTCTTCACTGTAAGTGTTGTCCAGCCCTGGCACAGCTGCCCAGGGCAGTGGTAGGGTCACTATCCCTGGAGGGACTTAGAAGATGTGTAGATGTGGCACTTGGGGACATGGGTTAGTGGTGGCCTTGGCAGTGCTGGGGGAACGGTCGCACCTGATGATCTTGGAGGGCTTTTCCATCCTATGATTCTGTCTAAAAGGCCCCATAATTTCTAATTCACCATCATAACAGCAGAACACTTGTGCATGAACACTTGTCCCCCTCTGCTTTGGGATCCTTTCTCACATCCAGCAATGCCACACTCAGCTGTATCTCACACCTCCTAAAAATCAATACCCCAGTCACATGAGAACAGATCCACTCCCCAAACCATCTGAGCTACTGACCCATTTGGTGCTGCAGCCTCCAAAGCCAATAATTGTTCTCAGCTTCAGGATGGGATCCGGTAAGAGCCTCTGGAAAAAAAACAGCACCATCATGCCCAGAGCTGTGCTGAGGTCCTCCACCCACAGGGCACCCTGCCCCCAGTGCTCATCTGTCTCTGAAAAACACAGAGGCAGCTTTGGGTCTCTCCTGTCAGAGGGGACAACTTCATAGTATTTCAAGTCCAGCCTGGCAGGCAGGAGGAGCTGGGGTTTCCCAGCTCTTCCACCCAGCCCTTCCCATGGACAGGGACACCTTCCACTAGACCAGGTTGTTCCAAGCTCCAACCAACATGGTCTTGAACACTTCCAGGGCTGTTCTCTTATCCTGCAGGCTGAAACCTACTGGTGGGACAGCACTCCTGGGCCAGAGCCCTCTCTGTGCACACTCTGGGCAGATGTAAACATGCTACTCGCTTAAGGTCAGCGTGTTTGAACACAGGGTTCCTCTCTCAAGGCAAGTAAGGTACTAACAGAGAAGAGAACTGTTAGCCAGAAAAAATAACACCTTTTAAACTCTGGAACTCCAGCCTGAACTTTGTGTTTCCTTTCTCACTTCTGGGCTCACAAGAATCAGAAATAAGCGCTGCAAAGCCACCTTGAGCTCCTCAGTGCTTCACCCACCTCCTCTGAGCCAGCAGGGACAGCTCGGGTGCTCCGTCCACCCCTCTGATGAGCACAGACACGGATGGCTGATGGTGGCTGCCCTGTGTCCCCCACACTGGGCGGTCTCTGGTTCTCCTCTGGAGCTGAGTGCCCAGCAGGCACAGCTCTCAGGGCTGTCAGGTGAACCTCAGGGATGCTTTTTGGGATTACAGGAGACCGGCGTGGCACCTGAGAATGAGGAAAGCCTCAGACAGAGCTCAGTCCTCCTCCCAACACCCTCCACCCAATGCAGAGGCAGAGAGACCCCCATGTCTTCCTGATGGCTCTTCACAGTGGTGCAAACAAGGATGGCACAACGTGGAGGGAGAGCAGCCCTGGCTTGGCCAGGTGTGTTAACCAGCCCCTCTCCCTACGCTCCCAGTGTTGTCCAGGCACAGTTCATCTCCTCCAGACAGAAAATCAGAGCCCCAGAAAATATTCAGCCCTGAACAGGAAGAGCTGCCCTCTCTCCACTGAGCAGAGGAGGTCTAAAGCACCCAGTCAGCCAGCTCAGCCCACCCCAGCTCATTCCAGGTCATAGAATCACAGAATATCCTGAGTGGGAAGGGACCCACAAGGAGCATCCAGTCCATCCTGCACAGGTACCCAAACAGTCCCACCCTGTCCCTGACAGCATTGTCCAAACACCCCTTGAGCTCTGGCAGCCTTGGGGCTGTGCCCACTGCCCTGGGGAGCCTGTTCAGTGCCAACCACCCTCTGGGGGAAGAACCTTTCCCCGAGATCCAACCTGAGCCTGCCCTGACACAGCTCCAGCCATTCCCTTGGGTTCTGTCACTGCTCACAGGGAGCAGACATCTCAGCTGCCCTTCCACTGTCCCCTGGGAGGAAGCTGCAGACCCTGATGAGGTCTGTGCTCCATCTCCTCTTCTCCAGGCTGAACAAACCAAGTGCCCTCAGCTGCTCCTCACATGGCTCTATTCCCCTCTAGACCCTTCACCATCTTCATGGTCAGCCTTTGGACGCGTTCTAATAAAGAGAAGTTGTACTCCTCATTGTCTCCCTCTCCACAGTGAGGATGGCTTCCCCCAGCCCCTCTTCAAACACCCATCACCACACTGGTGACACCAGCTCCCATATCAGCACCACCAGGAAGGGGGAAACCAGGAAGAGGACAGCTGCCTGCAGTCCCAGCAATCCCAACTCCACGCACTGCTCTGCTCCTCGAGGGCACCAATCCCATTCCTTAGTCTCCAGACCTCATTTCCCATCAATAATTTGAAGACAGAACTGTGGTCACCAGACCATGCCACATGAGCTGCTGAGGACAAGAAGCATCTTGAAGGCACAGATGAGGGGAAAACTCCCTGGGAAGCAGAAAGGAAGGAGCTGCAGCCTCCTCCATGGTGCACTCACAGCTCTGGGACTGGTTATGTGATGGATGAGGGACAGGCGGTCACACACTGCCCTGGTGAGCGTCACCGGTGGGGGTGGCTGGCGGGCGGGCTCCTTCGAGGTTTGGTCACCTGCGGGATGAGAGCAGCAGGTCGGGCTCTAAAGAGAACCCAGGGCACCCAGCCGGGCTGGCACAGCCTTGGCTGCCGCCCCCAGCATTCCCACCTGCCGCAGGACTGGGACAGCTCCTCTGGATGGAGTCGTACGGCAGCTTTGGCCCCTCGGATGGGAACCTGAGCAGCGTCAGAGGAAGGCACCATGTCATTAGGACTGTAATCATATTGGCACCTGGGAATATCCCTTGCCAGCTCAGGCCTGGCACAAAGACCTCTTCAGTCTCCTCTAAGATCCCCCCTTTTGTCCCATGCTCCCCCAAATACAGGGATACCAAAGGCAGATGGCACTAAAGGACAGAAGTGTTAACAACACATAAATGCTGGAGCTGAGGGGACCAAAATGCCCACTCAGGCCCCAGGTTCACCCGGCTCTGTCACTCCTCAAGTGGCATTACCCATCCTGCCCTCCCCCAGGGAGCGGGAAGATCTGGGAGCTGTGGTGGGATGGGGAGCAGCCATACCTGATGTAGTCGTAGAGGTCATTCCAGTTCTCTCCCTTGGGCACAGGGAACGCCATTTCCCTTGGCATGGGAGCGATCCCACGGCAGGCCAGGTCGGTGTGCCGGGCCTCGGAGAAGGTCACACCTGGCAGCACAGAGACAGACACTGAGTTCTCCAGGCCTGTGGAGGGGCTGAAACCACATTCCCTGTGGGACACGGGCACAGACCCCTCCTCTCTTTGAGAACACCTGAGAAACAAAGGTCCCAAGCCTGAGGAACAAACTAACACACCTTTGCACAGGTGGATTCCTGAAACTCTAAACCTCCAAAGAAGAGCCCAGAGCACAAAAACTTGGATTTGAGTTATAAACCCCCAGGCTCAAGATTCACTTAGTTTCTGTTCATTGATTCAGCACTTTAACATGATTTAAGACTCATTTCCCCTTTTCTTGTCTTCTTTTCTTCAAGTATTTGTAAATACAGGAAATTTTTCAAAATATAATAAGTTTCAGCAATCTCAAAGCAGCCTCTGTAACCTCCCTCCCACTGATGCTTTCCATCGGGCCAGGCAGTTCAGGCAGAATTCCAGCACAAAGAAAGAAAGACAGAAGCAAAGGGTTTGACCAAAGTATTTCTGCCACACTGAGAAAGTGGATAAAAAAAGCTGGTTGGAAGATTTTTGACACAAAAAAAAAGCACAGGCTCTTCCAGCAGATAAAAGTACAGGTCTTGGAGAAGCAAGGTGTGCTGACACCTTTATTTCTTTGTTTCTTTCCCCCTGAAAAAAATTCTAACTTTAGAAAGATATTTAACTTTGCTCCTTTTGTTCACTTTACAGCTGAAAAATGAGACGATAGTTTCCTCCAGAGGTTGGGAGACTATATTCCATTCCAGATTGCCTTCCAGTGCCTAAAAGGGCTCCAGGAGAGCTGGAGAGGGACTGGGGACAAGGTCAGAGAGTGACAGGATAAGGGGGAATGGTTTTCCACTCCCAGAGGGCAGGGTTAGATGGGATATTGGGAAGGAATTGTTCCCTGTGAGGGTGGGGAGGCCCTGGCACAGGTTGCCCAGAGAAGCTGTGGCTGCCCCTGGATCCCTGGAAGTGTCCAAGGCCAGGTTGGATGGGGCTTGGAGCAACCTGGGCTGGTGGAAGGTGTCCCTGCCCATGTGGAAACTTAACATCACAGCAAGTATTTTGCCTTTCCTGTCCATATCATAGAGCACCAGCAGCCCAGTGCTCTGCCAGGGCTGCAACCTCAGCTTTGAACCCCCAGGGACTTTCCCCCAGGCTGGGCTGGAGTCACAGGAGAAACCTGAGGCTCCTCACCCGGGTCAAACAGCAAGTCGCTGGTGCAGAGGTTCTTCACGAGCAGGTTGGAGCAGAGCTTGACGGCCCTGAGGTGGCTGTAGCGGCGGTTGAGGTACAGGGAGAGGATGGAGGGCAGGTCCAGCACCAGGCACGTCCAGCGCGCGTCGGCAGGGGCTGCTCCGGAGGCGCCTGGGGAGGAGAGCGGCAGGTGGGAATGGGGATGGTGAGAAAAGACACCACAGACAGGGACACTGGACCCTGCAGAACGGGAGACACGAGATTCACACAGTTCAGTGAAATGTATTTACCAGGCAAGATTCCCACCAGGCCTGTGCCAAGTGGGAGATGGGAAAACAGGCCTTGTAGCTCAGGGATGGGGAAGGACAGGGAGTCCCATCATTCCCACAGGCTCATGCCCGGCCTGACACGGCACCCCATTGCTTTGGAGAACAATGATGGCTGACAGCCCTCCCAGGAGCTACAGTTCCAAGCTTCTGAACATGGAAGAGCTCCTTCTCAGGCCCACAACTCTTACAGAATTCTGGAATGGTTTGGGTTGGGAGGGACTTTTGAAGACCATCTTGTTCCAATCCCCTGCCGTGGGCAGGGACACCTTCCACTAGCCCAGGTTGCTTCAAGCCCTGTCCAACCTGGCCTTGGACACTTCCAGGGATGGGGCAGCTACAGCTTCTCTTCACCCTCCCCAAAGGCATGAAGCCAACTTCTGAACTCGATTTATTTTCTAACAATGTATTTTGGTGGTGATGTGCCAGCCCAGCCCCGACCACACAGCTGCTCACCACGCCGGGACACAGAGTCACACGCTGAGTCCTTGGCTGCTCCACAGACAAAGGGGAACTGCAGCCAGGTGGCTGTGGATTTGAACTCCTTGAAGAGGTTGGAGAAGGAGATACGAACCACCTGGTTTTCCTGGGAAGAGACACACACACACACACAGAGCTTTAGTCACCCTGGTGGCTTGGGCAGAGAAGTGCTGCACGTGGCTGTGTCTCCTGTCCCCTCAGTGTCCCCTGTCCCCAGCAGAGATTCCATGAGGACAGAAGCCAACTCCAGCCCAGGGAAACTCACCAGCAGCAACAAAGACCAGCCAAGTTCTTCATCCCCCAAGACCACCACTGCCACCCTCAGCCCTTCAATCAATCACAACGCTAATGAAGGCGGTTTAATGAGGCCACTCAGTGTCACGTACCTCGGTGGTGACATCCAGGTGGACGAGGAAGTGCTTGCGGGGCAGGGGCCTGAAGAGCAGGTAGAGGTAGCGCCCCGTGAGCCCCAGTGACTGTGACCCAGCCCGGGGCAGCTGCAGGTAACTGCTGGCAGGGTTGGAGCCCCGGATCCGGTACACTGTTCCCTTCAGCCTCGTGTCCTTGTGAAGGCAAGGAAAGGGGTGAGGAGGGGTCAGCACTGCTCACCCTTGGCCAGTGGCCCCACCCCATGGTGCCCCCGTTACCGTGAGGGCGGCCACGTCCCCTTCCTTGGCCGAACGCTTCCACTCCTCCACACGGAAGTGCTTGAAGATATTCAGGTAGGGACGCTGCCAGGCTGCTGGTACCGGCATCGGTGAAGGGACAGAACCCACATCTGGATGCCCCCTATTACCCCCTGGAATCCGATGTCCCAAGGTCCCCTGTCCTGGTGGCACCCCGTTATCAGGGTGTCCTGAGTCACCTCAGTTCCTGGTACCTCTATGCCCTGAGTCCTTCCAACCCTGATGACCCCCCACCTCAGTGCCATCTCTGTGCCCCAAGCATGATTAACCCCATACTCCAAGCACTCCCACCCCAGTGACACCCCTGGTATCTCCGGCCCCCAAGCCTCCCCACACTGAGCCCCCCAGCCCCGGTGGCACCCACACTATCTCCGTGTCCAGAGCCCCCCATGCCCCGAGTCCCTCAGGCCCAGTGACACTCCCGTATCTCCGTGTCCAGAGCCCCCCAGACCCAGCGTTGCCCCTGCGCCCGGTGACACCCCCATTGCCCCCGTACTCCGAGTCCCCCGTGCCCAGTGACGGTGCCACGACTGCCCCAGCCCCAGCGATGACCCCGTTACCTCCACGCTCTGAGAGCCCCCCCGTCCCCAGAGTCCCCCCGACCCCAGCGACGCCCCGGGTACCGCCGTGCTCCACACTCACTGTCCGCAGAGCCCACCTCCCCCTGCGGTGACACCCCTGTGACCCCCGTGCTCCGAATCCTCTGGAGACCAGCGCCCCATCCCCAGTGATGCCTCCGGTCCCCTCATGTTCCCCACGCCCGATGACGCCGCCGGTGCCCCTGTGCCCCCCTGTCCCCTGTGACACTCTCTTACTCCCCGCGATCCTCTCAGCCCCGGTGACTCCCCATCCCTGCTGACACTCCATGTCCCCCGATCCCCGCTGACACCCCCGTTCCTCCCTGTCCCCCTCCCCGGTCCTCCAAACCTGCCGCCATGGCGCGCGCCGCCGGCTCAACCGTCCCGCGCGGCCGCAGCCAATCAGCGGCGCGCTGCTGCCCGTCACGTGACTCGCGACCCGCCCCCCCTCCAGCCCAGCCCCCGCCCCTCCCCGGGGTCGCGACGGGGTCGCGACAGAGGCGGGCTGAGAGCTCGGTGCGTGGGGACTTTATGTGACCGGGGGCTCAGAAGGCCGGGTCGCCGAAGCCGAAGCGGCGCTGGGCGGCGCGGATCTCCCTCAGCAGCTCGTCGTTCCGCAGGCCCAGCTGCGGGGAAGGGCAGGGCGGTCACGGCCGGGCTCCGCCGCCCCCCGGGCCCCCCGGCACACAGACGGCTGTGCGGTCAGCCCCGCTGGGACACCCGCGGGACGCGGAGCTGCCCGTGCTCCAGCCGCGCGTGCAGCTGTGCAGGGGACAGGGCGGGCGGTCCCTTCTGGGGAACAGACACGAACCTTGACGGTGTATTTGTAGCACTGCTCTGCCTCCAGCTCCCGCCCGCCCTGCGACAGCGACAGAGCCGCCGGGGAGGAAAGCGTACGATCGTTTAGGCAGGAAAAGATCTCCAAGACCATCGAATCCAGCCGTTCCCCCAGCACTGCCAAGGCCACCACTAACCCATGTCCCCAAGTGCCACATCCACACGGCTTTTAAATCCCTCCAGGGATGGTGACACCCACCGCAGCCCTGGACAGCTGTGCCAGGGCCTGACCACCCTCTCAGGGAAGAAATTTCCCCAATATCCAGTCTAGACCTCCACACAACGTGAGGCCATTTCCTCTGGTCCTGTCCCTTGTTACCTGGGAGCAGAGCCCGACCGCTCCGGGCTCCAGTCTCCTGTCATGAGGGACCCAGAACTGCCCCAGGACTGGAGGTGCCTCTGCACCTCCCTTTCCCCAGGAAAGGCACCAGATCTCAGTGAAGGGACATTTGTAAGAATGTCAGCAGGGAGGACGTGCCCCAGGGGATGACAAGAAGCAAGGAAGGGCTCTGCCTTTGCCAGCTGAACACTTTGCTTTCCCCAAGCACTGCCCCCAGATTTTTTACCACTGACCTCCACACCATAATCTTCAGGTTAGTGAGTAGATGCCAATAAAGCCCTGAAAATCCCCCTCCCCATCGGGCTGGCAGGGGCTGGGCACTCACCCGCAGACAGATGAGGGCGAGATATCCCCACACTTCAGCGTTGGTGTTATTGAGGGCATTGGCTTCAGAGAGAGCATCTTCTGCTTCCAGCAGCTCTCCCAGCTTGAGGGAGACAAGGAGAGGCATGGACAAAAGGCAGAGAGCAGGTAGAAGGGGCTTCAGAAGTGAACAGCCATTGCTCTAACAGCAGAAGAAATCAGTGCATCAAAAGCTCCTAGCAGGGTTCCCCTGATAGGGATGCAGGGAAAGGATTTAGGACAGAGGCAAGCAGTTATCCTCAGTGCCAGCATCCAGCTCTCCAGCCTGGAGCACAAACTTCCCACTGCTGACCCCCATGGGATCACACACTATTTTCAAATCAGCCTCCAGCTGTAAGGAAAGTAGCACAAACCCCTTCACCTCCAGGAACTGAGTGATCCAGCTCCACTAGGAAACAAGGCTGTGCTCCTGCTCCCTATTCCTGCTGTGCAGCAGGTCCAGGCAGGTAGGGGTTGCTGGTGCCTGGTGGGCTGCACCTCCCTGGCCCAATTCCACAGCCTCCCAGGAACTGCACATTTGGCCCAAGGGGAAACAGAAGTTCAAGTTCCTTCCCTGGTTGCTCCCCTTGGCCAAACTCCCTTGGAGGAACATGGTGAGGTGTTCCTTGGGGAGACACCACGCTGCTGGTGACTGGGTGTCCTTGGCAGCCCCTCAGATGTGCTGGATTCCCTTGGGAAAGCACTGAGATTCCTCCCTGCTGACATCCCACTCAGTTCCTCGGTGGTGACATGCAGGCCATGTGCAGGCAGGCACTGGGAGCAGAGCCCAGATTGCTTGCCATGACGCCCTGGGGAAGGAGGCTCTGGCTGGAGCTGGGCTGAGGGGGAAGGCTGGCTGCTCCCAGAGCAGGTGCTGAGCAGTGACACAGCCCGGGTGCCACGCTAGGACTGTGACAGTGCACAGGACAGGATGGCCTGTGGGGTCACAGCCAGCCAAGCTTTACTTAAATCAAGGGCATCATGCAGAAGCCAGCCCCGTGTCCCACGCCATGGCACTAATTAAAGCACAGATGACATGAAGGCAGTCACACTCACCCTGTAGCAGGCGATCCCCACCCCCAGCCACGTGAGACAGGACGCAGAGTTGTCACAGGCGAGCAGGTAGATCTGCTTGGCCCGGCCATACTGCCAGGGGAGAGAGAGCCATGCTGCTGCATCAGCACATCCCTCCACAGGCAGCCCCCCTCCTCAGGGATTTGCCAAACACCCCATCTCCAGCGGGACTCAAACACCCACTCTCCCACAGCTGCTGGGGGAGCAACTTGCTTTGTGGTAACTTCCCCTCCACCACCCCTGCTGGCTCCTCACCTCCTTCTCTTCCAGGTAGATGGAGCCCAGGCGCAGGTAGACGAAGTGCATATCCACAGCATCCTCCACAAAACTGACCACTCGCTCGTAGCACTCCTTTGCCTGGCCACAGTCCCCCTTCAGGTAGCACAGGTGTCCTTTCTGGGCCCAGACGTTTGGGTTCTGTGCACACAAAACCAGGAGTGAGACATGGATGGGAGACAGGAAGGAGAAACACCTGGGAGGAGGGCTGGGACACCTGTAAGCAGCAGAAAGGAGGAGCTGAGCAGTGTTTAATTATATTATCACAACAACCCCCTGCAGCGCTCCAGGCTTTCCAGGGGAGAGGGGGAAAGGACCTGGAGGTGCCAGTTGGCAGCAGCTGAACATGAGCCCAGGGGGCCCAGGTGAGCAAGAAGGTCCATGGGACCTGGGCTGTACCAGCAGGAGCAGAGCTGGGAGTTCCCCCTGTGCTGGCACTGCTGGGGCACCTCCAGTCCTGGGGGCAGTTTTGGGCCCCTCACAACAAGAAAGCCATGGAGGGGCTGGAGCATCTCAAGGGAAGGGAACAGAGCTGGGGAAGGGGCTGGAGCAGCAGGAGCAGCTGAAGGAGCTGGTGGGGGCTCAGCCTGGAGAAAAGGAGGCTCAGGGGGGACCTTCTGGCTCTGCAACTCCCTGACAGGAGGAGGGAGCTGGGGGGATCAGGCTCTGCTCCCAGGGAACAAGGGACAAGACCAGAGGAAACAGTCTCAAATTGCACCACATGTTTACATCGGATATTGGGAAAATCTCTTCACTGAAAGGGCTGTCCAGCCCTGGCACAGCTGCCCAGGGCAGAGGTGGAGTCCCCATCGCTGCAGGGATTTAAAAGCCATGTGGATGTGGCATCTGGGGACATGGTTTAGTTGTGAATCTGGGAGTGCTGGGGGAACAGTTGGTCTCAATGATCTTAGAGGGCTTTTCCAACCTAAACAACTCCATGATTCTATGATAGCAGGAATGTTTTACATACAGAGTTGAAGTCAGGGGGCTGCCTGCAGGACAGCAGCCATGGGACCCCCCCTCCAGCTCCCTGCCCAGAGTTCTGGCCTGCACAAGGCTCCCAGGTACAGTCAGCAGTCACACAGCATTCCCAGGTGTCACCTTCCTCCCTCCTCCTGCTGAACCTGCCTCCCCAGAGCCACCTTCCCTCTCTGCTGAATAGCAGCCTTGTTTCTCACCAAACAGAGCCTGGCTCATGCACAAAGAGAAACGAGATCAGGATATACCCATTCAAAGGGAAAAGAAAGGCAGATACTGCAGAGGGAAAGGCAGAGACGGGCTCAGAGGTGCCGCCTGTCCGTGCAGGAGGGGACAGGAGGCCAGGAATGAGTAGGATAACAGGGAGGGCAGTGCTGCAGCCACAGCCTGGTGTGACTGCCCTCCCTGCTCAAACTGTTGTGGACTAACACTGAATTGTAAAGTGGAAATGAGGCTCTGGGTTCACACACACCCCAGCACAGGTTGCTGCAGCCCCCCAGGGACACACGCGGCATTACCGTGCAGTCAATGCGAACGGCCTCGTGCAGACACTCCTCACACCTGGGCAGATCCTCCTGCAGCAGGTATGTCCGGGCCAGTGCCAGGTAATACCCACAGCTGGGGCCTCCCTGGGGGCTCAGCAGCTCGTGGGCCAGTGCCTTGTGAACAAACTGGGGAGGAAGGGCACAGGTGGGGGTTAGGGCAGCAGGGAAACCACAGGCACACCAGAAGGACAGGGCAGGGGGGCTGACAGACAACCTGTTTGACTTCCAGGAACACAAAACACATGTGAGATTTTTTTTTCCCCTCCTTTGAATGTTGGTCTAATGAAAGGTGGCCCTGGACTAGTGGAAGGTGTCCCTGCCCATAGCAGGGGAGTGGAATGAGATGAACCTTAATGTCCCTTCCAACCCAAACCATTCCATGATTACTTCTGGTTCTGTTTTGCTTTAAGCAACTCATTCTGCCGTGTAAAATTTAGGCAGGCAGCATAACATGACAATCAGAGAGACCCCAGAGATAACTGTATGGGACAGAGACGTTCCACAGGTGAACAAAAATTACTCTGATACACACAAGGGTCTGAATCAAAGGGGTTCTGGCATCTTGGAAATACCACAATAATGGATCCTGCCTCTGACTGTACAGAGAAGAGCACACTGCACCATTTCTGAGCTGGCTGTTCCCTGTGCAGCAGGAAGTGCTGGGCTGAGGCCCCCTGAGGGCCTCATCTGCTCAAGATGGCTGTGTCTACAACCAGCATTTTGGGCTGAATACTCTGCCTAGCCACAGATTTGCATCTCTGGGCAGTGGTGGCTTTGCTCCCTCTTGTGCTCAGCATCTGGAGTGGCCACAGCTCATTCCCTGAGCCCAGGAAACAGGGCTGGCTGGAGCTGCCACCAGCTTTGTGGGAATAAACCAACCTCCCTTCCCACTCCTCCACTCCCTGTTGAGCTGACCTGGACAGCATTGGCTTTCATCAGGAATTCCACTGCCTTCATGAAGATTGTGCAGGGAGGTTGGTGAGGTCCTGAACCAGGGGATGGTGCTGCAAGAAGACATCTCTGTCAGTCCCAAAGTGGGGGGTTTATTTCTGGAGGCAGAGCAGGGCCTGAGGTCCTGGTGGGGACAGAGGGATCCCAGTAACATGGTGTAAAACCCAGGAGGTGGCAGGGAAGGAAATTAACTCAGCATTTCTTTCTGTAGGGCTTAAGTTCTGTATGAGATCTAAAAAGAAGTAATGCTCTTGACCCACTGATTTTCCAGTCCAAACTCAGAGGAAAAGATGGGAATTTATGAATGATGCTTGTCAAAAACAACTTCAGTGAGGGTCCTGCCTCCCCAAAACAACCCAACCAGGGGCCCTGAAGCACCTGGCACTGCCATGTCCACCATCCACTGGGGATTGGAGCTGTGGAGGAGGCAGATCACACACCACAGGACCAGAGGAGATCCACAGGGACACTTTAAGAGCAGGCATCCCAGAAGAGAGACATTCCAACAGCAGAGTAAGGCCACTGGGTGCATGACATGAGAAACAGAGCTGCATTCAGGCTGTCCCTCCTGAGATGTGCTGCTCTGGAAATCGGGAAGAACCTGCTTTGCCTGGAGGTTCCCTGGCCTTGGTGTTGTGCCATCCACAGCTCCTTGCTCCCACATTCCTCCCCACTGATCCCACAAGGCCATCTCCCGGCACTGGGCTCTCCCTTGCACACCAGATCCCCATTCCCTGACCTTCTGGGGCTGTCTCTGATGCTGTAGCCTCTTCCTCAGATGTCACACAGGCCAGGGCAGGCTCCACCACCTCTGAAAGTTTGTCAGCTAAGCCATCTGGAACCCCCTCTGGAATGAAACCATCAACAACCATTACGTGGAAAGGGTTTGCCATAAACTGCCCAGCTGGGAGCATGATTCCACAGGAAATGGGGAAGAGAGAAAATATGAAAGATCTATCAGATTTTCAAAGGTGGGAAGAAATTTCTTCGCAGGGGGCAATACCTGGGGCTGGGGTTTTGAGTACAAGGTTACCATGTAAAGCCAGGAACAGGTATAAATGAGGCAGGATGAGAGGAAACGGCCTCAAGTTGTGCCAGGGGAGGTTTATGTTGGATATTAGGGAAAATTTCTTCAGTAAAAGGATGGTCAGGCAGTGGTAGAGTCACCATCCCTGGAAGGGCTCAAAAGACGTGTGGATGTGGCACTTGGGAACGAGGTTTAGTGGTGAACATGGTGGTGCTGCGTTAACAGTTGGACTTGATGATCTTGGAGGTCTTTTCCAACCTTGGTGATTCCATGAGTCTATGAGTGTCCCTTCCCTCAATCAGAAGGGACCAAAACCCACACATGACATGAGGCTGCCAGCCTGAGGCACTGTGCATGGAGGGGTGACAACGTTAAAAACAAAGCCAGCATTTCCTGCAGCCTGGCCAAACATTTGTGATTCAGGACAGACAGTCTCAGCTCAGGCTGGACTCAGAAAGGCTCCAGAGGAAGCCCTGAGTTCAGGGTCACTGCTCAGCAGCTGTTTTACCCTTTGAATTGGTGAGGCAGAGCTTTCCGAGCTGTGTTGGGAACTCACAGCGACAGCTTCCATGGAATTCTATTCCAGCTCACATTCCACATCTTCTTCCTTCGCCCTTTGTATTCCTCCTCTTAGAAATTCCCCTCCTTCCACCATTTACCACGTCCCACACAGCTCCAAGCCCCTCTTTGCTGGTGCCAGGGCACCTCCTGGGTTTGCCCAGCATTACCTGGCAAGAATTGCTCTGGGTCTGTGCTGGGAGAAATGCCCTTTTTCCCTTCTCCTCCCTCAGCAGCCTCGGGCATTCTTCTCTCCTCGCTGAGCTGTGCTTGCAGGAGCTTCTTGGCCTCACGGAAGTTCCTTTCTGCCTGAACATTATTATTCTGCAGCTCATAAAACAAACCTGTGGGAGACAGGCAGAGCAGCATAAGCAGACACCTGACCCTTAGCAAAAGCTTTGCCTTGGCTCTCAGACTGCAGCAGGGAGAAAAGGATTGGGGGCAGGACAAAGGTTTGGCTTTATGGGAACACCTGGAGGACCAGGGGGGCTTGGCTTTTACCTGAAAGGGTCCAGGCTACGGTGCTGGATGGCTCCAAGCAGCAGGCATCCTCAAAGAAAACCTCTGCATCTTCATAGTGCTGCAGCATGACAGCCCCAATCCCACAGAGCAGCAAGCTGGGGCAAGGGGGGCCAGTCAGCCTTGCAGGCCCCAGGTAGCGGTGTGGGGGACACCCCCCACCTTCCCACCGACCCACTGGGAGCACTCAGCACCTTTGGATGTGCTGGAGGTCCACAGAAAGAGCCTGCTGGAAGCATTCCTGGGCTTTGGTGGTGTCCTCGTGCAGGAGGCAGAAGGCTCCATAGTCCAGCCAGGACTGGATGTTGCGCTGGTCCTGAGCTATCCTCTAGGCAACAGAGATCAGGGCTTTCTTGACCACCCCAGCCCAGTTTAGCAGCAGTCAAGCCCTTGCCTGTCACATGTGAGGGTGTCCCTTAATTGGGATAGTGCTGGAAGGCCACTTCCTGTAAGCTTCCTCCACCTAACACATACCCTCCAGCTCCAGCTCACCCCCTCCAAGGGCCCAGTGTCCCCAGTACTGACCCAGCAAGCCTTTTGGACCAGCTCATCCCATTTCCCCTGGCCTTGAGGCAGGAGTCACAGACTCACAGAATATGCCAAGTTGGATGGGACCCACGAGGATCATCGAGTCCAGCTCCTGGCCCTGCACAGGACCATCCCCAAGAGTCACACCCTGTGCCCAAGAATATTGTCCCAAGCTCTGTCAAGCTTCAAGAAAGGACAATGCTCGTATATAATGAGTCCCTAGCGACCTGGCCAGGGATAGCCACACATCCTGCAGAGAGCAGCACCTCCCTGGAAAATCCCTCCCGTTTCAGCCTGAGTATCCTGGTCACATCCAGCTCCTTCGTCCCTACATCACAGTCCAGGCTGGCTGAGCTGTCACCAGCAGCCCCACACTGCTGCCAGCACAGACACAGGGGACATGGGCAGGGAAGGACAGGGGCTCCTTTACCTGCTGGTGGTACAGAGAGGCCAGTTTGTAGTCCTTGCTGGCTTCAGCTTCGCGAAGCAAAGAGCCAGAGCTGCTCCTGGGTGGTGCGGGATGGAGGGGCAAGAGAAGCACCTTCCTCAGAGAGGAGCTGGTAGGGAGCAAGACTAGTGTTACTGGGGAGGGGAAGAATGGTTCATGTGATCCCAGTCCTGCACTGCACCCAGTACAGACCAGTATGGCTGGGGCTGGACACCGGGGAAAGGCAAGCTGTCCCAGCTGCTCTTTGTGGTGGGACACACTCCTGTCATTCTGAGGTACCTCTGCCACACAGGAACGAGGCAATATCCATTTTCACAAGGGCATGGAGAGGCACGACAAGGGGGAATGGCTTCCCACTGCCAGAGGGCAGGGTTAGAAGGGATGTTGGGAAGGAATTCTCCCTCGTGAGGGTGGTGAGGCCCTGGCACAGGTTACCCAAAGAAGATGTGGCTGCCCCTGGATCCCTGGAAGTGTTCAAGGCCAGGTTGGATAGGGTTTGGAACAACCTAGTCTAGTGGAAGGTGTCCCTGCCAATGGCAGGGGCTAGAACAAGCTTTAAGGTCCCTTCCAACCCAAACTATGCCATGTTTCTATGACTATTTACACCATTCCCTAGATCAAGGTGATGTCAAACTTCTGTGGTGCCACTCACTGGTGGCTCATGCTGGAGGTCTGTGCTCTGCCCAGGTGAGTGGCAAGAGGCACAAACCCGGCCAGCCTCACAATTTGCCAGCTACAGCAGCTTTACAAGTGGCATCTCACACATCTGCCACCCTCAGGATTTTGTAGCAGCAGGATACAGATGCACTGGACCCTGCCTTGAGTGTGGCTTGGGGCCCACGTGTGATAACTGCAGAAATGGAAACATGAGCCTGCTTCTGTCTGGAGGGCAAAAGTCCTTCACCTGCCCTGGATTCACAGCGAAGTGGTGGCCCAAGTGCCCCAGGTTTCTCCTTACCTGGTTCAAGGCAACATGCATCTGTTCCATGAGGTACACATAGAGCTCACTGAGGAATGCCTGCAGCTGCTCCTGGGTCTCAAATGCTGTGGTCTTCAGGTATTTCTCCCTCACAATCTTCACCACAGGATACTGTGGAGATATGGGACTGTTGGATGAGGAAGATCCTCCCTGTGCCCCCCACCAGCTCCATCATCAGAAAGAGCCAGAACACACTGATTTTTCCTGAAGCTCCAACTTAGTTCTGAGGATTAAATCCAGCCCAGCACTGTTAAAAGTAAAAAAAAGCAAGCAGGTGGAATTCCTTCCCCACCTCCCTGAACTCCAGTGCCCCTTTAGGGACAGCATGTGGAAGCCTCATCCCTGTGGCACAGAGAGGGGGTCTTTGATCAGAGCATAGCCAGGACTGAGCAGCTGAGAGAGGGGAACTCCCTTTTCCTGCCAGGGCAGACTGTGGGTGTGTGAGATACCAGCTTTGCCTTCCTCAGGTTATGAGCATGGGGCACATGGATGTGACCATCTCCCATTCATAGGGAGTGTTCTGCAGGTGTGGGACCAAAGCAGCTTGGTGCCTGCTCCACCAGAGGTGAATCCTGTCCCCTTAATGCCTGTTGCAACAGCCCTGGGTGGCAGGAGGGGATTCTGAAGCACCCCATCATCCTGGGTTACCACCATGGAGCAGCAGTTCCTCACTGAGAAACTGTCGGGACAGAGCAAGTAGCGAAGCAAAAGGCACAAATGAGCCTTTACACCTTCAGCTGTTCCTTAAAAGCAAAATATTTCCCAGAGGTGTTGAGCTCATAGTTGAGCTGACGCTTCTGTTCCTCCAGGGTTTGGTGGTCTATTGCTCCCTGGCCAGGCAGCTGCTTCCCAAAGAGCTCGTGGTATTCGCTCAGGATGGCGTTGGCAACGCTCGTTACACGTTTGTGATAATCTTCCACCACCTAGGAAATTAATTAATTAATTAATTTCACAAGTCACTTATGCAATCTGCCTTGACATGTATTTGATTTGGCACAGCCCATGCCTCCCATTAACTCCACCTGACTCAATTAGTCTGTCACACATCCTTTCCTGTCCACGCCTGAGGGCTGAGAAAATATCTACAGGTAAACACAAAAGAGCTCCTTCCTGCAAGATTTTTTAATAAGAGCCCAGTATTTCAGTCATTGCTGTCTCTTCTATAGCAATATAATTTTCTGTAAGTAAAATGTATCTCATTTACTGGAAGCCTTTAAACCCAGGAGCCAGCCTTCTTCAGCAGAGCCTGTAATCTCCATAATCATGGTCCTCAAGAATTCTAGGTGACCTGAGAGTGGTCAGGGCTGATTCATGTTTGTCAGAGTCTGATGAAGTACATGGGCTAATCAGAGACAAGAAACTGTTGGCACTGCCCAGGGTAAACATTAGGCTCTGGTAGCCTCCTTCCCCAGCATCCCATTTCCTTCCAAACATCCCCTCACTGCTGCCTTCCCTCCCTTTGCTCCATCTCTTCCCTTCGTATGGGCTGTGAACACGAGGGATGTAGCCCAGGAATGAATTCCCAAGGCACACTAGTGTGGAGATAACACAGCCAGGAGTTTTCTTTTCTTGGTATTTCATGGAACTGTAGAATCACAGAATATCCTGAGCTGGAAGGGACCCACAAGGATCATTGAGTCCAACCCCTGAGCCTGCACAGATACCCCAACAATCCCCCCTGTCCCTGAGAGCGTTGTCCGAACACTCCTGGAGCTCTGGCAGCCTTGGGGCTGTGCCCACTGCCCTGGGGAGCCTGTTCAGTGCCAACCACCCTCTGGGGGAAGAACCTTTTCCTGAGATCCAACCTGAGCCTGCCCTGACACAGCTCCAGACGTTCCCTGGGTGCTGTCACTTGTCACAGGGAGCAGAGCTCAGAGCTGTCCATCCACTGCCCCTCATGAGGAAGCTGCAGACCCCGAAGAGGTCTGACCTCTCCACTTCTCCAACTGAACACACCAAGTGGCCTCATCCACTCCTTATATGGCTCTATTCCCCTCTAGACCCTTCACCATCTTTGTGGCCTTGCACCATCATCTTCTTCAAACCTCATCTACATGTTGGTGCAGGGTTGAGAATGAAACCTCTCCTGTGGGAGAGGAACCAGGGCAGGATGGATGGCAGAGTGGTGGCAAGGTCACACACTCCTGCACGTACCTTCTTGGCTCCTTCAGTCCGGGCAGGCAGTGCAGGGCGAGAAGGAATCATCTCCTTGACCCTGTTAATGACAGCACAGAAGACATCAGCCAGATACACTGCCAGGGAAGTTGGCTTGTTGTGGGCACAGGCAGCGTGTAGAGTGAGGGCTCCAACCTGCCATTGTGTCCCTGAGACACCTCACAGGGACCTGGGAGGAAAACTGGAGTCAAACCAAGGCTGAGCTGTCAAGGCCAGATCCCTACAAGTGATGCTTGTAGCTCATCATAGCAGGGTTAACAGTTATTACTGGCAATCAAAACCACTCTCCTGGAACAGCAGATCTGTAACTCAGAGCTCCTGCTCTGCCAGAACAGCTGTGAGGAAGGAACCAACCTGAGGAAAGCTCTGAAAAATTTGATCACTGTACAGGACAAATCACCTGATCCATCAGTTCCCAACATCACCCTTGGCCACACATTGGCACCCAGACACCAACCTTAGACCACCTACCCCTGACACCACACCAACCCTGCCTGGGCCACCACTGGAGTTACATCAGTTGCATTACACCCTTCATTAGGATTACCATAATTTTTACTAAGATTTTATCAGGGTGAGAGTGGCTGAGCACTGGCACAGAAGCTTCTGTGGAGCCTCTCTCCCTGGAGATATCCAAAAGCCATCTGGACATGACCCTGAGTAACCTGTTCTGGGAGACACTGCTTGAGCAGGGAGGTCAGACTAGGTGACCTCCAGTGGTCCCTTCCAACCTGAACCATTGTGGGATTAAAATCCTTGGTGCCAGAACAGCCTTAATTCATGGAGATGTTATCAACATTTCCTGCTTACTGGATATGAGAACACTCTCACTCCTTACAATCCAATGAGCCAAGGTGCCACATGCCTCATTCAGCTGCACACAGCAGGTGAATGAGGAGTTACCCTGAACTCACATCCATTGCAGTAGAAATGGTATAAAAAAAGGCCAGGAAAGGTCTAAGGGGGATTCACCTTCCTCAAAACTGTTCCTCCTGGAAGACAATAGGCAGCACAGAGGACAACACACATACTCTCCCTTCAAAGAATGGCTGATATTTCTGTTTTAGAGAGACATAGATCTGCACTTGTTATACTTTATTCATTCCCTGCACTGCATTCACTCTTTTTTTACTCAGTAAATGAGATGTGCTGGTCCTTTCCCAGCCCATAACACAGCAGGGCTACCACTGGACAGGAAGGAAGTGCCTCAAATCAAACAGACAGTGGAAGACTCAAAGTAGCAGAGATGAAAGAGCAGCAGAACAACATGAAAACTAACATAAAAGCCAAGAATTGGGTAAAACATTGTGAGAAAACTTCAGAAAAGGTAAAAATGACAGGATGTTCTGGTGAAGTTACAGCAGCACTACCTGGGATAGTCCATGCTGGTGGCCAGGACTCACCAAGCTGCTGAACATCACAGGCAAAAGGCAAGCACACAGGGATTAGTGGGAAACAAAGGCCAGACAGGAACACCAGACACTGTTGTGCTGCTCTGCTGTCTCTTGTTTTGAGAGGAAAGGCAGGGAGATGCCAGCTGGGATGAACAAGTGTTTTCCCAACACACCAGATGCCACCTCTGAAGCAGTTTGGCCAGATCCTCCCCCTGATTCCCGTGGGCTTTGTCTCATGGCCTGGGTTGGTCCTTGCAGAGCATTCCAGGGGGGAGCTCTCTGCACAACCCTCTTCCTACCCTGCAGGAATGAGGTGTCAGCCCCAGAGCCACAGCCCCTCCTCACGCACCGGCGGGTGAGCTCCTCTCGCAGCCGCTTGGGGACCAAGGCCTTGTCCAGCTTTATCTCCAACACCAGGAATGTTCCTGCCTCGCTGTATTGCTGTGAAGATAAACATTGCTCTCACTGTCGTGCTGTCTGGGGCCATCCTGGCACAATGAAATACTGAGCATACAGCTACAGATCTCCAAACTGCAGACAGACAGCTTGTTTTATAACCCGCCCTCAGAATGAGTTACAGCAGCAAAATTCAGCTCGAGAAACCAGGTTAGGAAAAAGGAGAGAGCTCAGATAATCAATCTGCCTGCAGAATGAATGTGCATTCTGAAGAAGAAGCCAAAATATGAAGGAACCCTTTTAATTAAATGCCTGATTATTTAGAGAGACCTTCTGGCCCAATGCTTGTCTGATCTCCAGCTGGACATCACTGGAAGAACTCTGGGGGCAACATCTATGTGAAACACCCCTTGTTCAACTCACTCTGAAGGAATTTAATTGTGTGGAAGGTGTGAGACACTAGCACAGTGATGCTCTAGCATCTCCTTCTCTTTGGAGAAACATAATTACCTGTCCCTCAATGCTGCAAGTTCTGGTATTTTCAGGTCCTCCAGTGCCATCTGACAACTGGATTTTGGATGGGCTTTGTAGCTGTTCAGAAAAGGAAAAGATGTCTCTTGTTTCAGTCTCCACAGATCTCATATCTTTGCAGTTTCAGGGTGTGAGATGGTACCTTTGTTCAGTGCTAAGATTTCAGGTTAGGAGAGACCTCCTTGGGGCCTGCAGATTCCTCACAAGGGAAAGGCAGCAATGACCTTTGCTCTCTGTGACCAGTGACAGGACCTGAGGGAATGGCTGGAGCTGTGTCAGGGCAGGGTTAGGCTGGATAAAGGGGAAGGTTCTTCCCCCAGAGGGTGGTTGGCACTGAACAGGCTCCCCAGGGCAGTGGGCACAGCCCCAAGGCTGCCAGAGCTCCAGGAGAGATTGGACAGAGTGGGATTGTTGGGGTGTCCTGTGCAGGAGTTGGACTCAATGATCCTTGAGGATCCCTTCCAATGGAGGAGATTCTGTGATTCTATGACAGGATCTCTTAGCTGGCTGAGGCAACACAGTTCCATCCCTGGTTCCTGCATGCCCCAACTACCCCTGAATTACCCCTGCATATCCCAACTATCCCTGGAGGTGGAGCAATCACAGTGCAGTGTGCCTCCCAAGACCCTACCGTTCTGTTGGAATCTTTGTCTTCCTTCTGAGTCTTACTGGGAAGAGGTCTGGAAAGGGGAGGGGTCCCCAGCCCTTCCTTGATCAGACTGAGATGCGGCCTGAGTTCCCAGAAAATGCTGTGCTGACTTTTGGTCTGAAAAAAAAGAGGGAACAGAGGGAATCAAGGGACGAAGTAGGCTTCCTCACCTCCTTTCCCTTAACCTCTCACATCACAAACCACATCATCAGGGTCTTAAATGCATTAAGAAGCTTTGCAACCTCATTCTCCTCCCATGGAAGTTCAGCTGCCAATGCTCCAGGCCAGCCCTGATCCCATGTAGCTGTGAAGCCTCAGGTTGGACAATGAGACTCAGCAGGGTCTTTCCACCTTCTCTCAAGATTGGTGTTTTCACTGAGGACTGACCCTTGATCCTTGCCTGAGCTATGTGATAGACATGCTGGAACCCAGCTCCATGATCCTCACCCACTGGCCACAACTCCTGGCTGGATCCTAGACCTGACTCCTGGCTATGGACTTGCCTGGTGATGTGGATTGTTAGAGGAATCTGGCCACCCTCACCACATCTGCTCTGCAAGCTTTTGGGTGCCCCCACCTGCCTGGCAGTAACTCTCAGCTCACCTGGTGTGGAGTGTGGAGCAGCTTCCCTGACACACAGCAGGGAATTGCAAGAAACAGGTTTGTCAGACTCTGTGTTTACACAGCGTTTGACCACCTAGACAGGCTGTTCCCCCCATCAGGATTATAGGAACTGGGCTTGCAAGAATTATGGGGAACCTGGGGCGGGGATGGAGCAGCTGTATGGAAACTGCCTACACCACGAGGCAGCCAAAAGCATCCATAACGCCAGGGAATGAGAAGGACTTCACTTGTGACAGATGCCACAGGACAAGCAGCACCACACAGCCACGATGCTGTTATCCATCATGGGGAAGCAGAGCCCAGCCGACAGCTGTGTGCCCAGCCCTGCTCTGCAGCAGCCAGTGGGAGCAGGGAGACGGCAGAAGGGCTGGAATTCACCCACCTCCTGTGCCTGGACCGCAGCACCACAGGGAACGTGGGTGGTAAAACCAGGCTGTGCATCTGCCCTCCTGAAACAAGCTCAGGTCTGTTCCAGGAGGGTGGGAAAATGGAGATGTAACTGTCACTCTTGGTAACAGAGAGGGAGAAATGCAAAGAAAAATAAAACCTCGGTGAGCTGGAGCTGAAAGAGCTCCAGTGACAGCTTTTTTGGTGGTTGCCTGGGGTAACGCAATCCTTTTAAAGCCACTGTTTGCTCTTCCCAGCAACACAGTTCATTTGCCCAGACTGGGGAGAGAGGAGCATTCTTACAGCTCTGAGCTGATGGCAGAGGGGGGAGTGGAGTGAGATTCAAAGCCCTTCTAAGCCCCCAGACCTGCTCACACACCCCCAGAAATTCCCTGCCTTGGAGAAATCTGCACCCAAGAACTTTTATCACTGTTTTTCTCCATCACCAGAAGAGCAGTGAAGGTTCAGATCCAGTTTCAAGTACCCCACTGCCCATGCTCCTTGCACCCAAACACCCCCCTGCCCAAGCTGTCCACTCCCAACCTCTCTGTGCAAACCCAGCTGCAGAGCTGGAGCTCTGGCTGCTCTCACCTTCTCCAACACCTCAGTGTCTTGGTAGCTAAAGACACGGAAAGCTCCTCGCATCTCCTTCACACCAGGGCACAGCAAAGGCAGCATGTTGACATATGCCACACCATGGAAGGAAATCTGTGCTTCATCTCCCTGGAAACACAGAGCAAGGGACTGAGATCCTGAACAGGCTGTAATTCTCCTCAGGGAAACAGGACAACTGATCCTATTAACAAAGGGCACACAGCAAACTAAAGCACCTGATGAGCCAGTGGCTCTCTGTCACCGGCACACAGCCAAGGCAACCTGGATGAATACACTGGAGTCATTCCATATGTAGAATATTAATTTCATCCCAATCCCTGTGGGGCAGCTTTTCTCTCTACCTCCTGCACTCCGCCAGTCCTCAGGATGGTCTTGTTGAGATACAGCTGCAAAATTAGCAGCTGTATGGTTAGAAATCCTATCCTGTGCATCTCAGGTTGGACAGAAACAGGGTGTCTGCAAAAATCTTGGCACTGGTGAGTGCTGCAAAGAATTTACACCAATTTATATGACTTTACCATGGAACAGATTAGAAGGTTTCACACTACCAGCTGCCAGGAACAGAACCATTAGGTAAGGGGCTGTTTCTCTGTTAAATCAGCCTGGTTTAGGTGCAAAATCATAACTTACCTACAGCCCAAGACAGAAGGCATGAACTTCTTCAAGATGTTGCAAAATGCCATTGGCCAAAGATAAGCTCAGTGAATTACCTTCATTCTCTTCAAGGCCAGGCTGGACCAGCCTCTGAGTAGCCTGGTCTGGTGGAAGGTGTCCCTGCCCATGGCAGGGTGATGGAATGAGATGGACTTTGAGGTTCCTTCCAACCCAAACCATTCTGTGATTCTAAAAAGCACCCTTCCCTTGACCTCTTTCCACCCAGCTGCCACAGACCACCACCAGTGAGAGCTCTGTATGCTATAGGGAAAAAACATGACCCTTTTTCTATTTAACAGCTCTACAAAGGGGATTTTTTACAAAGCCTCCTGCTCTCTGACTTGCCTTGGCTGGTTCAAGGCTGGTTTTGATATCGCAAAGGCATCAAAAGGAAAATCAAAGAGACCCCTCCCCACTGGTACCTTGTCAGCTTTGCTGGCTTTGCCCTTGCTGGGTGGGGCCGAGGACACCCTGCAGAGCTCCACAGGCCAGAACCGACACTCCGCGATGCGCTTCTGCAGCCTGGACACAGAGCAGGGGTCAGGAGATGCACAAACCAAGCTGGAGAGCCCCACCGCCCTCCTTCCTGCCCCAGCAGCCCCTCTTGGGTTTGCTTCAACCCAGTCCCACAGCAAACACCCCTCAGGCCACAGGAACACGTGTGCTTTGGGGCAGCTGGGGACATTTTCCCCTCCACCCACTGCTGTTTTCATTCATGGCACAACCAGCTGTAAAACAACTGAGAGAGTGACACACTCGGTTTTCTCTCTCCCCTGGTTGCTTCAGAAATAAAACAAGCGAGAAGGAGTGTGATTTACTCTGGTGTAAACCCTCAATTGCACAAAGCAAGCAGGCCCTGAGCTCCCATTCAACGTGGCTGGTGACTCTGAAACCAAGAGACATGTAGGGAAAAGAATTTTAAAAATCAAATGAGATAGAAGGGAGTATTTCCACACAAGGAGTAATTTGGCTGTGAAACTCACAGCCATGACGCAGCTGAGGCCAAGAAAATAGAAGGATTCAAAGAGAAATGGAACACTTAGACTGATCTTGAGCATATATGGAGCTGCTAAAGGTAATGCTTATCCAATAAAAAAGCAAACGAGGAGTGCCCACACGGAAGAAAAGTTTTTGATGTACTGAAAATTCAGTAAAACTTAATCAGCAGCCCAGAGGAGAGCTGTGTGACCCAGCCTACTCCATGCCTGTTCACCATAACTGCTGCCCCTTCTTTCAAAGAGCCCCCAGCCCCAGTTGCTGGCAACAGGAATGAGCATTTGTGGCCTAGAGAGACAGCAGCTCCAGCTTCTCCACCTTATCCCAGCACAGCAGTTCAAGGCAGTTCAAGGCTGCTCCCTTGCTCAGGTCAACAGGAGCCACAGGAGGTGAGGCAGAGCCACAGTTTGACCTGTATGAGGTCTGAGACCACCTGCATGTTGCTGCTCCCTGCCTCAGGTCACTCATCCGAGCATGTTCTGGGGAGGTTTCCTCAGGTCCCTTACACAGCTACTGCAGCAGCATCCAGGTAACAGCGCCTTTCCACGTCCCAGACGATTCTCCTTGTGCTTTCTGCTTGGGTCCTGAATTCCCTGTCCTGTGAGAAAGAGCATGCAGCCAGAGCCAGGACAGCAATCCACAGCCTGCATCATCCCCAGAAATGTTCCCTGGGAGAGCACGTGAGTCAGACAGAGGCATCCAAGTCCCCATAGCCAGGCCAGCCCAGCAGAGAAGCCAGCAGCCCTTCCTGCAGACACCATCAGCGTGAAGAGCCTGGCTCACAGCATGGAACACAACTCCCAGCCCAGCAGCTCAGGGTGGGTGGTTTCTGGGGACCAGACCTGCCACACAGCCCCTCAGGATCTCTCCTGCAGTGAGTCAGCATGCCTGCTGTCCCAGGGGAACCATCTCCGTGCCTGGACACTGCGCAGAGGACTGACCAACCACCTCCTCATAACAAGTCATTCTCAGTCCCTGCTGGTTCAGTTCCACCTGTGACCCTGCCAGTCCTCCCTCACCTCGCTTTTGGTGAGCTCTCCATCCTCATCCTCATAGGGCCCTCCAACAATGAAGGAGTTGGGTATGCTCAGGGCCCCAGGGGCCAGGATGTTACCAAGGGGCCAGTTTTTGGGCCGGGGCAATGGTTCTTTTTCACCATCAGCCTTCACGATGCCATTCCTGAAGAGCAAGGGGAGTTCCTTCTAGAAAGACAAGAGAAACAAAGGATTTGCATTTCCAACAGAAGCAGGAGCAAGAGCCAGCTGCTCAGAGCTGGGATAACAAAGCTAAGCAGCAGTGCAGGGCCTGGCTCAGAAAACACACTCCACCACACACATACAAAGAATGGGATAAAAATAAAGAGCCCTGTGGAAAAAACGCTGCCAGTTTGAATCCAAATCTTTCCAAGCAGAGCTTTCTGTTAAAGAAACGTGTCATGCCACAGAGACCCTAAGCCCTCTCAACAAAGGCTGCTGGTGCACAGGCACAGGAGCTGTCAGCCCACGTGCCTGGACACTGGTTCTGTGGTGTGGGAGAACAACCCAAATTCCCTGTCACCATGCCTGGACTATTCTCACCTCACCAGCTGCTGGTACTTGCAAGCAAGCCATGTAATTTTGCTGGGATTCAGCGGCAAATGCCTCAGGAACAGAATAAGCTGCCTCCAGCGTGACACTCAGGAGGCTCCCACTTGAGAACTCTGTGGCAGAGAGCAGGGGCTCTTTGGTGCACACTGTCACTTCAAGGCCACCCTGTGAGACAAGGATAAAGTAGAGTCAGTAACTAGACAATTATAAGTTGCCTGGTCTTAAGGAGAAGCAAACAGAAAACTAAGGCTGGAATGTATAATGTTATCTTATGCCTCATCTCAGATGTAAAAGAAAACAGACCAGGACAGCAAAGGAATTTCAGGATCAATTTGGCTCAATTGTGGTATTTGTTTGTTTAAATCACAGCCTGTTTGAGGTAGGGCATGTGCCCTGAGGGTCTCATAAAATGAGCCATGGAGAATGAGGCAGGGTCTCATAAAAGGAGCCGCAGAGAAGGAACATCAAGGATGGAAAATGATGCTTTTCCCCTGGTGATTCAGAAGGCCGTGCTTTGCCTCTGTCCAATCTCCATGCTCTGTGTGCAGCCTTTAATTACCTGTCCCAGCCCTGGATGGATGGTGTGCAATGAAAAACCAGCTGGTCAGCATTTATAGCCTGGCCTCCCTAATGAGTGTCCCCCCACCTTGCTCACTGTGAACCTCTTAAACACAGAGATGCTAATGTGATATCCACCCCTCCAGTTCACTCCCGGTGCTCACTGCAGGCAGGCTCAGCAGCAAAATTGGACACACTTTCCCAGTCTCATACTTCATTCCCTGTTTTAGTCACTGGGTACTTTGCAACCAGCTGAATGAATAAGGACCTTTCAGAAAAGGCAGCCAGAGCTCGTACAATAATGGACTCAGACACTTTATCTGCAGAAGGGAAGACTAATAAATAAGCTGAGGAGGTGACCCAGCTGTTGTATTTTTCGGGTTTTTCACCACTCTGATTTCCATCTCTGCTTTTTTTTTTTCCAGAGCGAATCAGTAGCTGCACACATTAACATTTCCCAGCGTGACTTCACCTATCACAGGCAACTGGGGACAGACATCAGGGGGAGCGGGAAAGGCCTCCGAGCCTGTAACATATAGGGCAGCACCACATCCCCGATGAGCCAGGTGGCTGAGTCATGCTCTCCTTCCCATTAAAAAGCAGCAGAGAGCTGAATGAGGGAAGGAGCAGTTCCAAATTCCACATACCATGGCCTCCAGGCGAGGGCTCTCTGATGGGGAGGCAGGCACTGCATACAAAGGAGCTGAGACCTTCAGTGAACACTCTCCTGGGGAGAAACAGGAGTGTGAACAGCCTAAAGTGAGACTTCGGGCAGAGGATCATAGTCATGGAATGGTTTGGGTTGGAAGGGACCTTAAAGATCATCTCATTCCAACCACCTGCCGTGGGCAGAGATGCCTTCCACTAGACAAAATCATGGTCTAACTCCTAATGCTGAGCTACTGATGCCACCCCCTCTCCCCCCCAGCCAGATTTTGCAGAGCTATGACAGTCACTTTGTCAGAAGGAGGTAAGTTATAGTCAGGGTTCCATGAGCAAAGATAAAAAAGTGCCAGGGAGCAAGAAGTGGTTATGGAGGCTGTGGAAGTCAATGTTGTACCTTGCAGCAGAGGTAGAAGGTCCACCACAGCTTGGCCAAGAGGCGTGGTCTTCTCCTGTTTTTTCTTCTCTTTTTGCCCCACTTCTACCACTGTCACTAGGGAGATAAAAGGAGAGGAGCTGGCAGAGTTCCTCAGACCAGGAGGCTGGGGGCTGGGAAGGGTCTGTGTCAGCTCTGGCACACACTCCTTGTCATCTCCTAAAGCCAACGAGCACGGCGAAGCCAAAGGAGCACAGGCAGACATGGAAGAGGATTCTTCCAGCTGGCAGAGATGGAACACAAGTGCTGAGATCCTCCCACTGCTGCTGCTCGAGTGCTATTCCCAAACAAGGCACTCCTGCAGCCGACAGAACCCCCCTCCAAGGGGGCAGGTCCAGTGCCAGGTACTCACAGAGCAGCGGTTTCTGTGCAATGACATCCAAGGAGTTGGGCCCGTCACGGCTGCACTCAAAGCTTGTGGTGAAACTGTAGATTGCTGTCCCGTCTGGCAAGACATCAGCCTTGGGGGAGTCTCCCAGGACTGCTCCGTTGTACTCCACACGCACCAGTGTAACCAGCACGTCGCTTTTGAGAGTTTTCTGTCCAAAAAAAAGAGCAGATTAACACCTGCCTCTGCAGCAGCAGCCTGGGGTCCCAGCTCCTCTGGCAGCAGCTCAGTTCAGTGCCCAGGACAGGGCTCACTGGTGGGGGGCCTGTTCCACCAAGAGCAGCAGATGTTGGCCATGCCAGGACCTCACCCTTCCCTGCCTTTAGGAGGGAAGTTTCCTGCTTCACCATGCTGTGATGCCCCAAAGATTATCAGGAGCCCTGGCACAGGAGATGGAGAGGCCCAGGCTTCACCCCAGGAAAGACACATCTAAAACAAATCCCAAAATATCCCATTGACATTTCTGTGCTTCCAGAAAGCTTGAGATGTTTGTTGTCTCTAAGAAAGTAGCTCTCAAGCTACAGGGATGAGCTCACAGGATGCTTGTGGACATCATGTGGCTGCAGAATGCCCTGAAATGGATGAGAGGAAACAGCCTCCAGTTGTGCCAAGGGAGGTTTAGACTGAATATTAGGGAGAATTTCTTCACTGTAAGGGTGGTCAGTGGAGGAGTCACCATCCCTGGAAGTGTTCAAAATACATGTGGGTGTGGCACTTGGTTTAGTGGTGGCTTTGGCAGGGGCTGGAGTCTATGGTCTTAGAGGCCTTTTCCAACCTTAATGATTCCATGATTCTATGAAATCAAAGAGGGCCTCCAGCAAGCTCTTTGGGGACCCCTGCAATTTGTTGTTACACCACCTTCATGCCACTTGCTTTAAGCAGGGATGAGCAGATTCAAATTCTAGTTGGAATTTAAAATGTCTAAACAGAGGGGCTTCAACAGGAGGGATGGTGAGGGCACAACCTGTGTGGCAGGAGGGACCTGCATGCCTGGGCAGCACCAGGCACAGTGAGAGGAATTGCTGGGCAGCAGGTACCAAAGAGCAGGAGAAACACAGTTTAGTTCTCAAGCCACAGAGGAGTGGCTGAATACAAGGACCATTGTACCCAAACAACTTTTCCTCAGTGCTGAGCCACAGGGATGCCCAACCTCCACAGCCTCATCCTCAGCTCCCTCTCTCCCTGTCACTGGGGTAATTAGTTTGATGTTGGCTCTTACACAAAAAGAGATCTCTTTCACTTGGTTTTAATTTTCAGCCCCTCTCACAGTCTCCTTGAGCATGCATTCTATGAATGGCTAAACAGAATCCAATTAACCTTCCTCTGGACCATTAATTATCCAAGACTCCTCTCTCATCTCTCCCTACATTACCTCTAATTAACCAGATTCCACACTTATAGCTGGAAGTGGATTCCACATTCTTACAGCTGGAATTCTTTTCATATTGTTGTTGTTGTGACTGCCCTTTTGTAACCCCCCTGGTTTTGCCACAGCCCTTTCTCAGGATGGAGCAATCAGAACCACAAAGCAACATTCTGAATGCAATCAGAACATGGGCTTATTCTTTCCAGCATTGTTTTTCCTCCTCTCACCTCATACCTCTCACCTGTTTGCTGAATCTATCAGTGTGAGAGGTACTCCAACACTACAATGTAAAAGCCTCAAGCAGGTTGTTTTTTGCTCTCTTCTGCAGGAGCAGAAGCAAGGATTTGCATTTTTCTGCTTGAGCTTCTCCTCTGCATTCCCTCCCAAATACCAGTTCCTCTAGGAGGCTTTAAGGACAGCTGGGTGCATCACATGGAAATCACAGCAGTGATGGTTTGATTGGCACCAGCTCATAGTCTGGCACTGGAGCCACAGCCTTTTTAAGCCCAGAGCCACCCTGTTGCTTTCAATATGGTTCAAACAGCTGGAGCTGAGATGAAAATCTGACTTTATAACCAAGTTGAGATCTTTTCAGAGGCATTTGTCTCACTGATACGCATTTTCACTGTGTTTTGCTTAAAAAAAAAAGCTGCCATTTACATACAGTTAGAGGAGGCAGAGAGTTACATTTCATCACAGCATTTCTGGACTGCTGCTGAGGAGGTGCATTCCCCAATTTATGTGACTCACAAGCTTTTACTCTGTGTGAATGAACCCTCAGCAGGGAGAGGAAGCCACAGTGTGGTATTCCTGAATCTCTGACACTCCCACCACTCCTTCCTGCAGCCTTATCACCCCCCACCTGGCCTCAAACAGGATCCCAGCGCACAGAATTGCTCTGGCCTCGTTTATTAAATTAGTAGAGACATTTTCAGGAGAACTTTACCAGGTCCTGCGCCTTCAGGACAGTGATCTGTACTGCTGCTGGCTGTGACATGCTGGGAAGAGCTGCAGCCAAGGACACACTCCCACCAGCCAGCTCTGCAGGGACCTCCATGGCTCTGCAGGAGAAAGAATGAGGCAAGAAACATGAAACTGCTCCATTCCTCTCCCAGATACCTCTGCAGGACACAGCGGTGGTGGCTGTGAGCGCTGTTCAGGGCTCGGCTGTCAAAACACCACTGAAAGCAGAGGGCTTTGGCAGTGACGAGTCACGAGGCGCAGGGGGAGGACAGAGAGAAATGTAATGTGAGCATTATCTGGCTCTGTAAACTTCACCCCGGCTGCAGCTCTCGGGAAGGACTCGCTGTGCCAGGCTGCTCTCAGCTCCGAGCACCAGGTACAGCGCGGGGCTCTCTTTTACTCCGTGTTTAAGTTAACCAGGACCTCCCGGGCCAAAGCCCTGTGGCTGCCCCGCCATCCCCTCACGGCTGCCACATACCCAGGGGACCTGGCTCCGTCTGCTCCTCGGGTTTGGGAATCCCTCCCGAGGCTCAGAGCACCCCCGCTGCCTCACAGCCCCAGCTCCCACAGGCCGGGCAGGGGCACCGGGTCAGCCCGAGCCCGGCGGGGCGGCCCCCTCAGCGCGGACCCCTCAGCGCGGCCCCAACGGCCCCGCGGGCTGTCCCGCCACGGCGCAGCCCCTCACCGAGGGTCCTGGGGAACTCCTGCAGCCCCTCACCCGCGGGGCTGGGGGCTCTCCCACCGCAGGGTGCGCCTTCCCGCAGCCCCCCACCGGCGGTCCCGGGGGCTCCTCCCGCGCGGGGGGTCCCGCAGCCCCACAGGGCGGAGCGGGGCTCGAACCCGATGGCCTCCCTGACTCGCGTCCCGTAACCACAGCGACGCGGCTGCTCCCGCCGGACCCGAGCCCTCGCGAGACCGCGGCTCTTCACACGTGCTGGGGGGGCGTGTCCGTGAAGCCGCTGCTGCCGCCATGATGGGTGTGGGCAGCCCTTACCGCCCCCCCCCGTGGGAGGGGTCCCCCCGAGCCCACCCGTGTGTCGTGGGGGTGCTGCGGGGGCACCGCGATCCTCCCTGCAGCTTTGTGTGCCCCTGGGCAGCCCCGCTATGGCCCCCCTGGCGGAGTCTGTGGTGCCCACCCAGCCACTCCCTCACACCCCACTGGGGGCCCTGAGAGGGGGTCCCCGCAGGCCAGGCTGGGGTGGGGACCCCACGGCCCCCTGGTGACAGGTGGTCCCAGGGGCTTGGGCAGCCCCCCGAGATCCCCCCAGTTGCGCAGTTGTGGTACATTAGTGGGTTTTGGGGGGACCCCACTGCCACCGCCGCGGCTTTCTGGGCGGGAGCCGGACCCCCGGAGCGGGTTGGCCGGTTCCCGGGGAGGGGATGCCCAGAATAGCTCCGCTATCCGATTCCCGCCGGAGGGGCCTCGTTCCCCCTAGGGGCTGACATTTGAGCCCGGCAGCGGGACAGGCTGTCGGGACTGCCCGGAATCTCCCGGGACGAGCAGGGGGATGGCGGGCGGGAGGCGCCGCGGGGGGCGGCGAGGGGGACCCCAGCAGAGCACGGGGACCCCCCAGCCGGCCCCATCGCCCGCACCCCTCTGCCCTGCAGCACCCACGGCCCAGCCAGCGGGCGCTGCCCCCAGGCCCGGCCGCCCCAAGAAGGCCGTGGAGGGGCCGGCAGCGAGGGCTCCGGACGTGGACTCGCTGGGCTTCCAGGCCATGGACCGCAACGTGCCGGGGCTGTCCCACGTCATCCTGCAGAAGCTCAACATGGAGAGCTACGAGGACTACAAGTGAGTGAGCAGTCATAGGTGCACGTTCCCCACACCCCTCACCCCGGCCAGGCCATCCCATCCCGTGTGTCCCCCCACTGCTGGAGTGTCTCTCCTGCCTCATCCCACCCTCCCGGCCCAGCCCATATGTTGGCTCTAATGGACTCCTGGGTGCACCCCTCCAGGGATTCCAGCTCCCCATCTCCACCCAGGCCAGGGTGTTCCTGGCTGGAGGTAAAAATCCTGGCAGGCTCGGACGGAGGCAGGACGTCAGCCCCACAGTGGTTGCAGTGGACTGGATCCTGCTCACCCCCCAACATGTGCAGGTCTGCCATGGACGGGAAGAAGAGCGGCAGCGATTTCGGTATCCGGACGTACTTTGACATGTTCCAGAAGATGGAGGACACCTTCAAGTTTTGTGCTGAATGCAAGAAGCTCCCTGATGCCCTCCCTGACCCCAAAAGCCTCCGGCGCTGCAAGAGGTATGGAAGGGATGGTCTGATGGCACAGGGATGGATCCATCCCTCGCTTCCAGCCCAGTGGCTGGGGTGCCGTGAGAGGTGTGTGGCCCCGGTGCCCATCTCCAACCTCAGGGCACCCCCCCCAAAACAATGACACAGCCCTGGGAAGGGGTGAGCCAGGCTCAGCAGGAACAGATCCTGCCCCTTTCCCCATGGCTTGGCTTTCTGCCTGTCTGCCCAGGTGCCAAAATGTGTACTACTGTGGCGTGGCATGCCAGCGTGCCAACTGGCCACTGCACAAGAAGTTCTGCAAGAAGCTGAAGCTGGTGGCCCTGGATCGGTTGGTGGAGTGGCTTGTCTTCACAGGTGGGACACGTCCTCCCCCCAGCCTGCCTGATCCCCACCCCAGGCTGCACAGCTCCCATGGTGGGATGTGGGGTCCCTCCCCCAGCCCCTCTCCTCTGGCACTCCTACAGCTCAGGTGGGATGGGCAGCCTGGGCTGTGGGGCCACCACTGTGCCCTCCAACCTTCTCCCGACCTCCAGGAGACATCCCCTTCCCCACGGAGACCTGGACAAAACCCGCGGGGGATGTGAAGGGCTGGGAGGACTGGTTCTCCATGCAGGAGCAGCTGGAGGAGAAGCTGGGTGCCATCGTGGCCGGGCGGTACATGACCCTGCTCTGGGCCAACGCCGGGAAGCCGCGGCCGGAGGACGGGGAGCTGCGCGAGTCCATCCGGCGCCTGGTCACCGACTTCCACTCGCGGCCGCTCACCATCGGCCTGGGGCTGCGGCTTTTCGGCATCGACCCCCTCGCCAGGCCCCTCACCGTGCACGTGGTGGGGGCCTCCCACGTGGAGACCCTCAATACGCGGCCGACGGACTACGACGAGCTGACACGGATGTTCCCGGGGCACCGGGGCATGGAGATGGTGATGGTGGGCGTGGATGTGGTGGATGGACCCATCATGAGGCCACCCCTGGCCACGCCAGCGCCCTGGGGCAGGGTCTATCTCAGCAGCTACAAGGGGCTCTACCACGACTTCTGGGAAAGCCATGTGGAGACCAAGCTGGCTGCCCGTCCTGACCTGGTGGTGGGATTTCACCCAGGTGAGTGCCAGTGCTGTGAAGAGGCTGGATCCTCACACCTGGGAGCGGGACATCCTCACAGGGCACGGGCTAGGGACTCGGGAACCACCCTGAAGCACCTGGGGCTGAGCCTGCAGGTGGCATGGGACATGCCCAGGGCTTTGCACCAAGGTACAATGCCCAGCTGGGGTGATCCCCTGAGATGTGGCTGCCTCGTCCCCCACCAGGCACTCACTATCCTGCCTGTGTCACCTGTGTCACCCTTCTGCTGGTCAGAGGGGCCTGTGCTTCAGGGCTTGGTGCTGTGCTCAGCGCAGACCCAGAGTTTGGAGTGCCCCCTGTGCTGATGGGGAGCCAGACCTCACCTTGCTGAGGGCTTCCAAACATTATCACCAGTACCAATGTGTGCCCTGGGGTCCCCAGCATGGAGTGGGTGCAGTTGGAGCTGGCTTTCCCCAGTCTCTCTGTGTCTGCATGTTCCCAAATGTCTCCCATGTCCCCAGTGTCCCCACCTGGCAGATGGACTCAAGGATCTCCGTGTACCTCTCCTCCATCTGCCTCAGCTCCTGTGAGGAGAGGGGGACACAGCTGTGGGGCCAGGGTGGGATGGGAGGGAGGTGGAGCCCTCACTGCTGTGACCCCACAGGTTTCCACGCCTGCCCAGACCTGCTGGCGGGGTGGCTGCCCACCCTGCTGCTGCTGCGGGACTATGGCCTGCCCGTCCTCTTCACTGTGTACAGGTGAGTGCAGCCCCTTGGCCCCGGGAGCCGGCACAGCTGCCTGGTGACAGGCCTGTCCTCCACTCTCCCACAGCGAGCAGGAGCTGAAGGCGTCCCTGCAGATCCTCGTGGAGCTTGAGGCGCACATCGTGGGCTATGCCAGCAACCCCTTTGCCTCACTGCGGCCTGAGCAGGTCTACTCCAGCCCCAACAAGGCCCCTGTCTACTGCAGCTCCCACTACATCGCCCTGCTGGGAGCAGAGGCGCCTGCTGTGCCATGGGACCGAGGAGCTGGAGGATGATGATGATGGCTGGCAGGGAGTGGGGCCCAGTGCTGCTGCTGTAGGTGGGGGCATCACCCCAGGGCTGGGCTGATTCCACACAGTCAGCACCATCCTGCCTGCCCTGCCCACCTGCCCCCCAGCCCTCAATGCCCCATCGCAGGCCCCCATCTCCCCATCCCAGGATCGGCGATCCAACCATCCCTCCCTGCACCCATCCAGTCCTGGGGGATGCAGCACCCTGGCACAGGCACAGCACCCCTGCACAGCACTAAATAAACCCCTGCCAGCCACCGGCCGCCGTGTCTCAAGCTTTATTTCCAAAAAGGCCTTTGTTTTCCCAAACAAAATGGGGGCCTGGGCCCACCCCAGCCCCCTCCCAGCCAGCCACAGCCTCTGGAGGGACAGTGAAGGGGACCCCGACTGCGGGACCAGCCATGCCCAAGGCTGTGCAGCACCCATGGTCCCACGGGGAGCCCCAGCCCAGCACCCAGCTGTCACTGTCACCTGCACTGTGCCCCTGCACTGGTGCCTACCCTGCAGGGCACTGCTCCAGCCTGGCACTGCCTACCAGCCTGGCCACGGCCCTTGAGCACCAGCGGGCACCTCCCCACCACTCTCCAGCCTCGATGGCCCCTGCAGACACCAGGGCGGGTGGAGCTGAAGGAACCGGCTCCTGCGGCATCTCCCGACGCTGCCAGGGACTCACAGGGGCTTGTGTCCCCTCCCGGTGCAGCCAGCGGGTGTGGCACGGCAGTGGTGGCACTGACCCGCATGGGCACCCGCGATAGCTCAGGGAGGCCAGCACCCCCCTGGGGCTCCCAGCGCCCCAAAAGCGGGTCCCTCCCTGGGGTCAGTGCCTGTCGGAGGGGCCGCGGTGGGCGGCGGAGCTGGCACAGTCCAGCATGGTGTGGCGCTGCCGGCATCACTCGGCGCCAGTGCGCTCCCGCAGCGCTGGCAGCGTCAGGGTCTCCGGCGCCGACTTCTTCCGCGGGCGAGTCTTGGGGGGGGCGAGGAACTCGGGGGCCTCGTCGCTGAGGGGGGTGGAGGGGGCGCTGGCAGGGGCCGAGTGCGTGGCTGTCGGCTGCCCCACCTCGCTGACCGAGATGGCAGGTGCCACCAGGCCGATGAGCTCGTTGGTGGCCTCCTGCGTCTCCTGCTCGTAGCGCCGCACCTCCTCCATCGTCATCCCTGCCGAGCACAGCCGGGCTTGGGGCCGCTCGGCACGGCCGCGTCCTGCACCCCCTCATCCCGGAGCAGCCTGCTCCCCGCGCCCCGGCTCCCCATCGAGCTGGGAGATGGCAAGGGGACAGGGGCTGGGGACAAGGTCACAGGCAGGGAAGGGGAAGCTCGACAGGGCAGCCAGCCCCTCGCTCCGGCACCAGCCCAACCAGCAGCGGGGAAGGGATGGACGGGCAGCGCAGGCAGTGGAGGCAGGGGACACGTGGGAAGGGCAGCCTGGAGGGGGGACCCTCCGCTGCGGGGTGCAGGGGGCTCACAACACCCCCCGCCTGCACCTGCCTGCAGGCAGTGTGGCGGGGCCCGGGGTGTCCAGCCCCGGCAGGCAGCAGGAGTTAGGGGTGCTGGCTCCCCAGCTTTTGGTTTGTGGCCACTTGCATCTGAGTCTCGAAGGCCCGGACCTCTTCCAGGGACATGTCTGGAAGGCAGAGAGCCGCTCACCGGGACGGCCCCGCTTCCCGCCGGCACCCACCACCGGCTGTCACCAAACCCGGGGCTCCCATCCCCGTGTGCGCACTCGGCAGCGCCTGCAGCGAGTGTCCCTGCCGGACGGGGAGGGGTGCAGGCAGTGCAGGCAGCGCGCTGGGACCCCTCTCCCCGTCCCCCTCAGGTGTGCAGCAGAGCAGGCAGTGTGCAGGGCTGCAGGCAGGGCTGAGGGCAAGGGGAGTGGAGCAGAGCAGGCAGAGCAGGCAGCGCAGGCAGCAGGGGAACAGGAAGAAGAGTGGGAGCTGCCCATGGGGTTAGTGGCATCAGCAGTTAGACCTGCAGCCCCCTCCCAGCATGGGGACCACGTGCCCCCCCCCCATCCGCACCAGGGTGACCCCACAGACTCACCGCACCACTCGTCCACCCAGGCGAAAGCCTGCCGGTGCCCGATCAGCAGGATGTCCCGGATCACCTGCACCGCACCGTGGGGGTCAGCACCCTGTCACTGTCCCCACAACGCCCATCCAGCCCAGCTTGGACCTCCCTCACCTTGTGCACGAACTGCTCCACCCGCGTCTGCAGCCCCCACACCTCGAACTTGACGCTCACCAGTTTGTAGGAGCACATGATGGGCGTGGTGTGCTGGCGCCAGCCCTCCCGCAGCGGCCCCCGGCCCGTCTTGGCTGAGCTGAAGAATCGGGGGTCCTGGGGGGATCAGGCAGAGCAGGGTCGTGAGCCCCCCCCAGGACAGAGGGGTGGCCCCAGGGAGCCCCCTGGTCCCCAGCCCTGTTACCTCCAGGCTGCGGTAGTAGCGCTCAGGGATCTCGTCGAAAGCAATGTCCAGGAAAGAGACCTCGTGGTCACCCAGGATTTTGTCGCTGTGGAAGATCTGGAAAGGGGAGGGAAGGTGAGCGCCGTGGGCCATGTGGCCCCTGTGATGAGTTTGCCAGCTCTCAGCTGTGGCGCACACTCACGTTCTCACTGTCCCCGCAGTTGTCCTCGTACTTGGTCTCGATGTAGATGGAGAATTTGGGCAGGAAGGAGCACTGCAGGGAGTGGCTGTCAGCTGGTTCCCAAGGGATGCCTGTTCTGAAGGACACCCACTCCCAAGGACACCTACCCAAGGGATGCCCATCCCCAAGGACACCTATCCTGAGGGACACCCATCCAAAGCACACCCTGCCCCAAGGGACATCCACCTCCAAAGTATGACCATCCTCAAGGGATGCCCATCCCCAAGGACATACACCCCAGGAACACCCAATCCTAAGTGACACCCATCCCAGGGGATGTCCAGACCCAGGGACACCCGTCCCCAAAGACACTCACCCCAAGGGACACCCACCTCAGGGAGACCCGGCCCCAAAGGACTCCCACTCCCCAAGGGACACTCAGCCCCAAGAGATGCCCAGCCCTAAAGACACCCAATCCTAAGGGACATCCATCCTCAAGGGATACCCCTCCCCAAGGACACCCACCCTGAAGGACACCCATCCCCAAGGAATGCCCACCCTGAGGGACACCCACCCCTAAAAATGCTGACCCCAAGAGATGGGATGCCCACCCCAGTGCCCCGTCCCCAGCCATGCCAGGTGCCGGGGAAGGGATCAGGTCCCCTCGTGCCACCTCCTTACCGTGTACTCTGCAGGGACACCACGGCACAGCAGCGTCACGGGGTGGCATCACCGCGTGGCATCGTGGGGGAGAGAGCGAGCAGTGAGCCCAGGGGCAGAGGCCACGGCCAGGCTGCTGGCAGCCCATCACCCCTGCTGGGGAGGGCCAGGGTGCCCTGCAGTGCCCATCCCCACGCCCTGCCCGGGGCTCACCGGTGATGGTGTAGGGGTAGTAGTTCCAGGCCTTCTCAGTGATGTAGAAGATGCGGGGGGTCACTGCCCGTGCCCAGCTCGGCAGTTTGCTGCAGGGGACCATGGAGGGGGGGACCCCCTCAGGGCAGGACATGGCTGGTGCCACCCAGCCCTGCACCACCCAACACAGCCTGGCTCCAGGACCCCCATCCCCTCCCCAGGACACTCACCTCCACCCCAGATCCTCCCCACGCAACCTCACCTCCACCCCAGGATTCCCTCACCTCCACCCCAGGATTCCCTCACCTCCACCCCATCACTCCCCAGAGACACCTGCCACCTTCCCAGGGCCCTCATCTGTACCCCAGGATCACCACCTGCACCTCAGAACACTCCCAGGGATCCCTGCCATCTCCCCAGGCCCCTCATTGTACCCCAGGCCCCCAGGGACCCTCACCTGCACCCTAGGACCTCATGTGCACCCCTGAACCCCTCCCAGGGCCCCCTGTTACCTCCTCAGGACCCTCACTCCGCCCTAGCTCCCCCCCATGCACCTTCACCTCCACCCAGGATCCCCCAGGGATGCTCACCTGTACCCCATCACCCCAGAGACACCCACCACCTCCTCCAGACCCTCATCTGCACCTCAGGACACTTTCATCTCCCAAAGACTGTCACCACTACTCCAGCATCCCCCTTCCTCAGAGACCCCTTGTCACCTCCCCAGCACCATCATCTGCACCCCAGGGCCCCCCAGGGATCCATGACAACTCCCCAGGACCCTCAATCTTCACCCCAGGGCTCTCATCTCCTCCCCAGTGCCCCCATCCTTTCATCAAAACCACCTCCCTCTCCCCAGACCCTCGTCCCCACCCCAAGAGAACCTTCCTTCCCCAGGGCCTCCATCTCCCCAGGGCCAGGGGCCCAGGGTGGTCTCATCCCCCTCCCAGCACCCCGGGCAGGAGCAGACCCCCAGAGGAACCAGGAGGTGAATTTTGATTAATTTTCAGGTGTAATAAATACCTGCCCCGATAGGGGAATCGTGAGTGCTGCAGCTAAAAATAACCTGTCTCATGCCAGCCACTCCCTGTCAGGAGCATCTGCTGGGTGTGACACAGGGACAGCAGTGCCAGGGGCCAGCAGCTGCCCCACGGGCACCTGGGGCTGTGTGAGGGGACATGGGGACACCTCCAGGGCCTGGGCATTGCCGAGCCCCTCACCCAGGCACCTCCAGGTACCTGAGATGGGTGACCAGCAGAGAGGGGTGGGTGTCCTGAGATGGGTACACCCCAGAAGAAGATGGGTGCACCCTGAGATATAGCCCCCAGGAAGCTGTATACCCTCCTATAAAGATGGGTGCACCCTGGTCGATAACCCCCAAAGATGGGTGCAGCCCCTGAAGATGGTTTGTACCTGGGAGATGGGTACACCCTGGGTGAGGAGTGCAGCCCCCCCGAGAGAAGTGCACCCCAGGAGATGGGCACACCCTCAGAGTTAGGAGCACCCCCAAAGCTGGGTGCAGGTCTCAAAGATGGGTGCATTCCTGGACTTGGGGGCACCCCTGGGAGATGATGGAGGCACCCCTGGGAGACGTGTGCAGCCACATTGCAGGGTGTCCAGGACTCGGAAAGGACGTTCTCCAGGAATTTTGTAGGGACCACTGGCTCCCTGCTCCCAGTGCCCACCCAGCACCCCTCGGTGGAGCCGCCGGCTCACCTGGAGAGGTGGACACGCTTCTCAGTGAACTGGCCGGGGCCGTGGACGGGGTCCTCGTGGGGCTCGTTCTTCACCACCTCCACGCCCTCGCCCTTCTCGCTCTCCTGGTGGCTGTGCTTGCTGATGGTGTAGAGCTGCCCCACACGGTACTGCAACCACAGTGCCCGGCCTCAGTGCCACCAGCCCCGCTGACCACCCGGCACAGCCACACTGCCAAGAGGGGAAACTGAGGCACGGAGCAAGGGGTGGCAGAGCCTGAGCCCTGCAGTGCACAGGGGGTTCCTGGGGCACCCTCTTTAACCCCCGTGTCCCTGGGCTGCTCCAGCACCTGGATCCTGCTCTCCCAGCTCAGTAAACTACCTGGGAGCCAGAGAAAACTGTATCTATGTGATATATGTGGGTATGGATATCTCATCTATAGAATGATATATGTGTTTGGTGATGCAGCCGTGAGATAAGGGTTTGATTGTTCCAATGAGGATCCCATCCATCACCCCAACCACCAGCGCGATCTTATCACCCCTCTCTGCCTAAATTAGAACCTTCCTCACGTGCCAACAGCAAAGCAGTGTCCAGGGAGGGCTGGCACTGCCCAGGGTGGGCACCACTGCAGCTCCCTGTCCCCAAAATGTCCCTGTCAGTGCCAGGTGCTCACGGGGGACCTTTGGCCAGGGATGGTCCAGCTGTCAGCACTGTTTGCCGATGGGATTCAGGCTCCCTGCTGAAGCAGGAATTGAGCTTATGCTCCCTGTTGGAGCTGCTGCAGTGCCACGGGTATCCAAAATCCCTGTGCCCTTTGCCTGTTGACTCATCCCATGGTCCTGGGACTGCCCCGGTGCTGCCGCTGGGCTCCGTGCCCCAAGGTCACCGTGCCCAGGGATGGGATGTTCCCCCTGCCTGCACCCCAAATTACAGCTCAGCCCTCGCACAGAACATCCTGAGCCCAGCATGACCAAAGCACACCCCGGTCCCAGCCACGAGCTGTGCCACGAGGGGACAGCAAAAGGGGTCCAGGAACCTGATCCTCTGGCGCTGCATTCCTGTGGATACAGGACCCCCACCCACAGCCCCCTCCATCCTGACACCCATGAGACACCCCTGTTGCTGCCAGCCCCGGTCCCGGTGCCCCCTGCTCACCTCCTCGGTGGTGAGCGGCATGCAGATGCGGTACTCCTTGATGAGCATGGTGACACGGGCACGGCGGGCACGGCGGGGGTCAGGCGGAGGCGTCGGCGCCGGCGGGGGCACAGCTCATGCTGTGGGGACGCGGGGGACGCGGTGACCGCGAGCGGGGGAAACGCGCGGCTGCCTCCCACGCTCCCATCCCATCACCCCACGCTCGAAGCAGCCGCCCCGCTCCCGGTGACTTCACGAGCCGTTGCCATGGCAGTAGCGTGAGGTCACCCGTGCGAGGAGCAGCCTGGGCGTACCCAGCTGGGGACACCCCCGTACCCCAAAACCCTGCCGGCGTTAACCCTTGCCCTGCCTGGCAGACACCAGTGTCTTGGAGCACACGTGTCCCCCAAAAATACGGTGCCTTCCCTTCGGGGTGCCACATCCCCACCCGACTGTGGTGGGCAGCGCAGCGAGAGGGTCACGGGGACGAGGGGATGGGGTCAGACCTGCCCGATGCTCCTGGGGACCCCTCTCTGGGCACCCACAGTCTACCGTGCCCTGAAGAGCTGCTCCCGGGGAGCACTTAAGGTCACCCTGGTGCAGGACATCCCCTCTCTGGGCAGGAGTTCAATCCCCCTTCCCGAGGCTGTCCCCCAACACCCGTCCTGGTCAGCAGCCGTCACAGCACCCACCGCGGGACTGCGGATGCTCTGGGTGAGTAACGGGGCAGCCCAGGGGCTCCTGGCCCGGGCCCCCATCTCCACAGGGCAGGGAGGGGACTAAGTCACCCTGAAAGTCACCCTGAAAGTCAGGCCCTGGAGGGGGAAGATGGGGATCACATGGGGTCTTGTCTGCGGGCAGCTTGTCCAGCTGGGGACACAGAGACACCCCTGGGGGGAGAGGGGCATAGGGGGACACAAAGGCATCCTTGGGGGCACCGGGGAACACGGGAGTGTCCCTGGGGCCACAGAGGCATTTGAGGACACAGGTGCGTCCCTGGGGGACACAGGGACACCTTGCTATCAGGACAGAGGGCTGGTGGCAGCTTGCGGGAAGCCGAAAGCCTCCCCGGGGGGCCCCGGTAACGTGGGCTGAGACAGCCCCGGCATGAGGGACGGGACACGCCGAGGACCCGCCGGAGTCCTCGCCCCCTCGCCCGTGGCAGCTCAGACCGGCCCGAGAGGCTGGGGCTCCCCACGGTGCGGGGCAGAGTAGGAGCCCCCGGGCCGGGCTCCGCCACGCCTTCCCCACCGCTCCCCTCGACCGCCCCCCCCCCTGCGGGGCCGGGGCCCCGCCGCCCCCCTTCGCCCGCACTCACCGGCCCGCGGCGGTGCCCGCTCCCCGCCGCCGCCGTGCCCCGGCCGTCCCGGGCCGTGCGCAGGAACGAGCCGCCCCCCGCACCGCCCCCCGCGCCGCGGCACACCGACCCCTAGGGGGAGGAATGCACCGCACCGGCCCCGCACCGGCACCGCTACTGCGCTGGCACCACGCCGGCATCGGCACCGCACCGCAACGAAAGCGACCCCGGCACCGGCACTGCACCGGCACTGCACCGGCACTGCACCGGCCCCGGCCCCGGCACTGCACCGCAGTGACAGCGGCACCAGCACTGGCGCTGCACTGGCAATGGCACTGCACCCGCACCGCGGCCCCGTGGCACGGCACCGAGAGGCCCTCTGGCATGGCATGGCACAGCGCCGCGGCTCCCCTGGCACAGCACGGATCGGCACGGGGTGCCCCTGGCAAGGCACAGCGCAGCACCAGGGCGTCCTGCACCCACCAAGTGTCAGGTCCTCCCGGAGACCCTCAGCACCCACCGTGTGCCCCAGCTGGGAGGTGCCCCGGGGTCCCATCAAGGCACAGAGCCCCGATGGGGCTCCTGGGCTGGAGTCCCACTGGGAACTACTCAAATCTCCTCCAGCCACTCACCTGCACCCCACTGCCAGCCCAGCCCTTGCGCCCTCAGCCCCACCACATCCCACGGGCTGGCACTGTCCATGTGCCATCCACAGCCAAAAACCTGTTACTGGTACGGCTCATCACCAGTGACACCACTGCCATCCCATGCTTCCCAGCCTCCTTCCTCTGAGAATTTCCATCATCTTGGGCACCATCAATATCCACGCTCGTGTGCTGCACCGGGCTGTGCCTCTCCACTGCCATTTTCCTGTTATTTCCCCCCAAAATTCTGCCATTCTCTCCAGCCCCACTGCCTGGGGTGCAAGGGAGCAGCCCATCATGCCATGGTGATGGCCACTGTGGGGACATGGACTGGGCAATGGGGACACCTACCAGACCACTCTGATTTGCTGTCTCTGAGGGTGCTGTGACCCCCCACTGCAGTGGCTCTGGCAAAGGGCATGGATGTCCCACCTGCCCAGGCACCGGGGTACCCGTGGGCTCTATCGTGGTGGCTGATTTGTGCCATCTCCTGATGGTGGGGACCCCACTCTGTGTCACCCTGTGAGCCCCGAGGCAGCAGTGATGGCCCCAGGCTGTGGCCAGGGCAAGCAGTGGCATAAGGAACAGCGTGGGGACAGTGGCCCCAAAACCTTCCAGGGTGCCCATGGGCACCCATCCCACATCTGGGAGCACAGTGCCAGGAACTCTGCCTGCGGGCACGCCTTCCCCTGCCTTCACTGCACTGCTGCCTCTTCCCAGCCTGCAATGCCACCATCCTCCTGGTGACATGTGTCAGTACCACCCAGCTCTGGTGGCACTGGGGGACAGCCACACCTCTGCCCTGTTTTCCCCTGGGAGGGGACATTACAGCAGCCCCCAAAGGGTAAACAGCAGGCACAGGGCTCCTGCCCACGTGGCTGCGACCAAACCCAGCAGGGCTCCAGCTGGGGTGACCGTGGTGGTGACGAGGACCTGGTAGTGCTGGTGACAAGAACCTGGCAGGCTCTCAGACCCCCCCAGCAGCCACATTCCTCCTGAACCTGTTTGGCAGGGCCCTGTGCAGGTGCCAAGGAAAAGGCATCCGGGTTGGGCTTTTCCTGGTCATGCCCTGCTTCACTCCTGTGCCAAGTCAACAAGGAGGACAAAGAGTATTTGCTGAATCCTGGTACCCTCCCATACTTCTGCTGGTGCCTCCCAGCCACCCATGGTCCCAAGTGCTGCCGGTGCCCCACAGTTTCTCACCTCCCCCGGGAGGATCCTGCAGAAAATTGAGAAGGGGAAGAAAGAGGAGGCAGAAACAAGTGAAAAATTACCCAATTTAATCCCAAAGCCCCCCCAAGCGCCAGGGTTTCAGTAGTCCCCTGTGGCCCCCCCAGCCCCCTACCTGTGCAGCCCATGGGGCCTCCGGCTAAGCACACCCCAGGAGTGCCCCACAGCTCTGCTTTGGTGCAGGGAGGAGCTTTCCGAGGCATCCAGCCTCTTCCTCCGCTCCACCGGCAGCCCCACACCGGCACCCAGCCCTCAACCCAGCCCTCACCCCACCCAAAGCCCTTAGGAAGGTGTCCTGATGAAGACCATCCTGCTGGAGTAGACCAAGTCCACCAAGTAGGCGATGAGGTTGAAGATGGTGAGGAAGGTGATCCCCAGGTGCTTGTCCCACGGGCAGTTCCTGCCGCAGGATTCGGGGCGGGGCCGTCCCTTGAAGCTGTAGAGGGGCCAGATGACGGTGGCAGTGATGTACATCAGCAGGGCCAGGAAGTTGTACCCCACCAGCACCTTGTCCAGGGGGAAGGGAAAGTAGGCGAGGCACCGGCCGATGGTGAAGATGATGATGAGGAGGGTGAAGATGAAGCAGATGGAGTAGACGGCGATACACCACAGCAGGCCGGATTTGGGACTGTAATCATCCAGCAAGGAGAAGATAAGACAAGCCACGTAGGCTTCGAAGACCTTGAGGAGCCCGGGCACAGTGGAGAGGAAGCTGCTGATGTCCCCGGGCTTGGCGCGGGTCAGTCCCACCTCGACGGCGTAGGCGAGGAAGCAGAGGAAGGAGGTGGTGGTGGCCACGGCCTGCCGGGCACACTGGTTGCTGCTGCAGGGGCTGCTGATGAAGGTGGCAGGGAAGACCACCGAGGAGGTGAAGACCATCAGCACCGCCAGCATGGAGAAAGCTGAAGTGAAGTCGTCCCAGGAGAGTGGCAGCACGGGGTAGAGCTCCAGCAGCTCCAGCAGCAGCACCAGCAGCGTCACGACGAAGCAGAAGCACCAGGTGAACATGCACCACGTCCCCGAGGCATCCCCGAAGTTCCCCGTGGAGGCCACCAAGCTGAAGGTGAGGCAGGACAGCACGACGGCGAAGAGCCGGGCGATGCCCACCCAGGAGGTGAGGGCGCGCAGGTTCACCCTCGCCACGGCCATGGTCCCGCCGGCTCTCCCAGCCGCGCCCGCGCCGGGGAACGGGTGCTGCCGGCAGCCGCTCTTATCGGAGTGCCGGCGCGGAGGGGTGGGGCGCGGGGCAGGGAGCTGCCAGCCCCCCCGAGCCACTTGCGCCGAGGACCCCCGGCTGCTGCCGCCACCACCGCGCACAGCCGGCCAGGTGGCTGCCGGGGGCTGGCGGCCACGCCGGCGGGTGGATCATTAACGCGGGGCTGGGCAAAGGGTGCCGGTGCTGGCGGTGATGTCGAGCCCCACGGTGTGGCTGGGGCAGGCAGGAAACAACATGTGCCACCTTCCTGGCACCGTGTCCCAGCCCCGCCCACGGCAGGAGGCACAAAGGGGCCTTTCAGGCACCCCAGGAGTACCGGGCAATCCCCTTGACACCCCATCCCCACAGAGTGCCAGGGTTGGATGCCAGCGGGGCAGCACCCACTGGGCTCACCTGAAGGGGTTAGGGGCTGAACCCAGTGCTGGGTGCCCTTGGAAGGGGGTGCCACAGCAGGGTGTAGCCCCCTCACACCCTTGAAGGCAACACCTCCACACCCCTCTGGCACCTCCACACCCCTCCCGGCACCTCCACACCCCTCCCGGCACCTTCACTACCTGATAAGTGGCTCAAAGTCCAGTTATGCCAGTTGTTGTCACGGGGCAGGACAGGTGAGGTGACCATGGGGAGGGCACCCGCACCTTGCCCCCCCTGGCACACCCCACGGGCAGCACCCCCACCTCCCCAGGGTGTCTGGGGAGGTCTCATCCCGGAGCAGCACAGGAGAGTGGTGGCACATCAGAGGTGGGGAGTGCAGCAGGAGGAGGATGATGGCAAAGGCTGAAGGCTCCAGCCTGACCTTTAATGTCACACAGGGTCCATGGGGTCTGTGCCCATGGCAGAGCCTGGGGATGTGGGGCCCACACTGGGGCAGCTGGGCTCTGTCAGGGGATGCCTCACCCCAAATTAACATGGGCCCCTCACCCCAGGCAGGGTCTGGGCATAGCCATGGTGGGCAGGAGCGGGCACTGCCACGGGGTCCAGTGGTGGCTCTGGGGGGCATGAGGTGGCTCAGAGGTGGCTGCCACCCTCACCTTTGCCAGGCAGCCCGTTGAGGGGGCTCAGCACCGGCCGGTTGCTCTCGTTCAGCCGCCGCACGCGGTAGCTCTCGTAGTGGACATTGTGGGTGATGTCCTTCAGGTCCTGCAGGTGTGACCTGCTCAGGGTAGCAAGGGGAGGAAGGGCATCATGTCACTGTCCCCTCTGCCCTGCTGTCACACCAGGAATTCCAGCACCCCCTGCGCAGTCCCCCACTCACCGGATCAGCAGGTCCCGCAGGAGGGGGAACTCGCAGTGTGCTGGGTTCTCCACTGCAAAGCAAGGTAGAGGGGCAGCAGGTGGGTAGTGGGCGGGCAGGAGGGCATGGTGGTGGGCAGATGCCCAGGGAGCACATCCCAACATGCTCCAGGTACCACTGGAGCACCAGCATGGCTCCATGACGCATTTGTGGGCTCAGCACCCACCCAGGCAGGGACGCACCCCTGGGTGCTGCTCCCCACAGCCCCACAGGCCCCCACAGGAGGGCTGGGGGTGCAAAGGGCTCCACTCACCTTCGATGATGCCCCACTTGGTCTTGCGGCCCAGCACCCGCTTGCCATTCACCTGGTGCTCCTGGTCTGCCCCCACCACGGCAAAGGGGATCTTCTCCTGCCGGTGCAGAGGGCTGTGCTCACCCCGGGTGCTCTGGGCTGCCCCAGTGGGCTTCTCCCCCACCCTTCTCCCCAGGGTTGGCACCCCCAGTCCTGGCATCCTGGCACTCACCCGAATCCTGTCATTCAGTGCCCTGTCTTCAGGGTCCTGGTCAAAGTCCTCCTGCGGGTACACGCTGATGGCGTGGGTCTTCAGGTCCTCCTGGATCTGTGGGATGCAGGACTTGAGCCGGGGCTGGGGATACATGGGGCACCCCAGGAGTGCCTCGGGGACCCGTCCTCACCCGCTGCTTGAACTCTGCCCGTTCCTCCAGGGTGAGTGTGTCGGCTTTGGCGATCACTGGCACCACGTTGACAATCTTGCTGAGCCGCCGCATGAACTCCAGATCCAGTGGGCGCAGCCTGCCAAGGACCACCACCATCACCCCGGGTGACCCCACCACTGCCATCGTGGGGTGACCCCGCCACCATCACCCCGTCACCCTGGGGTCACCCCACCATCATCACCCCAGGGTGACACACCCATCCCAGGATGACCTCACCACCATTACCTCAGAGTGACCCCATCACCATCACCCTGGGGTGACCCCATCACCCCATGGGTGCTGCAAGTGAGGACTCACCAGTGACCCGTGGGGGGGACAAAGTAGACACATCCATGGACCCGAGTGTCTGGGATCTTCCTCTTACGGGTGATGAGGATCTCCTCCCGCAGGTACCTCTCGTACTGCTCGTTGATGTATTTGATGATGGGGTCCCAGCTGAGGACAAATTGGGGGACAGCATCTGAGCTCAATCCCCACCCCAAAGTGTCATGCACTGAGTTGAGCTCCTGCACCCCACTGTGTCCTACCAGTTCTCATTGTTGATCTGGTCCCCAAAGCCCGGCGTGTCCGTCACTGTCAGCTTCATCTTCACCCCCTTCTCCTCGATGACTATGGGGCAGAGAGGTGGGTCAGTGGGATGAAGCATTTGGGAGAAGGAGAGGACTGGGGGAGGGGGGTCAGAGGCTGCCCTCAGACCTCCCCCTGGTCCTTTGTTTCTCCCCAGTGTCGGTGGGACATGGCTCCATGGCGATAACCTTACCGTGGGTGATAGACTGGAGCTGCACTGTCTTGGGAATACGTTCCTCCTGGCCAGGCTGCGAGGATTTGCGGCTCACCTTGGACTTGAAGAGGGTGTTCACCATCGTGGACTTCCCCAGCCCACTCTGCCCTGAGGGGACACCAGCAGGTTTGTCCCCCAGGGTGGTAACACCTCGGTACCCATTTGGGAGCATTCCAGAGGTTGGGCTAGTTCAATGTACCTCCCAAATAAATTTATTCCCTAAGGCTGTAATATCTCAGTGTCCATTTGGGAGCATCCAGGAGGTTGGGATGAGCTCACCAACAGCATCACTATATTATGCTGATATGGGATGTCATAGTTGTTGCTCCTCTTCAATTGTTTGCTACTTAAATAATTTAAAATCCCTTAAATTTCCTTAAAACCCCTTAAAAACATGATTTCCCTGGCATGGCAGACTCAGAGCCAGGATTCCCACCCCAGCCAGGAGCAAACCCTGGACCCAATGCTCACCCACAACCATGATATTGAACTCGAAGCCCGTCTTCATGGTTTTGATTTTCATCTGGTCGAGCACGGCTTCAATTCCCACGTATCCAAAGAGCTGGCAACCCACCGGGCCAGGCGCCACGGTGACGGGCACCTCCTCCTCCGGCACGGCCGGTGGCTCCATGCTGCACTCCTCGGGCTCCAGGCTGCTCCCTGCACAGGTGGGCAAAGGCAGATGAGCCCGGAGGCCCTGGTGCCCACCCCTCTACTGACACCGTTGCCCCAGCAGCAGCCGCGCCGGCGGGCAGAGTCCCGGCACATTCCTGGCAGCTGGAGAGGCTCAGCATGGCAACACGAGCACGCCACCCCCTGGCACACTGAGGGTTCTGAAGAGGTGCCAGTGGCATCTTTGGGGTGGCTGTGCCACTGGGCCACCCCACCCCGATGCCCCTGGTTGCCCTGCGATGTGGCATCGGGCAGCAGTGGCCATGGCCAGCTTCCTTTGCCCAGCCCATGCCGCCACCCATGCCAAGGCCACCTCCCGAAGCACCGCTCCGGCCCCGGCACACCCAGAGGACTCCCGGCCTGGGGCAGGAAGTGCCATCGCACATCGTACCCGGGCATCGGTCACTGCTGGGCAAGGGGCACTGGGGGTGTCGGAGAGCGCAGTACATTCACCGGCACAACCCTGAGCCCCAGGGACAGGGGTTTGTCCGGGGGACCGTGCACAGAGCGTGCTCCAGCCTGGGGGCCACCGGAGCCCTGAACCCGCTCCAGCCGCTTGTGCGGCAGCTTGGGGGGCCCTCAATCCCTGTCTTCCTCCTCCTCCTCCTCCTCCTCCTCCTCCTCCTCCTCCTCCTCCTCCTCCTCCTCCTCCTCCTCCTCCTGCTTCCCAGCACGGCCATTGTTCAGATCCTACCTCGGCGCCGCGGTGCCCTCGCTCAGCTCCTCGCTACGGTCGGCGGGGGTCCCCCGGGTGCCACCAGCATCTCCAGCCCCAGCAGCGCCGCAGCCCGGCCCCCTTCCCTCCGCCAGCTCCCGGCTGGCACCAAACCGGCTCCGGCTCGGCTGCCGCTCCCACGCATGACTAGCATGGCAATATCCCGCCTCCCGCAGCCCCCTCCCTGCCACAGCCAAGCCCCTGTGCCCAGTTTGCCGGCTGACTGGTGAGTGCAGAACGCACCGACCCTGCTGTGCCCACCTCAGCCTCCAGCCAGGCCTGCGTGGATGCAGACCACCCCCCTGGGTAGTTGCAGTGGCACTGAAGGGGAGTGGGAGTGTTTGACTGTGGGTACCATCCCTGCTGGCACCCACACGCTCCCTGGCACCAGGGACCACCCCAGGAGCACCTGTGCCCAGCCCTGGCACAGCAGGGTGGGATGAGGGTGGTGGCCCTGCCACCCGCCCCACTGCCGCAGTGCCCCACGGCGCCTGCGTCCCCCCACGCCACAGCCTCCCCCGTATGTGCCAGCCGGCACTTGGCACCAGCGAGGCTGGAGTGGCAGCTTGTGATGGCCCAGGCTGCCGAGTGTCCTGCTGAGGCTGTGTCCGTGTGCCACGCAGCCAGGGGACAAGGGACATGTGGGCAGGGGCCAACCTGAGCCAATCCGGGTTACAGATGATGGAGCTGAACACACCCATTGCCATGGCAACAGCACCCAGATGGCGGGGGAGGCACCCAGCACCCTGTGCCCACTGTGTGGGCACCTGGCCAGGGCGATGGCAGGGTTGGGGACAGCAGCGTCACATGTGCCAGCTGCATGTGGGTCGGGGTGTTCCTCAGAAGTGGTGAAACAGCCATGGATTTCCTGGTGACAGCAGTGACACCCAGCTGGGGGGGCCTGATAGTGGGCAGGGTACCCACTCTTGTGGGGATCCACCCACCCAGCACTGCCTGTCCTGATGGGGTGCTCCACAGGCAGGCAGGGGGACGGGATGGGGTGTCCCCATCAGGAAGGGGACCCTGAGAACCATTGTCAACTGTCATCCAGACAGGCCATTGTTCCTGGGGGACACTGGCACACCCACCCTAGCCTCACTTCCTGGTCCCTGCCAGCCCTGGAAGTTGCCAGGACAGATCCAGAACCAAGTGATGCAGCCACTGCCTGGAGCCATCCCAGATGGCTGGACACTGCAGGCAGGGAGCAGGCAGGATTTAGTGCTTGCACCTCTCAACATCCCAGGGTGGTCCCCAGAGTGCAGCACCACTGCAGGGGCTCAGCCATCTCCCTGTGCTGTGCCAGTGGCAGCACCAAGGAGACAACCACAGCCGGAGGGCACGGCTGGTGGAGCCGAGGGGTGACACTGGGTGCTGCAGTCACAAATGCCTCCCCCACGGGACCAGAGCCCCCACTGCCCCAGCCCTTGGTGCCAAAACACCCCATCAGCAATGACCAGCAGCTGGGTGGCCACGAGGAAGCTCTTCAGCATCCCAACGGAGCTCTGGGGCAAATGGCTCCTGCAGCCAGACCTGTTCCAGGACTCATCACAGATGCTCTTATTTTCCAGGCAGGGACAAGTAATCCCAGGTCCGTGGTCTCCTCCATGCATTTAATTACTGATGCGGGGTTAATTGGCCAGTTCCCAGGGAAGCCTGTAATAAGGCTGCAAGGGTGGAGGGTGCTGGGAGAGCATGAGCCAGGAGAGGAGCTCCCACTGTGCAGCTCCCACTCCCGCTGTTTGCCACCTCACCCAACTGGACATGGGATGGGGAAACGGCGGCTTCGGATCCGGCACAAGGGAGCTGACCCCTCTGGCAGAGGGATGGAGGATTTTGGGGATGCACCCCCCACACCAGCCACACCACAGCTCTACCCGCCCAGCCCAGCATGACCCAGGAACGCTGGTGCCTGTCCCAGTGCCAAGCACATCCCAAGGGGACAGTGGTGACAATCCCCATGTGCAGTCAGACCCAGAGCCAGCCCCCGTCTGCCTGGTGCAGGAGGGAGCCTTGGGACAGGGATGGGGGTGGCTGAGGACCGTCAGTGAGCAGAAGCAGAAGTGAACCATCGAGCGAAACCCTGCGCCTGCGGCACTGCTGGGGACTGGGGACCAGGGACAGTCACCCAGCCCCGCTGACAGCACCCCCCTGCCCGCACACCGCCCTGCCCGGTGCCACCACACCATCCCTACCTGGGCGAGCCGGCCAGAGCCGGGGTTGTTGCTGCCGAGAGCTGGTCACTGGGGCCAAATGGCTCCTGGGGTGCAAGGCGGAGGACGGCTACGGCCCACGGCTCCTCCTCCGCTCCTCCTCCTCCTCCTCCTCCTCGCCCCAGGCCCTGCGTGGGCGACCCAGCGTGGAAGTGAAACAGGGCGGCCGCCGGCTCACTTGGAGCTTCCTCCCACGGGGTGTGGGACCGACCCAGCGTGCCACGACACCTCGAGGCCACCCACGGGTGTCAGTGGCTGGGGGCCGGGGTGGCCTCCCGGGAGAGGAAACAGATCGTTCCCACCTCTTCCTGGCAGAGAAACCGCTGTGCCTGAGCAGCATCTGCCAGTCCCCTGCCAGTTCCGGGCCATCTGCAGGGCAGCGGGTGCCCACACGCTGCCCGCTGGCTCCTGTCCCACCCCGTAGCCTGGGCACGCCACGCTCGACTGCCTGCCATCAACACAGCTCCGTCCTGAGCACTGCGTGTGTCCCCATCACCTTGGATCGGCCCTGAGCACAGTGTTCCGGTGTCACCATAGCCCTGGATCAGTCTGGAGCACCATGTCCCCATTTCCACATCACCCTGGCTTGGTCTTGAGCACCGTGTCCCTGTCACAGCCCTGAGCACTGTCCCCATCTCCTCCTTAACCCAGGTTGGCACTGAGCACTGTGTCCCCATGTCCCTGTCACCCTGCCTCAGGACCAACCACTGTCCCTGTGTGTCCTCATGACCCTGGCTCAGCCCTGAACATCATATCTTTTCCCTATCACCTCAGAAGCTCAGCCTCAGGCGCTGTTCCCCCGTGTCCTCATGACCCCGGTTCGTCCGGAGCCCCGTCCCTTCTCCCGGCCGGTGCCGCGGGCAGCGGGGCAGCCGGGCTGGCTGGGCAGCGCACGGGCATTGCTGGGGGATGATTCACCGCCGCCCGGAGCAGATGTATGGATGCCTTTGCAGCGTCAGTACTTAGGGCCCGGCGACGGCGGCTCCACAACAGCCCAGCGAGACGGGCAAGGAGCCCCAAGCACCCAAACAGGGAGCCCCGGCGGCAGAGGCCGTCTCTCGGCCACCCCGGCGCCCTCCTGGACAAGCCGCCGGGAAGGGGAACACGGGGAATCCTCCACCCCATGAGTGGGGACGGGCACGGGCTTAGCAGAGCCCATCCCGGCATAGAGGGAGCCGGGGGCACGGCAGCGCCGGGGAGCCCGGCATCGTTCCCCGTGGCGCTCGGTGTGCGCCGAGCACGCCTTGGCCCCCCGCCACCTCCCGCGCCCCACGGGAAGGGAGGAACAGGATCCTTCCCCGTGCCAAGGCAAGGAGGGGAGATTGGGGAAGAAAGCGCTGGACGCGGGACAAGATCCCGGCGATAGGCGGCACGCGCGGGGCCCGGCGCGATGGGGCACATGTGTCCCGACCTGTCTCCCCGTGCCGGGAAAAACAATTAGCGCCGGGGCGGCGCGGGAAGCTCGCCAGGCACCCCGGGGCCGGGAGTGCTGCCAGCACTGAGCTCGGCTCCGTGCTCTACGGCCCCCCCACATCCAACGCTCTCCATGGCCCCCCGGCATGAGGAGCAGTGAGCTGGCAGAGCTCCTTCTGTCCCCAGAGCCACCGTCACTCCTCACCCACGCTCTCCCCGGCGTCAGCAGTGGGGGTATTTTAGCGACGCTGCGCCCACCAAGGGGTCTTGATGACGAGAGGGGACAGAAGAGGAAGCGAGTCCTACCGTGCTCTGGTGTCCCCGCTGCCCCGCTGCCATCTGCAGCCTTGCTGGGAGCTGCTGCCACCTCGCAGGGTCCCCGTGGTCCCACCATCACGGTGCTGGAGGAGTTCCCTCTGGCTCCACGGGGCGCTGCCGGTGTCCCCAGCGTTGGCACCAGCACCAGCCCCCCGAGGAAGGCGGGCTGGGAGCTCACTTGCACCGTCTGTGGCTGTGACACCAGCCTGAAGGTGGCGGCTTGGGGGGCTGGCAGTGGGGGCAGCCCCTCGGCCCTCACCAGGGAGGGGGTGGCGGGGGCGGGGCTGCCTCCCCCTGGCCCCAGCACAGCGGTGGGTGCCGGCGGGACGGGATGGGGCTGGCGCTGAGGGTGACCCTCAGCTGTGGCCGGGACAGCATGCGGGGGGCCGCGTCCCATCCCCCCGGCCCCTCGGGGACTGTGGGCAGCCCTGGCGCTGCCTCTGTGCCATTGTATGGGGCCAGGGAGGAGGAGGAGGAGGAAGGTTGGTGGGTGCGAGGCTGGGGCGCAGGGCTCTGGGTGCCCCATGGTGAGGGGTCCGGCCCGGGGGTCCCTGGCTCCTCGGCGATGTGCAGGTCCAGCGCTGGCAGCGAGCCGTGGCTGGCGGTGGCCCCGCAGAGAGGGTGATCCAGCTCCACTGGGAAAACGCTTCCATGGGATGGGACCTTCTTCAGGCCAGGGCTGGTGGCTGGGGGGGAGCCTGGTGGCAGGAGGGGCCTGGTGGGTGCAGGGCTCTCCAGGCTGGAGGACGAGCTGCGCAGGCTCTCGCCATCGCTTCCCGGCCCCGCGGCAGAGGCCTGGCGGGTCTGGAAGGAGGCGGTGCGGGCGATGCCGGTGCCGGCAGTGCCGTTGGCTCGGCCAGTGGCAAGGCTGGCACTGAGTCGGGTCCGCAGCACGGGGCTGGGCGCTGGGCTGGGGCCGGTGGCAGTGCCCGAGCAGGGTGGGGGGCTGGGCTGCAGAGGCCGATGGTTCTCGCCAGTGCCTGAGGACAGCGGGAACACCAGCGGGGAGCCGGGCGCCTCATCCCCATCCTCTGCCTCAAACGACTTCTTGAGCGCTGTGGGCAGAGAGAGATGATGGCATGAGAGTGGCATGAGAGTGGCACCTGATGGCACCCGCCAATCTCTGCCCCCAGCACCCGGAGGTGCCCCTCGCTTGTGAGCTGGTCCCACCCAGGACCCCTCCCGGTTTTCAGCTCCCTCCCAGCCCTGCTGCGTTGTCCCAGGTTTTATCATTGTTCCCAGGTTTATCTCGCCCGGGTGGCCGTGCCTCCGGCTGTCCTCACACACACTGCCCGCTTTATTCCCCCTGTAAGGGATCCGGCCGAGTAACCAGATCCCCGCCCGACCCTCTCCCCCTGCATCCATCCAGCAGTCGGGATGGGAAGGATTCCTGCCCTTTACAGGGCGTTAACCCTACTGATGGCAGGCAGGCAGAGCTATCACCTCCCGCAGCAGGACCGGCACAGCTCTGCCTCCCATGCGGCTTCAGAGCAGCCAGGAGCCCACAGCACGGCCCGGGGGTGTGAACGTGGCCCCCACACGGATCCCCCAACCTCAACGTGGGTATTACAGGGCCTGGCTCCAGTGCAAAGCCTCAGAGGTGGGGACCCTCTCTCCCCAGGTCTGACACCCATGAAGCCCCCACTGTGTCCCTCCAACCCCTCCCGGCCCCCCTGGAGCCGTGCTGCTGCCAGCGCTGCCAAAGCAGCACGGTGCGGTGCCGGCAGCCGGTTCCGTGGCCCCGGGGGGAGAGCGGGAGGCCCAGTCCCGTCCCCCCCAAGGCTTCCTCAGCCCCTCTGCCAAGCGGCGGGTGGCTGCCTCCCTGCAGGGAGGGTTGGGGGGGCCCACACTGCACCCCTGCATCATCCCCACTGCACTGGCACATGCACCGACCTGCCCCGGCACAGCACCCGCTGGCTCCGGGCCGCCCTCCTTTTCCTCAGCCCCACGGCTTGGCCACGGTGCGGGGGGCAGTGGGGCTGTGGGGGTCCCATCCCCTCCCCAGCTCCCCCCGTGCCCGGGGCGGGGCAGGGGTCAGAGGCCGGGCTGTGGCCGCTGCTAATCACAGCTCTCCCCAGGGCAGGTATTTCTGCAGCCAGTCCTGCCCGGCCCCACCGGCCGGGCTGCCGGGGGCCACGGGGTCATGGGGCCGGCGACCCCCTCCCCAATCCATCTCTCTGCTTTGGCACTGCCCGGGGCACCCCAAAATGCCTCCTTTCACCCCAAACAGGCCTCTGGCCCCTGACCCATTCTCAACCAGATCCCAGATGGTGTCCCTGACAGGCAGGGAACAGGAGGAGCAGTAGGGGGGATGCAGGGCAAGGTGGGGGTGGGAGGTGGAGGGGGTTGAAGGGTGGCAGGGGGTGTGCAGGGTGGCAGGGAGTGAAAGGGGGATGGCAGGGGGCTCTGGGGGATGTTGGGAGGTGAAGAGGAGGTGGCAGGAGATTTAGGGGTTTAACAGGGGGCTTTGAGGGATGGCAGGGAGTTTGGGGGAGATGGCGGGGAATTTGGGAGCGCTGGCAGGGATTGAGGGGGTGTCAGCCGGCAGCGGTGGGGTTAAGATGCTCGGGGTAGGTGCACACATTCCTCCCCGGCGAGGGCAGCAGCAGCCCCGGGGTCGGGTTTCGCCTCCCGCCCCCGGCCCAGCCCCCCGCAGCCCCCGGCCCGCGGGTGGGAGCGCGCACACACGGGGAGCGCGCACCCGCCCCCACGCGAACACGGGGGGGTCCACACACACATCCCCCGCCCTCCCTGCAGCGCTTGGTAGCCTCCCTTGCCCACCCCGCGGTCGCCTCCCACCCCGCCCCGAGAGCACCCACGCACCCACCACGCTCGGCCCCCGGGCTGTGGGGGGAGAGGAGAACAGCCCCCCCGCGATGTCCGCAGGGGATCCCGTCTCTCCACGATGCTCAGCACCCACAAGACGCCCAGCTCAGCACCACCCCCCGATACTCAGCCCCCAAAGAGGGAGCGCAGCCCCCCCAAGATGCCCAGTCTGGGGGGGGACCTCCCGTTTCCCCACGATGCGGAGCCCCCAGAGGGTACTGCCCTCCCCCTCCACATCCAGCTCCCGGGGGGATGAGTAGCCCCCCCCCACGCTCAACTCCCCGCCAAGCCTCAGCCCAGCAGCATCTCCCCCGGGCCGATACCCCGCGCACGCTGCTCACCCCCTGGGGGGCACTGCAGCCCCCCTAAAGCCCAGCCAGCAGCATCCTCCCCATAACCAGCCTCCGGGAGGCGGGGGGAGCACCGCAGCCCCCCAAGACGCCCACCCAGCAGCATCCTCCCCTCCGTGGGGGGGTCCCGCCTTCCTCCCACGACAGCCAGCCCCGAGCGGGGGGTCCCCCGCGCGGGTTCTCGCAGCCCCGGCCGCACCTTCGAAGTCGGAGAGGATCCCGTCCAGGTGGTCCTTGACGGAGAGCCGGGCCATGGCGGGGCGGGGGGGGCCGGGGGCTGCCGCCCACCCGGGACACCCGCATTGGGTGGGGGCAGCGCCGGGGGAGCGGAGCGGAGCCCACCGAGCCCCGGGATGGGACGGGCCGGCGCCGGCTGCCCTCGGCGGGAGGGGAAGGAGGAGGGGACCGGCCGGGGGAGGGGAGAGGAGGGGAAGAGAAAGGGAGGGGGGAGGTCCCGCCTGCGCCCCCGCCCCGGCCCGAGACCCCCGCCTCGGCCGGCCCCGCTCCCGGAGCTCCCGCGGCCCTGCCGCCCCCACCCCCATCCCGGGGCACTGGGATAATGCAGCCCCAGGCTGGGGGTCCCCGGGAAGGCTGGGGGTCCCGGGCAGAGAGGCTGTGAGGGAGGGCTGGCCAGGCTAGGGGAGTTCCAGGCAGGCTGGGGTGGAGGTTCTGGGCAGGCTGGGGCAGGGAGGTCCCAGGCAGGCTGTGGATCCCAGGCAGGCTGTGCTCCACAAGTTCTGCTCCCCCAGGAATTTCCGTCCTGGAGCAAGAGGAGGAAGATGGGTCGGAGCAAGCAGGGCTGCCTATCACTGCCTCCCAGGTGGGTGTGTAGGGGGTTTGTTGGAGTGTCACCACCCTCTGGTGTGATGCTGTACCTGCCAGGGGTTGTGTCCCGTGCTGGAACTCCTGGAGCATCCTGAGGACCGCCTGGGGGACTCCACTCCTGCCCACACGGTGACTCAGGCAGCACCTCAGGGTGAGAGGCTGCCCTGGGGCTGCCCCCTTTAGCCCAGGGTGGGGGGCACCATCCCTCCCAGCCTGGCTGCCAAGGGTCAACCCTGTCCCAGCCCCAACCTGGGATGGAATCAGCAGCAGATGTGGAAGGAGCTGGAAATCCCTTCTCCAAGCAGGGTCCTGCAGCAGAGCTCTGCCCTCACCACCCTCCAGGGAACAGTGGCAGCAGGAGCACATGGAGCACGTTCCTGGGCTGGACTGGGCAGGGGGCACAGCCAGGACATGGCCATGGGGTCCTGCTGGATCTGCTGTAGAGACCAGGGAATGTGGGACATGGCCATGCTGGCCTTGGTCATGTCCAGGCTTTGGGAGCATTGGAAGGTGCTCATAGAATCACAGGATCACTTAGCTTGGAAAAATCCCCTGAGATCATCCTATCCAACCATCCCCCAGCACTGCCAAGGCCACCACTGACCCATGTCCTCAAATGCCACATCCACATGGCTTTTAAATCCCTCCAGGGATGGGGACTCCACCACTGCCCTGGGCAGCTGTGCCAGGGCCTGACCACCCTCTCAGGGAAGAAATTTTCCCAACATCCAATTTAAATCTCCCCTGGCACAACTTGAGGCTGTTTCCCCTCCTCCTGTCCCTTGTTCCCTGGGAGCAGAGTCCAAAACCCCCTGGCTCCACCCTGCTGTCAAGGAATTACAGAGAGTGAGAAGGTCCCCCCTGAGCCTCCTTTTCTCCAGGCTGAGCCCCCCCAGCTCCCTCAGCTGCTCCTGCTGCTCCAGCCCCTTCCCAGCTCCGTTCCCTTCCCTGCACACACTCCAGCCCCTCAGTGTCCTTCTTGTTGAGAGGGGCCCAGAACTGCCCCCAGGACTGGGGGTGTGTTGGGGTGCTGAGCCCACTGAGCTGGGTGGAAGGGCCAGAGCGTGGCAGGAGCTGGGCTGGGAGCAGCTCTGGAGCTGTTCTGAAGGATGCAGAGACCTTCGGAGCTTTAGGATTTTTCAGGATCAGTTTTGAAGAGGCTGGAGAGGTTTCAAGCTGTTCAAAGCCCTTTTCAGAGGAGGTGAAGAAGAGCTGGAACACTTTGGAGCAGCTCTGAGTATTTTTTGATGAGTTTTCGAGCAGCTTTGGAGCTGTTTCAGCGTTGCTGGTGTTGCTCAGAGGGGCTTTAGGCTGGTTTCAAACTGAGAAGTTGAGAGATATTACTGAAAAGTTTTAATGCTGTTGAGAGGGGCATGAAGAAGGCCTGGAGGGGCTTCAGGGGCCGTTTTGGGGGTGTTGGAGCACTCAAGGTGTTTCACAACCCTGCAGAGGAGGCGTGGAGTGCTTCAGAGCTGCCACGAGACCCTTTCTGTGGTCCTTTTCGAGCTATTTCAAGGAGTTTTAGAAGAGTTTAGAGGACTTCAAGTGCTACTTCGAGGCAGTCTGGGGCCTTTTAGGACTGGTTTGAGGAGCAGGAGAGCTATTTGAGCACTTCAAGTGGTTCAGTGCTGCCCAAGAGCTCTGTCCTTCCAGAGCACAGATACCACCAGAGCTATTTAATTTTCAGAGCAGCTTCAAGTTGTTGGAGGTTGAGATTTCAGAGGAATTTTTTTAAGGATGTTTTTTAGAGTTTTTTAGGGAAATTTTTGGTGTACACTAGAGCTACTTGGAGGGTGTACAGCAGTTTAGAGTGGCACAGAAGTTCTTTCGAGATGCTCAGAAGTGCTCTAGGGGTGCTCAATGATGTTTTAGAGCAGCCCAGGGGTATCTTAAAGCAGCTCAGGGATATTTTGGGAGTAGCTCAGGGACACTTGGAAGCACCTCTGGGGTGTTTTACAGCCGCTCTGGGATGTTTTGGAGCAACTCAAGGCACATTTTAGAGCATCTCAGGGCACGTTTTAGGGCAGCTATAGGACGTTTAAAGGCAGCTCCAGTTTAGGGCAACTCAGGGACATTTTGTAGCCTCGTCAGAGCAGTGTGGAGCAGTTTGAAACAATTTGAGGGGGGTTTCAGAGCACTCAGGGTGTGTCAGAGCCAGTCCCCAGCACAGAGGCCCTTGGAGCTCTTTGCAGGAGCTCCAGGGCTGCTCGGAGGAGTTCAGAGGAACAGGCTGGAGCCATCCGGAGGCACGGCAGGAGCTGAGAGGGAATTTTGCACGTTCAGGCCCTTTGGGGCAGCTTATAGGGGCGGGGTGGGGGGTGAGAGAAGGCTTAAAGGGTGTGGAGCAGCTTAACAGGGTGGGAGAGAGCGTTTAAGGGATTTTTGGAGCAGTTTGGAACAGTTGAGTGCTCTGAGGGGTTTCTCCCCGTGTAAAAGGGAAAGCTCTGGGTTCCTGCCCCGGAGCAGCCCCATGTGTGCCCCTGCCTCAGCCTGCCCAATCCCTGGGCAGCAGGATCAGCTCCAAAAGCCCCTCATCCCATCTGGACCCTCCAGGAAGCTGAAGGGAGAATGCCCCCATTCCCACGCACGGCTGGGTTGGGGGGAAGATTTTGGCTCCCTCCGACCTTGACCCCTCCGGAACCAGCCAAGTCCAGCCTTCCCCATCCTCATCCTCCCAAAATCAGGGCATTCCAGGCAGGTCCAGCCTTCCCCATCATCCTCCCAAAATCAAGGCACTCCAGGCAGGACCAGCCTCCTCCATCATCTTCCCAAAAGCAGAGCACGTGTAGTGCAGGAGCATTTCCACTCCATCCACCCCCACTGGGGATCCAGGACTTGGACACTCAGGATGCTTCAATCCACCCCATCCCTGTGTAAAAAAAAAAAAGTCTCTGGGCAGGAATAGTAACAGCTTTTAATCCAACAAGAATTGATACATCATTTAAGACAATACTGTTTTTGCCTCTTTTTTGGGGGGGACTTCCTTCACATACTGGTGGGGGAAAGAGGAACGTTTTCGGGATGTACAGTTTTTGTTTTGTTTTTTCTTTTTTCTGTCTCCATAGGGCTTTTAAAGCATGGTGAATGTGCAAGTCAGTGCTTATTGTTTGCTTAAAACTTTTTCCTGGTGCTTATTTACAGTTACAGTACCTCTGTGAGAGCGACAGGAAAAAAAAAATCATGATTGTTTGAGACCTGGGGATCCAGGATCCCAAGTCAAGAAAGGCAGATCTCCGATATTTATATATTTATACATATATATATATATATATGCTTTTGTGTATACACAGATACATTTCTCTCCTCTTTTAAAGTATTAAAAAAATGGATCAACCTTCATTCTATAAAAATACCTACTCTACAAGATAGAAAAATTTTCCCTCTCCAAGTGTACACTGATTTACACCCAAAGCTTCTCTGGAAATGTACATTACGTGGCTTCTTCCCGCGGACTCGGGGCAGGGAGGCAGGGAGGGAGGGGGTGCCCGGGAGTTTTGGGGTGCAGGAGCTGCCCCAGCGTTCGGGGCTCACCCCGACCCCACTGCACCTCGTGGGAGGCTGTGGGGGATGAGCACCCAGAGTCGTGGTCGTGGCTCGCTGGTTCCTCCGGGATAAGGCTGTGGCAGCAGCCACGTCCCCCGGGCAGGGCCACCCCCAGAGGGCTCTGCCAGCCGGGAGATGCTGGAAGGGGTTTGGCGAGGAGCAGGAACCATCATCCCACCCCACCCACGGGATCGCTGCGGCTTCTGCTTCCAGGCCACTCGGGCATTCCTAAAACCTGACAGGCAGGAAAAAGAACCGCTGGATGAAGCCGGATCCCTGGGATTCCGCTGGCTGTCTCCTCCCAGGAGCCGGAGAGGAGCAGGGTGGTGCAGTGGCTGCTCCGGGGTCACGCCGCGCCACGGCTGCTTGTGCCAGCAAGCCCAGAGCTGTCTGATGTAAACATGGCTTTTGTTTCCCAGGGAGCTGCTGTGGTGTTCTCTGTCTCCTCTCCCCAGTGGCACTGAGATTCCAGCCCAGGCTGATGCCAGGGATGAGGAATGAGCGCGGCTGTTCCGTCCCCTGCCCCGGCCCAGGGAAAGGTGGCTGGAGCGGGCTCCCCCTCCAGGACTGCAGCTACCAAGAGCAGAGCCCTGCTCCGGGTGGGGATGGCACAGCCACTGTCCCCAGGCCAGGGGCTCTGGGAAGCGATGTGGGGAGCTCAGGCCTCTCCTGCAGATCCCCAAGTGCTGCGTGTCCCCACAGGGACAAGGAGAGGTGGCCAGGTCCAGCCTCCAGCTGCAGTCTTCCCCAGGTGTCTGTGGTATGGACAGACAGCACCTGTGTGTCTGTCCCCAGCTGGGGACGAGTGGCTGCTCCCTCAGAGCCACCCCGGCTCCACGAGCACCCAGAGACCCCACGGCAGAAGGGGCAGGACTGGGGAGCAGGGATTGGAGCCGGGAGTCCAAGGGCTCCCAACGGGACTGAGCCACGGACAGCAAAAATAAATAAGGAGGCAGGTGACAAAGTGCACTCACGCCCTGTCCCCAGAGCGGCCGCTCCCAGGGCTGCTCCTGCCGGCAGCGAGGGCTCCGCACACACCCCGGCCCGGCAGGAGCAGCGGGGCAAGGATGGGCTGAGCCAGCCACACGAGGACATTTGCATTAAGTTAATTAAAAATAAAACAGAACAAACCCAACCCCCCAACCCTCTGCGAGTCTGGGACACGCTTCCCTCGTTCCCAGCTCTGCCCCAGTGAGTGAGTGAGTGTGTCAGGGACACTTTGGCACAGCAGGACAGGGCAGCAAGGGAAAGTCAGCGCTGCCGCTTCCGTCTCCATCCCGATATCCCCCGGTTCAGAGAACCCCTCTCCTCACACCCTGCACGTGGCAAGCTCCTGCTCAGCTCCTGCTCGTGCCCCACGTGCCAGAGGGTCCGACGCCTGGCAGGACAGTTCCCAGCGTCACAGGTGCTTCCTCCTCCAGGTGTCCGTTGCCTGTGTTCCTTCTCCAGGTTCCCTTTCAGCCCTCCAGAAACCAGAAGGGCTTCAAAATAATGGAGTCAGACAACAAAGCCTGGCTGCTGGTTTGCCTTTTCCCTGGTCCGTGGCTCATTCACCCCCCGAACCTGTTGCTTCCTTGTGCCTTCATCAAGAGCAAAGACGTTTGGAGTCCCTCTTCATCCTCTCAGAGCACCAAACCCACACGACGAGAGCGCAGCTGGAGGCCGCCCTTACTTGACTTCCAGGATGGAGGGGTTTGTCTCCATGATGGCCACGATGATCCTGTCGATGTAATCCTGCAGGCGGAAGTTGATCTCCTCTTGCTTTTGGATTGCTTCCATGAGCTGCAAAGGAGGCAGAAAGGGAGGGAGAGGTCACTGCCTGGCACTGCCCAGGGCTGCCCGTGGCTCTGTGCACCCATGGATGTTTCCCTCTTGGTCACTGTGGCCTGGGATGTTCCTGACCATTAAGGGGATAGGGAAAACTGGTTCTGCTCACTCCTGTCCTTCCTCAAGCTCTCAGCCTGAACAGAGCAGAGAGCATCCCAACTCCATTGGACCCCCAAAATATCCTGGTGTGTTTCCCCACTTCTTGGAGTCGCAAAGATTTAATTCCAATGCTTATGCAAGCAGGGCCACCAGTGTCTGGGGTACAGGGAGAACAAGTCCAGAGAAGTTGGGATCTCCAGGGTGGATGTCCTGGCTCCTGGGGGATTTAAGACAGCTCCAGACAGACAGACAGACAGACAGACCCTGTGGTGGCTGGTCTGTCCTGGGAAGGGGAAGGTTGTCACAGGGCAGGCAATGCAGAGCTGGCAGATCAGCAAATTGGCAGGGAGCAGATTCCCTGTTCCCAGGAAGGAGGGCTGGGAGGCAGGTTAAGTCCTGCAAGTTCTGCAAAGAGTTGTGTGGGGATTTCTTTGCTCTTGCCATCTTTCAGGCGAGTTTTGGGAGTGAGCTAGACCACAGACAGGGCACCTCAGCTCCTCCCAGGGTGAGGGCACAGGGAATGCCCCGGCCAGCCCGGGAAGGTGCAGTGTGAGATCAGCAGCACCTCATGGCACGTACCTCATCTCTGGAGACAGAGCTGATCTCTGCTGCCAGGGATTCTGAGAAGGAGGCTGAGAAGAGGTTCTTGGCTCCCTGGATGCTCAAGTTAATGATCTGCCCGTTCAGTTCATCGTTCTGCTCCTTCAGGTTCCTGTTATCCTGTTCACAGAGACAAACCAGACGTTGAAGCACCTGCTGCCCTCAGAGCTCATCCGGCCTGGGAAGGCAGGAGTTTCCATCCTAACACAGCTCACACAACACTGTGGACAGCACAGGGTCTCCTGACTCTACATCAGCAGAGCCTGGAGAGCCTCTGGAATCAAGAGATGGGAAGATCCAGGGGGCACAGCACAGAGAAGGGCTCCTTAGTGCACGTGCTGTCCCTCAGAAGGAGTCAACCTCCCTGTCCCAGGAGAGAAGAGCAAGCAAGCAGTGGGCTCTTGGATCCACTCCACGTGAGGGAGCCACCAGACCCTGCTGACCCCTCCTTGGTGCCAGGCAATCACTTCCCTCCCTGCCCAGCCTTCCCCACCTGCTTGAGCTGCTTGATCTCCTGCTCCAGCTCCGTCTCCCGTGTCCTGCTGTTGTACTCCTGCAGGCCCAAGCTGCTGCTCCGGCCCCGCCGCTGCTCCGCCTCCAGCTTGAAGAGCTGCAGGTGCTCCAGCTGCTTCCTGAGGTCCTCAATGAGCTGCAGAGCAAGGGAAGGGGACAAGGGAGTGCCACAGCCCCTGAAAACCCAGCAGCACCCTCTGGTCGTGCCCAGTGTGACAGATGGGCTGTCCCTGGCTGGGAGCAGCCCCATCTGTGGCTGCCCCATCCCTGGAAGTGTCCAAGGCCAGGTTGGAGAGGATTTGGAGCAACTCGGGCTAGTGGAAGGTGTCCCTGCCCACGGCAGGGCTGAGCTTTAAGGATGAGCTTTAAGATCCCTTCCAACCCACGATTCCATTCCATGATTCTATGATTAAATCCCTTTCTGGGGGACACACGGTGGCCCCTTCTTCCCTGACGCCTCCAGCAAGAAGGAGATGGGGAGTTATTTAAATACATGAGCACAGCCCTGGAATGACCTTGCTGGAGCCCCAGAGATGCTGGTTTGGGGTCTGCAGCAGCACAGACCTCCCAGCAATGTGGGCATCTCCTCAGACACCTCCCTCCTGCCCCAGCACCACAGTGCTCTCAGTGTCACCACAGTGACAATAATTTCCACTCTGAGGCCCAAAGCTCCTTTCCTGCCACCAAACCCTGCTTGAGCCTCCAGCTGGAATTGCCAGCACTACCACAGTACAGCTGATGGAAGGACTGGGAGTGTGATCCTGCTCCCAGGCACTCAGGAGCTGGCAGCTCTCACTCCCCAGCAGCCCCACACCCCTCTCCCCCTGCCTGCTGGCTCCACGTGCCATTGTCACCATCCTTGTGCCACCACTCCTTCCAGGCAGGGAAGGAAGGGGCCGTGGTGGCACAGCCCCCCTTGCAGATATGGTGTTAAAATTTGGATGAATTTTGACACAGGTAAAAGTGACCCAATGTGATGCAGTTCAGCTGCTGAATGCCCTTCCTCTGCCCAGGCAGCACCATTATACCTGTTCTGGAGAGGCTGCCAAGGCCAACTTTCCCACACAGCCCCAGTTTTGGTGACCAGCAGGGCAGGGCTGTGGCAGGCACAGACTCCGCTCACCTCCTGCGTCGACTCCTTCTCCTTCTGGAACTGGTGCCTCTCCTGACTCAGCTTGTCCCCCATCTTCCTCTTTTTCTCCTGTTCCTCAGTGAGCTGCACAGTGAGGTCTTCAATCTCATCCAGCAGCTTCTGCTTCTCCTGCAATGACACCAAAAGCACCAGTGACGGGGTTTGGCTCCGCCAGGGCTCTTCCCACTCGCTCAGGAACGCGGCGCACGCTGAGCTCCGCAGGGAAGGATCCTCTCCTGAGGCACAAGGATGCTCTGCCTGCTGGGATTTCATCTGCTGAGGGCCCCAGAGCCTGAGAGCTTCGGCAGCCACGCACCAAAATAGCACTGAGAGAGGCAGCACGAGATGAGTCCAGAACAAACCCGCACCAACATCCACACTGGTGCCATTTTCTGGGAAGAGTGATGCTGGTGTGGGACAGGCTGGGAGGGACTGGGGCCAGCACAGGGGCTCCAGGCCAAGGGGAGACATTAAATCATAAGGCTCCTTCAGTGTGAATTCCAGAAAAGCCACGGACCGGGATCTTTGCCTCCCTAGGGATGCTCATTCTCGCTTTCAGATATGAAAGGTTTTAACTGGGGGCTGATCCAAGAAGGATCCAGTTCAAGCCAGGATGTAAAACACACAGCCCAGCTCTGCCCCCTTCTTATTCTCAAAGCCTTGGCTGGAGGTTTGGGATGCAGTTAAAGATGCCAACAGCCCTTATACAGCAACACCTTCTGCCTGTGACCAGCTCACTGCCCCCTCCCTGGGCTCACCGTTTCCAGCCTCATGGGAAAGGTTTTGGCTTTCAGAAATCCAAAAATACCCCCCAAGAGCCCACCCAGTGCTGGTGATAGATGGCCCATGGCATGAAGGGGTGAGGAGCAGCTCTGTGGAGCAGCTCCAGTAGCTGGGTCTGGGGTGTCCTGGTCCATGGAGCAGAGCACCAAAGGCACCACACCAGCAGGAAAAGGAACACTGACAACAAAACCCTGATGTGGGGCACTGGACAAGCAGCTGCTCATCAGCTGGGCTTTTCCTTGGCAGAAAGGGGCAGTGATTGCACCTCTTGCTTCTCCTTAATCCCATTAACTGTGGGGAGAAGAGCAGCTCTGCAGGGAGATTATGGATCAAAACCAACTTTCCATGGCTGAAACAAAACAAGGCAGGGAATTTGTCCTCAGAGCCACAGGGGTTTTCCTGCCCCCCTCTGTGCTCACAAGGTCCTGGTAAATGAAGACCACTTCATGGTGGCCAGGTCAGGAGGGATGGAGCTGCAGCGCTCTCCCCTGGGATCAAATATGATAAAATGCTCCAGACCCTTCAGCTGGGCAGGGAGGTTTGATTTCACTTCGGTTTTAACCTTAATTCTGCCACAAGCTTGGCAGAAACAAAATGCAGTCTCTGTACAGACGTCACATCCACAACCCACGTTATCTCCAAAAATGAGGATCTCGTCCATCCTGTGATGCCTCAGGAAGCCTCCCACCCCCAGTCCCACCAGCATCTGCATGGCCTTGGATCCTGAGCAGGGTGGGCGGGAGGAAGGTCTGGGATTTATCACAGATCTCAACTTGCAAAGCGCAGGACACGGAGATGAAGCATCTGCTCCTCCTCCTCCCCTGCAGCGGGCTGAAGCCACAGGGATGGGGACAGGGATGGGGACAGGGATGGGGACAAGCTTCCACAAGAGGGCATGTGTCCCCTCATGAGCAGCCACTGACACAGAGAGATTAATGAGGGGGTTTATTCCCAGCTCCCAAGCTGAACAGTGGCAGCCTGCACTGGGATAGTGCTGGTCCAGAGTGGGGTCTGCAGGCACTGGAAGCAGCTGGTTTGATTGTTACATCAGATGGGTCTAACAGTCATGGAAATGAGAATTTCATCCCAAACCCATCCCCCCAGCCCGTCCTGGGCACACCCTGGGCCTCACCTCCTCCAGTCTCTCGATGTTGGCTCTCAGGCAGGGCACGCAGGACCTCAGCTCACTGTTCTCATCATCCAGCTGCTGCAGCCTGCCATGGGAACCAGCTGTGAGACACCCACCCAGCGTCCCACGGGTGGGAGACTCAGATAAAACACCACCAGGAACACTAAACCAGGATCTGTTCAAAGCAAACCCCGAGAATTCCACTATTTCTGCTCTAAGGGGAAAGAGAGGGACACCCACACGATCCTGACAAGGCTCCTGGCCAATGTCATGCCCTTCTCTATCAGGTCCAATGTCATTCCTTGTTCCAAGGGCTTTATCAGTGCCTGGACCAACCTCAGCACCAGAGATATCAGAGCAGGGGTTGAGAGAGGGCTTTGGGTTCACAGTCCCAGGAAAAGGAACACCCATGTAATGGTAACTGATTAAAAAACCCCACTGTCTTCATCTTTCATTGACTGCAGGGGCTGAACAGCAAAACATTCTGGAAAAGCTGAAAAAAAAATCTGTTAAATAACTGAAACCTCCCTCCCACCACTGTTTGCTCTGGAATCCAACAGGCAGCACGAAGCACCCTGGCTGGGGCACTCTGCTTGCTGGGACAATTCCTTCCCAGGTATTTCCCTGTTTCCATCAAGGTGGAAAATATCTGGGCATCAAAGGTACCTCCAGGAGTCTTTTATGGCAACAAGCACCAACAACCCCCCTCCTCACACATGCTGTGGGCAGGCACATGGATAGAGGACAAGAGCTAAATTTAAACCACAGCAGGGAAATTCAAATAAAGAATCCAAGATCAGGTCCATGGAGGAGACTGATTTTGGAACAAAGGTAAAAATAGACAAAACTCAGGGTTTGTAATGACTTCAGTTACACCTTGAACCAACTTAAAACTCACTGTCCACCTGACTTTGTCCCCCCAAGGCCTGTACAGTGACTCCAGTGTGCACATGGGGGCCCAGGGCACCTGCCCAGCCCCACCTGGCCTGCAGGTTCTCGATCTCGATGCTCTTCTCCCTCTCCATTTTGCTGAGCAGCTCCCTCTGCTTCTTGATCTCCTCCAGGAGGGTCTGGTCAGCCCTCAGCTCCTGCTCCTTCAGCTGTTCCTCAAGAGCATTTGCTCTGCAGAAAGGAGAAAGAGAGGACTAAGCATTCCTTTGGCCCAGGGCCATCCCAAGGGAGGGACCAGGCTCTTTTCCCAGCCCTTTCCCACCCCATGGATGAGCTGAGGAGAAGTAGATTTTGAAATAAAGCAAGATTTCAGAGAATATACACTGATCACCATCTCAAACAGCTTCATTCCCTCCCAGCAGATGCAGTGGGACAGTCCAGAAAACCCCCAACGACCCAAATGCTGCCCAAAACAGGCAAAGAAGCTAAAACAAGCCAGGTGGTACCTGCTGGTGTTGCCTCTGACTAGTTAAGTCCCCAAGCTGCATCAAAATCCTTTTAAAGGGGAAGCACAGTAATCATTCTGTAACCCACAGCCTGTGGGTCACCCTGAGCGAGCTATTTAATCAGAATCTCATGGAGTCATTGAGGTTGGAGAAGATCTTTAAGATCATCTAATCCACAAATAAGACCCAAGGTTGTGGTTCCACCTGCAGTGGCCGTGGCAGAGAAATCCTCCTTCAGCTGTTTCTAGCATGAAGTGATCTCATTGCCCAGGTCAAAGATGACAACAGTGCCAACCACCCTTCTTTTGTCACTCTTTCCTGTCTCCAACAAAAGGTACAGGTTCTGCAGTCACCATTCCCTGTGTGCCACCATAACTGCAATGACACAGAACCCCAGGATGGTTTGGGTTGGAAGGGACCTTAAAGACTCATCCTGTTCCACCCACTGCCATGGGCAGGGACACCTTCCACCAGCCCAGGGTGCTCCAAGCCCCGTCCAACCTGGCCTTGGACACTTCCAGGGATCCAGGGGCAGCCACAGCTTCTCTGGGCAACCTGTGCCAGGGCCTGCCCACCCTCACAGCCAACAATTCCTTCCCAATATCCCATCTAACCCTTCCATCTGGCAGTGGGAAGCCATTGCCCCTTGTCCTGTTGCTCCATGCCTTGTCCCCAGTCCCTCTCCAGCTCTCCTGGAGCCCCTTTAGGCCCTGGCAGGGGCTCTCAGGTCTCCCTGGAGCCTTCTCTTCTCCAGGTGAACCCCCCCAGCTCTCCCAGCCTGGCTCCACTAGGCCAGGCTCCTCAGAGCCCCATCCAACATGGCCTTGAACACTTCCAGGGATGAGGCAAAGAGCTGGAATTTATGCAAAGGCTTTTCCCAGATGAACCAGCTCCTCCCCACCAGGGAGCACAGTCAGGACTTTACTCCACTCAAAGGAAAATGACACTTTTAGGCCAAGCTGCTCAAGTGAAAACATTTCCCTCACTCCCAGGTTTATCAGGGCTTAGGAAAACCTTTGTTTGGATCCCTCAGATCCCTGACACGACTGTTACTTAACAGCCTTAGAGCCCTATAGATAAACTCCTGCCAGGTTTATCTGCCCGGGGTAAATACACCCTGGGAGAGAGGGGCCTGGCAGATTAGTACAGACAGATCATGTGGGATCCAAAGGGCTGCACTCCTGCCAGGATCTGGCAGAAAGAGTCTGCAGAAAGCAAGGATGAAGTGTGTGTCCTCCTGGAATGGGAAGCCCTGCAAGCAGCATGACTTCCCTGGGGTTTTCTGGAGTGTCCTGTGTATAAGAAAGCCAAGCCCTGGAGCTCCAGGGACCTTTTGGGAGGGACACGTGGGGCAGGAAAGCGTATTTTATATATTAATGTATACATGAACAAATAAACATAGAATGAAAAAATAAACCTAAAAATAGAGTATCCTGAGATGGAAGGGACACAGAAGAATCATAGAGTCCAACTCCTGGCCCTGCACAGACACCCCAACAATCCCACCCTGGCCCTGAGGGGATCATCCAAACCCTCCTGGAGCTCTGGCAGCCTTGGGGCTGTGCCCACTGCCCTGGGGAGCCTGTTCAGTGCCAACCACCCTCTGGGGGAAGAACCTTTCCTGAGATCCACCCTGAGCCTGCCCTGGCACAGCTTCAGGTCATTAAAAGCCATGTATAAAAAAAGCCAAAAGCCAAGTCCTGGAGCTCCAGAGACCTTCAAGGACAGCCAGGTGGGCTGGGGAAGCACATAAAATGTACAGCACATAAAATGTCAGCTTTCTTCCTAGCAGCTGGTCAGGGCTGTGCCCTGGGTTCAGGATGGGATGCAGCAGCCCATGGATGGGAAGAGGCTCTGCAGGGGATGCTCTGCCAGGCTCTCACCTGTGCACCAGCTGCAGGTTCTCCTGCCGGAGCCGGCTGTGCTGCTCCCCGTTGGCAGCCGTGTCCTTCTCCAGCTCCGTCACCCGCTTCTCCAGGAACACCACCTGTGGGGAGGGATGGGGAGGATCAGCCACCCAGCCCCAACCCGCTGGGATGGGCATCCTTACACCCAGAGCAGCTCCCACAACGTCCTCAAAAAGGGAGGGTTGCCACAGGAATGGGGCAGCCGGGCCTTGATTTAAAGCATCCTTAAAAACCGCCCTTTTCCACCCACGTTCTGATGTCTCCCATGTACCAGTACAGGGTCAAACACTTCATCCTCTCCTTTCGTCAACCCTTTCCTGATGACATCCCAAATGGAGTCCAGAGGGATCTCCAGAGCTCTGCTGCATCCATACTCCACTGCCTGGAACAGGATTGAACCCCTGGATTTACAGATAAAGTCACAAAGGAGGGGTCAATGCCAGATGGTGGGGAAGGATTGGAGGTGAGGGGTTTTCTCCCTGTACCTATACAGGCTTTATTCCAGCTGTATTTGCATTTTATTCATTCAAATCCCAGTTATACCCATACAAAACAATCATGGAGGAGAGGCAACTAGGAACACATCTGCAAATCCCAAACCACCACTCTCGGAGAAGGGCAAGAGACATGTGAATGTTAAAAAAACCATGCAGAGACCAAGGCCTCTCCCAGCACTACATCCATGGTTTCCCAAGTTAACTGCCTTAGGGAAGATGAGTATTTTTTTCAATGTTTAGGCTTGGAAAAATGTTTGATTTTTAGTTATTTTTTAAAGGCCTTCTCTGTGTTATAATTATATTTCCAAGTCCAGCCACACACATACATGTATTTCTCTTTCACATGCAGCTCTCTGTTCATATTCCAGAATTAAAAGGCCATTTCCAAGGAGTTTCACGACTGCAGGAGACATTTACACAAGCCCCAACTCACCTATCTTTAATTCTCCTTCTTTCCCATAGCTTCTTTCCCCTATTTTTAGGTAGAGGTGCTCAAAACAAAAGCTTTCCTGTGCTTCCATCTTATCCCATAACTCTTTTCTTGTAACACCCCAGTAAAACCCAACAGGCCCAGCACAAAATCAGCTTTTCCTGATGGCACAAGCAGCGTGTGCCAAGGGAAAGAAGTTCTTGTTTCGCATCAGGCGAATTGGCTCCAGAAAAGCAGAATTTGAGAACATCTTGTTATGTGAAGAAGTGAAAATGCAGCCTGCAAACAGCCCTCCCTCCTCCTGACATGCTGGGACAGCCACCTCCCCTGGAGAAGGCTCCAGTGTCATCTCCTGACCCAGCACAGGAGCTCTGCAGCCCCTGGAGTGCTCTCATCCTCATCCCCTCCATGGCTTTCTATGTCCCACCTGCACCCCCTAAACCCAGAGGAGCTTCAGCCCGATCCTGCCTGCCGATCTGGGAGCACTGCAAGGCACTGAATCTGCCAGCACAGCACAGACAGCTCCCCTGTGCTCCTGCCCTGCTCCCATCTTGCCCTGTAATCCTCTTCTCTTAACATCTCAGAAATACCCAGCAGGGCCACCATAAAATCAGATGGCACAGGCAGAGCACGGCAAGGAAAGGAAGCCTCTCACCTTGTCCGTGATGTCCTCGTCCGTGCACTCCAGGTTATCCTGGTAGGGCTCCTCCATCACCCCCACGGCCAGCGAGCTCGTCTGGTGCAGCTGCCTGAAACAGAGACAAACCACCCCCACCCAGAGCAGCACCGGCATCAGCGCCAGCATCACGGCCATGGGGACATCGGGGGACAGCCACCTCCTGCCCCCCGCAGCCACCGCTGCCTTCTCCCCAGGGATCCGGCAGCGCTGCTCCTTGGGCTACTGGATTCCCAGCAGAGGAGGGCCTGGGCAGGCCCCTGGCAGGACAGCTGTCCCCCTCACCACCCTGCTCTCCCAAGAAGTCCAGCACCTCGGAGCGCCCGGATAACAGGGATAACAGGGATAACAGGGAGCGTGGACGTGGACGCGGCTCCTGGGACTTCATCCCGGGATCATTGCTCTTGCTCTTTGGAATGGCAAGAGATAAGAGCTCCCTCTTTCCACTTTCCTTCTCTGTGAACATCCCAAGGCCGTGGATTAGCCAGCAAAGGCCAGAGTACTGGCTCTGACACTGATAAGGGGCAGCAGAAGGGGAGGGCAGAGGTGGAAGGGGAGGGAGGGGGGCAGAACCCTCCCGAGCTGTTGCAAAACACCCCAGCCCACCTGGGACGGCCCAGGCTGAGCTAATCATTAGCAAGGCCTTGCGACACCAACATCCCCAGCTTGGTGAGGAGCTAAAGGACACCCTGGGGAGGGGCTGGATCGGGTCCCACCCTCGTGGCATGGCTGTGGAGCAGCTCCGGCACCTCCCGGCGCAGGGAAGAGCGACTGCCGTGGGGAGGGTGGGGTATTCCAGCTCTGGAACCCCAGGCAGGTGCCACCAAGAGGAAAACACTCTGCCCTCCCACTGCTTTCAGCAGGAGACGGATGAGAAAACCACGAAGGTCTCCTCTGAACCTCTGTCTTCCCCAGGAATTTGTAACATCGGCTCTCAAATTCATCCCCCTGCACAATTCACTCAGGCCAATACTCTCAAGCATAACTGGCATTTACCAAGAGACCACAGCCAAGGCCCGGTCTCATTTTGCATCCTCACCCTCAGTATATATTTAGTTTTAAAGTCCCAGGCACATTTGTCATTTAAATCATGCCAAGCACAACAGGGCTTTAAGCAGCATGAGCAGAGCCCGGATAACAAAACCGAGGAAAATAAAATGGATCTTCCAAAAGCAAATATTTTGGGATTATGCAGTAATTACAGTATCTGCAACAAAGGGTTTGCTTTGAGCTGTGCTTAAGGATCTGGCTCAGCAAATGCCCTGTTATCCATCACCTTATCACAAACTAAACCCAACTGCTCTTGAATTAACCAATATTTACCCAAGCCCACATGTCCCAGCCTCAGAATGGCATCTTGCAAAGGGCCAGGAGGGCTCAATCTCCCCGAAAGACAGGGAATCTCCATTCCCAAAACTTTAACTCAAATCCTCCCTGATTTATCTCTGCCACAGGACGAAAACTTGTCCTAAAACAGGAAACCTGGGGGCAGGCTGCTCCCTTCAACCCTCTTTCCTGCCAGTGTTTTTAACAAAGCTCTAGAAAGTAAGATGACTGGAAGTAGGAAATGTAATATCAAGGAGCTGCTTCCTTTCCAGGAGGGGAAATCATGCCAGAGGAGATTGCTGACCACAGGAAAAACAGAGAAGGGAAAGGTGTGAGAGTACAGGGGGAGGAAGAGGCGTAGGATCAGCAAAGGGAGCTGAGTGCTGGGGCACAGGGCATGAATATTCCCAAACTGAGCTGCCTGTTCCTCCACAGTGTCCCTGTGCTGCTTGGAAACAAGCAAAGAGAAAGCCACCAAGTGCAGAGGAACATCTCTCCCCCAGGCAGAGCAGAGCAGGATGGCAGAGGTATGACCCAATTTATCCTTAAAAAAAAACAGGAGGGATGGGGAAATTGGGAAAATAAAGCACCAGGTGTCACCAAGAGGGTTTGGATGGATCCTCTGCCCCAGAGATTCAGAGTAAGCTGCCTGCATATATCATATATCCCTGTGCACTCAGGGATCAAAATGCCCACAAGGAAAACGTGACCACGACAAGGGGGTTGTGCAGGACAGAAGCAACACAGCATTAAACCTGGCTTTAACCCAGGGTTAAACCACTAAACCAGGGTTACCTGCAGCCCCCCAGGATGCCCCAGACTGAAGGTGGAGGAGGAAGAGCTGGTCCCACAAAGTCAAGTGCTAAGTGAAGTAAAACAGGACCAAGAGCTGTCTAAAGTGTCTGGATTTTTTTGGGGTGCTGGAGAAATCCCTCTCCTCTAGAGACCCACCGTGGTGACACTGGGGAGGGGACAGCCCAGGGTAACATATCCTTCTAGAGACTCTGCTCCACACGCCCCTGGCACGGCACTGAAGGACGGAGAGGGAGGAAAAGCCTCCCAGTTTTGTCCTGGAAGAAACCAGCAGCCTCCAGCTGTGTGCATGGGTGAGAAAACCCATGTCAGAAAAACCATACCAGAATTAACCCCCCTTTTCCCCATGGCTACAGGAATAAATCCAGCAATAAGGTGCTTCAAGCTCATTTTGAGTCTTCCTTCCGTGGAGCCGGCAGCTCGCACGGACCAAGCAAGCAGGAACAGGAGCACGGGCTTACCTTGCCACCTTCTTGCTGGAGAGTCTTTTATTTGGGCTGCAAAATGAAGGAAAAACAGGAAAGAGTTAGAAGAGCTGAGCGTGGAGAGCGAGGGAAACAGGAAACTGCGAGGACTCCGCGGCACATCCTCTGCTCTGGCACGGAGCGCCCAGGGCATGCACCCCCCACCCCCTGGAAAGGGCAGGAGAGGGACCACTCATGGATTTAACACCACAGAGACAAGGAGCCACGTGGAATAATGCTGGAGAATTAATAATAATCACTGCCCTCACAACACTGTCCTCTCCCACTGATCCCTGCCTGAAAACTGATCCCCGAGGGAAGTGCTAATAATAGTGGGGAGGGTGGGGGGCTTCAGCCTGGTGTTGATGGCAGAGTGAGCCAAGTCTCCTGCACCCCACAGCACCCCAGGCTTCCCCTGGCATCCCCCCCGGGCTTCCACTCCCTGGATGGGGGATAGGGACAGCTCCTGCCTGCCAAGGGGCACATCCATCCCTCTGCCCTTCCCACAACCATTATCCTCCTGTTTGGCTCCAGATCAGCAGGGAATTGCTGCCTACTTGGACCTCAGAGATTTTAGGAGCTGTTGATGGTGCCCCTGTCTGGATTTCAGGCTGTTAGAGTGGCTGGGGAGAGGGAAGAGCTTTCCTTTCCAGGGAAAACTGAGGGAGATCACTCCCCTGGATCCGTGTCCAAGGCAGCTGCCACCACCATACCACAGCGGTCAGGGCTTAGCTAATGCTCAGCGTGACCAGGGGAGAGGAGCCAAGGTCTGTGTGACCCTGTCCCAGCCCCTCAGGATGGGCTGCAGGCCCTCCCTGCTGAGAAAAAAAAAATAGCTTTTTCCAGAAACAGCTCCTTGCTGAGATGCTCCTTCCAGCCTTCTGGTCATGACTGATGCTGGTGAAGTGAGCAGGGCCTGCATCTCCCTCCTCATCTGCCACCAAACACAGGCTGGTGTCAAACAGATGCCACAGGGTTACATCACTGGTACCAAATCCTCACTCAGTGATGGCAAGAGAGAACCTGAGTGGAGAAGCAGCAACCACAATCCCTGGTGTTTAGCTCAGCTGAAGGAAAAAACAATAAATAAAATCATCTGGGAGTTCATTCCTGCCTGGAGCCACAATAGTAGTTAGTTCTTGGAAGGAAGAATTAAAAATAGCTCAGGACAATTTTCTTTGTAAAAAAAAAAACCTCAAAGCCCAACCCGGGGGGGAGGTTGTGTTGTCAGGGTGACCAGCCCTCGTGTCAAAGTGCATCCTCAAATCCCAGATTTCCAGGGAGCACAAGAGCTGCTCCTGGCTGGGCTTCAAGGTCCACCCGAGGGGAGGAGGTCAGGCCCTGGTGTTTGCCAGGAATTGTAAGGAATGTCCCCGGCACTGGGGGGAAATATTTTTTCTCTGCAAAAAAGCTCATGGGGAAGCGATGCCGGCACCTGCTGAGGGGTGAGACACCAGCTCTGCTGCAAGGGCACTGGAACAAAACAGTCACAAACTCCTTCATCCCAAGCTCCCTGAGGATTATTCCCTGCTTTCCTGTGCTGTGGGCTCGGGAAGCAGCACCCCAATGCTGGGAGCAGGCTCCCCAGTTTATCACGAGGATAAAATACTGTCTGTAAGCCCACAGTTTTTAAGAGTGAGGCTGTTACGGGGTGCTTTGGGCTTCGCCCCAGCTGCCAGAATCCCCTGGAGCTGGTGTCTTTAGGTTTGTCCCAGATTTTGGTCCAGTTCCTACTGCTCTGGTTGTCTGCAGTCTGGGACTTGTCCCTTGTTCTGAGGCCTTCACGTCACTGGTGATGCTGGGAGGAACAACAGGTCCTGTCCTGCCCCACACACAGCACGTGACACTTGTCATCCTCACCACAGAGAGGGCAGGCACTGCCCCTTCCATCAGGTCCCTTGGAATAGATTGCCAGGAAATCTGTGCTCGGGAAATTCCACCTCCTCACGTCTCAAATCAAAACCTATGGAATTCCCACTGTGACCCTGGGACAGGGAAACCTCCACTGGAAATGCCACCCATCACAGCAGCTTCTGAGGTGTTAGTTCAGCTTTGCAGGTAAATTTGGTGGGAGAAAACTGAAATGGAGTGGGGCTACTGGTGCATCCAAGGAAAAACAGTGTTCTCCATAGTAACTGCATAACCTGAGACCCATCACTGACCCTCAAGGCCCCTGACAGCAAAACCAACTATTTACCCGAGAAAGAAAAAGAGACACATTTCTATTTTCATTAAAAAGAATTAAACTCAAGCTTCTACTTGTTTTCCAATTTTCTTCCCATAACTATACAGCCCAGGACAGCTCCCAGGTCACACTGTCCCTGCAGAGGACAGACAGGAACCAAGAGCACGACCAAAAACCAGGCTTGAAGAGTCCCACCAGCCCTGAGAAGAATGATTACCATTAATGCCACCATCCTTCCTGCAACAGGTCTGAATGAATAAACCAACAAGCAAAGAAATTCCTCCCCACTTCTCCAACCAGCACATCCAGCTGCTGGCTGCTGGACTTCCAAAACAACGTTCCAAAACTCACAAAGTTCCTCCACAGAGGTCCTGGTGTCTGCCACATCCCCCCAGCCCACGGTGGCACAGGGAGTGGGAGGAGCTGGGTGAGACAAGATTTGGCTGCTCCCAAGCCACCTGGAGCAGGCTGACTCCTTCAGGATACGGCTGCAGCGGGAGGATGGGCTGGGCTCTGCCCCTCCAGGCTGAACCAGCAGCTCAGCTGTGCTTCCAACCCCCAGCCTCTTCCTCGCTGACAGGAATGCTGTACACGGCCAGCTCACGGCTCCCCGTGCCAGGAGGAGCCCCCACCACTCACAGAACATGCAACGGGGCTGCCCAGAGAAGAAGGGAACACGCTCCTTGTCTCCCAGCTTCTGTGGCCTGGACTAAAGGCATCTTCTACTCACCCTCGTTAACATCATCACCACCTTTCCCACCTGCAGAGAGTCTCACCTTACCAGGGTGAAACTCATCCCCTTTCCACGGCAAAGGGCAAGCTGGGCGAGACAAGGAGAGTCCTCCCTCCCAGGACATCACCCCCAACACTGAAAGGGCCGCCGAAAAGTTACCTATTCATTTCAAGATCATTCAGGCGGGCAGAAAGATCCTCGAGGCGGTTGATTTGTTTGTGGCACTGGCTACAGTAAAACTCAAAAGCTTCATCTGCGAGAATGCTGTGCAGTTTCGCAGCGAGCGGATTGGCGCTGGAGAAATCACAAGGGTCATTTCAGCAGGACAGAACCACGGGGGAGCAGCTTCAGCCGGGGCTTCCACAAGCTGAGGGGGGTACAGTGGGGCAAGGGGAGCTTTTTGGTGGGAGATGTGAGATTTGGAGGTAAAAACATCAGGGCAGATCGGGTCAATCCCGCCCTTGATTTTGGAAGCCAAGTTGCAGTGAATATGGGGCTGCTTATAGCAATATAGAGAAAATTTGTAATTGCTTCTGAAAATATATTTATATTTTTTGGAATATTTTAGATTTATAAGGAGCAACACTTCCATCACTCCCAGTAGCTGAGCTTGGCCTGTGTTTTCAAGCCCCTGTGCCAGTCAGCTCCTGTGGGGGATCCCCAAGAGCCCAGGGCAGGTGAGGTAAGTGCTTCCTACAAACCTACAAAGTTTACTTTTCAACACAATTTTCCAGGCAGTCTGTCTCAGGAGGCTCCAGCAGTGGTCCTGGTTTGCCTAATTAAGTGCAGGACTGGGTGCTGTGAGCCAGAGGTGAATCTAGGGGGGCTTTAGGTTGGATATCAGGTTCTTCCCCCAGAGGGTGGTCGGGCACTGGACCAGGCTCCCCAGGGCAGTGGCCCATTTTCCAGTGGGATGCTTTAAAGACAGAGCAGCTGACTGCTGTGGAGCCACTGTTAGCAATGCAGAGTTTTCAAATTTTCACTGCAAAGTGCTTTTAAGCTAAGATTAAATGGGCAGTTGCAGTTCTACCCTTCTTTCCTACGAAGTAAAGCTCAGAGAAGCCAAGCAGCAGTGCTGCCTTCCTGTAGGGAATGGCATTTGGGAAGAGGACAGGGGGGGACTTGAACATCTTGAGAAGCTGAGAGTCACCTCCCCACCTGACATGCCCTGGGCAGGACAGGGGGATTCTGTTAATGTTTGTGTTAATTTGGGGCCAAATGGACTCCACAAATCCTTTCTGCAGGAAAATGCACTTCTGGAAGCCACGGACTTGAATCAAAGAAAGGTTAATAGTGAAAAATCAAAGCAGTTCAATAAGAGAGACAGGTAAAGGTGTGAGCAAACACAAGCAAGCTTAAAACCAACAGGCATCCGAGAGGGAAAGGCAATCCCAGCACACAGATCCACACCAGCAAGCCCTGGCCTGGGGGATGCTGAAGGTGTGGGACATCCCAGGGGTCCCCCTGGCTCAGTCCCATTTTAGGGTCAGTGGGGTGTCAGGGTCACCCCCAGGGTCAGGCCTTGAGGCTGTGCTGTCTGTACAGTATTTCCAAGCCCCCCCTTAGGCAGGCAACTGCTCACCAGTGACAATGCCAAATTACTCATCTCTTCCCATTCCTGGAAAAGAAAATTCAATTGAAAACCATTCCCCCTGCCCTCCAGGGCAGGTTTGGAGCTGGGATAATCCATTCCCAGCAGGACACATGTCAGGTGCTCAGGCTTTGTGCAGGGAAGAGGTGACAGCAGTTGAGAGACACCTGAAGAAGGGATGTGCCCTTTTCTGGGTGCTACTGGGTAAATTTCCCTCCCAGGTTGGTGCACCCTGGGCAAGGTGGGAACCCAAATCTAACCAGCAGTAACACAAATAAGAACAGAAGTGTGGAGGAGAACCCCTGGGCCAGCCTGGCAGCTCCTGGGGTGTGTAAACATCTCCCTGGCCTCTGGCTGTGCTGGTTCTGTGCCCGCTGAGTGGGTGAGAGTTCAGCCCTACTGTGCCCTGGGGTGTCCCCACCTACCCCCTGTGGCACACAGCCAACACTCCATGGCCTCAGTGATCCTGCTGGAGCCCTTCCAGCTCAGCATGTTCCGTGGTTCCACGAGACAGAGCCTTCCTGCTGCCTCCCTTCGCCTTCCACAGGTCATGGGTGCTCCCTGACAGCACATGTGAGGAGCTTTTCCCTTCATTTCCCACCTGGCATCGCCAGGAGACTTTTCCTACTGCAAGGACGTGGCAGGGAAGAGGCAGCAACCCAAGAGGAAGGATCACAAACGCACACATGCAAGGACTGAGTGGGGAAATTCAATCTCTCACAGGGTTCCCTGAAGGCTCTTGGGGTTTGTGTTAGTCCTCTGGTGACAATCTGGAGCCGTGGCAGGAAAATCTGTTGATGTTTTTCCCGTTCAGAGACTCCTGTCTTGTAGCATGGAAAGGGTGTGTGGAGATGTGGCCCCTCACAAGTGACACAGTTCCCTGTATTCAAATCACAGCCAAATTGCAGCCTGTGGTTCCTTCAGGTTTCACTGTGTTTAAACACACCAGGGCTGCTCAGAATCACGGAGTGGTTTGGGTGGGAAGGGACCTTAAAGCCCATTTCATTCCACCCCCTGCCATGGGCAGGGACACCTTCCACCAGCCCAGGTTGCTCCAAGCCCCGTCCAACCTGGCCTTGGACACTTCCAGGGCTGGGGCAGCCACAGATGCTCTGGGTCAGGGCCTCACCACACTCACAGGGAAGAATTCCTTCCCAACATCCCATCTAACCCTGCCCTCTGGCAGTGGGAAGCCATTCCCCTTTGTCCAAAGTCAGGAAGCCCAGCAGAGTCACAGGGAATGATCAGCCAAGGACCTTCACACACGCACTCATAATCCAAGGGGAGGCCAGAGCTGAGAGGCACAAGGCAGAGCAGACCCACATTCCTGACCCTGGAGGTTTTGCAGGGTTTATCTCCCCAGCAAGACCCAGCAGAGACTCTCCAGAACAAACCACCACGTGCTGAGCAAGCCCCTCCCAGCACAGGGAAGATGGGATAAGATTTGGATAAGATCCAAAGAGAGAGAGAAGAGGTGCCTGACAGAGCAGAATTGGAACACTGGGAGTTCAGGCAGACTGGGAGCTCTGAACTGATGTTAAAGAAGAAGTTTAATAAAGGTCCTTTAGCTGGATATTTTCTGGTCAGGAACCTTCTGGGTGAGGCTGGAAGCCCATCCTCAAGGAAAAATGAACATCAGGGCTGGTTTTTAATCAGAGAATTCTTCCTGTGCCACAGCACCAGTAGAGCCAGCTCCCCTCAGCATTCCTGGACGGTGCAAAGGACAAGCATGGATGAGACTGAGCCCTTCCCTCTGCAGAGGATCCCAGCATGGGGCACTGGCTTCCTGAAGGAATGGGTTGGGAATTCTTTACAGCAACTCCATTGCAGTTAACACCTTCAAGCACCAAAAAGAAATGAGCCCTGACCTGCAGCACAGGGCAGGGGGGGGAGGGTTGATGGCAGCAATTCCCTGCACCCAAAATTGCCCAAACTCTCCGAAGGGCTTTGGGAAGTTGGGAAAAAAACCAGGCAGACAGCAAAAACAGAGTTATGAGAAGTTTACACTGCTGCAGAAAGGCACAAATGCATCATCCCAAAGGGGAAAAGTATGTTCTTGTCTTCAGCAAAGGTGTGTGGCTGGCAGGGATCCCTCCTGCCCTGTGCTTCCGATGGAAAAACACATTCCCAGTGTTATCTGTCATCACAGGGACTTGTGGGTTGCAGCACTGGATGATATTCCAGCTTTTACTCACTTTCCTTAGAAAGCAAGTCTTGATGGGGCTTGTACCATCACACCACCTCCTCAGTCCACCCTGCATGGGCTGGAAGATGGACTTTTTCCTGGTTTCAGACTCTAAAGCAAGGAGAAAAAGCTACAGCCTGCTTGTTGATCCACATATCCTTAGAGAAGGAATGCTGCCACAGCTCAGGCAAACCCAACCAAGCATGGGATCAGAGCCCAAAATACAGGTATAAAAGAGAGAGAAAAGTAAAAGTCATCCAGCAGCACCAGGGGTAAAGCTGCATGATGGTTTTCTCTCCTGGAAGATTCTGTGAGGAGCCACATCCCTAAGAGGATTGGGAATGTGATGCATGGAAATGCAGACTGCTCTTCCTCCTGCTCCCGGGCTTCAGCCACCGGATGGGAGGATGGGCACTAATCAGGGAAAAGAAACACGGGGGGAGGGAATTCCTCTTTCATTTTTGAGCCGATTATCCTGTAGTATCCCAAGTTTTCCAGGCCCCCTGGTCTTGCAAAGGCCAAGGAAACCCCTCTCCCACAAAGCAGAGTGAAGGCACTGAGCAAGTGAACCTGGTTTAAAGAGTGCCAGGGCTGAGTTACCTGGGAGAGAGGAACGAGGAGCTGCTAAAGCTGCTTTCCCCATTACACAAGCTGTCCGAGAACAAATCTGCTTCATTCCCTTCTCCATAATCCTCAAAGTGCTCCTCTCCACTAATGACTGTGACGATGGAGTGGCTGAGGTCCGAGCCCAGGGGCAGGTCATGTGGGTGGGATCTGTGGGAACAGAGGGGAACACGTTAGAGGGTGGGTGCCACAGCCACCTTTCTGATTACACCCAGGACATGCCCTTTCCAAGCCATGCCCCCCATTCCAGCAGAGAAATAGGAGACCTTCAACCTTGAGCACTGCAGGGGCAGCCCAGGCACCACCAGGAAGTTTGCAGCGATTTTTTTTCCCCAATAAACCAAGTTTTTTTCCATACAAACTCCCCTGGCAGCTGCAAATTTGGGATTCGGGGGCACTCAAGACTTGCGGGGTCGATCACAAACCTTTGCCCAACCAAAAGCATGGCGGAGAAAAAGCTGGGCACGTCCTAAATACATCCCAAATATGTTCTGAGTTCCTGTGTGCCAGGCTCACCCCTGCTTGTTGCTGCCTAATCCTATCAAGGGCCTAGCCCCAGGGTTTAACGCTGCAACCCCGCTGGATTGGTGTCAGGGGGGGTTTGGGCAGCTGCCAAACCCAGCAGGGACAGACCCCCCCAGACAAAGGAGCCCTTTCCCTGCTCTTCCATGTGTTTTTAGCCCTGGATCCAGAAGGCTGTAGCATGTTAAGCTTCAGTGTAAATCCCAAACACACCCAGCACAGGCCCTGGGATGTCCCTTACTCCTCAGGGGACACAGCTCAGCACTAAGCCATCATCCCTGAAAGCACCTCTGCGCATGCAGAGCATGGAGCCACAGAATCATGGCATGGTTCACCTCATCCCACCCCCTTCCCCACACCTTCCAGGAGCCCAGGTTGCTCCAAGCCCCGTCCAACCTGGCTTTGGACACTTCCAAGGATCCAGGGGCAGCCACAGCTTCTCTGCCCAACCTGTGCCAGGGCTGCCCACCAAATGAAGCCACCACAGCAGGATGTGCATATCCCCAAAGGACTTTCCTGCCCAGGACTGGGAGGTTTGGAAATGAAGCTGGGGAAAACAGCAGGGAGTGTTTGTAAGGACCAGGCTGTGAAAGCGTCCACGTGGCTCTGAGCCACAGGAATGTGTTTGGGGGGGGACACCAGCACTGCACCCCTCTCCAAAATTCAATGCTAAAAATAAAATATTGCATTATTATAAAAATTGGTATTTCAGGCCACGCCCCCCATCTCCATCCACTTGGGAAATGGGGGTGTGACCAGACTGCTGGGCTAAACCAGAAAGAAGAAAAGATTACAGATAAGCCATTTATGACAAAAACCTGCACCATCTGAAGGATTTGCCCTCATCCCGCTAATAAAAACATGTCAACCCTCCAGATCTCTATTTAACCACAAATAAATCCAGTCCAGCCTGTGGCATCTGTACATCCTCCTCGTGTCCTTTTTATTCCACAGTGAGATCCAGCAGAATCCATCCATCCCTCCCCATGGTGAGTCAGACCACCACCAAAACCAGCGGAAATCTCTCCAGGAATAGAAGGCAGGGGGTGGAATTGTTAACTCAGAAGCAGAACCCAAGCCCAGCTCTCTGAATCTGGGGCTGCAGTTTGACAAGCACTGTACAGAAGCAGATCTGATCAGGCACCTGGAAACCCTCAGTTCAGGATGCTTTGAGCAGTAAACAGTATTTCCTATTCACCTCTGGGGGCTCCAGCAGCTTCCAGATCCACAGTCCAACTAATCTTTACTACACAAAGCCTAAATAACCACTTAAGCTCAAACCATCTCAGGTGTGTTGAGCTTCCAGAGCTCCTGAGAAGTGATGCTCGCTGGTCGAGAGCAGCCCCTGGGAGAGCTCTGCACACTCGAGGTGTCCTCCTGTGTGGGGTTTGATGGCACCAAAACCAATCCTCAGCACCTTGGGGATAGACTTCCAGAGGTTTCCATCTCAAACCATTCAAATCAAGTCAAATGGAGCTTTTCCTTATATTTTTGGCTATCTGGGATTTGCACACATTTAACACACCTGGCAAGAGGTAACCACTGTGCTTGGACAGAGCACCCAAAGGACACCTCGATGTTCCCAAACCCACACTGGAAACAGTGAATCACAGAATCCCAGAAGGGTTTGGACTGGAAGGACCTTGAAAACCATCCCATTCCATCCCCTGCCATGGGCAGGGACACCTCCCACCATCCCACGTTGCTCCAAGCCCCGTCCAAGCCTGGCCTTGGACACTTCCAGGGATCCAGGGGCAGCCACAGCTTCTCTGGGCAACCTGTGCCAGGGCCTGACCACCCTCACAGACAGGAATTTCTTCGCAATATCCCATCTAACCCTGCCCTCTGGCAGTGGGAAGCCATTGCCCCTTGTCCTGTCCCTCCATCCCTTGTCCCCAGTCCCTCTCCAGCTCTCCTGGAGCCCCTTTAGGCCCTGGCAGGGGCTCTCAGGTCTCCCTGGAGCCTTCTCTTCTCCAGGTGAACCCCCCCAGCTCTCCCAGCCTGGCTCCAGAGCAGAGGGGCTCCAGCCCTTGGAGCATCTCCATGGCCTCCTCTGGACTCTTTCCAGCAGGTCTATCCATACCCTTCCTATGCTGGGACCCCAGACTTTGGGAAGCCTGAAAGGACAAGGTAACCTTCCAGTAAGAATTCCCAAGCAGAGCATGTGGTACCTACAGGCAGGTGAATCCGAGGCAGGCCATCCTCGCCAGGGGCCGGGAGCGCACGCAGGCCGCCATCCCCCTGCCGGCTCCCTCCGCTCGCAGCCCGGGAGCTCACGGCCGATTATGTCCCAAATTAACTGGCACTGAGCTGCAGGCGCTGGGGTGAGAAGAGCCAGGCCAGATAATCTCATTTCTGCTCTAATCCACGGCACCCTTTCGGCCCCGGCGCCGAGGCCGCAGCGGCACCGCTCGCTGCGTCTCTGACGTTCCCAGATGGATTCTGGGGTGGGAGGGAAGCCTGGTGTTTCCAAAAAAACCATGGGGACTGTAAGGACTCCCCAGAGCACCCAGCCTGGGCGACGTGGTTTTGGCCAAAGCTAATTCTGGGCTCTATCAGACCTTAAGCAAAGATGATTCCAGAGGTTTCGGTGCTCTCGGGCCACCAACCAGGTTGGCCCTGGCATGGATTGCCCAGAGAAGCTGTGGCTGCCCCAGCCCTGGAAGTGTCCAAGGCCAGGCTGGACGGGGCTTGGAGCAACCTGGGCTGATGGAAGGCGTCCCTTGCCCATGCACAGGGGGTGGGACGAGATGAGCTTTAAGGTCCCCTCCAACCCAGCCCATTCCATGATTCCATGATTCTAAAGGAGTTATTCCCTCCCTTCCTCCTGCCAGCATCCCAGTTTCACCCCAAACTCCACTTTTCCTCCAAAAATGAGGTGGGCCCAGGAGCAGTTTTGCCAGCAGCGGTTCAGACCCAGGGAAGGAGATCTCAGCTCATGTTTCTGCGCTTCAGGCACAAGTTTCAAACCAGTTATTACAGGAGGCGGTTGCACATCAAAGGGCACTCCATGTTTTTAGGGAAAACAAAAATAGGACGAGTTCCCCTCCTGACTTGAAAATTATATGTTGTGTTTCTGGCTTAAGTGATAGATTAAAAACTCTAAGTCTTTCAGGTGTTTGGATCACCTGAGAAGTTATTTTGGAGGTTAAAGATGCTAATGAGGGTACAGAAGATCTCCCAAGGCAAGCAACGATTAACTCAAAGAGATTGCCAGGCCGAGCTCCAAAACAGCCTACACATGGCACAGCCTAATTATCACCATTAGTTTTCAAGAAGAGCTATTTTGGTCTTGCATAAAAAGATCCAAACACAAAGAACAAACCAAGTTACAGCAAGACAGACTCAGCCCACTTGATTTTACATCCTCAGGCTGCGTCTCCCTCGATCCTCGTCTGCTCCCAGTTTCCCGCCCCGCGTGGTTGGTGGGTTTCGCTCCCTGCTGTTCCCACTCACCCGTGCTCCGGCTCCTCGATGGGATCCGTGAATTCCGAGTGCACGGTGGAGTCGATGGCGCTGTCTGTCTCCACCTCGTCGTGCATCTCGTGGTGGACCAGCGTGCTGGTGTCTTCATCCGTGAAGGTCTCGCACTCGCTGTACGTGCTCTCCGAGCCCATGTAAGCACTGTCAGTCACCTCATTTGCCTGGCAGAGAGCACAAGGGGCAAAAAATCAGATCCTACAGCTACGTGGACTCGTGGCAGAGCAGGGTGAAACACGTGGGAGGCAGCGAAACTTTGGCTGTGTTACATCTCCAGGCACCGAAATCCAACCCCCTAAACCCAGCCCGCATCCAGGTGCTGTTCTGTCGGCACCCTGGGGTACACCTGAGCTTTTGCAGGGCTTGGAAAGCAGATCACAGAAATACAGACTGAATAAGAGTTGGAGGGAGGCTTTTGTTGTGAGCCAGGATGGATTTGGGCAGGAATGGATTACCCACTGCTGACTCAGCAGTTCTGATCCCCGCTGCTTCCTCCCACTCCATTGCAAGAGGACACCTTTTTAATCTGAATTCCCTGCAAAAACCACCATTCAAAACTACCACTTAGCCCTTAAGCACTTTTTTTTTGCCCTGTCTGGTAACACCTTCCATCCCTCAACAGCAAATAAGCTGGTTTATAAATCTTCATTACAGTCTCATTTGTAAGGACTCAAATCTCCTCATTTCAGCTGGAACAGTATCTCGAATCCATCACCTGAGCAGGGCCCAGGAAAGTAGCAGGATTTGGCTTTTCAGAGACCATGGTATGAGAATGGAGAACTGGGTTTTCCTCCCAGTTCTGCCCCTCAGGCAGGTGTTCACCTTCAGTTCTGCCTGTTCATACCTGTGGGCAGGGACAATCTGCTCTGAGCCCAGAACCAACCCAATGTTTGGAGGAGAACCACGGGAGCATCAGGAGAAAACCCCTCTGAAAGTCACCACAGTGCCAGCTCCTTTTGCAACATTTGGGGATTTCCCCAGCACGCCTCAGAACAAACCAAAATATTTTCGGTTCTGTCAGTGGATAATAATAATAATATGGGATCTGTCAGTGCTGGTGCTGAGCTCCAGATAATCCCCTGTCACTGGAGGTGTTGGGCAGAGGGATGGGAACCCTCTTGGCTGGCCTCTAAATAAAGAGCTGTTCACGAACAGCCTTTTGCTCCACGTGAAGTTCACCTGAGGGGATCCCTCTGTGATGAGATGCCCCCAGCAGGGCAGAGCAGCAGCAGTGTGAACGCAGGCACGACTGAAGCAAACCTCTCTTCCTTTGCCAGAGAGCCCACAGAGCAGCTTTCAGGGCTTTTCCCAAGGAATTCTGGGAATATAACATGTCTCAAAGTCCTGTACTCACAGAGTGGCTTGGCTTGGAAGTGTCCTCAAGGCTCATCTTGTCACAACCCCTGCCATGGGCAGGGACACCTCTCACTAGCCCAGGTTGCTCCAAGTCTCTGTCCAACCTGGCCTTGGACACTCACAAGGCCAAAAAGGGATAGAAAACTTGAAAGGGATGGAGATGGAGCTCCTCAACAGCAGTTCCTACTCCACATGGACCCAGGGGAGCAGCAAAATGAGCCAGTCCCTCTCTGCTTTTCTCCCCCAGCACTCTCCTCAGCCCACTCAGGGAGTGGTGGATGGAGACAGCCAGGAGCTCCCCTTGGAAGCTCGGCTCAGTTTCCACCTGACTTATGGACACCAACACCTCATCAGGACACCACCCTGAGGTTAAACATGACACAAACCTGCACAGAACTGGAGTCTAAAGTCAGCCTGAGGAGAAGACAGGGGGAGAAGGAGACTTTCACCAGCCTTTGAGAGGAAAACCAAAGCCTCTAAAATCCCCACCCACTTAAAAAAGCATAAATCCACCAAAAAACACTTATACACCTAAAGCTGGGACTTGCTTAAGTGCTTTACTGGATTTATGCTGTGCTTCCCAGAAACACCATTCATGCTCGAGGAGGGAAGCAGAGGCTCGGCCTGCCTGGATGGCTCATGGACAGAGAGGGCCCAAGAGGGGACAGCAGCCCCCTCCACCTGCAGATTTCTCCTCCTTTAAGGCCAAACTGGAAATCAGTTTGCTTGCAGACTCCAAAATAAATGCTGCTGGGATTGTTTGGGGGTTTTTTGTGAGGTTTTTTTGTGTTTTGTGTTTTTTTTTTTTAATACAATCCCCCCCCTTCTCACTGGAATAGCTTGAATTTAAGTATACATTGAAGTATTATGATGAGCACAAAGTAAAGACAACTATTGAAAGAAGCCAAAAGCCCTAAACCACTGCAATTCACAAGTAATTTGGTTAAAACCTGTCCTGCTGTGGTTACTGCTGACTCTCTCAACATGAGGCATAACTAGGAGCTGAACTGTGACCCCAGTTAGGGGTTGGAATGGGATGATCTTTAAGATCCCTTCCAACCCAAACCATTCCATGATTCTGTGATTTATCTATCACATTATTCCAGAACATCTTAATCATGGGAAATACCAATATGGACAGGCTGGATGAGGGAGCAACCCTTTATGGGAGGAGGAGCCACCAGGACATCACACCAACCATCCTTCGGCCCCACCAAAGGTGTGCAGAAATTTATTATTTAAAAATTATATTTTTCCCTTGTGATACCAGCCTAGATGAGACTTCAAATGCAAGAGGCCTATTAAAATTAAACCTTGTGTGATCAGGGAGTTAAGCAGCAGTTGAAACTTTAAACCAAGTACTTCTCCTGAGCACGAGCGTGGAGAACTTTGCTTTATGTTTCATCACAGAATAAGTAACTAAACCTCAAGAAGAGATGCCAGGAGGAGATAGACAAACCAAGGGGGTTTAAGTATTGCCAAATGCCCGACAGAGCAAAGCCAAGCCAAGCCAAGGCTCTGTCCCTGGGCAAAGGTGTGGGTGAAGAAAGTTCTTATTTACAGCCTCACAAGCAGCTGGTTGTGCACTGACCCTTTAAAAACCTGGTTCTCCTTCAGCCAAATCTGCCTTTCTGGGAGCAGGCAGAAAGGAAACACTTTTGCAGCTTAAAAAAACCCCACATACACTGAAAGACATCCATGGGTTTGAGGCAGCAAGGCTGGGCTACAAGCACCCCAGGGAACCTGCCAGGGGTCTCCAACACGTTCAGAATGGGGTTGGTGTCACCAATATCAGTGCATTTTAAGTTTTTATCAAACAAAACATACCCTCAGACGCTTCAGGTAAACCTCAGACCTTAAAACTGGGACTGCTGCACACACACAGCCCACAGAACTAGAACAGGATCAAGGTTTGACTGAGGTTCCCCACTCCTAATCCAGCTCCTCCACCAGGTATTTTCCCCAGGGAAATATTTCCCCCCCTGGCTGAGCAGGACATGGGCCACATGGAAGTCTCTCTGCCTATTCAAAGCAAAACTCCAGGGATCTGGAATGGCCAGGTGAGCATTTCTGCTTCTAAAAGGAAGTAACTGGATGAAGTCAGCGTTGGGATGACGTAACGTGCTCGGGTGAAACAGGTGAGGTGATGAAGTGCTTTAGGAGCCTTCTCCAGCAGCAGCTCCTCTACTGCAGGCATGGGATTACACAGGGCAGTAAAGACTGCTTGATTAGATGTTGTAAAGTGCTATAAACCCCACATGGATTTAAAAAAGGCTGCTGGAGTATGAGGAGAGGAAACGAGACTCTTTGGGAGTCACCTGCAAGGTCCAGGCAGGACCAGGTTCAGCTTTGATCTGTGATGGACAGAAGCTTCAGCCCAAGCTCTGGTAAGGTGTTGCCTTGGAGAGGAGAGCAAAGTCTGGCTTCCAGGGAGGTTCCTTGCAGGCATTTTCCATGGGGCTGGTCCCTGGATCTGTCCCGGCATCCCAGAGCTCTGCTGTCCTTGGCCACAAATGCTCGGAGGGTTGGGAGGGGAGGTGAGTGACGAGGAAAAGGATAAACAACTCTGTTTTCCCAGCAGTGTGAGCCTGTTTCTGAAGAACTCCAGCCCTGATTGCATACAGGAAGGGGGGGGAAGAGGAGCCAGCTACAAAAATCACCCTCCAAGGACACCCTGTGGCCAGGACAGCAGTGCCAGTGCCAGGCTTGGAACACTCCTGCCAGGGAGCCAGGGACAGGGAGATAGTTGTGTTTATAGTTCCACATGAGCCTACATTAATGCAGCCACCCCCAAAGCCCTGGAACACCCCCTGACAGCTCAGCCCCCAAAAAGCCACTGAGCCACCACATCCCCCCACATGGGGGGCAGCGCAGCACTGAGCTCTGGGCCTCGTCCCACATCTTCAGGCAATGCCAGCTTTTCATGGAAGCCAGGGAGCCTGTGCTCAGCCTTGGGCAAAGGGAATCTTCACAACTCAGTCCCTGAAGCTGGGGTTTGAGGGTATTACTCTCAGTTATTCCCCTCAGGGCTGGGCGAGAGAACCGCCCTGCACCTGCTGGGGCAAATGGGAAACACTCACCCAGCTCAGAAAACCCCAAACCAAAAAACAACTCCCAAAACACCACATCTTGCACACTGTCCTCAGCACCCCCAAAGCCTGCAGGCACTGTCCCTCCTGGTCCAGCTCCCCTGAGAGAACCCAGGCAGAGAGAGAGGACTGTGAAGTTACATCATGGAATCACAGAACCATGGAGTGATTTGGGTTGGAAGGAACCTCAAAGACTCATCTTGTTCCACCCCCTGCCATGGGCAGGGACACCTTCCACCAGCCCAGGTTGCTCCAAGCACTGTCCAGCCTGGCCTTAGACACTTCCAGGGATGGAGCAGCCACAGCTTCTCTGGGCAACCTGTGCCAGGGCCTCCCCACCCTCACAGGGAGGAATTTCTTCCTAACATCCCATCTAAACCTCTCCTCTTTTATTTAAATCATTCCCCCTTATACCTGCACTGCCTGTGTAAAAAGTCATGTGGATTCCAACCTGCCCCTTCCTGGCACCTCCAGGGCTGACCACATCCCCACAGACCTGCCCCTTTCCAGAAACCCAACCCCCCTCCCCCATTTCATGTTAACCCCCCAAACCCACCTGTGGACACATCTCCTCCTCGCCCCAGTCCACCCCAGCTCCGGGAGCGCTCCCAGCTGGGAGCTGCCGCCTGCTCCTGGGAGGCAGGAGGGAAGCAAAGTCCAGGAGAGGCAGGGAGCGAGTGCCGGTCCCAACAGAGCGCCTTTTGTTCCCGAGCTCCCCGATAAGGAGCGGGAGCTCAGCCACACTTCCCTGCCGTGTGACCGCAGCCTCTGGCTTGTGGGAATTCCAAAATAAAAGCACGGCTCCAGAGCCCCTGGCCAGCCCTGCTCCAGGTGCTCATGCTTCCCTCTCCCGTGAAACCGCCCCCAAATAAAGAGGTGAAATCTGAAGACAACCTAGAGAGGCTTATCTCAGCCTTCCTGGTACTCCTGGTGAATATTTAAGCGTTAAATGACAAATTCCTTCCTTATAGCCACCAATAGAGGGGTAAATAAATAATGCTTGGCTTGCTCAGCAGGGGAAGATCAGAAGCACTGTCACCGTGTGGGTGACTCAGAGGGTGATCTGTGGCAGGCAATGACAATATTGACCCCAAAGACAGGCTGATGCCTCGGTCACGGGTGCCAGCCGAGTTTACAAGCACCCAGGTATGCAATGCGTTGCTTAAACCCACAAGTTTTGAGGGTTTTGCCTGTTTTTCTGTTCCCTCTCCACAGAAACCTCACATATTTCAAGCCTCAGGCCCCTTCAGTCCTGCCTGTCCAGCATAAGCAAACTTATTTCCTTCATTACCTTCCCAAATCACGTTCACTCCGGGTTATCCTTGCTGTCCTCCTGTCCACATCCTTCCTGAGGGGCAGAGCTGCGAGCAGAACCCACAGCTCAGCAGCACTGACTGCGAGTGTCTTGCCCCTTGATAACCAGTTGACCTTCTGTGCTGAGTCCAAACCCAGCCCAGACTGCTGCTCACGAGCAGGGCAGCAGGAGTTACCCTTTAACACGGGCTCTCCTCTCAGCTCTGGCTGGATCTGCTCCTCACAGCCCTTCTGCTCCTCTGTGCGTGCAGCGAGACCTCAGGGAAAGCCCAGAACCCCTGTGAGAGCCCAAAATCAGATACCTTTACACTAAAGCTTTTAGAAAACCTCAACCACTGCCCATTTTACTTCCCAAACTCTTACTGAGACACCTTTGCTTCCAGCGTTGCCCCCTCCCCTCTCCCAGTCCTGCCCAGTGTCCCACGGCCCAGCTCCCACGTTTCCCAATCCGACACAGTTCAAGATAAGGCTTCAAGGTCTGTGTTTTCCAAACTCCTTATGGCCTGTTTTGTACAAGGCAAACACTTCAACCAGGATCTTTTCCGACCAGCAAAGAAACATCTCTCCCTAACCCTGCACTCAGGTCCTTCCTTCAGGAACATTTGTGCCTGATTTACACTCCCATCCTTCCCCCTACACTGCACTGAGGCTACACAAGAAATAAATTTCCTTGGTATTTTCAGGTTTTTAGTTACCAAGTTATAACCACAGACTCATTTGGGAGTTCAGTCCAGCAGTTTTAGTGATTTGATAATGGTATTTTTTTCTGTCTAATAACAGTGTGGACAGCGGGGAGGGGGGATTCTGCCCCTCTTCCCTGCTCAGGTGAGACCTCACCTACAGAGCTGCCTCCAGGTGTGGGGTCCAGCATCAGAAGGACATGGAACTGCTGGAATGAGTTCAGAGGAGGCCATGGAGATGCTCCAAGGGCTGGAGCCCCTCTGCTCTGGAGCCAGGCTGGGAGAGCTGGGGGGGTTCACCTGAATAAGAGAAGGCTCCAGGGAGACCTGAGAGCCCCTGCCAGGGCCTGAAGGGGCTCCAGGAGAGCTGGAGAGGGACTGGGGACAAGGGATGGAGGGACAGGACAAGGGGCAATGGCTTCCCACTACCAGAGGGCAGGGTTAGATGGGATATTGGGAAGGAATTCCTGTCTGTGAGGGTGGGGAGGCCCTGGCACAGGTTGCCCAGAGAAGCTGTGGCTGCCCCTGGATCCCTGGAAGTGTCCAAGGCCAGGTTGGATGGGGCTTGGAGCACCCTGGGCTGGTGGAAGGTGTCCCTGCCCATGGCAGGGAGTGGGACTGGATGATCTTTAAGGTCCTTCCAACACAAACCATTCCATGATTCCATGAACACAAGGGTAACACAGGGGACACCACTCAGGGCTCCACGTGCTTCCCCAAGGGACAGGCAGATGAACAGACACTGAACTGCATCTGTCACATTCCACAGCCCTACGGTTCTGGCCACCTATAAGATTTTGAGTGCACCAGCTGTTCAGGACAAAACTATCCCCAATTCCAGCAGCCAACCTGGGGAGGGATTTGTGGCCTTCCATTCAGACACAACAGTGCTTTTGGGTCAGCCCTGTGACCAGAGGCCTGTTGAGACCAGTCCAGAACGAGGGAACGGCACCAATAAAGAAAACCTGAGCTCTCACCTCCATCTCCCCATCCCCACCACTGCTGTGGGACCTTCATACCTGTGGTGGCATAGCCAGGAAACACCCCAGGAACTCCCCTGGAGAGCTGAACCCAGCTCTGTCCTGGTGCTTTGAGCCCCTCAGTCAGCTCAGAGGAGGTTACAAAGCTTAACCCTTTTCTAGTTGGCCTCTACCAGACACACATCCCGTGGTAACAGCGGTGTGGAGAGGCAGAGGAGAAGAAACCTCACGTAAAAAGCTGAGGATTGCAAAGCAGGTCCCTCCCAAGGCAGCAAACACACTCGAAATGCTCCATTGCTCACCAGGTCTCTGCCTTAGGGAAGGCAAAGATCTTTCCCAGGAGTCTGCCCTAAGAAAGGAGGGCTCAGAAGGTCCACAGGGCTACCAGGAGGGGCCACCACGAGCCTACAGCAGAAGACTCACACAACCACCCCACGTGGGCTCCTTGCAAAACACAATCCACGAGGAATGACAGCCAATGCCTCTGGGAACAGCTCCCACCCACCCGAGCTGTGGCCACCACGTGCTCTCCCAACAGCATCTGTGTTACAACACACAGCTGAAGCCTGCAGGTCTCCAGTCCCCTCTGCAGAAGCCCTGAGCAGCTGGAGAAATCCAGCAACGTGGATTTCAATTGCCTCACCGATTTTTGCCCCTCAGAGAAGCATTAAATTCAACTGCTCCACACGGGAAGAAATTCCAGCTTTAAGAGAGGTTGCAGTTTCACGGAGATCATGTGTTAACCTTCAAGCTGCTGCTCCCTGTCTCACAGAATTTCACAGAACATTCTGAGCTGGAATTCTTCCAGCTGTGCCTGTGGACAGGCAGGCTGGGAAATGCAGGAGTCTCCCCAGCTCCCACAATACAGCTACATGTGAGACCAACACTAATTTCACCCCCCCACATCCACGCCCACGGCGCTGTAGGGCTCGCTGCTGGATGTGCAGACAAAGGGGGTGTGCCTGGGGGTGGTGAAGGCTTCCAGAGAAAGCCAAACTCCCCTCTTGTGGCTGTGCAGGATGTGTTTTCCTGGCTGCTTCCAGGCGGAACCACTGTGGCTGCCCAGCAGATGGCAACAGCCCTGCACCAGGCACGGCACAGCACCACACACCCGCAGCATTTAGGGCTGGAGATCTCAATAAGAGCCTTTTCTGACCTTGCTGGCCCAGAACTTGAGTTCCCATGGCTAAAATTTGTGCTATTTATGGTGGCATTTACGGTGCTCCCAGGCAACCTTTAGGGAGCAGAGCCCTGCACTGGTTCTGCCTCTCCTCCAGCCCACCTCAGGCTGTACATCCCCATGCCCATCCCAGCCTAATCCCAGCATTTTTGTGGCTTGTTTTCCTTTTGGGAAAGTCAGCCTTCCCACTCTGCACTGCTCAAGCAGGCTCATCTGCCCCAGGAGCAGGGCAGAGGGGCACAGAGCACTCATCCAGGGCAAGGCACAGCGGGAATCGCTGGCACTGCTGGGTCGATGGTTGGTCTTGATGATCCCAAAGGTCTTTTCCAACCTTAATGGTTCCACGATTCTACAATTCTAAGAAAGCCAACTCCAAATTCATCTTCATCTCCCACAGAGCACTGCAAACGAGTCCTGTACCCCAGCACTGAGTCACAAGCTCCACAGGAGCTCGCAAGGGAGGCGAGGAGAACTCCCACCTTGCAGTTAGTCAGCAGCCCAGCCTGGGGGAAAACAGGGCTCAGGTGTCTGGATGGACCAACTCCAAGCCCCCTTCACATGGCTCTTCCAAAGCAGAAAGGCTGTCATTCCCTTCTGGTGGTGCTTCCCCAGCAGCAGCAAGAGCAGTGGAGCTCATCATCCTGCAACCACCACTGATTCCAGCTGGGACAGGGAAGAGCACACTGCTGGGGCTGCAGGCAGGTAACCCCGGCCAGGTGATGCTCTCCCTGCTCCCAGTGGATGAGGATCCTCTTGCACGTGTGACAGCAGAGCTGGAGGAACTGTGATGAGCCCCCTGCAAGCCCAGCTGGAGGCACGAGGAGCCCCGTGGCTGCAGGAGGTGCTGTCTCAGTGGAGCCAGGGACCAGAAATGCTCTTTGAAAACAGTCTGACAGACAGACCTGTCTGCTGGACAGACCTGGAGTGGTGCAACAAGAGCCAGGAGCTCTGTGCCACACCCAGATCCACACCAGTGGCTGCGCCGTGGGAGTATCCAACATTGCAAAGGTCCAAAGTTCACACCTTGTCCCCTTCAAGAGGCTTTTACACCCTTACTGGAGGAAGCAAGTGTTGGTGGTTCTGTCTGTAGAGCAAACCAATGGCTGAAAGACACAAATTCTGGGTTCTCAGGGTTTTCCACGGATGCTGTCCCTGATGGCAACCACCAGAAGAGGGAATGAGTCACCAAGAAGAGCAACCTTATTAACAAAGAGAAGGCGTTTTCATGGAAGCTGCTTGAAGCACTTGTTTACACTTGTTTGAACAAACGTTTAGGAGAAAGGCTCTCTGTCAGGACCCCAGCACTTGTAAGAGCCAAGAACTCCAGCCAGTGGAATTTTGGGCTGTTTAAGAGGGACCACAGCCAATACTCAGATCCTGTAATCACAACTGGCCTCAGCACCGCTCCTTCAGCTCACCTTTAAACCTCCTCTGATGTGACAGGAGAGGAGAAAACCCAGCTGTGCTCCTTCCAGCAAGAGGGGCTCACCCAGTGGCCTGGAGACCCCCACCTGTGTTTTGGGGCTGAGAAAGAAGCTCTCCTGTTTAACTACCTGCTGGTCCCAGCAGCAGTGTCAGAGCTGAGCGTTTGCTGGGCAGCATCTTCCCAGGTCTGAAACAGGGACAGATCTGAGAGCACAAACTGCTTTTTGGTGGGGCAGGAGGTCTCCTCGGAGGAAAAGTGATGTCTACACTTTGAAAGGTGCTTTTCTCCCCCCCTCATGTCTTCCATGTGAATCCAAGCAAGATGGAATATATATATGGGGAAAGGTCTTTTATTCTGTTTTCTGCTTCAGTGATTTTCTGCTGCACCCAAGGAAGAGGGGCCTGCTGGAGCAGCCATCCCTCTTTTCCCAGACCTCCAGTGAAAAACACTCCTTTGGTGCTCCCAGCAGGATGCTCTGTCAATGGCCTCTCTCATCCCCCCTTCCCCAAATCCCCTCCAGCTTTCCAAGGTGCAGCACTGCAGGACGTGCAGGATAAAATGCACGTTGGGAGCTCACGGCTCAGCTGAAGGAGAACAAAAAACCCCTCCGAGACCCCGATTTATTTTTACACTCCCTGGGCCGAGCGGGTATTTCTCGATCATGTTCTCGTTGAGCCTCTCCGAAATCCTGGCAGGCTGGAAATGATCCTGAATCACGTCTCCAAGACAACAAGGAGAATTCTTCCCCGGCATAATAAACGTAGGAACCAGCAGAGCTGCTCTTTAGATGAGCACCCTGAATTTAGGATAAGAATCCATTTAGGTATTTCGGAAAAGGAAGAGTTCAGGACTCATCGCCTTTTTCCTTTGGGTCACCTTGTCGTTCCAAGGAAGCAGCAGAAGGATTTCATCCCAGCGGGGCACACGCCTGGCTTGTTGGTATTCTTGCCCAGAATAGCTTGCAGCACTGACAGAGCTCATCTGTGTTAAATCAGCCCTTAGAAAATATCCCTGCTCGGAATCTCGGGGAAGATGGTCCCTTGACACGGGTCTGAGAGCAAAGAGTGAAAGCCTTTGCCTGTCACAGCCCCCACACCGCTCAGTCCAGCGTTAAAAAGCACATTTGTGACCTTGTACCACATAAAGAAAATGGAAACCCCTCTCTCTGCCTGCCTTCCTGGCCCACTTCTCCCCAGCCATTACTGGGTTTTGTAACTATCTTTCAAAAAGGGAAAATAATCTAATATTCAACATTGCCCAGAGAAGCTGTGGCTGCCCCTGGATCCCTGAAAGTGTCCAAGGCCAAACAGGATGGGGCTTGGAGCAACCTGGGCTGGTGGAAGGTGTCCCTACCCAAGGCTGGATGAGCATTAAGTTCCAACCCAAACCATTCCATGATTCTATAACCAGCTGCACAACGTCCAGTTTATCATCAGGAAACTCTAAAGAAAAACTTGAGCCTTTTATCTAGAAATAATAAGGCCAAAATGATGTATTACAGACTACCAAAGCAAAGATATATAGAGAGATATATAGAGAGAAATAGAAAAATAGATACATTTGCATGCAAATACAGAGGAGCTTGGGAGTCCCTTTGCCAGAAACAACTTGTGTGATAAAAATCACATTAAATCATGGAATATCCAGAGTGGGAAGGGATCCACAAGGATCACTGAAGTCCAGTTCCTGCTCCTGAACAGGACAGCCCCAAATGCATCCAGGCTACCAAGACACAAGAGTCACAAATCTGAAGAGGGAAGTTTGGAAAAGTAAAAACAGAGGGAGGGATTCAGTTCCCACATGGGACAGGGAGCCAGCTGGCCCTTTGCTCCAAAGGCACCTGCAACACCTTCTGCTCCAGGCTGGAAGGCATGCAGTGGTTATGGGGGAAGCCCACCAAGCCAAGGCCCAGAGCCCACAGACAACAGGTCTGTCCTTTCCAGTGGGGAACAGCAGGCACAGGACATCAGTGCAACGTGCTCCTGCACTAAACAACCCAGGAGGGAACCAAGGGATGGGGGGTTACCCTTAACCAAAGGAAAACCTATCAGAGGAGCCTCCTTGACCAAGCCTGAGAACAGAGAGAAAATCTAGATTGTTGTCCCCTGCTCTGCCTTTTACTGGTCAAACAGCACTGAGTGCCAACGCCCCACGGCCCTGACACCTCTGGCTGCTACATCTCGAAACCAAGCTCAGAAACTCCAGCAGAAGACAAGCCCAACAGCAGCAGGTCTCCTTCCTGTGTCACCAGTGTTTCACTGCAGAAAGGAGCTCCCTTCTCATCCAGGGCTCTCTCTAAGCTTGAGGTTTTTGGCTTCAACACCAATTTTAACTTAAACAGCACCAAGTGCCTGGTGCAAATTCTCTGGGCCAGTCACCCACAGGTGAAAGGATTTGTCTTTACGTGTTAAGCATCCCTGTGCCCTGTCACAGCAAACCCCCCTCTCCACAGCAAACCCTCCGTGCCCCAGTGCCACCCCGACCCCGCAGGAGCAGCAGAGCTCGTACTTGCCTCAAACGTGACAAAGTCATCAAACTCATCAGGACAGGTCGGGGTTTCCTCCTCGGGGGTATATCCCATATCATACAGCTGGCTGTCGGGATCTGCAGAGGGAAAGAAGCACAGAGTCGGAATCACCAAGAGGAAATCTGCACCCTCGAGCCAAGGATGGCTTTGGGAGGCACGAGAGCAGCGGGACAGGAATTTCCACCTGCATGCAGCGGTGCCTTCAGCCTTCAGTAAGGACCTCTGCTTCCAGGCATTCCACCACCACCTCGGGTGGAAGGCCACGCGTTTGGCTTCTCCCTGGAGTAAGTCCTAGGAGGCCCCTTGCTGCTCCCAAGAGGCCAGCACCTGGATTCATCCCTACCCATCCATGCTCTCCCTTCCTTTCCCTGCCTTCTCCCCTATCTCCGTTTCCTGCATCCTCTTATTCTTCTCCCAGAAGGCTCTAATCCTGCTGTGGGCAGGGAACGCATGAGATGTATGTGTGACAGCCAAGTACCATGGGAACGGCGGGGAGAGCAGGCGGCTCCGGAGCCTTCCCCAGCTCCTCCCGTGGCCACACACACCAGGAGCATCCGCACAGGCCGACGGCGAAACAGGAGGTGTTCAGGGAGATATCTTTAAAATATATTCCTCCTCCCACGCCCCCAAGCAGCATCTGCAGCAGAGCATCCGAGAGCCCTTGCAGCCAGGAAGGGAGCGTGAATTCCCCGCGCTCCCTCAAGCAACAGCTAATGCCCCATCCGGCACACGACCTAGATCCTGGGCTGCAAACACCGAATCAGGCTCAGATGCTGCAGTCCCAAAATAAATAGCAGGCTCAAACCCACACGCCTCGGAGCTGTGATGGTTGCAGCAGGAGGTTTGTCTGCTTGTCGATACACTCGGCTGGGCACGGGGAGTGTTCTGTCAGCGTTCCCTGGGAAGGTCGGCACACGGACGGATTTGGGGAGGGAAAGGGGGCTGCTTTCTGCATCCTTCAGCCTGGTGACTTCCTAGCAGGATGGCAGCCCAGCCAAGGCAAACAGCTCCCAGCTCGAGGTCACACAAAGCACACGACACTGCAGCTGCCCCCAGGACTATGCCAGCCTCCCCCGGGGGGATATTCCCTACAGGGGCACAGACAGAGCTCCTGCTTCAAATCCACCTCCTGGTACATTTTTCATTAAGGAATCATAGCAGTCATTTCATATATCTAATACAAAGTCAAGGGATCAGGAGTTATTCGATGTGCTGGGGGGGTTCACCTGGAGAGCAGAAGGCTTTGAGGAGACCTGAGAGCCCCTTCCAGGGCCTAAAGGGGCTCCAGGAGAGCTGGAGAGGGACTGGGGACAAGGGATGGAGGGACAGGACAAGGGACAATGGCTTCCCATTGCAGGAGGGCAGGGTTAGATGGGATATTGGGAAGAAATTGTTTCCTGTGAGGGTGGGCAGGCCCTGGCACAGGTTGCCCAGAGAAGCTGTGGCTGCCCCTGGATCCCTGGAAGTGTCCAAGGCCAGGTTGGATGGGGCTTGGAGCAACCTGGGCTGGTGGAAGGTGTCCCTGCCCATGGCAGGGGGTGGAATGGGATGGTCTTTAAGGTCCCCCCACAAGCCACCCTGTGCTGGGATTCTCTGATTAGGGCACAGGACAGAGTAAGAAGTCAGGCCCAAAGCAACAGCCCTCCCACCCAAACACCCCAAACACCATCCCTGGGGCCTCTCTCAGCTGAACATTAAATGCAGAGTCAGTGACCCAGGAGATACTGGAGCCACCAACCCAGAAGGTTCCATGGGGGTGGGAGAAGCTGAAAAGTGCACCAAGAAATGAGCCCCCTCCCGAGCTGGGTCTGGGGCTCCCAGGGGGAGGCCATGGATCAGCTGCAGGAATAAACCACACTGCTTTTCCAGCAGCCAGCACCCAGTGCTGTGCTCCACAGCAAGTGCAGGGTCAGGCCTGCAGCAGATGGAAGGTGCCCTTGATCACCATTTATGACACCAATATCTGCTGCTCTCCCACTGCTGGCACCATGGAATTGCTGCTGCTCCGAGCTCTGTTTCCAGCTGCTGGGGCTCCTGCTCCCCTCAACCAGAGCAAGGCCATGGGACACACATGGAAATGCTGCTGGCTGAGCACCCTGCTCAGGGCAAGGCCACCTCCTATCCTAACTAATGGTGTTAGCACTGAAGGATCTTGGACTTGATGATCCTGGAGGTCTTTTCCAGCCTTAATGATTCCATGATCTGAAGATGGTATTGTCTCTCTTCTCAAGTGTCCCCCTGTCCACACCTGCACAGCTCCACCATGAGTCTGAGCCTACAATCAGGACTTTTCCCATTAGTTATCCTGGGATTTGGGCCTCCCTGCTGGCACCAGGGAGGACCAAGGGGATGGGGACAGCGACCTGCTTGGTGCAAAGCTATGGGAGCACCTCGGTGGGTCGCACCAAGAGGAGCCTTTGCCCAAATCTGGGGGCAAAACCAAATGGTGCTCCTGAAAGGCAACCCAAGTCACACCACCCAGAGAGGACAGCCAGCCACATCTCCTGCCAACCACCACACACAGGCAGTGCCCACCTCCAGAGACGTGGCTGTGATGTGCAAAGGAGCATCCAAGGATCGGGATCAGCTCACTGGGATGCAGGCTGCAGGCACACTGCCCTGGTCCTGTGCCAGCCAGGGCTCTGCCCTGTGGCATGTCCCCCAGCAGGAGCTCTGGGGACAGCTCTGCTCCCCACAGCCCCCGGGCACGCCCTGGCACAGCCCAAATCCTTCATCTGCAGCACATCTGAGCCCACAGCGGGAGCCTGACCTCACACCTCTGCCAGGCATGGATGGGCAACCCAGCCAGCCTTCCCAGTGCCCACCCTGCCAGGCTACCTCCAGTGATCCTGGTGGCACCCCATGACAGCCCAGGGAACCACAGGGCACCCCAAAGGCACAGGCTGCTCCCTTCTGCTTATTCCCTATCATTTCTTTTCCTCCCCCTCTGAGCAGACACACAAACACTTCCTACTCCTCCAAAGACACAGATAGAGATATTTATTCCCCTCCTTCCTTCCAAAGGGGCTTGGAAAGGGAGGATTTTCAGTCAAGCAAAGGCTTCCCTTTGGAATCAGGGATATAAAACACGGGCAGAGCACACAAACAGCTCCTGCCATCACCTCCTTCCTGCCCAGCTCCTGCTTAAACTGAGGGATCCTGGAGCCTTCCCAGCCCTTTGTGGGAATGCAAAGGATGGGGATGAACATGAGCCTGGTTGCTCCATCTGCGTGCAGAGCACTCAACCCAAAGAGGGGGGGGGTCTCTGTGTGGGCTGGGCCTATTTTTACAGCAAATTCCACTGTAAAATCAAGAGAAGGCCATCTCAGAGGTCACTGCACCCTCGCTGGTGGCACGGCCAGCAGAAGCCATGCCCAGGAACCAGCACTCGGTGTTTCCACCTCCCCACGCTCCAGCACCACGTCAGAGAGCAAAGACAAACATCCCCACAAACAAAAGGTTGACTTTTCTGCTGGATTCGTTCCCTCCCCCTCCCAAAAAGCCATATGGTGCTTTGTGTATAGGGAGAGTTGCCATGGAGAGCCTGCCTGCGAGTCTGCCAGCACAATAGGCTGCATTAAGCTTTCAAATTCCTGGCCAGAAGAGCCAAAAAGTTCCTGGAGCCAAAAAATCTGAGACCTTCGGTGCTCAAGTGGCACTTCCCATGTGAAGAGCACTGTCCCCAGGTGCATGTGGTGACAGCTGGAGGGTCTCACTGTTGTTTTCTCCCCCTCACTGCACTAAGAGAGCAGGGGAGGGCTGTGGACCACCAGCAGCAGCATTGCCCAGCCTCTCACGGCACAGGATGAGCTCAAATCCTCACGTTCCCTCTGCTCTGCCCCTTGGACATCAAAGCCAAATCCCGGCTGACATTCTGCTCCTCTTCACATTCCCTTCTCCATGCCCCTCACAACACAAAGCATCCTCCCCTCACGCTCATCCTTGATTTACACTGAGGTTGGAAAAGTCCTCAAAGATCAAGTCCAACCATTTCCACAGCACTGCCAAGGCCACCACCAGCCCATGTCCCCAAGTGCCACTTCCACAGGGCTTTTAAATCCCTCCAGGGATGGGGACTCCACCTCTGCCCTGGGCAGCTGGGCCAGGGCCTGACCACCCTTTCCATGAAGAAATTTCCCCAGTATCAACCTAAACCTTCCCTGGCACAACTTGAGGCTGTTTCCTCTTGTCCTGTCCCTTGTTCCCTGGGAGCAGAGCCCGACCCCCATCTGGGGGACCTTCTCACTCTCTTCAGCTCCCTGGCAGGAGCCAGGTGGAGGTCAAGCTCTGTTCCCAGGGAGCAAGGGACAGGACATGGGGAAAGGGCCTCAAGTTGTGCCAGGGAAGGTTTAGGGTTAAACTAAGGTTGGATACTGGGAAAATTTCTTCCCTGAAAGCGTTGTCCAGCCCTGGCACAGCTGCCCAGGTGGAGTCCCCATCCCTGCAGGGATTTAAAAGCCATGTGGATGTGGCCCTTGGGGACATGATTTAGTGTTGGCCTTGGCAGTGCTGGGGGAAAGGTTGGACTTGATCTTAGAGGGCTTTTCCAATCTTAATGATTCCACGATTCTGTGATTCCATGATCTCCATCTGAACCCATCTGCCATTGCTGGACCATTGCCTCTCAACTCTTACATCTCTGCAAGCCAAAGGCAACCTCTGCCCTGTATCCACAGAGCCTCCAGAGCCCGTGGCCAGCTCTGAGGAGCAGCAGTGCCCACAGCAGGGACACATCCAGCCTCATGGACATCTCTCCAGGATGTTTGGCACACACACAGCTGGAGAGCAACAGGACAGGTCCTGGGCTGTCTGTGGGGCTGGATGAGTGCTAAGCTCTGGCAGCGACCAGAGAGACCTCTTCGATGTCCTGCTGTGCTCCAGAGGGCTCAGGGGTGCTGGAGTCACCTGTGCTCTCCAAGAAACCCTCAGGAACAGCAGCCCTGGGAGACAACAGGCACCCGAAAGAACAGATTGTAAAAATCTGCTTTCAGAAGGCAGGATTGCAGTGAAAAGGCACCTTGAGTGAAGAGCTGTGGGGACAGTAGTGACACACGGGTCAGACAGAGCCAGTTTTATCAGCTTCATATAGGAATGACCTAGAAAAACAGCCTTTCAGGAGAATTTAAGTCATCTGCCAACACACGTTGTACACGCTGCTGAGAGCCCCAGAGCCACAAACTCCAGTGATTCCAACAGGATGGGTGAGGTGAGCTAACAGACCTGAGCTACTCAGTGTGGGAACAAGGCTTGGCACCTGCTTGGAGGGCACGAAATAAACCAGACCCCAAACCAGGCACAGCAAAGTCACGGTGGGCTTAAGGGAGGGCAGCTGATACAAACTGAGCTCCCTTACTGGGAATGCTGCAGGAAAGCAAGGGGGTAAAAGACTCAAGCCCAGTATTTAAACCTTACAGGAATTTTGGGGGATGTTGTATCCAGAGCAGAGACACAGGGGAAGCCACTGTCCTGTATTCCCAGAGGCCGCTCGGGATCTTGAGCTTTCACCGAAGCTCACGGTGTTACCCCTGTGGGATAAAGGCAGCCCCACTCCACTCATCCACCCTTTTCCTTCCCCACAGTGACCCAGGGATACTTCCAGAACCTGATGCTCACACAAAGGAGCTGGAAAGAGCAGCTTTCCGCCCTCTGCTTTTCCCGTAGCTCAACCTGCCCCAGGGATGGGCACACGGACCAGGAGCACCTCCTGAAAACCATCACTTTCCAACTCCAAACAGCACAAGGGGCTGAGCGAGCAGCAGCCCAGGCTCCCGAGGAGGCAGTGGCAGAATTAAGGTTGCTTACACAACCCTCAGCACAGCCCCCTCGGCTAATGCGCCTCAGCAGTCCCTCGTTCCCTGAATATCACTGCTCGTGGATTGGGACTTATCACACATTCCTTTTGATCCCCCTCCTACAGCACAGGCCCTCGAGCCTCGTTCAGACACACCATCTGAAGGCAGCGTGGAAAGAATTAACTTGGTGGTATCCAAGCACTTTGGGAGCATAAATCCAGCTGCCTCCACCTCATCTCGGGGACCAGCTGGGCATTGCTGTCCCCGCTGTGGCAACAGATCCGGGACAGGAACCCATCACCAACACATGGAAGTTGGGGCTGACCAACATATGGGTCCTCCTTTTTAATTCTCAGCAAGCTGAGTGGCCTTTCCAGTGTGTGGTGGCCACCCAGACCAGCTCAAATTCCTCCACACTTGTGTGAGCCGGGAGCAAAGGCTCAGTGCTGGCGGTGTGGGAGACAAGGAGCGGGTTGTGGCCACCAGCAAGCGGCTCAGAGCCACTCTGTGATGCACCAGCACAAAGGGCCAAGTGACTGAGCCTCCAAAATAGCACAAGCTGCTGGTGAGGAGACCTCCTGATGTCCTCCAGCTCCTTCACTCTAGCTTCTACCTCCAAAACTCCATGCTTCTGGAAACAAAGCTGGATTTTGCAGCCAACAGCTTTATCACGGAATCATTACGGTTGGAAAAGCCCTCTAAGCTCATCAAATCCAACCATTATCCCAGCACTGCCAAGGCCACTGCTAAACCATGTCCCTAAATTCCCTGTTCTGGGAAGAGACTGAGGCAGGACTTCCCGAAAGAGCTTATGGGACTATGGAAACAGCAGAACGTTCAAACTCAGCTTCCCAGAGCACACTCAGAGCAGACACAACCTTTGGGACATCCAGCAGCCCCTCTCTTGTCGGGGGTCTGAGTACCCTGGAATACTCTCCAAGATGCCCCACACCCAGCCTGCCTCATGCAGGAGCTCACAGAAGACAAGTGGCACCTTCTGGGTTAGATGGTCCCACAAGCAAACAAAATTAAAGAGAATCCTAGCTCAGGAGCTCAAGTGGACCAGAGATTTTGAAATCCCAGATAACACCAGGCAGTTTCTCAGCCCGCTGAGATCACTCCCATCAGCTGGGAACGGCTGCATGGCACCACCCCACCACAAAGCCTTCCAGCTCCAGCTCGAAGCTCCCACATGCAGGAATCAGGACAACACTTAAAACCAGTTCAATCCTATCCAGCTCAGAGCTCTGTGCCTGAGAAATGCTCTCCATGTCCTCTCCTTCACTCATGGCTAAATATTCTCAGAGCAATCCCCGTGGATCCAGGCACAGCTCCCAGACCCACACTCTGGATATGGGTGTTAAAAGAAGCCGTTCAACACCTACAGCGCTTGCAAATCAACACACAGGCATCAGGATTTGTCATTCAGGTCTTCCTTGCCATTTCTGCCCCCCAGCTAGCCACAGCCACAGTTAATGCAGAGCTCTTTCCAAAGCCATCACCGAGCCCTGGAAGCAGTTTGGATCAGAACCACCCACCTGGTGAGGTGGAGGCTGGGCAGTGAGTGTCCACACACCACCTCCAGCCAAGGCTCTGACCTCAACAGGTAAAGCTGCAAAATCAGTAACAGAGACTAAACACAGTTATTTATAAAACCTCTGATCTCAGGCTTGCCTGCCAGGTCCTCACCAGGACCCCGCCTGAGTTTAGGGGAAATTGGGGAAAGAAAATATGAAAGAGAAGAGACATTAAAATACACCTGCAGGAAGAACCCTTCCCAATTTGGATTTCACAGTTCTGAGCCATCTCTTGGACATTATGATCCTGCTGCTCCAAAACGTCCTGTGCATTACAGGGAGCATTGAGCAGCCAGTTTGCCCTCCTGTTCTGGACACAGTAGAGCAGTTTGGATCCCTGTCCTCCAAAGCCCCTCCAAAGCTATGCAGATTAACAGGAAAATGCTCCCAAAGGCTCATGGTTGAACCCCCTTCCCTGTTTCTCCCCCTAACTCCCAACATTGCCAGAAAACCCCTTTGAAACAGAGTCAATCCATGCCCCATGTGGCACTGAAGGAGAGAGGAGCTGCAATTTTTAAAGTGCTTTTGCCCCAACTGGTTCTGTAAAAGCAACGGCCCAAAGGAAAACAAAGTCATGGAGGGGGGGAGTTTCCAATGAAACTGGGTTTTAATCCTTTTTGCAGCTGTTATTTGTGCCTGGCCACTCCCCTGCAGGTGGAAGGAAGACCAGGAGGAGTGAGACTCTTCAATCCAGAGTACGAGAGCCCTGAGAAGGGAACGGAAGGGCTGAGAGGTTACAAACAGAACTGTTAAGGTTGGAAAAAAACCTCTCAGAGCATCCAGTCCAAGCATGGAAACACAGTCCATGCCCTTGCCCAGGTCCTATGGCCTCAACAGGAGTGTTTTTACTAGAAGTTCTCACATAATCTCTGCTGAATTCTCTGTAACAATTAATTAATTACTAAAACTTCCTATTGCCTCATTAGCAGGAGTCCTACCCATCCCAAGGAGAAATAAGCTGTCCAGTGCTCAGAGCTTTACAGGAGCAGTCAGATGTATGAGCTTGGAAAAGATGATCATCAAGGAGAAAGACATCGAGGGACACATGAACCAGCCCAGGAGGGGACACAGCTCGGCACAGGCACAAGGGGATGGAGATGAAGTGAGCTGTGGTCAGCCAGAACCACCGGGGAATTGGGAAAATTGGGTTTTCCCAAAGTGGGGATGCCCACCGGAGCTGTCCTGCCTGCTGCTCACCCAGCCCAGCCCAGCGGCTCCACAACTAGGACTGATTTCCTGGGAAACCTTTATCACACACAGCCTCTCCCATCCAAGAGAAGGACCAGGAAACGCTCTGAAGAAATGAGCTTTCGCCACATCCATCTGTCAAGGTGTCACGGGGTACACTCACTACAGTCACCAGCCCCCAGGCTGTGACAGAGCCCAGAGGAGTCAGTCATGGGTGAGTCATTAACCCTTCCTTAATAACTCCAGATTGACTGGATTCCTAAGGAGAAGAGGGCTGACAGCTCTGCCTTCCCTGCTGCTGCAGGGGCAGGACATTGGGCTTTCCCTCACCTGAGCTGGGGCAGCCAACCCTCCTGATCCACCAGGTGTTCCTGGTGAGGAGGCAGGAGACATTCCCACCTTCCTGAGCTGAGCATTAACAATCCCTCCCTCCAGAGCTAACATCCAAACCTGAGAAATCAAAACAGGCAGAGCCGAAACCACCCCCCCCACGCCCATCTGGAGCCACCAGCCCAGCCCAGCCTCCTCCCACGCACTCCCCAAACCGCAGGCGAGCCCAGCTCCCAAAAGTATTCACAGCAACAGATGTGGAAGAAAACAGCTCCCTCCCGGCTCAGAAAGTGAAACCTGTGATGGAGAAACACTGAGGCAGCAGATGGATGATGAGAAACGTTTATTATTTAACAGCAGTTGCCTTTGTTTTCTCTTTAGTCATCATATCCATACAAGAGTGTGCTAAGAACTGCTCCCGGGCTCCAATAAAACACTCCTCCTTATTTTCACAGTGACCATTTTCCCAGGAAAACAGGTAGTCCCAGCAGTGGGTTTTCTGCCCCTTTCCCAGAAAAATTCGCTTTCTTTTGGCCATCTAACTTAAGCCTTTCGTTTGCAATTTAAACTCACCCCAGCTTGCCTCTATCAGGATTAAGTTACGATCTGAGGCTCTAAAAGCCACAGGATTCCTTTGTTTCGGGACACATGGAAGTCCCTCTGCTCTGTCACTTGCTGTGATTTCCAGGAGATGTGGCCACACAGCAAAGCTTTCCCTCCCAGTGGAATGGTGAACCAACAGTGATGCTCTGGGGCTTTGGCCCCACGTTTAACCCCAGAGAGGCAGCTCTGCAGTGTTATGAACCGGGATTTCCCGGGACTGAGGACGGATTTTGGACCTGTTACGCTCCGTGACAGTGACATGGACACCGCAGGATTTTTTGGCGTGTGCTCCAGAACATTCACAGAGCAGGAATTCTCCAAAGGGGAGGGATTCCCACGCCAATCTCCCAGTCCCTGGCCCCCTGGGGCTGCCGAGCCTTCACAGCACGTCTGAGTAATTCCTTGCTGTTCTCATCCCAGAGCTGCAGCCCACGGACACACAGCTCTTCCACCACTTCTGCGCCTCTCCCAAAAGTAGGTCAATGCAGTGTGTCATCTGCCAGGCTGTTTTTGGGAAGGCAACGCTCCCTCCCAGCCATGGCACACGTGGAGCAGGGCAGCCTCCCCCCGTGGAACCCTTCACCCAGCTGCCCAGGTCAGAAACTCAATAAAAACAAGCGCTGATGTCAATTAAAAGAGAAATAATGCAAACTAAAAGAATGCTACAGCGAGCCAGAAGTGCCCCCCCCCATTAGCATCCCAGTGCTTTCCCCAGCATATTATTATTAAATAAAGCCTATTAATGGCAGGATTTGATGATCTTAAAGGTCTTTTCCAATCTAAACAATTCTATGTCTACATTATAGCAGAAACAGTGACTTAAAAGAGCTGGAGGGTGATGTGAGCTGTGGGTCTGCAGGTCTCACTGCTGAGGAGCAGCTCCACACTCCCAGCAATTGCTCCCGCTTCCAAAGGGAATAAAAGTTATCCTTGCTCATCCAAACCTCCCTGCTCCCACTGCCATGGGGAAGAGGCCTGTAGAAAGGATTCACCTGGATGATCCTGGCAGCTGAAAGGCTGCAGAGAAAGTTTTACACACACTGTGCAGCATTTTGAGGCTCCTGGGAGCAGAAGAGGGACTTTTCTTCTCCAAGGACACAGCGTGATGTGGGCTGGAGGAAGGGAACAACCACCCCTGTGTCCCCTGCCCTGGGGCTGCCTCCTGTGCCCTTCCCTCACCTGGAACAGCCTCCAGTTGGTCTGGATTCACACCTGCTTAGTTCTCCTTCTGTTTGCCCCTTCATGCAGAGGACCTTCATCCCACCCTCACCCCCTCATGCCCTGAGACCAGGCCCTCACAGGAGTGTCCCAGATGTGCCTCTCCTGTTAGGAGAGGGATGGAGAGAGACCTGAGGCCATTCTGACCAGAGGACATCCCCAAAGCAGCTCGTCTCCATCACACACTGGTGTCTGCAGTCCTAACTCCCCATGTCCTGTGAGCTGGGAGAGATACAGAGACTCAATAGAACCACAGAATCACAGAACCAGTTAGGTTGGAAAAGACCTCCAAGCTCACTGAGTCCACCCTGTGCCCAATCCCCACCTTGTCCCCCAGCCCAGAGCACTGAGTGCCACATCCAGCAATTCCTTGGACACCTCCAGGGATGGGGACTCCACCACTGCCCTGGGCAGCCTCTTCCAATGCCTGACCACCCTTTCCAGGAAGAAATTCCTGCTGATGTCCAACCCCAACCTCCCCTGGCACAACTTGAGGCTGTTTCCTCTCGTCCTGTCCCTTGTTCCCTGGGAGCAGAGCCTGGATCCACCCTCCTGCCAGGGAGCTGGACAGAGTGAGAAGGTCTCCCCTGAGCCTCCTTTTCTCCAGGCTAAACAACCCTCACACATTTTCATGGACAGGCCCAGTGGTTTCCAACACAAGCCTTTAAGTGCCACTATTTCAAGGCAAAAAACCCCCAAATTTAGTACATCCAAGTAAGGTTTGGCTGCTCCTGCCCCTGGCAGAAGAGGGCACAGACAAGCACGTGGACCCCAAACTTGACAAGCACATTCATGGTTCTATGAGCAACCCTGCACCACAGGGATGAGCAGAATTCTGATCTACAAAGAACAGCGGGGGATTATGGTTTTTTTGGGTTTTTTTTTCAATTATACATATAAATTTTAAAGCTACACTTCAATCCCCCCTTTCAGGAGCAGAATTAATGCTCATCGTTATAAACTCCTTATCCCGACCTGCAGGATGTACAGCACATACATATGGATCTGCCAGAGCACATCAAGATGCAAGGTAAAATAGAAAAAAAAAAAGAAGACATAATCAGAGCAATTTGGGTTTTATTCTTGCTCATGAATCAATCCTGATTTCCCATTCACGGCAGCCCCGCTCCCTGCACACCAGCTGAACACAAAGAGGCACCCGTCCTACCTTCAGCCATGAAACGAGCTGTGTCCCTGAGCAGCAATGCTTTAGCCAGGGTTAGGAACAGGCAGGAGCAGCAGGAAGGTCTTCACTGCAGCACTGCTGCATGAATACAGGGATCAGCAGATCTGATGGGAACGTAGGAAGTGCTCAAACCGGTGCCAGATACTCACCGAGTTTAGTCAAACGTGCACACGAGCTCTGCTTCCATCTGCTAAGCCTCGGGGAAGGCTTTCCTTTTAAAAAGCAAACGCCTGGAATATTAAAACTGGGCCTGGACACCCCCACTGAGAGACTGTGCTCAGGTGTCAGCATTAGCCTGTTGCAAATACAACCATAATTCTGGCATCAGAGAGGAACAGAGACCACTGAGGATGCAGAAAACCAGCCCCAGAAATAATCACGGGATTGGGACTGGGTAAGGGAACGCAAGCTTTGGCTTTTGGAATTATCCCTGGGCAAGGGAAGCTTTCCTTTGGCGTAGCAAAAGCCATCTGCAATGCAGATTCTACAGAAGGGGGGAAGAAACCTCACACAGAGCAAACAGTGGGTTATGTTACCAGATATCCAACACCTGGAAACACTCCGTGGAGCCAGCACGGATCCATGTCCCCAGGGCAGGAGCCAGCCTGGCTGTCCCCAGGTTAAACCAAGCCACCAAGTGCTGTCCAGGAGCTCATCCAGGCCCTGTGGGCTCGGAGGTGGCACCTGAGCACCGCCAGTTCCAGAGGTGTCTCCGAGGTGCCGGATCAGCGAGCGAGCAGCAGCCACTGGGAGCAGGGAATGCCACTGCAGAGCACATGGGACAGCACAGGGATAACTCCTCGGATCTCAGCTGATGGGCAGCTCCCTCTCTTGGCTCTCAACCTTTAAGATACAACACTGACATCCTTCAGAGAGGGGCTGGGTTATGTGCTTTTCTTTCAGGAAATTCCCAAACTGACACTCAGCTTACCCAGAGATCACCAGCCATTCTGGGACACGGAATGTCAGCTGCAGGCACCAACATTGCTGGAGCTGGTAGCAATGTGAGCTCCAGGTGGGATGAGTCCCTGTGGGGCAGCAGCACTCCCGGAGTGCTGCTGCCCCACAGGGACTCATCCCACCTGGAGCTCACATTGCTGCCAGTTCCCATCAGGAACACCACAGAGCTCCAGCACAGGTTCCGGGCAGCGGGCACAGCCCCAACCCCCTGAGCCCTTCATTTGCTATCCAGCACCTGCCCCCACTGCCCCAGCTTCCCAGCTCCAGGCTTTTCCCTTCAGCCAGCCATCTGCAAGCCCAGCAAATGCCTTTTAGGGAGCTGAGCATGCTCCTCCTGCTAAAAGCCCCTTACTCAACCCCGCAGGGATCTCCCCTGGGCACAGGCTCGTTCCTTTGGCACAGTGGCTGATTCCTGATCCAGCTCCCCCAAAACTGGCACTGCCAGAGGGCCCCCCAAGCTTTGCCCCCCAGCTTGCTCCTGCCAGAGGTCTGTTGTCCCTGCAAACAGGAACTCTGTTATAGCTTCCAGATTTGAGTGTTGGCTCTGGAGCTGGATTTTCCATCTTCCCAAATCCAAAGAGCTTTTAGTTGAAGCATTTGAAAAGAAAAAAAAAAAAAAGATGTGACTATTTCCATCCTCAGGCCCTCCCCTGAGCTCATGGGCACATCCAGTCCTCAGTGGATGCACTGTCTGCTCTCAGTGCACAGGGGCCCCTTTGTTCAGGGATCAGAAGCCAAGGATGGGTGAGGCTGGGAGCTTCAGGAATGCACCTTCCCCCTCCTGGCACGCTGGTCTCTTCAACTGACTGCCACCAACAGCACTTCCCCATGTGCAGGGGGTACACCTCCCAGAGCCCACTCCCAGTGGGTTTTTCTCTGGAAGACAGATGTTACAGATGTTTCAGCTCAGAGCATGTGTGTGAATGACACAACTTATTCATCACTCTCCTGGAGCTGCAGTGAGAGCAGAGGAGATGTTCAGGATGTCCTACTGAATGGTGAGAGGCAGCTGTGGAAAAAACAGGTGTCTGAAGCTTAAAAAGGTTTTAAATACCCTGGCAAGGAAAGGAATCTGCTCGTGAGCACAGCCCTTGCTGTGTGTTTGCCTCCAGCTGTGCCTGTTACAGCCCATCCCTCCTGTTTGCCACTGAATCCCCCTCTGTTCCTGCATCCAACTCGTGATGACCAGAGCTGCTCTTTGGTCCAGAACCTTGGCTTCAACTTACAGACACCCCCTCAGTCCCCCAGGTCAGCTCCTTGCTCTACAAACAGGCACCTTACTCCGGGTCTGAGTTTTCCAGGTGGCTGGAATACAATCCCTCATAGCTGTTTCTCCCCGAGGAGACCCCTGTGAGCTGGAGCTCCTGAACATGGCAACTCCAGCAGTCACACTGGCTCCCTCCCTGCTTCCCTTCCCTGCACACTGGGAGGAGGTCCCATTGGATCTCCCTGATTGTAGCCAGATGCACCAGGTCTTCCTCTGGTTGTGGATTCCCCAGACATCAAACATCTTATCTGCCCTTGTAAACCATGTTCTAGAACATACTCTCCTTCATTACTGCCTCCACTACATTAGCAGTTTCTCAAGTTTTACACTGCAAGGCTGTAAAATGCCACTTTTCAGAGTTATTTCTCAAGCTGCCAGTGTTTGATCCCCAGTTCCCCCCTCTGCTTTGCTGCTCACACATTGCACGGCTGGCCAGCCATCCAACCATCCCCACAAACTTTAAAAGCAGGCAAACCCCAGGTTTCATGGAGCAGGGGAGGGCAAGGGAGCCCCAGCAGCCACACACCCCCAACGAGCACGAAGGGCTGGGACACAGCTGGCTGTGAGGAGCTGAACCTGTCCCTGTCCCAGCAGCTTCTCTGTCCCCATGGTCCCTTCTCGGGGCTGGACCTAAAAACTGAGCCCAGGGGCCCCAGAGCCACAGGCTCACCACGTCCCACAGCAGGGACACCCCCTGGAAGCACTCCAGTGGCCATCACACCAGCACACACTGCAGGCACAAATACCTATGTGAGGACCACGTTTTCCCACTCAGTCTTCACTCTGGGAAGAGCAGAAGGTAAGGCAGCCCCAGCTGGCTAAAAACTCTCATTCAAACCTCAAATCCAGCTTCTGCAGCAGGCAAGACACTTTGCTCTTCCCCCCTCATGGTCACAATTACCTGGCCAGACAGATTATAGCAGCAAAGAGAACAGAAATGGTTCATGGCAGTGGAGAGGTGACACTTTGAGGGGCTTTGTCTGAGTGGTGTTTACTCCACACTGAGGCAGAGACAAGTGCCAGGAGTCCTGGATCAGCATCTCAGCCAGTGGGACACGCCTCAAACAGCTGGCACAGGGATGGGACTGAGTTTAGCATCCTCCCTGGATGGAAAGGCCAACAGAACACGAGAGCAGGTGTGAGAAATGCAGCTGACAAAGCAAATTTGGCTGGTTTTGTAACTGCACCTTCAGTTTGCCAGGCTGGAATTGTGAGAGCTCAAGTCACATCACAGCTACTCTGCTGCAGGGAGTCTCCATGGGAGGGGGAGAGGGAGAGGAGAGTGGAGCATCTCCAGAAACAAACCCTTACCTGCATTAAGACAGACACTGAGAGCTGCAATCTGACATCAGCTCTCACTTCCATGACTGACCAAAGAATACAGAACACCAAGAAATCCTGCAGAAGTCTCTTTGGCTAAAAATAGAGCCAGCTAATTAACCAAACCTTGTTAAAAGGGACACCCAGCAGCAAGCACGACCTCTGCTTTCTTTACAAATGGATGATCAATATTGACTGTTCTCAACAGCAAATCCTTGAGATCACTCCAACGTGAGCAGCTGCTCAGCTGTGAACTCAAAGAACCTCCCTCCATACCCTGCCCTGGGGTTCTTTTATAACTATTTAATGTGTGATGCTTGAGAGCTCAGCCTTTCCTAACCACTGTAATAAATACATATCAATCTCTTTCAAATTTAATAAATAGAGACCTTAAAAGCTTGGTCTGGAGTTGCTTTTCCCCTTCAATTAATATAACACAATAGCAAAGCAATGAATTATTGAGGAGAAATACGAGCCTGAGCTTTCACAAACACGCTCGACTCCAATGGCAATTTATTACAAATTAATACTGGGCTGCATTTCCTCTGGTGGGAGCTGGGAATTGGTCAGGCTACACCAGCCATGGAAACTTGGGAGCTGCCATAAAACACCACAGTCCTGAGCACAAATAATAGTGGAATGGTTTGGGCTGGAAGGGACCTTAAAGCTCATCCTGTTCCACCTCCTGCCATGGGCAGGGACACAGAAATTTCAGAGAAGTATCATTTTAATTTCACAGAATATTCCAAATTGGAAGGGACAAACAAGGATCAGCGAGTCCAACTCTTAAATGAATGGTCCATAACAGGGATCAAACCCACAACGCTCTGACCAACTGAGCTCATCTCAGTTTTTAGCCCAGGTTGCTCCAAGTCCCGTCCAGCCTGGCCTTGGACACTTCCAGGGATGGGGCAGTCACAGCTCCTCTGCCCAACCTGTGCCAGGGCCTGCCCACCCTCACAAGAAATAAGTAAATAAGTAAGTAAGGTGGGGGTGGGATTGGGGAGGAGGAGGAGGGATGGACAACTGACAGAAAACAGAAGAAAACCCTGTTTTGAGGGGTTTCTACTCAAGAAACAGCACAGTTTTTGTAGGAATGATGGTTCCTTTCCCCTCTTTGCAGCTCGATGTGCTGGGCTGACAGCGTGGGGCGCGTTCACTGCTGCGTGAAGGCAAGGCTGAGGTTTCAGATAAGCATCTCTGCACAGCACTGACTATTGTGCAAGGATGTAATTCATATTTGCACATTCAAAATTACAGCTGCTCAGCAGGAAGCTTCCCACATTTCTCACACCCTGCCCTCAACAACACCGCCTGCCCCAAAATGACCCTCTAACACTCAGAGAGGAATCCCAAACTGAAAAAACAACGTCTTTTTCTGCAGCAAAGGAGTTCAAATGCCAACCAGCCAGAAAGGTATTTCACATTTCACCAAGCTATTGCTCTGGAAGCCCATCAGGAGCCATGGGGGGATTGGGACTGGCCTGTTTGAAGATCATCTGCCACTCAGTGAGTTCAAAGCTCTTGTTTAATGTGCTTCTTGCTAGAAACCATCTGAGCACATTGATCATCCAAACAGCTGGAGTGAAGGTAAATTCATTAATAAATTAGTAAATTCATGGTAAATTCCACTCTGGCAGGTGTAATGAGATGTGCAATGAGATGATCTTTCAGCTCCAACCATTCCATGATCAGTGCCCAGCATTTGGAAGGTGTTACACCCTACAGCAGACAGACACACAGACACCTCCACAGACACCTCAGCTCCTTGGTCAGAACAGCAAACCCCCCAAAAGACATAAGAGAGCAGACACCAAACCAGAAGGGATTTTCCCTCTATGTGTTTTGTTTTTTTTTCTTGGGGGGAAGGGACTTTCCTGATAAACAGGAAAACATGAACCCCCACCACAATTTCTGTACCACCTTTTTCAACTATTACTAAATGCCCCCAAACCCTCTCCCCCTTCCCCTCCACCAACACAGAGCCAGAAAACCAAACCCAGATGGTTTTCACCGAAGAGCTTGTGAGCTCAATTCACTCCTGTGGTGTTAATTTTGCACAGCAGCAAAAAAAAAAAACCTCACCTCCATTTTTGATAGCTCTGATCCCCCGATGGAAATCCTCGAAGCTGATGACTCCCAGGCCACTCGGATCCAGGTACTTTGTTAGGTCCTTTACCTGCAACCACAAAAGCAGTGTCACCTTTAGAATCCTTGGAGGAAACAGCATCTTCCACCACACCTTGTAACCAACTTCTTCCTCTTTACAGGAAAGATTTGATTAATGACAGTGAATTTCTTCAACTGACCCCAAACTGTGGCCGTTCTCCTCGAGGGGAACATAAGCAATCAATACAAAGGGGTTAATTATTACTTGGTTGGTGTTGAAACTATTGCTTAGCCTTGAAACATCAGTTTGGGCAGTGTTTCTTGCAACATATTGGTCCTGGGATCCTGGATCCTAGCAGGGATTTGTTTATTTTTATGGTTTTTTTAAAGAGGTCCTGTCTTAATTGGGAACTCAGTAATAGGCTGCCTGGCAGGAGGGCCCAATTAAGAGGATTCGGTGATAATGAACTGCTCCACGACACAAATTTAGGCCATATAATTGAAACATTTTCCCAATTAGACAATGCCTGAGGGGGAAGGAACCACGTCAGCTGGAGAGGGTTGGGATGGGGGTGCTGGAGCAGGCACACCCACAGCAAGGGGCACTGGTGAGACCTGGTGGGGACAGTCTGGGCTCTCCAAACAGAACAGGCAAAGGTTTGAGGGTAAAACCACAGGCATTCCTCACGGTCCCAAATATTCCAAAAGCATTCCTTTTGGTGCCCTTCCTTTTGGTTCCTTCCTCCTAAGCAAGCTGCCATGAGCAAAAAACTCTTTAACCACTGATGCTTCTCAAGCTCAGGCAAGCAGACCTCGATCCCTCACTTTAAGGGCTCTTGAGGCACCTTGAGCCACGTTCAGCTGAGAAATTCCAGCAGGAATCCAGGTATGAGAGGTGAGAGAAGGAATTGCACAATGCCCTCGCCCTGCCACACACATCTACTCCTCCTCCTCTGGAGCTGCTGCACAGGAGGGAGTCTCCAGGAGGGCTGCAGGGCTGGTTTGTGCAGCTCTCATGAGCACAACCTTTTGCCTCAGTTGGGTTTTGGTTTGTTCTTGGGGAAAGAGATGGTGAATCACCAAACCTCTCCTCCCATCTAAAAGGAGACTTCACCCTGAGAGCAGCCATGGTGCTCAGTGTGCCCTGCTCATCACACAGCAGCACAGTGGGGTGGGTTTGCTTTGGGTTTTGTTTTTTTAAACCCTGGTATGTGTTTCTACAGGAAAATCACATCCACACCACACTCAGAGCTGTTCATCCACGTGTCCACAGGGCTTTGAATGTTTTAGGAGCAGCAGGAGATGTCTCTGCTTTGGTCATCCCACCTCTCCACAGGAGCAGCGAGAATTCCACCATCATGGAAGAAACCACAGGGCAGAGACCATAAACCCACAGAATGATAAATATAACAAGTTGAAAGGGACCCACAAGGGTCAAAAGTCCAACTCCTGGCCCTGCACAGACACCCCAACAATCCCACCCTGTCCCTGAGAGCATTGTCCAAGCCCTCCCTGAGCTCTGGTAGCCTTGGGGCTGTGCCCACTGCCCTGGGGAGCCTGTTCAGTGCCAACCACCCTCTGGGGGAAGAACCTTTCCCTGAGATCCAACCTGAGCCTGCCCTGACACAGCTCCAGCCATTCCCTGGGGGCTGTCCCTGGACTCAAGACTGTGCCTCTGTGGGGCTGCCATGAGAGGAAATCCAAGCCCCTCATGGCTTGTCCACCTGCCAGCTGACTCCATCTCAGGTTGGACATCAGGAGGAATTTCTCCCTGGAAAGGATGGTCAGGCATTGGAAGGGGCTGCCCAGGGAGGTTTGGAGTGCCCAGCCCTGGAGGTGTCCAAGGAATGACTGGACCTGGCACTCAGTGCTCTGGGCTGGGGGACAGGGTGGGGATGGGGCACAGGGTTGGACTCGATCTCAGAGATCTCTTCCAACCTCACCTGTGACTCTGTGAATGGGAGAATACAAACACAAGCATCTCCTCCAGTTTTCTGGAGCACTTTTCTGGCAGGCAGATCACAGACCTGCTGAACTCGAAGGGCACACATCCCCTGGGGTGAGCCCCGTTAAACAAAGGTATTCCAGACCAATAAAAACAGCTCACAGGAATGTGTCAGTGCCACTTTAAAGCATCTGGCAGCTGCTTTGCTGTTCAAAAGCTGTCGCTTGGTTTGTTATCTGGGTAGGGAGATAACAGGAATGCAAGTGACATTTAATCAGACTTGATAAGCCTGTAAGGGATTATCATAATGCACACTAAATTATAGCTTCTGTGGTTTTCAGCTTCTCAGGACCACAGAAGGCTCCACAGCCTCCTGCCAGTGCCCCAGCAAGGCACCTCACCCCCAGTGGAGCTCGTGCAAGGGAGATGGGACAGCCAGGGAAGCACTCTGGTTACAGAAGAGCCACCTATACACCTGTGTATTTAAATTGGGCTGTGGGCAGGGGAAAACGAGGGGAAAAATGGTCATGAAAACTTCCCAACCTGGACATTGTGGATGTAAACAACAAAAGCCACACACACACTCAAGCCCATGGAAACGTGTCTGTGCTGATCCAAACCTGACTGTATTTGCTGTCCAGGCTTAAAATCACTGTTAACAACCAGTTGAGACACCACCCTCAGACTACTGTGAGTGGCTGCTGACACTCAGAAGAGTTCTCAACACAGAAAACAAGCACATCTGCAGTACCTGCCTGGTCCCCCCAGCCCCTGGAAGCTTTTTCTCACCCTCCCAGTACCCACAGTGATGGAGCTGGGGGTGCTGAGGGGACACCCCTGCCCAGACCCTTCACTGCCCATGAGCATCTGGACCTGCCCCACCACCTCTGGGACTGAGCTCCAGGATCTGGCTCCCTGCTCTGTACAGGTGTGTCTGCTTTCAGCTCTTCTGCACCTATTTTCTGCTTTGTCATCAACTGCCTCCCAGTTCTACCACTCAAAGTCATGGTGAGGTGCACAGAGAAACCCTTGGACCACACTCTGCTGCCTGAGGGGTCCTGCCTGCCCACTCTTCTCCTGCAAGGCAGCTGCTCCAGCTCCTTGGATATTGTAATCATGTTTCCTGCTCCCTTTCCAGTCCCCACCTCTCCTTTTGGAAGATAAAGGTGAGCACTGTACACGTTATTCAAGACATCAAGATGTTGCAGTCTTTCATTGATTAAAAGAAGCTGATAAAAAAGAGAGAGAGGGACTTTTGCCCAGGCCATGAAGGGACAGGACAGTGGGGAATGGCTTCCCACTGCCAGAGGGCAGGGTTCTGGATGGGATACTGGGGAGAAATTCTTCCCTGTGAGGGTGGGCAGGCCCTGGCACAGGTTGCCCAGAGAAGCTGTGGCTGCCCCAGCCCTGGAAGTGTCCAAGGCCAGGTTGGATGGGGCTTGGAGCAACCTGGGCTAATGGAAGGTGTCCCTGCCCATGGCAGGGGGTGGAATGAGATGAGCTTTAAAGTCCCTTCCAACCCAAACCATTCTGTGATCTTAAACAATGCCAAACACAGGTCCTTGAGACTCTGAGACCCCTCCCCAGGTCACTGCCTTGTCCACGGCCGAGCTGTCACAGCTCTGAGCTCCCACACCAGTGACAGCTCCAGCGTCTCACTCCTGGGTTGGAACTGCCAGTTTTCTCCATTTCTTCATTTTGATGTCTTAATTTTTGATGACTTAGGTTAAAACCACCACCTTATGAGGACAGCTGGGAGGAACACCAGCATTATGGCTCAAACTGCTTTAGATTAGCAAATCTGAACAGCTCTGAAGTCACAGATTTGTTTTTAGCTGAAGCCTAATCTGCAAGTGCAGAGCAGCCAAAATCACACTCCTATTAGCACAAGAACAAAAGTTAATTCTTTACCAAAATGCAACACTAAGCTCAACCCAGGCATATATGAGCCACGGTCCCAGGGAGGTTCCTGCTGTTGACCAGCAAGAAACACTCAAAATAAATAAAGAGCTTTCTTACTGTGTGTGTTTGTGGCTGGTTACAAACCCTTCTCGAAGAGCAGGCAGCTGAAACACAGAGCATTAGAGAGTCAAAGAGGATGAGGTGGTTTAAGTAGCCGACTTAAACCCTGGTGGAAACAGAGAGGTTTAAACGGCTTGAAGTGAGGCTGCCTGGGGCTGCACACAGACACGAGCCTGCTGAGGCACAACTGGCGGTGAGATGTGCCAAGGGGACCCTGTGCCAGGGACGAGGCACAGCCTGGACCAGGGGTGTTCTCCTGGTGAGGGACACGGAGCAGAGAGGTCACCTGGCAGCTCAACAACACAACAGGAGCTCCCACATCTCCTGTATCAGAGAGCCCTGCACACTCCAGGGCGTTTCCCTTTCCAAACCCCAACAATTTTGTTGCCAAAACCCCCATGTCCAACAACCCCTGGGAGCGTGTACAGCAGCACCAGACTGGAACGCCAGACTGGCCCTTGACAGCACAAAAAGAGGTTCCTTGCAGTGAAATCAGCTCCCTAAATGACCTCGAGCCCCGACAAAGCCGATGGTGACAACTCCAAATTAACACACAAAGGCTTGGCAGCCACACAGTGGAAGCCCCCCAGGGAGGTGAGGGATTCCCCAGCTGTGAGTGGCCCTGGTCAGCAGGCTGGAGGAAAAGGAAAAGGAAGCTCCAGGCCTTTCAATATTTATCCTTATGGAGGCTCCACGTCTCCACCACACAGCAGATGGATTCAGAAGCACAAAACATCCACTGTGCTTGTTTTAAGTGAGATCTCTGAAGGAAGTGAGGGCTGTGCTGGCCAGGCAACACCCTCCCTGTAACCCCTGGGCCTGCCAGCAGTTTTCCTTCATATTCTGGCAGAGATCAGGGCTGAACCAGCTCCCTAAAAGACATTCTTTCGAGGGGTGAATGAGGGTAGGAGATTTCTAGTGGCCACAGCAGGCAGGCAACCCCCAAGAAGAGCCAGTGGAGCTCAAACCCCACAGGTATCTCAGGGATTGGTGCTTCCAGCTCAGTCACAACCACATCTTGCCCTGGGCATAAGTCAGCTCCCAGTACTGCTTTAACCTACAAAGACTCTGGAAGCAAATCTGAAGGAGACAAAGAGGATCAATGAATACTGGCATATTCCTGATAAAGATCCCCATCTGCAAGCTGAGACCCCACTAAGAACTCTCGCACCTGCAGCCTCACATGTGAGCAAGGACAGATGCCTTAGCCTTGAAACTGCTCCCACCTTTCCCTGGAAAGGATTTGGCATCTGCTCTGTCTTTTGAGGAACAGGAAAAACACCAAGGTAGGTCATGGGAAAGGGGGTAAGGGTGAAGGTCTGGTCTGGTTAACAAACGACTTCCAAAAGGACCAACCACACAGATTGTGTGCAAGATGAACCCAGGGAGATGTCAGAGACCTAGAGAGCCCACAGAGCTGTCACAGAGGCACTGGGAGACCTGTCCAGGTGAGAAACAACCTGCTGGGCACTCACCCAGAGCCTGGCTGAGCTGCTGTTTGGCTGGGTGTGCTGTGGGCACTTAAATAACCAACAGGGACAGACCAGCCCAGTCAGGGAAAAATCCAGAAACCAGTAAGCCCAGCCTGGATTCTGACTGGGTGAGACAGCATGTTTATTGCTGGCTGGGCCTTCATTTTAGCCAAATCATCATCAGAACCGTTAATCACCAGAGAAGACCTTCAGCAAGGAACTTATTGCCATACTCTGACCTGATGGCAGCAGCCAGTGCTGGCTGGGGACTGCTGAGCAGCAAGAACCACATTCACATTTCACTTATTAAAATGTGTTTCTACAGAAAGGCAAAGCTTTGGCCTAGAAAGTGAGCACTGAGGCTCTCAAACCAGAGCTTTAAAGCAACTGCTCAGTGCCAGGGCAGGGACCCCACACTAGGCAGGCCTTCCAACAAGGTTGTGGTGGGCAAACAGGTTGTTCCACAGGTACATCCTGGCCAGCTCCAGTTCCTGGCCCCTCTGTCTGCACTTGGAAAGCTGGGCTGTGCACACAGGACCCCCTGACATGGCCATGCAGGTGGCCAGACAGGGACTATCCCCAAGCACAGCCCAACAGGAGCACTGCTCCTCCTTGGGGGGATGGAATGAGGACACCTTCGATCCCTGACACCTCCACAACCCCCTCCTACACACCCACACCAGCCCCTCACACTTCTTACCACCACTGCTTCCCAAGCTGTTTATTAATAGGGAATTTTTCTCTCCTGAATGGATACTGCAGGAGATGAGTAGGTTTAAGGACCTTACCCTTGTTTCTTGCCCTCCAGAAGAAGGAGAAGATGAAGGGAGGGAGGAAAGTGAGAGGAAGGTGGAGGGAAGGAAGACAGGAAAGCTCCACACTACATTAAACATCCCACAAAACAGCCTTTATTTTCTTTTTGGCCTTGAAAAAAACTGCTTAAACCACCTCTCCTCATCCCGAGTCTGTGCAGGAGAGCCTGGTTTACAAGGAGCTGTCAGCAGGCATCAGGTTTGCCTCTCATCTTCCAGTGCCAAGGGTCTCCAGATGGGATGGCACAGGAGACAGCAGGAGCAAAGCCCTGCCAGGTGCCAACACACCTTCTCCACCAGTTTACAACTTGAGGGGTGCCATGCAAAGCAGAGGACCAAAACCATCCTGCAATCCAGTGGCTCTTGGAGCTCTAAGTGTAGGAAACTCATCGAGAACCAATTCTGGGTGTCCTTGGCTGAGATGGGACATGAAAATCCACGTACCTCTCATGCAACTGTGACTACTCTCCTGTCTGCAAGAAGCTCAAATCTGCTCTGAACATCTTTTGTCTTTGGGGAGAAAACAGAAGTCACACAATCCTTGAACTCAAGTGGAGAGAAAGCCGAGTACCAAACTGGTGTAACTGTGCAGAGCTGAGAGTGGGACTCAATGATCCTTGTGGGTCCCTTCCAACTCAGCATATTCTGTGACTCTGTGAATTTATCTGAGTGGGAACAGGATAAAACCCACTCATGGTTATGCAAAAGTGGATGCAGCACCTCTACCCTCTGTGTTAAACAGAAGGGGATGAGCCAGTGATGCTCCTTTGTACCTAAAAAGTCTCTCAGGGCTAAACCCACCCTTTCAAGAAAAGGTTTATAATACCTTTAAATGCAGATGACAGAAGTCAAGACTAGTATTTTTTCACCTTTGGGTGCAAACATGCTGGGGCTTCTGAACCTCCTGCAGCCAAACACCAGAGCTGGTGTGGAACGTGCCAAAGACGCGGCTGTCCCCGCACACACAGTCCCTAAATCCAGGGGTTGCAGTGGCATCAGCTGAAATGGACTCATCCCTGCTGATGCAGCATTTATCCAGGGTAAGACCACCCGTGCCAGGTGCTGAGAGAGCATTAACACACCGACAAGCGTGAGCAAACCACGTTGCCTCACGCCACGCTGTTTCCCACGCTGCTGCCGCGGTGGGAACCACAGCTGCACCATTCCCGAAGCCAGGAACACCCTCCCCAGCACTCCCACTTCTGTGGCTTCATCATCATGAACAGCCAGGCTGAGGGGCAGGCTGATAACTCGGGATTACACTGGCTCCAGCTGCGTTTATAGGAACAGCTCAGTAATTTGTGGAAGGAGCTGGCGCTACAGAAAGCACTCAGAACCTCAAAGCAGGTTTCTATTCTGCTGCAATTACACCTAATTAAGCAACCTTTAAAACACCCCCAAGGGGCAGATCTCATTACAGGCAGCAGCCATGGTCAATTGTGAGTAAGCAGTGAAAGAGCTACATTATTTATTTCACAAGTGGCAGCACTGACCCAGAGCTGCCGCCAGAGCTTTGCTTTCCCAGCCTTTTCCAAAGCTCCAGGAGAAGATCAGCAAATGGACCATGTCTGGTCAAGTCTTTATTTAAAGGTCCTCCACAAACAACACCCAGTGAAGATTCTTTCTGCAACAACCCTCCCTAATCTTGCACAGACATCAGCTCATCTGTCCTTGCCATCCCTTCATCCCGAGGCCCCAACACTGCAGGGCCTCTGCTCTCAGTCTGCTGCTTGAAACCAAGGATCAAGATGTCTTGCTGAGGAGACAGAGAAAGACTCAGCCTGCTCTGTTCTCATCTCTTCCTGCTACAGAATAAGTAATCAAACCTGCTACTTGAGGTAGAGAAGGAATAAACCTCCTGTATTTAGGAGGAATTCTTCCTTTAGAAATAAGTCTGGAAGTATTTAAAGAATAGGAATGGGATACAGATCACCCACCAACCAAGGGGGAGAAGCCCCAGAAGTTTAACAACAAACTGAGCAAGTTCCCTGAGGGGAACAAGCTCCCTCCTTCCTTTCCTGCCTAGGAAGACCATATCCCCACCATTTAACCCATCCACTTGCCTAATAAATCCTCCTTCTCCTGTTAATCCACGACAAAGCTGCTCAGCATACCATCAACTTTTTGATTTTTGCTTCTCCCCCTGTTTTACCCCCCACCAAACTACTATTTTTCCCTTTTGGAAGGGGAAGGAAGACATTCCCAAGGCAACCTTGAGCTGAGAAGCCCAAAGCTGATCCCGAGGAGCAGGTCTCCTCCATTCCCATCCCAATGCCACTGTCTCAGAGCATCCAAAGGAAAAGGCTTTCCTTCAAACACTCAAAATTCTACAGGCAGCAGGAAAAGAGGCCAGAATATATTTTAAAGAGCTGGCAGCCACAAAAGCCTGAGGACCCACATCCTTCCTGCCCACCTCCACAAGGAACCAGGACAAATCAGTGCATCCAGCCAGGCCCTCAGTGCAGAGCACGGAGCTGAACCACAGGAGATCTTCACCACCCGAGATCACTCACATCTAGCAGTCTTTGGGGTATTTTATCTGCTGGCAAAAATTCCTCTGGTCTGTACAGGACCTTTTTGGACCAAGCCCAACAGCCCCAAGGCTTCTCTGGAGGCAGGAATAGCTCTGCTCTCACCGCAGCTTCAGGAGCCTCAATTTGTTGTATTTAAGTGTGTTCTCAAACGTCAAGAACGACATTTCCAAATTATCCCTCAATTGTTGTCACTGAAGCATAAAAACACATTTAAACAAACAACTTCAAGGATGGTTTGGAAACATTAACAGGAATATAAGTTATGCTGAAATGGTTTTAACCTAACTTTAATTGTTTGGCTCAAGTGCTCCAGATTTCCTGTCGCTCCCTAAGTGCCCCAAGGCTTCAGCAGCAACCTCTACTATAAACATTTGTTTGTTTAATGAAACTTGAAGAGTGTTCTTCCTCCACCTTCCAAACCATTGAAGCCTTTGTTTCTAGCTTTTGTTCCTCTGATGACACGGCAAACCTGTTCTCACCCCTCCAAAAACAGCTCAGGGTGACACACTTTAATCCACAGGAGGCTGGATTAAAGTCAAGAAAGAAAAGGTTTATTATTGCCAGGTTACTCCTCAGGTAAGACACACCCTCGATGTAGGCTGGACCTCCCTGAGAGAAGAGCCAAGTGCCACCAGTGCAGCCACCCCCAGGCCAGGAGCCTACGCAGGATTCAGAGCTGATCCCAACAGACAAAAAGCAGCACAACAAAGCACGCCAGGAGGTCACATTCCAAGGATTAGGCATTGCAAGATGCTGAACGTTTTTCCTGGTCTAACTTCACGTGAAGTCCCCTGCAACAAAGCCAGGTGTTTCTGTGAGGGGTTTGTTTGGTTACAGAACTGTCTGGGATTATAAAGCTGGGATGGCAGCGTTGGCTTCCAGGTCCTCCCCTCCAGGTTCAAAAGCAGCACGAAACCCCCATGGTATGACCCAGAATAAATCCTCTCACTAGCCTGGGACACTCACCCTCTCCAAAAGACAATGTACAGGCTGTAAATCAGAAAACAAGATTATAATCACAGAATGGTTTGGGTTGGAAGGGATCTTCAAGACTCATCTCATTCCACCTCCTGCCATGGGCAGGGACACCTTCCACCAGCCCAGGTTGCTCCAAGCCCCATCCAACCTGGCCTTGAACACTTCCAGGGATCCAGGGGCAGCCACAGCTTCTCTGGCCAGCCTGTGCCAGGGCCTCCCCACCCTCACAGCCAACAATTCCTTCCCAATATCCCATCTAACCCTGCCCTCTGGCAGTGGGAAGCCATTCCCTGTGTCCTGTCCCTCCATCCCTTGTCCCCAGTCCCTCTCCAGCTCTCCTGGAGCCCCTCTAGGCCCTGGCAGGGGCTCTCAGGTCTCCCTGGAGCCTTCTCTTCTCCAGGTGAACCCCCCCAGCTCTCCCAGCCTGGCTCCAGAGCAGAGGGGCTCCAGCCTTGGAGCATCTCCATGGTTTCCTCTGGAATTGCTCCAGCAGCTCCATGTCCTTCTGATGTTGAGAGCAGAGAGCTGCACCTCTCAATCTGCAAAAGCTGGGAATTTGGTGGGCACAAGGAGCCTCTTGGGCTGCAGATTTGAAGCCCAGAGGAGTGGAAAACAGAACACCTAAATATGAGAGAGCCAAGAGTGAGAGAGTTAACTCACCTCCCTCAGCCAGGCTTAGCCTGCCACAGTCAAAACTAAGTTTGCTGTAATACAAACAAGCCTGAATGAGATACCACCAAAGCATAAAGACTTATTTCATTTTTAGAGCTGCTTTAAAATATTTCCCTTTTTTTGGAACGCCTTCACCCCGCTTCAGAAAGGGTTGTTTGTGTGAAGTACACAGAGATGTGCCAGAGGGGAGAAAAGGAGCCCTGAACAGTTTAAAAGCTCAGAGGTAGATTCCTGAAGGGAGAAGAGGCTGAGATGCCACACATAATTTGGGAAGCTCAGGACTTCAGGGATTGTAAGGACTGGGCATACAAGCAACTGTGGATGCTCCACAGAGCCTGAAGAGGTGCAGCACCAAGTCCAAGAGCAAACTCCCAGTTGCACATCAAGGCTTCCAGCACCCTTCTGTTCCACACCAAAGCCTCCAGCACACCCCTTGGACCTTCCAGGGAAGGCCCCACAAACCCTGCATCTGCTCTCTGCATCCTCCCCCTGTGCCCCTGCCAGCACAGTAGTCCCACAGTTCTGAGCGGCCAGCAGAGGATTAGCGAGTTGCTGCGTCCATTTAGCAAGCACAGGAAAAAAACTTCCACGAGGATATCCAGATTTTATTTTTCCCCCAGCTGTAATGTCCTCACACACACACACAGAGTGAGCAAAGAAGAGCCACTCCCTCAGAAAAAATAAGGAATGTGGCCACACCAAAGGGAGGCAACAGACACCTTTTCATCCCTCCACACCCAAAGAAGGTGGTGAAAGCCACAATGTCCTGATCAGTTTTAAAGCCAAGGTGGGACTGAATGTTTTTGGGTTTTTTTCCATGAGGAGGAGAGTTTTGCTTTCAATACAGATATACCTTCTCCAAGGAGAAGGGCCCCTTGAGCAGCCCCTCATTTCACCATGGATTTGTTTGGGAATGTGGGACCGTGGAGCAGCTGGGGCAGCATGGAGATCCCAGCCCTGTGCCCACTGCAGTGAGGCCTCACCACTGTGCCTCCTGTCCCTGACAGCTTCTTTTCTCTAAAAACTTGTTGGTTTGGGCTTCCTGCACATTTTGCTTGAGCCCAGTTTCCTTCTGGACTCTGGCAAATGGATTTTCCACAGGGTTGTCAGCAGCCAGCTCCAGTGAGCCTTGCCAGATGACGCAGCTCCCAGCACCAGCTCCTCTCCCTCTGGCTTTCCTCCTCCTCAGGGAAGAAGAGGAAGCAGGAACAGCCTGAAAACCCCTTCCAGCAGCAGCAGTGACTCAAGTTCAACGTAACCCTACTGGCACTTCACCATGGGAGACTGTAGCACAGGGAACAGGAGCTCTCTCTTCTGGAAAACTAAGATGTGTTATTAAAAATAAATCAATTGGGAGACTACCAGGCTGCTCACCACATTCCCAAACTGAGGGACGTTCAGCCTGCAAACAAAGCTGAAAACACTCTTGGAACACCAACAGCACCACAGAACATTCCCAGAGCTGTCCCCATCCTGTTCCAGGGCCCTGGTGGCAGTGCTGGGGACACACCAGGACCCACACAGGCAGTGGTGTCATTTAACCAATCACTCAAATTGGCATCAAATACCCCTATCCCTCGACTGCTTAAGCTTCATTAGAATCACAGAATAGGAGAAGAGTGAGCAAGTTCAGCAGTTTGGTACCGCTGGTGTTTCTATGAAAAGGGGTTTTGCTGTTCCACTGGAAGGAGGCAGGGGAGAAAAGCCAAGCTCAGGGCACAGGGAGCACCAGCAGCCTCCATTCCCTCTCCTCAGCAGTCTCCACCTATCTCTCTGCTTTAAGAGCAGTTTTCAGCCTACAGAGGGGAAAGACCCTGACAAAACCCAGGGATAAAGTGCCTGGAGCAAGCCCAGGATGTTCACAGCCATAAGGAAGCCTCGTGCCAGCAGCAGAGCCCCATCCCAGACCTGCAGCTCAGCCTCACCCCCACTGAGGAAAACCCCAGTGGAGCCACAGAACCACGACAGCAGTGCACCATGGAAAGATCTGCTGCCACTCACAGTGATTTGAGCTCAGCTTAACCTCCCTTTGAGCCTGCTTTCCTTCTGCAGAGCAAGCACCATCCACTCCAGCTCAGCAGTAGTGGCACTTTGGGAGGAAATTGTCCCCCTGGCTCTCTTTGGTCATGTTCCTCCTCTTCCCTCCACCCCACAACTCACACAAACACTAACAGTTTACTCTGCCCCACTCCAACTCCAGCAAAGCCTCTACAGAGAAAGGGAAACAGCATCACAAACCAAATTTCTGCACAACACTGAATCATGCAGAAAAGCCAAGCTGGCATTTCCACTGCCCCTTGGCAGCTTCAGGGCTCTTCCTTGGGCTTGGATGTTTTGGGATCCCAAAACAAGGTTTATGCCAGGTACCACTGATATCAACTGGGACTCCCCTACTCACACAGAGGCTGAGCTCCCTTTCAGCCCATCGGTATCTTCCTGCTATCAAGCACATCAAGGGCCTCCAACATAAGGACACGGAGCTGGAGTGATTCCAGAGGAGCCCATGGAGATGCTCCAAGGCTGGAGCCCCTCTGCTCTGGAGCCAGGCTGGGAGAGCTGGGGGGGTTCACCTGAAGAAGAGAAGGCTCCAGGAAGACCTGAGAGCCCCTGCCAGGGCCTAAAGGGGCTCCAGGAGAGCTGGAGAGGGACTGGGGACAAGGGATGGAGGGACAGGACAAGGGGCAATGGCTTCCCACTGCCAGAGGGCAGGGTTAGATGGGATATTGGGAAGGAATTGTTGGCTGTGAGGGTGGGCAGGCCCTGGCACAGGTTGCCCAGAGAAGCTGTGGCTGCCCCTGGATCCCTGGAAGTGTCCAAGGCCAGGTTGGATGGGGCTTGGAGCACCCTGGGCTGGTGGAAGGTGTCCCTGCCCATGGCAGGGGGTGGAACTGGATGGTTTCTAAGGTCCCTTTAACCCCAAGTGTTCTGTGATTCTAAGCACAAACACACAAAGATATTAACAGTGATTCTGAGAGCAGCCTCATGAAATCCTTGATGCCTCTCCCACTGGGTTCAGTTCCAGACCTGTCTCTGCTGGGAAGCCCCAGGCCTGGACCTACAGCATCAGCCTTCAGCACCACCCCACAGGAGGGAAGGGGACAGAAAGATGTCATGACTTTAAAGTGGAAAACAAAGGCTGAGAGGAGCTCTGGGGGCTCTGCTGGACATGGGACAACTAGGAAACCATGACTGTCCTGCAGACTTGGCTGGGCTAGTTCAGCAAACAGCTGTACTGCAGATGTCCCAAAAAACCTCATTAGAGAAGCAGCTCCAGGAAGGTCAGTACAGCACCCAGACCTGCATTGTGCTCTGAGAGGGGGTGGGAATGTTTTGGCAAGTGGGACAGTCATTTTAAGTACAAAACACACAACTCCCCGAGGACAAATTCACCTTCTGTGGTGACAGGTACCTCTCACAAGGGGAGCACAGTAGCAGGACCTGAAATTACCTTCTAATCCTATCCCATCCCTGTCACCGAGCCCTCTGGCCAAGCCTCTGCCCCATCCCAAACTGGCACTGCATGCCCTGACCACAGAGTGTCAGGAAAACGTGCCAGTGGAGAAGCTCAGCTGCTTCTGAGGAGAAGCAGGCCCAGGACAGTGCCCATCCCGTGCTGGGGCACCTCCAGCCCTGGGGGCAGTTCTGGGACCCCCAGATAAGAAAGACACTGAGGGGCTGGAGCGTGTGCAGGGAAGGGAATGGAGCTGGGAAGGGGCTGAGGGAGCTGGGGGGGCTCAGCCTGGAGAAAAGGAGGCTCAGGGGGGACCTTCTCACTCTCTGTAATTTCTTGACAGGAGGGGGGAGCCAGGTCAGGTCGGGCTCTGCTCCCAGGGAACAGGGACAGGACAAGGGAAAACAGCCTCAAGTTGCACCAAGGGAAGTTTATATTGAATTTTGGGGAAATTTCTTCCCTGACAGGGTGGTCAGGCATTGGCACAGCTGCCCAGGGCAGTGGTGGACTCCCCATCTCTGGAGGGATTTAAAAGCCCTGTGGATGTGGCATTTGGGGACATGGGCTGGTGGTGGCCTTGGCAGTGCTGGAGGAGCAGTTACTTGGTGATCTCAGAGGTCCTTTCCAATCCGAACAGTTCCGTGACACTCAGCTCCCCAGAACCAGTCTGGCAGCATTGCACCAACATTTTCCACGGGTGTCTGAATTTACACAAACAAGCAGAGGGAACAGCTGGAACTGCTCACCCTGAGCTCACAGAGAGGAACCAGCACCAGGAACCAGGAACACAAGCAGGATTACAAAAGGATGGAGCCAGGCCTGAGGAACAGGCAGAAACAAGCCACAGTCCACTGCCATCCCACTGCCATCCCACTGCCAGCAGCTTCCTGGTCTTGGAAACTCGACTGTCCCAGAGGGAGAGGGACAGTTGAGAGTGGCCCAGCAGAAGCAGCTCACCCTGTCCAAGCAGAGCTGTGGCTGATGGGGAGCCATTTGTTTTGCAAAAATCCAAAGCCAGGAAGAAAAGAAAAGCAAAGCAGCCCCTGGGTTCAAAGTGGATCGTTCATCTGACAACAGGCAGCAAATAAAAGTCAAAACGAGAATGAAATTCAGAGAAATTATGTAGGCAGTTGTAATGATTATCAATTACTAGCTGGACTGAGTTATGTAACAGTATCAGCAGCTTGGGAAAGCTTTGGGAGAGGGCCCTGTGAGCAACAGCAGGTCAAAACGACTCTGAAAGAGCCCAATCGCTGTGTTGTGGCGCACTATCATATTCCAGTAACTTAATTATGATGACCCCAATCCAATTTTTATTAGTCACAGGCTAAGAAAATACACTGCTCCTGAAAAGGGAGGAAACTTCTTGTGAAACTACCTCTATCTGCTCTCAGCACTTAAAGGGGGTTTTTAAAAGAGGATGTGTGACTTTTACACAGCCAGAAGGTGAAAGGATGTAAAGGGAGGAAATGGACATAAATTGAAAGAGATTTAGATGAGGTATTAGGGAGAACTTTTCCACTGTGAGGGTGGGCAGGCCCTGGCACAGGTTGCCCAGAGAAGCTGTGGCTGCCCCTGGATCCCTGGAAGTGTCCAAGGCCAGGTTGCACAGGGCTTGGAGCAACCTGGGCTGGTGGAAGTGTCCCTGCCCATGGCAGGGGGTGGAATGAGAGGGGCTTGAAGGTCCATTCCAAACTCAACACTGAAAACCCTTTGAGAAGGGCTCCTGACCCAGCCTGTGGCAGAGCTCACCCAGTACAAACCAGTCTCCCAGCTGGAGATCACTGGATGCTGCATCCACACCCCAAATCCTAGAAATCCCACATTTGCTCCCTTACCCACAAGACTTGCCAACTCTGCAAAGGTGGAACTGATGCTTTTTCCTTCTTCTGAGTAAAGAATGTTTCTTTATTTGCAGAAATGATCTCAAATTTCAGAGGAACACATCTAACCTTCAAAAATAAATCACAGAATCATGGAATGGTTTGGGTCAGAAGGGACCTTAAAGATCATCCAGTTCCACCCCTTGCCATGGGCAGGGACACCTTCCAAGCCCAGGTTGCTCCAAACCCATGCAACCTGGCCTTGGACACTTCCAGGGATGGGGCAGCCACAGCTTCTCTGGGCAACCTGTGCCAGGGCCTCCCCACCCTCACAGCCAACAATTCCTTCCCAGTATCCCATCTATCCCTGCCCTCTTGTCAGTGGGAAGCCATTCCCCCTTGTCCTGTCGCATCCGAAGTCCCTCTCCCAAAAATCAACACCCCTCTCTGCATTCGCTGCATTCCCCATCTGAAGCAGAAAGGAGGAATAAAAAAGTTTCATTTAATAAACCGGTCGCTGGGATAAAATTACCACCACCAGGCTCCTGCCAGCCCACACAGACAAACCATGCCTTTGAGTATTCACAGCCCTGGCAGCCCCCATCCCAATCCCGCCGGGATCAGCCATCAATCCGATTACAGCCACAAACCCTATGAAAGTGTCACCCGAGATGTGCCTGTGGAATGAGCCCTCCCAGCCCTCCCCACCGCTCCCAGGGGGGGCAAACGCCCTCAAGTTGCTTAAAGCCAAGACCCAGCAGGAGCAGCAAAAACCCGGGAGCAGGGAAATCCATCTCTTCCTTCGGAGTCTTTGGGATATTTGTAAGCGAGTCAAGCGAGCTGAAAGAGGAATTTGCAAACCGGCAACCACCTCACCCGAAATTACACGAAATATGTTGGCTTGGAAGCGTTTTCCTCTCCGAGGGAGAGAGAAAAAACTCCTGTCTTGGAGCTCCTGCAGCACAGACACGTTATTAATGGTGGTAAAAGCCCTTTGAAGAGGGAGGAGGAGGAGGGAGGCTGAGCCCAGCCCAGCCCTGGGTGTGGGTGAGGAAAGGGCTCCCACCCCAACCCCCAAAAGCCACAAACTCACTGCCATAAATTTCTGTGGGGAAAAACTGGGCCCTTGGTCCAAGCAAGCCAAATATTTCAGATCTGTTGCCCTCCCAAAGCACACGTGGGTGTCCACAGGCCAGAGGGGAGCAGGAAAAGCAAGCCTGGATTCACCATGGGGGGGTTGCCACTAAAACCCTTTTAGTTTGACACTACACAAACTTCACAAGTAATCGCTGGATCTTTAAGTTGTTCTATTTAAAAACAAAAATCAACTCCAAGATCATCTGCAGCTGCTGTCTGGGGCAGCCTCTGCTACCCCAAAGATGGTGCCAGGCTGGACACCTCCTTGAGAAGGGGGTGGGGAGGTCAGAAAAGTCCACCAAACCTGCTAAAAACCTTCCGAGGAAAAGTTAAAAGCCGAATACAGAGAGCTCAGCTGAGGATTAGCTGAGCAGGGCTGAGAAAGGCTGGTGCTGGGACAGGTACTTGGGGGATGTAAGTGTTAAAGAAAGCGAAATAAATCACATTGAGACAAAGCTCGAACTGCTCAAGAGGAAAAAAAAGGCTGAGGATCTCTGGGAGCACAGAGGGCAGAGCTGCCACTGAGCCTGGAGACTTTGGAAGTGGGTTAGACAAACTCTGGGAGTTCTCTTAATTGAGCCGAGGCAGCGAGATCATGTGGTACAAGAGGCTTTTCCTCCTCCAATTGTCTTTTAGATCAAAACAAAACGGAAAAACAACCCGAAGGTGCCAGCAGGATGCTCCTCCTCAGCCTCACAACGAATCCACTCTGCTCTGAGCCTGCATTCTTAGGTAGTGATAAATCCAGTGAGAAAAGGCTTGGGCTTCATCACCTCAATCACACAGATACAGTGCAGTGGTACAGCAGGCAAGACACATAAAATTAAATTTCAGAATAAAAATGGAAAATAAAAATGATTGCATGGTGGCCCTTAAATTCTGTGTAACCCACAGGACTGCAACACAAACCTCTTCCTGCTCTATAAGGTGACATAAAAGGTAAATCAAGCGTGAATCCACCTCCCTCCTCACTGCTTAAGCCAACCCTACTCCATCCCTATGTACCAGCCAGGTGCTGCAGCACAGTCAGTGGCTCCAGGGAACATGAAATCCCGGGGAAAAGCAGGGATAAAGGGAAGCAAAAGGAGACGATAAAAATACCACACCATTAGAAGCTGCCTCACGTGTAAGTGAACGGATCAAGGGGGGTTGCACGAAAAAAATCAAGTTGTCCTCAAGAAAAGTCAAGTTTTCCTCACAACCTTTCCATCCCAGATCTTGTTTGCAAGTCCCCAGAGCACAGCACGGGTCCATGAGAGCTTTTCAAGTGGCAAAATATTCTCTGTTTGACAAACCATCCTCCCGTTAGAGATTGTGGAGGAGCATCAGGAGGCTCCCCTATCTCCGGTGTCAGCCCCAGCACCATCCTCTCCACACACCTGGGAAGATGAAGGTACTGGCAACAGCCTCAATCCCTATCAACTGATATCACTTCAGAGAAAAACAAACTGCCTTCAGATCCCCATGCCTGGATCTCCTCTACCCCAGCCCGGCACCTCCCTGCCAAGACCACAACCACGGAGCTCAACAACCCAAGCTACTCATGCCAACAAAACCAACCCAACTCCAGTTTTTCTCCCTGTGAAGAGGGGGGAAAAAAAAAATATAAAAAATCCACAATCACATCATGTTTATGGAATAAATGCCAGCTGGTCCCTTCCCTTTGACATTTAGCTAATAATTGTTCCAGCCAAACAACCTGACAGCTCAGTAGCCCATGAATGCCTCTGGTGTTTTACTGAGCGCTAAAGACAACACTTGCTGCTCTCTGGCTCCTCATCCATGTGGTTATACACACACACACAGAGCTCTCCTTAACCCTTCAGCCCTCTCCAGCCCTCAGCAATCATCAGCAGGATGTGACCACTCCTTCAGTTCAGCCGTTTTTTCCACCACGAACCTTCCACGAACCCACCCTGGGGGCAGCAGCCAGGATGGAGGGGAGAAGAAAAGGAAGCAGGTACGACCTCCTCCTCCTCCTCCTCCTCCTCCTGTTAGAAGAGAGACAGCAAGAGGACTGGAATTTGTGCCTCATTAACTCCCTGCTGATCCCTACAGATACTTTTGTAATTATCCAGCCAGCCATCAAACCCTGGCCCCTCTATTACAAGTATCCCAGCTCCATTGTAGCACAACCTTCATTTATACCTTGAAGCTCCTCTTTAGTAACTTTAACACCATTTTACCCACTGGTGACATTCCTCCCCTTTAACTTTTACCTGAGCTGGATCTCCATTTCTCAAAAGACCCCTTTGGGGCCTAAATTACAGCTGTTTCAAACAAAATAAGTCAAGAAACCTCCCCAGAACTCCTCCCTTTATTACTCTGCACATGAGGGGAGTGTTAGGTTGGATCTCAGGGAAAGGTTCTTCCCCCAGAGGGTGGTTGGCACTGAACAGGCTCCCCAGGGCAGTGGGCACAGCCCCAAGGCTGCCAGAGCTCCAGGAGGTTTTGGACAATGCTCTCAGGCACATGGTGGGATTGTTGGGGTATCCTGTGCAAGGCCAGGAGTTGGATTTGATGCTCCTTGTGGGTCCCTTCTGACTCAGGATACTCCATCATCTGCTGGGAGCTTACAGATCCCATCACCAACCCCCTCCTCCTTCTCCCTCAGTGCCTCCTCACACTCTTCTAAGCTGCAAACTCACACCAAGTCTTCTTGAACACACAGTTCACCACAAACATCACTTTTCCTGTTTTGCCAAGCCTTTGCAACAGCCCCCGAGGGTGCCTGTACCTGCTGGCTCAGCTGTTGTCCCATCAACCTCCCCAAGGTGCTCAGCACTGGCCGTGCTGAGACTCAGCTGTTCTGCACTCCCAGAGCTGGCCATGCCAGTCTCTCGCTGAAGAGAAAGGCGTTTAAAAAGCGTATTATGTCTCAGCATCACCGGTAGCTGTGCTCAGGGGGAAGGAAGAAGCAACTTTAAAGGGCCAGCCAAGGCCAGGAGCCTGCAGACAGCCCTTCCCAGATGGGTCCACCGGGACAGAGCTCCCAGCGGCACAACAGCTCCCTGCACACCCTGCTCAGTTCAGGAGCGACATTAACACCTTGCAGTCACTCCTCGGGCCACGATCTCGGAGTGCTCTACAGGCTCAGTGTGGGAGCTGTGGCACAATTCCCACCGGCACCGACAGCACCGGAGCCACCTGCCGTGTTCCCTGCCACGCACACGCCGTCTGCTGCCCTCCCTGCCCGCGTCCTTGGGCTCTCCACGCTCAGGCAGAGGCACACGGAGCTCAACGGTGCCCTGGGGAGGTGCCACCGGTGCCACCGGGTCCCGGAGCCACGGGCAGGGTCCGGGAGCCTCCGCACGGACCGACCGCTTCTGCTTCCCATGCTGGAACAGCAGCGGGCACAGCGGGCACAGCAGGGTGGTGCTTTGTCCAGCACAAAGCCTCTCTCACCTGGCAGAGGCAGGAGCGAACTCCCCCACAAAAAGTACCTGTAATCGTGCCGCGGGTCTGCCAGCAATGCCTTCTGCACACGCAGTGCCCTCGCCAACAACAAAGAAGTTGTCTATCTCCGCTTTACAGAGCTATTTCCTGAAATAAATGCCTCTGATTTATCTTAAAGAGGTGTTTTCAGCACGAGATAAAAAGCCCTCCTCCAGCAAAACCCTCCTTTCACACATGATTTGCTTTGTCATGGCACTTAAACACACACGCTACGGCTGGAGGATGAGAGCAGCTCTGGCCAGGCACAGGGAAACTTCACAGCGATACCTGCACGCCTTAAAAAAAATAAATCCTTTTTCCTGGTAGCGATGCCAGCACAGGCCAATGAATAAAATACCAACAAATCCATCCCCATCCCAAGGTGTGCTGCCAGAGCTCGCTCCATTTTGGGTCATACCAGGCAGCTTCAAGTTACATTGCATCTCGTCTGCTGCAGGGAAACACAAGCTCGCCGGCGTACAAAGCAGCAGAAAGAGGGCAAAAAATACACATTCAGGCTGTCAAAGCTGGAATACGCGAGGTAGCATAGAATCGCGGAACGGTTTGGGCTGGAAGGGACCTTAAAGATCACCTAATTCCAACCTCCCGCCGTGAGCAGGGATGTGACACCCATAAGGTATTACCGAGGTGATCCACAACCAGTGCAGTGCCAGCAGGGCACCCCTGGCAATGAGGGGGCACGGGGCGGCCCCAGATCCCGGGATCTCACCACTGCCCAGACAAATCCGAACGCGTTAATGATGGAGAACAAAGAGGGGACGCAGCTCCCAGCGGCACTGCCGGGATGCTGTTCCCAGCGGACTGGGAGCTGGAAAACGGGAGCTCCAGTTTCTCCTGGATGCAGGAGGCACAGAGGGAGCCATTCGGGCCCACGCGTGCCCTTCACCTGCGACGGCAGCGGGGCGGGCGGTGCAGACGATGCCCTTGCGGACATCAGAGGCTCCTCCGAGGGCCGGAGCCACGGACACGAGCCACCATCACCACCAGCGGCGGGACCACCGGCCCCCCGGAACAGTAGCCCCGATGGGTGATGCCCAGCGCAGTGCCCAGGCCGGGGGCAGCGGGGTGTGCCGTGCCCGGGTGGTCGCAGCCCGGAGCTCACCTGCTCGGCCCCGTAGGCCGTGGCGAACTGCACGAACTCCTCCACCCGCACGAAGCCGTCGCCGTCGCGGTCCAGGGCGTCGAAGACGGGCCGGAGGCGCGGCTCCTCGTCCGGCGGGGGCTCGGCGGGGCTCCCCGGGGCCGGGCTGCCCCCGGGCTCCCCCGGGCACCAGGGCGGCGGCCCCGGGCCGGCCCCGGAGGGCTCAAGTGCCCAGAGGTCCAGCTCCGGTTCCAGCTCCGGTTCCAGCTCCAGCTCCGGCTCCAGTTCCAGCTCCGGCTCCAGCTCCAGGTCCGGGTCCGGCTCCGTCTCTGGCTCCACGTCCAGCTCCGGCTCGGGCCCCGGTCCCGGCCCCCGGGGCAGCGGGGGCTCGGTGCCCGGCGGACGCGGCTCCATGTTCACCGGCGGCGCTGCCCCCCCGCCGCCGCCCGCCCCGGGCCATGCCCCGCGGCCATACCCCGCTCACATCGGGGCGGTGCCGGCGCGGTCCCCGCGGCACACACGGCTTTGTGCGAGGAGCCCGGCCCCGGGGGCGGCCCCGCCGGTCTCGCCCCGCCCGGGGACGCGGCTGCTGCGGGGGCCGGGGATGGGGGAAGCGGCGGCGCCGAGAAACAACCCCGGTGCCCGCCCGCCCGCGCCGCCGCCCGGGGCCGCCCGCGGAGAACCGCCAGATCCAGCCCGGCCGCGCCGCAGTAGCCGGGGAGGTGACGTCACTCGCCTGCCGGTGCGTCCCGCCCCGCCGCGGCGCGAGCCCGTGAGGAGGCCACGCCCCTCCCCCGGCTCGTGCGCGGCGGGGGCGGGGCCGGCGGGAGGGGCGGGGCCACGCAGGGCCAGCACGTGGGAGCGGGACCCCGAACCCCCGGGAACACCGCGAACCGGACCCCGAACCCCCGGCACACCGCGAACCGGACCCCGAACAGCCCGGGAACACCGCGAACCGGACCCCGAACCCCCGGGAACACCGCGAACCGGACCCCGAACCCCCGGGAACACCGCGAACCGGACCCCGAACCCCCCGGGGACACCGCGAACCGGACCCCGAACTCCCCGGGAACACCGCGAACCGGACCCTGAACCCCCGGGGACACCGCGAACTGGACCCCCGAACCCCCCCGGGAATACCACGAACCGGACCCCGAACCCCCCCCGGGAACACCGCGAACCGGACCCCGAACCCCCCCGGGAACACCGCGAACTGGACCCCCGAACCCCCCCGGGGGTGAAGTGCGAACCGGGACTCCCGAACCCTTCCGTGGATGAACGGTCCGTGCATCGGGAACCCCAAACCTCTGCAGGGGGTAACTGTGAACCGAGCCCCCTGAACCCCTCCGGGGCGGCACCGTGCACCGGGGTGTCTGAACAACTCCGGGGGGAATCGTGCACCTGGATCCCCATGGCCCTCCCGGGAGTGAACCGTGAATCAGGATGGCCAAACCCCTCCAGGGAAGGCATCGTGCTCTGGGACCCCCAACTCCTCCGGGGGGATGAACCATGCACCAGGACTCCCAGCCCTGTCTGGTGAGGGGCACTGGGACACAGCTGGAACCACCTCTTGGATTAATGCCCAGATTCAGGGCTCACAGCCCTGTGGGTTCAGTCAGCTGGCGATTTCTGCTGGAGCACTGGGATGACCCCACCAATGCACCCGTGAACTGGCTGAGCAGGTGGAATTACAGCCCCTGGGTATAATTAGCAGCAAACCTGATGAGCAAGAGAATCTCCAGCCACAGTGACCCTGCCCAGGCCATGGATGTGTGTGATGGCTCAGGATGAGCCTGGTTGGGCCACAATGTGTCCCCCCAGCATGGCTTTCCCAAAGCTTCACAGCTTGAGCTGGAGTTCAGCAGCATCTCTGTCCAATCAGTCCAGTGCTGGGAAGGATGGAAACCTCCACTCCAAATCCTTTTCCTCATCGTAGCCATTTCCAAAGATAAGCAGGGCAGGAGGGGGCTCCTTTGTCAGTCCCACAGCTGCTCTCCCTGGAAGACACCTGCCTAAACCACTCCCTGCAAAATCCGCTGGGCATCCAAACTCCCAGTTTCCAGATAGCTCGAGCAGCCAGGGATCCTGCCTGCACAGGGCTGGGCAGGGAGATCAGGTCTGGTAGTGGGACCAGTGGTTTTCCCCTCTCCCTCAGGACCCAACACCAGGACCAGTCCCCAGGGCAGGCTGAAGTTCAGAGAGAAGTCACAGCTCAGGGTGCAAATTCTTTATTCGTGGCCTGGAGGAAGGAGCAGAACCTGGCAAGTTTACAATCAAGTAGGAAATACAATTAAGTGGGGAAACAAGCTTCATGGAATTCAGAGTGAGGCTAAAAACCGCCTTCAGGAGCAGGAGGCTGCATGGGAGCAGTGTGTGCCCCCAGGGTGCTGGCACCCCAGTCCTCTGGGAGGAGCTGCCTTCACACCAACTCTGCTCCTGGGAGAGGGGCATCTCAGCTGCATCCACGGCAGCCTTCAGGATGCCCCCTCTGCACCACTGGAGGGGATGAGGCCACTTCCCCCTGCCAGCTCCTGCTGCAAAGGCAGGGCTGGTCCCACCACATTGGGTGGTTCTGACCCCAGGTGAGCTGAGCTACTTCCCCCCTCCCTCAAAGGAGCTGCTGCTGGGGGTCCTGGGCAGTTCTCAGGCTGAGATGGGGGGAGAAGAGGATGGATATCCCAGGGGGCACTGCCTAGGACTTGGGAAAGGCCAGGAGAGCGGCTCAGAGGGACACAAAGGGACAGTGACCGTCACAGCCCCACCCCTTGCGCTGTCCCTGCAGCCTCAGCCACAGCAGCTCAGAAGACAGTCAAGGCACAGGATGGGGGTGGGACTGGACCCACCCAGGAACCCCTGAGCTCTGTCCCCCAGGCAGACACGGGGCTGGCAGTGTCACCACCACCAGTGGCCACCCAGAGGCCATGGCCGTGGGCACCTGCTCTGGGAGAGGCGTCACCCCGAGGTGTCCCAGCGCAGCTTCAGTCACGTCTGTCCCTCGGTCAGTCCCACGCTGTCCATCACTGGGGTTGGTTTGCTCCTGCAGACCAGAAACCTGCAAGGGAGGGTGGAGGTGGGGACAGAGCCCTGCCCTGCCCCGCCAGGCCTGGCTCATGGGGGCTCCCGGGTGGGACACAGGCAGGGGAGATGGGAAGGAAGGAGACCCCTTTCCCTGACAGGCTGGGGGGAACATATACAAGGAGGAGGCTGTTGTGACTCTCCGTGCCCAGTCCTGCTGCTGGGGCACAGAAAAAGGGACATCATGTTGCTCTGGGGGACACTCAGAGATGTCTGGACAAGCACCCAGTGGGAATGACAAGAAACACCACGGCACAATGCAGGCTCAAAGGAAAAACTGAGCAAGTTCTCCTGCCCTTCTCAAGTCATCCCTAGGAGTGTCCATGAGGTCACCATACCCACTGCCATGGCAGCCATGCAGGTAGAGAATCATGGAATTGTTTAGGTTGGAAAAGCTCTCTGAGATCATTAAGTCCAACTGCTCTCCAAGCACTGCCAAGGCCACCACTAGCCCATGTCCCCAAGTGCCACATCCACATGAGCTTTTAAATCCTTCCAGGGATGGGAACTCCACCACTGCCCTGAGCAGCTGGGCCAGGGCCTGATCACCCTGTCAGTGAAAAAAATTCCCAATATTCAATATAAACCTCCCTTGGTGCAACTTGAGGCTGTTTCCCCTTGTCCTGTCCCTTGTTCCCTGGGAGCAGAGCCTGATCCACCCCCAGCTCCCCCTCCTGTCAGAGAGTTGTAGAAAGCAAGAAGGTCCCTCCTGAGCCTCCTTTTCTCCAGGCTGAGCCCCCCCAGCTGTTCCTCATCAGACTTGTGCTCTGTTCCACAGGGAAGGTGTTTCCCTGAGGACCCTGCTCCGCCCCCCGGGGGGAAATGCACGTCACCTAGAGTTTAGCAGAGGATGAGGCAATACCCAGCAAGGCAGAGAAGCTGTTGGCAGAGGTAAGCCAGCTGCCACCATCCACAACCAGGGTGGTTCCTGTCACGTAGGAGGACAGGGGGCTGGCCAGGTACAGGCTGCTGTGGGCAATCTCCGTCTTGTTCCCCGGGCGCTGCAGGGGGATCGTGTCAAACAGGCTCGAGTCCTCAGCAAACTTCCCACCTAAAAGCAACAGAAAATAGTCAGCTTGGACCGTGGGAGCACCTGTCCATCACCATGGCCTGCCAGGTACTGCAGCACTGCCTGTGGGGCTTGTTGAGTGCTGCAGGGAACGGGGATGAGATCCTGGGACAGCCCTGGGGACACAAACCTGAGGAGAGCTAAAGGAGGGGAGCTCAGGCCCAGCAGTGGGGTTTGTACTGACACAGCAAGCTCAGCAAAGGACCTGAGAGCTTCAGAATCACAGAATGGTCTGGGTTCAAAGGGACTTTAAAGCTCACCCTATTCCAACACCCTGCCATGGGCAGGGACACCTTCCACCAGCCCAGGTTGCTCCAAAAGCCCCCTCCAACCTGGCCTTGGACACTTCCAGGGATCCAGGGGCAGCCACAGCTTCTCTGGGCAACCTGTGCCAGGGCCTCCCCACCCTCACAGCCAAGAATTTCTTCCCAATATCCCATCTAACCCTGCCCTCTGGCAGTGGGAAGCCATTCCCCCTTGTCCTGTCACTCTGTGACCTTGTCCCCAGTCCCTCTCCAGCTCTCCTGGAGCCTCTTTAGGCCCTGGCAGGGGCTCTCAGGTCTCCCTGGAGCCTTCTCTTCTCCAGGTGAACCCCCCCAGCTCTCCCAGCCTGGCTCCAGAGCAGAGGGGCTCCAGCCCTCAGGACCATCCTCAGTGGCCTCCTCTGGACTCACTCCAACAGTTCCATGTTTTTCTCAGCCTCCAGGGATGCACCACCACCCCACTGACAGACTACAAGAGCCAAACCATCAAGATCAGGCAAGGCTGAGTTTTGGGGAAGCACCTTCCATCATGGCATCAGAGAGCACAAAAAGATGCCACTCAAGGGACAAAACAGTGCCCTGGGAGGTACCAGGATTGTGGAAAGGGACGTGCCTTGCCCAGCAGCAACACCCCACGAGCTGTGTGGCAGTGGGGGTGGCCCTGGTACCCTCCCAGGGAGGTGCCAGGCAGGGATGGGAGCCCAGGTTGCCTCACCCAGTCGCCGGAAGCCCTCGGTGCCCGTGATGGGTCCCGGGGCCAAGCTGTTCACGCGGATGTTGTTGGGTCCCCACTCCACAGCCAGGTGACGGGTCATGGCATCTGGGCAGGGATTACAACAGCAGTGAGAGAGGGGGAGCAGGGCATTCCAGTCACTGTTTTACTGGGGGGTGGGAGGCAGGCAAAAAGAAGACTCTGGCTGAGAATAAAGGATGCTTGGGGGGAGGAAGAGCCTCATCCCAAACCCAGGCATGCAGTAACCACACCCATTCACACTCGCCCCTCCTCAGGACATCTTCCCATCCCAACATTTGGGGAAGAACTGGCTTCTTTATTGGCCCCACACAACTCAGAGGCCCAGCAAAGAGCACTGAGGTACCTATAGCAGCCTTGGCAGCCCCGGCATGCACCTGCAGGGCCTGCCCTCGGTAGCTCAGGGTGGCTGTGATGTTAACGATGACCCCGCCGTGGTCCTGGGGAAGGAAAGGAGATGTGGAGTTAGGGAACAGCACAAAGGGGGGGAGGACAGCAGAGCTGGGCTACGAGGGACAGTCACCCATGGACACTGCCAAACCATCACTGGGGCAGCTCTGTCCACCCAGCCTCAGAGCTGGGGCAGTCAGAGGAGCCCTGCCAGGAAGGTGGGACATGCAGGGAACAAGGAAAGGCCAAGAGAAAGCAAAAGAGCTGGAGAAGGAGCAGTAGGTCACAGCTTTTTCAGGTGGCAGAGTATGGAAAGGTGCTGCAGCAGCCAAAGGCCCAGGGCAAGGCAAGGACAAGCAGGATTCCCAGGTCATGGCTGGGATCCCTGGAAGGGAAGGCAATGGATCTGCACAGGCTGGGTGGCAGAAGCCCAGCAGCACGGTCCTGAGTACACGGTTGCTGTGCTCCCTTGTGCTCTCCACGCTTCCCTGAATTCCTCAGGAGCACAGCATGGCTTGACACCACCCCCTACCTACCAGAGCCTCTCCTCCGAGTCCCCCCGAGTCCCACTTACCCGGAAATATTTCTCAAAGAGGACTTTGGAGGTGTTGAAGGTGCCAATGGTGTCGATGTCCATCACTGTCTTGAAGGCGTTGAAGGACAAGGCACTGGCTGGGCACAGGAAGTTTCCTGCAGCACCTGAACAGCAGGAACAGTCAGAAGGAGGCCAGGAGAGATCCCACAGGTTCAGGGCAATTCTCTGACACAGAGGGCAAGGGATACTGTCTGGATAGACTGGCGAGCACGTGGGGACAGCCCTGATATGGGGATGCACTGGTGGCTCCAGCAGCACAGCCAGCCCGAGGGTGCAGGGGAAGCAGGGATGACCCAATCCAGGGATGCCCACGCAGGAACATGCCCTTCCCAGCAGCAAGCCTGTCCCAAATCCTCCCCCTGCCCACTCCATCCTCACCGTTGATGAGGATGTCGATCCTCTTGAACTCCTTCAGTGCCTCATCCACAGCTGCCACGATGGTCTGGGGCTGCCTCACATCTACGGACAGAGGCAGGCACTGCTGCCCTGTGGCTGCCACCAGCTTTTTTGAGGCCTGCAAGGATAAAAAGAGACTTCAGAAGCTTTCTGGGACCCTCTTCTTCAGCAGGGGTTGGACCCAGACCTTGTATCAGGTGAGCACAAAGCCGGGGAGGAGCACACAGCAAACAGTGTGGGCAGGGGAGAGACCTGCCTGGACATGGCCAGCTCCTGCCTGGCAGCAGCCTGGGAGCCCTGGGGTGGACTGGGAAAGCTCCTGCACATCATGGATGTTGGGCTGGCCCTGAGGCTACAGCTGGCTAAGCCCAGTTATCTTTGTGGCCTGCCATGGACACAGCACATCCCAGGACACATCTCTGCAGGGCGAGTACAAAGGTTGGACCCCAACGAGGCGTTTCTGGTATGAGCACAGCCATCATTAACCTTTAGATCCAAAAAGTCAGTGGGCAAAAGGGCAAAGGCAGAGCAGGAAGGTGTCAGCTGTGAAAGGGGCCAGCTCTGCAGCTCAGGGTTTGCCACAAGCCACCCCCGAGGCTCGTTAAGAAAGTGATTTTCCTTAGCAAATGAAGCACAACACTCAGTAACACTCCAGCTCCCTGCTTGGACTCCTTGGGCCCCTCTGTGAGAGGCTCTGAGTCCCAACAACCCCCTGGTGCACTGAGCACCAGCAGCCCCAGCCCGTGACCCCTGAGCACTAAAACCTGCTGGGCTTTGCAGCTTTTTCTGGCATGAGCATAGAGGAATGTGAAATCACAGCAGATCACACCTGCACCTTCCCCTCTACCCCAAAACAGGGTAACAGGGGTTTTGGAGCTCAGTGTACCCACCACAACCAACACAACCCTTGCACAAGGGCATCTGCAACTACTCCAAGCTGAGATTTAAGTTTGGCCTTGGGTTCTGCCACGTTTCTGCTGACAAACTTCCACCTCATCTTGTTTCTGTCTCTCTCACCCAGAAAAAGCCAACATAATGGGTGGAACAGCCCTCCCAAAGTAGGTTCCAGGTTAACTGAGCTGTGCCGGGAGGTGCAGCCCCCCTAAACCTGCACCCACCCTGCCCAGCAGTACCAGCTGCTGGTGCTGGAGCGCTCAGAGCCGGGAGCCAGGGCAGCACTGGGAAGTCCTCTCTCCTGCTGCGCTATTCCCAGGGCTGCCAGCTGCAGCCGGGGAGGATTCCCAGACTCACCTCCGACAGGCGCTCCAGGTTCCGGCTGGCAATGACGGTGCGGCAGCCGTGCCTGCAGGGAACGGGCTGGTCAGAGGGGCCGGGCAGCGCCGGCTCCTCGGCACCGTGGGCAGGCCCTGCAGGAACCGCCGCGGCCCCGAGCCCGCAGAGAGCAGCAGAGCTCTGCCCCGGGCTGGGACAGGGCCGGTCCAGCCCCCAGGGCCGCAGCCCCGCAGCCAGGGCCGCTCCTGCCCTCAGCTCTGCTCGGGGCTCCGCTGCCCTCGGCTTCACAGCCCGGCGCTGCCGGGGCCTGTCCCCGCGGCTGGGGAAGAGAAGGGAAAAGGGAGAGGGGAAGGGGAGAGGGGAAGGGGAGCGAGAAGGAGGGAGGGGTGGCCCCCGCACCTCATGAAGATCTCGGCGATGCGGAAGCCGATGCCGGACCCCCCGCCGGTGATGAAGGCGACCTGGCCCCTGCGGGAACAAAGCGACGGTGAGAGCCGGGCCGCGGGGGGTGCGGAGCGGAGGGCCCCCCCGGCCGGCGGGACTCACGCGAGCAGGTCGGGGCTGAAGAGGTGCCGGTACTGCCGCAGACACTCGTCCTCAGCCTCGTCCGGAGGGGCCCGAGCGGCCATGGCAGCCTCGGCCATGGCGGCACCGCCCACTGCGCATGCGCGGCTGGAGAAGCGTCGCCTTGGCAACGGGGAGGGACACAGGGGACACAGCGGCACCCAGCGGCCACGGGGGGAACGGCAGCGCTGCGGCAGCACGGGGAGCACAGCCCAGACCAGCACAAACCAGTACAAACCAGTATAGACCAGTACAAACCAGTACAGACCAGTATAGACCAGTACAAACCAGTACAGACCAGTACAAACCAGTACAGACCAGTACAGCCCAGTACAAACCAGTACAGCCCAGTATAGCCCAGTACAGACCAGTACAGCCCAGTACAAACCAGTACAAATCAGTAAAAACCAGTGCTCCCAGTACAGCCCAGTACAAACCAGCACAGTCCAGTACTCCCAGTACAACCCAGTACAAACCAGTAGAGCCCAGCACAGCCCAGCACAGCCCAGTACATTCCAGTACTGTCCCAGTACATCCCAGTGCTTCCCAGTACACCCCAGTGCTGTCCCAGTGCTCCCAGTACATCCCAGTGCTTCCCAGTACATCCCAGTGCTCCCAGTACATCCCAATGCTCCCAGTACATCTCAGAGCTGTCCCAGTGCTGTCCCAGTACATCCCAGTGCTTCCCAGTACATCCCAGTGCTGTCCCAGTACATCCCAATGCTTCCCAGTACATCCCAGTGCTCCCAGTACATCCCAGTGCTGTCCCAGTGCTTCCGGTATTCCCAGTACATCCCAGTTCTGTCGCAGTGCTCCCAGTGCTGTCCCAGTGCTCCCAGTACATCCCATTGCCATCCCAGTGGTCCCAGTACATCCCAGTGGTCCCAGTACATCCCAGTGCTCCCAGTACATGCCAGTGCTGTCCCAGTTTTCCCAGTACATCCCAGTGCTCCCAGTACATCCCAGTACATCCCAGTGCTGTCCCAGTACATCCCAGTGCTCCCAGTACATCCCAGTGCTGTCCCAGTTTTCCCAGTACATCCCAGTGCTTCCCAGTACATCCCAGTGCTGTCCCAGTACATCCCAGTGCTGTCCCAGTACATCCCAGTGCTGTCCCAGTACATCCCAGTGCTCCCAGTACATCCCAGTGATGTCCCAGTGTTGTCCCAGTGCTGTCCCAGTGCTGTCCCAGTTTTCCCAGTACATCCCAGTGCTTCCCAGTGCTGTCCCAGTACATCCCAGTGCTGTCCCAGTGGTCCCAGTACATCCCAATTCTGTCCCAGTACATCCCAGTGCTGTCCCAGTATATCCCAGTGGTGTCCCAGTGCTTCCCAGTACATCCCAGTAATACCCCAGTCTCTTCCAGCGACCTTCAGAGGCTTCTGCAGCCTCCCAGTGCCTCCCAGAGCCTCCCAGTAACAGCCCAGTGCCCAGCAGGAGCAGCCCAGCGCCTCCCAGAGTTTTCCTGGAACACCCCGGTGCCCCCTGGTGTTACCCCAGTGCATCCCAGAGCCTCCCAGAATCACCGCAGTGTCCCGCTGACATCCCAGTGGCTCCCGGAACTTCCCAGTACCGACCCTGTGCCCTCCGAGGACACCGCAGTGCCTGCCAGAGCTTCCCAGTATCGCCCCACTCCTCCTGGGGACATCCCAGTGCCTCCCAGAGCTTCCCAGTGCCTCTACAGGGATATCCCAGTGCTTCCCAGTACCACCCCAGTGCCCCCCAGAGCCCCCCAGCATTGCTGACGGCATCCAAGGGACGAGAGCGGAGCCAGGGCTGGAGGCACTGGGGTTTATTGGGGGTGTCCACGCGCGGGGGGCCATCCCTAGGGCCCGTAGGTTTGGTCCCGCTCTCTGCTCTCCCAGTCCACCAGCTCATCCCGCCGGAACCAGAAGCCGATCTCTCTCCGGGCCGTCTCCACGGAGTCGCTGGCATGGACCACGTTCCTGTGAGGGGGCAGGCATGGGGACAGCGCCACGGCCACCACGGGGCCCCACCGCCACCCCGCCCTGCCCTACCTGCTGATGTGCACGCTGAGATCCCCCCGGATGGTCCCCACCGAGTCGGTGTCCCCAACCATGGCCCGCGTGGACCTGACCACGTTGTAGCCCTCCCACACCTGCGGGACGGGGACAGCTGAGCCCTCCGCGCCCTCCGGGACCCCCGAGCCCCCCGGGCGGGCCCCTCACCATGGCCACCACCGGCCCCGAGGTCATGTAGGTGACGAGCGCGGGGTAGAAGGGCTTGTGCCGCAGCTCCTGGTAGTGCCTGTCCACGAGCGCCCGGTCCACCTGCCGGCAGCGGGGGGTGACAGCGGGGACACCCCCACCGGCACCCCCCTCCCGGCACCCCCGGGCCGGGCGCGGAGCGGCATTCCCTGCAGGAACGGGTACCTGGAGCAGCTTCATGGCCACCAGTTTGAAGCCGCGGCGCTCGAAGCGCTGGATGATGTTCCCCACGAGCCGCCGCTGCACCGCGTCCGGCTTGGCCACGACCAGCGTCTTCTCCTGCAGCTCCGGGGGGGCTGCGCGGGCCGAGGGGCAGCGTCACCACCACGGGACACGGCACCGGCACAGGCTGTGGCAGCAGGACCCCAAAAAACGCCCCCGCGGCACCGCGGGTTGTGCTGGGTCCCAGCGGCTGCCGAGGGGAACCCGTCCCCATCCGTGTCCCCACCGCCGTCCCCAGCCCATCGTGGGTGTGTCCTCTGGCCGAGCTGTGCCTCTCAGGCCGGCGGGGTCCCAGCAGGGACCCAAGGGACGTGCCACAAAGCCCCGATAGTGCTGGGGATGTGTCCCTGGCCAGGAAACACCCTTCGGCCCAGGGTTGTCTCTGGTTTTGGCTGATGGCTCCGCACTGCCGTGTCCCGGGGCCGCGGATGCCACCCCGCCTCCTGCCCGGCCCTGGGTCCTTCCCCCTGCCCGGAGGGTCCCTGGTCACAACCTCCACTGGTGGAGAGCAAAACCGAGCACCGTGGGATGGCAGGGTCTGGTATCGCTCTCACCCACAGCGCTTCGGGGCAGCAGGGTCTGGCTCCACCGCGGCCCTGCCACAGCCGCGCTGCAGAAGGGGACACAAGTCCCCCAAGGGACAGTGCATCCTGTCCGCTGAAGGGACAGAGGGGACAGGAAGGGAGAGGGAGAGAGGACGCCAAGCCGGAGCATTTCATCATCAGCCCCAGCATTCGGGTTCCCATCCTGGCCTGCAGGGCTGAGTAGCCTCGGTGCTGGCGGGGGCAGAGCGAGACAAACCACCCCGAAAGTTCACCCCCTTCCCTGGGCATTGCTGGACGTCCTGCTTTGCCAGGATCCTGCCCCATCCCCTAAGGACAGCTCCGGGGTCCCTGCATCACATCCCCGGGGACATCGAACCCCTTGGGACCTTCAGGGAGCAGCCAGCTCTGGCCTCTGCCCTGCACTGGCACACGGGCATGGGGTAGGGGACCCCGGCACCGACTCACACCGCAGAGGAGTGAAGGACCCCCTGAGTTGGGACCCGGCCAGGATGGAGGGGTCGGGAGCACCGGGAGGGGATGAGCCCTCGGGGGCAGGAGGGGGACAGGACAGACTGGGGACAGGAGGGGACAGGACAGGGACCCCAGGGGCAGGGCAGGGATCGGGAGTGGGTCCCCAGGGGCAGGATAGGGAAGGGGCTGAAAGGAATACAGGGACTGGGACAGGTTCTCTGAGGCAGGGCAGGGATTGGGACAGGTACCCAATTGAGGCAGAAACCTGATCCCCAGGGCAGGATGAGGATGGAGACAGGAACGGGACAGGGACCAGGTGTCCAGGGCACGACAGGGACGGGGACTGGGTCCTCAGGGACGGGCCCAGGTCCCCAGGACAGGATGAGGATGGGGACAGGGTCCCCAGGGACAGGGCAGGATCCGCAAGGGAGGATGGGGTCCTCTGGGAAAGAAGAGGGACCAGGTCCCAAGGGACGGGAGCGGATCCCCAGGGGCAGGACAGGGACGGGGCCGTGTCTCACCGGAGCCGTAGCAGCGGGGCCCGGGGGGGCTCAGGCCCGGCTGTCCCCGCGGGAGGCTCCGGGCCAGGCAGCGCCCCAGGGAGCCCATGGCGAGCCCGGCGGTCGGACCTGCCGCGGCGGGGCCCGGCCGAGCCCGGGGATGGGTCAGGCTTCCGTCCCTCCCCTTAAAGCAGCCGCCGGGGCCGGGCGGCCGCCGCGCCTGCACGGGAAATCCCGGACCAGGGCATCCCGGCACGGAGCATCCTCTCGGTCCGCAGCATCCCGCTCTGGAATCTCAAGCCCTGCCGCGGTGGGAGCAGAGCCTAAACCCATGCCGGGAGGACCTGACCCTGCCAAGAACCAGACCTGCCCCCGAATGTCCAGGCAAGGAGGGTCCTGGTTAGCCACGCCAGCCTGAGCTGGGGCACAAGGAATCGCCCAGGCCCGTGGAAGAGGCACAGTGTGGAGCACCCAGGCCAGTGAGTCCCCTCCGTGGCTGCCCTGGACACGGAGTGGGTGCTGGGAAAGGGGTGTTAAGACCACGGGGTACAGAGGCATTGCCCAGATGGGAGCCCCTCTGTTCAGTTCTCCAATTCCCATCCCAGACCCCATGCTGGGAAGTCACTTTTTATTGAGCTTCCCATGCATCCCAAACTCCAGAGACACCTCATGGGAGAGCAGCTTGACAAGGCCATGGAAAAAACCAGTTTGCTTCAAGTCTACTTCCTAAAGCTGAAGGAAGTGGGGGGCCAGAGCCCCTGGCAGGGCCTGGGAGGGGACATGGGGGCTCTGGGGACTCACTGTGCTCCCCCTGGTAGCAAAAAACACCCCATGTGGCTTCCCTGTGGGCAAATAGATTGATGAACAGGCTCTGGAAAAGAGACTTTTTGCACCCAAACAGGGGGCTGAGGGTCAGGAAAGGCCCCTCTCCAGGATCTGCAGGACCAGGGGTGATGGGACAGGTGGGTGGAAAAGGAGAAAGAAGTTTTAGGACAAGGGGTGGTAGGTTGGAGCCTGGGCTCTGGCCATCTGCTGCCATCAACCAAGAGAAAACCTTGTATTTTCACCCTCTGTCAACACAATGTTTTGCAAGCAGAAGCAGCACTAGCCTGAAGAGCCATGCCAGGATGAACCCCCCTCAGCCCAGCTCCGAAGGGAGCCACAGCTGGAGAACTGGTGGAGGAGGGAGCAGCTGCAGAATCAGTGGAGAACCCCACAGCAGGTTGGAGCAGGGCAGAGCTGCTGTGAGTGACCAGGAGCAGCTCAGGAGGAGGGGCAGGCTCCAGGGACAGGCTTGGGCTCTGCACCACCTTTTCATACACCTAATTAGCACCAGGAAAAGCAAGGACTCCAAGTTTCATGTGGAGATAGTGGCACGGACTTCCTCCAAGTACTCAGGGGCAGGTGTGGCTGGCAGGGAGCTCAGGGAAGGCTGAGAACAGATCACCACCCACGCCTCACCCTGTTCCCTCACCCACCCACCCACACCTCAGTCCTCACTTGCAGGGGCTGTACCAGGTGAGGCACATCCTGGGCAAGCTGGACTCTGCTTCACCTGCCCATGGCAGGGTAGGGAGCCCAAACATCCAGCTGGGCCCAGTTCAGAGCCTGGATGTCGGGCTCTGCACAGGTCATCCAAACAGCATCCGTTATCTCCCCAGGGCAAACACACACAGGAAAGGTGTTTTCCACAGAACTAACCAGAGGAACCATGGGGTAAATGGTGCTACACTCCAACTCACCCTCGGGACCTCACAGCTTTTCAGAGGCAGTCATCTCACACCCACATCTCCAAGTGTGATCCACTTCTTCCAGGTGCACTCCCTCCCCAGTAACCGGTGCTGTTCCCACCACGCAGCCCCAGCTGCAGCTGCCCATTAACCACAGGGAATGAAGACTGATTTCATAGACTCATGGAATGGTCTGGGTTGGAAGGGACCTTAAAGCTTATCCCATTCCACCCCCTGCCATGGGCAGGGACACTTCCACCAGCCCAGGTTGCTCCAAGCACTGTCCAGCCTGGCCTTGGACACTTCCAGGGATCCAGGGGCAGCCACAGCTTCTCCGGGCAACCTGTGCCAGGGCCTGCCCACCCTCACAGACAGGAATTCCTTCCCAATATCCCATCTAAGCCTGCCCTCCTTTAGCTTCAGGCCATTCCCTCTTGTCCTTGTCACTCCAGGCCTTTGTGAAAAGTCCCTCTCCAATTTCATCAATTAAATTTAAAAATCAAGACCATCAATACTGCTACCTGACTGGAGACTGCAGGGAAAAGAAATCCTTCCCAGCTGCATGATCAGGGATCCACAAGCTCCACAAAATCAGGTCCTGCCTGTCTAGGCACTGGATTGCTCAGATGCCATTGCAGAATCTGGCCAGTTGCTGGCCTTCAGCTCTGAGTTCCTGGGATCACTGGGAATGTGGGGAGATTTCTTCCTGCAGGCACCCCATGATCGATGCAGACAACAGTCTGCTGGAGGGAATGAATGGATCAGCCCAAAGCATGTCAGAAAACACCAGGGAGCACAGGCACTGTGTGAACTGGGGCTTGGAATGGGATTGTTTCTAAGGTCCCTTATAACCCAAACCATTCTGAAATTCTGTGATGAAGGAGAGAGGAGGAAGAAGCTACCATTAATCTGCACCTTCCAGGAGCTGCTGGACTTGCTGGGAGACTGGACAGGATCTGCTCCTTACTACTGACGCTGGGAAAGGCTGTGGATCACTGCCTGCATGGCAAAGCACGTTCATTAACAGAACAGCCTAGAGGGCAACTAACCATCCCAAGTATTTAAAACAACAAAGTAAGCACTTTATTCCCATTAAGCATGTCGTTTTAGTATCACAATGGAATGATGAGAAAACGTTTAAAAAAAAAACCCAAAAAAAGTCTCTAATCCCCGAAACCATCGGGGAGGTTTTCAAGGCAATTTAAAAACAAAGGGAGTGACAGAAGTGCCAAACCAGTCCCAACATCAGGAGACTCCTCCTCTGAAAGCCGGGCAGGGCAGGGAGGTGGAATGACACGAAGGTATGAATGTCTGAAGTTAGTCTTTGGCGCTTCTGCCTCGCGTTCGATACGCACATGATCTCTCAAGACAACTCCACAGAAATCTCCGGACGCAACAAAGTGCTACCTCAGAGCAGAAGGAAAGCCCAGGGACAGGGCTTTCCAATAGTTGGGATGCCCCACGGGTGGGCGTTTAAGACACATCCTGCTGACTCCAGCTGCGGGCATTTGGGCTGGCGAGGGAGAACTAAAAGGAAGCGTGGTGTGCGAGTCCAGGACGTGGCAATGGCAGGACCCCGCGTCCTGCAGCGCTGACAGATCCCGGGAGGAGAGGGGGTGGTGGCAAACCGAAAACACGGATCCGCTCCCTACAGTGGTGGAAGAGGAGTCCAGTGCAGCAACTATAACTTCACAGTTCCGGGGGGCAAACTGTCGTTGCAGAGTCTGTAGTAGCGCAGGTCGTTCACCAGCCTGTGCACGTTCTGCGTGAACGAGGGCAGGTCCTGCAAGAGATCAAACAGCACCTGCTACAGCACTGACGTGACAGCGAGAACAGGAGGAGGCTGCGAGGGCCAAACAGCCAGGTGTGGGTTCACACACGTGAGAACTGATCCATTCCTCTGCAGTCCCAGCCCGGGGAATTCCATTTTTTGCAGTCCATGGACAGGGAGCAGAGACGGCTCCAGAGCTGCTCTGTGCAGAGCTGACTGCAGGGGTCCAGGCTTTGTTCCCAGCACTGGCTTCTCAGCACGCACTCAGGCTTAACAGGTCAGAAACCCTGACTGGTTCAGGTTGGAAGAGACCTTAAAGCTCAACCCATTCTACCCCTGCCATGGCAGGGACACCTTCCACCAGCCCAGGTTGCTCCAAGCCCCGTCCAACCTGGCCTTGGACACTCCCAGGGATGGGGCAGCCACAGCTTCTCTGGGCAACCTGTGCCAGGGCCTCCCCACCCTCACAGACAAGAATTCCTTCCCAATATCCCATCTAACCCTGCCCTCTGGCAGTGGGAAGCCATTGCCCCTTGTCCTGTCCCTCCATCCCTTGTCCCCAGTCCCTCTCCAGCTCTCCTGGAGCCCCTTTAGGCCCTGGCAGGGGCTCTCAGGTCTTCCTGGAGCTTTCTCTTCTCCAGGCTGAACACTCCCAGCTCTTCCAGCAGTAATTCCTTGCTGCCCTTCTGCCAAGGCTCCTGGGGGCCACATACTCCCTACCAAGGGCTTATTTTCCTGAAGTGCAATTGCCTTCCAGAGGCCAGTAATTCTCCCAAGGTTCCTTTCCTACCTCACCCTTGATCTTGAATCCCCATTATCTCCCTCAGAAGAGGAATCACTAAATGGATGAGCCTCAGCAGATGGAGAAGCCACAACCAGCTGGTCTGCCATGATATTCCAAAGGGAGGTTACAGACCCCCCATTTGATTTCCACACACAAGGGGTTTCAAGGATTGTAAGCCATTGCAGCTACTCTGCTGTTGTCCTTATTGTCACCCCTCTGGCCAGCAACTGGAGCAAGATTTTGGCAAGGATCTGAGTGTCCCACTCTGGAAAAACGTTGGTCTACCCCTATGAAAACTTCTCCCAGGAAACATATTCCCTGACTCCTGCAGCATCCAGCAGTCTGAGAGATGACATGGCAGTTCTGCTACCTACAGTGAGAAATCCTTGGCTGGGGATTGCTGAGTGTGGGAACGTTTGGAACAAAAGGTACAGCCTGGAAAAACTCTGCCTGGAGATGCTCCCGGATGCCTGCCAGTGTGTTTTGGGGGGAAAACCGGGAATCCCGGGAATATCAGCGTTCCCCTTCTTACCCTGTCCATTTTGAAATTCCTTCCCAGCACGTTCTTCTGGTTGGAGTCCACCCCATCACAGCTGGCCAGGAACTCGGGCAGGAAGGCGGAGTAGAAGCCGTCGAAGTCCACCGAGGCCATGTTGTAGGTGGCGATGCCGATCTCCTCCTGCAGCAGGTCGTGGGACTTGTGCACCAGCACCTGCAGCAGCACGTTCACAAACTGGAACAGCATCGTCGTCCGGAAGATCTTCTGCACAGGGAGAGAGGCACCGTGGTTAGGAGGCACCACTGCTCCCACAGCAGGGACCAGGGCAGCCACAGGGACAAATCCAGCAAGGATGGACCAGGCATGACTGCACCCATGGGCTCTGCAAGCTCCTCTGAGCACTGAGGTTATTTTCCAAGGCAAGCCAGATCAAAAATGGCTAAAATAAGGCAAATTATTATCAGATTTAAAGTTAAAATGAATTTGGCCACACTTACCTCATGCTTTGGGTCTTGAAAGCCCCTTCCAGGGCCTAAAGGGGCTCCAAGAGAGCCCCTTTAGAAAGGGACTTTGTACAAGGGTCTTGAGGGATGGCTTCCCACTGACACAGGGCAGGGATAGATGGGATATGGGGAAGAAATTGTTTCCTGTGAGGGTGGGGAGGCCCTGGCACAGGTTGTCCAGAGAAGCTGTGGCTGCCCCAGCCCTGGAAGTGTCCAAGGACAGGTTGGACAGGGCTTGGAGCAACCTGGGCTGGTGGAAGGTGTCCCTGCCCATGGGAGGGAGTGGAATGAGATGAGCTTTAAGATCCCTTCCAACTCAAACCAGTCTGGATTTTTTGCTCTAACCCAAGTTTAAAGTATTGGTAAAGCCACCAGCATCAAGTCCCATTCCACCTCTAGCCAGCTATTTTCCTCCCCAGAGCCAGGGAATCTGGCCAGCTGCCTGGAATTCTACAGCAGGCACCTGTGAACATGAGGGGCTGTCCTTCAGCTGTGACCACAGATGGGACACTGAAAGCTCTGCTTTCACAGGCTAACCAGATTCCCTGGATTCCTTCTGTAATCCCTCATGACAGCAGCTAACAGGGCTGGATTAGAGGGGCTGGAGGACAGTCCTGCCTGGCAGTGATGGAGACACCACCTGGCAGTGACCTGTGAGTACTGGATACCCTGTCCCACATGGGATAGTTGGAGGGACTTGTCCACTATCCCACTGATGATCCCAATTCCTACTTCCCCAGACTGTCCCTGTGTGTTCTCTGCCTTCTCTCACTGTCACAGGAGGAAACACATCAAGGCTTTACTTTGACTAGAGCTGGGATCCCTTCCCTGTCCCCTGCACAGGATCAGGGAGGTGGTACCACCACTCTGACCATCCAGAGCATGGCAAGCACCCAAAGGCTGGGGCATAAAAGCCATCAAATCCTGACCTGCAGTTCCTGAGTGGTTTGAAACAAGTCCCAGAACAACACCCACCTATTTCCATGCACAGAAGTCAGGCAGGACCCACCTTATGGTACAGCTTCTGCTTCGTGTTCAGCGTCTCCAAGTAGAAGAGGTTTTGCTTGAACAGGTGAATGTCAGGCTGCAGGAAGGACTGGCCAAAGGCCTGGGAACAAAGCAGAGTCGAAGGAAAGGGATTGATATGTCAACAAACATCAAACACGCCGTGCAGAACAACGTCATTTTCACCCTGACACCAGAACAAGCCCCTGGGAGCCTCAGTGCAGCAAAATAACAACACAGGCAGTTGTTCAAGTCAACTGTGCTGCTGCCACATCAATGGGAATTTTAGTGGGAACGTGGTCATATCCCTGCAGAGCTGCTGCCAGGCTGGGCTCATGGGGAACAGGCAGGCCAAGCTGGCACTGAGAGGGACAGGGATGAGCCCAGCTCCCTTGGCAGGCAGGCTGCTCCTGAAGGATGGGGCTGTTTTTCAGGGATGCTTCCAAAGGTGAATGAACCAGGACACATGCACAGGTTGGGTCCTCAATCCCAGTCAAAAGACCAAGGTGACTGGCAGATGTCACTGCCCTGTATCAGAAACAATGTACAGGTGGGACCTGGGATGCTGAATTGGGCATGATCAAAGCAACAAAGAGCCCAGGAACAAAGTTTGCTGGACCCTGAACTAACCTGGCAGGGCTGCACAGTGTGAAATAAAACATCTTTTACACCCTGAACACCTCCAAAACAGGGAAGCAGATGAGATCAGCTCTGTACAGAGACAGCCAGCAGAATTTTAATAATTCCTCTTAAAGGTATCACAAAAGAAGAGTTTATTCCCCCAAACCAGACATTTATTGTCAAATGAATAAAAATAGCCCAAGTCCCCTTTAAGACCGAGCCAGTTCTGCCCTCAGAACTCAGGTGGAAACCAGCACACAAAGTATTAATATCCTTCACACAAACCACTGGCTGTGTGGAGAACACTTACAAGAACATTAAATCAGAGTTTTGTATCAAACCAACAAGAGCCAAGGAATAAAACAAGTAGTTCAGTATTGTCGACCAGCCTGAATTTACCACTGAGATTACTATGTAAGTATCTCCCAAAATGAGGCATCCAGGTGAATTTGGAAGAGTTACACAACTACAGGTGAAAAACCCTTCTAACTCTGCAACTGAGTGGGGAGCCAGAGGGGGTTTGGGCTCTGCTCCCAGGGAACAGGGGACAGGATGAGAGGAAACAGCCTCAGGTTGTGCCAGGGGAGGTTTAAATTGGGTATTGGGAAAATTTCTTTGCAAAAAAGGGTTGTCCAGCCCTGGCCCAGCTGCCCAGGCAAAGGTGGAGTCCCCATCCCTGGAGGGATTTAAAAGCCATGTGGATGTGGCTCTTGGGGACAGGGGTCAGTGGTGGCCTTGGCAGTGCTGGGGCAATGGTTGGACTCGATCTGAGATGGCTTTTCCAACCTAAAGGATTCCGTGATTCCACGTTTAATGCACTGCTACAAGCACTGTGTGCTCCACTGCAGGAAGGGTTCTGGTGGGAATAAGTGAGTTACCTGCATGATGGCACTGAACTGGGCTTCGTTCTCCATCTGCTCCTCTGCCACCCCCCTCTGGACACTGGCCAGCACGCTGGATTTGAAGAAGTACCGCCAGTTGTGGTGCAGGACCCGGAAAAGCAGCTCAAACAGCTCAGCTTTCACATCAGGAGATGAGCGCTGCGAGGAGAGGGGAACACAACTCCAAGTTGGCTCCTGTGCTGGAATCCCACTCATCCCCTGGATCCCACTGCCAGAGGACCCCCATCCAGAGAAGTGCTTGGTAGCCAGAGGAAGCACCAAATTCAGCAGCTGTAGGATCATGCTGAGTTTTGAGTTTTACCTCCTGCTTTGACCATCTCTATAATTTTAGCCTTTCTTGACAAGTCCTAACAAAATCCTCCACCCACACTACTTCCAGTTCCCACTGACTTCTCACCCAGTTTTCCTCCACAGGCACTGACATTTACAGCTCTTGCAAAGCCCAAAGCTTCATTGCTGCCACCCCTCAGCAATGCCTTCCCTTCCCATTCCCCCTTCCCTCTCCTGTGAAGGCAGCCCTACCTCTGCAATGATGGGATACACCTGCTCCATGCACAGTGAGATGACACTGGGCAGGAAAGGCTTGAACACTTGGCCTGGCTCTTGCACCACCACTTGCAGTATCTTCAGGAACTTCTCCACCACCCGGCAGCCGGTGCTGCCCTCGTGGAGGATGCTCTCTGCCAGCTGCTCCCTGGGACAAAAAGAGTCATTAGGAGCCTTCCCAGACATCTGTGTGCTCACCTGATTTACTGGAAAACAGGTAATGCCTCTAAATCTTCTCAATTAATACAGGTCAAGTATATTAAGCCACGGAAGGGGGATAGGTTGTGACTGAGGATTGACAGGCTCCACACCCTGAAAAAAGCTCGAGTGATGGGACACCCTCAGATCTTGGGCAGGAGCTAATAGGGAATGTGACAGTCCAGACCAACAACCCACACTGCCAGAAAGTCCATGGGAGAGCTGGAATTGCACAATGGCAGTTGACTGACCCAGCATATGCTGGGTCACTTATGACCTGGAAATGTTCTCCTCAGATTTAGTCCTGGGACATGACAGGTCTGGACACAGAGGTTGGAAACAGCAGCACTCTCTTTAGGGACAAGGACTCTGTGTGAGCAGAAGTGAAGATAAATCATCCTGAGGAATAAGAAAGAAGTGACCAACCTGGTGAACATGTTCAGGAAGGTCTGTATGATCTGCTCGGTGAAAGGCACTCCCATCTGCACCCTCAGGCCTTGGAAAAGGGTAAGGAAGAAGCTCAGCATCTCATCTGTCACATCTAAGATAAGAACAGCAAAGCAAAAAGGGCATGTTAAGGGAACATTTGAGTGTACCAATAAGTCTTTTTATGTTTAAGTCTTTTATGTATGTCTTAAGTTTGCTCCTCCTGTTCAGGGAACTTCGTTTACTCTTGGGAATTTACCAGCAGGGTTGTCTTAGGAACTGACACCAACAGCAGCACTACAGGCCTTAAAAACTGTTCATCCACTTCCCAAACCTGCCAGGGATGACAAGTACAGGCAGCACCAAACACCTCAGAACAAACACAACACTGCCAGCAAGGCCCTTAGTGTGCTCTGCCTACACAGACTGCCTGGAGAGAGCTCAGGGGATGCTCTGGGCCCATCTCCAGTTGCTCACTGGTTTTACAGGGTTAACAGGAAACACCAGGAAATCCAAAACATCCACACAGCTTGGGGTGGAGGAGACAGAATCCAGCTTCTTTTTTTAGCAGGAACTGAAAAGGCCATTCAGCTTCAGAAGTCATCTTTGAGCACGTGGTTATGCAGTGAGCTGATCAGCACCCAGCTGACCCTTCACCAGTCCCAAGGAAGATGGAATAACCATGGCAAGCTGGAGCTGCTCAGCTCCTCGTTCATCAGACAGCCTTTGACAGCCAACAAACAGCCACTGATGAGGCTGCCAGTCTGTTCTGAAGGCAACTGCTCACAGGAGTCACAGCATCAGCTCAGCTGCCTTGGATCCTCTCTGCACTTCCTTGCCTCCTCCACGGCTGCTTCACTGAGAAAATCCCACCCAACTCCAAAAGTTTTCCTGGAACACCTTTCTCATCATGAGACAAGCACCCTGATGTGATACAGAATGTAAATTGCTGGCCAGAAGAAGGTTCCCAAGTGGCAGTCCTGGTTCCATCTCAGGGAAACAAAATCCCCAAACCCCACATCATTTGACCTAATCTGAAGAGATCTATTCCTCTTTGTCTTCGAGCTTCTGGAGAGAATGTAAATGGCAAACACAGCCAGCCAGAGTATTTTAAAGCTTATTTTTGTGCTCGAGATGATCTCCACCTTCTGGAATTGTGTGACAATCCTTCCTATGGCAGAGATTTCCCTTTCCTCTCGTGGTTCAGCCCAGTCCACCCAGCACAGCCTCACAGCACACCCAGGCACAGCAAGTCCACACGCTTCCCAAAAACACCACCATGACTGAGCTGCTGTTCTGGGTGTGATCAGGGGGTCAGAGAGCTACTCACAGCATGAAACCTGGCCTGTGGTTATACCTGACTGATGAATGAAAGCTGGGAAGAGGGCTAGTGAGACCTGCACGGATTCTTGCAGCGACTGATAACAGATCTGGCGGGACTTGGTGGATTCTCCGGAGATACTTTCTACAATATCCTCCAGAACGCTGAGTGTCTGATGGATGATCACTTTGGCTGCAAAATAAGAGAAGTGATACTTCTTGTATGTGCCAAAACTACTCAGAGGTAAGAAGTTCACACAGGTGACATTGTGTATATTTCTAATTAACTTTTAAAGTGATCCTCAATTAAAAAAAAAAACAAAGGATATGCCCCAAACCAGTCCCAAAACATACACAGAAGTTTCTCTGCAGCCCATCAGTTCAGAGCTCTCCTCCTACATATACAAACCCTCTACAGTATTTCCCAAGTCCCGAAGAAATTATTATTTTCCTTCTTCGGTTTTTATAACCGTGATCCTCACTAATGCTGTTTCCAGTCAATCTTTCCACTACTACAACATCCCAGCACTAGGCTGTTCAGTATTCCTGATGCTATTTAAAGTTTTATCCCCAGTTTGAGTCCACCTTCCCTGGGAAGACAGGACTTTGATGGAAGAGTTTACAAGCAACCTGGGGTGGGAGTGCTCTTCACACAGCAATAAAAGGTCTGAAAATAGAAAGAACACACCAGTTGCTCCTTTCCCACCCTCCCCACGGGCTAAAAAGTTTCTCAGCAATAATTCCTGGGAAATGAGCCCACGAGCAGCTCGCACTGCAGCTGTCAGGGCACATGGTACTCACTGTCCTCCAGCTGCACTTTCCTCTGGGGCAGGATGGCCGTGGCCTTGAGCTGCCGGTACTCCCTGGTGAGGGCCGAGACGAGGCTGGCGTGGTTGGTGGAGCGCACGGCCCACTGCTGCTCCCCCTCGGGCAGGTTGGGCCAGGGCAGCAGCAGCACGTTGGACAGGGCTCTGCACACCAACACCTGCGCCTGGGAGGGAGCAGAGAGCAGCATCACACACCGGTTTGGGCTGGGAGGGACATTAAAGCTCGTTTAAGAAGATGGGGAAGGGCCTGGATTTGAAGCCGTGTGAGGACACTGAGGGCACTTGGGGTGTTCAGCTGGAGAAGAGGAGACTGAGGGGAGACCTCCTGCAGTTCCAACTGCCTGGGCAGGGGCAGAGGAGGGGCAGGACTGAGCTCTGCTCTGGGGGGACCAGGGACAGCCCCCAGGGAATGGTTGGAGCTGTGTCAGGGCAGGCTCAGGTTGGATCTCAGGGAAAGGTTCTTCCCCCAGAGGGTGGTTGGCACTGAACAGGCTCCCCAGGGCAGTGGGCACAGCCCCAAGGCTGCCAGAGCTCCAGGAGGGTTTGGACAATGCTCTGAGGGAAGGGTGGGAATGCTGGGGTGTCTGTGCAGGGCCAGGAGTTGGATTTGATGATCCTTGTGGGTCCCTTCCAACTCAGGATATTCTGTGATTCTCTGATCTCATTCCTCCCCCTGCCATGGGCAAGGACACCTTCCACCAGCCCAGGTTGCTCCAAGCCCCATCCAACCTGACCTTGAACACTTCCAGGGATGGGGCAGCCACAGCTTCTCTGGGCAACATTAAGCAAAGAGTTTTACCATGTCTGCAATTTAACTTTTGTTAGAGCACAACCCCAGAGTGAAGTGACATTTTACAGCTGTTTGACACATCAGCAGTGCTCGCTGTCTGAGGAAAGAGTTCAGGGCAGGTGAGCCCAAGTGAAAACTAACAGCTCTGCAAGGTAAGGAAGAAGCAAAGCTCTGGTATTTAAGGCCCGGGACCAGCTCCCAGCTCTGCCAGAACTTGTCTGCAACAGTAAGTCTCTGTTGTTTATAAAAACAAAGATGATTCTACTTTCATTAGTTCTTGTCTGGTTTACACATTGAGCTTCTTCACTTCTATAGTACTTTATGCTCCTTGCTAGCACACCCTACAACCATATCCCAGCCTCCACTGTGGCTTTTTAGTACTATAAGCAGAATATATATTTATAGTATTTATATTACAGAAGTAATATAAATAAGTATATTCCATTTATAGTATTTGGGGTAACTGTAGTACTTTCAGTAACCTGGAGTGAGGCATGTGGAGTGCTATGTGGAGTGCTAACCTGTGTTTCACAGAAAACTCTTCCTGTAGGTCAGAATCAATGTGCCTGTACTGTAAAAATGATGCAGAACCAGGGACTGTGTCAGCAAGTGAGGAAGGAAACAGATCCAAGAGATCTGTTTGTATTTTTTCCTTGTGCTGTTGCTTGAAATAGGTCATTAATTACAAACACTATCACTGGATATCCACAGTACAGAGAGAATTGCTGCCCCTCCATACTTTTTGAGGTTATACCTTGTCACAGCAAGACCTGAGGCACAGCCTCCCCAGGACATGTGGTGCACACTGAGCCGTGTCTGAGACAACTCACCTTATCTGGCAGCCGCTGGGCAGAAGTGTCTGTGATCCTGTTGAACACCTTCTGCACTGCTGGGATGCTGATCAGGAACACCGGGCGCACCGTGGTGGCTAAAGAGACCAGCAGGTGACACGCAGAGAGCAGCAGCTTCTCCTGCACCTGAGAGAGAGACAGGGTGGTCAGCCTGCCCAGTAACATCCCACCCAGAACAGATGTCACACAGCACCAGGACTGCCAGGACCAGGAAGGGGGAGCCAGGTGGGGGTCGGGCTCTGTTCCCAGGGAACAAGGGACAGGGTGAGAGGTAACAGCCTCAGGTTGTACCAGGGGAGCTTTTGGTTGGATATTGGGAAAATCTCATCATGGAAAAGGTGGTCAGGCATTTGAACAGGCTGCCCAGGGCAGTGGTGGAGCTCCCAACCCTGCAGGAATTTACAGCATATGGATGTGGCACTTGAGGACATGGTTTAGGGGTGGCCTTGGCAGTGCTGGGGGAACAGCCAGACTCAGTCTTGGAGAGCCTTTCCAAACTAAACAATTCCATGATTCTATGATTTATTTATCAATTAGAGTGTAAGTTAGTTCCCTTAATACCACAAAATAGAGATTTCCCTGCTTTCAAGCCAAAAAATCATTAGTTTATACACCTGTAAATTGCTTACTCTCAAATTAGCACAGTGTTCTTCAGAGCTGCTCTTGGTCTCACCCGACGAGACATTTGCTGTGTCTCTCTCAGACCCACCCCTGGAGCCCCAGTGTGGTCCAGAGCAGACCTGAGCACTTGTGGGTCACCTGCTGCAGGTGGAAGCCCGGTGGCAGCAGCAGTACCTTGGAGCTGATGAGGGGGGTGATGGCCTCCAGCGCCGTGGACACCAGGGAGATGAACTGCTCCGGGTTCTGCCGGTGAACTTCGCTGTAGAACTGGGCCAGCCAATGAGCATAGGCCTGCAGGGCTGCCAGGGACTGAGCGTGGCTGGGGAGAGGCACAGCAGCAGTCAGAGACAGGGACAAAGGGGACACAAAGAGAAGGGCACGGTGCTGAGCACGCTGGGAACAAAACATGGGTGTTCTCAGACAAATCTGGAAGCACTGCCTTTAAAAATTCCTTAGTGCTGTTTTTTCTCTTGGTCCTAGAACCCATACATTTAAAGGTGTGCATATTTAAAGGTGTGCAGCAACTGGGCTCACCACTGACCCACAATACTGAGCCAAAGGTGTAAATTGATAAGGTCAAGTTATCATCAACTGGTACGTCGACTATAACCATACTTCATAATGACAATTTTATCACCATATTGAGTCAGGATGTTTCAGACAGGTGTCCTCCAAACGTCTGACAAAGTGCCTTTGTTAGGAGAGCATTAAAAAATGGATCACAGGTTTCTTAGGGCCATCAGGCAGAGCAAAGGATGAAAACCCCTCGTGAATAGCTCATGGAAAACACCTCCCAAATTATTTCAAACCAGAAAAGGAAAGAGACCATTAGGAGAACACAAAATTCAGTGCTATTAACTTGGGACTAACAGGAGACATTCAGGGAACTGCATGATGAAATCTAGTGGGGTTTCCAAGGAGCTGCTATAGATGCAATTGCAAAATAGAATACAGAATACATGTTCAAACCTTCAATTCTGCCCACAGAACAGCAGCTGGCAGGGAACATGTTTGGGCTACACAGCCTTGGGAAAGGAAGGTCTCTAAAAGGCTGTCCTAGTGGTGACCTAGCACCAAGATTTCACACAATAACATCTGGATGGCAGGCAGTCATTTGTCCCAGAAATGGCCTGCACAGCTGGAAGACACGTGTTTGTCTTGGAAACCAAGGACCCTCAACTAGGAAAACCATCTTTTACCTGAGGCATAGATCTGACTTTGGTAGCAAAAAAATCCATCAACTGGAACTACACCCTGAGAGCAGATCCATTTCTTTACAATATCACTATTGTAACACTTATTTAATCAGTAACTACACTGCAAAAGAACGAGGTTTTTACAGGGCACAATCCCAGTTTGCTTTCAGAGCTAACACAATGGGCAGTTTTCCCTCTCACCACGAACATATTTTTCTTTAAATGCCCTGAGTACATCCCTCAGAGGAAACAGTGGTCCCAAATGCTGGCAGCAGCCTTGACTTTCATCAGTACAAAGAAGGTGCCCTGCTGGTGAGCTACCAACAGCTGGAGAGGTGATTCACAGAACAGCTCCCAGCAAGGGGGCAGAGCAGCAGACCCAGGAGCTCTGATGCTTCTCCAACCCCCAGAGGTCCCCAGTTTGGGTGCCATCATTTACAGAGGGTATGCCATACTCACACATCAATGAGGTCAGGTTTCAGGACAGAGGGGACCGCGGTTTCAATGTTGTACAGTTTAATCTGGGATCCATATAACGTCACTTTTACCAGCCTGGAAGTGCAAACACATGTGGCAGTGTAAAGGCATTTTTGTGATTTGGATATATATACATGCATAAATCAGCTTCAACACCTGACCTGGATGCAGCTCTTCCCCAGTCTGTGCTGATATTTAGCTAACATGCAAATAAGATTTAGACCACTTAGTTTAAGTGGTTCAGAGCCTACTGCACTGTTTGTGATCAGATGGAACAAATCTGATGTTCCTGCATGTAAATGAAAAAAAATTAACAAAGGCAGCTGTGTAAAGGCCTGAAAATCTGCAATTAGCAACTGTGTGCTAATTAAATTTCTCGGAGGGGAGGAATAAAATGCCTGCATTTCAGCTTTCATAAGGTCTTTTCATTTAAGAAAAGAATCACAGAATTGTTAAGGTTGGAAAAGACCTCTAAGAATACCAAGTCCAATCCTCAGAGGAGTTTTTGATGATTTTGTTTTCAGAGGTACAACTCTAAAGCAATCAAACTTTACATGTCATTTCTTTGCATCACAAATGCAGATGCTGGAAAACAAGCATCTCAGTGTTTTCAAGAAACTGATTTATTTGATCCTTCCTGTTAGTTATTTCTTTCATAAAGGACTTGGGAAACTTAGAAGGGACCTTAAAGACCATCCCATTCCACCCCCTGCCATGGGCAGGGACACCTTCCACTAGCCCAGGTTGCTCCAAGCCCCGTCCAGCCTGGCCTTGGACACTTCCAGGGATGGGGCAGCCACAGCTTCTCTGGGCAACCTGTGCCAGGGCCTGCCCACCCTCACAGTGGGAAGCCATTCCCCCTTGTCCTGTCACTCCAGGCCTTGTCCCAAGTCCCTCTCCATCTTTTTTGTCAGCTCCTTTCAGGTACTGGAAGGCCACAATCAGGTCACCCCCAAAGCCTTCTCTTCTCCAGGCTGAACAATCCCACCTCTCTCAGCCTTTCCTCTCAGCACAGCTCCATCCCTCTGATCAGCCTGGTGCCCCCTCTGGACTCACTCCAGATGTTGGTTCCCCCATATCTGGAGCAGCTCTGCAGGGGGGTCTCACCTGAGGGGGCAGAGGGGCAGAACCCCCCCCTCCCCTCCTGCCCACGCCGTGGGATCAGCCCAGCTTGGCTTTACAATTAAGGCTCTGGCCACCAAGTTCTTCACATTTCAATATCACCCATCACAAGGGGAGGCTGTAAAAGCCTCCCTTGTTTTTCCACCCTGCAGAGCCCCTCAGTGCTGCTGAGGGGACAGGAAGGCCCCGTACCCACCTCTCCACCACGGTCAGGGCATCGTTGAACCTGGCAGCGAACACATCACCAGTGAAATACTCTGCCAGGCGCCCCACAGCCTGCAGCAGGGAGCTCAGGTCCCGCAGGGAGCAGTGCAGGCGCCTGCAGTCGTTCTCTGCAGTGATGTTCAGCCTGTGCCCTGCAATGACAGCACAAAGGCCCGAGCGTAAATTATCGCTGGTCTAATCACCACCGGCTAAGAGCTGAGAATTCACATCTGGGCAAGAGGAAAAAAAAGCCGTGTAACTTTGTGACTAATGCTTACTGCTCTTTGGGACAGGACGCTACAGGAAATGAGAAGTTTATTCTAATTAGATTACAATCATTCTTCTTAAATTAGCTTGGCAGCAGGTCACAGTTCAGATGGCAGCACTGTCCTTGGGACCCTGCAGTCCAACCGGGAAAGACGATTCCAGCTGCTCTGAACAACACTTCAAATTCCTCTTAAAGGCTGATAGAGATGTTCCAAACTATTTCAGCCTTTTATACCTTTATTTTCTTCTATATGATATTAATACCTACAGAACAGGAGCCTTTTTGGTTATCTGCTGCCACCAGAAGTGATCCCAGCCGTTCCCTCTGCTGGCTACACTTCCAGTGATCCAGCAGCACATTTGGAACAGTGAATTTGCTTCTGATGTGAAATGTGTTATGTACTTTTATATTTCTCAGATACAAGAAACAACTTAATAACTAGAACTGCCAGTCTTATTGCCCACACAGTCCTCCTGCTGCTCAGGTGTGGATATCTGGGCTCAAACACTCCAGAACTTTCACTAAAAAAACAAGTATGTTCTGTAACACCACCTTTGAAAGAAAATCAGCTTTTCTTTCCACTTATTGTATTTTATCTCAGATTAAGCTTTCAGCAACAACCTCTCAATTTTGTGCCATCAACACCAAGGACTGTCTGGACACAATCCCGTCCCAGGTTCTCTGGGATGACCCTGTTTGAGCAGGGAGGTTGGACCAGGTGACCCACTGTGGTCCCTTCCAGCCTGACCCATTCTGGGATTCTGTTCTACAATCCAGGGCTGTGAATCCACACCTGCATCTGAGCTGCTGCTTCTGAGATGTGACAGATTCCTTTACTGCTCACACCAGAAAATTTCAATATGACTTTAAGCTACCTTAATATCCCCCATGCAGATCTCACTACTCTTGCTTTCCTTATTTCTCAGGAAGCAGCTGTAGTATTTGATGGTGCACACTTGCTCTTAACACACCTGCTATCTTCATTTCAAGTACTAGAACAAGGAAAGAGCCATACCAAATAAAAGGAAACCACATTATTAGATTTTTGTCTGCTGCTGGAGTTTAACTGCTGAGCCATTACACACCACACGTGTTCAGATCCTCAAGGAAACACGGAAGAAGAAACACCAAAGGAGGTCTGGAGAGTTCCTGCAATCATCAGTCAAAGAATGAAGATCAGAGTATTGCACAGGGATTATTACCTGTCCCTGAAGTGACCACAAACTGCTGGAGCCCCAGATACACTTCCAAGTTATCCTGCAGAACCGGAAACTACAAGAGATGAGAAAAAAAAAAAGTGATTTTGGGGCCTGGCAGACAGTTCACACCCAACTACTGATTACTCTGTCAGAGCAGAGTTTTCTGATTTCTCCCTAGAGCCTTCACACAGACATTAGGAGGAAGGGTAGGTTGCTGGGGCTCTGGGTTGATCCTGCATCCCACAGCTTCCCAGGTCTTGGCAGCTGTCAGGAGAACAAAGATCACCACCCTGAAGGCACTTCTCTGTGGCACCTCTCCTTTTCCACAAACACCAGCCATCAGCCTTCCAAGATGAGGGTCTGACAAGTGGGAGTAAGGGCACAGCATGTCATCACTAGGAATGCACAGCTGGATGTACAACCCAGCCCAAAGAGAGCAGAGGAATGGCAGAGTCTGTAGTGTGGTCAGTCTGTGCTGAATCCACTGCTCCTGGATGTATCAGCTCCTCAGAATGAAGCTCCCAAAATATCATGCCACCAGAAAGCTGAGTTCAGTGCCTCTAACAGAGCAGGGAAAGGAAGCAGTGCATCACTCTGCCAGCAAGCTGCAGGCTGCATCAGCTGAACCTCCCTGGGGAAAACAGCCAAGGGAGCAAACAGCACAGTTCTGGTGCACCCTGGTGTGGGAACAGTGTGAGCCCAACTCCATCACTCAGGAGTGACAGCAGACAGGCCAGGTCCTGGTGATACTTCAGGATATTTTTCAGCCCTTTCAGTCTGGCTCTATTTAATTTCTAGAGCCAAAAGTCACCACACTCGAGGTAGTTGGTTTTATGGTTCACTCCATCAGCAGAAGGAGCTGCAGCCCTTCCTTGCCCAGTGTGGGACAGAGTAATGGCAACTTGCTGTCCACTGGTTTAATCATTTGCTACTGATGGACTGCATCCCACAGCCCTGTAGACACTGTGAAAGCACTGGCACCTGCTTGAGAACCTCCCACATCACCCAGTACAACAAGAATGAACAATGCAGGGCTCAGGAAAGCTCTCCCTGCCCAGTTTCCAACATGCTGTGCCTAATTAACAGTGGAGTGTCTTTGCATTACTGCTCAAGGGGAACTATTTAAAAAACCAGAGTATTTTCCTCATGTGAATGTGTTACTCCAAGGAAGCCACATATGCTCTCCTCCATCTGACCCATATGTTCCCTCACTCTGTTTGTGCCTCCTGCTGCTCACACTGTGCCACCACCCTGCACAGCAGTTTCTACTTTTGCCCACTACTTCAGAGCTTCCAGTGTTTAGTTTCTTAAATAAAAATATCAACTAAAAAGGCACTTCAGGTCAGGCATCTTCTGCCTCTGCAGCAGCTCAGTTTTCTCTGCTTCTTGGGAACACAGTTCAGAGGTCAAGGTGTGTGGTGTCCCCAGCAGAATTAATACACTTGACCTGAGATCCCACTGCTGTTCCTCCTCCCCTTCTCCTCACCCAGCAAAAGCGCAGTGACTACTCTGAATTTTGGACTACATTTACAGCCTCAAGATCTCCTCCTGGAAAACTGTTGTGACGCCCCAAACCCAGACAACTTTTACACCACCAAGGTTAGTGATAGCAGCACTGGCTGGAGAGCAGCACTTATCCAAGTTTACAAGATCTAATTCCCAATTGTCCCAGGCACTCTCTTCAGCGTTTATATCCAGCCTTTCATTTAAACAAAGATTCCACTCTTCTTCAAGCCCTGATAATGACACTCATCTGCCCAATTCACAGGCTGCCTCCAAGATAAAGGCCAAGATAAACAGCGGGGAGGGGCTGCTGCCAAATGTCTGCACTTTGAGAGATGGGACTTTCTAAAGAGCTCAGTGTCCAGCAAGCTGGACTCAGACAGACACTGGGGCACTCTCTTCAAAACACACCACGAAATCCAACGAAACTTTTTTTTTCCCCTTGCCAAGCTTTGCATCCAACCCCAAATTTCCCTACTTTTCTTGGCACCGAGGCATCTATCAAACAGCTTGGAACCAGCCCCAACAGCTGGTGTTCATTTCCCACAGCACTTCTGGCCTGGGTAACTGCTCAGATAAGTACTCACGAGTGTGGAGAAGGCGTGAGTTGGCAGGAGCTCCATGACTTTGGCCACCACCTCCAAGCTCTGGCGCAAGTACCGCTGCCACTCCGTCTGCTGCTGCGGGGAGAGGCACCAAGGTGAGGACAGCACTGCCAAGGGGAGAGCTCTGGGCACGCTGGGAGGTCCTAATGGATGCTTGGGATTAGAGAGCTCCTGGCCAGAGCCTGGCTTTTGGGGACACCCAGATACTGAAGGGATGATTCGAGACGTCTGATGGACAATAACTTGCCAAGCTGTGTTTTGGGCAGGTGTTTCCCTGGAGTGACAGGGCACAAGCTCTCACTCCCAGAGCACAGCCAACTGCTCAGATGACAAACATCTGTTCTGCAGCACAACCTGCCCTTCCAGGGCTCTGGCCTCATCCATTTGGCCACTCCACTTTTGCACTGATCAGCATTAAGATGATTCTTTACCAATACCAGCTTAGGAGAACTAAGCTTAAAGAAAAGCACCAGCAATATCTACAGGTTCGAGTTTTTGTCTCAGAGATATTTCATCATTTAATTTCCAAAGCAACCAGACATGGAACCTAATGTCTCTGACAATCAGAACATAAGGATTTGTACTGTCCCCCCATCAGAACCAAGTTAAAACCAAAGATTCCATCTTAGTGTGACTTTAAGCACATTTTTGTCAAAAGCATTTCAAGCTGTTTTCCCCCCTCAAACCCCACACACTGTGGAGAGGAGAAGCAGCTGTGTGGCTTTGCACTCCAAAGTACAAGGTCTGGGAAAGACATTCCAGGTGTTAGCAGTGCAAGAGTTAACACATGGACCTTCAGCTTAGTTGTTGTGCTCCTTACATCATCATCTAGTGTCTCGTCATCCAGCTCCTCCAGCTGTGCCTGGTTATACCTGAACTGGATTCGATTCAACACCTCTGTCAGCAACAGAACCAAGGCATCTTCGTACCTACAACCATGGAAGGACAGAGAAAGAGCTGAATAAAACCCCTGCAGCAAAAGAAATGCATTTAACAGAGGACAGTAACACCAGGCAGCTCCTGGGATTAAGGGTGTCAGGTCATTTCAGACCACAAGGAAAGAGCCTTGATAATATCTGATATCCCTCTGCCTCTGAAAGGGAAAGGAAGGATTCTTAGCAACAGAAGCAGCCCCAGATCTCAAAACAAGAAAAGTGGGAGCAGCTTGCCAGGAATAACAACAGATGTCCATGAACAGGAGGAACCAAGAGCCTGTTGTTGCCTGAGCTGCCCCTCGGCAGCCCCTGGGCACTGAGTGAGGAGCAGATGAACCAGGGCAGTTAATGCTGCCACCCCAAGGCTGTTTGTGCTGCTATTCCCCTTTCCCTACACTTCTGATGAAGGAATTCAGGCCCTTGTCCTCTGAAACAAAGCCAGCACTTTTCCTACTTTAGTACTGCACCATTTAAGGCACCTCTCACTGAAACCTCCCCTCGTGTCTGGGAGCCAGGAAGCTGGTACAGAGCACACGAGCCCCTCCTTCTCACAGAAATAATGCCAAGCTGCAAAATCAGCACAGAGCCACCTAAGCATGCAACAACTCCTGGTGCCACAACACCCAAGTCTGGGATTTCAAGGGGGGTTGGTTTGATTTTTGTTTTAAAAAACTCCTTTCTCAAAGCAGCTGGGGTCTGATAAAAAAGCCCTACTCTTTTCTAGGGTAAATCAGGTGGGAAAATTAGGCACAGACTAAGAGAGATTCGGAGCATGATGCAACCCAAGTGTCAGCCCTGTCAGCTGTGTCACCAGCCAGGCAGCTGAAAGCTCTGAGCAAGGTGTTGTAAGCCTGGATTTGGCAGCTTCTCCGGGAGTAAAGGCCGTGGCGTGTACAAAATGCAAAGTTTCTAAACCACAGAACAGGAAATTTCATCTGTGCCCCTGTGGTGTAACCACTTCCAGACTGCCAAGCTCAGCCTTCACACGGCTCAGGGCGTGCAAGAGGCTGGAGCTGCCACTGAGGGCAGGCAGCTCTGGCAAACAGCACCAGCTCCAACCACTTACAAGGCTTTTTTATTAATTTTGTACTCTCACCTATCCCCTGGAGACTCTATTTGTTACAATTTTCTCCTTAACAATCCGTTTGATAGGAGGACAATGTGCATTACACGTGGGTGAAGAGGAGCAGAACACCAGGGCTGGGAGCAGCAAATTAGGAACAAATCGTGAAGCTCCAACACAAATATCTACTTCTCAAGAAATTAAACCCCCACGCTCCCCATGCTGAAAGGAAGTGCTGCCTGGTGTAAGGGAGTTCCACATTTCTTTGTGGTTATGGTGCCAGGCTCTCCTTCAAAAACCAACTGCTTCTATTTAGTGTGCTCAGCTAAGCTTCCTCCTGCACTTGGTGGAACACAATGTGGCACAAGCCACGGTGCTTTTAAACCTCAAAACCCTGAACAAGACATCAGATTTTTCAAGTGACAGCTAAGAAACTTTCATCAAAAGAGAGCCCCCCAAATTTCAGGATCAGCATCCACACAGGAAGAGGTGCCAACCAGTGTTGTAATTAATACACACAACAAGCACTGGGGGTAGCAAGTTGAACTTGCAGCTCCCAAACACATCGGTATTTCACAGGAACACATTCTCTGTCTAGATAGGAATTTAAAAATCCTAATTAAATAAAAAAAATTCTAATTAATTAAATAGTTATAAGAGCTGTGTGAACGCTCTAAGTACTCAGTAACTCACTGAACACTCAGTAGGTGACTTACTCTGTGGTCTCCTTCTCTAATGTGTGCTAAAATGTGCTCCAGATCTATTTTAGACCACAAAGGTTCCTTCCTCTGGCTGCAAGGTTCACACACAGCATACATGAGTGACAGTTTCTCTACCCAAACTTGCCTGGTTTGAATTCTCTGAATGAGTGAGAAACACTGAGGTTCACACTTTTTATACTTGACCATTTTAGAAACAGAAAGGACTCAACCACAATAGCTTGTTCCTCACAGCCCTTGCATGGTGACCATGAAGTCTCTTTGCTGCTGGATTTTTTTGGGGAAGCAAAGGGGATCCAGATGAGAGGTTTGGGCACTTGCTATCATTTCTCACTCCCCCCAGTTCTTCTATCACAGAATCACAGAATGGCTTGAATTGGAAGGGACAATAAAGACCATCTTGTTCCATGCCCCTGCCATGGGCAGGGACACCTTCCACCAGGAGGTTTTATCTCCTAATCCCAATTCTTCAGGCACTGCCTCCTCTATCCAAGCCTCTCATTTGTTTTGTTCTAAACTTTGATGATTACAGCCAGAATTTTAGAATGTATTTATGCAGTTTATTCCCATTAGCTGCCCACATGTCTGGAGCTCAGTGTTTCCTTTCTTGGGATGAACGACTGAGAAAATATTCAGCCAACCCATACCTGGAATGGCTTCATTTCTCCTCTTCCATTTGGATTTGGGCTTCTGAAACAGAACTCCCAGAACACAAGACAAGTGCCAGCTTGGCCACAGAGCTGAATGAACATTTCTTGCCACTAATTTTTGACAAATTTCACAGATATTTGAAATCCTTCCCTGTGAGGGTGGGGAGGCCCTGGCACAGGTTGCCCAGAGAAGCTGTGGCTGCCCCATCCCTGGAAGTGTTCAAGGCCAGGTTGGACGGGGCTTGGAGCAACCTGGGCTGGTGGAAGGTGTCCCTGCCCATGGCAGGGGGTAGAATGGGATGAGCTTTAAGGTCTCTTCCAAGCCAACCCATTCCATGATTCCATGCTGTCACATCCCAGCCGCTGCCGAGCTCTCACCTGTTGAGCACTGCGTCTTTGTCTGCCAGGCGACTTTTAATCTTGCTTGTCAGGTAGTCCAAGAAGAGTGTCCAGATGTCCAAGCAAGAAAAGTAACCTTCATGTGTAGGCTGAAAGACACCACAATTCACAATGAATATCATGAGCTACTGCAGGATTGATTTCATACAATGAAAACAGGAGTTAACGTGTACTTCAAACCACGAGAGGATCTTCTTGCTTTACTGACACGTTTCTAGGATATCATTGGAGAGATTTAGAGCTGCCAAAAGATAACCAAGAGCTTTTGTACAAGGGTAGGAATCCAGGAATTACAAGGCTGGGCTCAGAATTAACCCATCTCATGGCTTGCAGCATCACCTTCTGGCATTTCAGTGCTTCAAGAGAGCTGAAGAGGGACTCTGGATAAGGCATGGAGGGACAGGACAAGGAGCAATGGCTTCCCACTGCCAGAGGGCAGGATTAGATGGGATATTGGGAAGAAATTCTTGCTTGTGAGGGTGTGCAGGCCCTGGCACAGGTTGTCCAGAGAAGCTGTGGCTGCCCCTGGATCCATGGAAGTGTCCAAGGCCAGGTTGGATGGGGCTTGGAGCAACCTGGGCTGGTGGAAGGTGTCCCTGCCCATGGCAGAGGAATGGGATGGGTTGAACTTTAAGGTCCCTTTTAACCCAACCATTCCATGATTCTGTGATTTTATAAAGCTGTTTCCTTGTCATTATTCTTGTGTGTGGGTATATGGGGCTGAGCTGCACTGTGACAGCTCCTACAGGAAGGTAACATGGACCAAAAGCCAAAGGGTTTGGTTTCTTTAATATTTAAAGTTACAAAGAAAGCCACAGATTCAGGACAAAGAACAGCATCCCCAAACACAACCAAGAAAAGTTAGAGAGACTTTTCCAAACAGCATTGTCCATTCCAAGGACTAAAAAAAAAATTAAAGCAGAAGCAGTTACACATCAGACAAGTTGTTCTTGCAGGGTAACTACATGTGACCTCTGTTTCCAGCTAAATCCAAGAGCACGTAAAGCCATTTCCAAGTCCCCAGTACCAGTTAAGTGCCAGTAAGACAAGGAAATTGCTTTTAACTGGGGCAAACAAGCTGGCCCTGCTGAGCAGGACGATAGAACAGACTGGGGAAAATGTTGGTGTAAGGCTTTACCTGATGGAAAGTGTATTTGAACAGCAGTGCCAGGAATTCAACCACCGGGAACTGGGAGTAGGATTCGATCCTCCGTAGGTGGACGCTCACAAACAGACGGAGGAAATCTGTGAACTTCTCGATGTAGCTGCAAAGAGAAGAGAGAACTGAGAAAACAGGGAGGTGCCACCACAAGGAAAAGCAATTTCATTGAAACAGCGATAAAAGTCACCCAAAATCTTTTCACTAAGAAGAAAGCTACAATTAACAGCCAGCAGAACAAGTGAAATATAAAGCCCTGCAACAATTACCTACAGGACGGGCAACCCTTCGTTCCTTTAACACCTGAAACAGCAGAAAAGACAGTCCTGTCAAAAGCAACTTTAATATCCAGATAAACATCCTCGAGTTCAACCAGGCCTGCAAATGAGCACAATCTCCCCACCCTAGAGAAGCAATTTAATAGCAAAGGTTGTCTTGCTGAGGGAGAGAGGATAAGTGAGATGAACTGTCCTGCTGAGGAATTCAGCAGGAAGTTAGTGCAGGATTAGCAATACCAGTGTTACATTTACACGAGGGGAAGAGTTGGGAGCTGGAAAGGACAGTTCCTTCAGCAGTGCAGCTACTCCAGACTTTCTGAGGTGAGTCCAGGTTTGGGACTGATTTGGGCTATAGAGAAATGTTCTTCCAGAGCATGGAATTATTCAATGGATGGATGAACTGCACATCCCAAAAGAAACCTGCCCCCAAAACTCCAGGGAGTGCAGCAAGAGCACGACCCCAGTGAAGGCACAGGAAGGTTCCTGAGGGGAAAAACAGCAAAGCCCACAATGAGGTGAGCTTTTACTGGGGAGAAAGAACACACCCTGCCCAACATGAGCCTCATCAAGGTTAAAAATCATCTTCAAATCCATCTATACAGAACAAGTTTAATACTCCATTGCAGCATCACACACAGAGTGAGATCTCCAGCACCCAATGGTAAGTCCATCCTTCCCACTGCAAGAGCACTTCAGGCTTTTCTTTTAAACAGAAGTTGGGCTTGGCAGAGTTTCAGACATGCACAAACAGCCTGGTTTTACTGTATTGCCCTGCTCTTCCCTTCTGCAAACTCTTTGGGGGTTTTCCTGGGGGGGAATCCCCTCTCTTTCTAACAAAAACTCCCTCAAGAGACAGAAGCATTTCCAGCTAAGGCAGAGCTGCAGCACTGGGGGTTGTTCTAAGCCTACAGAACCACACACTACTTTGAATATGCAAAAAAGATTAAGTTCCCTTTTTATTTGGCACTGCCTACTTGACAAGAAATCACTGAACATACCTGATCACAGATCAAACACTTCAAAAGCAAAGTCAGTAAAAAGAAATAGAGTTCAAACCCAAACACATCCTTCATACTTTCATTTTCTAAACATGCTGTGACCCAAGACCAGTGAAATTCCTCCTTGCCAGCACTAAAGCCCCTTCTCCAACCACCAAGCCATCGCTTGAATCCTTAAGAGCCGCTTCCCATATTTTGGGATCTTCAAAGCCAAACACAAACAAAGCAAAAGGCAGTGTAAACTTACTCTTTTCTGGACTGCTCTGGCAGTTCCAAAGTGCTCAGACCACACTGCTCCTTTAACAGAACAAAAATAACCAGCACCACGAGGGGAAGGGACCCAGGGCCTGCAGGTTCTGAGGACACCCATCTACTGAAGGTGGTCTCTTCAGTGCCAGTTTTGTTCAGGATTTTGTTAGTCCAAGCCAAAATGATATTTTCATGCAGTAAGTTTAGTTTTGGACATTAAAAGTACAGCTATGTCACTTAAGGGTCAAAAGGAAAACCCTCACATCCTTTTGCACAGAGAGGACAAGGAGAAAAGAAAGCTCCTCCAGAAGCCAGCTGGATTTTGCCAGCTACCAGAACATCTTAGTTCCATCCCTATTTCAGACTTTGGCAATGATTAAACAGTTACTGACACCACCAGTCCCTGGGGATAACATGCCTAAGAAGCAGAACGTGGCAACACCATCTCTGCCAAGGCCAACACAGCCACAGAGCTTACACTGAAACTGGCCCCAAAGGCTGCTTGAGATTCTCCACAGAAGAAAGAAACACAGTTAAATATGGGATTGGGAGTTTCCAGGAAAGTTTTTCTGAAGTCCAAATCCTGGATTCTGTGCATGTATCTCATACACAAAAGGTGGTACATTCCTACACATGTCATTTCTAGGAAGTGAGTGACACTGAAGTCAGAGCAAGTTACTACAAAAATGAGCAAGTAGAACTCCCTGTTAATCCAGATTTGCCATCCTAAAGTTATTTGTGTGTCTGAAGATACAGAAAAAGATTTTTAGGGAAGAAACACTCAAGTCCTCTCTGAGTACAGACCCACAGCTTTGTCTAAATGGTTTTTTCCTTGTGTGGAAATTTATTTCCCCCTCCACATACCCACGGTAAGATACTCAGCACATTCACACAGTCACAACCTCTTTGCCAACGTCAGCACCAGCCTTCCCTGGCAGCAGCACCAAATCACCACCTCTTCCACCACCCTGCCAACACCAGGGCTCAGCCACTCGGCACAACAGCAACACAATCTCACCTTCTCTCCTACAAGTAGGAATATTGGATACAAAAGAGTGGAGCTGTTCCAGGGAACAAAAGATGGCAGTAACTCTCTGCAAAATGAGGATATGCAGCCTTTCAAAGTGCTGCTGCTTCCCTGCTGCCTTCAGCCAAGCATGTGGACAAACTCAGTGGTGGAGCCGCTGAACAGAGCTCCCCAAGCTGTATTTTGGTTTAAAAGAAGTATAAAAATAAAAAAAGAATCAAAAATGGCCATGGCTCAGTGAAGGACAGGAAACTACTACCATTTTCTTTCAAGTCATGACTGGCAGAATGTATCCCCACTGTGTGCTTGAGTTTGGGCAGAGAAGGAAGGCAGACACGGAGCAGGAGAGCGGACACTGCAGTGCCTTTACCTCACTGAGCCTCTTCTGAGATGTTACAAAAGGTTCAGCTCTCGTGCCACCTCAGACCTGCAAACAGCAACGAATGGGGGGGCAGGGGAGGAAGAGGACAGGACAGAACACAAACCTGTGCCACCACGATCCCTCAGCAAACTCAGCCCCTTACCAAACCTTACCTGTGGGCACCCACCTCTCTGCCTGGCTCCCCTAGCACAGTGCCCTGAAAAAAAGGCCATCAGACACACCATGCATGACCACCAAATAATCCAGACAGTCCTTCAGAAAGCACGAGGCCCTGGCACTGAGCTGCTTGGCTGCCCTCACCTCTCATCCAGCTCCTCCAGCCGGCTCTTCACCGTGTGCGCGTTGTTCTCCTTGGTGATCTTCTGCAGGAGGTAGAAAGTCTGCTGGAACATCCGCAGCAAATACTCCTCGAACTCCATAGGCACGCAGTTCTTGGACATGAGTTCGTTGATGCAGGACATGGCCAGGACCCCGAGCCGGCCCCGCTCCTGCCCCAGCACCGAGTTGTGGCTGCTGCCGTTGACCGAAGGCATCTTCCGCGCGCGGGTGTCGCAGCCGAACCGGGCGAAGTGGAAGATGGTGGTGAGGAGGGAGGGGGTGATGCTCGTGGACAGAGGGATCCAGCTGAAGAGGTGTGCCAGGCACTCCAGTGCCAGGGAACAGATATATTCACTGTCTGTGTCAAGGATGGGGATTGGCTGGTTCAGGAGTTTGGCCGCGCTGGGACTCTGTAACAGGCTGCTCAACAGGTCACCTGGGGGACAGACACACGGAAATCAGGGCACGGGCACTCACACTGCCAGTCCAGGCTGTCACAACCAACCAGGGAATAAACTCTCCAATCACTTTGCTGGGTTACAAAGCCACCATTACTTTACTCAGTGCTGGGAGCACGGGGATAGCTCCACAAACTTGCACAGCCAGTAACCAAACAGACCAGATTACAGTGATGAAACCTACACATGTTACACTTCTCTTACGTATTCATCTTATTCCTGAATACATGCACATATGCTAATTATCTCTGTGGACTTATTTGGGTATGAGTAAGGGTCTTTTGAGGGTCTTTGGGGGTGGTTTAGGAACATCCCATTCACCAGATCTCCCTTTGATGGTTACGGATCTTCTAAAGAAGATCCTTGAGAGTATCTCAAGTATGAGGTCAGGTCATGATGTACTTCTCTTATCATTCTTTGCTCTGACACACAATCCTCGTTCTCCAAACTGAGACATCTGCTAGTACACACTAATCACTGATTTAGGGATCAAACCCTATTGTGCTAAAGTTAAAAGAATTTTCCAGAACCTTCCCCCCCCCCTCCCTGCTGAATAGACTACTTTTTAAAGAAACATAACTTGTTTGGGAACACAACTGGAAAGCAAAACCCACCAGAGCATCTGGTTGTCCTGTGCAGGGCCAGGAGCTGGACTTTGATGATCCTTGTGGAATCCCTTCCAACTCAGGACATTCCATGAGTCAGCAAGTCCAAAAGACTTGCTCTGAGATGAACTGGTGATTTCTGTATTCAGGAATTACTTCACACAACCCTTCTGGCCTCACTAGGAAGGACACTCACACAGTATTTTGGAAAATAGCAATGGCATGGGGTGTATTTTAAACATTTACTGTAAAATTCTCCCCCCTCACAAGGTTGAGCATCCCTGGTGTAAGCTTGGCACAAGTTCTCTGGCACATCCACATGTGAACCTTGGCAGAGAGGCTCCTGCTTCCCTGTGACACTCGTGGGTGATGTAAAGGCAGATGTTCTGATGTCAGACCAAAAAGCACCTTGTCCCAGTGACCAAAATCCCCAGCGTGCACAGATCACATTCCCCAGCCTCCAACCACCCCGTGACAAAGGCTTCCCAAGAAGAGAAAATTGGGAAAAATCCTACACAGCCTCAGGATTTGCCTTCCATGACTTCTTCCACTCTCCAACTGGAGCCACATAAATTGAATATTTGCAATATCCTGTGACAGTTCCACAGCTTCGCTACAAAGCTGGTTTGTTTGGGGTATGTCAGTGCTAGTTTCACTTTCAACCTCCTGTACCCAAACAGGAACAGAAATAACCTCTGTACTCATCTTCTACATGTCCCTCTGCAGGTTCCTACTGCAGTTCCTCACTCTCAACTGGACAGAATGAAGGTTCTACTTCTGCTGTTACTCCCAGGGCAGCCACTCAAACCCCTCAGTCATCTCTACCATCCTCCTGCTGAAGCTTTCATTGCTATCTGCACCTACTGATACAGGAAGAGCAGAACTGCAGCCACTGCTCGAGGTGCAGCCTTAATTCCACAGAGAACCACAGCAGGTACCTAATTTTGGCTGCTACTGATGTGAATTTTCTGTAGAATGATCTGGTGTGATGCTCAGGAGTTAAATCTGAATGCTCCAGGGTGAACTCCCCCCTCACAGCAAGAGGGCACCATTTCCACTCACCTTTCATCTCCCTCCTCTAACCAATTCATCAGCAATCCAGAGACTCCCTTCTCCCTGATGGCCTTTGCTTTCTCTAAAGCTTTTAATGGGAATCCTTGTTGAAAATTCCACGGAATCCAAGGGACACCACCAGCCAGGCTGCCCTTCCCACAGATGCTGCCCATAATCTCCAAGCTTCCACCTGCTGCAAACTCACCTTTCCTCAGGCTGTTCAACACAGTTCTCTTCCTTAACTACAATCTCTTTAAAAACCTGGCACTTGCTATGCTACAGAATTTGAAGTTCTCAGAAAATGTGATTCTTTCATGAAAGTGAAATGACCCAACAAAGAGAAGTACAGAAATAACAGGTATGACTTACTGAGCTATTTCCAAAGTACCCAAGAGCCTGAATGATGAACAGACCCCTCCTAAGCCTCCATTTCTCACCAAGATTGATGTTGTACATCAATAAATTCATAACTCCCTGTCATACCTTACCTTTGCTTCCTTCTCCAGAAACTGAAGGCATCACATGGCTTCAGCTGAACGAGACAACCCTGCACTTTAATCTTTTCACTGAAGCAGCCCCATGGTGACATTCACAGCCCTGCAGATGCTGCAGGGCAGGAGCTGCTCACACCGTGCTTTTACAGACCTCATGGAGTCCAACGAGGCCAAGCACAGGTGCTGCACCTGGGCCAGGGCAATGCCAAGCACAAATCCAGGCTGGGGGGGAAGAATCGATGGGGAGCAGCCCTGGGAGAAGGATCTGGGGGTGTTGGTGGGTGAGGGGCTGGACATGCCCCAACCGTGTGCCCTGGGCTGATCCCACAGCAGGAGCAGCAGGGAGGGGGAGATTCTGTCCCTCTGCCCCCTCAGGTGAGACCCTCCTGCAGAGCTGCTCCAGATATGGGGAACCAACAGCACAAGGTCGTGGAGCTGCTGGAGAGAGTCCAGAGGAGGCCATGGAGATGCTCCAAGGGTGGAGCCCCTCTGCTCTGGAGCCAGGCTGGGAGAGCTGGGGGGTTCACCTGGAGAAGAGAAGGCTCCAGGGAGACCTGAGAGCCCCTGCCAGGGCCTAAAGGGGCTCCAGGAGAGCTGGAGAGGGACTGGGGACAAGGGATGGAGGGACAGGACAAGGGGCAATGGCTTCCCACTGCCAGAAGGATGGGATAGATGGGATATTGGGAAGGAATTCTCCCCTGTGAGGGTGATCAGGCCCTGGCACAGGTTGCCCAGAGAAGCTGTGGCTGCCCCATCCCTGGAAGTGTCCAAGGCCAGGTTGGACAGGGCTTGGAGCAACCTGGGATGGTGGAAGGTGTCCCTGCCCATGGCAGGGGGTGGAACAAGATGAGCTTTAAGGTCCCTTCCAACCCAAACCAGTCTGGGACTCTGTGATTGTTTAAAATGTCAAGCAAAGTCCACATAAATCAATAAGAATTAAAGATTCTCACCTTTTGATCCACTAACACCAGAAAAAAACTTGGTCCTTGTAACTCCCATCTTTGCACCCAGCTGAATTCCTGAAGCTCTGAGTTTAAAGGGATTTTAAGTGTCTTTGCAAACAGGCGACAAATTTAGAGGATCAGCTGCATTCAGGCTCAAGGAGAAAACTCTCAGGGCCTGGCTCTGCAGCACCAAACATTTCTGTTACTCATTTGTTTGCCACACGTCAGTGAATATGCCTAAGGAAGGGATTCATCACGAAATGTGCTATAAATCATGCAAAGACAACATGTGGAAGCTGAGATTATTGCTGAGTAAATGCTACACTGATGCAATAGCTCAAATGTTTTCCAGCGTGGGACATTATCAGAGTTCCTTTGCTTAAGTGATATGAGAAATGAGTCTTCGAGCACTATTTAAAACCTGGGCAACACCTGCAAGGGACCATTTCACTCTGCTTCCCTGTGCAAAAAAAAAAAAGCAAGGGAAGGTTTTCCAAGACCCTAAAGAGATTTGGGCTCTGATGGAAGATATTAAACATTGGTAGGGACCCTGGAGCTTATTTTGCCTCTTGGAACACCTCTAATTTCACCTGAATGGATAGAGAAAAGGGTGGTGGCCTCATCCCAGCAGTGAAAAAGTTCGAGATCACCAGTAAATGGGAGTATTTTAATGCAAGAATGGAGTCCTTCAGGGAACACAGAAAGTGGGCAAGTGGATGACTGAGGTCAAGGGAAGCACTTAGTGCTCCTTTTGGAAGTAGTGGAATCATCATCCCTGGAAGTGTTCAAAAGCCAAGTGGATGTGGCACTTGAGGACATGGTCTGTGGTGGCCTTGGCAGCGCTGGGTTAAAGACTGCACTCAATCTTAGGGGTCTTTTCCAATTTTAATGATTCCATGATTCTATGACTTTAAGAACTTGAAGGACCAACAGTTTTAGCATGGAGAGAGTGCTTAGGACACAGCACAGAAAAATAAACCAGAAAGTTTCAAAGGAACAAGCCTGCACAGGCAGGACCCAATGAAATGAAACCTGAACCTCTACAGGAACTGTCAGTGTGGTCCTGATTCTGAGCAATTATCTTGAAAACGCTCTGAGTAAAAAAGTTTGTTTGTTTTCCCTGAAAGGGGAGAAAGGAAAGGCCCAGGACAGAAATGCAGCCCGGTTTCAGTTTGAGAAATACGATCCCAAGTCACGAGGTGAACACACAGGTGGATAAAAGCTGCCTCAGCACAAGCCCCAGGGGACTGAGGGACATCCCAAACAGGCTTCCACGACAAGCAGCCCAGACTTTGTTCCACTTGTGCCCTCTCCCAGCACCACTTTCACTGTTGCCAAGTGATACTAGAAGCTTTGATCTTTTCTGTTAATATTTCTTGTTCAAACTCTTCCTACCTACAGCAAAATCCACTCCCCTCCCAAACCAGAGAAATATTTATTCCCATTACAGTTTATGTTTTGTACATAAACATAAAAGTGACTTAAGCTCTTCTACAGGAAAGAAGCACTTGAAATTTTGCTCAAACTTCAATGTGAAAGCTTGAATACCAACCAAAACTTTAACTGTCTAAATCTGGCCGGTGCAATCTGACCACAGGGGAGTGATCTGCAACTCCTAATTCACTGTTTAAGGTCTCACACACAAGTGAAATGTGTGCCAAGTATAAGGACACAAACATATGTTCTCCACTTCGAATGTAACTAAAAAATAGATATGTAAATGAGTTTAGATCAGATAAACACCCACACAAAAGTCTAACAGGAATAGGTAGAAAACAAACCTGCACAATAACTTGCTCTCTCCAACTCCCTGATGGGAGGGTGGAGCCAGGTGGGGGTCGGGCTCTGCTCCCAGGGAAAATGGGACAGGATGAGAGGAAACAGCCTCAGGTTGTGCCAGGGGAAGCTTAAATTGGGTATTGGGAAATGTCTTTTCTGAAAGGTGGTCAAGCACAGGCTTGCCCAGGGCTGTGGTGATGTCCCCATCCCTGGAGGGATTTAAAAGCCATGTGGATGTGGCACTTGGGGACGTGCTAGTGGTGGCCTTGGCAGTCCTCAGGAATGGCTGGACTTGATGATCTGAGAGGGCTTTTCCAACATTAATGCTTTCACAATTCCAACTCACTGCTATTGGAGCATTTCAGAAAGCTTTCTGCCCTCTGAGGACAACGAGCAGCTCTCTGTGCCCTGTTCTCTGAGGTGACATCTGCAGTGGGGCATCTCCTGCACTGGAAACTGCTTCTTCAGGTAAGGGGTTTTTTCTTTCCCATCAGGAATTTGGTGGCCTATGAGAAGCTCTAGGAAAGGGTTATCACAAGGCATTAGACAGTAAAGGAAGGAATCTGTGGGTGATATTGCAGGTTTAAGTACATGGAAATACCACCTTGGAGCTTAGTTTTCCTTACCACTTTCTCCTGAAGTCGGGGATGGTGGTGGAGTGGCAGCAGTGGCACTGTGCTTGTCCCAGATGCTCTCCAAAATACCTGGCCAAAGAGAGATTTTTTTTTTTCAGAACAGGCTGCTAAAGACAAACTGATAAAAACTGATCTAACAACCACGGCACAGAGGGCAAGAGAACTTCAGTGGAACACACCTTTAGTGCTGTGAGAAGTGTAAAAACACTCAATAATTTCTCTGGGCTCACTAAGAGAGGACAACCTCCATCCCTCTTCACAGACAGGACATATGGAGCTCTGACCTGCTCTGCTCCACAAGCTGTGTCATGTTAAACTGCCCCAAGTGCCTCAGGGTAGAGCTGAGTGTCCAAACTGCAGGAGGAGCCCACATGTTGCTTCCCACAGCTCCCCAGGGGTGCCAGCTCAGCAGCACCTTTGGGCTGGCCAGGCTGGGGCAGGAACTCGTACCTGTGAGGAGCCCAAGCACCGTCTGCACCTGGTCCAGGAGCAGCTTGCGCAGCTCCTCCTTCCGCGCCACGCTGAGATCCTCCCGCGGGCAGGCCAGCTCCTCCGACGTGGTTTTCAGCATGATCAGCCCCAGGGGGGTGGTCACAGGAGACTGGATTAACTGAGGGACACAGAGCACAACACGTGATGACAACACCCCGCTGACAGACGGCTCCACTCGCGGTTTACACGCGCGTCGAGGCCGGGGGAGTATCGGCCCCTGCAGTTTGCAGAGCTGCACGTTGAGGGGAGAGAACTGCAAATACTCCATTTCCCCAGGCAGCAATCTGTGATGTTGCAACAGTTCAAGCCCCATGGGAATCCTTGGGGTTTCAAGAGAGCTTTCACAATGCCATTGCACACATTCTGTGTCCCCGAGTGTTTACCAGCAACAGTTTGTTCCTTCTGCTGACATCATCACTTCTCAGAATCACCTCAGCACCAGCAGTGTCACCACAGAGCAGGGCTGTCACTGCAGCTCAGGAGCCTGCACCATCAGCCAGCAGCTCCCCACTACAAATACCAGCCCTCCCCACGCACCCCAAAAGCTGCAGCCAGGATCAGATGCCACCAGAACACAGCAGGGGGATCCGACCTCTCCTCACACCTGAACTGCACCTCAAACTGGGAATTGTATTTACTCTACAAAGAGTAACTTCCACCACATGCTGGAATTGGACTGGGAAAAAGGATGACTTTTGCCTTCGTTAGCCACTGATGAAAGACTCATTCAAATGGGGCCAAGTTTTATTTCCAGCTGAAGGACAGCTCTGCTCTTCACTGCTAACCTCAAACATCCAAAGTGATTTATGCACCACTCCCCCCTGGGAGGCAAAACTCCAAAGCCAATCACAGTTACTGCAACTAATCCTTGAAGTCATAATTGTGTCACACAGGCTGACTTTGGTGCCAGCCTCCCTGACCCACCAAAGCAGAGCCAGGCTGAGCCAACACTGCTTAGGAGACACAGTTTGGTGAAATACCTGGGCAGGAAAGAGCCCATCTAAAAGCTCTTCATCCAGAGGTACCTGAGCTTGGCTTTTGCCAAGGAAGGCCCACGGCACAGGAGCAGCCAGGTAGAGAACTAAATCAATCACACAACTTGTTGGGCAGCTGTGAAGAGGCTGAACATCATCTCTCTGAATAGTTTCTGACAAATCCCATAAGTTTTAGCAATACTAGGTCCTGGCACTGTTTAAAACAAATTTTAAACCCCTAAGGAAGTAGCACTTTCTATGTAGAATGACTGGATTTCCATAATGACAACAGAATAGTCCAATTTATTTTTCTTCTCCACTCCTGTAATGGTTCAGTAAAAGGTTTAGAGACTATTCAGAGTACTGAGATACAATTTAATGCTAAATAATCAAACAGTTGCTTCAAATGATCTCAGAAAAAAGTCTTGAAACAGGACTCATCTGCAATTCTAAAAGCAAGTCATGCTGCTCCTGTGCTCCTCTTCATTGTTTTCAGGCCTTGGAATTCACTATTAGTGCTTTTCTTCCACTTTCTCTGAGCATTTTTGGAATGTGTCTGCTACAGAAATTAATTTATGGGAACGTCTCCCTCCACAGCTGAGTTCACAAGGAGAGGCTTAGGGATAAACAGATTCCCAAAGTGAGCTCTGCAATCCCTTAAGGCCAGTGGGACTCAGGGAGCAATTCAGTTCAGATCCAGGTGAAATGACAGCCAAGACAGCAAGTGCAGACAGTCATCCTGAAATATTTAGCGTCAAATTGACTATTCAGGCAAAAATTGCAGCATGTTACACCACAGGAAGTGGTCTGAGAAGTGATTACACCAGTTAGTAACAAGTTCTGCAGACAAGTTAGTATTTTTTTTTAACTTTGCAACTAATGCTGAAGCCATCTGCCTTAACAAATAAACTCCTGGTACTCAAGGACCTGGATTTAAATCACTGCCTCGTGGCTTGACTGTGGGCTTTGCTGCATTCAAATCATGTCATTATGTCAGCAGAAAAAAACCAACATGCAGCACTTCAGTTTACACTCAGCCTTTTTAAGCTCATTAGGAAGAACTTTAAGGAACCTGGAGACAAAATACTCAAATCCAAAGAGGTTTGCACCAGCCTGGTCAGGCTCCAGCAGCAGTGAGCTCTTAACCTGGCTCAGGATTCCCTGGGAAGGTGCTGAATTACAACCACAATTCCAATTAATGGCACTGTCTCAGTCAGGATCCTCTGATTCATACTTCGAATCTTCCTGCAAGAACCTTCTTAAACACCTCACCAACATTCCCTTAGTGACTTCACAAAATGAGGTACCAAAGATTTTAGGGTATCTTTGACTGTTAGGTGAGAAATCTCCAAGAGCCATGTTGAGAAACTTCACCTTTGAAAATCACCCAGTGACACAGCCATAGTTTCACTGACTTTCTTCTTTAAAGAACAACCCACAACTCCTGTATTTTCAAGAACTTGCCCATAATATTTGAAATTCAAAGTGCAGTTTCTACTTACTCCGCTCACATAAGTATAAAGACACGTAACCCGTAGGAATTTAAAGGTTACCCCAAAACTAAAAAGCAAAAGGAATTTAAAAAGCAATTTGGCTTTTTCATGCAGTTATTTAATCTTCCTCAAGGGAAGCCACCACTCAAGGAAACAAACTGATGTTGGTTTGGTTGGTGGAGGGACTTCTTACCTGCAGGATGTTGGTGAAGAAGTCGTGGTAGAACATGGGCCAGTCCTGGCGGCCGATGTCCACGATGACTTTGCAGAGCTTGTTGCGGATGAAGTAAGGCAGGGTTTTGTGGTGGGCCAGCAGGAGCTTGGGCAGGCAGCTGCGGATCTCCATCTTGTCCTGAGATGGGACCCCCAGCCACATCTTATTGATCAGGTTCTGGAAAAGAACAGACCTCTCAGATGAGCTCATCTTAGACGTGCTTCACTGAGCTCAGACAGTGAGAGAACACGGACACGCAGAATCGAGGAGTGGTCTGGATGGGAAAGGACCTTAAAGCTCAGCTTGTTTCACCCCCTGCCATGGGCAGGGACACCTTCCACCAGCCCAGGTTGCTCCAAGCCCTGTCCTACATGGCCTTGGACACTTGCAGGGCTGTGGTAGCCACAGCTTCTCTGGGCAACCTGTGCCAGGGCCTCCCCACCCTCACATTCCTTCCCTCCTGGAGCCCCTTTAAGCCCTGGAAGGGGCTCTAAAGTCTCCCCAGAGCCTCCTCTTCTCCTGAGGCTGAATAACATCCTGCAGGGACAGAGCACTAGCATGTCATCAATTTAACTAGTTTTTGGTCAAGCAAAACTAACTTAGTTTTATAGCCATATAACTATTTCCACCACCTTTTAAGCCTGGACATCTAGATTTTCCCCTTTAAAGGGGAAAGCACAGCCTCACATGAAGCAGGAAAAGAAAAAGAGCGAAGCAAGTTCAGTTTTAGATGACTCTGATGCCACCTGGGTCTCCTGAAGCTGAGCTGGAAGGTCACTGAAGTGACTGCCTGGCAGTGACAGAGCACCACCTGAACAAAAAGCTTTTAGTCCACTTAAAGCCAGAAAAGTTCCAAAGGAAGGCACAGTTGCAGATTGCTCCCCTGCCACGCTATGATCCCATTTAGGGGCTCTGGAGCATTAGGAGCTGAGCCTCTTGGAATAACCTACAGAGAAGGCTTTTACTGAGGCAGATCCACAGTAGGGACGTTCTGTACAAAGGCACCACTTCACAGCAGAGAGGAACACGGGGATATTTATACATGAACTCCTCAATGAAGTTAGTTTGAGGGTTTTCTATTAGAGAAGGTCCAAAAGGATTGCTTAAGAACAACAATGACCCAAGCAATTGAGGGTTCCTCGCTGCAAGTCCAGCAGCAGAGTTTCAGAAGCCCCAGTAAAACTGGATGTTGCCTTAGCTTTAATATCTTTCAGTGATCACTGTGTTTTGTCCTACTCCTTCAACCTGACAATGGCAGCTTTCTCCACCTACAAATGTTTTGGAGAAAATGTTTTCTTTTCCAAAAGCAGGGGAGGGGGTGAAAATGGTTTCTCTGGAAGGGGTCCAGGAGGAGTTTTATTCCAGATCCACTGTTAACTTCCTAAACAGCCTAGAAAATAACAGCATCCTCAGGAAGTTTTGGGAATGATTCTTGTGTTTCCACACACCCTTTGACTGATTCAGCACTCCTGGACAGCTGGAGATGGATGAAGCTGCAGACTACGACTGACCATGCCTCTGAGGACCAGTTCAACGTGCAGCACTACAGTGCTCAACTTTGGAAATTCAAGCTCCTCCGTGGAGAGATCCTAATCCCTCAGCTGGGTTGTGGATTTCTGTCCCTCACTCTATATCTGGACAGTGGTTCCTTTATTCTGGGTACAATTAGTTTTTTCAGTACCACTTTCTTCTCCCCTTTCCAGGGAAGCAGAGACTCAGTAAACAAAATTCAATTATGAAGTTGAAGGGACATCCACACAGGATGGTCAGAGGGATCATTGGAGTCCAACTCCCAGCCCTACACTTGCTTTGCTCTTCATGAAAATCAGTTTAATTTTTGCAGGCTGCTGCTGTGGGACACCCATCCCAGAGCAGGGAACAATTCCCAGGCTATTTGTCTCCATCCCCCCTTTCTGAGGGGAAGGCAAATCAGATTGATTTTGCAGATCGAGTCCAGCCTCTCTATGCAATCCCTAATAAATAAAGTGAATATTTCAGTGAAGAAGTCAACAACAACACGGATCATTTGTCAAGCCAACACAACTTTAAGAGCAGAGTTGTTTGTTTTACCTAAAAAAGTGGCTCACCACAAAGGCTATAAGGAGCTGATTCAGGAGCTCAGCTCAGAGTGCCCACCCAGCAGGAACACAACAGAGGCCACAAACAGAGCAGGGTGAGGTGTGACATGGACCAAACCCCAGGATATCCTTAGGGAAAGTCACTTGAGAAATCAGCTGATACAACAGAGCTCTTCACAGAATATTTTTGTTTCTTCCAGTAGACACAGAGATCAATATTGAGGCTTTTAACCCTCATTTTGTTCTTTTTATAAATAGGTGAAGGGTGGGACGTGGCCACCTAAGAGAGACCTCACCTCTACAACCAGCACAAGTTTGCAGGATGTAGTTCAGGGCCATCAACCACAACAGTGAAACGTCAGAAAAATAAAAGCAACTTTTTCTTCCCTCTCAGCATTAAAGTCTGCAGGAGCTAGAGGCAGGTAATCACACACATATTTCTCATCATAAAAAGGGTATAAAAACAATAACACCCTTAAAAGCATCGTGCAGAAACTCAAGCAGCCTCTGAAACTGGAGGTAATTTGTACCCAGAGATGCCAGGAAATGAATCCTTCAATTTGTGTACGAAGATTCATCTTCCCCTACTCTTAGCCTGCCATTAAGCAACCTCTCTAGCAGAGAGCAATAATAGCATCCTTTATCTCCCTACTTACCAGGGCTGCTATTCTAGACAAACATTTCCCCCCCCCAAAAAAATCGATTGCCAGCTAAAACTGCACCAGGCAGAAGATGCACTGGGCAGGCAAGAGCTCAGATCTCACCTCAAACACAGTCAGACTGTACATCATCACATAGTCATTCCTCGTGCTGGACAGGAAGTACAGGCAGAATCTCCAGGCCCCAATCTGCTGGGCAAAGTTATTTAAAAGCTCCTCTGCAAAAAAACCCACCAAAATATAATTTTAAAATGTACTTTAGTTTTAATTTTACTTCAGTGTAAAACATTACATTAAAATTCCTAAGCTGTAAACAAATCCCTAACAGTGTGCAGGGATAGCACAGTAACACACTGAGCATGGAAGAGACTCCACGTTCAGGGAATGGTTCAAACAACCTGGAAGAAGGAAAAAAATATAATAAAATCACACTCTAAAGTATTAAAAGCAATCTAACAGGAGGTTTTAATGAAAACAAAACAGATGTGTCATTTTAGAAGCAGTTTTGACATAACTACTACAGCAGACTAAGAGTTGAATATTAATATTAACACAAATCACACAAAAATTGTATTATGAGCATTATTTTATCTGTAAAAGCCAAAACTTGTGATTTCAGGGCACCGTGAAAGAGTAGGAACACGTTAGGTCATACACAGTGTGCTAAAACCACCTCCTCTAAATGCAATTGCTTCAAGAGCTTTGTCGTGGGTCAGCGTTTCAAGAACCTCTGAACACTCAGGTAAGGATTTGGTCACTCACAGCCAGTGACAATGTGCCTAAAAGAAAAGCCACAAGGGCTGTTTTACAAGCTAAGCAAATTTAAAGCTTAACCAATTTGTTTCTTTCCTGCAATTTAAGCAGGAAAATGGGGGGTACACCTTTTCCACAGCAAATCTCCACCACAGGGAAAAACCACAACAAAACAAAAGCCTTGTTTATTTTTTAAAGGATTTCTGGGACAAGGATTTCATGCTGATCATACTTTTGGCACTGAAGCTAAGACAGCAGAAACAAAACAATCCCAGAATGGCCTGGGTTGGAAGGAACTTAAAGCTCACCTTGTTCCACCCCTGCCATGGGCAGGGACACCTTCCACCAGCCCAGGATGCTCCAAAAGCCCACTCCAACCTGGCCTTGGACACTTCCAGGGATCCAGGGGCAGCCACAGCTTCTCTGGGCAACCTGTGCCAGGGCCTGACCACCCTCACAGCCAACAATTCCTTCCCAATATCCCATCTAACCCTGCCCTCTGGCAGTGGGAAGCCATTCTCCCTGTCCTGTCCCTCCATCCTTGTCCCCAGTCCCTCTCCAGCTCTCCTGGAGCTCCTTCAGGCCCTGGCAGGGGCTCTCAGGTCTCCCTGGAGCCTTCTCTTCTCCAGGTGAACCCCCCCAGCTCTCCCAGCCTGGCTCCAGAGCAGAGGGGCTCCAGCCCTGGGAACATCTCCCAGAGAATAAATCCCTGAGAATAAAAGGAACGTGTCTCTTTCCAGCCACCAACCACTGACACCCAGAGCACCTGCAGGATCTCTGCTGCCTTTCAGGACATATTTAATAACACCAGCCAAAGTGAAACCTCGCTGTTTATTCCTGCTTGTCACTTCCCATTAACTGGGACAGCCCTCTGCTTTGCATTCCCAGTGCTGAAATCCACGCTCCATCTCTGTGCAGTGGTTTTCCAGGACACAGGATCCAACAACGTGCAGGTAGAGGAAAATGTCACTGATATATCATTCACAGGACCTGCCACGGGTCCTCTGAGACCCAAGCTGGATAAACCTTGCCTTTAAGTCCTGGATAAGCAGGAGAGGGTTCAGCATCAGACACAGCTCTGGTATTCACAGAACACCGAGGGGAGCAGCCAAAGAAGCACCGAGAACTCACCTATCTCGCGTTTGCGCTCGTTTGTGGTGCAGTTGTGGAAGAACTCGGTCATCAGGCTCTCCAAAGCCCGCAGAGAGGCCTCTTCCGATGCCTGCAAGGACATTTTAAGGAAAGAGTTTAACTCCCACTCTGCCCTGCACTCAGGAGATGGGCATTAGGGGTCACAGCTGCACCCAAAACCCAACAGGAGCAGGAGGCAGAGTGCAAAGTATCCTGGAATTCAAACTGCTCCTTGGTGCCAAGTAGCAACAAGATTTGTCCACTGCAAGTGAAAGCTTTGGAAGTGAAGGACCATTTGCTCAGCTCCATTAACCAACGGCAACAATCCCGTTATTTTGGTGGCATTGAGTAATTTTAGGTTAGTTAAGCAATTCTCACTAAGACAGCAAGCTCAAATAAAGATGCTTTCAGATGTTTAGATAATAAATATCACAACATGACAGGAAGCATGAACTTTGAGAGGACTTTTGTTGGACATCAGGAGGAATTTCTTCATGGAAAGCGTTGACAGGCAGTGGATTGGGCTGGAGTGCCCATTCCTGGAGGTGTCCAAGGAATGACTGGAGGCAGCACTCAGTGCTCTGGGCTGGGTGACAATGTGGGGACAGGGCAGAGGTTGGACTCAATCTTGGAGGTCTTTTCCAACCTCAACAGTTCTGTGATTCTGTGGCCCCCAGCACCTATTCCTGTCTCTGCCTTGGTGCCATCCCACTGCTCAGGAAGCTTGAATGATTAAGGAATTTCCCTCACTTGGAAAAGCAAGATACAAGTACTCAGAAATCTGATACAAGAAAAAGCCCATCCCCCCCATCCTCCAGTTTAGCTTTTATTATTGGAAATCATCAGTTATAGCTCAGTGGTTTTAAGTTCTAAATAAAATTGACAGGATTAGCATACAACCATTGCAAGAGTCACTACAATTCTGGAGCTCTCTGGAGTTGGGATGATTTTATTCTGGCAAAGTCACAGCCTTAGAAACAGCCCTGCTACAGTACAGACCACACCATTAGCTGTGCCTCTCACGTTTTCAACTCCTTCTATCGCTAATAAATGCATCAAGATTCAAGCCCCAACCATCCTCTGCACAGGAACAAAGTAAACTGTTAAAGAAAACCGAAAGTTCTGCCTCAAAAAACACCAAAACAGAAACAAAACCCATTCCTGCCAGCCCTCGGCACAGATGAGCACGTGGGGCATCCTGAGGAACACTCCAGGCTGCTCCTATTTCCACACAGAGCAGTTTTCCCACGGGCCAAGCAGCAGGAGACCCTCCCCACCAGATTAAGCCCCAGGAAAACCAACTCAAGAGCAAGAGGTGTCCAAGAGAGAGGTGGTAAATGCCCCAAGAGAAGTTTCCAAACCTTGGGTAGGTCCATTTGATGCAAATTCCCCCTGTTCTCACACTCTGCTTTCCACCAGAAAAGATCAAGATCACCTCAATTCATAGAGAACTCTTAGTTCCTCACAGGATGGCAGAGCTCCATCATCTCTGGAGAGTTAAATGAATCCTTCAAGAACAGCAGGTAAGTCGATTTTATTCCAAGACTCAAGATTTATTTCCTACTTTTGGAAATAAATTACAGAGTTCTCATAAATCTTGAGCATCTGCCATGTCCTCCACTGGCTTCAGCACTGAGATTTGGAAGATGACAGAGCCTCCTCCTAGGAACACACTTAATCTTTCACAGCAGAACATCACCCTCATGCTGTTCAATGTGTCAACAGCAGAAAAATGTAAACCAGAGAGCACGACACAAACATTTCATGCAAAAAGCCCAGGCTGTCCAGCAGCCAAGGCCAACTTGGGCACAAAGAAACAGCATGACCTCCAAGATTGTTTTCTTCTCTTGTTTGACTTCTCCCACTGTCCCACAGGCCCAAGGTGAAGAAGGAAAAATTGTCTGAAGTAACCAAACCCCAGCCCAGGATTGGCTCTGCAAGCAGGAGCCTCCCAGGTCTGCCCTCGCTGTGGGCACAGCCTGTGCATCCCCTTCCAGCCACAGGCTGGGTTAGAAAGGATCTGTGTTTGCTGCAGCCTTTGGGGATTCCTCCAGTTCACCAGATCCTGCAGCTCGTGGTCATCACCCACCTCACCAGCCAAGGCCCTGATAACGAGGCCACTGAGATAACGAGCTGCAGGGGAAGATCACTGTACCCAGACACCCCAGAGAGCAGACTGGTGAGACTCCAACCAAAGCAGAGCTGTTGGAGGACCTGTGGTTGGACCTGTTGGAATATTTTCTCAGTTCCTGCTCATGTTATTGTGAGTTTGCCTTCTTCTAGGGCTCTGTGTTTGCTCTGCACCGAGGAAAGGGGCAGGGAAGTATCAGCACTGCCAGGAAGAGAATGCCATGAATCCTGGCACGGAGCAGCACAGATACTGACGATTGCTTCAGGACAAGATCCCACCCCACAAGATTCCACCCTAGAACCAGCACAGTTCAGTTTCTGGTGTGAAAATCAGCCACTTGGGACATGCACAAATTCCATTTTTAAAGGTTTCCAAGGAAAGTCAGGACCATCAGCAGCAGAATTTACTACAGACACTCTGGGTAATGGCTGTTTGCCTCACCTTTACGAGGATCACTAAATATTCAACTATTAAACCAGAAATACTTCCCATTTGCTTTCACAAAGTGTATAATCTGAGCCCTCTTACCCCTAGTGCCTCCCAGGGCTGGATCAAACCCTCAGGAAATATTATTTCTCTCTTCTGCCAACCATTTGAGGAAAACACACTCAGTTCTATGGCTCGTGTTTGCAGGGCAAGAAACGTGAGCTTCTTACCAGGAGAGCTTTGCAGTTCACTAAAAATATTTGATAAGATGTGATGCCTCACCATCCACACCAGCTCCACTGCCCAGACACTATGGCTGAGCTCTGACCCACAGGCAGCCACAAGGGAGGGTCCTGGTTGCCAAATTCAGCAGATCCTCTGGCAGAGGTGATGTCCTCATCACAGCTCCAAGGGGAACAAGGGAGTGAGAGGTGAGAGCAAACAGGGCTAAATGCCAACACACCCACAGCCACTGCCCGTGTTCCAAGAGGATATCCACACTCTGACCTGGCAACTGGGTCAAAACAACATCTCAGAGGTGTGTCACAGCTGACTAGGCCCAGAATGGGCCTTTTCAGGACTGGACTGGGTCTGTGCCACAGGTCTGCTCCTCCTGGAATTGCCCCATGTGATCCAAGCATGACTTGATAACGGATCAAGTGAGGCAGAGGGACACTGTCAATCTGTGTCCTTCCCATCCCATTTCCCTTCATTAAGTTTGTTAAGGGTGTTCCATACGTTATCAGAAGGGAGGTGTTGTAGCTGTTTACTCATCCCATTTATCTACAGACTCCAGCCTTCCATGCCCTCCTCATACAACCAGAACAACTGCAGGTTCACAGCTCAAACAGCTCCAAAAAAATACATGATTTGAACTTGCACCTTCAGTGATTCTCCATCCACCTAAGCACCAAAAGAAGGATCTACACCACCAGCTGATTTCAGAGCTACCTCCAATTACATTTTAAGTTGTGTGAGTCATTTATCATTTATGATTTCTGCTGATTAAGGAGAAAAAAAAATAGCTGCCAACTTACTGCCTATCAGGCTGTTCAATATTGAGACTGCACCTCAGTAAGGCTCTGGAGAAGCAAAATCTTTGCCCCCTGCTGCTGAGTCCAGAACAAGCTTGGTTTAGGTTGCAGACTCTGACTAAAGTCTTCAGGTAGAATTGAGTTACTCATCCAGCTCCACCAAACAACGGGGGAATGATCTCTGGATTTCAATTTAGGCAACTGCACATTACACAAATAGATAATTCAGTGCTAATTCAAGTTTGCATACAACCAGAGCCAATCCACCCCTTAAAAAGAGTACCTGGAAGAAGCGCTTTCTAAAGCCATCTCCATTTTCTCCACCAGCACTTTTCCCTTAGAGCTCGTTTCCTCTTTTATTTTCCTACCTCATTTTAAGTTCTCCAGGGGGATTGTTTCGTTCAGGGGAAAGCTCTTCCCTAAATGCTCCTGCCATAAAAACACAAGCTGTTAACCTTTTAATGTTTGCCATTAGAGCATGGATCACACCAACCACATTCTAAACACGGCAGCTCAGCCCGTAAGAGGGTTATGGCAGTTCAGGTTTTTCCCTAATGGCTTTGGAAATGGGTGTCACCCAAGCCAAAAATTAAGGCAATCCCTCCCCCAAGCTTTTTTTAGTAAGATGTTCATTGCAGCTGCAGTGTTACAGGGGTGATTTCATCCCCCAGGCAGTGCTGGAACACCTTCCTGGCGTGGAAGAATGGGTTTGACACCACACAAAGCTCCCAAACACCTCCTCCAGGTGGCAGGTGGGAAAAACCCTGGCACTGCTGCACTTCACTGCAGATTGAACCCCTTCTGCATCTCTAAATAAAGAGGACGGGAGTTCTGTTGGGGAATTGTTACTCACCACCCTCTGCACCCACCGTGGTTTTAATTCCAACGCCCACTCCTGTTCCACCCCTCCCCTCAGTACCTGCACTGCTTTCACCCTTTTCACACTGTATCTACCACCTACCCGCCCCCAACCCCCCACAACATGTACTGACACCAAATGCAGATCTCTCCCCAGCCTCCTCGCTTTTTGGAGCCTTCTCCTGCATCCCAATCCCAGCCACCCCCTCTCCCACCATCTCCAGTGCAAGACACACGACTGAGCCTCCTCCTGGTTATCGAGATGTGGATCTTGGCACATTTATCTGCTGAAATGACTATCAGCTACATCTACCAGCTTGTGGGCAACTCCTGCAGGAGAGGAGGGACACCAAGTGAAACCTGGCTGTTGGATGCATTCCCAGCAGGAATTGCTGTAATGCCACCAGCAGACAGTGCACAGGGGTAAGAAAAAAGAAAATTCACGCACAGCAGCAATATAAAATAACTCATTACCACCCTGCCTTTGCTAATTGCAGTCCCATCCTCTTCCACTTCGGAGCTTTCTGCTTCCCATGTTGTGCAGTCAGTTAATAGCACAGTCACACATATAAAAACACAAACAACTACACTCCAGCTGCTGAATTTTCTTCCATCTGTATTTTTATAATCTTAATAATCCACCTATGTGTTATTAGTATTACCAATACTAACATGCATATGTGTTAAGGTAGTAATTTATTTATTTAAGAATTACCAGGGTGCCTTTCAGAGCCCCTTCCTGTCCCAACCCTAATGTGATAATGAACAAGGAAATCAGTAATCACCCTCTCAGAAAGCCTGTGGATCATTTCAAGCCTTCTTTTACGGGTGACAAAAGCCAGGATCACCGCTCCAGAGAACCCCTGCGACAGCCCTGGGTCACTCAGAGCAGTGAAATTCGTGGCAGAAGTGCACTACTATTTTTAGGCACAAAAGCAGAATTATGAAGTGTTTTTAAAAGAGTTATAGGGCACCCAACACTTCCTCCAGGAAGGATGAACACACGCTATGGGGAGGCAGAGCTCTGAGCTCAAAGGCAGTGTTGGTGTCTGTATTTAATCATCTTTATCAATAACTGCAGAAGTTTGGGGTTTCACACCAATTTCCAGGATCTCCTTTTCAGAGGTCTCACACAGGAGCCCAGAGCATACGTGCTCCCCCTCAGTGCCCTGCTGATGGTATCAGGACAGGGCTCAGCCTTCACTCTCAGTTTCCTCGTTGCATTTCGGAGATGTTTTTGTGGTTTAAAGAACCGAAACCAGACTTGGCCTCGCTCTGTGCTCTGAGAGCAGTTCAGGCTCCCGGTGCCGTGTCAAGATCTCTGGCTGCAGCACTGAGCCCCTCACCTGGGTCACTCACAGGCCACAACTCCAGCAGTTCACTGATGAGACAGGGATGTTGCAAACTCCGTTCTGTTCCAGGAGATTTTCTGCTTGAATTGTGGGATAAAAGTCCCAGATTGCTGTTGCACCTCGAGGCAGCTGGCACAGGAATAAAGGCACGACGCTCCTCTCCATCTCCCCGCGGTGCCCAAGCTCGGGGAAGCACCAGAGCTGCTCAAAGCCTTCCTGCCTGTCCAACTCACCCAGGCTGCACTTCAGGAATCAAACTGTTTAGTTTAAACATCAGCAAAGGATTAAACACGACCCCAGGGGTCTGAGCACCGTGGAACTGGCTCTGCAGAGCCAGCAGTGACAACCTAACGCATCGACCAAGACACAGATCATCTTCCCTGTAACACTGCCTGCTCCACAAGTAATCAGCACCTTTCCAATACCCAAGGGATCTTATTTCTTAAATCTTCCTGGACAGGCAGGTTCAGTTAACCAGGCATCAGGTTTTAAGGTTGAACTTTGATTAACAGGCTCAAGTGTCTTGAGTATGATCCTTTCTACACCAGTAACTCTTAACCCACACAACCAAGCCCAGCAGCCAGTGCCCTCCACCCAGCAGTCCCATTTGCTTCAACACCTAAAAATGCTCTCAGAAACACACCAAAGGAATAAAATAATCACAGCAGGCTGGGATAAGCAAAGGCAGATTGACACAGCGCTGTTTCAAGCCACACTCTTGCTGAAGACGAGCCCAAGAACGATTTCTGGGTCCCCGGCGCTCGGTCACGTGCCCGTGACTTCCTAATTGATTTCTTGTGGTTTAGCTGCTGGAAAAGGCTTAGCAACACAGTATTTTCCCAAACAAGCAGTTGCTAAAGTAGCAACATACAGCTGAGAAGTGCAGAAGTGCCCAAACCAGACTCCTCAAGATCGATATCCTGCACATCACCAAAGCACAGCAGGCCCAGCTGCCTCTCGAGTTACTTTTTGGACTTACAACTTAAATTTGATGGTCCAGCCCCAGCCATCAGATCTTCCTCAGTAGCTCACACAGTTCTGAGCTGCTGTCCACCGCTTTTTAAGCCATCAGTGATAATAATTTTCACTTTCTGTGTTACCAGTAAAAACAACCAAGCAAAATCTGTTCTTCAGACACAGCACCAGGCTGAGCATCTGCCAAGAGTGACCAGCTGGGCACGTGCCACTTTCCAGATGCTAAAACACTGCAAGGTGACTCTGGTTCTCTCCCAGAGCTCAGAATTAACATAAAATTTTGCAGTGGAGCCTGGAAACACCTCTGTGTTTGAAACAACTCTGAGGTTTGCAAACTCAGTGCTTCAGCCTATCTGTTCACTTTTCCTGGTTCCTGGAATGTCCCACAGCCTGGGACACCTTGGAGAGGGATCCCATCCTTTCCTGTAGGGCAGTGCTAGTGCAGGAGCTCTGTGACCATGGTCACAGGGGTCAAATCACTTCCCTTTTCTCTGCATAAGCAAATCAGGCTTGCACAAGCAGGACCACAGGGCTGCCCCAAAGGCAGCTTCACCCACTGGGAGAACACTTCCTGCACAGTTTTAGGTCAATTAACCCGACTGCTAAACAGGCAGATGGGAAAAGGTCACACTCAAATGTTCCAGGACATCAGAAGATGAGCAGCAGTGTGTCAAATGAACTTACAAAAGGTACCAAGTAGGGCCTTTTTAGCTGAAGTCTGCTTAAAAAAACTCCACTACTATAATAGAATCCCAGAAGGGTTTGGGTTGGAAGGATCTCAGAGCTCATCCAATTCCACCCCTGCCATGGGCAGGGACACCTTCCACCAGCCCAGGGTGCTCCAAGCCCCATCCAGCCTGGCCTCGGACACTTCCAGGGATCCAGGGGCAGCCACAGCTTCTCTGGGCAACCTGTGCCAGGGCCTCCCCACCCTCACAGCCAACATTTCCTTCCCACCATGCCATCTAACCCTGCCCTCTGGCAGTGGGAAGCCATTCCCTGTGTCCTGTCCCTCCATCTCTTGTCCCCAGTCCCTCTCCAGCTCTCCTGGAGCCCCTTTAGGCCCTGGCAGGGGCTCTCAGGTCTCCCTGGAGCCTTCTCTTCTCCAGGTGAACCCCCCCAGCTCTCCCAGCCTGGCTCCAGAGCAGAGGGGCTCCACCCTTGGAGCATCTCCGTGGCCTCCTCTGGACTCTCTCCAACATGTTTATGTCCTTCCTGTGGTTTAATGAGTCTCCCTAGAGAACACTATTCTTGCTCTCACAGATGAGTATTTGACACTTTAAAACGCTAAAAAACTTCCCCTCACCACTTGTTGAAGTGTGGCAGGTCCTTTGACCAGAGAGAGGAGCAGATAAAAAGATGTCCAAGTGACAGGAACAGTGAACCCAACATGTTTGTGGATCAGCTCTAAGGAGTCCAAGATGCATTAACAGATCTTTAAAACCACTTCTCTGATATCTCACTGTCTGCAAAGCTGCAAAGAAATCCTTATTTATCTCAACCTACAGACAAGTCACAAGAATATCCAGAGAAACACTCTGAATCACAGTTGTTTGCAGCCCCGAGTGAAGGAGTCCCTGGAAGTCTGCACATATGTGGAGCTGGAAATGGGAAGCACCAGGACAAGCAAAAGAGAAAGTGAATGTAAGAAAAAACAACTCTTCAGCAGGCAGCTGCAGAAAAACAAATCCTCCTGGGATTTGTCCAAGTCCACTTCCAACATCCACGTCTGCCTGGCAGTATTAAGCCCATTCCCACAGGGAAAAACCTGTCCCAACACCTGGCTACACACAGTGACATCAGTGCGAGGTTTGGGGCACACCTGGGGGCAGGATTAATCCTTACCCAGTATAGGACACCAGCAGACCCCATTTCCAAAGAAGAATGATTCCACTACACAAAAATAGGGAATTTTCAGACCCTTGCCCCTGCCAAAGTGAAGGAAAAAAGACTGGGATATTCCAAATTTAATTGCTGGCAAGGGCAAGCTGTGTTGGGCATTTAAGAGTGTACAGTGGATAACACCACAGGAATAACTCTAAGATTCCTTTTATTCATTAAAATGTTTCCAAAGGACAGCTCATGCAGGGAGAACACCCAGGCCAATCCAAGAAAAACAAGAGGTACTGCACTTTGGGGTATTCCACAACAGCATCTCCTGCTGGGACAACCAGTGTGTTCAGCCTCTGGGAAAGGTTCCAGGACCTGCCCCACAACTGGGGGGAATCCAGTGGGTCAATATAGGGATATCTGCCCTGGGGCCAGGAGAATCCAAAAATACACAACCAGGCTTTGGTCAACACAACCCAAACCACTTCATCAAGCACCAGCAGGAAACAAGAAAGAGCAGCTGTTGCAAGCTCCTTTTCCTCCTCCACCTTTCCCCAATCCCAAAAGCTGCATCTCCTGGGGTGGGATCAGAGGAGCAGCTGGTGCAGCCCCCAGCCATGGATGGCAGCAGGAATTGCCTTGCTCCTGAGCACCTACCTCATGTTTCCATGTCAGAGGTCATGGATCACATCCTCCTCCTCTTTGTTTCCTCCACACTTGCAAAAGGAATTGTAGAAAATTCTATCTTATCCCTCACAAGCAAAGGAACAGGGCAATAGCATGGGGAACAACAAATCCAGCCACACAGAGCAGCTGTTTTTACATTATCCCCTCCAGACCTTGATTTTAAACATCCAGTTCTCCAGCAGCAGCTACTGCTCCAGGAAAATCATCCCTGGGACAAACTTCCATGGGAGAAGCTGCCCTCAATCCCAAAAAATGGGGGTGGTGTTGCAGTGCAGAAGAAACCTGTTCTGTTCTTACCCACTGAAGCAGGAGAGAAACCAATCAAGCACAACACAGATTTTTTCAGGCAAAATTATCTCTCCTAAGGGAAAAAAAAAAAAACAAGCCCCTCACTTTTTCCTCTGGAAAGCTGCATCCAGAGCTGGCTTTGGCATCCTGACAAGCCAGTACACAAAACAGATGAGCGGCTTCCTTCTCCAAAGAGGGGACAAAAAGGAATCAGGACAATCCCTCTTGGGAAGAAATGCACGCTGCGTTAAAGCTGTAATAAAATATTAAGGCAAACTGCTAAAAATACACCCAGAGATCCACAGCAAACTTAAGAGATGCTGAAACAAATACAAAGTAATGTGGAGCATGAAGGCAAAGTGTTGGGAAATGGGAAGAGAAGTGGAATTCTAGGCATGATCCACACAGAGGAGGGATTGGGGGAGAAAATTAAGGAATCTGTGGTGTTGCTAGAAGAGCCTGGAAGAGTTCTGGTGGAGTGAGAGTATCCTGGCTGTAAGCAGAAAGCAGAAACAGGGATAAAACGTGTGTGGAGGGAAGGTAAGATTGGAAAAGAGTTGCTTCACCACCAGAACACCTTTCAGAAGCTGTAGGTGCTTCTGAGCCCAGGAGAAGCTGCATCATTCCCAAAATTCCAGAGGACAGAGGCTCTCCCCAGAAGACCAACAAACAACACCCTGGAGGAGCAAGCAAGTCCTTGACCATCAGAATCAGCAGGAAAAAGCCAACTGTTTGTCCTGCACCAAACCGTTGATATTTACACTCTGGTTGGAACAGCGAGGCCTTCACAGGAGAACAGGCACAGGCTGCACACTGCAGAAATGGGGTCCCAAGGATTATTTGATCTAAATGGGATTGTAAGAATTTTATTTTGATGAAACAAAGCAGAAAAGGCCTTATTTTATTTTTTTGTCTCTAAAAGGAGGAGGTTGCCATGTTAACACCTGGGATGCAGTGACCCAAACACAAATGTAATTACTACCAGGAAATACTGAAATATCTGCTGACTGATACAAGAGATTTTGGAAGGATTTTAGGACACTTTCTACCAGACACATATCAGCCTGTACATAAAAAAAGCTCCATTCTCTTCTGCTTTGCACATACTAACACCTGTTGGAAATATAACAACACCAAGAGCAGCTGCTTCTCCCTGATCTAAAGGACAACACCTAATAATGTGTATTAAATTCACCAAACACAACCCAAATTTCCTGGAGGTTTCAGGAGCAACCTGCAGTGCTGAACCCCACGGCATGATCTTGCAGTACCTGCCAGCTTTTAATGCTTTCCCACTGAAATAACTCCAACCACCACCACCCATCCCGCAGCATCATCTACGAAACGAGCTTTTCAAACTCACTTGCTCAGCCTTGAGGCTCAATAATTTCAGCTTGACACCCTTTTCGTCCTCCTGGTGACGGGGCACCCTAAGTTTAGCCATCCAAGCCTTTGAAATATGTATGTATTGTAGTTATTACAGATCTTGAAAGGTATTGTGGACAGCCATTCTGCTAAATGAGGTGTTTTCCTCAGAGAAAAAGCTTTTCTTCTGAGGGGGGAGAGCATCCCTGGCAGAGTCCAGCTCTCCTGCTGCAGCCTCAGTTCCTCTCCAGAGCTGCACAGGCTTTGCTGCAGAGATGGAGAAGATGGGAAAAAATCCCCAGCATTGTCTCACCTCCAGTTTAATGATTTAATAAGGGGAGGTAACTGAGGGAGGGGGGTACAGAGTTCTAACATGACTTGCCAGTCCAAAAAGGCAGGCAGACGTTGGAGCTGAGGCCGGAGCTGCCGAGTTCCCACCCTGCCATTGCCCTGCTCAGCCGTGAGTCAGAGCAGTTGTACAGAGGGGTTTGTTTTAGTGCTGAGCTGTTCACACAGGAGCACACACAACCTCAGGCTCCACCACAGGGGTGCAGTTTTGGGGCTGCACATCAGCCAGCACTGAGGGGAGGGAGGGAGGGAGGACACCCAGCTCCCTCTCCACGCAAACACCTCCCCTGAAGCAGAGCCCACCTCACCACGTGCCAGCACTTCCTGCCCGTGCCACATCAGCATCCCCTCCACCTCCTGCCATCCCTGCAGCTCACGTGTTCCACGAGCAGCCAGAGCAGCCCTGGCACAGTTTAAATGTCTCCTGCACCAGGCAGAGGGGCTCTGCAGGAGCCAGAAGCTGCTGCTGCCTCCTGTCACGACATCCTCAGCCATCTGCACGGCCGACATCAGGAGTGATCCCAAAAGCAGCTCTGCTTCACCTGCCACAGACCTGATCCAGCCTAAGGCCAGCAGCTCAGCTGCTCTGACACACAGAGTCAACAGGAGCTATTCTGGTAATTCAGCAGGAGCTCCCTGGCAACCAAGAGTGCCAGATACCCTGTGGCTCACCAGTGTTACCTGCCTGGGTGTGCTGCCATCCACACAATCTTTTTTTCCTCGGTGAATGAAGGCCTAAACCATCATCAAGGTAGCTTCAAGTGCAAGAATACGACAGCACTTCCTGCCAAAAAAACTGGGAAGGTGATAACAGAGGCTGTAAAAGAAAAGCAAGGATGCTGCTGTGGGAAACTTAAAGAGATCCAGGCTACAGACAACCACTGCCTACTCCCATTTCTGCAGCTATATTTGTCACACCCAGAACGGGGACACAGGATTCCTGGGATCTGTGCTGCCACTGTCACTGTCTGCTCCCTGTGTGGCTCCACGCTCGGTGACAACCTGAGGGAAGTGTGACTTGTTCTGTGAGGAGCCTGTTCTCCCACACCCCCCATCCCACACCCCACACAGCAGCATTTCCTGCCAGGAGTCCCTTTTCCTAAGCTGGCCGAACACAAATCCCACAGAACTGAAGAACACATTCCCTAGGAGGCGATCACCAGGCTTCAGCCTCACATGGCACTTCCAAATGCAGCTCCCAGGTGATTGGTTTGCTCAGGAGCTCCTACCTGAGCCATGAGACAAAACAAATGCCTTCAAGGATTAGTGCCACACACAATATTTATTTCGAAGCTGCTCACTAAACCCTCTAGAAAGATCCTAAAAGCTGAGCAGGAAACAATATAATAATCTGTGACCTGTGAAAGGAGAGGAAAGTTTGAGGTTGGATTTAGTTACTCTGTGTTTAGAGATCAAGAACCACCACACAGGGATGGCCAGAGCTCAGCACAGCAGGGCTGCTCTTCACAAACACCTCTGAGAGCCAAGAATGATTCAAGCTGCTTCTGAAGCTGAGTTTTAACGGTGGCATGAAGATTTCTGAGCCATTAGTGGCATCCAAGCCCAGCAAATGGGCAGCTGTTCTACAGCATGTGTAGCTTCTGAGCTCACTGTGCATCACTCCTGCCTTTGCTGGGTGCTCACACTTCACGATTTCCTCTCAAAATTCCTCCCCAGTTAATCAAGCTCTCATTCATCATTGCTCACTCCCTTCCAGATCAACCCAATTCAACTCCACGAAGAAAAAAATCTGCTTACGTGAGTCTGTGTTCCTGACAGCAGAGTTTAATTATGCTTTATTTGTCCCCAGGATGCCTTCCAGCAGCTCATCTTCCCCCTTTCCCCACTGTTTCCAGGAAGGAGGTGCACTGGCAGCAGAACATGCCCAGGGAAATGGGAGCAGCAGGAAAATCTCGCCCAGGAGTCACATGAGGAGTTACAAAAGCAGGACAGCCTGGTGGCTGCTTCCATTTCCCAAGGCAGGCCTTGTGGCTGAGCCAGATGTTGGAGGTTGAAGGCAAAAAATAAAAGCAGCAAACACGGTGCAACTCAGGAGGATAAATGTGTGTACCCATCTCAAGGCTGGGGGGGGGAGAGTTAAGAAGCCCTTTTGCCACCTGCAATTTTAAGTGGCCTGCCAAATCCTCCAAACCACGGTATTTATTCATCTTTTCGAAGTCAAAATTGTGGCTGAAGGTAAATCTAGAAGCCCCCTGGCACGTGGCAGACCCATCAGGAGCCCACCCTGAGCAGGCAGGCCCAGCAGGGACCCATCCTCCACCCACACACCCCCACGAGTGACAGGCTTGGGGCCCGATGAAACTCAGCTTAAAGGGGCTCCAGAGAGCAAGGTTTCAGTAAACTGGGAAGCAGCACAGCAAACAACGAGCAGGTGTGATCATTTCAGTTGTTAAGTGAAGAAACTCACAACCAAGCCCCCAAATGCCAGAAGAAAAGGGGTGCGAGGCCAGACCCTGCATCATTTTAAGTCAGCTTAAGCAAGAAAGGCGTTGAAAATGGGATCAGAAACGACTCTCTGTGCCCAGTGGGACTCTCTGGGGGAGACAGGGCAGGAAGATTCCCAGGAGCTGCTGGAAACACCTCGCTGACCAACTGCAAAGTGTGTGTTTGTGGCTTCCCTGGAGGTGGAACAAGGAGAAATCAGAACAGCTGTGGTGTGGTGACAGCGGGCAGCACCACGACCCCCTTGGGGGCAATTCCCACCTCCCAGCCGGGCTCTGCCCGCACCCAAAGGATCAGAGGCGGCTCCTCTGGCTTCTTATCAAGGGGACAGAAAGATTGTGCAAATCAGAGCGTGCTGCATCTCCCCGGTATCTCTCCTGGAGGCTGCCCGGGGCTCACGCTGAAGGCCACGGTCTCCAGCACAGGATCCAGGACATTCCTGCAGCTTCTCCAAGGCCACAGTGGAGGCCAACACGGCAACTCGGAGACTCGAACCACAGAGTTTGGGCTGGAAAGGACCTTAAAGGCCATCTCATCCCACCCCCTGCCATGGGCAGGGACACCTTCCACCAGCCCAGGCTGCTCCAAGCCCCGTCCAGCCCGGCCTTGGGCACTCCCCGGGACCCAGGGGCAGCCACAGCCGCTCCCTGCCCGGGTGTAAGGCCGGAAAACCCGTAACACCGCACACCTCCGGCTCCAGCGCTGCCGGGAGCAATTCCTGCCTGCCCGGCCCTTCCCCTGGCGTGGCCGGGGCGGCTCCGGGGCCGCAGCCCCTCACAGGTCTCGGTTCCGCCGCCCGCCCCGCGCCCGCTCCCGCACTCACCATGGCCGCGGCGGCCCCGGGGCGGCTCTAGGCGGGGCGCCGCGCTCCGCTCATCTCACGGCCGGCGGCGGCGGCCCGGCGGGGCCTCCTCCCCGCCCATGCACCGGCGAGCCCCCGCCGGCCGCGCACCCGGGGCACCGCAGAGCCACCGGCGCGCAGCCCCCGGGCCTGCCCCGCTGGCGGTGCCGGGGAGCCCCGTGGCGGTGCCGGTGCCGGTGCCGGTGAGGTGTGTGCCTGTCTCTGTCTCTGTGTGTGCCGGTGCCGCCCGTGCCGCTCCGTACCGGGACTACCCGGGGCGCATCCCGGGCCCGCCCCGCCCCCCCCCGGAAGCGCTCACCGGGCGCGCGCGCGGCCAATCACGGCCCGGCCGGGGGGGAGACGGCGGCAGCGCATGCGCACAACGGGAGCGTCCGCGGCGCCGCTGCCGCCATCTTGGAAAAGGTCGCGGAGCGCGGGGGGGGCGGGCACGCCTGGAGTGCGCGCGCACGAGGGGGCGGGGCCGTGGGCGGGGCTACGGCTGGGCGCGTGAGGGCGGCTTGGGAGGAATGGGATGGGAATGTTAGAGGGGATGGGAGGACGGGATGGGATGGTAGAGAGGAGGATGAATGGGATTAGAGGAGGGGATGGGAATGGGATTAGAGAGGAGGGGATGGATGGGAATGGGATTAGAGAGGAGGGGATGGGAATGGGATTAGAGAGGAGGGGATGGGAATGGGATCAGAGAGGAGGGGATGGGAATGGGATTAGAGAGGAGGGGATGGATGGGAATGGGATTAGAGAGGAGGGGATGGATGGGAATGGGATTAGAGAGGAGGGGATGGATGGGAATGGGATTAGAGAGGAGGGGATGGATGGGAATGGGATTAGAGAGGAGGGGATGGGATGGGAATGGGATTAGAGAGGAGGGGATGGAATGGGAATGGGATTAGAGAGGAGGGGATGGATGGGAATGGGATTAGAGAGGAGGGGATGGATGGGAATGGGATTAGAGAGGAGGGGATGGATGGGAATGGGATTAGAGAGGAGGGGATGGATGGGAATGGGATTAGAGAGGAGGGGATGGATGGGAATGTGATGAGCGGGGATGGGATGGGGACGGGACCGGAGCTGGGCCTGAGCCCTGAGCTAGAGCTGCTGCCAGACCTGCCCCTGGGACTGGATCTGTGCGTGGCCCCGGACCTGCAGGGATGCCCGTGCTCCCAGCTCCTCCTGACCCCCTCCAAGGACACCCTCTGTACGTGCTGGCTTCTTTCCCGTGTAAATAATTTAAATAATTAAATGAACTGGGGCGGGGGGAACCCCCAACCCTGCCAGCCCCGCTCAGCGAGGACAACAGAGCTGCACGGCCCCCAATCCCATTCCTGTTCCCATCTCCCAGGTTTGCCTCAACCTGGAGCCCTTTGTGGCCACGGCTCTTCCAGTGCCTGATGTGGCCGGGAGAGAAGATGTTAAGGGAGAGATCCAGATCCATTAATCCAGTGAATTACTGTCAAATAAAGAGAAATCCAGTCCCCAACTGCTGCCTGACAGAACCAAGAAGCTGGGACTGCCCATAGACCCAAAACAATGAAGTTTAATGCAGATAAAAATGCAGATAAAAATATTCCTTTGGGTTCCCAAACTCTCAGTGGCACCTGCAGTGACAAGAGGTGGCTCAAACCAGCGGCTTAACCGGCTTTGAGGGGACAGCCAGTCCCCCTGTGGGGACATTGCAGAGGCTGGCACTTACTTTAGAGGATTAAACACCGGCAGGAGGGGGAATAAACCTTCCTTGGGGCTGGACCTGGCCCCAGGGCTCAGCAAGCAGCTTAGGGCTGAGCGGTCCTGGGGCATTCTCTGTCACGCAGGTTTTATTTCCACGCTCTCAGCACAGCACTGATCCCCCCCCCCCCGGGGCCAGGCATCTCCAACCCCCTTTAAGCTCTCCAAAATCTCTGCAGCATCTCCAGTACCTTTCCAAAACCTCTCCAACATTTCCTCCAGTGCCTCCCAAACCTCTCTGACTCCTCTAAAACCCTCCAATATCCTCAAAATCTCTCCAACAGCTCCAAAACCCCTTCAAAATCCCTTGAGCATCTCTAAAACCTCTCCACTCTCCTCAAAATCCCTCTAACACCTCCAGAACCTCCCCAACACACCTCCAAAACACTCCAGTGCTTCCAAAATCTCTCTGAAACCAATCCAGCACTTCCAGATCCCCTCCAGTCTCTCCAGAGCTGCTCTGCCTCCAGAACCTCCCCAAAAACTCTGCAATATTTGCCAACGCCTCCCAAACCCTCCAATGGCTCCAAAATATCTCCAGCCTCTCCAAAACCTTCCCAAAGATCCTCCAAAATCCCTCCAACACCTCCATACAACTTCCAACCTCTCAAAAATCTCTCCATCACCTTCAAAACTTTTCCAATACCTCAAAAACTTCTGCACAATTTCCACCGCCTCCAAAACTTCTCCAACATCCCCAAAACTCATCCAACACCTCCCAAGCCTCCACAACACCTCCAAAACCCTCTCAATAACGTCAAACCCTTCTGACTCCCCCCAAAACCCCTTAAAATCTCTCCAGCACCTCTGAAACACTTCCAACCTCTCCAAAAACCTCTCCCTGCCTCCAGAGCCTCTCCAAAGCTTCTCCAGTGCCTCCAAATCCCCTCTGACACCTTCAAAACCCCTGCAACCTCTCCAAACTCTCTCTAACACCTCCAGAACCTCTGCAAAGCTCCCCAAACCTCTTCAACATTTCCAACGCCTCCAAAACCCCTCCAATACTTCCCAAATCCCTCTGACTCCCCCAAAACTCCTCCAACACCTCCACACCCCTTTCAAAACCTGTAAAACCTCTCCAGCACCTCTAACCCCCCTCCAACCTCTCAAAAAAAATCTTTCCAATGTCTCCAGAACCTCTCCAAAGCTCTTCAGTGCCTCCAAAACTCCTCAGACGCCTCCAAAGCTCCTCCAGCCCCCCAATCTGACTCCTTCAAAACCTCCCTGACATCTCCCAAATCCCTCCAACACCTTCAAAACTCCTGGCCCCTCCACCACCTCTGCAATTCCCGCAGGGAGCTGAGCCCAGGTGAGCCCAGGGGGTTGGAGCAAGGCTGCAGCTCCTGGATCCGCCACCTCAGCGGGGCTCCCATTTAGGATCGTCAGCTGTGCCGGCACCGTTACCATGGCGATCATTACCGGGATAAGCTCATTATCACCGTTTGTCATTCCAGCAGGGCTGGACACACGCCCCGAGGTGCCGGGGACAGCGGGGACACCCATCTGCTGAGCCGGGACAGCGGCTCCAAAGCCAGGAGGGCACCCACTGCCAACACCCCTCCGTGGGATTCTTGGGGTCTCCAAAGCAGGAGTGGCCCCTGGGCTGGCGTGGGAGGGATCTGCAGGCACAGAGCCTGCTGATGAGACTGAAAAGGAGGAAGAGAACCTTCTGCCAAATTTCTGGATCCCTGCAGGGAGATTTTGTCCCTGTTCTTATTTTCCCTGCGAAGCCCAAAGGGGTGGGACAGCTTTTCTTAGGGCAGGGTGTGGGGCTGAGGGTGATTGTTGGAGCTTTGCAAGCCTTTGGCCTTGCTTTGTGCCCCAAGGCAAAGGCATCAGAAAGCATGGAATGGGTTGGGTTGAAGAGACATTAAAGCCCATCTCATTCCACCCCCTGCCATGGGCAGGGACACCTTCCACCAGCCCAGGCTGCTCCAAGCCCTGTCCAGCCTGGCCTTGGACACTTCCAGGGATCCAGGGGCAGCCACAGCTTCTCTGGGCAACCTGTGCCAGGGCCTGACACCCTCACAGACAGGAATTCCTTCCCAATATCCACCTAACCCTGCCCTGTGTCAGTGGGAATCCATTCCCTGTCCCACCAGGCCCTTATAAAAAGTCTGTCCCCATCTTTTCTTCCAGGCCCCCTTTAGACCTTACAGACACAGCACGGTGTCCCCAGTGTCCCTGTGCCTCACACAGGTAATAACAGGGCTCACACAGGTAATAATCAGCGACTCTGTGGTGCTGCAGATCCGTGAGACTCAGAGGACTCCATCTGCCACCAGCACCACTGGAGCGTGTCCTGGGAATGAGGCCGTGCCAGACCCTGGGTCTGCTCTATCCCATTTCTGGGGCTCTGCCCATGGCTGCAAGTGCCACATCTGATAGGAAATACAGAATCCACCCCATCACTGAGTGTGGCAGCCCCTGGTTGAGTTTGGGGCTGCTCAGACTGGGAGGCAGCGTGGTTTGGACCGTGCCTGGACGGGCCCCAAGGAAGGAGAAGTCATCCTCCTTTTTTTAGTTATGTAACTTCATGTTTTGAAACACAGAAGAAAGGGAAATACTGTGGAGCCAAACAGCTGTTTTGGGAGATCAAGGGAACAGGATTTGTGAAAATAATTTGTCTCTGCATGGTTTATCACTTAATTTTTATTACAACCAGCCACTCAAATGCACTGGAAGGTGATCTGAAACCCTCTTATCCAAGCTTCCTGCACGGCTCCAGCCTTGATTGCAGCCCCTTCAATCCCACATTCAAATATTCATCACATTTAATTGCCTTATTCCTGTTTTGCAGCATTTGGGTTGTTGCCTTCGGGGTGAGTCTGAGCCTCACGCCAACCCCGCAGCCGCCTGTGCTTCCCCTCCCATCCCACCCCTCTGTTCCCATCTCCTTTATTGTTCCTACCACAAACCGAGCTGCAACTCATTTGGAATGCCATGGATAAATGAGCATTTTACTGCCCTGCCACCTCACGTAAAGTAATTTGATGAAAAGGGTTAAGCTGTGTTTTATTAAGTCCAATAAAGCGGCTTGGAAAAGTTTTGTCCGCCAACCCCAAGCGCTCCCCGTGTCTCCCGAGTGCCTTGGCGAGGAGTTTGCTTATTTAGCAAGAGGTATAAACCCAGCAGGTAAAATCCCTGAGTACAAATTCCTGCAGAAAGTACAAACGTGGATAATTAATTACATAAACCCACCACAGCCTGTGCTCTGGGCAAGAGGTGCTCCCAAAATGCCTCTCCCCAGAGCAGGGGTCCATCCTCCTCCACCTCCTGTCGCTCTGTGTGAGGCACAGGAACCCACAACCTGCTGTCCTAGGGATGGAGAGGGGTCAGTGGGGCTGTTATCCCACACCATCCCACATCCCTGTGCTGGGCAGACTGGGCAGGACCACTCAGGGTGGCCATGGTGGGCAAGGGATCTTTGTGGCCACCACAACTCATGGCCAGGTCCTCCTGCTTTGCTCTCCATTGGGGTTTATCTGGGACTGTGGGGGTGCTGGGGTGTTGGCACACTGATTATATCCCTAGGAATGGCTTCCCAAATCCCATGAAGGGCCAAAGAAGCCCACGGGTCAGGGCACTGAGGATGTCCCCAAAGGAGGAGATGTGGGGGAGCACTGGCAAGAACGAGCTCCAGGCAGGCTTTGTGAGTCAGATGTTCTGTGTGTATCTAAAAGGGAGCCCTGGAAATTCATCCCAGTGTCCAAACCACCCCTTCGGTGAGAGATTCCTCCACTCTCCTACAGGCAGGTGGAAAGGACTCATTAGGGCTGTGGCTTCTTTTAAACCTACATAAAGATCAGGATCTGTCCCGACCTTCTTCCCAGACCTCAAAATCCCACCCAGGCAACGCAGCGGGATGTCCCAACCTACCCTTCCGAGCCTCTCCCTGCTCTCAGCCTCCCATCGATTTTGTGGGGACACCAGCAGAGGTGCAGGTGGTGGTGGACGATGGAGCTTGGGCTCCCAGGAGCTAGATCCCACCCTGAGTGGTCTGTCACCAACCACGAGCTCCTGTGGGGATCCATCAGCAACCACAAGAATTCAGGACCTGCCTCTCAGTCTGGAGCTTTGGGTGACACTGGTGGGTTTTCACTGAGTGAGGGAGCAACAGGGTTCCATCAGCCAGGGAAGGTCTCCCCTTCTTCCAGGAAGCATAGTGTGGAGTGGGATCAGGGGCTCCCAGGGACTGGACACACCGCCCAGTTCCCTTTTATTCCATGTTTCTGCTCCGCTCCGCTCGGCCCATTAGCCGAGGCATTAAATTTTAACATTTTTTTGTTGCTCCTTGCAGCCTGTTCCTGGTGAGTGGGTGCCTGGGTGGGTGCCAGGGCTCTGGCGCCACACTGGGGGGACCTGGGGGACCAGGGGAGTCTGGCTGTGGTGGGGGTACCCACCTGCATCCCACGGGCAGGAGAGGGGCTCCCAGGGACCAGCAAGGAGACAGGATCACTGCAAACACTCTGCACAGCTCTGGAGCCAGGCTGGGACAGCTGGGGATGTTCTGCCTGGAGAGGAGAAGGTTCCAGGGAGACCTCAGAGTCCCTTCCAGAGCCTAAAGGGGCTCCAGGATTGCTGGAGAGGGAGTGGGGACAAGAGCCTGGAGGGACAGGACAAGAGGGAATGGCTTCCCACTGCCTGAGGGCAGGATTAGATGGGATATTGGGAAGGGTGGCAAAGCCCTGGCACAGGCTGGCCAGAGAAGCTGTGGCTGCCCCATCCCTGGAAGTGTCCAAGGTCAGGTTGGACGGGGCTTGGAGCAATCTGGGCTGGTGGAAGGTGTCCCTGCCCATGGCAGGAGTGAGATGGTCTTTAAGGTCCCTTCCAACCCAAACCATTCCATGATTCTGCGATCCTATGAGATGAAATTGGGATAAACTGCCCTCCAGGTCGGTTCCATCTCTCCCATGGGGGGGCAGGACCCAGAGCAGCACGGCTGGAGCTTTCTGGTCATGAGGAGTTAAAAAGCCATCAATTTTTGCCATTAGTTGGAGGTGTGGCTGGAGCAGAGACGCTGCAGGCAGAGCCATGCACTGAATAATTCAGGGTGAGAGATGACAAAGCCCATGGGCCAAGCTGGGGAAACTTCTCCATGTCCTCCTACTCCCACTTCCCAAGGACATGCCCTTTGCTTCTGTCCCAGGGTTCTGGATGTGGGCTGGGGTGATGGACCAGATTTGGGTCTCAGGGACCTGGGGGACATGTACTGGTCCCTGAGCTGGTCCCAATGGATGGATAATGGTGAGTTCATGGGGCCTCGTGGCCACCTGGGCCAGGGTGCTGGCCTGGCTTGTCTGCCTGGAGCAGCTGGACCCTGCTGGCTGGGCTACCCTGCATGGTACCAATGGGCCCTCTTGGGGCAGGGAGACCAACTGTGGGGCAAAGATGCCACTTGTGGGGCACAGACACACACGGTGGGACAGGGACACCCCTCACAGGGCACCATGGTGCTCCTGTCATGTGCCCTGCAGTGGGGAGCAACCCTCCAGGATGGCCTCCAGGATGGCTCCAGGATGGCTCCCAGGCCATTTACTCCACCGTTGGCAGGGCACAGGGCACCCACAGGCACCCAGGCTGAGAGATTTCCCCCCTGGTTGTGCAATGTCTCCTGTGTCAGAGCCTAGGAAGTCAGCCGGGCCCTGGGGACAGAGGGATGGGTCCCTCGGTGACACTCTGTGCAGGGGGTGGGTGGGCTGAGCGTGCCAGGTCTCAGCCGCAGCACTGGCGAGCCCCGAGGCAGCCGCCCGGTGCCGGGAGAGGGCGATTGGAGCTCGGGCAGGCGGCAGGCGAGGAGTTAACTCCCAGCCTCGCCGCGGGAGTCTGGAGCTATTAATACTCGCACGCTGGTTTAGCTGTCAGAGCGAGCGGCTGCTCTACCGGTGAGGCGAGCCCCGCGGAGCCGCCGCTCCACGACCACACAACTTTCCTCCTCCATCAGCGTGTTGGGCTCCCGACCCGGCCGCCTGCCCGGCGGACCCTTCCAGACCCCGCTGGATCCTGCCAGAGCCCGCTGGACCCCACCTGCTGCGGGGGACACTTTTCCCACACAGCGACACGGGCACCGTCCGCCCACGGGTGCCACGGGGCAGCCGCGTCCCGCGGCCTCTGAAGCACCGCGGGGCTCGGACCCCTCGCCCGGGTGATGCCATCCCAGGTGCCCGCTCGCACCCCCTGAGGGATGGCCCTGCCGCCGGCCGGGCCGCACGATGGGTGCCGGGGTGGCACTGGGCACGGTGAGCCCCGGAGCGAGGGCGACGCGGGACATGACCCAGCCCGGCGCTGCCTCCGCGCCCGGTGAGCGGCCGGTCCCGGTGCTCAGCCCGGCCGTGTGACGGGCTCCCCGACACCATGGCCCCGAGAGGGCCAGCGTGAGCCTCCGGCCACCGCCGGCACCGGCGAGGAAGATGCCAACACCCCTCCGGCACTGCGTGCCCTGCGGTCCCCATCGCCCGGGCACGGCGGCCGCTGGAGCCGAGCGATGGATTCTTTCTGCTTCGTCTGCTTCCAGAAAGAGGAGCTGCAGCCCCTGCACCTGCACAGGTCAGTGCCACGGATCCCGGGACACCACTGGCGGGGACACAGCGCCGCTGGGGCCGTGCCATGGTGGGGCATGGCATGGGAGCAGGGCACCGAGCCGGGCTGGGGGACAGAGCCTGGCATGGGCCATGCCAGAGTTTCCTTTGGAGCAGGTGCATCCTCTCCTGGCCGGAGGAGTCCAGAGCCCCGTTCTGTGCCGTGCAGTGCCGGGAGAGGCTGCGGTGCACGGCACGTGTGTACATCTGGCATGTGCTTCCCTTGCCAGGGGAACCCAGTGGGCACCCTGTGCCATGCCATGGCATGCTGGTGTGCTCATGGGAGCGGGCCTGTGGGCAGCGATGTGCATTCCAGAGCTATCCCGAATCCCTCCTGGAGCCATCCCACCCACTCCTGCCCACCTGAGCAGGGTCCCTGGCCAGTCTCTCCTCTTCCCTGGCTGCCTGGGGCCAGGGGCCCAGAGCAGTTCGAGGGTCCCCAAGGACAACCACGAGGCTCCCCACGGCCCGTCCCTCTCGGCAGCAGCAGCACCAGCATTCGCCTCCCCCTTCCCCAAAACCTCCTCTCCCATCGGCGCTGCTGAGCGGCAGCCAAGGAGAATGTGCCGGTGCTGAAATTAGCCGGGCAGCCGGCGAGGATGCGAGGTGTGAACGCTGGCACATGTTGTGCCCAACTGCTCCTCTGTGGCACTGAGCCACTGCCGCCTCCTGTCCCACGCCTTCATGCCCAGAGCACAGCTCCCACCTGCTCCAGCCCGGAGCCTCCCAGGCACTGGCTGCCCATGGTGAGGGGCTGGGGGGCGGCTCAGGGCCATTGGGCTGTGGGTGTGGGACAATCCAGTCCTTCCTCACGGTGTGCACGGAGTTGTAGGAATCGTTTTGGTGTAAATCCTGGGGTTTTGGAGCCTTGGTTCCCATGAGTCACTGCCCAGGCTGGGGGGATAGGGAGACCAGGGATTGAGACGGGCCTTGGGTGTGGGTGCTGCTGGCTGAGGGATGCACAGAATTCCCAGGGCTCCCACCCCATAGCCCAGCCTGGGGCTGGAGCTGACCGGCAGCATCCAGATTGTGCTGGGTCACAGGTGTCACGAGTTTGTTGTTCTCAGCCACAGAGGGAGCACCCAGGGTGGCAGTGTGGTAGCCCAGAATCCTGAATGGTGGCCACAGGGACCACCCCTCCTTGCACAGGGGGATGGAGAAGGAGGAACATCCTTGGCTTGTGCCTGTCCTGCCCTGCTCCAAGGTGGGGCTACGCTGGGGGAGCCCCTGTGTCTGAACAACCCCCTGGTTGTCACCAGTCTGTCCCTGAGCCTGTCTGCATCCCGTGGCGACACGGCTGTCATTGCATGTCACCCCTTGGGTGACCAAGAGGTGCGCTCAGGGGGTGCTCCCCGGTCTCGCCACCTGCACCAGGGGCAGTAAGTGCGCCCCACGCACGGGTGCTGTGGCAGCATCTGTGTCCCCCGTCCCTGTCCCCACCCATGTGTGTCCTCCCATGCCTGTCCCACCCCCGTATCTGTCCCCCCGTGCCTGTCCCCGCAGCCTCTAGATGGTGCCAGGAGAACAGTCTGCGAGCGGAGGCGGCCGGCGCCGTGCGGTGCCGGATGGTGCTGGGTACCGGGGTGCCGAGGTGTCGGGGTGCCAGGACAGACCCCTTGGCTCTCCCCGTGCCCCCCGGTTCAGTCCCTCCCTCTCCCCGAAGAAACACGTCCTGCCTCTTTTCCCGGGAAACCCATCCCAAAGAACCCCCTTCTGTTGCCCTCCCGCTGCGCAGCCATCACTGGGCTCCAGAGTCAACACCATTCCCAAGCTCCCGGCCAGTGCGGCCGGCGCTGCAGGTCCTGACCCAGCCTGTGCTGGGGGACCAGCCCGCAGGATGCTGTGCCCCCCGCCCGCCTGCTGGGGTCCATCTCATGTCCCCCGGGAGCACGGCCGGGCCCTGGCGCTCTGAGGAGAGGGACATCACCCCAAGGGCCGCGGGCGGGGGCTTGGCGTGTGCCCACCACGCAGCTGCGCTGCCCCCCAGCTCCTGGGTCGTGTCCCTTCCGTGACCTTGAGAGCAGCCGCTGGGAATCTCATCCCGGCTGCCACCACGCGGGATGGCAACACACGCGTGGGGGGAACACCGAGGTGGGGGGCACTGAGCCCCCCGTCCAGAGTCCGGGAACAAGCTCCCATCACTCCCCTTTACCCTGGAATTCCCCGTGGATGGGCGCTGTCCCCAGGGACGGAGTGGGCACCCAGAGCCCCCGACATGGGTGCTGCACCCCGGGCTGGCGGGGTGGGGGGTGTTCGGCCCCCAGCCGGGACACGCCGGAGCCCCCCGGGACCAGCGAGTCCCCTTGGCCGAGCTGCGGCTCCCGGCGTGCTCCGCTGCCGCGGCCGCCTCCCTGCTTCCCTCCCTCTCCTGCTTCCCAGCATCCCCGCAGCAAACCCGGCAGGTTTTAGCTCGTGTCACCGGTGCGTGACAGGCTGCGGGTGGCAGGCTGTGGGGGGCTCAGCCCCTCGGCTTCTGCTCTGACCAAGCGACGCCGAAGGGACAGCCGACTTTCTCGCTGAATTCCGAGGGGGTTTGGCTCGCTGAAAAAAATTTGGGCTTTCCAGGTCATTTCCCACCACCCACCCTGTCCAAGCACATCCCATGGCACAATTCCCTTTCTGAGCAGAAATCCCAGGGACACTCGTTGTCCCTCGGGGAGCTGGGGGGATCTTCGCGCGGTTTGGGATTGTACGAGGTGATAAACACATTTGATCTGGTTCCTTTCATCTCGTTAATCTTAATTAGTTATTAATATTCTGGGAGTGCTTTGAAGGCCACAAGCTCGATGCAAACGCTCCCTGGTACTACTGGTGTTACTATTACTCAGTGTGTGTGTGACCCACATGCTGGCACGGGCACGGGCTGCAGCCTGGAAGCCACAAAGGGAGCTGACAAGCCCCAGGGAGCTCCACGGAGTCCCACGGAGCCACAGGGTGCCCTCTGGAGTCCTGCTGAGCCCCACGGAGGCCCCTTAAGCCCTATGGAACCCCAGAGATCCCTGCAGAACTCCACAGAGTGGTGGTGATAAGCCAATGGAGCCCCATGGAATGTTCCACAGAGCCCTGCTGAGCCCCACCAAGCCCCATGGAGGCCTCCCAAGCCCCACAGAGCCCCACGGAGTCCCACAGAGGGAGCCCTGCCAGGCCCAGTTGGTCCCTCACTGGCAGCTCGGGCTCTGTGTACCTGAGCACAGCACAGCCCCATCCTCAGCACTGGGGTGGTGACACTGTGAGGTGATCCATGTGTAGGACCTGTGACACCATCCCCGCAGCCCGCCGTGGTCCCTGGGCTGGCTCCCTGGGCACTGGCACCTCCCACCTGACCTAGAAACAGCCCTGAGCTATAAATAGGGCGGGAGCCAAAGGAGAGCTCAGAGGAGCAGCCTGGAATGCTGCAAGCGGGAGGCTGCGGGAGCTGGAATGGCATGGCAAGGACAGGCAGGGGACACAGGGTGACATGGGACTCGGGAAGGGGCGAGGCTGGCCCCACTCCACCCCTAGCAGCCCATGGAGTGGAGTGTGCAAGGAAGGTAGGTGTGGCTTCCACCGACCTGTGTCCTGCTGGCCCAGTGGCACAGGGAGCACCGTAGCTCTGCTTCTATCTCCCAGAACTTTCCCTTTTCCCAGCACCTTCCCCCCATGACGCTCTCCTGCCCTGTACCACCCCTTTCCCAGCCCCACAGCAGCTGCTCTGGGCACCATCAGCCCCCATCCAGCCCACCCTGGCTTGCTGGGGCATTGGGCTCTGGCATTTCCCCTCTCATACCACACAGATGCCCACATTCAAGTGGGGATCTCCCACACTTGGAGCATTCGAGCCATGGGTGCTAGAGCAGGGACTGGTGAGTGGAGGGAGGTTGAGGGAACTGGCACTGTGAGCCACAGCTGCCTTTCCCAGGGCCCAGACCCTGGGGCCAGCAATGCCCCAGGCACTGCCAAGCGGAAAGGGGTGACAACAGCACAGCCGATCCCGACACAAATTAAAGCACAGTGTTGGGAGTGTGATTCACCCTCTTGCTTTAAAGTCATTCATGAAAAAACTCATTGCTCTGCATCCTCTACAGGAGCAGATCAGAGCCAGCAGTGAGTCAGTGCCAATGGCTCCCTGGCCCTGTCCAGAGGTTGGGTGGCTCAGGGACAGTCCCAATGCCAGCAGAGCGGGCACAGCTGGTGTGTGGGAACAGCTCACTGCCCCTCTCAGAGCATGAGGAAGCCCCATGGCTGTGGGTCAGGTCTAAGTGGCATCAGGGGAGCAAAGGGACCTGCCACCCAGCTGAGAGTCAAGCAAATTGTGGGCTGTGTTAAATGCCCGTGCTCGGCATCTGTGGGGACAAAAGGAAATGCTGGAAGAGGAGATGTGCCCAGGGATGCTCCAAGGAGGAGCACAGTGCCTACCCCTCACCTTCCTCCAGAAAAGCTGTCACTGTCCCATGGCCTGGAGGTACCTGGAAGTTCCTGGTGCCCACCTCTGGCATCGCTTGCTGAGTGTGTTGCCAAATTTAAGGAGGCTGAAGGAAAGCCCCTGTGATGCCTTTGCCTCAGCTGGTGTTCCCTAGCTCAGCCCGAAGGGTCCTGCCATCCGTGGGAAGCCTCATGTCCTGCATGTTCTGAGGAGCAGCACTTGGGGAGCAGCCTGTGCTATGGTGGGGCATCACCTGTGCCGTAGTGGAACAGATTGCCCACAGAAGCTGTGGCTGCCCCATCCCTGGAAATGTTCAAGGACAGCTTGGATGGGCCTTGGAACAACCTGGTCTAGTGGAAGGTGTCCCTGTCCATGGCAGGTCCCTTTCCATCCAAACCGTTCTGTGACTCTGTGATTCAGGGTGGGCTTACCCACACCAAGGTGGACGTCACCTGTGCCAAGGGAGAGGGACCAGAGCCTTGGAGGGCTCAGGGATAGATAGCAGTGCCCAGGGGACCAGCGGGCAGCAGGATCAGTTCTGCGCCTGGGCATTCCCGCTGCATGCTGCCGGTGCTGCTGACCCCCATATGCTCCAAGCTTGGACTATCAGGGTCCTTGGGTGGGTTAGGGGTGTGAAGCCGACCCCTTAGGGGTCCGTGGGGCACCGGTCTCATCTTTATTGTCCCCGGCCCCACGGTCTGCTCCGTGCCGAACCCGCGGCACCGGAGCTCCGCACCCGGTGGGGAGGGAGCGGCTCATCCCTGACCCCCCCTCTCCAGGGCTACTCCCGCTCTTAATCCCTTCAGCTACATGGAGGGCGGGGACAAGCAGCGCCCCGCATCCCTCATCGCGCATCTCCCCATCCCCGCGGGGCCGGCGGCGGAGCTCCCCGCTCCTCCCGCTCCGCGCTCCCTCCCCAGGGCGGCGCCGGTGCCGGTGCGGGCGGAGCGCGGCGCGGGGCGGGCGCTGCCGGGGGCTGCGGGGGCTCGGCTCGGCTCGGCTCCGCTCCGCTCCTCCGGCGGCGGCGGCGGGGCCGCGGCATGAGGAGCCCGGCGGGGCGAGCGGCGGGCGGCAGCGGCGGCTCCTCTCCCGCCGGGGACGGGGCGCGGCGGCGGCGGCTCGTCCCTCCGGTAAGGCGGTGCTGCGGGGCTGGGGGCGCGGGGCTGGGGGCGCGGGGATGAGGTGGGGCGATGGGGGTGCGGCTGTGGGGGTGCGGAGACGCTGCCCGCCCGGTACCGAGGCCGCCCTTTGTTTGCCCGCACGGCGCTGGGAGGGGGCAAAGCCCTCCTGCCGGTACAACCGGGGCTCCGGGATGAATGGAGCGGGGGGAGGCACCGCGCGGTGCCCCCGGGGATCGGCTGACCCCCTCCCCCCGCATCGGGTCCCTCCTGCGGCCGATGGCACCTGCGCTCCGGGCGGCCCCGGCACGGCGCGGGGGGGACGAGGAGGAGGGACGGGGACGGCGGGGCGTGAGTGACACCGGAGCGGAGCCGGGGCCGGGGGACCGAGGGGCTGGTCCCCGGGGGCTCCCGATGAATTTTGGGGCGTCTGGAAGGATGAGCTGAGGTGGAAGGCAGCTGGAAGCAGGGGAAGGGGAGAGCGGGGAGAGGCGGCCTCGGGGGCAGCTCAGGCCATGTCCCCTCGTGTCCCCTCATCACCTCCCATCGCTTCCCCTCATTGTATCCCCTTGTGTCCCCTCATCACCTCCCCATGTCATCTCCCCTTGTTTTCCCTCATGTTCCCTCATCTCCCCTTGTGTTCTCTCACCAGCTTCCTGTGTTTCCTCTTACCTCTCCCCTCGTGTCCCCCCTCATGTCCTCTTGTCATCTCCCTTCAAGCCCCCTCATCATTTCCCCTCCTGTCCCCTCACTATCTCCTCACTGTGTCCTCTCTTGTCCCCTTGCCATCCCCCCATGTCATCTCCTCTTGTGTCCCCTCGTGTCCCTTCATTGTGTCCCCTCATGTGCCCTTGTGTCCCCTCATCACCTGCCCTGTTCCCCCTCTGATCCCCCCGTGTGCCCCCATGTCCCCTCAGTGCCGGTGCGGGCGCGGGCCCGGCCTCCATCCCACACCATCCTCTCCCCGGCTGCGGCGGGAAGGGGGAGCGTGACCCACTTTCCTCCAGGTCCGGCCCCGCTGCCGCTGTGGCCGCGGGCAGGCGACGCCAGCCGGGAGCCCCACCGCGGCTCAGGGAGCGGGAGCGGGGACAGGGGCAGGGTGGCCCAGCCTCAGCACCCCTCTGTGCCAGAGCGGCATGGAGGTGTCACCCACGGGGAGGTGAAGCTTAGGGCTGGGCGCCCACATGCCGAGCCCCCGACCCGCCCGGCGCTCGGAGCGTCCCTGAGCTGGGTGTGCCCGTGCCCTGCCCGGGATGCTGTGGGAGGAGACGAGGCACGGTGGTGGTGGGAGCATCCTCCTTCACGGGAGCGTTCCCAGCGGTGGGAGCCGGGGCTGAGGCACGGGGGATGCCCATGGGGCACACAAAGGCTGGGCAGCCTCATGGGAGTGCTGTCGGCACTGGTTGTTGTGGTGGGGTGATGTGCCCCCATTGCCCCCGGCAGCGAGCAGGGCTGAGGGCCGGCTGGCCCTGCCCTAGGGACCCGGCGGGCAGGCAATGGGCAGGTGCCGTTCGGGGCATTTGTCTTTGCAGATCCCAACCGTGCGGTGCTGCTGGCGCTGGTGGAAGAGTTTTGGGAGGGAGATGATGACAGGCTGATGAAACCAATCAAACAATGAAGTAATCATAAATCCCCGGTGCCGGCGGTGAAGGCGGGAGCAGCTGGAGGCTGGAGGAGCTGAGGTCCTAACGAAACCATCCCGCTCAGCAGCAGAAATCCCGGGAGGCCGAAGCGCTGAAAGGTGGCCAAGGTCCTGTCACCAGGGCCGATGGACAGAGACAGCACAGCACAGTGTGCATGAGGGCAGGGAAAATTCTGCTGGCAGCTCCAGAGGAGCAGTGCAGAGGGCACGGAGGACAGCAGCAGGAAGGAAGAGTGGTGGATCCCCAGGAGCTGTCAGAGGAGAGAGTTCTGGTGCTGCTTTGTTTGCTCTTCACAAATTTGCCTGCGAGACCTGAATCCTGGGACCAGAGGCTGAGGAATCTTGTCACAGGCTGATAGTCAGAATGGGAGATGGATCCCGCAGCGGGAGACCCTATGGATGGGTGTGACGGGGCCTGATCCTGCCCCACAGCTGGGACGTCCACACCAGGAGAGCAGCTCCTGCCAGCTGGGAGCCTGCACGTGCCTGGGTGTTCCCTGGCTTTGCTGAAGACGGTCCTGCTGCTGAGAAGGCTGCTGTAGTCTAGGCAAGGAGCTGGTATGAGAACTGTTGGATAACTTGGAATTCAGTGCCAATTCAGTCCCAGACTGGGGTCAGTGGGAAGTCCCAGTTGCTGCAGGTGCTTTGGTGGAGGTTTGGTGCTGGTTTGGGTGGAGTCAGTGGTGCTCAATCATTTCCCTGCGGAGCCAGCTGGAGAGCACCTAGATGTGCCCCATCCATGGCCTCTTTGGGAGTGGCTGCTCCTCCCAGGCTGTGGGGATGCTGGCAGAGGGGCTGTTCCCAAACTGCTGCCACAGGCCGGTGTCCCTGAGCCACGTGTGACCAACCACTTCCTGGACATACTCGGCTCATCCTGAGTGGTTTTGGATGGTCCCAGGCTGGCAATGGGTGAAGGAACCCTTTCCCTACGTGTTTTGCTGCTTTGGGCGGGGTGGGAGGCAGTGGCTGGCCCGGGTGGAGGCCGGGGCAGGTACCAGAGGCTCCGAGTCCCCACGAGGTGCCTGTCCCCCCCCCGTGCCTGCAGAGATGTCCTCGTTAGGCGAAGGTGCCTTTGCGAGCCCTCCCTGGGCTCCCCCGTGCCACGGCCCCCAGGAAGCACAGCTAATATCTGTTGTGCGGGTCCCAGCGGTGCGGAGGAGAGGAGAGGATGTCCCTGGAACGGGGTCAGGCAGGAACGGAGGCAGCGGGGTCTGGAAATGGAGCGGGGCGCAGGGGAGGCAGCGGCTCCACTCGGGGCACAGCCAAAGCACCACTGGCCCCTTGCCCCGGTGACACCCCAGCACCAGGGTGGTGTGGGAGCAGCAGGACCAGGAGCAGCGAAGGGCCAACCTCTCTTGGACGTGACTTTGCTGGCTCAGTGGGTAGTTTGGGGAAAATAGGGGAGGTTTGGGAGCTGGTTAGGGTGTGGAGGGAGGCAGCTTCCTCCTGATGGCTGCCTTGGCCTCCAGCCTGCTGGGCTTGGAGGGGAGTCAGTGTTACCTGCTAATAACTAAGGATTTGGGGATGGCAAAGGGAGAAATCAAAGCTCTGCCAAGTACCTGCCAAGTGCAGGGACAGAGCAGTGTGGGCCTGTGCCCATCCCACTGCTGCATGTTTCTCATTTCTCCCCTCTTTAAAGAGAAATTGGGGTCTTGCCAAGGCCCTACCCCTCATAGGTTTTCCCTTTGTTTTCCCAATTCCTTTTCCCAGAGCAGCCCATGTTGCAAGTCCCATCCCCTGGCCAGACTTCCAGCCCTGCACTGGGCTCAGCCCAAACCCTTTTCCTCTAACCTCCCTCAATAAATGGGTTGTTTTTCTGTCAGTCTCCGCTGCGGCCAGAGGGATTTTATTTTTCCCCCTTTCCCTCTTAATTTCCAAGCAGCTGCTGCTCCAGCAGCTTCGTCTACGGGAGCCTGGGGCAGCTCTCCCGGGCGTCCTCTGCTCCTCTCAACGAGCTCCTAATGAGTTTGCAATTAGTTATCGGCAGAGCTGATGTGCCCAGGGCTGGGAGTGCAGTGGTGTGGGATGTGGAGCAGGATGCAGAGCAGGGCAAAGCATCCCCTTCCAAGGAGTGGCATCAGAGGGGGAATGGTTTGTTAGTGCTGGCCTCAGCACCTGGCAGGATGCTGGGCTCTGGATGTGGGATTATGTCTTCCCGGGATCTGCTCTGTGATGTTGGGGATGGAGCCGGGAGGTTTGGGAAGAGGAGCAGCAGCTGCCGACGGAGACGAGTGGCTGCCTATAAATACCTGCCAGGGAGCAAGGAAGAAGTGGGTGGATTATCCTCCTCACTCAATGAGATAAACGGTTCTGAAGCTTAAACACAGAACAATTTTAGTCTGAATAGTAGGAGAAACGGTTCAGGATGCGGAGATGACGGCAGGAACCGCCTGTGGTGAGCGGCAGGTCCCGGTGCCACGTGGCAGCAGCTTTGCTGCCCCTTTGCCATTCCCTGGATCTAGAGCAGTGGGGGCCTTTGCCAGGACTCAGCTGGGATGTGCATCCTTACTCCCTGCTTGGGAAAGCTGCTTCAGGAACATCCGAAACAACTGAGTTGGGAGGAGGCGGGTTTGGCTTCCTTTGGGCACGGTGCTCTTCCAGCGTTTAGGGGTAGGAGAGGGGCTGGTGTGCCAAGAAAAGGCCCCATTTTGGCTCTGGTGACCCCATCTGGCACCTTGGTGGGCCTGGCCTGGGCACAGAGGGCAGCCAAAGATATGAGACCTCAACCCCAGCTGTGCCAGGCTGGTGGGATCCCCATCATCTCCCTGTGTCCCGCTGTTCCCCCATCCCAGCTGTCCCTGGGAGCGTGCAGAGCTGGAAATGAGCCCTCGCTCCCCCCTGCTGCTGCCCCGCTTCGCTGCTCACATCAAACCCAACATGTTTTCAAAAGCATTTCAATTTTTAATGAAAACTTCTGTGTTTACGCTTTCCCTGGTCTCGGCACATTGGTATTTTGGTCACCGCTGCTGTTCGGTCTCTCCCGGGATCGCTGATGGCTCCGTGTTCCGGCAGCCCTGGCAGAGCGGGGGGTGTTGTGTGAGCCGGCACTGCGGCAGGATCCCGGCAGCATCTCCAGCCCTGGAAGCACACCCCGTGCCAGCTGTGCAGACCCACATCACAGCAGGGACACCTGGCATGGTGGGATCTCTGTTTCTCGTGGATGTTCCTTGGTGGATGGCCAGAGACACCTGGAAACCCCAGCAGGTTGAGCCAAGAGGAAAAGCAAACGGTCTTTGACTTGGAAAGCACTCCCATAACGCATCAGTCCTTCCCCTCCTCTCTCCCATCCAACCAACAGGTTTTTTCCTGAAAGCCCAACTTTGCTGACTCGAATAATTGCATTTCAACACCGGTTAATTAAGAGACATCGATGAGCGTGATTGTAAACCCAAGTGTAGACGGAATTCTTCTTGCAGGATGCTGGGGGCTGTTTTCAGTCCTGCCTCCAGCAAGCTGCTGCACCGATCCACCTCCACCTCCAGCACCCAGACGCTGAGATGGTGCTCCTCTGCCAGGAGGCCAATGAAACACTATGGAGATGAGCTGCTTTGGAGATCTTATGAGTCAAACTGTTACATTTTTGGAACATCATGATGTTGAAGTTCCTTTTCTATTTTTTCCCCAACTTCCCAGGGAAAAAAAATATAACTATAATAAGTGAAGAAGCTGAGCTTTGCTTTGGGATGAGAGGCAGCACGGTGCAGGGAAGGGAGGAGGAAGAAGTTGGAGATCAGGCTCAGTCTTGTTGGGAAAGGGTTGGGTGTGATCTTGACCCTGGGGGGTGATGGAAGATGACGCAGCACCCTGAAGACAGTGTGGTGAGTGACTCCAAGCTCAGCTCTTGTTATGGGGATGGTCAGAGTGAGGAAAAACACTCACTGGTTTGATGGGAGTAAAGAATGTTGGTGCTGTTGTCCAGGGACTGCTGGCTGGGCCATCCCTTGCTCCGCTTTGGTGAGGTCCCAGCTGGAGTGCTGTGCCCAGCTGAGGGGTCCACAGCACAGGAAAGATGTGGATCTGTTAGAGCAAGTCCAGGGGAGGCCACAAAGATGATTATTTGGATGGAGCACCTCTGCTATGAGGAGAAGATGAGAGAATTTGGATTTTAAAGCCTGGAGAAGACTCCAAGGAGACCTCAGAGTCCCTTCCAGTGCCTGAAGGGGCTCAAAGAGAGCTGGAGAGGGACTTTGGACAAGGGCCTGGACTGACAGGACAAGGGGGAATGGCTTCCCACTGCCAGAGGTCGGGGTTAGATGGGATATTGGGAAGGAATTCTTGGCTGTGAGGGTGGTGAGGCCCTGGCACAGGTTGCCCAGAGAAGCTGTGGCTGCCCCTGGATCCCTGGAAGTGTTGAAGGCCAGGCTGGACGGGGCTTGGAACAACCTGGGTTGGTGGAAGGTGTCCCTGCCCATGGCAGGGGGTGGAAAGAGTTGAGCTTCAAAGTTCCTTTGAGCTGAAACCAGTCTGGGATTCTGTGATTCTCTGAACCAGAGCATCCATCACCTTGGCAGGAGAAGGCCAAGAGTCAGTGCTGATGGATAGTCAGAGGGATGTGGCAGAGCCATCATATCCCACTTGGTGCCTGCAGCATGGCTCTGGCTCTGCTCTGGAGTGTCACTGGCCTGTGTGAGGCTCCGCTCTGGAGGGGACTGCAGTGGTGGAGGGGACAGGGCTGGCTGCCAGGGTCCCCACTGAGGACTGTGGCACCAGTGGGGAGCCCCTAAAGGCCTCAATGCCCATCCTGTGTGGTGGCTGTGAACACACCAGGGCTGAGGAAACGTGTGTGTGTCCATGTGTGTGTGTCCATGTCCCTGCCCTCCTGTCTCTGCCATGCCCTGAGCCTTCCCTTTGCCCCCAGACATCCCCCTGAGTTGGTGGCACAGGGACCACTGACCCACACGGCTGCAGCCCCACGGAGACTGCAGCAATCCTGTCCACAGCAGTTTGGTTGGTGGCCACAGGGCACAGAGGGGTGGCACTCAGTGAGGGGTGCTCCAGCCCTGGGGATGGGATGGGATGGGATGGGATGGGATGGGATGGGATGGGATGGGACACGGTGGCTTTGCAGCACCCACCGAAACGCTGCCCCTGCTCTGCCTTGCAGCGCAACCATGAGCGCGGGTTCGATTGAGCAGGAGCCGTCGCGCAAGCTGGCCTGCTGCGGGGTGCCCCTCATCACCGAGGACATGCAGTCCCTGGCCATCCGCACCCTCTCAGGCACCGACATCAGCAAGCACTACGACCTCATCCGCGAGCTCGGCAAGGGCACCTACGGCAAGGTGGACCTGGTGTCCCACAAAAGCACAGGTGAGCGGAGCGGGGGGCTGTGCTGGGAGCAGAGCGCCTGGCACATCCCGACCGAGCCCCGGGCTCACCTCCATCCCCTGCCCTCTGCAGGCACCAAGATGGCCCTGAAGTTCGTCAACAAGAGCAAGACGAAGCTGAAGAACTTCCTGCGGGAGTTCAGCATCACCAACACGCTCTCTTCCAGCCCCTTCATCATCAAGGTCTTTGACGTGGTCTTCGAGACCGAGGACTGCTACGTCTTCGCTCAGGAGTACGCCCCCGGCGGGGACCTCTTCGACATCATCCCGCCACAGGTGAGAGCCCCCGCCCCGCCCACGGGAGCCCTGTTGGGATGTGGGGGCTCAGCATCCCCAGGGCACTCAGCAGAGCTGCTGTGGTGCTTTGCTTTGCTGCCTGTGTGGGAGGGGGCTGCAGGGGCCAGGACTGGGCAGCCCTGTATGGTTCCTGAACAGAAGCACCTACAATCAATTCTGGGACCGATCACCCATCCCCTGGGTGGCTGAGATCCATCATCCATCCTTAGGGTGACCTGGGACCCATCACCCATCCCTAGGGTGATCTGGGTCTTGTAATGCATCTGTAGGATGGCCTGGGACTTATCACCTGTCCCCTGGGTGGTCTGAGAGCCATCATCCATTGCTAGGATGTCCTAAGGCCCATTCCCTATCCCTGGGGTGGCCTGGGACCCATCACCCTTCCCTTGGGGAAGTTGTGGCTGCCTGAACCCTGGAAGTGTTCGAGGCAGGTTGGGTGGGGCTTGGAGCAACCTGGTCTAGTGGAAGGTGTCCCTGCTCATGGCAAGAGGTGAAATGAGAGGGTCCTTAAGGTCCCTTACAACCCAAACCACCCTGGGATTCTATGGGGACTCACCACCTACCCCTCAGCTGGACCAGGACCCACCACCCATCTCCCTGCCTCAGAAAGCCCCCAGATAAAGCCATCCATGACCACGCTGGGTGGGTAACAGATATGTGTGGGGTCCCCGAGCCGGGTGGGAACACCCCGGGGCTCGGTGGCGGGTGGCTGACGCCGTGTCTGCACAGGTGGGGCTCCCCGAGGAGCTGGTGAAGCGCTGCGTGCAGCAGCTGGGCCTGGCCCTCGACTACATGCACAGCAAGAGCCTGGTGCACCGGGACATCAAGCCGGAGAACGTCCTGCTCTTCGACCGCGACTGCCGCCGCGTCAAACTGGCCGACTTCGGCATGACCCGCAAGGTGGGCTGCCGGGTCAAGCGCATCAGTGGCACCATCCCCTACACGGCGCCCGAGGTGTGCCAGGCCGGCCGGGCCGAGGGCTTTGCTGTGGACACCAGCATCGACGTCTGGGCTTTTGGGGTGCTCATCTTCTGCGTCCTCACCGGGAACTTCCCCTGGGAGGCGGCGGTGGCATCCGACGCCTTCTTCGAGGAGTTTGTGCGGTGGCAGAAGGGGCGGCTGGGGGGGCTGCCCTCGCAGTGGCGGCGCTTCACGGACAGCGCCCTGCGCATGTTCCAGCGCCTGCTGGCCCTCGACCCCGAGAAGCGCTGCCCCGTCAAGGAGGTTTTCTACTTCATCAAGTGCGACCTGATGGCCGAGGTGCGGTGCCGACCCTCCTACCGCTCCCGCAAGCACACCAGGGACAAGCTCCCGGCCGGCGCCCACTGCCACGAGGCCGCCGGCTCCTGCACCCCTGCCCCGCTCAAGAGGACCGTCCTGACGGAAGGGAGCGGAGCGCGTGGCCCCGAGTCCGGCGCGGCCGCCCCGGGGACGGCGAGCAGGACAGATGGACGGCAGGACAAAGGCAAAGGGCAGATGGTCCTGGCCACAGCAATAGAGATCTGCGTCTGACGGCGCCGCACGACCCGTCCTGTCCCCCCGCCCCGCCAACAGGGGTGGGAGGAGCTGCTCGTGGTGGAGGCACGAGCCGGGACCGGGCTCTGGGTCTCCCAAAGCAAAAAAAAAAAAAAAAAGGAAAAGAAACACAAACAAAGAGGAAAAGGACAGAACTGGTTGCGCTCCGTAGCGCCGAGGATGCCAATCCCCCCGCCCCGCCTGGGTGAGGCCGGCAGCGGGAGCCCAGCCCAGGGCACCAGGGAGGACAGGGGTGCCCACGGTCCTGCCATGGCCACGCTGCCCCTCCAAGGCTTCCCACAGGGTGGCATGGGGAGAGGTCTCCCAGTACGGGGAGGAAGAGTCGGGAGGGCAGTGGATGGGAGGTCCGGGGCAGGCAGTGCCCACTGGCCCTCCCCCACCCTGTGCTTGATCCCCGGGCTGGGATTGGGAAGGCCAATGACCCCACACCATGGAGGAGGCCTTTGGGGAGGTTTGGGTGGGTGATGATTTGTCCCCTTCCACCAATCCCTGCCCCACTGGTGGGGACCGGGAAGGGATGAGGAGATGGGCACCGGGCTGGTGATGGGGAGCTGGGGGGGTTTCAGGCAGCCCAGGACCCCTGGCAACCCCGGCTGCCTCCCTGTGCTGGGAGGTGCTGGCAGCCATCGATGTAGCAAGTGTCCCTGTCTGTGTGTCATTGTGTGTCCCACCACTGCCACTGGCAGCCTCTGTCCCCCCTGCCCTGCCCCACATGGCCCCAGACCCCACTGGAGGGACAGGTCCCTCCAGCCGGGAGCTGTGCTCCGGGCTGTGGCCCACGGCCACGGCGCCATCCAGCAGGTTGGATGCTCAGGGCCAAGCTGGCAGTGCTGTAGTGGCATCTCTTTGTCCCCTCTGCAGACTCTGTGTCCCCAGGGACTGGAAGAGGTGGCAGCAGTGCAGCCCCAGGCTGGCCTGCACGCCCCAGGAGGAGGGGAGGGGGCTCTGAGCAGCCTCTGGAGGGCCAGCCTGGTTCCCTGTGCTCATCCCATCACCCCTCCTTGCTGTCACCCCTTCCCCAAACTCTGTCACCCTCCCCTGGGGCTGGCGGGGAGGAGGCGGTGGGATGGATCCCCGGGGCTGGCTGCAGCGAGGCAGGGGGTGGTGGCAGGAGCCACTGGTGGTCCCTTAGTGAAAAGGTCACGGGGGTGTGTGGGGGACACCACTCCCCTCGTGGTTTTGGGCACCCAGTGAAGTTGGGGGGCTCACCTGGAGAGGGTGGGGGGCACCCCACGGCGGCAGCACTCTGGTGTGGTTTGGGCTTCCCTCCCATCGGGTGGGCGCCGCGGGGACCCTCAGTGCCCCCCGGCGCCGCAATCCCCGCACAAAGGGCTATCCCGCTATTCAGCAGCAGCAGCAGCAGCAGTTTACAGAGCACGGGCGGACCCCCCGCCCCCGCTGCTGCCCCCAGGGCCCCTCCGCCCCCGCCCGCGGTGCCGGGCCCCGGGCGGCCTTAGAAGTAGCATTGCCCCTAAGTAGAGACGCTCTAGGCACCGGTTTTTTCTCCTTTTTGCCTTAGGTCCCTCGATGTCCTCAATCTTTCGTGCAATAATGTAGATAAGGGATCCCGGCCGCCCCGGGAGGGCTCGGCGGCGCCTCTCGGGGGGGGCTCGGGGGCACCTCCCAGGGGATTTGTCCTAGGGGGGGTGCCCCGTGTGATTTCTGTCCCCGTCGAGGTCGCTGTGTCGGTAGGTTGTCGGGTTTTTATTTCCAGTTCCCTCAGCTGTCGGGTTTCAGTCCTTCTTCCCGTAGGAGAGGCTGTAGTGTCACAGACGTTACCTCAGTTTGTCACTGTTGAAAAGGATTTAAAAAACAACAACAACAAAAAAAACCACAACTGAAACCATAAAAAAAAAAAAGACAAAATACATAGTTATAAAAGCAACAAAAAAATTCTCAATGGCGGTGAAGATTTTTTATTAAATAAAGCAAAAGTGATGCTGCTTGTGTGGGCAGGGAGCACCACCTCTGCCTGGGGGCTCGCTGGGCCCCCACTTTCACCAGGTCCCCTCCATGCCCGGCCATCGTGGCCACCCCCGGGTGGGAGGGGAGGGGCACGGGGAGCAGCACCGTGGGGCAGGGTGGCAGCACCCATGGGCGGGGGGCACCGAGCTGCCCTTGGTGCAGCCCCCTCCGAGCAGCCAGGGCTGCCTGATGCCAAATGTATTCCAGCCACGTCCACAGGCTAATTTCAATTTCCTGGTAATTATGCAAATGAATGTGGATTTAATTAAGGGCAGATTTCATTAAAGGCTTCTTGGGGAAATGAGAACAGGATGGGGGAGAGCGAGGAGGAGGAGGAGGTGGCAGGGAAGAGGAGATGAAGGCAGCGCCTGCCCCGGAAGATAAATAGTCACAGGGGATGCCGAGGGGATGGACGGGATCCCTTGGGAGTGGGGGTCCCTCTGCTCCCTGCCACGGGACCCCCAGAGCGGGGGGCTCAGGGTCCCCAGCCCAGAGCAGGGGCCGCGTGGTGCACAGCTGGGAGCAGTGCTGGGATGGACCCCGGGAAGATGCAGCTCCTCGGTGCATTCCCAGCCCCGCTCCAGGGACGGGGCACCGAGCCCCGTTCATCCACAGCTCCAGCAGCGACGGCTCTTGTCTCCTTCCCTCCCGTCAGGGGCAGGGAAAGCGTTGCTTCGACACGTGATTTATATTTCTCTCTTCCCCAGCTAAAAATACAGATTTGGCCACGACAAGAGGTCTAGGAAATCAATGTCATTGTCACCAGGCGCTGGCTGGCAGGACCCTCCCCTCCCCGATGCAGACAAAAAAAGGGAACGCTGCCATTTGACGTCCCCGAGCCGAACCTCACGCGGCTCCAGCGGAGCTGCCTTTAATTCAAACTGAAATGGCTAATTTTATCCCGGCAAGGTCGGGATGCTGAGCCTGGCAGCGCCAGGAGGGCCAGAGCTGCTTGTCTCCAGGTGAAACCTTCAGACCCAAAAAACGTGTCTAAAGTTTACCAAGCCACCACCTGCTCAGCAAAACCATCGCCTGCCCAGCAAAGCCAGCACATCCCTGCACTACCTACGCGTTTGCTCCCAGGTTTGGCCAGGAAGGCAACTGGTCCATGACCACTGACCTTGGGCAGTGCCCAAGCAAAGGATGAGCAGCACAATCACTGCTCTGAAAGGAAAATAACTCCTCGATTTGTACGGATCCCGGAGGACCGGAGGGAAGAGGCGCAGGGTGGCAGGTGTGGAGTGCCGTGGGTGTGGGCCTGGCTGTGACACTCAGCTGCTGAACCTTCCTCTGATTTCATCCACCCTTTGATTCCAGAGCTGTGTTGTGCCCGGTTTTGCTCAGAGACACCAAGTGAGGCACTGCAGCCCCAGCTAAAACACCCGGGGTTGAGAGTAAAAATAACTGTGAATGATCTGCTCGTTGGGAGCACAATGATCCATGCCAAGCTGGCACTGCAATAAGTCCCACCCCAATCCCAAGCAGGTCCTTTAAAAGGTAATGTTTTGCCACTGAGACGGTGCTCCAGCTCCCCACTGACTCAGGAGGGGCTGTGGGATGAGAAGTGAGTTCCCACGCTTCCCAAGCCGGGAGGGGAGCGCAGGCTCTGGGCTGACGGGGCTTCCCTAGCCTGGCACAGGGACATGGGGGGACGTAAGCCTGGCGTGGTGAGGATCCATGAAATGTGCTTCTCAGGGCTGATCCGCTTCCAAGAATTTCCAAAAATAGTGGCAGCACCAAGCTGGAATGGGCGTTGGGAGGAAATGTGACTCATGTGCCACCCGGCACCCCAGCGGAACCGAGCACAGGGCTGAGCGGGAACGCTGCAGGGACAGGAGCTGGGGGAGGAGGCACGAGGGCATCCCGATCCCTTTCTGGTGGCAGCAGAATGCCCATGGAGGGGATGCAGCCCAGGCTCATCCCTGCCTGTCCTTCCCTCAGGGCCCCTCTGCCGTCCGTGATTCCAGCGGCTGGGGATGATGGACAGATGTCAGTCAGAGCCTGGCAGCTGCCAAGGGCCCCAGCGGGGATGAGCTGCTGGAGCCAGACAGCAAAAGCTGTCCCGAGGTGGAGAAAAATCCAGCCTGTGCCACGTGAGACGCCTCAGCAGGGCCACAGCTGGTGGAAGAAGGGAGAGGTGACCTTGTGTGACAATCCAGCCACTTTTGGGAAGAGGGAGAGCAGAGCTGGCCGCATCTCCAGCCCAATTCCATCACAGCCAGCTCTCAGGTACATCCCTGCCCGGCGGAAAGAGCCCTGTGAGCATCCCCCAGGGAGCAGCTCTGGGCCAAACCCTGCCAGGTGTTAAGTGCCTTTGCTCCAGCCTCAGCCAGCCGGAAGGATTCGGGCACAGGGAGAGGAAAGCAGGGCGCTGCAGGCATCTCTGAACTGGCTTCGTGCTCCCTGCAACGGGTTTGGACACATTTTTGCATCCAAAGGTGTTTTATCCCCGTGGAAAACCCAGTGTTTTCAGCAGGGTCTTTTAGCTGAAAGACAGGTGGGTGTGTCAGCTCTTGGGAGGAGGGGGTTGATGGCAGTTCTGGGGTGTGGGGAGATGCCAGGGCTGAAGGGAGGGGATGGAGAGCACCCCCAGCCCTGCACACTCCCCCTCCACCCAAAGGGGTGGGTTATGGGCTCCAGCTCGCAGGTCTCCCACGTTGCCATGACAACAGCAGCATCCCAGCCTGGCAGGGATGGGAGATCTCCTCCATCCCACCACTGCCTTGCCCAGACACGGGTCTGGATGCCAGGACAGGCAGCACCCCTGCCGTGCCTGCTCAGGGTGCCCGGGCCAGCACCCCAAGCCCCCAGAGGAGCACAAGGTGCTATTCCTGCTGACCACACTCCTCCTGATCCTGCCCTTCTTTCACACCCCTCCAAAAGCCACAGGGCTGCCAGGGCAGGGGCAGGAAAGGGTTCTGCTCTTCAGGTGAGTGTCTTCCCATTCCAAAGCCCTCTACCTGCTCCAGCTTTGCAGGATCCCGGCTAGCAGAGCTTCCCTCTGCCAGCTGCAACACCCCCAGGCTGCCCCCAAACCTCTCCTGTTCTCCCCAGGGGTGGCAGGGTGGGCAGTGGCTGCCAGATCGTGGATCCTACTCCCCCAGTCACCCCAGATTTGGGAGCAGCAGAGCCAGGGGTGTCTCTGGGGTGGTGTTGTCCCTCACTAATCAGAGCATCCTCATGGGCAGCTCTCGCTCTCTGCAGCCTCCCAGCTCCTCAGCTGTCAGCCTGACGAGCTCCAGAGCTAAATCCTCCCTGCCATGGGTGACACCAGGCTGGGGAGAAGTTAAGCTCCTCGCCTCAGAGGCTGCTACACCTCCAGAAAAGTTGTGTTTGAAAAGCATTAATACAAGATTAATCGAGGCTTTAATGAACAGCAAATCAAGTGCTAATGGAGCCCAACTTGTAAGCCATGTGTAACACCTCAGGGGCTTAAAGGCATCCAGAACATGGTTGGAACATGCTTACAGGGGGAGTTAATCACCTTGTAGCCCTGAAGATGCCACATGGGCAAGAAATCTTAGGGGAAGAGGCTGCAGAGGAGCCAGGAGTGCTGCCTCACCCCTCTGAGCACTTCAGAGTGGGGGTTTATAGGTGTTTCCCCCACCCCAGCTGTGGCAGGAAGGCAGGCAGAGGAATTTGGGTCACCTGAGTGTCTCTGGGGCTGGAGCAGAGTCAGGAGCCTGGCAAAGAAGTAAGGCCAGTTTATAAGGGATGGCCAGATCCCACCTGGAGTGTCGCTACCCCCAGTCACGGAGCAGGGGCTGGAGGGGTAACTGGGGACCATTTGGAGTGGGCAGACCCTGCAGCTGGCCTGGGTCCCTCTCCTGGGCTGCACCTCCTTTGCCTTGTTCCCATCAGCACTTCCCTTGCTGAAGCTTTGCTATTTCATTCCTCTGTTCTGCACCTGCCCATCCTCTCTCTGCTTCCAGCATCGCATGATCCCAGGCACTGATTTAGATCCCTCACCCTTCTCTTCTCCACACCGAGGAAGGTCCAGCTCCCTCAGCCTCTCCTGGCCTCACTCCAGCCTGTGGCACACCTGCCATCCCCTGAGGGACTGGCCCTTCCCAAGCCTGGTTTCAGGAGCACTGCCAGGAGCCTTTCCCAAGGATGGAGCTCTAGTTCAAGTCCTGCTTTGCCCCACGAGCGTGGCTGGCTCTGCAGAGCTCCTTGGTCCTGTCTGCCCCACGAGGCTGGCCAGGAGAACTCACACACGCCAGGACTGATTGTCTGGCTGACCCCCAGGGTGCCCAGACAACCGACTTGGCTTCAGGTCCAAGGGGACTCCAATATTTGGAGGCTGCCAGACGTGCTGGCTGGGAGACTCTGGAGGCTGTGTGAGGTGCTCAGCAGCAGGTGGATGGATGGGCTGTGGTAGTTTAGTGGTCTGGTTTAGCATGGTCACATCCATGAGTTTGGATATCTGCCTTCAGGGGAGAGGAGCAGCTTCACAGGACCCCCCAGGGCACATCTGCTGCCATCAGCTCCAGCTGGTTGAAGCAGCCCAAGGTTGTCTGTCAGGAGCTGAGCACCACCTTGGCTGGCTTCCAGGCTTGCCAAGGGAGGCTGGATCTTGTGGAAGGACAGACTGGGGTCAGAGACCAGGACCAGTCACACTGGTCTTACAGCAAACTCCCTGCAGGACGAGGCATCTGGCCCTGAGTCGACTGGGGACAGCAGCTCTTGGCAGTCACTTGTTCATGCCACTCCCCAGCTTTCAGGGAGACACTCACTAGCCAGACTGCTGTGAGAGGGAATCAACCACCAATAGCTCAGGATCTTCTGCCAAGAGCTCTGGAAAGGAGGAGCCCTCACCCAAAGTCACCGCTCAGGGCATGGGATTCCAGTGGTGGTGCACCGAGAGCTCCAGAGCCCTGTCAGTGCCAGCAGCTCTGGGGCACAAGCCAAACGCATTCTCCAGGCCCCAGGCAGTGGCTGTCAGCTGAGGGATAACCTTCCAGTGAGGCAGAGGGACAGGGACAGCCATTCCACCCTGCCCTGTTCCCTCCTTCCCTTTCTAAGTCACTGGAAGTCTCCGAGATTTCAGCGCCAGGCAGGTCAGCCAGGACACCCCAGCACCCAGATCAGAGACTCCCAGAGTGGTTCAGATTGGAAGGGACCACTGGAGCTCATCTGGACCAATCTCCCTGCTTGGGCAGTGTGCCCCTGAGCACGTGACTGTGTCCAGGTGGCTTTTGGGTGTCTCCAGGGAAGGACACTCCGCACCCTCTCTGGGCAGCTGGTGGCACTGCTCGGTCACCCGCACAGGAAAGTTCTTTCTTGTGTTTGTGATTTAGTGGAATGTCGTGGGTTCAGGGAGCTGGTCAAAGGTTGGACTCAATGATTTTGGAAGTCTTTTCCAGCCCTCGCGATTCTGTGTTCAGGTGGAACTCCCTGGGCATCAGTTTCTGCCCCTTGCCTCTTGTTCTATTGCTGGGCACCCCCAAGCAGAGCCCCTGACACCTCCCTGCAGATGCTGAAGGACATGCATGAGGTCCCCTTTCCTGCTCCTTTCCAGGCTGAACAGCCCCAGATCCCTCAGCCTTTCCTTGTAAGGAGATGCTCCAGTCCCCTCAGCACTGCCTTCGGTCACAAACAGGTCAATTGGAGCCACCTGAAGATCCCAGTCAGCTGCAGAAACTTAATGATCTCGCTGGAGACAAGTTTTCATCTTCAAAATGATCTTTGAAAGCTCACAAAGATTTTGGGAGGTTCCTGATAGCCAGGAGATGGCCAACATCACTCAGGTCTGCAAGCAGGAGGCTCCAGGAGCCAGATCCATCCACTCCCCCCCAGAGCAGCCAAGCACAGACACAGGGCAGGGAGGGGAGTCCAGCAAAGCCCCACCTGAGGTTCACAGATCCCTCCAGCTGCCAGTGATTGACTGGGGCAGGAGCAGGGAAATGTGGGATTGGCCTGGGACAGCAGGGCAGGAGTCTCCACGGTCCAGACCGATCCCAGCCTGTGGGAGGTTGTACGGACAGTGGGAGAGAGAGCCCGGCTGGTCCTGCAGGAGCTGAGCTGGGGAATGTGCAGGCTGGGCATGGGGATGGACAGATGGGTGGATGGAAGGATGGATGGATGGATGGGAGGTGGATGGATGGATGGATGGATGGGTGATGGATGGGTGATGGATGGGTAGATAGATGGGTGGATGGATGGATGGATGGACAGATGGGTGGGTGAGCGGACAAAAGGATGGATGGGTGTGTGGGTGGACAGATGGACAGATGAATGGATGCACAAACAGACGGATTGATGTGTGGGTGGGTGGATGAGTGAATGGACACAGACCAACCCTACAGCCCTTCAACTGAGCTCCCCAGGAGCGTCTGCAGGACCAGCAGCCCTCAGTGTGACCCTGCACTCTGTGAAGCTGTCCCAGCAGAGCTTCTGCCTTGCTTCAGAGGAGCAAACCAGCCATGCCTTGGGACGGTGCTGCTGCAGGGCCGTGGCCACGCCTGGCCAGGTGAGCCTGGCCAAGGCTCTGCCAGCCCTGCTCTGCTGCATGACCCACTTAGAGCCATCCAGGGAGCTCCTCGTGCACAGGGCTGGTGTTCCTGCCTGAGCCATCAGCTGCTCCTGTCTAATTACCCACGGCTGAGTCATCCCGGCCCCGCTTTATCAGCGCTCGCAGCCACAGACAAAGCGCCCTTTGTGCTCCTCCAGCCCCTGCCTGTGGGGAATTGCCAAGCACCAATTAATCACTGGCTCCTGCTGCTGCAGGCCTGGGAGATGGTGTCCTGGGAAGATGGAGATCAAGGAATGGAGAGAGGACACTGCCTTCCCAATGGGACAGAACTGGGACTAGAGCCCAGATCCTGTGCCACTCCAGGAAGGTGATGGCAAGGAAAATATGTCCCCTGACAGGGAACAGCCACCAGCCCTGCCATACCATGGAATGCTCTGGGTTGGAAGGTATCTTAAAGCTCATCTTGTCCCATCCCCCTGCCATGGGCAGGGACACCTTCCACCAGCCCAGGTTGCTCCAAGCCTCATCTAACCTGGCCTTGGACACTTCAAGGGCTGGGGCAGCCACAGCTTCTCTGGGCAACCTGTGCCAGGGCCTCCCCACCCTCACAGCCAGCAATTCTTCCCAATATCCCACCTAACCCTGCCCTCTGGCAGTGGGAAGCCATTCCCCATTGGCCTATTACCACAGACCCTTATCCAAAGTCCCTCTCCAGCTCTCTTGGAGCCCCTTTAGGCACTGGAAGGGGCTCTCAGGTCTTCCTGGAGATCCAACAGTGGTGGCTTTTTCCCAAGAGAGGTGCTCATGGCTCTGCCAGCAAGAGCAAGGCAAATATCTGTGAGTATGGGAGGTGTGCAGACCAGGATTATCCAGTTTGGTGGGTATGGATGATCCAGGGGCAGCTCCAGCAGGTCCATCAACTCCTCCTGCTTCCTGAACCAGGCATGGACCCTTGGAGAAGAAAACAAGTGCCAAATATTCAGGCCATGCCTATGCTGGGAAGGCTGTAAATCTTGTTTGCTGTTTGATTTCCATCCCTTGGGACACCAACCATCCCTGAGGCAAAGCTCGAGCCTTCCCCGAGGGGAATAAACACAAAGTGCCCACTCCTGGCAGTGCCAGAGCAGAGCCACGAGCTCTGCAGGGCACGGAGAGCAGCTCTGCACCCCAGCACTTGCCTCTCAAAGGGAGGGGATCAGGCCAGAGCAAAGGGAAAATGGGCTATCAGCACCATGCTGCCGTTTTTCTCACGCCAGGACTCGAAGGAGTTAACAGCAAATGCCACCTCCTGTATTTTATCTCTCCTCCATTGAGGCAGCTCTGACAGTGGCAGCAGAACAATGCGAAATTCTGATTAGCTCTGGTTTTCCAGCAAGAGGGGAGGCACGAGAGGGTGGGGAATTAATACTATTCTGCATAATTTTTAATCTAAATTCCATTTCTTGTCTTTTCTTTCTCCAGGAAGCAAACAATCTAGGGGGTTTTGTACTCAATTCCTTGCTTTCATAATCTAAATGAATTGTTTGCAAGTAGGAGCCAGCTGCAAAGCTGGCAATCTTGGATCAAATCTGCCTCTTTTTCTTTTTTTCCCCTAGTTCTTTCTAGCTCCTCAGCTCTGATTAGCTAATCCTGGCTGCCTTGTGGCAGTTTCCAGGGAAAAAACAGCGTGTGAGCTGCAGCTCCCTTTGATGGAGCCGGAGCTGACGGCGCTGATTTCGGGTGGGTCCCTGGTGCTCCTGGTTGTCAGCTCTCCGTGGAGGAGTGGGGTACTCTCTAGGAGAAAAGGCTGGCAGGGTTATTTATGGAATCCTGGCATTTTGGAAATACCAGAGGATGATTCTTTCCCCTGCTCCGTGCAGGGGCCTGGTAGTTTGTTAGGCTCAGATTAATGAGCTGGGCTTTAAAATAGGAATAGAAGGCACAGCAGCGGCTTCTTGCTGGGTGATAGCTGGGTGCTGCCCCATTTTTGGGGTGCTGCCCCGTTTTTGGGGTGCTGCTGGTGTGCCTGGGGGACGTGGCAGAGCTGCCACCTCCATTTGGTGAGGCAAAGATGGTGGTGGATGGAGGCTCGCAGAGCTCAAGCCTCAGCAGTTGGGATGTCTGGAAGGGGATGGGATATTGGATGTGTTTTGTGCCAGGCCCTGTTTTGCTACATGGTGAATTAATCTCCCTGGGAGGGTGGGCAGGCCCTGGCACAGGTTGCCCAGAGAAGCTGTGGCTGCCCCATGCCTGGAAGTGTCCAAGGCCAGGCTGGATGGGGCTTAGAACAACCTGGGACAGTGGAAGGTGTCCCTGCCCGTGGCAGCAGGTTGAATGGATGGGCTTTAAGGTCCCTTCCAAGACAAACCTTCTATAATACTACAATTCTATGAATTAATTTGTGAATTAAGAGTCGTGGTCTCAGCTCCTGCCGCAAAGCTGGGAGTGCTCCTGCCAGGCCTAGGATGTGCTGGGGGTGTCCCACTGGGATGTCACCTCTCCAGGCTGACTGCTGACAGTCCCCAGAGCATCACCTCCTGCTGTGCAGCTCCCCTCACCCCACTGTCACAGCTCTGTGGGCCCAGGCGAGTGGGACAGGGCTCTGGTGATCCCCCTGCCCCCACACGGGGCTGCTGCTGGTGCCCTGTGCCCTCCCCTGTGCACAGCTCCACAGCCTCAGTCGCTGCCTGCCCGTGCTTTATTCCACATGCTCCTTTTCCAGATCCAATTCCCCGAGTGCTGGGGGTGGATCCTGATCATTTTCATTTGTTTCAGAGCCGTCCACGGCTTTACAGGCATGACAGAAATGCGCCTGGAGTGCAGGAAATGGCCTACTTAGCTGCAGGAGCAGAGCAGCTTCCCTGTCATGCTGACTCCAAGGACCTCGCCCTCCCCAGGGACTGGAGCAGCTGCTGCTTCCCCCACCAGTGCATTTCTGCAGCTTCTCTTCAGGAGGTGTCCAGGCCCACCACGGAGCTCAGAGAGGAGCGAACAGGCAGGGCAGTGCTGAGGAGCAGAGGTTTGGGGGGTACTTCCACATTCAAGGCCAGGTTGGATGGGACTTGGAGCAACCTGGTCTGATGGAAGGTGTCCCTGTCCATGGCAGGGGTGGAACTGGATGGGCTTTAAGGTCCCTGCCAACCCAAACCAGTCTGGGATTCAATGATTCTGACACTGAAATGCTGTGTGAGGTCGGGACTGGCCTCTGTCCATGTCCCTCCTGGCCATGACAATCTCTTTTGGCTGTTTCAAGGTGCTTTGGAGAAGGAGAGAGGCTGTATTAGGACTGTTACCCACAGAGGTAGCACAGCTTGCAGGGCCAGACCTCCAGCTTTTGGACTAACTGGGCACTTTCAGCCTCATCTGAAAGGGGGCAGATCTCAGAGGTGTTGCCTTCTCAGAGGTTGGAGCTGCCCCTCCACTGCCCCTCGTGAGGAAGCTGCAGACCCCAAAGAGGTCTGACCTCAGTCTCCACTTCTTCAGCTGAACACACCAAGTGACCTCAGCTGCTCCTCAGACCCTTCCCCTCAAGACCCTTCACCATCCTGTGTCCCTATTCTGAACACCCCAACAGCTTTAGATCCTTCTGACATTGTGGCACCCAGAGGTGCCCAGAGGCAGGTGAACATGAGGCTGTCCAGCTTTTAATCTTATTAATGGCTCTACCTGGTGTACTGAACCCTCCAGGGATCCAACCTTCTCTCAGACTATTTCCATTTTATTTGCTGTGGTTTTGCCTTTGGTTCAGAGAACACACTTACCAGCAGCTACTGAGTCTCTCCATGAAGCCTTTGAGGCCTGGGGAAGGTGGAGTTCCCAAGAACCTGAGAGGCAGACAGCACTGAACACTGTATTTACTTTACTTACTGAACTTCTCCCAGTCAGAGGAATGCTCCAAACCTTGCTCCATGGGCACAAGCAGACTGTCTCTGAATGCATTCCCTTAGAAACCACAGCTACAGCTCAGAAATATTTGTTTTGGGGCTCTGATCCTTCCTCCCACCGCTCTCATTTACCTTAGCGATGCTAATGCCACACTTCAGACTTTGCATTTTAATCTCAAACAAATACTGGTGTTCTTAGAGCTGGGAGTCCCCATGTGTCCATCTCCACAGTGGCATCCAAGGCTGCCTGGAGGCCCTGACTACCATGGCTAACAATCCTGGGATCCGATCCGGTGGGTGCTCTCTGATGCCAGTGAGTCAAAAAGGCTGCAGAGCAGCTCCTGGGCCTGGGGAGAAAAGAAGGAAAGGGTTGGGGCAGAGCTGTGAGTTGTGCACAGCAAAGAAACTTCTTTTCAGGTGCAAGTTTCTTGTGCAGAGGCTTTTTCCAGGCTGGATTAATCCCAGCACAGAGATGGCTGGGAAACCTCTGCTAGTTGTGACCACTGTTAGGCTGTTCTCAGGAGTCATGTTTTTAAAAAACAACAAATAGCAACAATATGCAGAGTGCTAAGTGGGAAATCTACTCCCTCCCCCAGCTGCTCTGCCTCTCTTTCCCAAACCTGGCTCTGGAGCAGCTCTGGTATGGCTGCTTCCAAGCTGGAGAGGCCAGGATAGTGCCAAGGGCCCCGGGACAATCCTGCAATCCTGGCTGTGCTAATGAACACCATGTCCCCCTAAAGCACCAGAGATGCTGTGCTGACACCCACCCCACACAGCCCTCGGGGCCCTCCTGCCAGCTCTGCCTCTCCTCACAGCTTTTTAATCTCTTTTGTAGACTCCTGAGGGGCACAGAGTGGCCAGGAGTGCCTGGGATGGGTGTGTGTTCCGCACCTCGCTCTGCTCCGCTCCCGTGTTCCAGGTGTCTGCAAGGAGGGAGATGCTGGAGCAGGCTCAGGCAGGGCTGAGGGATTAGTGCTGCCTGCCAGTGGAGGCTCAGCTGAGGGATGACTGTGCAGAGACCGTGTCATCCCCCTGCTCTGATGTGCTGATGGTGGCAGGTCAGTGACATCCTGCACTGTCACTGAGGGATGGCCACCTGGGCCTCACGGGCTCATCCCAGCCACACTCCCAGCTGTAGGGGAGGGGAAATGCTCAGCCCCAGGACATCCCAGTCCTGAGGCTGAGCACAGCACACCCTGACTACTCTCTTATTGCTGGAGACATCCCAGTGTGAGCATGGACATCTGGAGGCCCGTGGAAGTTCAACAGCCCCTAATGGTGGCCGTGGCTCTGTCCCACTTCCAGATGTGAAGTGGTCTGCAGGGCATTTTCAGGGGCACTGTGTTAAAATAAGGAACTTCCAAAACATGGATTTGTCTGCTCCTAAGGCAGATGTTTCCCACAGGGCAGGTGAAGCTGCTCCAGCAGTGCAGTGCCTGCTCACCTCAGTGGCTGCAGAACTGGCAGACAACGAGCCCAGGCCCAGATGTCAGCACTGAAACAGCCCACATTTGGAAAGTTGCTTTCCCATCCTATTGCCTAATCCCAAATCTCACAGGGAGCAAGGATGATATTCCTTTTCACTTCCACGGCTTAACTCCACCAGTAAAGGCCTGCATCTCTGCTCAGGCCACGAGGATTTGAAATCCATGTTCGTTTAACCCTCCTGAACTTTGCCTGGTATCACAATGTTGCTCATTAGCTCTGCCCTGGAAAGCCTGGCTGGCATTTCATAAACTCATTAGCAAGAGATCAGAGGCTCAAACATCATTCCTTGGGCCACCCTTTGAGGTACAGGTTCCCTGGTGTGCTTGCTCCTCAGATCTCACTCTGATTCCCAAACCTACCCCAGATTTGGGAGCCAAAGACCCCCTGGAAAACAAAACCTGCTGTTTGTACCCCCAACAAGACGTTGCTGCACCTGCCACTGTCCCAGGACCACAGTCCTGGTCTGAGCTGCTGAGAGCAGCCCCAGCTTCCACCAGCCCCAGAGGGATTAGATTCCACATGCCAGGCTGCCAGAAGCAGGGAGAAAGGCTGAGCATATTTGCTGTTTTCTCTTCTCAGCACAGAAGCGCTCCGAGCCTTCCCCTGATAGGCTGATCCCCCGGTGCCGGGAAGCAGAAAGGATTTCATGTCAGGCACACAGAGATGTAACGTCCTTTCAAAGCAAATCGGAAGCCAGCCTGGACTGGCTGCCCTGTCACATTCCTTGGCAACAGCCTGGCACCCTGGCAGCAGTGAGCTGTGACAGCCCTGCAGAGCTGAGCAGGCAGAGCTCCCAGGCACTGCAGCCATCCCAGCTACGCCGGGCACAATCCCACTGAAGAGGCTGGAGGCAGCAGCTGAAGGACTTTTTGGGGGAGCTGGGGTCGTTCTGACTGTGTTAAAAGAAGGAATAACAGACTTCAAAGAGGGCTCTGTGTCTTTTAAGGCTCAGGCCTCAAAGCAGTAGTGCTGCAGGCAGCAGCTCTCGTGTGTTGTACGAGGTTACGGGCACAATCTCGCTCTCCTGCTGGGTTTCTGGGGGAAGCAAAAGGGATCCAGAGGAGAGGTTTGGGCATTTGCTATAATTTCTCACTCCCCCCAGTTCTTCTATAACAGAATCACAGAATGGCTTGAATTGGAAGGGACATTAAAGACCATCTTGTTCCATGCCCCTGCCATGGGCAGGGACACCTTCCACCAGGAGGTTTTATCTCCTAATCCCAATTCTTCAGGCACTGCCTCCTCTATCCAAGCCTCTCATTTGTTTTGTTCTAAACTTTGATGATTACAGCCAGAATTTTAGAATGTATTTATGCAGTTTATTCCCATTAGCTGCCCACATGTCTGGAGCTCAGTGTTTCCTTTCTTGGGATGAACGACTGAGAAAATATTCAGCCAACCCATCCCTGGAATGGCTTCATTTCTCCTCTTCCATTTGGATTTGGGCTTCTGGAACAGAACTCCCAGAACACAGGACGTGCCAGCTTGGCCACAGAGCTGAATGAACATTTCCTGTCACTAATTTTTGACAAATATCACAGATATTTGAAATCCTTCCCTGTGAGGGTGTCAGGCCCTGGCACAGGTTGCCCAGAGAAGCTGTGGCTGCCCCATGCCCTGGAAGTGTCCAAGGCCAGGTTGGACGGGGCTTGGAGCAACCTGGGCTGGTGGAAGGTGTCCCTGCCCATGGCAGGGCGTGGAATGGGATGAGCTTTAAGGTCCCTTCCAACCTAAACCATTCTGGGATTCTGTGATAATTTTTTAAGTGTTGTTTTTTCAGAAAAAAAGAACTGAATTTCTATGGAAAATGTAGATTCTTTATCAATATCTCCAAGTATTTCGATTGAAAATTGTGTCACCACACAATATGGGAGACAGTTTGACAGGATTTTGGTCCCACCTTCCCCCTGTGCTGGGCTCAGTCTAAGCCAAGGCTTGGGGCTGCCACAAGACACCCCCTCCATCTCATAAAGCTTAGCATTTTTCTTCTAAAATTCAACCAGTACTGACAAATTTCATTCATCACAGGGGCACAAAGGACACATATCTGTACCATAAACTTCTCTACTTGCCTGATTCTCAGTCTGGGGATAAAGGAGATGCTCTGCAGCGGTCAGGATGGACTGCTTCTGCCAGCAGGCACTGGGGGTAAAGAGGAAGGGAAGGCAGGGTTAGTTTGCCCTGTCAGCTGTCAGGGAGTGCAGATGACCCAGCTCTGTGCTCTGTGCCAGCAACTCCAGCCACGGGCATCTGCTGCTGAACATCTTTACACAGCTAAATCCTGGGGTTTTACAAAGCTTTGTACATCAATGGCTTTGCACTATTAAAATATAAACCTTCAAACTAACAGTGGTGACCAGTTGCATAACGGGGGCCCTGGGGCAGACATGCAAGTGTAGATAGTTAGCTCTGTGCAAGGGGCTTGTTTTCCACAAAGATAATCTGGGTGTTTTCCACAAAACCCAGGACCTTCCAAGCTGCAGGGACTGCCTCACTATTCCTTGTTGTGCTCTGTTCCTCCTCAAGCCACACACAAGCTGACCCTGAAAGGCATTCAAGAGAAATCAAAAGGCACGGTACACATTTCAAAAGTGCCTTTTAAACTGACTCTGTGCACGCTTGGAGCCTCAGGCTTGAAAATTCTCCAGAGGCTTTGGACGCCACTCCCTGTTCCCTGCCTCCATATCCAGGTATTGTGCTTGGCAACAGTTTTCCTTTCAGTGGTTTTCAACTGCTCTGAGATTTTACACCCCATGTGTTCGGTTTTTTTTTGTTTCTACACCTCCTACCCCTCCAAAGCTCCCCGGGATGAGCTTCCTATAGGGATAACATCGCTCCCTGCTAACAGCAATTAACACTTGGTAAGAATGTTTCATCAGAAAGAATAACATCCAGCTAAGTTCCTTAACACTCGGCTTCTGCTCTGATTGCATTCCATTATTTAAAGGCAGAAAGGCAGAAAGCCTGGCCTAAACTCTGATTTTATTCTGCTGCAGTGTTTGGGGTGTTTTACCCAAAACCTGCCTCCTGAGTTCAGTACAGTGTTAACCAGGTGAGCTCCTAAGTCTGTGCACAACATGTTTAGGTCCTAACAGTCTTAAAGGCATCTGAAAGTGCTTTTTAAATGCTGAAAGCCATAGAGGAGTAATCACTACGGCACCAGCATCACCTATTAAGGCAGCTAAATCTGGTTTGTCATGCATAAAAAGCAGAGCATGCCTTCCTTCCAGGAGCTGCTTTGAATCCACTGCTGTGTGCTCTTCCCTCTGCCACCCTGCAGCCAGGAAATGTGGCTGTGAAAACAAGTTATGACAGGGAAAATTCAAATGCTTTAAAGTGAGATATCCAGGCAGCCGGATGCTGACAGAACTAGAAAGGTGAGTCTCACATCATTTCTCCTCGTCTGTGGATGGGATTGTGTCACTTCCTTCTCTGGGTTGTCCCCTCTGGTTCCCACTGCTCCCCCCAAGCTGTGCTGCAGCTTCCCCTCACCTCTTCCAAACTCTGCCTTCCCTCTGCCCTGTGAGTAGGCCTTGGCACACGCCCAGATTCTCCCAGATTCCCGCTTTGGCTCCACTCTTGGCGGGCAACCAAACTCACAGGCTGCCTTTGTGTCCACACCTGCACTCGGTTTGTCCCTCTCTCTGTTCTTCCTGCCCTTTGGTGCAGAAATAATTCCTTCATGGATGTGCAGAGAGCAGCCAGAGCAGGCCCTGCTGCTGGGCAACAATCAAGACACCCTTAGGAGGGTCCGGGTCTGTCTTCAAACCCCCCCAGGGACTGGATCTCTCTCCAGCACTGCCAGAGCTGGCTTAGGGAAGCTTTAATAGACTCAGAACTAGGAGCAGTTACACTGGCAAAGACCACTTTGTTCCTCTCAACACCTGATTCCTCCTTCTTATCAAGGCATCTCTGACATCACTGTCCCAGGCTTCCATACAGATGGCAACATTCCTCCCCCTGGCACAAAGAACTGTGGCTCAGCTGTGAATCAAGTCCCAGGGCTGTAAAATAATCCCTCCACCGTGGTGCTTCAGCAGGGCAGCTGAAATTCAGGCCAGAACCCGGGCAGGTCGTGGCAGAGAGAGGGAAATAAATACCCAGTGATTTACAGGGTACAGAAAGGGCTGATGGAGTTGTAAGTGCAATTAACCTCAGGTGTTATTTAAATTGAAGATGTCTTGGCGTGAAGTGCCCTTATGAGGCACTAGTGAAGTCGGGCTGGGTTTTCAAACATATTGGCAAAGCTGATTTTAAGCAATGCCTTGTGAGACAACAAGGACCTGAGCTCCTGCTGGCTGAAGCTGATCCACCTGGAGATGTGGGCACCCTTTCCTGCCCCTCCCTTCCACAGGCACCGTGGATCACGAAGGCAAATACGGAGTTTTGGTATGAAATGGCTGCCTGATCACCAGTTCTGGCACGAGGGTGAGAGGCAGAGTGGATCCTGCAAGTGCCTCCTGACAGCCATAACTTATGCCCATGTGTTTTGCAGTTCATAAGGAACTCCTTTGTACAGAGCAGGATGAGAGGTGAAGGCACAGTGAGACTGGCACTTATTCCTGCCCACTTCCTCCCAGCCCCTGGGCTCCCTGGGAAAGACAGGAGAAGCCACAGGAGGTTTCTCTGGAGGCGCTGCCTTGAGACTGAAGCTGAAAACGTGTCAAGCCTACAGGAGAGGGAAGTGCTGGGCTGCAGTTGGTCTTGCTAAGCAGCGCCCACCACTGTGGGAAAAACAGAGAGGTGGGGGGCCTTGTACTGGCAACCACTCTCCCAGAACCACCCCAGTGATCTCTGGGGTTCCCAATTTTTCCCTGTAAGCCAGGAAAAAAAGCGGAAGAAAACACAGCAGAAAGGTCTTGGGGAAGTTGCTCTTTGCCTCCCTTTAGTGCTGTGCCTTGCAGGGTGGAAGGTTTGGGACGTGGCTCCCGAGGATGTGATTTTAAATGAACGGGAGCAAAGTCCATATTTTGCAATTACCTTGAACACATGTTTGAAAACTGACTGCTGAACTTCGTTCCAACCACTCTTCCTAGGTGTGGCCCTGTAACGTTTCATCCAAGTATGAGAAGTCTGAGGTGCCTACAAACACGGATATTCAGCTTTGATCCCCTTGATGCTTGTAAACTCCATTATCCCTGAACACCTACTCCTGTTCCACTGACAGCATCACCTGGAAGTCCTCCAGATGGTCCAGCCAAAGTCAGGACGGTGTTACCAGCGTGGCTCCTGGCCTGCTTCTCACTGAATGTGTCAGAAAACACCCTCCTTGCTTCCTCTGCCAGAGGAACCATGTGCATGAGCTGCATATCCCATTGCCAAACACCAGCCCCTGTGCAGGCAAACCCTCCCTCTGGGGAACAGAGGGTTAATTGCCCTGCTAATCACTCCGTTTCACTAATCGGTCCCTGCAGAGGGGTTCTGTTTGTTTTCCCAGCCTTGTACATTCTCTATCCAACGTTTCTGGTGGTTTATTTAAGAGGCTAATTTTGATTTTGCTCTCTGGCATTTCAGTATTTTTTTCACAGCAAACGTTAAAATCTGCTAAGATATTTCTCCAAGGAATTGTATTGATTCAGCAGGTCTATTCCCACTGTGAATCCTCATTCCACAGATCCCCTGTATCCATGGAACCACGCTGCCAAACCTCACAGATGCTCCAGGTTCTTAACCAGTGACACAGCTTAGTGTTTAAGGTCATGAGTAGAGGACACACGACTTTGAAAGTGTGGATACTCTGAGGTATCGTGCCCCTCACGACAAGAAAGACACTGAAGGGCTGGAGCGTGTCCAGAGGAGGGAATGGAGCTGGGGAAGGGCCTGGAGCAGCAGGAGCAGCTGAGGGACCTTCTCACTCTCTCCAGCTCCCTGACAGGAGGGTGGAGCCAGGTGTGGGTCAGGCTCTATTCCCAAGGAACAAGGGACAGGATGAGAAGAAACAGCCTCAAGATACGTCAGGGGAGGTTTAGGTTGGATATTGGGGAAGTTCCTTCTCGGAAAGGGTGCTCAGGCACTGCAACAGGCTGCCCAGGGCAGTGGTGGAGTCACGATCCCTAGAAGTGATCATGACTCAAAAACACATGTGGATGTGGCCCTTGGGGACCTGCCCTAACGTAGTGCATGGTTGGTGGTGCTGGGTTGATGGCTGGATTTGATGATCTTAACGGTCTTTTCCAACCTTAACGATTCCATGATTCAGTGATTAACAAGGTAACTGTGAACAGGCTGCCTTTGAGTGGCACCTGCCCTCATCAGAACTGCAATGACAGAGGAGGAGGTGTCCTTCCCCAGAGCACAGACCCTGTCCCGCTGTGGGCAGGGCCATGCCCTCTCTTACCTGTCCAGCAGGGAGCAGAGGCAGGTGACAGCATCGTCCTGCTGTGCTGCCAGCACCAGGCACAAACCATCCTTCAGGAGGGAACACTGCAAGAGAGGCAAAAACAGAGCTTTGGTGCTGCTCTTCACTTACAGGAGTCTAATTCTGGCTGATGAACTGCTGACAGCACCAATAACCACTTGTGTGCTGTGGGAGGGGCTGGAGCCACAAGGCAGCAACTTCCAAGTGGAGAGGATCATGTCTGAACTGCTAACCAGCTCCTACAGCTCACTGTTAGTCCTGCTCCCCTCTCTCCGAGGGAAAATAAGCAGGGGTGTTATTCAGTCATTACCTCTGCTGGAAGCAGGAATAGGGAGATAAGGTAAATGTTGAGATGTTGTAGCAGAAGCACTCATTACTTGAAGGAACCCACTCCCTTCCAGCACGGGAAAGCAAAGGCTGTAACATTCACCTTCAGCTCAGCGGTGCCAGATCCTTCTGGAAGCACGCCAGCTGTGCCCAGAGTCATTAATCTCTGCCAGGAGGAAGGAGGAATGGTTCTGCCCCACACACACTGATTCACTTTGTCATTCCTAGAGAGCTGCACATTCCATGTGCACAGGGATGGATCCTCGGGGGACCCGCGGGAAAAGGAAGCCGTTCTCGCACTAATTGGCTGTGAGATGTAATTGCTGTTCCATACAGATGTACTTCAAAGGGATGTCAGTTTAAAAAATCACAACCTGAAAAGGTCTTAGCTGCTCTTATTACAGATAACACCTAAGACTTCTAACTGAAAGGCTGGAAGCACAAATGTGTTTTGCAGAGGGACTGCTGTGGTCTGACAGCCCTTGGATGGTTGTTGATTTGCTATTGCCACTGTAGGTACTTTCCCCCTGGTTTAGCCCGTGCAAGGTTCCTGACACGGTGGGCTTTTCCTACACCAAAACAGTCTGGGCCCGGTGTTTTGCTGCTGTGAGGCAATGTCTGCTCAGCCAGCAGCACAGCCCCTGCTCGAGCCTCGTGAGCTCTTGCACAAGCCCCACACGGGGCTGTCCTGAGCTGTCAGCACCCACTCACTGAGACCCCCAGCATGGTTTGGGTTGGAAGGGACCTTCAAGCTCATCCCATTCCACCCTCCTGCCATGGGCAGGGACACCCTCCCCTATCCCAGGTTGCTCCAAGCCCCGTCCAGCCCCAGGGCTGGGGCAGACACAGCTTCTCTGAGCAACCTGTGCCAGGCCCTCCCCATCCTCACAGCCAACAATTCCTTCCAAATATCTCATCTAACCCTTGCAGTGGGAAGCCATTCCCCCTTTTCCTGTCCCTCCAGGCCCTTGTAAATAGTCTCTTTCCATCTTCCCTGTAGGCTCTCTTCAGATCCTGGAAGGCTACAACTAAGTGACCCTAAAGCCTTCTCTTCTCCAGACTGAACAATCTTCTCCAGCCTTTCCTCCCAGCAGAGCTGCTCCATCTCTGATCGTCTTGGTGCCTCCTCTGGACTCGCTCCAACTGGCCCATTGTCCTTCCTGTGCTGGGGACCCCGGAGCTGGAGGCAGCATTCCAGGTGGGAAATCCCTGCCTAGGACTCCAGGGCACAGTCCAAAATATGAAGGAGTTGTTCAGCGTTGTAGTAGAGGAGTAATGGGGTGTGATCAGAGAAAGGGAAAGAGAAATTGTATTTATATGGAGAAACAAGAGAGGAGACAGCAGCAGCATACATAACAGTGCACTGGGTGAATGGAATTAAATGTTCACTAAATAAAGAATGGATGGACAATTCCCACTAAGGAGAAATCACACGGAATGATATTGAGGTTGGGGTCAGTGAGCCAGCAGGGATACAGGAACACCAGGAAGGGACACTGCCCAGCTTACTTACCAGAGGTGCCAGGGCCCAGGGGCAGTGCTGGCACACTGCTACCAAAGCCAGTGTGCTCAGAGCAAACAGCCAGCTCAGCACACAGCAGGGCATTCCCAGGCTCTCGTTTTGGGAGGGAAGCAAAGCCCAGCTCCAGCTGTTCCATACCTTTGCTGCCACACTGCCCTTGGCCCTGCTGAGCGTCCCGGAGATGCAGAGAGCCTGGGGCATGTCCAGCACGGTGAGCCGAGCTCCGCTCACCGAGAAACCTCTGCCGAGGAGCTCAGCCAGCAGCTCCACGTACGGGGGGGGCTCTGAGCCCCGCAGGATTATCCCGGGTAACACCAGGCAAGTGGTTTGGCAGAGGGTATCCAGCACTGGCTGACCTGATGGGAGAAGGTGAAAACACTTCTTTGGTATTTCCCCACACCCCCAAATGATTCTTCCCTGCCACGCACGTGCAAGCGGGAGGCTGGAGGCACTCAGGTGTTGTGATGTGGTTTGGGATGCTCATCCCGAGCTGCTGGACTGCTGCTGCCTTCGTGCCCCTATCTGGAGATCACAAGACAGCAGTGCTGACCCCATTTCAGGAGTCAGACAAGGACAACTGCTGCTTTGCTACAGGAGCTACGATTCCATTTCATTTTTTCCAAGCAAAGAAATCTGTTAATCCAGCTGCTTTTATAATCCCTAATGTAATTCTGCTCAACATACGTAAGACTTAATGTATTTCATATTTTCCTCATGACAAATCTGTCTCTCCATTAGGCAGCAGCTTTGTGGTAATTATTTGCTGGAAGGAGGTTTCCCTGCGTGCAAGAGCTTCCTCTAGTGTTCAAGATGAGCCCAGAACGTGAGTGATGTGTCTGCCTTGCTGGAGGCACTTACTATATCCTGCCTGACAGTTCAGGGATCACGTGGGCTTGCTTTTCCAGGACAGTAACTCTTTGAAATACATTTTCTGAGACACAAAAACATCAGGGCTGTACACTGGTTTCCTTTTTACTCTGCATAGACATCTTCAAAGAAGAGATCCTCGTGCAGCAAGACATTAAGGGCACGTTATTTTGAGATTTGATTGCAACACTGGGCTGTGCAAAGCCTGCAGAATACCTCTGCTCTCTCCACAAGCTGTTTTATTTATTTTAATTTTATGCAATCGCTTATAAAAGTCAAGCAGTGCTTCAGTCACAGCAGACCTGTGCTGCAGGCCCACTTCTACCCAACTGTGCAGAAAGATGATGGGAGAAATACCAAGTAACAAATACCTTGGGAAAAATCCTCCTTCAGAGCCCCCCTACCCACAGTGACAGCTCTGCTGTCCTTAGGGCAGAGGCCTTGACTTACCAGCCCTTCCCTGCACTTCCACACGAGCTGCCTCAGGCACCTCCTGGGACGGGAGCAGTGCCCCAAAGTCCCGTGTCAGGAAGGGTTTAAGGAGAGGTGTGATGGTCTGTATTTCTGTAGCATTTTTGTCATGCTCCTCTCTCAGTCTGCAACAATCCAGTGGTCCCAGTGCTGGTGTTAATGACCACAGTGATCAGGGGCAGCACAGAACCATTTTCTGAGCTGCCCACATCAGTCACACCTGAACTCAAGCTCCAGGAATGGGAATGAGCTGGTTCCAAACAATTCTATTCCCCAGTGAACACCACAGGGAGGCTTTACCGGATCACTGCTTGTTTTGTAAAGGCTTGGGATCAATCCCAACGTCCCAAGACAGAAGCACCCCCCTGTGTTAGTGACATGTCGTGACCTGAGTGCTGCTGCAGCCCAGCTGTGTTTACACTTGTCTATCAAGTCAAATCAACAGAAAAGGCCCCGAGAAGCTGCTGCATCCAAGGGAACTGACAGCCTCGCTGAGGCTTCAGCTCCAAATCAAAGTCAGCCTGGCAATAGCTGGGAGTCATTTTGAGCTGGCAGCTGCTCAGCAGCAGGAGGAACTGAATGAGCTCTCAGTCCAGTTCCTGAGAGTTAGATGGTTGTGCTGCCAGCAGCACTCCCTGCATAAATTGGTGTCCATCTACTCACAGAACAGATCACCTCACCACCACCAGGACCTGGTGTCCTACCTCTCCCAGGGAGGCTTTGAATGGACACACAAACCACTGTGGCCAAAGTGGTGCTGAGACCCTTTGTAAAAGTTCAGGAGAGGGACGTGTGCTGTTGCATCCACCAGCTGTGTTGACAGTGCTTGTTCTGCTGCTGCTGTTAAGGTCAACTCTGTATTTAACCCCTAAAGCACTGGCAGTGCAAAGGGCCAGCAGGTAAACAGTTAAATGGCTGCACTCCCCTGGAGCTGTTCTTTGCAGCTCAGAGCTGTCTCTCCCTTCTGAGAGGACATCAATACCAAATCTTGCTGCCACCAGATGGTTTGTCTTGCTGGCCAATTAATCAATAGCAGCCCCAATCTGTAACAGGAGTTGCATTTCCTTACCAGGACTGCAGAGCTGCTCAGAGCCCAGAACACTGGGTTTTCTTCCTGGCTCACCGTTTAGGGTCTTGTGCTCCTTGCTGATTTCCAGGCTGAAAATGGGGTCACGTTTCAGGTTATAAATCTGCAGGAGGGAAGGGAGGGAGAGAGAAGCAAGTCACATGAACACTGCTACCTAATCAGGAGGGCTAACACTTCTGAAGGATTGATTCAGGCAAGCTGTGAAGCTTTTGTTGCTGTTGTGTACTTCTGTAATTGCCAACCCAGAAAACACCTGCTCGTCTGGAGATACAAGAACATTCTGCATGCATTTTTTTCTTAATTGAGACTTAATTCAGTAGAGGATCTTGTCCTCCTTTTAAAAGTCCTGTATCCAGACATCTTTCTAAGGTCTCTGCTCCCAGCTTTTCCAGGCCAGAAACTCCAAAGCTGTGAGGCTGTGAGGCTGGCAGCTTTATCCAGTGCCACACTGGATGAGTAAAGCTGGGGTGTAGCAGCTCCTTCCTGTCTCTGAATGAACTGGCACATCCAAGTGTCCAGCACAGCCACAATGCCCTGGACTGCAGCTGCACAGGGACAGCAGCCACATTACTGAAGCCTATTCCAGCTGTGGCTAATTCCAGAGCTAACCTCCTTGGACTCACTCAGCTGGGTCACCCCTGAGCCACAGCAAGGCTCAAACATTTCCATCGCTCCCTTGAGCACAATCAAATCGTTATTCCATCATCTCCATTCCTGAATGACACAAAGCTGGTGAAAAATCAGCCCCTGGGTCGTCTGTGCTCAGCACTCAGGGATGATGCTGCTGTCCCTGCTGAAAGCAAATATCCCCCTTCCAGAGCAATGTTGACCATCTGGGAGCTTTGCTCCCGAAACCCTGAGCCCTCCTGAATTTCCAGCACGGGGCTCTGAACAAACAGATCTGAACCAGCTCTGCTCCACCGGCTCTCTGGGTCAGTACAGAGGGAGCACAGTGTGGTAGGAACATCCACAGCAGAAGGAAAACTCAGCAGCTGGTAAAACACATCAAAAGCAGCATTATCTAAAACATAATAGGAAAGAAGTCATGGGATAGCAAGGCCAAAGCCACTGCCCTGACACAGCAGGATAAACCCCAGGAAAAGGGCAGATCCTACCTCTTCTTCCTCCAGTGCCTGACACTTGGCACAGCACAGCCCCTCTGGGAAAAACAGCTTCATATCCCGGACAGCCATGTGATAGGATTTGGAGCCTGCGAGATAAATAAAATGAGAAGATTCTCTCAGGCTTTGAATTAAACATTTTCTCTAGACTCACACTCATCTTTTGGAGAGATTGATGATGTGCAACTTACTGAAGTAATTGCTTTAAAGGCCAGCTGTTCTGTACAGTAATAGCAAACGTTTAAAACCATTATATTTAGAATAGTTTCATTGCCTCCTTGGTATTTTTGGTTCTGTCTTATTATCACTCAGCAGCTTCTTCATGTAAACAAGACTCCTTCTACTTCCTAAGAGTATAGTCAAGGGAATCGTGTTAAGGAGCCTGTGAAACCCTTCAATACCAGCTCCAAATCCCATTGTTTTTCCTTTGCTTCTGGATCACATCAGGCTGATCTTACTGAAGGAAAAGAGCTACTAGTTAGTAAAATAAATGTATTTTGTAACAATAATGCAGGTCCTAAATAGGCTGTGGGGCTCTAATTGACCGCAGAAATCAGAATTAGCACGAGGCATTGCTAATGGCAGTGTATTTTCTCTTCACACGGGGTCATAAAAAGTGAATTGAGACTAAAACAGGTACAGAGAAATGACGTGAGGATGATGGAAGGAATGGAAAATCATCTAAAAAGTTAAAGCTAGAAGACCTTGGCTTGTTTGACCCAACATGACCCAAAGCTGAGAAGCAATTTTATTTCTGATAAACGCTCCAGGGTAGAAAAGGTCAGAGGCATAAAAAGAACTACTTAAAATAAAGTCCAGATAATGGCAGAGGGACAAAGGGGCGAGAACTGGATGTGACTATATTTGAGTTTGAAAATGTAAGAAGATTTTTAGCTATCAGAGCAGAGAAGCTCTGTGCCAACCAGCCAAGCGGGGTGGCTGCTTATGAAAGGGAATGTGGGATGGGGTTGTCTGTGAGGGAATGAACTGAACTCAGTGACTTGAGAGGTCTCTCCAGGCTCAGCAGCTGCATTTTCCCCTGTAAAGCATCAGCATTATAAAGCACCACTCAGAATGTGCTGAGATTCGTGGGTGGAAAATATTAGAGAGGGAAAAGCTATTTCTGTGTCACTGGAGTCCACAGAGTTTGTCAATGTGCTGGCACAGATCCACACTCCTGGGATACAACTACCCAAATATCCTCTGAAACATTCCCACCTTTGAGGCTGCCCATCCCAGAATCCCATCTGAGAGCACTGATTGAACTCCATAATTCCAGCTCTGTGTGGCCACAGCCCTCAATGCAGCACTTCACAATCCTAAGGCTGTCTAAGTCACTGGTGTCTGAGCTGTGCTGGATCCTTTCTGCACCTGCCATGTTTAAGTCACTGATGCCATCAGAGGACACTCCCCAAGGGAGCAGCAGTAAAACTCTTGCCTTGCTCAAGGTGTAACACAGTGTAAGGTGCACACAGGTAGGAGCTCCCTGGATGTGAGGAAAAGCACTGCACAGTGACTTTCCAAGCTCCAGAAGAGATGAAAGTAAGGCAGGTTTAACTCTGCAGCTGAGCCTCAGACTACTGAAGCTGTGTTACTGCATCACCTGGCTCAGTGGTCTCCCTGGAACCTGGTGTTCATATTAATTGAATTTCCCCAGTCACTTTGGGAGGAAACAGCGAGAGTTTGCTCTGCTTCAGGCATTAACTAAAGTTCTTCCTCAGCTGGAGCAAAACTGAGAAAGCTTAGTATTCCCTCCTAGGAAAGGAAGATGGTCTTACATTCCCCACATTACTCATGGAAAGCTCTTCCTGCTTAACTTGCAAGTAAATGTTTCACCTGTATTGAAGGACAAGCTCTTGGAGGTACAAGGGTTTAGGAACACTCCTTCCCTTATGGACAGACAGCTCCTTGGCACAGCAGCTGGGTCAGGCTCATCAGTTAGCTCCAGCTCCATCCATTTTCCTGGAATGTGTGCCAGGATGGCTTTGTACACAACACACATAGCCTGGTCTGAGAGCAGGGGGTGGCCAGCTCAGCTCTGTGCCCAGCCCACACTTAAAAGGTGACTTCAAATCCCAGCCTAGGGTCTGAAGGGAATCCCAAAGCAGAACATCCGAGGGTTTCTCAAAAACAGTGAGCTACCCGTGACTCCCAACCAAACAGGATGATTAATATGAAGTCATCTTTCACTGAGTTATGCTGGGGATGCTCTAACTGTGGCAGATGTCTGAAGTTTGGGGGATATATTACCCATTTTTAGTCATGACCGACGAGTTCTCAGTCTCAAGGCGACCTGGATACACAATCCATTAACCTCAGGGGCAAAAGAAGCAGGGGCTGACAATGTAAAAGTATTGGCTAAAGAGCCCTGACCACTCTTTTTGTGCAGGTGGATCCTATGGGATCGTGGTGAGAGAGCTCTCTTGGCTCAGTCTTGGTCCTCAAGATTCCAATCTGATAAAAGGTGGTTCTGGATCCAGGGGTTGGTTCTCTTCCCCAAGCTGTAACATGGTAGTACTTCGTTATCTACCAGTTTTCAACAGACCATTTGATATGGATGAAAAGAGGGAGAGATTTCACAGCACAGAATACAACAGAAAGAGCCAAATAATCCAAGGAAAGCTCTGGGACTTGAGGGCATTCAGTGCCTACCAGCTCACCTGGGTTTAAAGAAATTATTGCTTTATTATTTTTATATTTGTTTAACTACATACAGCACAATCAGGTCCACACCGAGACAAAACACTATTTGTGGGCAGTGATTTAACCCTTACAATTTTTGGCATAACATCCTTCCCTCCTTGTGGCAATACCTCCAGCAGCAATACCCTTTGCTCTCTCCAGGGATAATTCCCATTTTCTCATCACAAACACACACACACACACATTGCAACACCCCAGTCCTTCCCTGCTGGCAGATGAGCTGTGATGGTTCAGCACTCTGAGGGTGCTGACTGTGTGCTCTGCATGTGCCAGCTGGAAAGAGCCTCTCCCGATGGAAAACAGCTGAGTTTACCTGCTTTCCTCACTCAGAGACATTCTTAATCACCTCTCTATTGGTCCCTAACGTTTTGAGATGTTACAGAAACTCGGTGTCTTTAATTCCTCTGTGAAATCTGATTGGAGTGGGCCAATGGAGACATCAGCAGGACACACACAAGCAGAGAAGACAGATGGGTTCTTGGGGGTAATTACAAAACAGCCAAGCCAAAAGTACAAAATGACCAAGCAGGGAAGAGATCAAAGGAAATCTGTTATGATGGAACACAGATCTAGGGCTGTTCTGGGAAGAAACCTTTCTGAAATATAACCTCTAGGAGAATATTTTATGGCTTGAGACACACTCAGCTCAGCCACCAAGAAAACAGTGAAAGCTTTCTAGGGAATAACGGTCTTCACTGCCTGCCAAGGCTGGATCTGTAGTGACAATGCAGGAGGGAACAGTGCATTATATATTTTCCATTTGCATATCTGAGTCTTTGGCCTTTCCTTTCACAAAAACCTACCATAAAATCCATTGTGGACTGTGCTGGTGCCATACTGAGCCCTCCAGAGGCAGGGATCGAGTGCTTGGGCTACTTTAGGATCCTCTGGCCCCAGGAGATCCAGCAGCTTCTTCACAGCATTTGGCCTCTGCAGACACAGCACGAGAGCAGTGCCTGAGGTGAGGTAGGTACAGTGAGCTCCTAAAGCAGCAGGATCCTGGGAAGAAAGAACAGAGATGGAACAGTTAGAAGGAACAGTGTTGGAAAGCACTGGGTATATCCCAGCTTTCCTTTGGCTAGGAAAAGCTGGAAGTAAGCAGATCTGCCACTAGTCCTTGCTTCCTGCCCTCTTTAAGACAGGTGCTGGTGGTCTCTGAAGGCAGAGGTTCAAAATACACACCACAGACACCAAGCAGTACTTGTGATATCCAGCAGGGTCTGATTCCTTTGGCATGGAGGAACTCCCATGGATCAGGTGGGAGCACAAACACGGGCAGTATCACCAGGGTCATCAGAATTGCTCTGGGATAACAAGCCACATTTAATTCTTCAGCCAATATAAAACGATGGATTACAAATAGCAGACCCTTTCTTTTTGTATTCATGGAAAACAAGACCCTCCCCCCCACACACACAGACATACCCTGCTGCCAGAGCTGAGCTTCTCCTGGAAGAGGGCAGAATTCCAGCCACTAGGACCAGAACCACAGAGATTGAAAGTAGGAGGGTCAGAAGAGGGGCTGCAAAAAACCCTTTGCCCTCCTGGCTTTGCCACTGATTTTGCTGTGATTTTCTAGTGCTTTTTTCTTGCATCCCAAATTTCTTTACTGTTGCTTTTTTTCCAAGCATGGTCAGTTCAGGCTGTGACCACTCCTGAGCAGAGCTGTTCCCCTTGTAGCTGTGCTGGTCACAACACCCTGAAATCTTATTTTGCCTAAGGGTAAGTGGAAATGCCAACTAGAAACCACTGTGCTGGTGAGAGGAATCTGCTTTGAGTGCTGGAGAGTGACATAATAATGGAAAGGCAGCAAGTGCCTGGGGCAGGATACCATGGGCAGCAGAGAGCTCATGGCCTTGCTGATGGCTTTAATCAAGGAAAACCTTGGAAAACCAGCGTTGTTGCAGGTGTCTGGGCTGAACACAAGACCAGGGTGCCCAAAGCAGCTGCAGCCTCCCTCCTCCTGCCTCTTCATCTGAGTAAAGTGGCAGGAGCACCCAGCTCTGCTTCCCTGCACCCCACAGTGTGAGTGCCAGCCTTGGATGTTCTCCACACATTACAAACCAGGGCATTTCCAGCTCCCTGCCTGAACCAACTCATGGTTATTTACTTTTTTCCTAATTTCGGAGGAAATAAAAACAGGAGGGGAATTTGACTCAGCTGCATCACGTCATTCACAGAGGGTTTAATTCCTCTATTTTTTAATCTTCTAAAAGCACCAGAGGATAGCAATTCTCTAGATAAAACATTTCTAAAAGCAAATCCTACCATTTCATTTAAAAATATGGAGATAAAACACTTCAAGGCCTCTTTTGCTCCTCCATCACGTGAAACCATTCACTGACTTTGACCCAAATCTTCTCACACTGCATCTCTGAGAACTGGGTTATAAATTGAAAACCACGAGCTCAAGCCTGATATTCTCCCCTCTGTTTGCAAAGGCAAAATGATCCATGAGAAAGCCCTCCTGTTCTTAAATTGCTGAGTTATGGAAGGGATTGTATGTGGTGGTGGGCAATCCTCCTGCTCCGTGGGCAAAGGGTCGCATCTCCAGTGACGAGAGCTCTGTTCGGATGAGGATGAAGAATTTCAGCGTGGCAGAGTGCACTGCAAAACTGTGACATTCATTCAGCTCTGCACAACACAAAATAATCCCCTCATGCTTGAAAATTCTGTTAGTTAAAAAGAAATGTGTATAATTCACTTTTCTATGGGTTTTCTCTTTGGGGGATGAAAAGCAGTGATGATTTTCATGAAAGCTTTCACAAAGACTGATGTAACGTATCAACGTTCATCCGTGTCAGAAACAACTGCAAAGAAAACATTCCGTTTCTGTTAGACCAGAATAAATGAAATTATGTTGCTCCAGAGCTTCTTAACAGTGATTTTAGATCTACATAACAGAACTCTCCTCTCTGTTTCCTGTCTTGCAGTTCTTCCCCAGCAAATCCAAGCACTTGGAGTTAAAGATGATGTTGTTTGTAATCGTTAGGGAGTCAAGGCAACCTTTCCTTCTGCTACAGCTCCTCACATCCACTCCACGTGCCACCAGCCCAGTGCTGCCTTTATTCTCATTCTTTTTTTTTCCATCCTCCTTCATTTCCATGATGCTTCTCCAAGCTGTGTCCTCGTGGATCCCCACGAGCAGCTGTGGAGAGGTTGCACATGTGCAGCTGCCTCGAATTCAGTGAGTAATTCTGTTGAGAGGAAGTTCCAGCTGTGCACTGGCTCAGGAGGATAACGGGATTAACAAGCAGCAAAATTATCCTTCTGCCTTTACTGCTGGAATCACAAGATAGGGTTGGAGAGAATCACTGAGTACTGAGTCCAGTGACCTGCTGCTGCAGGCAATCAGATCAGGTAATCCCCCAAAGCAGGATCAAGTCCCATTGTAAAAATCAGGTTAAAAATGCCAATCTCCACAGGGCTGGATCTGCTGGGTAAGCACTGAAAGGAGATCCAGCCTCCAAGGGCAGAATTCCCCCTGGGATCAGGCGCTTCTCACAGCCTGCACACCATCAGGTCGTGCCAAAAACTGGGAAGACAATGTCAGCTCTATTTACCTGACCTTTATTTTTTTATAAGCATTATTAAACTTCAGATAAAACACATTGTTGTGGCTCCTGTGACTCGATAACCTCGGCAGAGAAGCGAGCAATCCATAATTTATCACATGCCAAAGGCCGTGCGCCGCTCCGGAGCTCAGTGTTAGTATTTAACTTGAAAAAGCAATCACGTAGCTGAGATCAGGCTGCTGAGGATGTTTGTCAAGTGCATGTAAATAATACATTAGAAAGAAAGAGGAGATGCGAGGTAGTCTGGCTTCAGTGAATAAACCCCAGATTTGCTCACAGAAACCCTGTACACACAAGAAACCGGCACATCCCTGAGCACTGGGGGGGTCTCCAGAGGTGGGTGTTGGATGAGGCTCCAGGTGGGGCAGTAAAAGCCGTGGAGAAAATTTCTAGAAGGGGCAGAAACACCAGCTCCACCTTCTTCAACAGGACATCTCATCATCATTGTTCTCGTCCATCCACAGAAGGATCTCCCAGGGGTGTCAGAGGACGGTGCCAGGCTCTGCTTGGTGGTGCCCAGAGACAAGACGAGAGCAATGGCCATAAATAAAAAACAAGCAGTTCCACCTCAACATAAGGAAGAACTTCTTTCCATGGCAGAGCTCTGGAACAGCTGCCAGGGAGGGTGTGGAGTCTCCCTCTCTGGAGACATTCCAAACCTTCCCATGTCACCTGCTCCAGACGACCCTGCTGAGCAGGAGGGCTGGACTATCTCCAGATATCCCTTCCAACCTCAGCTATCCTGGGATTCCGTGACATGCTAAATTCAGCAATTTCCACCCACATTAAGAGCCTCCTTTTAAAACCAGCATTGTGTCCCGTTGCATCCTGTTGTGCTGTGAACTGAGGAACAGATCCACGCTGCCATTGCTCCCATCCAAATGTTGGATAGGAAATTCAGCTGGAAAACCAGCCCTGCTCCCAGGGCTGCCATTGTGCTACTTACCAGCTGGATTTTCCAAATAACCCAGTCCCTGGAGCCTGCTGAGGCTTTCTGAAAATCTCCCTACTTATCCTGGGAGCTCAGCCTTTCCCAGCCCTCACCAGAGAAAGACTTTCCGACGTGTTCTGAGAAGGAGAAGGAACCCCTGGACAGCAGAAAGCATTTCCTACTGTCTGTTCCCCCTGCCAAAGGCACTCTATTTCTCTGCTTTCTATTTCAAAACCTGCTCTTTTTTCCATGTTCAAAACCCCAAAGGTCTGTAATTTTTACACTCATTAGTTACTAGCTCTTCAAGTGCTCAACAGCTGCTCTGGTGTGTTGGAGAACTCCAAACCCAAGATATTTCTCATGAAACAACCTCTCCTCACATTTACCCCACAAGTATCTGCATAATTTCCTAAGGATATTTGGATTTTTTTAAGATGTTTTCTGTTTCAGATGATCAAAAAAGCATTTTGTATTTAGCATTTTGTATTTGTTTCTGTATTAAAAACATATAGGGAAGCACATCCCCATCCACTCTAACAGCAACCAGTATAAATATTTAAAAATCAAATGCTTGTGCTCACTGTTATCACACAGAAGGTATTAACTGTTCCATAGCACTGCCCTGGCATGTTCTTGTTTTCTTCTGGAAGCCTCTATCCAGAATTTCTTGGACACAGTGCTATAAACTTTCTCAGCTTAATCCAAAAGCAGTATCAATTACAAAGGTTTGTTTTCTCTAAAGTTAATTGTTTACATGTCTTCATGAAAACAATCAAATAACAGGTTTGGGGTTTTTTTCCCCAAGGAAATAATAAAAAAATAATAATCTAACTCTTCTCAAATGGCCAGTGTTCAGTTCCCAGGCTTTCATTATATCTGTACACTCAGTATATGTCAGGTTGAGGACAAAAATAATTTCTAATACTATAAAGAGCAGAAACATATCTATTTTTAGGTAATGAACACCTATAATGCCCCCAAAACTTAAGAAGCCTTTTTATTGTCTTTTAGACCGTAGCAATGACAATTTTCTCTCTTTGCAGGTCATTTTTACAGAGCTGTGTCTCCAATGTAACCTGAGGTAACAGCACTCCAGAGATCCATATTCCCTGCCAATGCACATGGAATAAAACCAGGCACACGTGAAGGTGTCTGCCCTACCCTACCTGGAACGACCCCGGGGAGGGATAAGACACCTGTTTGGCAGGTAAAGAGTCAGCCCTGTAAATCAGCAGCTGAACAGATTCCTGGGGGGTCTGTATTCCCCACATCCTCCAAAGTTTTCAGCTGGGAGAGAAACCAGGTCTGCTTCTTTGTGGCACGTGATAAAAGAAAGCCTGGGCACGTCAGCTCTCTTTGTGCTGATGAGGCACAGATCGGATTGTTCTGCACAGCTCAATCCCAACAACCCCTCCGAAATCCCGGGTGGGAATTGCTGGCTTTTCCAGGAATGGATTACTCACCAGTTGACAGATTTCCCCACTCTGAAGCTCAGCAGGGCCACAGATCTAACCAGGATCTGAACCAACCTGTGTCACTTCAGAAGGAAGGAGCCCCAGAGCAATGGCTGGATCCAGGTCTATGTGTTTCATTCCGACCAGGGTGAATTTTTCCAGGTCTAGATTTCTGAGGATCCTGGCAAGATTCTGGCTCCAGACGCCGGGTTTGATGAGCAGCACCGTGCAGAGAACTTGGGCTCCTGGAACAAAAGCACTCCCGTGAAACTCACGGCAGGATTCCTTTGCCAGCCTGGACAGACAGCTGGAGATGAGGTTTATGGAAAAGCTGGCATGAAGTTCATAAAAATCTGAACAAAACATGTCCATAAAACCCCCCTGTGCATCAAGGGTTATTTATTTATTTATTCTTTTGTTTCTTTTTTAGTTTAAAAATACATCTAAAACAGTTAAGGCTTGGAGATTCCTCACCCAGTCCCCCCCCAGGAAATCTGCTCCAAGTGCAAACAGTTTATGTGGCAGGTCTGTAGGATAAGACTCAAACCTTGCTATTATACATGAATGTTTTAAGAGGGATAAAATATTCCCTTTTACATTTTTCATGTGAACTGTAGCGATTATGTGATGTAATCCTTAAGGCAGCTATTAAATTCTTATCCCTGTGTTCTGTGTCTCTGGTAGAGCTCTGTTTCAGAGAGGCACTAACGAGCCTGACAGGTCCCTATTAATGTCATAAACCCATTAGAAATAGAATTGTGTTTACCAAAATTGACATTTCAGCAAAAACTTTTTGCTTTTGGCAAAGCTCTCCCAGCAGAGCTGCAGCACTGTGAGAAGCAGAAAACAAACCAGACCGAGGTAACGTCGCTGTCTGATGATAGAAAATGGATGTAAAGGCAGAAAATACATAAATTCCATTTTTAATGACAGCATTTTCAAGCTTTTAGTTTTGCTGAAGTACTTACAACCAGGAGTATGGTTAATATTTTATCTTAATAACATCTCTTGAAGATTTATTGGCAACTGTTGTGTCACAACCAGTTTGGGAGGCCCCAGGAACTGCTGGGGCTTCACCATGCCAATCACCACGAAGGAGGTGACAGGTGCTAAAACTGATCCAAGATTATCTGTGTACAAAATATGTCATTTTACGTTTCCTGTACACCCCACTGCTCATTACACAGATGTCAATGCAACAAAGCACCAACAGGGCTACCTGTAATTAACTGTTGTTATTTTCAGGTGGCAAGAAACAAGATTCATGGCAGGGAAACACAGGATTAAGAACAAAAAGCAAGATTCCTGCCTTCCCACTTGAGATGGAAACCTAACCCTTGCCATGCAGGGAGCCCTCCTAGTAGAGATGTGCTATTTTCTTCACACCCTTCTTGAATAGAAAGGTTTAAATGCCATAGCAACAGCCTGCAAGTGCAGGAAGCTGCTCGAATCTACCGAGCTGCTCAGATCCACCTCAGCTATCTCGACGTTCTGTCAGTGCTCATTGGCCTCCAGATGTTTTACTCACCATCTGCTACGTTTTTTTTGGGCAAATATTCTCATTCTTCTGCTTATGTGACTCACTACCTGCTGCATATTTATGGGCTCGAGGTGCCTCAGGAGGGATTTGTCTCACTTTGTCACTTTGCCAGCTTGGTTTGGTCAAAGGCAAGTGTTGAAAAGGGGTGGGACACCTTGTCACTGAGGGTTGGCTTCCTCTCCTCAGTGATTCTCAGTGACAAGAGTTAGACAAAACCCCACTAACAACTGCAACAACTTCTGCTGGTCAGGAATTACCAGAGGTACCTGTTTGGCAACCCTAAAACCTGCCTGGTTTCTATCTCCAGTTCTGGCTGTTCAGTGGCCATCCCAGTCTTTATTACATTTTTCTACTTTTTAATATTAATAATAATATTTATTAGATCCATTCCTCAGAGCCAGTGATTTTTCCCCTCCCCAAAAAAATTATTACATAGGTTTTCATTTCATATCAAAAATACTGTTTATCTTATATGCTATTTATATACAATACTTTAGACAGGTGTGTGACTTCAAATAAGTGTAAACTCGAGAGGAGCAGATACCAGAATTCCTGGCATGCTTAGGAAAGGGAGGTTATCACTGCCTGTACTCCAGCCTCAGGAAAGTGTTGGTATAATCCTGTTGCTTGTTTTGGGCTGGTACATCTGGATGAGTTAGTTCCAACCAAGTCCTTATCCAAGGCCATTTTTCCATCTGCTCTTCCCTCACCTGTGTGCAGGAAGGTAAACAGGGATTCTGCACGGCACCTCCAGCCCTCACCCACTGAAAAAGAGCAGCAGAGAGATTGGAGTGAGTGGTATGTGTGTTCCTGGAGAGTATCTGGAGGATGTTGCCATCATTTCTATACAGTGCAGCCAAAAGTGTTCTAGTGGGACATGCATGGCTTGATTTCAGTGTCCCATCTCCACCCTTCTTCCCTAAGCCCAAGAGCACATGCTGAATAAGACTGCAACTACAAGTCATGTGGGTTCTTGGGTACCTCTTCTGTGATTTCAGGGAGTGGCTGACAATGGTTTTAAGCCACCTTTGTGCTGCCAGTATTCCACAGTCGAGTTAGAAACCTCGCTTCCAGTGTAAATCCCAGAAGCTCAGGTGTTCTCTTTGGTGTCCTCTCCTGTGCTCTTGGAAGCCAAGAAGTGCTGTGGATTCTGAGTACTGAGCCCAGCTCTGCTGATAAAACCTCCCTGACACTCCCCAAACAGCCAGGAATGACTGCTCCAGTGGTTCCTCAGGAGAGCAGAGCTGGGTGAAAGGATCTGCTGAGTCACAACTTAGGACAAAAGCCTAGAGAAAAATGTTTCCTTCAGTCTAATGTGAAACCTGCAGGGACCTGGAGAGGTGAGGAAAATGAAGGCACTTCAAGTTCATGTGAAGTGAGAAATCATCTAGATCTAGGGCACAATGAGGAGAATCCTGCATCAGATTAATGAAAGACTTCCTTTGCCAGTGGCTGGCAAGTTTAACCAGTGAGACAACAGAAAACTACAATCTGTTCATCAAAACAAAATTACCATTTTTGGGTATTTATTACTGTCCAAAATCCAGCTATTTCTATTTCCCAGGACAACGTATCTGGAAGGTATCTAGCCAAAGTGTTTTTCTTCTAATGAGACCTCTTTCTCTTTCCACATGTTTATTGTTTATTTTGCTGGAATACTACAAGCACAAATAGGTGGAATCAGCTCCCAGGTCCTTGCCTCATAACTTTTTAGCTCACATCCTCACAATAAAATGCAACTCATCTTTTTTGAGATCCACATCTGAAAAGGGCTGCTGAAAAGCAGGTATGAATTACTCTTCCAGCCTAATTTCCACAGCAACCCTGGACAGATCCCTCTCAGAACTGCAGAGGAGGAAGGTGATCTAGCACCTTCTCCCAGTACCAAGTGGACCCATCTATCCCTAATTTCCTGGGATTAGGATGTCTAACCAAAGGTTTACCAATCCCCTTTTAATGGCTCTGACAGAGGACAGTTATAGTTTCCTTCAATCTATTTAAGAGTATAAGATAACTTGTTTATATCCAAGAGGCAGCTTTTGGTTGGAGGTACATATTTCTGGTCTTACCTTCAGCCCTGGACCTGCTGCCAGGTGGTGGCAGGTATTTCATAGCAGGGCGGTGTTCTTCATCTGGGAAAGGAAGGAGATGTATTTTTATGGATTGATGGATGGGAAACCTTCACTGTCTGGGGGTAAGGGGTGACAAAGGTGAGTTCATTTAGCAGGGGAAATGGCAGACCTGTTACAGAAATATTAAAGAGCTGTTCTCTAGCACAAAGGCCTCTCCATTCCTCCCACAACAATAAAAACAAGAGGAAAAATGTAATGATCCTATAAAAGAGATAGTGCAGGGTGCTGAAGTCATGCCTGAGCCGTGCTCCTTTGTTCCTGACAATGGCTTTGGTGGGAAAGGCTGGCACTGCCATTACAACCTCCCTCAATAAACTGAGCTCACAGCTCTGCTTCCCTCTTATTTTGCCTTTTCATCTCAAGATGACTTTAATCAAGGGCTGCAATGCATGAATTCTTGCATACACTAATTTGGTCTGTCTGATGCCTCCATTTCTGAAGGCTTCCTCTTCTTGCTCATCAATCTCACACAGAACTCCCACGTAGTTCACTGCCAAATCTAACTTTCTGTGAGACTAAGCTGGGGATCTTTTCCCAGACAAATCACATTTTCTTCTTTCTGTTCACTAAAGCCAATTTGTTACTCCACACTACACAGGCACAGAGTGTTTGACACTGAGTGTCTAAGTTTGTGTTGACAACAAAGGACCTTTCTTCCCCAAGGAAAGATAAAGGAAGAGCTGTGAATTCAAAGCACGAATGGACTTCTGGAACTGCGTCACTGCTCCTCAGTTGACATGTGGTGTTACCACAATCTTGATTTCTCTCTGCTTCTGACTAATCACAGAATCACAGAATGCTTTGGGTTGGAAAGGACCTTAAAGCCCATCTCGTTCCAACGCCCTGCCATGGGCAGGGACACCTTCAGAAGTTGACAGGCTCAGAGCTGTTTGTCTCTGGGTGTGAGGAGTCAGGCAGCCCAAAAATGGAGATGACATGGCAAAATATTTCACATGAAAAGAGTGGGAGCTTGTAGTCTGCTGCTCCAGAACATCCAGTGCCAATAACCCCACAGTCTGCACAGTGATTTGGTTTTAAGAGGCATGACTGTACCACTCCTGGTACAGGAGCAAGTCTACTGTGCTGAAAGATGGATGGTGGCACATATCACTGAAGCCTGAGAAGCTTTTGACAACAAAGATCTCCATTCCTCTGTTCATTCTCTTCCAGGATTAAAAAAAACCTCAAGAAATCTGCTTCCTTCAGCTTCTGCAGATTGGTGACACCTTCATCTCCCTGAGTACAGGGTAAGGTCGAGGCATCAAGCCCCAACAAGTGTGGCACCACAGCCAGGTGTCTGCTTTAGGTGGAAGAGATCTTGGCCCTGTTCTTCAGTTTCTCTTCTACAGAAATGTAAAATGCAGGGTGTTATTTACTGGTCCTGCCAACTGCTCTGATATCTATTCAGTACTTATGGAGCACCTCGAGATCTTTGGAAAGGGCACCAGGCCAAGCAGAGCCACATTAATTTCATCAGCCAGCTGGCAGATGCCCTCAGCTGGCTGCTGATGATTTCATAGCCTTCATCATAACTCAGCCAAGCACAGAATTTAGCCCCCAATTGTTAAGTTTTTCTGTGCCTGAGAAAACCCACAGCGCTGGATTCCTTTGTCCAAGTACAATCAATTCCCAACCACCTTATCCCTGAGGATAACATAACGAGTGACAACACGTCTTACCAGCTACAAAATCAGCCTCTGTGAAGAAGAGGACGACTTGTCTGAATGTCACCTCTGGAGTCAAGGCCATTACTGCCTGTGGGAGACTTCCACCTGTGGTGAGCTTCTCCCTGCACTGTGTAAATCCCTGCACTACACCTGCAAGAGCGTCGAAGGCGTCGATGCCCCAGAACACGCACACGAGGACGGGGTTGGACATCAGCATGTCCAGGCTCCTTTGCCAGTGAGTATCTCCAGCCTCAAAAGGGGTTATTTCTCTGGCCTGACGTCGAGTCAGGTGGGGCAACCACTTCAGGCCCAGCAGCTCCAATCCTGAATCAGGCTCTTCTGCAAGTCAAGAGAAGAGTGCTCAGCATCAGACAGCAGCAAGTGTTTCACAGGAGCTGTGTTTGCTTTTGGAGACAAATGTTCTGACTTCACACTGATTCTTTTCACTAGACAAGTTCCAAAGCTGCTTCACCACCACCCATCCAGACTGGACTGTAATGCAGATATAGGAACATGTTGGGAAAACCCACAAGATCCAAATGCTAGGAAATAACATTACCCTGAAAAGAAAAAATGGGCTATCTGGGAAATCACCAGGGAGCCACAGGGAGCAAGTGCCATGATTTAGATTAGAGAGCACAGCCAGTGGAGAAGAGTAGAAAGGGAATCACTGTGAATACACTGACAACAATGTGGCTTGGCACAGCATAATCTATAATTATAGATCCTTTAGCACCCCTCATAACATTCCACAAGCAACGTTCATTATAGTAATAAACTACAACAGAATGCTGACTTGTCTCTAGTTTAAATGTTGTTGTGTTTGTAAAGTAGTCTTACTGCAGTGTAGCAAAATATTTAGGGACTCAGTTCATGAGTGCTGGAAGTTTCTGTCAGTTGGGATCTCATGTACAGAACTTACTCAGTAGTATTTCAAGCAGTATTGCAACATAGTTTTAGGAGAGTAGGATGCACACAGTATAAGACAGGGCCAGACTTCTGCCCTTTGTGCATACACTTCCTGTATTATTACACTTCAGTGCAACCTACATCATGAAATTACATAAAATCATCATCCTGCCTAGGGCTTGACAGCCCTCTTCATGCATGTGTGAGCATTTAACACGGGGATGGCATCGCTTTTCCTCCTGTGCAGGAAGAATCGAAGCGTGAAGCAGTGAAGTGTCTTGGTTCTGCTCACAAAGGATGTCAGAGGACAGAACAGAGGCTGTGACTTCCAAATTCCTGTTGCTGTGCCCCAGTTACAGTTGCCTGATCTCCCAGTGCTTAGGGAGAGATATAATGCTCTGAATTACATAAAAGCTTAGTAATTCTAAGCAAAATTTTAAATTAATTTGACCCTCTCTGAAGAAAATTATGGCCACCTGAGCTGTTTGTGGTATGAAATGTGGCCTGTTATGACAAATTCTTCATCTCTTTAGGCAGGTGAACAAAGAAACCTGTTCTTCTTCCAGTCACCCCATTTTCCATGATGTTCCTGCTATGATAAAAACAGTTGGCCAGGATAAACTTTCCTGACCAAGTTCTCCAGCCCTCCCCAAGAGCTGGGATCACCTGCACTCCGAGATGGATTGGTATGCCCAGGAAACAGGATCTGGTGAAGGAGCTCTCCAGCACTTTTCATGGTCTCCATTCCAACCACCGTCAGCACCACGACCTGCTCCATCCCAGGATCAGCAGCGTATGTTCGGTGGCAGAAGAAATCCAGGGGAATGTTGTGGGGCTCTGGAACTGAGCTGAGGTTTCCTCCTGTCCAGGGAGATCATCAAAACCAAAACTGTTACCCCACAGCAACAAATCTCAGGTCTTTTTCACTGTGAAGGAACTGATTCCCAACAAAGCAATGGCCAGTGTTTCACTGCCTCCTCAGCTGCAGCTCAGCATGGCCAGGAAAAGGGTCCTGCATGGGGAGTGTTATCCCAGCAATCTCCCACTAATTAGTCCCACTCCTTCCCTGGAATTACATTATATTACATACATATATTAACGTGTAATTTCGATATCCTTATTCCCACCCGTAAGCAGAGTTGATAGATCTACACCAAAGTGATTTAAGGCATCAGTTTTGGATTGATAACTGATGACTGACTTCACATGAAACCAAAACCTCATTTAGGTTTCAAAGAGATTACAGGGCACACAACTGAGAGCTAATTTGGGGGCTGCTGCAACACCATGCTTGTATCCATGATCCTGTTGGGAATAGTCTAGTCTGTGTTTGATTCCATACTGTTTCACTACATAATCATTAAAAAATTGTATGGATAAACATTTATTTACTTAGTTAGTCCTGCACCTTAACATTTCATGATGCTAGAGAATGGTGAATAATGTGCATTTGATGATTATTTTGCCTTATGGTTTAGCACAAATTCAGTTTTGGAAAGTAACATACTTCAACTAAAAGTCCTGACATCCAAAAATTCAAATAATTTAATTAAATAAAACTATATTAACCTGCTTAACATGCAAGAAACCTGTAGTTAGTGAAATAAACACCTGGTTACCAGAACCTTCATGTGTACAGAACTAGTAGGTTTAAGACTCTCCCACCCATGTGAGTCCCAGGTTTAAAGCAGAAAACCCATTTCCTTGCTGTTTCAAATCCTATCAATTTCTCGGCTTTCAGTGAATGAGTTACTAAAGTGAATTCAACTGTATAAACTGAAATTAAGAATACCTGAATACAATGAAATTGAAAAGTGCCTTTTCTGTACCTACAGAAGAACCAGAGCTGCCAGCATTTATCACTTCAGCACATTCCAGTTTTACACACAACCACTGATTTATCTGATTTTAATATTTTGACTTCTCTTGAAACTATGGCAATAAATATCTATTGATTGGATATTAATCTTTTAATTAAATATATTAATTAAGGTTTAATTGTATGTTATCATGCCACATTGAAATAATTTCTTTTTCCATGTCTTTTTAATTAACTCGAAAAGAATTTTCATTTTGCTTTTCTATTGATTCTTCCATTCATTACCTAGCAGCAGAATGCAGCTAGTGAGCATTGCCATGATTGATGGACAGCAGAACAGTAAGTGAGCTATCACAGACATAAAGCATATTCCTGCTGGTTTTATGCAGGAAAATCCCTTAATAAGGTTGTAACACCTTACGTGGCTGCAACCTGGTCTAGTAGAAGGTGCCCTTGCCCATGGCAGGGGGTGGAACAGGGTGGTCTCCAAGGTCCCTTCCAACCCAAGCCATTCTCTGAGTCTCTGATCCAAGAAAAGTCAGGACAGTGCATTTCCCCCAGCTCTGACCTACCCAGGGTCTGCAGCGAGGTCTCTCCGTACGGAAGCACGTGGAAGCAGACAGAGGCATCCAGGCCAGCACTGGCAGGGGGGCTGCTCTGCCCACTGCCAAGGCCTGGCTTTGCCAGCTCATCCATCAGCCCTGTGCAGGGAACAGCAGCAAACATGAGGGATACAGAGCTCTGACACGACAACACTCTGCTATCCAGATGTTTGATTCACATGAACACAGTTCCATTACAGAGATGTTAATGGGAGTCACGCTGAGCTTACCCGAGACATGAAATGCAACTTAACCATCTCCTCTCCCCCAAATCATATTAATCATTCAAGTGGGGCAAGTAGCTGTTGAAAATTGAGGCAGGGCCACAGCTTTGTCTGGAGACACCTCTGCTTTGGGAGCAGCACCCCAGTTGTTTCTATCCCCTTCTAACTCCTGCTGTGAACGTGCAACAAATGCACGGATGCTGCCACAGCAACTGAATTAGAATAAATATCTTAAATAAGTTGGTGTCCACTAGGAAGAGTCACAAATGTGAGCCCAATGCTCACGTGGAAGCTCTCAAGGTGTCTTACAACCAAGGCATGAGGCCAATGTTCTGCATCCCACATGGCCCCACGTGAACCCCACGGAGGTTTCAGACCTGAACAGAGACGTCGTGTTCTGCTCGTGTAACTCCCAGCCTGGAAAATGTCTGATTCCACACCACTTTCACAGACACCGAGTGCTTAAACCCAGTAATCTCTCAGCTTCATTGCAGCTCCAAAGAGCTGGGCTGCACACAGGCAGTGCATTAAGGGGCTGGCATGTGCTACACTTCCACAACAATTAGTTCAGCCTTCTGTAATAATATTTCAGGCCACAGTTTTAAAGGCTTGTTATTTTTCAAATTACTTTGTACACATTTGATCGCTTTCTACCGGGCAAGGCTGTCAAAAATTCACTCTGGTGGAACGTGAGAAATGCATTATTGGTGCTAGAGGTTGATGGCAAAGCTCAGGTGTCAGATGTACCACTGACAATCACCTCTCTGCTTCTCAAAATTCAGCAGGCACGAGGAACCAAAAATGTGCCATCACTGTCACAGCATTACCTGCTGTTTGTTCAAACTCAGGGCATGGCAAAAAATAAAGCTTGGACATAAATATATAGTGTTTGATCCTCAAGACAGAGATCCTTACCCAAACCCACCTATTTACCTGCTCTATTTCAGGACTAATTGTTGAGCTTTTCCTTGCTTTGAAAATTAAACAGTGTTCTAAAAGGGGTAACTGCATTTCAGGGGTACTGATTATAAATGCAAAACTCCTCAGTGAGGTGTTTATCCTACTCAAATCTCAGTGCTATTCTTCACTTTCCAGAGGCCAAACCAAAGCCTGTGTGGTAAGTGTTAGCTTCCCCTCTCCAGGGCTATGGGACATGGACTAAGGTAACTTTCTGGGTCAGTTCTGAAGCACAGGAATGATGCAAAGAACACAGAACACGTGGAAAGAGGCATTTGCAAAATCTGTCTCGAAACAAAGGAAAAAAACCCTGAGTTCTGTACAATGAGGAAAAACATTTTACGTCTCCAGACTATGCTTTGTTCCAGTCTCACCTATATATTTCCAGTGGAAATTTCCCTGTGCAAAACATGAACACTGTAAACGTCCCCTGTGGCACTGAGAAAAGGAGCAGAAACTGCACTTTTTAATAAGCAACTTTCTTTGGGTGCAGAGGCAGCAGGTGACACGGGGTTCTAATTAGTCTGCCATGATTAATCCTTTGTGTCTGCACATGTTTTCAGAACAGTCTGTGATAGTCTCAGGAGAAAAAGCCCAGGACTTTTTGAATTGTCATTTTTTTTTTTTCCCCAAACCTTTAAAATGGACAGGTTAAAGGAAGTGTCTGGGCTGTGGGTGAATGTCCTCATCATGGGCTATTTGTGGTGGTGTTACTGGAGGGGTCAGTCACAGGGACCCCCTTCTTGGGAAGAGCTGGGCAGGGCAGGATTTCTGTTCCCTCTGATCACTCTGATCTTCCCCACTTGAGACCAATGTCAGCTCATCCTTAAGAAAACCAAATCATGTTTTTCCTGAACCAGAGCCTCAGCACAGTTTCATTCAAGTAAGAAGATTTGGGGCAGCAAAACTTGTCTGGTTTTGGCAGTCCCTAAATACAAAGTGAGTAACTTTCCAGGTCCTTGGAAGTCACAAGTACACAAGACTTGGAGCTGGTGTTGGTGGGATCAGATGCTGCCCTCAGGCTCAGTGGCACATCTGCATTTTGGCTATCCTACCTTCAATCAACACGAATATCTGTAGAGGAGGTTATTGAGGTCATATAATCATAGAAAGTCCTGAGCTGGAAGGGACCCACAAGAATCATCAAAGTCCAACTCCTGGCACTGCACAGGACAATCCCAAGAATCCCACACCACGTGCCATGTGTGTGAGATGATGAAGTCAGGCCCAGTATGGAGGTGTGCAGAGACAAGGCTCACAAATTCAAGCAGGGGAGGCTCCAGCTTGACACAAAGAAAAAACAGTTCCCATAAGGATGGTCCAGCATTGGAACAAAGCCCCAGAGAGGCAGGGGAGCCTTGCAGATTTTCAAGACCTGACTGGAAAACCCCCTGAGCATCCTGATTGGAATTCTCTGCTGATGCTGTGCTGAGCAGGAAGTTGGATGAGACCTTCTGAGGTCCTTTCCAAAAGGAACTACTCAGTGATTCTAAGTTCAAGAGGACTCCAGCGCTAAAGATCAAACCCCTGGCAAAGATCAGCCTGCTCTGCTGAATGTGTAGTAGTGACTGATTCACTCCTTGGGCTGGGGGAGCGTACAGAAAACCGGCAGGCCCTGATATTTTCCATAACTATTCCCTGCACTGCAACAGCTGTGGTCAGACTGATAACGTTGAGCTCCCACACAGTGAAGTGCAAACCTCCTTCCCCCAGGTTGTTGAGCAGGGAAGGCATTACCTTTCACCAGGGCAGGAATGTGATGACTTGCATTCTCCTTCCTCAGCAGCAAAACCAGGCAGTGCCTCCGTGGTCCAGCTGGGAGTTCTCCCCTTGCAGGTCTATCAGGGGAGCTTGAACTCTTTCCAGGGCAAAAGACAGCAATCTGAAATAATGAGGGCAAGTTAGACTGCTAAATCCAGGTGGAATTACTGTGGTGCTTGAGCCAATAGGTAAATTATGATGGCATAACAAGATACAGCTCAACACTGAGGAATGGGAATTTTCAATATCTAAGTGTTCATGCATTACCTCTCCCTGAGACAGAGAAACTTAATTTAAACCTCAGGGAAGAGGCTTTACATAAAAACATTCTGCCCTGCAACTGGGCTGGGCCAAAACAAAAACAGCGGTAATGGAGCTGAAATGTGGTACCACTTCAAGTCACTCGTACAAAAAGGATCTTGAGTCCCAAATGAAGGGATGATTTTCAGAAATTTTAGCTCCAAACAGGAGCAATAGGTGCTGCTGTTTACTTCTTAATGGCCACTCAGGATCATTGCTCCAAACATCTGGTTATTTGGTCTGTAGTATTCCATAAATAGGTTATATTCATTCTGAAAAATATCATGGCCAGGGGCATTATTATTCCTTAGGCTTAAGCAGAAAAGAGGGGATTTGTACAGTTTAATTTGCAAAATGATGTGTTTCCTGACTGACACAGCAAGCAACACTCAGCATGATAATTTGAAGTCAGGGATCTGCTCCTTTGTGGGGGAAACTGCCACGAGATTCCTGTGTGATTTATAATGTACAAAGTGCAGCACTGGACTACTTGCATATGTTAAGTTTGACTGCAATCTTGCATTTATGATTACTGCTGTTTCCTTAGGCTGACTTGTCAAAATGCCAACTGCATTTTAAGTCAAATCTATCACCATGTTAGAAAGAGGTTCAAAGAAAAAAAAAAAAGATAGTTTTGATAACAGGAAAGCTCCTTTTGCAACCCATTTAGAGTGCATTGAACTAGGGGACTGTGAAGTACAGCACCAAACATCAGTCTGTTAGTAAAGACTGTGCTCCTGAACACACCTTTGCAGATCAGAGAGTGTTATTTTGGTCCATGGGGCTACTTGCTTTTCTGAGATCAATGGTAAAATTCAAATTAATTTTAGGAGGAGGAGGCCCAATGATGAATTTACACTCCTGTTCCTAGTGAGAGGCCAAGGACTGGTGGGATTTTCCTACTAGAGAAAAGCCAGCACAGAAAGCAACCCGAGTGCCACTCCCAGGAATGGGGAGAACACAAGTGCTGGCTGGCTGGAAAAGAGGGAATGGGTGTCCTTATAGCACTTACTAGAGGAGTGTTGGCATGATTAGCTGCAGACCAAGGGGTAAGAGGGTATACAGCTCGCTGTGCTTTGTCCAGTACCTGCCTTGTTGTCATGCTCAGCACGAGGCCGTGCTCAGGTGAGAGCTGCGTCTGTCTGAGCCCCTGCAGAACAAACCCCCGGCGAGCGCAGACAGAAATCACATTTCCATAGGCACGAGGAGGTATCACAGGCGACACCATCAAAATGATGTCCCCTAGATCAAAAAGAGGGTAAGGAAAGCAGCGTGTTATTGTCACAGAAGCTGTGGTGTCAATAATGCAAGGCAGCTCTCACAGTGGGTGCTTCCAGCTGGAAGCACATCCCAAATGGTGACATTGTGTTTTATTGTGTTTTACAGTTTATTTGCTGTATCCAGCTCAGAATGACTGCAATCGAGGGCCACCCTAGGATGGAAAAGTTTCTGGCATCATCAGTAATTTCTTTATGAATCATACACTGCAGATAGCCTGTCTCCTCAGGTTTGGGAGGAACGTGGCTCAGCTCACGTGCAGGCAAGTGTGGCACCCCTGTGACAGGGAGCTGTCACTGTACAGCTTCCCAACAGCACTAGGGTCCCTCAAGGACTGGGGGCCTGATAAGCCTGATCACATGATGAGTAACCAAAGTCAACAAGAACAGCTTGTTCTTGAACAATTTCTCCAGTACAAAGTGCACGGAGCAGCCCCGGCCGTTCCTCTCTGCTGTTACTGGTGGTCCCAGCCTGTAGCTGCAATCCCGCTCAGCACCACCTTCTGCTTCCTCCTGTTCCTCCTTTATTCCTGTCTCTAACCTCCATCCCAGAACCTGCCTTGTGGTACAGTCTCCTGAAGCTCTGGACCAGCCTGAGATCATGATTGCACCTCACTCTTTGGTTGGAACCATCTGGGGCCTCAGAGGTTCCTTGGTCATTGTGATTGTGGTACCAGCCTGCTCTGTCCTACCTGATCCTCATCCACTGGCTCTGGCTGCTTGAGCTCTCCTTGTACCCCTCACCCCAGCAGATAAGGTTACACTGGGTTAGAACCTTGGGTTTTAGACTCCTGTTTTGTGAATTGAATCCCAAGCTCGCTGCCAACACATGCTGTGAGCAAGACCAGGAAAAAGAGACTACAAGACCTCCCAAGCAGTCTAAGCCCCATCTTAGGCACCACAAGACAAGCTCAAGACTTTTCCCTGAAGTTTCTGATCTACCTGAGGTCCTTGCTTTGTTCTAATCTTATTTTGGTTGTTTTTCCCATCACCTTCATCATCACACCTTCCCAGTTCTAACACAGCTTTTTATCCCTCACAGTGTACACTCAGATCTCCATAACCTGCCAAGAGTGACCTGTGAGGACAAAGCCCCAGTGCCACCTCTGCATGGGTTTCCTCTACACTGCCCTATTAATTTCTCTTAGCTCTAATTAAATGATATGAGATTGGAAGATTTCAGTCTCTATGTCCTAATTACTCTTGTTTTGGGGGGTAGGACAGTGACTATTTCTTTTTATTCTAGATTTTGTGGTATGAATAACCATCCTCCCAAGAATCTGACCAAGGCTCAGCCTGGTAGTTCAAAGCAACAGCACCAAAACAAGAGAAACCTTGTGTTTGGCACTAAGGACAGGACAGGCAGGGTGTTTCTTTGCCTAAAATTTCTAGTTGGCTTTAACACTGACTTAAAGCAAGACATTCATTATATGGGAACTGTCAAAATACAGGGTTGTGGGTGGTAAAATTTTGGGGTTTTTCTAGTTGACAATACTTCTAAAAAACATTTCTTGCATATTAAAAAACCCAAATCAACCAAAATACCAGCTAGGGTGACTAAAACTTGGGATTATTGAGAAGGGGCAGATCTACCTGGTGGGAGATGCAGTACATCTGCTCTGCATGGGTAAATATTCTTGTCTGCAAGAGAAGCTGCTGGAACCCTGAGGGAAGGAGTTAGTGAATGTTTCCTTTCCTTTAAACCCCACAGAGTGTCTGCTCCCAGGCCAGATTTTCAGCTTCCCTTCCGACAGCCATGATCCAGCTATCTTAGGAATGAAGCTCAACAGTGACTTCCTGAGCCCAAATATACACGGAACGTGGTGTGGTATAACTCAGCAGCCCACAGCAACTGTGAATCATTAATGGCCATAAAAGGAAGGGGAGGCAGAAAATGTGACTCATTCCATCAGTAGCCACCAGCTGCCAACAATCCCAATCCCAAATAACAGAGCCAATGGCTGGCTGCCAAGCTACCTGAATTAACATGTGCTGTTACACCAAAGAGCATTTCAAAACTGAGACTTGTTTTTTTGCTTTCTCCCTTCTCCATTTTCCTCCTGTCACCCTCTGTCACTTTCTGTTCCTTTCATCTTTTTGCCTTATGCTCTCCTCCTTTTCTCATGGATTTTTTAACTTTGGCAGTGTAATTTCTCATGCTTTCTTCCTATGTCACTTCAATCCTTCTTCCCTTCTGCCACCTTCTCCCTGACAGCTGCTGACCTTCTGCTCCCCTCAGGTTCCATTCCTGTGAAACTATCAGCTGTGGGAGCAGAAAGCAGCCACCAGTGCTCTAAACATTGCCCAAAAAGCCCTTGCACCCCAGATCTGCTGTGCCAGGCCCCACTGCAGAGGTGTGGCAGCACACTGGCCTTTACAGCAGGTACCCAACACCAAAGGGATCCTCCTTAGCCAGCTGAGGCCTTGGCAGGTGTCCCTTGCACACAGCCTGCTGCTGGTTAGGGACCATTTCAGAAGCCAAAGGAAACTCCTACAAAGGGAGCAGGGGTATTTGAGTGGAACCAGCTTCATGCAGTGCTCCCCTTTCTGACTGTGTGGTCAATCCTGCCCTGAATGAACCCTTCACCACTGAATTCCCCTGATGATTATATTCAGCTCTTCACCAGAAGAGGAAGATGATCTCTGATCAGATAAACAAGCAATTTAAGGATTCTGTTAGGCCCCTCTGTGCAGAGATTTCCTGTGCATTGTTTTTTTTGTTTCTTTTTTCCTCCCCCTTCATTGCCATCTGAGCAGCCTAGAGGACTCCAGCAGCTGCCTCCATGAGGAGGCTGATGTGTAACAATTCTCTGCCATTTCATCACAGGAAAAATGTTCCACTAGAAATTCATTCCTGGCTCTAGAACTGGCCAGGTCACAGCCCTGAGCAATCCAAGGAAGCAGAATTTCCTGAGACAGGTGGGCTGGGCTGGAGTAAAGTGATATTATCAGTGAAGAAGAACCATAAAACCTCCAGATGGATCTAACACTGACCTTTGGTAGTTGAGACAAGCATGGCTGGATGTCGAGGCAGCATCATGCTCTGGAGATCAATCTTTTCTTCATCTGCTTCTGTCCCAGTTGATGAAAGACCCTGACAGCTACAGAAGAATGATAAATATTAAAAGCTGTTACACCAGATTCTGACTCAAATCTACTTTCTGCAGCAAATCTAGTGCCACAGAAGCTTCTCTGGTAAAACTATTTTACTGAAAAAGCCATTTCAGTCCCATGTCCCTGACATGAGCTGCACTGAGGTCTCTCTGGCTGAACATCTTTTTCTATTACTCCCCCTGAGCCTCTCTGCGTTCAATTAAAAGCAGCTAATGCAAAGTAGCCAGCTTGGCAAAGAAATCTGGGAATCAAGAAACATGTCAGGCTGCACTAGCAGAGCTCTTCCCACCCACAGACACATCAGAGTTGCTATTCACAGTGGGTTCTTTAGCCTGAGTTTAAGCAGTTGGGAAGGTTCATGTTAGGCAACAAGCACGATCGAGCCTAGCAGAGATGTGCCAGTGGAACCTCGGCAACTTTCCTGCATATCCACAAGGCCCAGATCAGGGCAGGGCAAACAGAAGGTGTGGTTTGGAAGCCAGGGACTGTCTGGGAACAGTTTGGTTGGGACTGTGAGCACAGGCTGCTCAGGCAAAGCTGCCTCAGCCCTTCCGAGCTGGCTGGAATTGTCTCCTGCTCACTGGAACACCTCCTGCTCGCTCACTGCCAGGAGCCCACAGCATCTGCAAGAATCATCTGCAAAGGGCCATCTGAGCTGCCGTTTGTATTCTTGTCTCCCAGTGGACCAAATTACCAATGTTAGGAGAAAGACAAGTGTATTATTTAGGATGTAGTGCTGCTCCAGACTAAGCTATACCACAGGAGCAGAAGTCATCATCTTTGTGAGAGGAAAAATAAACAAACAAACCAAATAAAAATAAAATAATAAACTAAATAATAATATATACTATATAAGTGATATAATAATAATGTATATTTATATATTTCTAGCAAATTTATAAGATAATCTTTAAACGTAAATTATAAATTTATAAAGAGAAACTATGTATTTATTTTTACACATAAATGTATATACAATGCTCTAATATGAATTATTATTAATAAATTTATATAACAGTATAACATAATAATAAATAAATATGTACATATGTAAAATAATAAATAGAATTAAATTTTAAAGTTTTGCCACACTGAGAGCGTGGCAAAAAAATTCTGAGAGTGGCTGTTGATGGCCACGCAGGGCTAAACTCTGACACACAATCCCTCCCCAGCATCAGGTTAGTTCCACATAGCTGAGCTTTGCCACTCTGCAGAAAGCACTGCCAGCACTGCAGCTGATCTCCCCCTCAGCCTGCTGCCACAGCCACTGTGTCACACTGCCCCCAGGAGCAGCCAGGATCCCAAAAACCTGTCCAGAACCTGCAGCTGCAGGGCCTCATCTGAGCTTTCTGCAGCAGTTTCACCACAGCATCATTTGTTCAGCAATACTAAAAGGAGATGCCCCTAAACCAAAAACCCCAGGGCAGAGGATGCATCCCATGTGCTCACACAGACCTGGGACACAGAGGTGACACCAGGGAGAGGAGAGCTGCAGCTTGATATTATGGAATCATAGAATCACTAAGGTTGCAAAAGATCTCCAAGATCACCAAGTCCAAACTTTGACTGAACCCCACCATGCCCACTAATCTGTATTATGAAGTGCCACATCTACTCTCTTTTTGAACACTTCTGGGGCAGTGACTCCACCACCGCCCTGGGCAGCTGTGCCAGGGTTCCACCACCCTTTCAGTGAAGAAATTTTCCCCAATATTCAACCTGAACCTCCCCTGGCACGATTTGAGGCTGTTTCCTCTCCTCCTGTCCCTTGTTCCCTGGGAGCAGAACCTGATCCCCTCCCGGCTCCCCCTCCTGTCAGGGAGTTGCAGAGCCAGAAGGTCCCCCCTGAGCCTCCTTTTCTCCAGGCTGAGCCCCCCCAGCTGCTCCTCACAGGACTTGTGTCCCAAACCCTTTCCCACCTCCGCTGCCCAAACAGGCACAGCAGAGCCCTGTGTTCACACACAGGATTAAATGTGCTCCCTGGGCCCTCAAGAGCCTCTGTCCAGGAAGCTGCAAGATTGTCAGGAAGGGAGGAGATTGTTTTGTGCCATAGAAAGTACTCATCTCCATCAAGGAAAAGCTGCAGAGAGATTTGGGAAAAGGACTGTTGAGAAGGAGTGCAAGGGAGTCCAGGTGCAGATGGTGTGCAAGCTCTGCTGAGTGTCACTTCACAGAGCTGCTCAAGCTTTTCTCCCTGCCCTCCCCTTTCCCTCACCCCCCTCTGCTCTGCTGGGTGAGGCCAAAGGCAGGTATTTTGTCAGTGTTAAAAACTTCCAGATTAAAAACCACTCAGTAAAAGCCATTTCTGTCCTGGAGAGCCAAAGTGAGCCTTTGGGAGCTGCAGGCCCCTCCCTGCAGCACTGCACAGCAGCACAGGGATGATCAGGGCTGCATGATGGAATAATGGATGCTTAAAAGCCATTCCCAGACCCATCCAAGCGTGACATTCCAGACTCCTGAACCTCACCTGTGCCCAGCACTCTTTGGAACCCTACACTTATGCCATCACTTCCTAAATTGCATTCCTCGTGCTGACAGCTAAAGGTTTATAAGCCACCCTTCATTTCCACACACATCTGGCATCATCCTCCAAAGAACCTTTTCCCCCTGAAGCCCCTTATCAGTTGATATGGAGGGACAGAGGGCAAAGCTGGAGCAGGTTTCCTGGGAAAGGGCCACTCCTCCTTCAGCACCAGGTCTCCAAATCTTGCTGCAAGTGCCTGAATTACTGGCCTTGCTACCAGGGAACAGGGGATGGAAAGTGTCACAAGTGTCCCACACCTGACACATCTAGGACCTGTGGGGACAGCCTGAAGTTGTGCTAGGGGAGGTTTAGGATGGATCTCAGGACAAGGTCCTTCCCCCAGAGGGTGGTTGGCACTGAACAGGCTCCCCAGGGCAGTGGGCACAGCCCCAAGGCTGCCAGAGCTCCAGGAGGGTTTGGACAACGCTCTCAGGGACAGGGTGGGATTGTTGGGGTGTCCTGGTCAGGGCCAGGAGTTGGACTCAATGATCCTGATGGGTCCCTTCCAACTCAAGATTCTTTGATTCTATGATCTGGTGTAGAAAAGAGGAGGACTTTTACAAACAAGTTTGGAAACACAAAAGTAGATGAATTCCTCCCACCTTGCACTCCTGTTTCCCAGACCTTTAGCAGAATGTTGACACATAAAGAACACACTGCCTGTGGGAACAAACACTTCCACACCATCCAGACCATCACCTGGAGGGCAGGTGCAGGATCCCAGCAGCCCTCCCTCCGAACCAGAGGCACAGGTCCCTGTGCACACAGCTGTCCAGGCAGGGCAAGTACAGGAGAGGCTCCTCTTGGCTCTCTCCGTAGATGGCGTTGATGGAACCACAGTCTGTCACTCTGGCCAGCCACGGGTCAGATGGCCCCACGATGTCCTGCAAGGTGCCACGTGCTTTAGGCCCTCTCACACACAGTGCCAGCACTGGGGGCACCTTGCCAGGCTCTGAGGTATAGGAAGAAGGCAGCTTTTCTGTGGAAACAAACATAAGTGTGAGTAAAACATGGAACAACCAGCCCCAAGGTTGTTCATCCCACTCAAGTGCTCTGACACAGCCAGACCTCAAAAGAGGAAGCCCCTGCTGAGCTGCCCTGTGGGTCATTTGCTGGCAGCACCTGCATGTTTTTACCTCATCCTAAATCTGAGATTACTCAAGGTGCTCTGGTAAAGGCAGAGGAGTTGGTTGCCTCACATTTGCTGTGCAAAGGTGTGAGCGCAGGGTTAGTGATTACAGAGCAGGTGACACACTCCAAGTGTCCCTGTCCATGGCAGGGGGTTGGAACTAGACAGGCTTTAAGGCCTTTTCCAACCCAAATTCAGCACTTTAAGTTCCTGTGCAGTCTGTTGTTCACAACCACAAACAAGGCTGGGCATTGAAGCAGAGACAGGACAAGAAGAGGGGCCTCTGGAAAGGGATGGTTTTGAAGGGGATCACAAACTAGAAATTTGAAGAGTTCTTTTCTACATTATTTCCTTCTGCATCAAACACGGATTTTGTACACTGCTGTAAGATCAGCTGCATCAACTCTTCCCCATGTCTCTGGCAAACCTTTTCCCATGTCTCCCAGCATAGCTGGGGTCCAGGAAGTAACCCCAGAAAAAACAAATTTAGCTTCTCTGCAGTTCTTACTGCACCTGTGGGAAAAAGCAGCCAGGCTTCCTTTAGGTGTAAAAGTACATTCAAAGACATAATTTCTTGCACAAGAATCAGAAGCCAGAACATCATCTACCTCCAGAGCAGGTAGGTAATGAAGCAACTGGCTGTAAATATTTAAAATAATAATTTTCATGTTTTCAAACGCATAAAAATCTAATTTACAAACTCGCTCAGCAGTTCTCAGCTCAAATGAATTGTCTCTTCACACAGAATGTTCTTAAATAATAGTGCCTGGTACAGAGCATTGAAGCAGATCTGCTGCCTGTCAGCTCCTAATGACTGGTGATTTTATGGTTTCCTTATTCATTTCTGGAGTCCCTCTTCATTTCTCCAGCTATCACCAGGAATGTGTTACGTGCCCAGCCCTGAGACAACTGCAGTCCCATTCCTAAGGCAGTCTGCTCTTCTTGCTTCCAAATGCAAAAAGGGAGCAGGGAGACTGGAGGATTTTCTCTGATGAAGCTGCTCCTCACTCACCTTCTGCCAGAGGAACAGGAAACCCATTTCCCCCCTCTCAGCCTGCCTATTTCTTTCCCACGGGAAACAGATTGTCTGTATGAGATGGTGGGACCCACAACCCTACCAGGAGAACTGCCTGGTTTAAAGGAAAGCACAAGTCAGGCTATACTACAGAGGCAATCTCTAAACTCTGCAGCTAATGCAACACCTGTTGCTCTGGAATTATGTTGCATTAGCAACTAATAATATTCCATAATGCTTTAAGACAGGTTTCACCATCTCTGTTTCTCAAATGGGAAAAAATAAAGACTTGAGCAGTACCTGCCAATATCTGACACACTGGTGTCTAATGTAAAGACTTTGTGATTTGAGTTCAGACACACAGATCATTTTTATTCACCTTATCTTGTTGGTCTCCCATCTCAGATGGGATTCTATTGTGGGATTCTATTAAACAACATGACATTTGTTGATGTTTTATCAGCCAATCCAATTACAGGACAGCTCGATCAGTACTTTGCCCATGCTTGTGAAGTCCCACAGGCAATGAGATGGTGGAATTGTGGAAGAGGAAGGCTGGATTTTCTGCAGCTAAAACCTTCAGCAACGTAGTGGGGAACTAAATTATTATATTTAACTGACAGGAGTCTAACCCTGGAGCTTAGAGCAGTGCAGTTTGGGAGAGCTTGCTGCAAAGGAACAACTAAAGTCTGAGACACAAAAATGCATCAAGGGTTAAACATTCAACTCGTGGATATTCACCACTGGGAACAGAAGGAAAGAAACAGCCCAAGATATTGTCTAATTTCTTCTGGGAAAGATACAGGGACTGATAAAGCAAACCTGACCCCCTCTGCCCACGCCCACAGCACCACATCACCCTTCACCTTGGATTTACAGATCTTTGTCTCCCCTTCAGCACCATCCCACGATCTGGAGAAGCAGAGCTCACCTGAGCCCTTCACCTTGGATTTACAGATGTTTGTCTCCCCTTCAGCACCATCCCACGATCTGCAGGAGAAGCAGAGCTCACCTGAGCTTGAGAGCAGCAGGTGCTGCCGGGGGTAGAGCAGGCGGAGGCCACAAACATCCAGGCAGGAGCTGAGCACCATCTGCAGCAGGTGATGGGCTGCCAGGGGGCGTCGGAGGAGCCTCTCAAACAGCAACACCACGGCAACCTGAGCAGAAGGAGCAGGGTGGGAAAATGAGGCAAATGCTTCCAAGCCTTCAGCAACCTCACAGCTGCATCCCTTCAGCTCACCTTTGGTTCCCAGGATGGATCTACACTGCAGGAGCTACACAGAGGCTTGGTTTTGAGTTATGTCTGTGTGCAGTTCACAAGAAGGCTCTGAGCTTTGGACTGAATCACAACTATCAATGACAATTATAATTTAATCTATTTCTGTTGATAGAATTGTGCCTTTTGTCATGTAAACCTGCAAGGTCTCTGGGGCAGCACATCACCTCTACTGTTTAACTCTGTGTGCTACCACATACCCATCTTTCTAGATGATTAAATAATAACAGACTAACTGGTTGTTTCTTTATACTTACAAAAGTGATGTAATCAATGTTTAAAAAAAAAAAAAAGGATCAAAAGGCAAACACATGACTGGTACTCTCCCAAATTTACATTCTCTACCAGACTAATCCCATTCAGCCCATTCTGGCACGTAGGAAGACACACACCAACACATTCTGAACGTCTATACCCAAAAGGGAAGCAAATTATTATTACTATCCCATCAGAGAAACAAACTGTTTTAAAAAGCAAGAGCTTAAAAACAGGGAACTGTGTGGTGCTGTGGCTAACAAACAGTTTAGCTGTAGGTCAGACAAGCTGATTGTGCTGGCCCCAAATTTGGGCACTGTTTTCCTGGATGCAGAGCAGCACGAGGATTCCCCCAGATCAAGGTTTATGGCTGCAGCAAATGCCAAATGAATTCATCACTACTGGACACTCGAAATGAAATGCTACTCCCCCATAAAGACATTGTGAGGCTTATACCAGCATGCTAAATGAAGATATAAATTTACTCAAATCATATCAAAGTGAGCTAATTAGGAATAAAAGCTCTATTTCTTTATGTTTGTTTAGCTCAAGCTTTCCAGATATTAACCCAGCACTCACAGCAGCCAGTAAGGGAGTGTTTTCTGTATCTGCTCAGAGTCCCTGGAGCTTGGCTGCCTGGGCTTGGGGCCAGCTGTGATAACACAGCCATCCAGCACCAGGAAACCTCAGGAAGTGCCCATCTCCCCTCTTTTCAGGAGCCTGGCACTTGGCTTTTCTCTCTGTCAGAGCTTTGTTGAGGTGGGCCTGGCCCAGTCTTGGATGTCACCAATTTTGGTCACTGTCCAAACCCATGGATTTCCTGGCTTGGCCTTGTCACTGTGGATTTCCACCTGGACACTGTGTCCAGCTCTGGGGCCACCAACACAAGAAAGGTTCTGAGCTGCTGGAGCAGGTCCAGAGCAAGCCAGAGAGTTGTTCCAAGAGCTGGAGCCCCTCTGCTCTGGAGCCAGGCTGGGAGAGCTGGGGGGGTTCACCTGGAGAAGAGAAGGCTCCAGGGAGACCTGAGAGCCCCTGCCAGGGCCTAGAGGGGCTCCAGGAGAGCTGGAGAGGGACTGGGGACAAGGGATGGAGGGACAGGACAAGGGGCAATGGCTTCCCATTAACACAGGGCAGGGATAGATGGGATACTGAGGAGAAATCCTTCCCTGTGAGGGTGGGCAGGCCCTGGCACAGGTTGCCCAGAGAAGCTGTGGCTGCCCCATCCCTGGAAGTGTCCAAGGCCAGGTTGGACAGAGCTTGGAGTAACCTGGGCTGGTGGAAGGTGTCCCTGCCCATGGCAGGGGGTGGAACAGGATGGGCTTGTGACATCCCACCCTTAACAGGAAGGAGGCACCTCTAAGGTGCCTTCCAACCCAAACCACTCTGTGGTTCTATGACTCTTGGCTGGCTCTGGTTACTGCTGCTGGACCTGCTCTGCTCTTCTCATTACAAATTGTTTTACACAGGATTAGGTCCCATACATTTTGATGTGCACTCCTAAACAGACAGAAACATGAGCTAATTTAGGTCACCTTAACCTTCCCTTCTCCTGCAGTAAAATAAGCAGAATTACTTCCTACTTGTTCATACAAAATACAGAGTTACTGTAAGTGAGGTAGTACCACAACCTTCAGAAAATTTCCTTTAATTTTTCGGAGCCCAATTTAATCAAAGCTGTGCTGTATCCTGGCTTACAGTCAAGTGGTTTCAGGATATCAAAATTTTGTCTACTGTTACTGATATGCACCCTGTTGGCAGCAATTTCTTCAACCCAGAGATTTCAAAGTTTAATCTTCTGTGGCTCAGAGCAATCAGCACATCAATACTGATGACACAAAACACTCGGCTGGTACATTTGGGTCTGAGTGACAAATACTTCAAGATCCAGCATTTTTACCCAACCTCAAGACTGAAATATTCCAGGTCACCTCATTGTCTCTCAGTGTCTCCTCCATCATCCCACGAGTCAGGAAGGAGTGGTGTGCTTGCTGTTGTTTACCTCAGTGTCTGCATCTCTGCAGGCCTCCATGGCGCTGCTGCCAGGGAAGTATTTGTCCCCACTTTCCACTGTCTGCCAGTAAAATCCATTTGGCACGGCAAACACCTTCTCCACTGCCTGAAACACACAGAGGACATCTCTCACTTGCACGTTACCTCGGTCTTTCAAAATAAAGGGCTTGGAAAAACAGAGTATTTTATGGCTAGAGACACCTAAGGAAGAACATTGGTGGGTTAAACTCATTAGTCCAATGTTGTTAATGTATCATTTGCTTTCTTACAGCTGTTCCACTTGCACCAATTAAGGGATATCCCAAGAATACGAATCTGCAACCACTTCCCCAGAGCCTGAGCATTCCCAGTGCCCAACCCTGAGACTCTCCAGCACACAGAACACCCCCAGGCATCACCAGGAGTTGCATCCATTGCAGATGGATCCGAGCAGAGCCCTCGATTCTCCACAACCGTGCTGAGCACTCAGCAGAAAAGGGCTCTGTGAAAGCAATGCTCTAATTAACTAATCAGATGGAAGGGTAGGGAAGACATTTCATGAACTTTTACATGCCTGTAACCAAAATAGGACATTTCTCCTGCACTCATGTCACCACAAGTGACACGTATCTGCAAGTCTTTCTGTGTCACATACTCAGGGATAGGCAAAAAGCTGCCATTTTAGGTCACAAGTGCAGCATTTCCCAGGCTCAGCACCTTATTTTGGTTCTCATACATTTTCTGGGCAGCCAAGCAAGCAACTTGTACAAGTGCAAGTGTAAGGATGTGTCACTCATGAGAATGTGCTGTGACTGGATGCTCAGTAAGCAAGGCCTCAGTCCAGGGAACAAAGAACTTTTGAAAGTCATGGTTGTCAAAGTTCTGGCTTGGGAAGAATTGATACTGAACATTCCAGAAACACAGATGCATTTAGGCAGAGTTCACAGTGGGCAGGATTCATTACAAGGATGGAAAAAAATGGTCACTTTTGAGCCACAGGCTCAGGTGTGGCTTCACTTTTAAAGGCTCTACTCTGATTTACAGCAGTTATTAACTTGTTCTCATCTCACACGGACTGACCTTTTCAAAAAGGAGAAAAAGAAATTAGTTTTCAAGGTGGTCTCATCAGGACTTTTATTGTGGAGAAGCATCCATTGTGCATTCTGAGGTACATATAATGCTGATTAATTGTGTAATCACCTGAGAGATTCTGGGTGTGCTGCTTGGCCAACGACAGGCACTTCATGGCATTCTACAAATGTTATAAAAATAACAACCAGAAAATCAAATTAGTTTGAATATTAAAACCCCTCTGACAACCGCCTTTCCACTTCAGTAACCTTTTGTGTTGTCTCTTTCCTCTATTTCCTGCACTTTATGAGGTATTTGCCTAAAAGCAGAACTGGGGATTTCACTTTTCATGCTGTTTCAATCAAATCAACTGCACCAAACCCAGAGCTTTGGCATCTCTCAGTGGATTTGTCCATTCTGTCCTGCCATTCATGGCTCTCCTGCTTCCACTGGTGATATTACACTTGGTGGCCAAGGAAAACACCATCAGAGGAAAAGGGGATTCAAGGAGACAGAAGATCAACTCTGTTTTCAGTGTGTCAGCTCCCACATGTAACACTGGTACAGTATTCCCAGTGCACAGAAGAGGAGTGCAGCAAGACCTCAGTCCTCTGTTTATTCAAGTTATTCCTTGAACAAACCTCACATCTCTGAACTTTCAAGAGGAAGGAAGAGAAGAGACAAATGTGGGCAAACCAACACCAGCCTCTATTTCCACAGAAACCTTCAGGGCCATCATCCAGCCCCAGCTGGGACACACTGGGAAATCCGAGGTACAATCTGCCCCTCAGGAAGGACCATGTGTAAGCTGTGGATGAGGGTGATCCCAGGCCAGCCTCCCTCCCTGCCAGAGCAGGGATCTGGGAATTCACACCTGTGGGAAAAAGTTCCTGAGACCAGTCAGATTCTGTTTTCTAACAACCAACCTGAATGGGAGTTCACAAAGAAGCAGAAAATGAAGTTTGAAAAGTCTCAGTTCTCCTGAAAAGTCCTTCTCCTCATGAGTTAGGAACAGACAGATGGCTGTGGTACGAGAGCCCTGCTTTGTCCAGTCTGGCTAAAATGTACCAGTGGTGAACTCCTGGCATAGCCTTCCTATCCATGAGCAGGACAACCAGGGAGAAATTCACTTTCCTTGGGCATGTAGGAGAGAACTGCATCAACTCAGCCATCATAATACTGAGATGAGCCCTATTTAACACATAACACAGAGCAACCTTCCCCAGGCAGTTCAGGACCTCACAATCACTGAAATAACTGGCAAGGTTGACACTATTAATGGTACTTTAGTGCTACTTTTAATGCTCCACGAGAGTGTAGGTGTGAGAATTGTATTGGTTTCACCTCAGGGCTCATTCCTCTCACACCTCCAACAACACCACAGCAGCTGTAAAACTTCTGTGCCAACAAAGCATTTGAGGAAGCTTCTCCCAGGCCAGTGGATCCATCAGCTCTGAGGGCTGACCTGTCTCCTGGTGGATGGAGAGGAGATTCCCCCACAAGAAAAGAGGAGGATAACTACCTGAAAATCTCTCTCCTGTGAGGCTCAGCACTGTAACAACCTCACATCTCACAGGAAAGGCATTACCCCAGGGAGGAAGGTTCCCTACATCAGCCAGTGGCAGCTGCACAGCCCCAGGGATGCTCTGACTTATGCTATGACAGCTTTCAAACCCCAGACTCACAGAACCATGACCACTGCCATGCTGTGTCTGCAGCACTGAAATCCTCTCCATCCAAACTGCCACAAACAGGAAGAGCAGGAAGGGAAGGCACGTCCATAACATCCCATTTGTATTATTCCTTTTTGTCAATTATCTTTGTTCTTTTTTGATTTGAGTGGCACACTCCAATATGTGCTACCTTACAACACTGAAAAAGACCAGTTTGTACCTTAACTAAACTGAATATTCACCAGTTTTTCAAAAAGCATTTAGAAGAAACCTTGAGCTACTGCTTTGTTTCAGACAGTATCAACCAGATGAAGCCAGATAGTTATGGGAAGGAAATTCACAGCAGAACAAAAATGGGGTGTAAAATCCCGAGCAGAAACAAGAATACATTTCAGAGAAGGCTGGAACTGCGTGCAGCAAACCCATGAATATTTAACTGTCATCCAGAAATACAACCAAGCCCAGGATCTCTTCTTTGTGCTTCCCGTGTACTCTGTTCCCATCTCTGACAACAAAGAAATAGCTTTGGCTGTCAGATGATCTAAGAGAGTCTTTAAAGTTGCAATGAGTCTTCCAGGCTGCTTCCCAGCCACAGCAGGAAAACAGAAACTGCAGGAAGAATCCCCAGGCACTGCACAGTCTCATCTCCTCACACACAAGGTCCTTTCCAGGGCAGGGCTGTGCTCAGCTGTTATCACTGAGAGGAAACCCCAGACCCCTCCGAGGAGGATGCTGCATCTCCCAGCACCTCCAGAGCCACTGTCAGTGCTGTAACTTCTCCCTTCCAGCCCCACCGAGCACACCAGGGCAACAAAGGAAGCTTCTCTCTCTCTCCAGCCCAGCTCATGTGTGATGTGATTCACCAAATCGTGCCCCTGATTTAGGCAGCATCGCTCTCAAACTCTCTCCTCTCCCCACTGCTGTGAATCCCAGTAAATTAACATAAAATTCCTTGTGGAATCCAGATTAACACAATGTTCCCTGCACATCTTCCCTCCCCACTGTGCACACTCTCTTCAGATGGCTAAGGAGTTTAGTATTTACAGAATTTAGCACAGGATCTCCTTGACATAATTCTTCTCCATGTTCTGAACCAGTCATTCATCTGAGTAATGTATGGGGAATTCCCATGTTTTTTCCTCTTTCTGGAAGCTTTCTTCAGCTTGCAACTTGCAGGAAACACTTCTTGCCTTGTAGGTTCTCATTTAAATGAACTCACAAAAGAGGATATATTTAATTAATATTAATAAATTTTAATTTTTTTAAATTTGACTAATAAGTGAAAGGATGCTATAGGAAAGAAAAGATCCTACAGGAAACGTGGAGGCACCATAGGAAGATCCCAGGCAGCAAAAAGGCTGGGATAAAGGCAGCTAATCAAGGAAGACACAACTGTACTTCAGGCAGTTTGAAATGGATCTCACTTCCCATTGTTCCCCTTCTGGACAGGGAAAGGGATATCTTTAAACACAGAAGAGAGAGTGAGACAATAACTCCCAGCCTTTGTGCCCATCATGCACAGCACTAATGGCAAAGAACATGAGCTCAAGAGCTCTTTAAAGCTGCTCTTTTCTGCAGTAATGAGCAGTGGGCACAATTTAAATGGGAACTATCAAATTTTAGGAAGAATGAAAAACTGTAATGGTTTCTTCCTCCCCAAGCTATGCCTTCATCTTTGTGCCAGCTCTGGTAGACATCACTGTAGTCCTTCCTGCTTCTAAAGGTTAGGAGATTTTTAACTTCCAAATACCAATGACTGCCTGCACTCTGGCTCCAGGAAAATCAATGACAGACTCCAGCAGGACTCAGCTGGGGCCAGGATGTCACCTTCTCCCTTCTGCCTCCTGAAGACACAGCCATGCAGCTGTTCTGTGCTGCAGCTAGAGATGATCTCCTAAAAATGCACAGAGGTGAGGGCCCAGCACAAATGTTTCACCCACAGACAAGTCACATCCACGTGGAATCATCAATCAGGTGATGTGCTCCCACCAAAGCTGTTGACACAACTTTCTCAGGCTGCACAGCAAACTCAGGGTGCCCAGACATGCAAGATCAGATCCTTTGCAGCAACTCAGACAAAGTCAAGACACGAGCAAGATCTGGAAAGCGAGAGGGCAGGATAAATCTGTCCTTTTGAAACTCGTGCTTTCCACCTTTAGCCTGGATTTCAGACAGCCAAGATGTTGGACTCCTGTCATGCTGCAGGCCTCATCCTGCTGCTCTGGGTTGGGAAGCAGATGTGGAAGAGCTGTTGTGGATGTTTTATCCCTCCCTAATGCCCAGTCCAGCTGCACAGCAATCAACTCTTCCAAGCTTTGGAGGAGGAGAGCACAGCCCTGATCCATGCAGTAAAACAGAGCTCACAGCAGTCTGTGGATCAGAGCTGGGCAAATTGTGCTGCACTCCAGGCAGCTCAGGCTGCAAAACAAAACGTGGCTTGGCCCAGCTTAGGTGCTGATCAGAGCTGCTCCTCACAGCATGAAAGGACAGAGAACACGTGGGGCAATGACCCCAAACCAAAGCAGCACAGTTGTCCCCAGCACAGACACTGAAGCACAGCATACCCCAGTTACCACAGTTTGGGCTGAGTGAAAGGCAATGCCCCCACAGCCACAGGCTGAAGAGAGTGGGGTGAAAAGCTGATCTAGCAGTAACAGTGCCCTGAGCACGACTGCCTTAGCAGGGAAGTTAAATGAAGTTATAGTGAAAGACAGTGGAAGATGCTGAAGGCATCAAGGCCACGGTGCCTGCCAATGAAACAACGTCACAGCATTCAAACTCTAAAGCTCAGTGTGTTCTCACTGAGCTCATGCTCAAACACAGACTCACAGACCTGAAGGATCTTCTGCAATTGCCTCCCACTCCCTCTTCAGAGGCTGCACACAGAGCTCAGGCAACCACATCTTGAAATCAGGTCCTTTAAGTGCAACAAGTGTTGCATGCAGGCTCCACTTTTCCAAGGCATCCAGGGGATTTGGATTTTATCAGCAATGTAGGGCTCTTCTTGACTACACCGGTTATTTCAGTGTTTGAAGTAAAATTTGCAACTTTCAAAGCTTGTGTTTGGGAGGCTCCTCTGGTGACACAGTTGACATCAACTCCAGTAGGGGAAACCCAAAAGTCTGAAATCCCACATGGAAGAACTGCTCTACTTTCTGCCAGCCTTCTCCCATCCATCAGCCTTCCTGTTGGGTCAGTCTGTGCTGGCTGGTGGTTTTGGCAGCTCTGAGTGACAATATCAGCTCCCTGGACCCTGGTCTGGAATTCTCAGATATGCTTAACCAGGAAAAAAACCCAAAAAACCAAAAAAAACCCAAACAAAACCTAATTTAAAAAAAAAAGAGAGATTTGCTTAAGTGAAAAGCAAGGAGGGAACTTGGTGTAGACCTGCCTTTAATCATTACTATTGTCTTAAAAGAGAACACACAACCCTCATGTCAGAGCAGGGAATCTACTAAAGGAGCAGCAGGTAGGGAACTGAACACCTGGAGGTGCAGTAAAATGGATTTTCTGCAACTAAAAGTAAAAAAATCTCATCACTTGAGGAAGAAGGGGAACCTCCATCCCTAAAAACCTCCCTGACCCCATCAGCACTGCCACGCCCTGACTGCTCTGGCCTGGCAGGCACCTGCATAGGTGGGGAGTTCACAGGATGTGCTCTGGAAGGAGACCAAAAGATGGTGAGCAAACATCCCAGTGTCTGGAATGACTGAGGGAGAGGAAGGGAATTTCAGTATAGAACAAACAGGCAGAGGAAAAGCAGCATCAACACTACATTTATTGCCTGTATCCCTAAGGTTAATGCATCCTAAGGTTTAACAGCAGAAAGTACTTTTATTTTATGCTAATATAAAGAAATCCTCTTTTTACTGACAAGGGAATCTTGCATTAAGAACTTGCACAGAGATGTTGTCACTCCTAACCTAACCTGGGGTTTAATTGTTCCATCAGCCTGTCAGGATTTCTGTCTTTAATCTACCTGGAGCAAAAGCATGACTGAATGCTTCTCCACATGGGAGCAGGTTCTTTGGTCTGCTTATTTTGTATACAGTACCTCAAAACAAATATAAATATACAAAAAGCAAAGCATGGATCACTGGCTTTGCACCAAACCTTCAAGCCACTGAAGTTAAAAGAATATGATATTGAAATTTCTATGTAGCACTTTTTGGTTGTATTTTAATGACACTTGGGAACATTCTCAGTTGGTACCACTTTGTAAAGCTTCAGGGCACACATCAGTGTTAGCTGCTGCCTGCTGTGAGTGTGGCTCATTGAGCCCTGCTTTGAAAATCAACTTTTCTGCTTAAACAGCTATAAAAAATGTGGCTGCCCCTGGAAGTGTCCAAGGCCAGGCTGGATGGGGCTTGGAGCAACCTGGGCTAGTGGAAGGTGTCCCTGCCCATGGCAGGGGATGGAAGGAGATGGGCTTTAAGGTTCCTTCCAACCCAGCCCATCCTGTGATTCCATGATCCTGTGGAAAAGCCCCAACACACAGTGCCCTCAGCCTAACTCAGCCCCAGGAGCCTGGGTGGCACAGAGGACTTGAACTTGAGAAGTGAAAGTGGTTTTTTTAATTGACTTCAGGTTTTCTACGGCATCAAGGCAAAGATCCACCCCCAGAAAACGTCTGCTATCTTGCTGTTCAACTCCTAATGATTTATAATTCCCCTAATAAGGGATTTGCATAAAAGCCCTGACTGTTTTAAACCATTCCCTCGGTTTATGCCTTAAAAGCCCCGGCAGATTTATCTTTTACGAGTATGTCAGGCTGCTTTATGGCACTTGCTTCTGCTTGAAAGCCACAGTGACTGCAAATCAACAACACTAAGCCTCCTTTTCCTCCACAGAAAGTGGGATAAACCTTTAGGCAAATTGCTAAGTGCACTGCTAAGCCCCTAAGCTTTCATGGCACCGATTCTCACAGAGTCACAGTAATCCTCAAGCCTGGCTGAAATTGCAGACATTATTTCCAAAATAACCTTTCCTGCTACGTTATTTTCAGAACTACAAACTTCACTGTGAAGCAGAACTGCAGGGTTTGCCATTCCCTGGAATTGTGTCTCAAGAGTTTTGTTGATTTTAGAAATATTGGGAAAAGACCACAGTTGGGGTGAAGTCATGGGAAAGAAACAAGTAGAATATTCCCTCAGAAGATACAGAAATCAGGCCATATTAAATTTGCTTTGAAAACCCACTCTAAATATTTACACTAAGGTAGGAAAGTTTTTAAAGGCCTAAAAGCAAGCCTGGATGCCCTCAAGGAATGAACTCCCCCCTTAAGTATAATGAGTTCTTGTAACGTTTCATACACTTCAATATTTGTTATGGAGCTCTTGCTAAGCTGAAAGAGGTGAAAAGTTAATTATTATTCTACTTAAATACAGCAGAGAGTATTCTTGCAGACATCTCCAGGCAGGCAAGAGATTGGAAACACTTGATTTTGAGATGTGCTCCATCCCTATAACTCACACACTTCCCTGGAAATCTACAGATACGAAAATCACAGAACCAGAGAATATTCTGATATTAGAAGCACTTGTTCTCAAAGTGTGCTTAAATACTTTGCTAAAGTAAACAAGAATATCTGTTAACACTGAAAGAACAAGTTTTACTGGACCTGAGAAAACAAGTACCAGAATTCCAAGCTTTTCTGTTCAGTACCTGAGGGTCAGGATTAACAGCAGCAACGTTACTGAGCAGGACAGAGGGAATTTCAAGAAGAGGACACAGCTGGTTTTGGAAGCAACTGGCCAGTTCTGCCCTCCACCAAATAACATCTGGAAGCCACGTAGAGGCAAGAAATGCAGAAATCTTCTGGTAAAACACAGATGGTCCTCGTAGATCTTCTGTGTTCTGCAAACAAAGAGTCAATGGTTAAAAATCAATTGGTGGTCACCTGAGGAGCTTTCTGTCTGTACCTTGCACCTGGAACAGCTCCTTCTTTGTCTGCAGCCATCCCAGACTCCAGTCCCACAGAGCTGCACTTCAGATTCACCAAACCAAACCCCTAATGTTTCACCCCACAGCCTCCCAAACCATCACACCCTGCTCATGGCATCCATCAGCTCACAAATATTCCTCCAAGGCAGATTACACCACACTCAGAGAGGCAGAAAATGCCATAAACAGGACCATAAAACAGCCCAGTCCAATGAAACACTTGTTTTCAAAGGGTTTCACAGAGATACAAATGAATATATTAACATCCCACTCCTGGAAGTGTCCAAGGCCAGGCTGGATGGGGCCTGGAGCAACCTGGCCAAGTGAAAGGTGTCCCTGCCCATGGCAGGGGGTGGAACAGGATGAGCTTTAAGGTCTCTTCCAATCCAAACCATTCTGTGATTTTTTTTTAAGACTGAGACTAATATTAATACACTGACATCGAATACTGCACTGCTAAATTACAGTTTTCCATCATTTAACCTCCCCTCTAAGCCTCACTGTTCTTCAGGTTGGTTCTTAATTAGCAGAACTTTCAGAGAATGAAACTGATGACCCCAGTGGGACCTAATTAGAAATTAACAGACAACAATTAGGCAAAGCATCTTCTTTCCACCTGCTCTTCAAAGGAAGGGATGGCCCCATCCTTCTCTGCCCTGGGGCAACCTCACCTCGAGTTCTGGGGGCCACGATACCTGAAGGATCTAAAGCTATGGGGGAGTGTCCAAAGGAGGGACACGAGGATAGGGAAGGGTCTGAGGAGTGGCTGAGGGCACTTGGGCTGCTCAGCTGGAGGAGACTGAGGGGAGACCCCATCAGAGTCTGCAGTTTCCTCACAAGGGGCAGTGGAGGGACAGCTCCAAACTCTGCTCCCTGTGACAGCACCCAGGGAATGGCTGGAGCTGTGCCAGGGCAGGCTCAGGTTGGACCTCAGGGAAAAGATCCTTCCCCCAGAGGGTGGTTGGCACTGAACAGGCTCCCCAGGGCAGTGGGCACAGCCCCAAGGCTGCCAGAGCTCCAGGAGGGTTTGGACAACACTCTCAGGCACAGGGGGTGACTCTTGGGGATGCTCCTGTGCAGGGCCAGGAGTTGGACTCATGGTCCTGGTGGGTCCCTTCCAGCTCAGAATATTTTATAGCTCTATGATTACTGCACACAGAAAGTGGAGCTCAAGGAAGAAAGGTCTGCAGAAAAGCCCCAAATCCAATGACTGTGAGCTGTTCTGAGGCAGCAGAGAGTGAAGTGAGGAAGTGCACAGACAGGAACCACAGAGCCCTGCACAGTGTCAGTGTGCCTAATTGGGAATGCCTGGAAGATTCTTAGAAAGCAAAGGCTTTATAAATCTTAATTCCCAGCAGACATGCTTGGAACTGCAGCTTGTCTATCAGCGAGCAGGGATTACAGGAGGTCTGTGTTTAGGCATTTGTCCTGACAACAAGAAACCAAACCATGCAGGGATGTTCAAACCTGCCCCATTTTTATTAGCTGTTTGGGGAAGGACAGAATAAAAGTATCCCAAACTAAAACCCAAAAAAAAAAAACAACCCAAAAATGGGAGGAAACAGAACTACTGGATATAGGAATAGATGCTGCCCTAATTGAATAAGCCAAAAGGCTTTTTGATTTGCTGAGAACAGGAGCTTTTTACCTGGAGAGACCACTATTATACTTCCTTTTATAATTATGGATGGGGAAACAAAATGAGATAAATAATAAAAGATACACAGATGACAGTAAATAAGAAGTTGATGGCTCAGAGCCCCTTTTGGGGTTGAAAATGGACTCTGGCCTCCCCACGTTCAGAACATTAAAATATCAATTTGTCATAATATTAAACATTTACACATGTCTCTTTAGCATACATTCTAATAGTAAACAGGTGTAACAAAAGCACCTGGAAAGCCAGTCAGAGTTTGAAGGGAAGCCCTCATAAGTGGTTCTCTTTGTGCCCATAGGAGACAAGTGGAACAAGAGCCAGTAAATGCCCCAACAGAATCTTGTTATTCAACCATTAAAATTCTCCACACTAACAGTACAGTGAGAGACTGAAGATTTAAGTGTAAGGAATAAAATCCACCCCATTTCTCTCCAATGTAGCCCAGGGGGAGGAACAGGAAGACCAGTTGCTGTTATTTTTCTTGTCTCTGCTGTGGCTGACATTTGGACTTGTGTTGTTCCTACCAGCTTAGATCTCTGCTGGGGAAAGCAGCAGCTTTACAAGTGCCTCAGGAAAGCAAAAGTAACAAAAGCCAGTGGAACCACAAAGGTAGAGCCTCTGCCAAGAGGAAACTGAGTTACACACACAGTCCAGCTTGGAGGAACTGTCCCAGTACCTGCAGGTCACAGCTGAGGTGACCACTGACAGGACCCAAGGGAATGGCCTGAACTTATGTCAGGGGAGGTTTGGGCTGGATATCAGAAAGAGGTTCTTCCCCCAAAGGGAGGGTGGGTTGGTGGTTAACCAGGGCTGACAGAGCTCAAGGAACATTTGGATGATACTCTCAGGCACGTGGGTGACTCTTGGGGATGATCCTGTGCAGGGCCAAGGGTTGGACTCGATGATCCTTGTGGGTCCCTTCCAGCTCAGCACATTCTGTGATTCTGTGAGGTTTTTATGATGAGGGTGGGCAGGCCCTGGCACAGGTTGCCCAGAGAAGCTGTGGCTGCCCCAGCCCTGGAAGTGTCCAAGGCCAGGTTGGACGGGGCTTGGAGCAACCTGGGCTGGTGGAAGTGTCCCTGCCCACGGCAGGGGGTGGGACTCAATGGCCTTGAAAAGACCCCTTCCAACTTCAACTACACCACAGTTCTATGACATGGACTGGAGAAACTGTACACCCTGTTCCACTAACCTGTGATTCAACCCTTCCCAACTGCAACCAAATGCTCAGAGCAGTCTGAGCCCACATCTCCAAAAGTTCATTCAATTGTGTATCACTGCTCATATTTTGAACATACACAACAATAAATAATTTTGCTGCTTTGCCCAAGCTGAAACCAGCAGGGAACAAACCAGGCAAGCAGGCAGCTCAGACTCTGCTCCTCCATTTGCTTTGCTCCATGGAGGAAACATCTTGAATTCAGTTGCCTGAGACTGAAATCAGCATTAAACCTTTGTCCAGTCCAGCAGACTGCCTGCTCTCATCAGCCTCTGCCCAGGGGCACTTCTGTCCAAACACTAATGCTTATTGTTTTGGTTTTTGTTGGGGTTTTTTTTTGGTAGTGTTTTATTCATGATATTTTGGTGCCAGCATCAATCATTTGCTTGCAGGAGTACTGGAGCCACAGCTGTCAAACTCCAGGCTTTATGATACATCATGGGAAATTCAACCTTTGCTGTTCAGCTGCCAGGGAAGAACTCTCACTGCAGCTGAGCATGGGAAGTTAAGTGAGTTTTTAGAACTTGTTTACACCTCCTATTCCATTTCAACTTCACAAGATGTGTCCAGCAGGTATAATCCAGATACCTGGGGGTATATCTGTTCACATTATGGGGGTGAAACGGGCAAAAATAGAGTAGAAATTCCACTATCAGCTCACTAAAGGCACAAGTCTTGATTTGGGCCCCCTGAGAGGAGCTCACCAGCCTCAGCAGAGCAAGGGCAGCACCTCGAAGGATCCTCAGTGATAGGATAGTTATTCAAGCAGGAGATCTGGGCTACACACAGATTGTTGCTCCCCAGATACACCTGGGTACACTTTCCAGTAAGAGTCAGCTACACTGCCTAGGTAGGATAGGTATTCCACCAGCCAAGAGCAGCAACAACACCTAAAAAACTGTCTCCAAAATAAAAACAATAGGAACAAGATGCTCAGAATTCCAACCTGCATTGTATCAGCTGCATGAAAAGACAGAACCAAGAAAACACAGCCCACAGCTGCTATTTCATAACTGTGCTGTGCTCAGGACACAAAGCCATATCATGCCCTATATTACACGTGCCATCTGCATGTGCTTGTGTGCAAGACCTTCCAGCTTGGTGTTTCACTGCACAGGGCAGGCCCTGTTAAAGTACAGGAGCAAAAACCATTTTATGTCCCAAAGAGGTGTCTCCTCTGAAGCCAGTTAAATTTCTGCAGTGTGAGGTTACAGCTAATGAGCAGTAGAGGAAAAACGATGCCACAGAGAGCTGGTTTCTTGTCTGCACAAGAAACTAAATTCAGCAGAACTGAGGACTGCTTACAGCTAATTGCCAACCCAAGCTATCTTTCAGTTCCCACAGTCCCAGGCTGGTCCCTCACTCCAATTCAGAGCAGCACTTACGCTGCTCTCCCATGCCTTGCTGAAATCTGAGCTCCAACTGGCAGGTGCAGGCCTGGTCCTGGTCAAGGACAGTGGTACCTGCCTGCAGCTGCTGTGCACACCCAGCAGGTGGAAATGCTGCCACTCACCTGTGTCTCGTGGCTCTTGGGGCAGCTCTGGGCTGAAGATTCATCTGCTGGGGCCAGACCAGCATAGAGGGCCAGTCCTTCCTCCCTCCAGGCCTGCTGCAGTCCCACCACCTCAAAGGGAGCTTTGGGGCCATTGCTGCCCTTCGAAGGAGGCACCTGTGAATCCATGGGAACACAATTTGACTTTTAGACACACTAAACCCCCCCCCCTTTATCTTTTTCTGTTGCTTTTGAGCAGAACCCCCCAACACACAACAATCCAAGCACTCAAGCTTGATTAGTAGATTAGCTATGGTTTAACCAGTAGAAAAATCAATAAAGACCAAATTAAATAACATGTAGGTTTTGGTAAGTATTTATTTTGGTAAGGATTTATTTTCTCAATGAGGACTTACAAGCTACAAGTTCCACCAGTTTCACTATGGGACAGCAAAAATTCACATTATTTCCCTCATCCAGCAAGGAGTGAGAACAGAGTCCCTGGCAATGCTGCACAGAACATTCCTGTCAGAGCAGCACCACGTGTGCCTTCAGCAGTGATCACTTCAAAAATCAATGCAAAGTGATGATCTAATTTCAAGTAGCTCATGCAGGTTTCCCTAATAAGCCTTTCTTTTCCCCATTGGTCATCACTAACAGCCCAAACCCCATCAATGCCCATCCACTGAATCCCCTTTCAGTTTGGCTGAGGTGATTTCTTTCTGATGGATTTTTTTTGTGCACACGTGTGTGGGAGGCAAACACCTTATTTTCCACTATACATACCTGATCTAACACAAAGAGGCTAAAAAGTGACTTCTGCCAACCCCAAGATGAACCCTGGATGTAATTTATTATTGTAAATACCACAGAGAGAGGGTTCCAGTAGGAAAGACCACTCTTGGCTCTTAAGGCTGCTCGAAGTCAGAAGAAACGTGATACACTTTAACATGCAGAATGCATGAAGAACTTTATTATAGGTTAGAAAAAAAGACAGGAGCGACACCTGAAACAGAGTATGGAGCACTGGACCACCTGCAAAACAGGTGAAAGAGGGCAGAAAGCCATGGGAAAGCCAGACACAGGGAATCAGCAAACCAGGAGAAGGGAAGAGCAGCCCTGGGAGGCAGAGATGCCTGAACTAGAACATGCTCTGGATGAAGAGACAGGCAAGTCTGAGCTACAGGACTGGAATTCCTTCCCAGGGTTCTGCTGGATAAGTGTTGTTCTCACAGTTTATACCACCACAGTCTGCAGATGGATTATCAGCTCTGCTATTTACTGCATATATAAGCCCAAACTATTTACAGTGAGATAAAGGCCCTTAGAAACATGTTCTCAACACAGTATCTGAGTGGATTTCCCAGTGGGTCAGCTGGATCACTTACAACACCAGAGCCCAGTCCTGGAGTGCTTTGAACACTGGTTTCACATGGGAAATTCTGCAGCAGCTCTGCCACTGGGGAATGGTTTCATCTGGAAGATGCTCTCAACTGGCACCAACCAGCACATCTCCAATGAAACCAATAAAGATATGCTGATTTCCACGAGCCAGGGAATAATCAGTGGAATTACACAGATTATCGGATAAGAATTTGGTCTAAAAATGCCCCAACATTTTCAATTCCTTCAATGAAAGAAATGCAGAGTTTTCCATTGCTATGCAGCAGCTGTTTGAGAACCTGTGTGCAATAAATTGATGAGACATCCTCGGAGGCTTGGAGAGGGCTACTACACATCAGAGTTCTGGGGGTTTTAATGGGAAGAACACAGGGGAAGAAAGCTCACACTGCAGCTGGTCATGAGCTAACCAGTCTCTGAATAGAAGATCCAGGCTCTGGGGCTGTTCCAGTGGCAGTTTTCATTAGCACTGAACTAACATGAAAGAATGTTAGCAGTGTTTTAATGGAAGCATGAAGATCATTAACAATTAATTCTGTTTAAGTGGAGTTTAAGTGATTTAAAAGCCTGGTGCAGGCTGGCTGCTCACAGTGAGATCTACCTTGACTGCATGGATCAGTATTGGTATCCCAGGGGAAAAGGATAAGTCCAGAACACAGGGTGGGGAGGGAAAATACAAACTGCCTGTTTTCCCTAGGGAATGAAGGGTCATAGGGGTTGCATGAGGAAGGAGAGAGGAAGAGGTGGCTTTTTAGAGGAGAAAACCACAGGAATCAAAGGACAATTAAGATGGAGCAGTGCCTGACTTGTTTACAGCCCTCTTGACTACCAGAAAGGATCTGTTCTTATCTAGAATAAGTGATTAAAAACAGGCACCTGTATCCATTAGTTTATTTTGCCAGGGACAAAGTCTAACACCTTCCACCTTTTAACAACTGTGAGTCTGGCCCAACAATTTTTTACTTCTCCACGAATTACAGACACAACCCAACTCCCACTGACTCCAGTGAGACTTTTATTTACTGACTCTAAAGTGAATTAGAACATCATTTCCCCTCTGTTCAGCCACCGTTCCCTAGCTGTTGGAAAGAGAGGAGACTTCAAGAGTGATGATATATTCACTGGAGGTCAAAACACAGCCTTCCTCCCTCAGAACCTTCAGTGTCCTGTCACTGCATGCACTCACCAGAGAGAGAAGCCACGTCACGAGGGCCTGGTAGATGTTGGCTGCTCCCAGCACCTTGTCAGGCACCTGCCCATCACACTGATCTGTGGCCACTTGGCCACAGCTTGTCAGCCAAATGGTCATCAGCAGCACCTCATCCTTCACACTCCAGGGGCCAGGCAGTGCGTCAACAGCTGGCAAATAGGAGGCTTCCTGTCAACAAAAAAAAAAAAAATCTATTAAAATGGAAGTAATTTGGATTACCGGAACTGTTTCATCATCAAGAATTAATTACATTCACTGGCATCACAGGAGAGGCAATTAATACCCAAAGAGCATTTACCAAAGAGCTGTAAAAGCCAGGTCATTCTATCAGTGACACCTCCTTGAGCACTTTGGTTTTTCTTGGCCAGCTGTCACCTGGGTGTTCATTTAGTAACACACTGCTCGGTGAATGGAAGGTTCCACGGTCACAGCTGGAAAAGTGTGATTGAATTTATTCTGCATTCTTTAAGATTCAGTGTTTTGCTTTTTCTTTTCTTTTATTTTTTTTTTTTAATCCCTGAAAAGCCTTCAAACAAGCCTGATAGTGTGAAAACTCATGATTTTCTGTTTCACCTACCATTCCTCATTTCATAGGTGATGTCCCATTTAAGTGAATTCACCTTCTTTCTTTACTTTAGTGTTGATACTTGGTTATTTAGGATGCAAATTCCCAATCCTTTAAGAGATCTCTTCAAGAAACAACTTCAAGCTTGAATTGTAGACTTGCAGCTGTCCTTCCAAAGATGCAGCAACTACAGCTTGTTCTTCCTATCTATGTTCAATTGGTTGCCCTCTGACATTTCTTTGGTAAATTAAGAAGCTAGTCCCTAAAATCACAAAGGTTCTCCAGTCCACTCAAGAGTACTGCTCCTATAAAATCATGGAATGGTTTGGGTTGGAAGGGTTTTTAAAGCTCATCTCATTCCACTTTCCCCTAGCCCAGGTTGCTCCAGGCCCCATCCAGCCCAGTCTCCTGTTTCCAGTTGCTCCATGTAGCCCATAATGAGGATGTCTGCCCACTCCTTTACACTGAATTAACCTTAATTTGATTTACCTGAATTTACTTTGAAAGCCAAGTAAGCTAAATCCAATTACAGCCACTTTAATTCTGAATTAAAACGTCCACAAAGGTGTTTAATGACTAATCCACTTCACAAGTTAATGGAGCTTGACTTGTGTGTTGGTCCTCAAATCAGACAGCTGCTTGAAATGGTTTAAAAACCAAAAAACTAATAAAAATCCCCCAGCAGATCTACTGTGTCACCCAATGTTCTGGTGCCAAAACATCAGCCACAAGCCCAGCACTGCCTACAAGCACCAAATAAAACCTGCAATTAGTCATAAAGGAAAAAGAGTCACACAAAAGTGCCTGATGCTGCAGATCAACATTCCTAATGCTACTATTCCTGGGGAAACAGAAGAACTCCTCAAGGCTTTCACCCTGCTTCATCTGAGGAGCAGGAACCTGCAGATCATCAGGAAAAGATGACCTTCTACATCCTGTCTTGGAGAATTGATTCTTCTTTTTTCATTTCTCAAGGGTGTGGGGATAAATTAGAGGAGGTAACTCAAGAGCTAATGATAAAAACAGTATCTACTACTGATTTTCAAGTAGGAAATTTCCAACTATTCTAAGTTTGCTTGGCTCAGCAAGGTATTGAGCAAGGTTGGTCCTTCCCCCTCCTCCCTCTGCCAGACTCCTCACCCCAACAAGAATCTAAGTGTAGAACTTCACTAATACCAGAAATATTAAGTCAAATGAACAAAAAAGAGGAACTAATCCTGTTTAATTCTGGGCACGAGATGCTGAAGTAAGATTCAGTGCTTTCTGGGTATATCTTCCCACAGCACTGCCCAATTTACCCAGTTTACCTATGAAGAGAGTTTCATTTGCCTACTTGTTACACTGGCTTTTATTTGTGACAGTATTAGGCTATAAAAAGACTAAAATTACTCAAATGCTGGGCTATTTTTGATTTCTCTGGCTGGAATTGTGCTGTCAATCAGACAGGCAGCTGACTGTAGTCAAGTGCCAACAATTACCAGAGAGTAAATAAGATAAAATCTCCTTTTTCCATGCACTTGCTATTTTATTTTGCAATTATAGTTCATGGTGTTAAAAGTTACAGCCCTTCAGCTCAGTTTTCCAACCACTCTCAGCTCTGGCCATTTTTTAACTCCACTCTGATGTAACAGTGCAAGTAGGAGCAGTAACTACACCAAGCAGGGGAGGAGGAACCTCTTCAAATCCATATGGAAGTAAAGTGAGGAAAAAGGAATTGCAGGATAACTTAAGGATAAGCACAGACTTCAGCTACAGTGGCATTGACCTTACACACACAGAGGCACGATGGTCTTGGGCTGAAGGAGGTCATGGGGAGATTAAGAATTAGGAAGAACTTGAGGGTGGTGAGGCCCTGGAAGGGATTTCTCTGGGAAGCTGTGGCTGCCCCATCCCTGGAAGTGTTCAAGGCTAGGCTGGATAGAGCTTGGAGCAACCTGGGCTAGTGGAAGGTGTCCCTGCCTGTGGCAGGGGGTGGAAGGAGATGGTCTTTAAGGTCCCTTCCAACCCAACCCAGTTTGCAATAATCCCAAGGGAAACAACTACTCACAAATACCCAAAATGTGAAGACCCCCGTACAGACAATAATTTTTTTTAAAATGGTATTTTAACTCCATATTATTATTATTTTTAAAACAAACCCCAGACATCTACAATCACAGCGACCAAAACTCAGGGGACACAAGTTTGCCAGCCAGTCAGCCATCATTTAGTTTCTGATAAAATAGCTCAAACTGGTTAAAGGATGCCTTTGTTGATGTTTTTTTTTTTTAAAAAGTAGTGGGCATTGCCTTTAGACAAAGAGCTCTTAAGATGGGGAAACCCTGTCAGAGCTGGGTGAGGCTGGAATGAGCAAGGAGCAGCTCAGCAGCCAGGGGAGCTTGGTGACAACTTCACAAAGATTTCCCAGAAGAACCAACTCACCCAGTCTGAGAGCTCGTCCCAGTGGCAGGAGAGGTCAAAAAGAAGCCAATTTTTTTAAAAAAATTGTAACAACTACAGTCTCTCCTTTTTCAGGTAAAGAAAACTTGCATATTCCCCTTCCAGCTCCTTTTCCAAGGCTAACTGATGCTAACACAGAAGCAAAGCATCATATCCCATAAAAAACACTCCCTACTACACTGAGCAGAGCCTAGAGCAGTCAGACCTACAGCCAAACATCCACCACATGGAAAATGAAGATCAGTTCTACTCACACAGGCTCCTCCCCCTTCACCAGAGGGGGGCGAGTGAGGGGGGAAGGGGAGGAATAGGAAGACTCTTACTCTCATTGGCTGGAGACTTAATCAAAATAATTGTTTTCAGCCATCTCTAAATTTATCCTTCTGTGTCATCTGCACCCTCACCCCGCTCCCAGATTTAAGAGGCAATCCTTGATGAATGGCAAAATCACCGCCTGCAGAATCTTTTGCCAAACGATGCATCTGCTGGAGGTTTGTAAATGTGAGCTGATTTCTAAGCACTGCAGCAGCTCGAGCTAATTTCTCTAATGAGCATTCCACGTTCATTCTCCAGCTGCAGCAGCCCTGGCATTGCATGTTCCTGCTTTGTTCTGGGCAGAGCTGCTGGTACAAGGCACAGCCACGTTGATTCTGTTCGTATATACCTGTTTTTCCTACAGTCTCGTGGCTAAAGCAGGATTTTGAGGACACATTTAACAGTTTTGGCCACCTAAGGCAAAGCAGATCTCGCTCTTCCATGGCTTCTAAAAATTCTTGCATTAGATGAAGACATATTGGAAATGTCAAGTGTTTGTTCATTTTCATTCTGTGGGGAAGGAGAAATGATGACAATGCCATCTGTTAGATTATTTGAAATTCCACATTAAATGGTGGAATAAACCCTGAAACCATTCAAAGGGCTGCTTTATCATTGCAAAGTGGAAGCAATGGGTAAGAACAGCAGAGAATCTGCATTTCCTGCATGAGACTGGCAGAACAAACTAATTAGGAAGGTAACTTTCAATGACAAAAAAGAGAGTTCAGTTGATGTTAATGGCCTGAATAGTCTTTCTGTAAGTGCATTTTTGTACTGAATTCGCTCTCTGTAGCACCACTTACTTTCTGAGTATCAGACATGCTGAGGTTATGGATCTGAAAAACACCGTGTTGGCAAGATGTTATGGAAATTTCTGATGTGAACTGTGCCTCAGATTGCTCAAATGGAGGAGTTCTGATCCTCCAAAGCAGAGAACTCTGCCCAAGTAGGGTTGCAGGAATTCAAAGAGCTGGGTAACGGAGCATTATTTGCTCTGATCTTTAAAGTTCTCAGTTCAGGGCGTTACAGATCACGTGAGCCGAAGTTAAAAATACAATAATAAAGAAAATTTCTTGGCTGAAAGTTATCTTTTTGTTCTGGGCAGTTAATCTTGGGCATGAAGAATAAAACTGCTCCTGGGTCAGAAGAAGCCACTTCTGCATCTCTGGCAGCACAAGTGTACAGAGTTAGAGAGGCAAGGGACAAACACTGGCTTGTCACCAGAAATTCCTGAACTCAGGAGTGCAGGGAGACATGGAGGGAGCTGAGCTCTGCCTGGCACAGGGACCAAGGGCAGCAGAATCCACTCGGTGCCCCTTTCATGGTGCTGCCAGCTGAGTGTGGGCAACCCTGAAGTGGTTTTGTTGCCACCACAACACTGCAACAAAAATCCCTCTTCATCCACTCCATAACCCCTCTCAACACAACCCCAGGCAACAGGGAGATGTGAATTCCACTGCTCTGTGCCAGAGGGGAATTCTGAGCTGCTTCCCTGGAGTTAACAACTCATCTGTGCTGTCAGAGATGTGGATACACTCTCTTCCATGGGAGGTCAGGATCTGGCCCATACTATAGATCAGGATCACACAGACACAGAGTATTTTTGGCTGAAATTCAGCAAGTTTGAATTCAGCTGAAAACCCCTCAAATAACTGGTAACAAACAGCTTTGTTGTTGTTGTTTTGGTTTGGGTTAGTTGTTTTGTTTTTTTTTTTTTTTAACATACAATTTCTTCTTTATTTTATAGAAGTGTAAAGATTTCCTGACAGAGGCTCGACTCAGGTAAATAAAGACCTGAAAACTGCACTAAAATTTAAAAAAAGTAGCACTGAACACTGTTTGCTTTCTGAGACACAACCATTAAAAAGGAGAAGTGCCTTTTCCATGATTGGTGTTTACACTCCAGTAATACTTGGAGAGGCTCAGAAGAATTCACAGCCTCATTGTGCCAGTGTTCTGAGCACATGTGACAAAAAGTTCCTCCTCTAATGAGTTTGTACTCCTGGTTAATGAGGAGCAGCTGAAATGAGTAAAGGAAGTTTAATTACTTACAAATTTCATATGAGCACAAGACTGGGAATCAGGATCTTGTGCTCAGCTCTGGCATGAAGTATTTCTCTGTGGAACTGCAGAGTGAGGATAAAATTCCCTTATCCTGGTCCCTTGTCTAGATGGATTAATTATCAACAGCCTGTAAAGCCCACTGAAGAGGAGAGTGTAAGATTATCAACAAACTCTCAAAAGTTGTATCTGTTCTCTTTCTCTGCACTCCTCAATCAGTGTCATGGCCTCTGAAACCCAAACAGCAATATCTTGTCTGCATCTTCCACAATGTTGCTCTTCAAGTGATTCCAAACTGCCTCCCAAATAAAACACGCCCCAATTTCCAGCAGAGAAGGGAATTGGTCATTCAGAAATGCTGTGACAGAGCATGGAATTGGTCCTCAGCCACCTGAAATCGAGGCTGGGATTTGGCACATGCTCCAAGCTGGCTTGAAATCCAGCTGAAATGGCTCTGGTTTGGTACTCCAGGAGATTCCCTGTTCCCTGCCCACGGCAGAGGGTTGGAATGAGGTGAGCTCTAAGGTCCTCTTCCAACCTAAACCATTTTATGATTGGTTCTATGGCTCAACATACACTTATCAACTTAGGGAGTGCCTCATTATTTTTTTTGCAGTCTTCCCATCTATTTATCTTTTCATGTATTTCCCCTGATACTCTGTGGAAATCCCCACAGAAATACAGGAAACTCGGGGTGTGGGGAAGGAAATTATGCTCAGCTGCTTTATCAGGAAGTTATAGCAGAGCTAAAGTGGCTTGTTTTTCAGCCTGTCAGCTTCTAGTTTAAAACAGATTGTGCCCAGTTTGTCCCAGGCTCTGTGAGCTTCCCTCCAGCTACAAAATACCCTTCAGATAACCCTTCAGACCTGTGAATTGAGGGTTTGTGATCCTGGGAGGTGCTAAGTGTTTACAGTGTCCCCTGATGCCTGTGGGAACTCCAGGTTGGCACAGAGCTGGACTGAGCTCAGTGTTTGCAAAAGAAAAGGAACTGCACGATTCTCCCACTTCATAATCTCACATAAAGCCTTGAATTCCATTCCCTGCCACTGAGAATAATGCTCTGTAATGAGCATTTGGGTGTTTACAAGTTTGTGACCAAGCTTACCCCACAGCACGCTAAGATTTGGAACACGAGCCCAACCTAAGTCAATGCTAAACAAGAAGGCAGGAGGAAAAGCAGGAATCCAGTTTAAATTACACAGGCTCTTTAACAGCAGTGTGGTGTGTCAGGCAAGTCTGTACATCCCCTTCGAAAAACACAGGGGCAGATTGAGCCTCCTTTCATCTACAAATAGCGTCAATGATCACAGCCCTGAGGTAGGGCCAGGAGCTGGGAATTCTATTTTGATTCCAAGAGAGAGATTTGTGGCAGAAAGTATTTCTCTGTATAATTACAGGGACTGGCACTTGTTCATACACATTGCAAACTCAGGGCAGCTACTCCTTCTGCCAACAAACACAGGGCCCCTCAAAGAGCAAGACCTGGTAAGACAAAAAGCACAGAAATGGTTTTGTGTTCTCCTGCCTGCTTCTAAATCAGGATTAGAATTTAGCCCATGGACGTTTTACATTATTGTCTTCTCTTCAAGTTTAATCTGAACATCCTGCTAATGTGAAAGGAGGAGTATTCAGGACCTCTACTGGCAGCAAGTTCATGCATGTAATCCTGGAAACGAAATTCTTTTTACTTATATTAACCTTTCCCTTAAGCAACAGCAACCAATGTTCCCATCTGTCAAGATCCTGCATAAGTACATTGAAGAATAAGCCTGAACTAATTTTAATCATTTCCAAGCTATGCCGAGAAATATAAAGGATTAAATATTTCCCATTATCCTGGGGCATCTTCCAACTCCAATCAGAGAAACAGCACTGGAAGCACTCACTGCTTTGTAAAGACCTGACTGTTCAGTTGGTTCCACAGCTGGAAAGTGCAGTGCTCAAAAGCAGGAGCCCCTGTGAACCACTAAACTGAGACTTGAGGCAGCAGTTTCCATGGAAGGTTCTCCACAGCTTTTGGGTGGTCCTGTTGCATTCAGGACAGGAGAGTTCCCTGATTCCAAGCATTTATACAACCATTTGGCTGAAAAACCTATTAAAGCAGACAGCAGGTTAGCAAAGCAGCATTTCTGTGTGGCACTTTGACCTGCTCTGGCTGTGGGAGCAGAACTAGTGGTGTAAAGCACACCAGCATGTTAAGAACAACCTGCCCTAAGAGTGCCCAGCACACACTTCCAGAACATTCCTGACTCAGGGAACATGGAGAGCAAGCTCTGCCTGTGCAGAGCAAGTTGTTTATCACACAGACATGTAAGGCCTAGATCCTCTGCTTTGCTTATTGAGGCAAATCCTTAGGTTAGATCCATGGCATCCCAAGCCACGCTGAGGCCTCAATCCCCTGGCCTGAGCCACCAAGGACACCAGACCCAGCTCCATCCATCCAGAGAGGGATGAAGCTGTGCCAGGAAATCCTACCCCCTTTGCTTTCCCTGGCACCAATGGGTAGATGAAGAGGAGGCCAGAGATACAGGCTCTGTGCCAGCTAACATGCTGGAAAAAAAAAAAACATTTTCTTGAGAACTTGCACCCTATTCTGAACCCTCTGTGCTGGCCTGGTGGTACAAACAGGAATCTTGGCCTCCTGTCTCTGCGTGCTAAGTTTAACTCCAGCTCTAATTGCCTTAGTTTATTTTTAAGCATTTCTTGAGTCGAGGCAGCAGGTTCATTAAGTACAAGAGATTTTAATCTTGTTTCAGGAACTCACTGAACACGTTGCTGTAAGAAAAAAGGAGGAATCAGGGGCCATCTGCTGGCTGCTGGGCACAGCACTGCTGGCCACAACCCCGGCGACAGGACAGGAGGGACAAAACCTGGAGCCAAGCACAACCCAAACTCAGCTCTGATGTCTGATAATTTAGTGTAGGAGATATCTGGCGATATTTACAATAAACAGCTTTTTATAGTCTATATTAAAGTAACAGTACGTGCTAAACGCTGCTTTAATTACTTTCACACTCGTGCAAACGTAGCTTTGGTTCAGTGTCAATGAAAACATCTGGTCACAGGTGATTTATACAGCCAGGATCAGCTTTGGAGTAACACAGATATAGAAAAATTCAACTACTGGGTCACAAACCCATTATAACAGTAATGGGATTTAATAGATCTCCTCACCCTCTCTAAATCTGTGCATTGCAACACATTTTGGGGGATAAACTGGCATTTCTATACAGCAGTGGCATAAAACCTATTCTTTCATAACTGATTCATCAGCCCTTTGTACATGCTTTATACTGAGACATTAATTTCAGTTTCTTACAGTCCTTTTCCTTTATGCATTTTCCACTCAGCAATAAAAAGGGTGTATTTTTAAATATTGCTTAGAACATCACCTAAGTGCAGCCATGTGAGCTGCTGAGGTGCCCAAGTGCTGTGGTCCAGCTGGTAAACTGCTGGTTTGGGATCCTGGGATCCACAATGTCCTTGAACAACCCAAAGATGTAAGAAAAGGGCAATTTCCAATGTTGATGTCAGCACTAATTCCTTAAAAAGATCAAAACACCCATAAAATAGCAATGGAGGCACCTATTTTAGTAAGGCAGGTAAAGAATCAAAAGCATTTTGCTGACAACTGTGCAGATCAAGGCACCTCCTCAATAAAAATAACTTATGGGGCCACTAAATGAACTAAAAATACTTCTACAAGTTTTGGAAATCAATCTTTACTTTCCCAGTTACTAAACATGCAGCACTTCAGCACCACTCTTGATGGTAAATATGGATTTTGTCACAGATTTTCCCACAAAGAGATAAAAAAGGGAAGGAAGATTTTGACCATAGTATAGTGTTCATTTTGTGGGAATTCAAGTAGAAAGTCTTGCAGTTGAGAATTCTACCTGACATCAGTAAGATGAGCCAATGCTGTATTAACATAAAGAACCTACTGATTTGGACAGAAAGGTTATAGAGTCTGTGTTTACAAGCTGGAAAGGAAAGTATTCACATAATCTATTTGTTAAGGCAGAATGACTTGGTTGTGCCTGGATGTTTTTGTTCTGTGAGCCAGCTGTAAAGGCTGAGCTGCAAGAAGATGAGGATTATGGTAATATAATTACTAATACAAGGTTGGCCAAAGTGCTCGTGTGTGCCAAGAAAAATGAGATGCCTCAGAATGAGTCAACACATTCATTTCCCAAACAGTTTGGCTGTGCAAGGCAGATAAAACAGTGTTTATAAGGGGCTGGTTACAAGATGGTTCCTAACAGCTTTCAAACGACATTATCTTGCTCTGCCATATCACGATAAAGCAATAAATAGACACCCAAGGTGAAGCCCTGCTGAAAACACCTGCTTTGTCCCAATAATAAAAGAGCTCAATACAAGTAAAATACTGGTTGTTCCCCGTGAGATGAATTCCACAGCTGGAAAAGCGTCAGGGTCATGAGCACCACCCCCTGCAGTGGTTTGGCTGCCAGTGCTGACACAAGCTCCGGTGTGTCCCGTGGGGCTGTGGAAGGAACTGGGTGAAGGTGCTGGGCCCTTCCCCCTTTGCTTGGGAGCTCCAGCAAGTGCCACAGAAAACGACCTGGGGGACCTGGTCAATGGCAAATTGAATCTGAGCCAACAGTGCCCTGGCAGTCAGGAGGGCCAACTGTGTCCTCCTGGAACATCAGGCCCAGCATGGCTGGCTGGGTGAGGGAGGGAATTGTCCTGCTCTGCTCTGCCCTGGGGCTGCCTCACCTGCAATACTGGGGCAGTTTTGGACACCACAGTATAGGAAAGATGTGAGGCCATGGTAGAGTGTCCAAAGGAGGGCAACGAAGATGGGGAAGGACCTTGATTTGAAGCCATGTGAGGACACTGAGGGCACTTGGGGTGTTCAGCTGGAGGAGACTGAGGGGAGACCTCATTACAGTCCCAACTGCCTGGGCAGGGGCAGAGGAGGGGCAGGACTGAGCTCTGCTCTGGGGGGACCAGGGACAGCCCCCAGGGAATGGCTGGAGCTGTGTCAGGGCAGGCTCAGGGTGGATCTCAGGACAAGGTTCTTCCCCCAGAGGGTGGTTGGCACTGAACAGGCTCCCCAGGGCAGTGGGCACAGCCCCAAGGCTGCCAGAGCTCCAGGAGGGTTTGGACAATGCTCTCAGGGACAGGGGGGGATTGTTGGGCTGTCCTCTGCAGGGGCAGGAGTTGGACTTAATGATCCTTGTGGGTCCCTTCCAAGTCAGCATATTCTGTGATTCTGCCTTTCAGCTGAGACATTTCCCTTGGTCCTTGTCAAGCTGCACTGCAGCTCTACCTCTGCCTGGCACCTCACTCACCTGAACTGACCCTTCATTCACTGATTTGACTCTGTGGCTTGATCTCAGACCGGCTTCATCCCTACAGACACCCTGGGACATCCCTGCACTGGCTGACCATGTGTCCTGTCCCTTGGACCTACCTCATTCCCACACACTTCCCAACTGGCCACCCTCAAACGGAGCTGCTCTGCCCTCGTTTGGGGACTGTGGGACGGCACTCCTTGCTGGTGAGGTCCCTGCTCTGCCTGCCCTGCTCTCACCTGCAGTTCCTGCTTTGTCTTCCCTAATAGCAGGACAGGGTTAGATGGGATATTGGTAAGAAATTAATCCCTGTGAGGGTGGGCAGGCCCTGGCACAGGTTGCCCAGAGAAGCTGTGGCTGCCCCTGGATCCCTGGAAGTGTCCAAGGCCAGGTTGGACGGGGCTTGGAGCAACCTGGGCTGGTGGAAGGTGTCCCTGCCCATGGCAGGGGGTGGAACAAGATGAGCTTTAAGGTCCCTTTCAACCCAAACTATCCTGTGATTCTCTGATTCTTAGAGTAACCCACTTGTGCTGCTCGCTGACATAAATCGCAGTTACGAGCCTGGCAAAAGTAAAAGCTATTATCTGGATCCCACCTAATGGGAATATAATATGGAAAACAACATCAGTACAAAGTTACTCCATCATAATAAGCAAGATGAATGAAGTGACAGATCAAACCCATTTCATTTTACATCCCCATTTAACTGGTTTACGTACTGTGCAGCTTTCCTTTCCCTCCCTCATCAATAAAACTCTGCTCAAATACTGAAACAAACCCTGTGCATGTTACTCTAAACTATTAATTCATCCTGACCTTACAACAAGGATCACATCACCACTCTGCTGGCTTTCACAGGGCTCTAGATCCTTACATCAGTTCTGAATGAGATCCACAGATCCAAATGTGGGAACCGAAATAGGTCCAAAGATTAAAATGTGGTTAAGGGGCCCAGTTTCAGAAGAGATCAACTCATGCCAGTCTTAAATTTCACTGAAAGTTTGCGTGATGGAAGGGAGCAGCAAAAACCAAAACTATTAAAATAGACAGGTTCTTCCATGCATTATTTTTAAAACAAAGAGGTGGGACAGAAGGAAAAAGTATTGACACACAGATGTGACAGGCAGAATTCTTAGAATGAACCCAATGATTTCCCAGGAAACTTGGTACCTGCATAACCTGAAAATACACCGGATCTCAGCCCCTTCCTCAGAAGCTGAAATGGCCCTGGAAGTTAATTCTCAGTCTGCACTGTTTGGAGTGTTATCCCCAACCCTGAGTCTCAAAGTGAAGCTGAGGACAGAGTCTGACTGAACTGGGTTAAGGAAAAAAACAGAGCACATTAAATCTGAGTTTCACTGCTTTTATATTTTAGACAAGAACTCTAATGTAACCCTAATGCAGCTTTTGAAATTTCCTTTGCTCGTCTTTTTCAGCATCTCAGCTACAGTAATTGCAGAGTTTCTAAACTTTCTCTCTGATTATTATTCAATTCAATAATTTATGTACATTATAAATGGTCAGAGGAATTCTGGAAACTATGACAAGTGTTCCAGATCTGAACATCTATCACTGCCAAAACAAAGGACTTACAAAACAAATTTGAAAGTGTGATACTCTGTCAAATACTGGGGCTTGTTCTCTGAATATACACGTTTATATATAGATATTAGATATTTTCACTGAGACATAGCTGCCAAATTATAGCTTCTTTAGTTTTAAATGTCAAGTTTTTCTGTCTATGTTCAGAAAAAAAGAAAGAAAAGAAAACTCTATTCTAATTTAAAAAAATGCTATCAAGGTGGGTTTCAAGTGATCTTATAAGGGGCTGTTATGCCCTTTGCATGATGCATGATGCTGATACATTTTAGAAGTTTTGTCCCACCCCCTGCCATGGGCAGGGACACCTCCCACCAGCCCAGGTTGCTCCAAGCCCCGTCCAACCTGGCCTTGGACACTTCCAGGGATCCAGGGGCAGTCACAGCTTCTCTGGGCAGCCTGTGCCAGGGCCTGCCCACCCTCACAGCCAAGAATTTCTTCCCAATATCCCACCTAACCCTGCCCTCTGGCAGTTGAAAATCACTGCCTCTTGTCCTGTTTCCCTGGGCAGCAATGCCCACGTCCTGCTGTCACAGGGTGGCTGGCAGGACTATCACCAAATCTATCAGGGGCACATTTACACTGCAATTCAGCTCCAGCACAGACACACCCTGAGCTGCACTCCAGACAAACCCCATTACCAAGCCCTTATCTTCATTTTATTGGCTTCAGCACAGCAAAGATGGGAAATGACCACGGTGCAGAATAATTCTGCATTGCTTGGTGCACTGTCAGGAATGAGATAGCGAGGCTCTGATGAGCCAGTGAGTGTCTGCATCTTAATAAGGGCTAACTGGAATGGGTGGCACCTGACAGCAGCAAGAGGCTGAAGGATCCACAACCTCACACCCCCAAAACAGAGCTCTGGGCAGTGTCCTGACCTTGTCAAAGCAGGCTGGCAGAGGGAAAGTCAGCTGGCAGTTTGTTAGTCCTTTACTCCTCATTGGTGATTAATCCAGTGTTTAATAAAATGAGCTTTCCAATCTCCAGAAACACAGTAATCAAGTTACAAACCAAACCTAAATGGTCCAGCCCCCAATGTAGGGCTGTAAGGTCTTCCAATTTTTGCACTGCCAGGAGACCTCTGTTGGTGCTATTAGCCCAAATAAATCATTACAGACAAATCCTGGAGTTTCTCATCTCCTCTTACCTTCTCAGCTGGCCCTGTGGTCAGTGAATTCAGTGAAAGGATGAGGCAGGACTGCATATCACATCATCATGGAATGATTTGGGTTGGAAGGGACTCTTAAAGACCATCTCATTCCAACAAGACATATACAAACCTTCTCAGGAGGAAAACCAGCCCTGTCTTCCAAGCCTTATTTGGGAAAAATCAGGATAATTTCATACTCCCTTAATCAGGAGCAAAAGTTATTATTGAACCCCCAGTCCTCAAAACCTACCCACTAAACTGACCTATAAAGCTGCTGGGGGCAGACAACCAGACAGGACTCAGCATAAGCTTTGCTTTAGGAGTATGACAGTAAAAATATTTCTTTTTTTTTTTTTTTTAGAAAAAGCTATGAAAAATCATGTGGGAGAGTCTGGTTCCCATGAAGCAGGTGACACTAAGCACACTGATTTCAGCAAGCTGGGCTCCTGCCATACCGTGACAGGTTAAAACTCGTGGGCAGCTTGCATGGGGAGAAAAATACAATTAGTGTGAGAGAAGAGCTGTGCAACCGCTCATCCCATCAGGTGATGGTGCTCCACAACAAACAGATTTTAAATAATGCAACGAAAATTCCTTTTTGCTCTAGGATCACACTTGCCCGGAGCCAGGAAGCCACTCTGAAAGGCACAGGCAGCCACTGACCATGTGGAACAGAACAGGGGTGTTCTCTGCCATGGGCTGCGTCCCACACACTGACTGCTGAGGCTGCAATCCCTCCAGCTGCTCCTGGAATCCGAGTCTCCTCTGTCTCTCTTTCATCTGCTCTTCCTTCTGGGATAGCTCTCTTTCACTTTCTTGTGTCCTGAAAAATATACAGATTCTGCTTGGCTTAAGCTTTTCACTTGGGAGAAAAAGCCACTTGTTCATCTGCTTGCATTTCTTTTTATTTTTTTTTTCTTGTATTTATACCACACACTTGAGTGAAACATGACTTGAAAGGCTAAAATAGATTTAGAGAGATTTTTAGGTGGTTGTGGGGGGACACAAGAACTTGTCATTGGATGAAATCATCTCTCTGAGAGAAACACCCAACTTCAAAGCAAAGGAGCAGAGCTCAAACCTCTGATAAGTGGTGATGATCTATTTGGAGATAAAAACTCCTTGAAGCAGAGATGTATTTGTGGTGTTTCACTCCCCATCTCCACACCAAAATTCTCAGTCTAACCCCATTCCCTTTCCTATCTGCTACAGGATAGGACAGTGACAAGTTTCCCTGACCCAAGACCTTCCATCTTTCTGCATTTTGATGCCTGCAGGAAGATTTCCTCTGCTATGGAGTTCGATTTCTTCTGACTTCTACCAGCCCCAGGTGCCCCAAAAATGATGAGAACAGCAAGAAAGAAAACTGAAATCAGTTAAAATCATTGTGAGCTATTACTTGGACAATAACTAACCCAGCTCCTTGCCCAGCCATGGGCTCCCATCGCTGTGACAGGTTAACAGGTAGCCAAAATGGAGTTTTATATTCCTGATGGAAGCAATGAGTTTTAATGTCAGGAATTCCAAAGAGAAAAAACCCTGCAACCAACCATCTGCCATTTACACCAGGTAAACAGCAGCTGAGGTGTCTAAGTGGCAGGGCCAGCAACTGTTTAACTCTGAAACAGGAAAATCTCCAGAGCAGGTGGATCCTAATTCTTTCCAGGGCTCATATGTCAAAGTCATTTCAGTCTGAAAATAGCAGGCAGAACATAACCTTTCAAAAAGCAGGATAATGGAGCTCTCCCAAAGAGCTGGGCAGGTGCACAAGGCAACCACCTGATTTCACTTTAAAATCAGACCTTCTGCAGAATACACAACATTAAACTGAGCCCGAGGAGGCAGAGGCCCAAATAACTCTGCTATTTCCTCAGTTGATATCACTCTTATTTCTACTTTTTAAAGTTTTCCAAGGTGTTCCTTTGGTATTCCTCATGGGTGTACTTTGTCCCTCCAAGGTCTTGCATTTGCCTTGATGGCAAAGAGTCAGAATTCCTTTGTTTGGAAGAAAATGTTACAAGGGGAGGCTGATACATCTTGCAGTTTGTAAAAGGGGTTTGATATTGAGAAAGAGAAATAAACCACTTCCCTTTCCTTCCAGGAACACAACAAAAACAAGCTTAAATTGGAGAGAGGATAATTTAAGGAAAAGCTTTACAACTGTAAAGATAATAAAGCAGCAAAATGTACTACCTGGGAGTCAAGGAATCCTCACCACTGAGGATTTCAAGACCAAGTTATATAAAGATCTGCCAGGAAAGGATTCGATTTTACCTCACTCTGTATTGGTGCAGGGAGACTGACCCTTCCAGACCTATTTTCTAGGATGCTGTGCTTAGGAAACCTCAGTGCAGTTGTTCACAAAGGAAATCAATATTGTTATCCTCCTCTTCTACAGAATAAAAACTAAAGAAAAAGGCTAAATTCACAATGTCACAAGTGAGTGCCATAGCACAACTAATCCCAGGCCACTTCACTGATCCACTCAGGCTTCCTCTAAACCTTTTAGCAAGAGCTGCCAGGACTGTTGTTTTTCAGGTAACAAAACCAGACACCCTTTTGCTCCAGCTCACAGAGCAGGCAAGCAATGTTCTTTAATCTTAGACAGTCAGACAACAATCAAAACCACTGCTGACTTCTCTTGTGGGATACCTTGGCAATTCTGTTGTAGTTAGAGGACACTCTGGAGCATTTCCTGAATTCTGAACCTTCTCAGCTTCCATTTCACTTCCTTTTTCTATGTCAGCTTTGTTGTCCCCACAGCTGGACAAAGGGGGACTTTTCTTCTCTGGTTCCAACCTCATTAGTTTCCCAGGGACCACCTCATTTGTCTCGTGCCTCACTTTGCAATTTTGGGTTTGACTTATATTGGAGGAACCTCTGTCTTCCAGCCTTTCTGGATCCAGGTTTTCAGTTGCAGTAGATGTTTTATGAAGAAGCTCTGAGGTCTCCTTACGGGCTGCTCGGAGTTGTTGCAGTAAGAGGCTTTTCCCTGAGCAATTCCTCCTGCAAAGGAAATAAAAAACTCATTTAATCAACACAAAGCATCACGGGAATAAATTCAAACTCTGAGGAACTTCTCATATGAGTAACAGCTACAAAACATGGGCTGGGCATCTACAGGAATGATAACTCACTGGTGATAGCAGCAACAGCACTCAGGTGACACAAAACACTACAGAGACAGAACACAGAAATTATCTTCATGGCAATTTATTTACCTCTTCTGCATTTCAGGCACAACACACACCTACTAAAAGAGCCCTCAACAAATGCATCGTTGGCATGGAAATCAGAGCCTGCAGATTTTTGCCCCCTTTGGATGCAGGGGTTGGGATTCAAACACATACAGAAGAAGTTTTTTTCTAGTAATTGTTAGAATTTTTGAGTGTTTGGCTTAACTAATATCCCCTCCAAGTTAACGAGACTGCTGAACTGTCAGCAAGCACATTACTGGGATATGTTCTGTTGTGGAATGTCTGGTCATGACACAATGGGCAGATATGGTGAGTCTGCAGTTCTGTTCCCAAGACACCTGCTAAAATCAATTTGTACCTCATCTGGTGATTATGAGCAAATAAAACACCTTATTTTAGAAGAGTACACAGCCTGAGCAGCTGTTGGTTTGGGTTGGATAGTAATGCTGTAGTTTGGTGGTGTGTATGAGCCCTCAGCATTGTAGGTATATTGTACTGCAGACTATGTAGCATATGTTTAATAATTCCATCCAGAGAAGAGTGAAAATGGCACTGACCCCTTGTGAATGAAATCAGAATCTTGCCCTGCTGAGACCAAGGGGATCTCTTTATTTCCAAGCAGAACTGAGCAATATTTGCCAGGCATTTCATTTGTGTATGTTCTTTAGCACCATTAAAGAACTCAAAATCCAATCAGCCGAGCTCTGCTCTCCATCACTCCATTTACACTGATGCAGCTGCTGAACTTGTGTCAGTGCCAGGGAGAGTCCCCCAAGCATCACCTTGTCCCTGCTTTTTGGATTTTGGATTGGATGTCCTAAATGATATTGTTTAGGCTCTGCTCCTTGTCAAATCATTTCTTCTTTCGAACCATTAGAAAAAAAAAGTATACCTGGCTGGCACAACAATAGATGTGTTCTGCTGGTCCTCTGCACTGCTGTGATGTGAATTTACATGCAGCAGACTTTGAAATTAACCCACAGCATAAGTGCAGGAGGATCATCAAGGCTTGACATCTCTGCTTCACGTTAAACAAATGTCTAATAACTTAAGGGTATGAATCAAACCCTGAGTTTAGTAACAGGAAAAGGCTGACATCTGTGCCTACTGAGGAATTTACAGTTTAGGATTCCATCCATCACACTCTTTCCCCTTCCCCCTCCAATTAAGGAGAACTGGGAGCATCCCTGCCCACACAGTGTATTCAACACCCTCTTTTAATTTCTATCTATTCCAGCCTGCTTTATTTTTTCTAAAAAATAAAGGTTTGTCTGAGTCAACCCCCTAAAACGTTTTCAAAGATTGACTGTGAGTCATTTAAAGGACAGTTCTTGTGTCACTCAAACAGGTCTGGAGGAAGAGTCACATTTCCCAGCCACCCAGGGCCGCTCCAGTTGAGTTTTGAGTTGCTCCCATGCAGCTGCAGAGGTGCAAGTGCTGCACTGCCTCAAGGATCAACAACTCTTTTCTACCTTTGGTACCTTTGCCATGCAACAGGAAAAGTGATCTCCTGGGGCCAGACAAACACTTTCATTATTGGGCTTTTTTGGCTGGGAAGAGCAGAAATGGAGATATTTCAGTACACAAGCTTTCACTCTAATCACTGTTAGGGCAATTATTTGAGTTCCAGAAAGAATGAACATTCTATCACTTGATCTGGGGTCCTGGTAAAGAGTCTTACATTCTCCTTTCTGCTTCATCCTTAATTGTCTCTTCTTCCTCTTCTTCTTCAGAGGAGCTGTCACTTGAACTTGTGAAACAAATCAGACAACATGAGTTAACTCTGTTCCAAATGGGTGGTGGCTCTTCATCAATTATATTGAATATATATATGAGAAAATATACATATTACAAATTTAGAAAATTAGAAAATAGGGAGAGACTTTCAGAGAAGAACTCCAGGTGTTATGGATAGTTCTTCACACTATTAGTCTAACAAAAAAATTTAAATATTCAAGCAGCCAGATTAAAATGTGTTACCTGTTTATGACCTATCAGCTGTTTATTAACTACAAGGTTTCTTTTGATGGCAGAGTGTGAAAGAAAAGAACAGTTTCAAAGTTACATTTCAGAACTATGCAATGCAGAGAGAAGGTTTCACTTTCCCACTTTTTGCTCCTTGTTTCTCACTACCAATAAAGTGCTATAAATCGAGGACTTACCTTTGTTCCTCTTCAGGGAATGTCACTGAGTTCTGTGGGGCATCATCTCTTAAGTCTAAGTACACAGTTGCAGGCTCTGGCAGGCTCTGTAACCTTCTGTTCCTTCTCAGAGAACTTAGGGAGGATGATGGCAAGGCAACATCCCTGCATACAGAACACACCATTTCAGCATGTCCTCTGCCTTATCCAGACAAGAAGTCCTGCAGAGTGTGGATTAGGATCAAAACTGGGTTGAGAAAAGAGCTTTGTGCTTGGCTACCATACAGATTCCAACTCTACTTCTGTCTGCAATCCACCACCTTTCAAAGCTTAAGTCAAAGATTCAGCTTCCCCCAGGAATACAGATCACAGGCAGGAGCATGAGGGATATTTAGTTCTCAAAATCTGACAACATCAAATGGTTCTGTAGAACAAAGGCAGGCAGTTATGGTACCAATTAGCTGTGTCAGTGTGTTAAGGACAGGTCTCCCTTTTCCTCTCTGCCACTCTAGGCAGTTCTGTTTTATCCTTCAGAGCACACAAAGTGCAAATCATCTTCGTGGCTCTCCCTGCTATTGGAATGAGGATACTTCCCACCTTCCACTCCACAGGCTTTTTCACTGTTGTTTCCTCTGTGCCTACACCACTGATGTTGTTCCCTCTGAACAGCCTGAAAACCCACTTCTTTCACACAGAACCCTCCATGCTGCACTGACATCTCCACTGATACCCACAAAAAACCCCATCCTGTATATTTTACCTAAATTGAAGTACCAATAAAAAGAAATTGGTAGGCTGGATGCCAAAACAATGTGAGGATGATAATCAGCTTAGCCTCGTTTTCCTGCCTTTCCCCTTTGTCTCAGGTAAGGCCTAGACAAAGGTGGTGGTTGATGGATAATGCTGAGGTGTTTATCATCAAATGCATGTGAATGACTGAGCCTTAATTCTTCCCATGAACATCCCTGGAGCATATTCCAACTATGGAATCAGCTTTCTGCAGTGGCTGCAGGGAGCAGCACCTACAGAAGTTTCCAGTATCCCTACAGGCAGCCAGGATTATCTGGGGTTTATGACAGAGAAGGACCTACTTATTGTCCTGCTGTTCCTGAAAGGAGGAGGGCTTGGCTGACAGCCACCTGCAGGGAGGAGACACTGGCCTGGACTGCCTGGCACTCAGCTCTTCCAGCTTCTCCAGGAGCTCAGACTCCCTCCTGAAGGTCTCTACGGAAGAGCAACCAAAGGAATCACCAGTTGTGGTCCTCTGCCATGGGATCACCCAACACACCTGCTCCTCATTTCCACATTGTCCCTTTTCCTACAGCCTGGCAGAAGGGGAAGGAGAAAGATAATGTTGGCATCTGGCTCTGACTCCCTTCAAACCTTCAACCAGCTCGTCTGATCCACTCTTAGACCATGGCAGGCCACAAAGCGCTGGCTTCAGGCTAAGAAAACCAGATGAAATCTTGAGGGAAGCTAATTAAACATGTTTTAGAGGGATTAAAAAAACCCACTATGATTTCAACATTCAAAATCATGCTTCAGGGGATGACTTAAATGCAGGAACCCGAGTTTTATTTATTTTTATACACACACTTTCAGCAAAGTTGGTATTAATTTAGTAATATTACCATAACCAGCTGAGAAGAAAGCAACTTCTGCATGAGTGTTATCTCTCTGCTGCTCCAGCTCCTCAGGATTCTTGTCCAGATCCCATTTCTCAGTGTTCTGAAAGAAGACAACAGAAACATGATGGAAAGTTCACTCCCAAAAGACCATCCCTAACTTCACTGCCAGCTTGCTTTCAGCAGCTCCACGAGGAACTGCTGGAAGGAAAGGAATGATTTGTTATATCCCTTTGGACAGAGCATCTCTCCAGCTGCTTCATCTACTTCTGCTGAGGTTTTTTCACTGACAATCATGAATCCTTTTGAAATAGGCTACAAAAAACCCTGGAGACAGTGAAAACAGATTAAAAAATGGCCTGATCCGAGACCAAGCATGTGTATTCTGATCCTGAATAATGTTGAGAACTTCTCACTGCCACTCGTAAGACAAGGAATTCTGGCTTTTCTGTTCTCTGAGATGAGGTAAACTCCCATTCCTCTAGGTAGAGTCAGCAATCTCCCAGCTGTTGTTCCACAGTGAGTATGGGATCACCCATTTCATCGCTGGGAATCCCACACACCTGGCTGAGGGCACACTCACACTGCTAACTCAGGTATGAGAACCAGGCTGCACTGACACATCCACATGCCTTTAAAACACTGACTGCTTTCCCCATTAGTTGAAATTGAAAGTGTAATTAAATACATTCACATCCATCTGAAATATCAACACCAGAACTTAGAAGCACTCACGAGTTTTAATAAAAGGAAGGGGGCTGTCAGTCGTGACAACGATGTCACAGCTACAACAAACATGCATTTCTCATAACCACTCACAGGTTTTAGAAAGCAGAAGCAGATTCCAAAACCAGCAGTTTCACCTTGTAAAACCTCTGTCATCTGCCCCTCTCGTCTCAGAGATTCTCAGTCCTTCCTGAGCAATAAATCTTCACACATCTCAAACCCTGACTACTTCTATTCTGTCATTACACACTGCAGCTGATGAAAGATAAAACCCTGATGAGAGTCACAAAATGAAGTCTCTCAGCAACACAAAGCTAATATTGGTTCCAAAATGCCATTATTTATTGGTCTGGAACAGCAAGAAAGGACTGACAAGTGAGAACTACATCACAGGTCAGCACAGGTTCTGTTTTATCAAACAGCCCGAAGAGGAAGACAACATATAATTTATTTTATTATGATGCAGTTAGAACTAAGCTTCTCTTTCAGTAATAGTGCTGAAGTACAAACCATTATAATAACCAAGACAAGCTACCATCTAACCTGCTAGCAACAGCACTGTTGGAAGGTACTAGACAGGGTCCAGAAGAAAAGAATTTAAGATTTGCACAATTCCATTTCTAACACAGAAAGGAACTTGAGGGGAAAAAAAAAAATCAAATGAACTGATATGAATCAAGAAGAAAGTGTTATATTGGTTTTAACAACTTGACATAAATGAAGTACCTTGCTGAGCTGGGAAGTAACAACCATCTTCCAAAGCAAAGTGAGAAAACACTCAACCTGGTCTCAGTGCCCAACCAAAACCATCAGCTGATATCAAATAGGTTCTGAAAGGCAAATCATGCCTCCTGAATTAATATAGCACTGATTTAGATGAGGTGAGATGGGAATTAAACCCAGAACCACTTGAAAAAGATCCCATCCAATGATGCAACACAATTTAACACACAGGCAAGCAGCTGCATTCCTTGCCTGTACTGGAACAGCTCGAACATCAAAAAATATATTGTGTGAATGTAGATGAAAGGGAAAGAAAATATCTGTACTCTGACCTATGGAAGGCTTTGAACAGAAATATCAGGTCATGCTCTGTGCTGATTAAGTCCTAATGAACTCAAAAATCAATAAAGGAAGACCTAAACCTACAGTACTGAAGAGAACCATCCCACAGAACTAAGGACCTGCCTCAGGTGGAAGAGATTTAGGACTTCAGGAACAATCCTAACCACCTTCTCTTCTCACCTCCAGCACTAGAGGAAAAACCAGACCCTGGAAGGCCAGAAAGCTCCCTGTTTTAGTGCCAAGTCTGCCTGGAAGCAGAAGAGTTTCCTGCACTTCCAGAGATGGATGCTGTGGTTGGCTGTCCTGAAGTCCCACGAGCCATGCTGTGATCCACTGGGTTTGCCACCAACACAGACTTGCAATGACAGCTCTGAGACAGCTTTTGGTACTTATGGAACACACCCCCTCTGTGTGTGCATCAGCTGGCACTTCAGCCTTAGCAGGACTCTGCAAGCAATGCACCCCCACCCCACGAGCAGCACCCCCCAAAGTTTGTTCTTGGGGCCACTTACCTGCAATGACAAATGGGTCAGCTCTCCAAGATGCTCATCTGAGGAGGTTTCTCCCTTTGCAATTCTTTCCAGACTGTTGTTGATGTCACAGGAGGGAGGTTTGACATCCTGCTCTGGGTGGCCTGGGGATGGCTCCAGAATGACTTGGGAGAGCATCTCTGTCAGCTCTTTTCTCTCTTTTTCACTGCACAGCTCATCCACAGACAATGCTGTATCAAGCCAAGAGTTCCCTGTTTCCCTGGCCTGTCTCCTGCCCAGTTCTTTCTCTTCAAGGTGATCTGTGGAATCTGCAAGAGACTCTTCAAGAACAGCTCCCTTTTGGTTTGGCATTTCTTCAGTCTGGCTGGCAAGGTTGGAAGTCTCATCTTTAATCACTTGTACATCTTCTTTTGCAATGATTTGGGTACCATCTGTTTCTTCCTGAAAGCCAAAACTTTCCAGGTCTCCGTTCCAGATTTCCCATGGTTGTCTTTCTGTTTCCTGGATTTGCTACAGGTAGAAAAAGCACACATGTGCAGAAAGTGATGTCTCCCTGGGCTTTAGAAGGAGACAATAAACCAAAACAAAGTGATTGGAAGACAACAGCTCCAACTTAGGCACCATATGGAAACAACCCACACCACATCCATCATGGAAAACAGTAAGACTGTTTACTTTCCAGAAACTTTAATTTCAGGAAGTGCTAAACATCCTTGAGATTTGTTTTCCTTACACATGCTCATTCTAGGACATCTCTCACACCAAGATAAACAACAGGGGAAAAGCAGCACATTGTTAATCTTCCCATGATGGAACAGTAGGATCAGCTGGCTCCTCTTCCAGCTTCTCATGATGGCTAATCTTCCAGGGATGGGATGCCCCAGCCCTGGGAGTGTCCAAGGCCAGCTTGGACAGGGCTTGGAGCAACCTGGGCTAGTGGAAGGTGTCCCCCATGGCAGGGGCAGTTGGAACAAGATGACCTTTAAATCCTTTCCAACCCAAACCATTCTGGGATTCTATGAATTCATCACTGCAGGAGCAAAGTAATAATTTTCTCCCAGAAAAGCTGTTTAAGGGGAGTAAACTTCATACTTGTCTCCCTTTCTGCACTGTCCTAAATAATTCTTCATTTTCTAGACACATCACATGTTAGCTGAAACAACTTAAAACCCTGAAAAATTCAGGCATCAATCCACAGGGTTAGTGTGCACTGCTAGTGCACAGGAAAAACAAACAGTGAAAGCACAATAAGAACTGCCAGGAGATGGGACAGAAAAGTTCTAAAATCTCAAGAACAGAGAAAACTTAAAAGAGTCACTGCATAAAGAGAAAGAAAGGTTTAGTTTCTGGTGGGAGAAAGTACTGGGGACTAAGCTTTTCCATCACACAGTTCAGTCAAACAGGTCCAACACCAGCAGATGCCCACACTGGAGACAGGCAGAAGAGAGGGGTGAGTCACAACCTGCACGTTGGAGTCTTCCAAGGAAAACATCATCAGTTCTTCCGAAAGGTCGGGAATTAAGTTGGACAGTTCCCGCTGGAAGATGAAAAGTTCCTCACCGCTCTCACAGTCAGACTGAAAACAATAACAAAAAAAGAGAAATTAAACAAGTGACCGTAATATTTGCCTGAATATCTGGTTTGCAGTGAAAACTCCCGTGTTGTCACCCCTTGAAGTGCAGAGCCAGGAAGTTTCTTTGCAGTCACACCTTCACTAGACAGTCCAGTAGCCCAACAGCCACCACCCCAGGCTGTCTCACAGCCACCCAACATTGGAGCAAGCTACAGCTGTAAAAACCATGTAAAACATTGAATTTCCATGGAGGTTGATGACAAATATCCCTCTGAGCTGAGCAGGGAGATGGGTGGGTAAGTTCTCTTCTCTAACTCCTGAGTGATTCTGTGCACGACCTCATTCACCACCAGAGAGGCAAGAGCGGAGCTGCTCACTATTTACAAGGGCCTGGAGTGACAGGATGAGAGGGAATGGCTTCCTACAACCACAAGCAAGGGCTAGGTGGGATATTGGGAAGGAATTCTTCCCTGTGAGGGTGGGGAGACCCTGGCACAGGTTGCCCAGAGAAGATGAGGCTGCCCCAGCCCTGGAAGTGTCCAAGGTTAGGTTGGACAGGGCTTGGAGCAGCCTGGTGGAAGGTTTCCAACCCCCATGGCAGGGGGCTGGAAAGAGATGAGCTTTAAGGTCCCTCCAACCCAAATCATTCTGGGATTCTGGGATTCTAAGGGAAGAGGAGCTCATGACTGGGAAGGCAAGGCCTCACCAGGCCAAGCCCAGTTTCACAGTACCCAGGAGGAACAAGCAGGACAGAGCAGGGGTAGTAACAAGGCTGAGTAAAATATCTACATGATAAGGCAATATTGCAGTGATGAGGCAGGCCAGAGATAAAGCCTGAGAGTTAATTCACAGATGAAAGTCCAGCTCAGCCAGAAACCAGCACTTCTCCAACACAGCTCAGAGAGAGCATGAAGGCCCCGAGCTGAGCTCAAGCAGAGCTGCTGGACATGTGGGTGAGAGCCCCAGCTGAGGATAGGAAGGGCCATGAAGGCTTGGTAGGTCAGCATTTAAACAGCTTTGAAAATCCCTTTTCTAAACATAAGATATGCACTGGAGATGAATGCTTACACATGGGCACCAAGGGCAGATTAAGCACCTCCTCAGCAGTCAGGACACAGCTTTCCTGCTTGTCCCTTCGTTTTGCAAGTGTGCATTTTGGGGAATTCACTGCACAGCGTTCTTTCTGGTATCATTAACTTTCCTTAACACGAAGAAAACTCCAGCAGAACATCTTTCCTCTTAATAAATTGCATATCGGGGTAAGGAAAGCACTTCAGGGCATAAAACACATTTGTCAGTGCCATTTGCAGAGGCAGGAGCAGAGCACATTCAGGTCACAGATCTGGGATGCATAAATGGCTCAGACAAAGGTGCACCACTGGAACTGCAGGTTCAGCAGGACAGGGATTATACAACCAGATCTTCTGAATGCCAAATAGGTTGTCTCAGGTTCCTTCAGCAGGAATTTTCAAACAGAAACAGAGAAACTGGAGGTTGTTTGTAAGTAAAAAGAAATGTTCGGTGTGATTTAGAGTGTCACAAAGGTATTTGGCACCAGAGTGTGGAGCTTTTCCTCCTTCTTAACCTTATTGTACACTTATTGTACAACAAGAAAGCCTAAAAATAATTCCAGGGTTGGGCCTTAATCCAGACTATGCAGACACATATCAAAATGCAGTGGTTGTTTTAAATAACTAAACCAGAGAGTAGGCAGAGGGGAACTGAGATAGAGTGAGGCAAAATAGTTTGTCCACCGTGGCAGTGACAGATCCAGCTGCAGAAATCAAGTCATGGTATGTCTATCAACACTTTATCCACTAGATCACAGTGCTTCTGATCACTGATGATAATAATAAGTGATAAATAGCCCTTGGAGGCATTTCCTTCACTGCCCACAAGACTCCCCTTGTACCATTAATGGTCACAAGAAGACAGAATAAAATATATCCTTTGTGTGTTCAAATTTTTTTTTTCAAGTTTATACATGTTTGAAAAATCAACAAAATATTTTTATTTGGACAAAAGGCCACTAATAATAGAGTCTTGAAACACATTATCCCCTCAGGAAAGTCAGTGCCAGGGCATCTTGGACTAGAGTGGAAGGCACTTTTTTATTTGCACCATATTCAGGAATATCACTTTCCTGGGATCCTCACAGATAGAAAATGATACCAACAGGTCTGCTGTCTGCCAGTACATTGTTGGAATGAATAGCATGATACTGCCAAGCATAAACCATTATCATTTCACTGTAAATCAGCAGGATGCTGCTTTCATACCAAAGTTTTGACTAAACAAACTAAGAAGAAACATGGGTTCATTCTGTAAGATGGCCACTACTCTCCTCTTTCCTGGAAATACTGTGTGGAGAGTCACAGAATTGTTTGGGATGGAAGGGACCTTAAAGCTCACCTTCCACCAGCCCAGGTTGCTCCAAGCCCTGTCCAACCTGGCCTTGGACACTTCCAGGGATCCAGGGGCAGCCACAGCTTCTCTGGGCAACCTGTGCCAGGGCTTCACCACCCTCACAGGGAAAAATTCCTTCCCAATATCGCATCTAACCCTGACCTTTGGCAGTGGGAAGCCATTCTCCTTGTCCTGGCACTCCAGGCCCTTGTGCAAAGTCCCTCTCCAGCTCTCTTGGAGCCCCTTTAGGCCCTGCAAGGGGCTCTCAGGTCTCCCTAGAGCCTTTTTTTCTCCAGGCTGAACAATCCCAACTCCCTCAGCCTCTCCTCAGAGCAGAGCTGCTCCATCCCTCTGATCATCTCGGTGACCTCCTCTGCACTCTCTCCCACAGATCCATGTCCTTCCTCTGCTGGGAACCCTGGGGCTGGAGGCAGCACTGCAGGTGGGCTCTCACCTGAGCAGAGGGGCAGGTTCCAAAGGATACAGCGAGAGGAGATGGCAGTGACTGTCTGACAACTGAGGGTAACCCCGAAGGCTGGGGATTAATGCACAGTGTTACACAGCCAGGACAGGCAGCCCCTTCAGAGCACCACAGCAGCCACTCTGAAATGCCTGCCCAAGGTCACCTGCTCCTGCCCTTGAGAGATTTCTGCGAGGCACTGTGGGAAGAAAGGCAGGTTTCAGTGCTTACTGTGGAGGACTCAGGAGTCCAGAGATGGGAGCTGGTCTTTCACTGCAGCCAGTATGGATCCCCACTGGAATGGCCTGTCACTCCTCATGGGAGCTGCAGGAGGCTCAGCTGGATGTTCTGCATCCTCACTTTGCCCTTCCGAGGCCATTGGAGCAGCTTCCCTTCAAACAAAGGAAAGATGAGCTTAAGGACAGCTCACCAAAGGACAAACAGCAGTGCAAAACAAGAGCACGGCACGTGCAGCAAGGGCAGTGGAATTCTCAACACTCCCAGGGTTTTCACTGTCAGCAGGGAATGATAAAATCTGCATTTTTGGAGCTGTTCCTTCCCACCTGAGTTCAGAGGGTCAAGAGGTTTCTGCCCTGCTCAGCATACACACCCCAGAGGCAGCTGAGCCTCTCATTTACAGAGTACTTTTTGGGGTTTTTAGCCAAACTGCTGTAACTGTGTTCTCTTAAAGCATGTTCCCATGTTCTGCCTGCATGGAGAGGGAAGGAACACAGCAAAGACAGGCTGACACCTCTGCTCTCAGCTGGATTTCACTTGTCTTCCCTATCTCCCTAACATTCCACTGCTCAAATGACAGATCAAATGATCATAGAGTCACAGAATGCCAGCATGGTTTGGGTTGGAAGGGACCTTAAAGCTCATCACATCCCACCCCCTGCCATGGGCAGGGACACCTTCCACTAGCCCAGGTTGCTCCAAGTCTTGTCCAAGCTGGCCTTGGACACTGGTTTATGTTTGCTATTGTTTTCACTGGATTTTTAAACAAAAAAATAGCTGAGAGTCTGCATGTTCTTGGATTTTGACCTCTCAAAGTGCTTCTAAAATGGATTCTTTCCTTGAGGAGTTGAGACAACGCAGCAGGGGATGTAGCTATACTAAGAAGTCAGATAATCAATCCTCACTGAAAACCTTCACATTTTATGCTACAATTGCATGGTTTTCTGGGCAATTAAACATGAGAGTAAATGACTTTTTGGGGGGGCAAGAAAGGTTCAGAGGTTTCATAGAATCATAGAAGACCCAGAGTCAGAAGAAACTCACAAGGGTCATCAAAGGTTGTGAGCTGTCGAGGACTGAAATAACTGTTCAAGTGATGCCACTATTATTTGCATTGACATGGGTAATAAAAATCCTCAAAACATGAGGTTAAACTCAGCTTATGCCCTGGGACGTTTATAACTTGCAATTGTTTCTGAAAATACCTTAACAGTCCATATCCACACAGTGGTTTTGTTGGGATTCGATTTAAGTAAGGAGGAGGAAAATACCCAAGGCTGGAGTACAGTGCTCTGACAGTGAGCAGAGGATGTTAAGGAAAATAGGAGTCCCATGAGGATAAAATAAACTGCCTGGTGTGGTAATCTGTGATTATTTGGGAGGTCAGCATCCCAAAGTTACGGATGTTCCGCTGGATCTGACCTATCAGTCAGTTAACGCCTCATCTTTTGTGCGAGCAAGCAGTGTTTAAAACAAGGACTTGTCAGCAATAACCACAACAGGCACTTTCTGGAGAGCTTGGGCATGGCAGTATTAGGTCTTAGGTTGGGCTTGATGATCTCGGAGGTCTTTTCCAGCCTTAATGACTCTATGATTCTAATTGAAACATAAAATCCTGAGCCTTTCCGTGTCACTAGAAGCGACGTTTGCTGTCACATCCACCTCGACAGCGGGGCAGGGGCCAGGGATGAGGCACCGCAGCCCGGTCACAGCGCGGGGACGGGGATGGAGATGGGTCCTGGGTGAGGGACCCCGGGGGGACCCCCCTCACAGCCCCCCGCCATGGCGGCCGCGCGGCGCACGCGCACCGTCCCCATGGCAACGCGGCCCCCGCGGCCCCGCTCCCTGCCCCGCACTCACAGCACCCACCGCCCCGCTCAGCCCCCCGCCCCGGGGGCCGGGCCGCGGGCACAGCGAACCGCCGGCAAGTCGCGACGAGCGGCACAGCCGAGCGGCAGCACCGACACACCGCGGGGCTGCCACAGCTCCTCCACCGCCACAACCGCCAGCACCAACGCTCCTCGGCCCGGCCCGGCGCCGCGGGGGCTCTTGGGTATTGTAGTCCGCGGCCCTGGCGGGCGGAGCGCTCCCGGCATGCCTTGCGCGCGCGGGGCCCGGTCCGGCGGGGCGCTCACCGGGGCAGGTGAGGGAGCGGAGGGGCCGGGCCGGGCCGGGCGCGGGCCGGGGCGGGGCAGCGGGGAGGGCGCGGCCCCTCCGAGGTGGTCCCCGGGCGCTCTCCGGTCTCGGTGGGGCCTCAGAGGTTCCGACCCGCTCGCGCGGTGCTGAGGCCGCGTTCCCGGCAGGGCCCCGGGGGAGGTGCGCGGGTAACGGGCCTGGGCGCCGGTTGCTGGGGGCGTTCGGTACCGGCCGTGGCGCGGCCGCTTTGGCGGCTCCAGCCGCGCTGGGCCCTCCGCAGGCGCCTCGTGGAGTGACCCCGGCACTGCCCGCGCCCAGCCCTGGCGGGGCCGTGTCCGCCTGCCCTGGCGGGCACAGCCCCTGCCGAGGGATATGTGCTCCCGAACGCCGCGGCTGAAGTGCTTTCCTGCCTCTTATCTCGTTTTTCTGAGATTGTGTTGTGTGCTTTAACGTGCCCGAGGATGCCGGGCTCGGGGTAGGATTACTGAGGTTGGAAGAGATCTCTAAGGTCGTTGAGTCCAAGCTTTAAAAGATGAAGAACTTGCTGTATTTTCAACAGTAGCGCTGACCCCGGGTGTGACGCGTCCAGGAATGCTTTCTGTCACACTGTTGCCGTCTGGAACCTGATGTGGTCCCTGCAGCTCTGATGCGTGTCAGCAGTCAGTCAGCAGACGGTACAGTGCAAAGATGAGATGTTCTGGCTCTTGTTGTTGTGGCTGAGCTGGTAACAACTCTTTGTACCTGTACAGGGATGTAGCAAGGCTTCCTACTCCCTCTAATAGATTGTTGGTGGATTTAGGGGAGATAGAGCTAAGGAGCAGAAGTGGAGTGTGTTCCTGCTCTGGTGTAGTCTCACCTGGAGTCCTGTGAGCAGTTCTGGGTGCTGAAATATCGGAAGGTTCTAAAGCTGTTGGAGAGTGTCCAAAGGAGGGATGTGAGGATGGTGAAGGGTCTGAGGAGCAGCTCAGGGCACTTGGTGTGTTCAGCTGGAGGAGACGGAGGTCAGACCTCATCAGGGTCTGCAGCTCCTCACGAGGAGCAGGGGAGGGGCAGCCCTGACCTCTGCTCTCTGTGACCAGAGACAGCACCCAGGGAGTGGCTGGAGCTGTGTCAGGACAGGCTCAGGTTGGATCTCAGGGAAAGGTTCTTCCCCCAGAGGGTGGTTGGCACTGAGCAGGCTCCCCAGGGCAGTGGGCACAGCCCCAAGGCTGCCAGAGCTCCAGGAGTGTTTGGACAACGCTCTCAGGGACAGGATGGGATTGTTGGGGTGTCTGTGCAGGGCCAGGGGTTGGACTGATGGTCCTTGTGGGTCCCTTCCAACTCATGAGATTCCTTGATTCTCTGTTATCAGCTTGGTGGCTCAGTTGGAAGCTCCAACAACCTCCACCCTGTGTCCTTGAGTGTCTCGTGTGTTTTGTGACAGAAGGACCCCTGTGGGTGTCACTGTGCTTGTGGAAGGGCATGAGAGAGGGAACTGAGCAGAGCCGGTGCAGCTGAAGTGGTGAGGGGTGATTGCTGAGCAGAGTTGGATTTGTGCTGTGCTGGGGAGTGGTTGCCTCAGTTGCTTCTCAGATCACCTTTCATTTATTTTAGTTTGGCTCTTCCATCACTTTCCATCTACTGTCTCATGTTCCTTTGGCTTATCCTCCAAAAAGGTGCATTAAGTACTAAGTTTTTATTGGTTAGGGGTTTTTTTTCTGCCTTCTGGTTTGCTGAAACAGCACCCTCTGAATCTAGGGCAATGTGGGGTTTGCTGCCTGCTCTGAGCCTCAGTTCTGTAGAGTTCTGATCCTGATAAAAACCTGGGTGTTGACAGAGTGAATTTAATAATAACAACAGCAGGCCTCACAGGTGTCATGACTCACTCCAGCTGGTAAATAAGTTCAAGGCTGCTGCTCTTCCCTTCCCCATCTCAATGGGATGGGGAGGAGAATCAGAAAAGAAAGTAAAAAAATCTCAAAAATAAAATATAATGATAATAGTGATTATAATGAAAATCCAGAAGGAACAAGTGATGAACAACCCACCAGATGGCTGATGCCCATCCCATATCCAAGCAATATTGACCCCTCCCAGCCAACCTCCCCAGTTCATATACTGGGAATGATGTCCTGTGGTATGGAATAGCCCTCAGGCCAGTTCAGATCAGCTCTCCTGGCCTCTTGGGAACCTTGCTGGCAGAGCATGGGAAGTTGGAAAGGCTTTGATTTAGGGTAAGCACTGCTCAGCAACAATGAAAACATCAGTGTGGGACCAGCATTATTCTCATCCTGAATCTACAACACAGCCCTGTATCAGCTGCTGGGAAGAAAATGAACTCTGTTCCAGCTGAACTAGGATAACAGGGTTGAGGAAGGCCTCTAACAAACATTGACTTGGTTATTCTGCCCCAAAGCAAAAGAACAGCCTGTAAATGTTCAGGAGGTCTTTGTCAAGCTTATTCTTAGTAACTGAATCTCCCTCAGTACTCTTGAGTTTACTGTTACAAAGATTTTTGTGGGTTTTAACTGAAATCTTCCATGCTGTGACTTGAGTCCTTGTGTGGCTGCCCCAGCCCTGGAAGTGTCCAAGGCCAGGTTGGACGGGGCTTGGAGCAACCTGGGCTGGTGGAAGGTGTCCCTGCCCATGGCAGAGGGTGGAATGAGATGAGCTTTAATGTCCTTTCCAGCTCAAACCATTTGATGATCCCATGGTATTCACCCTGGCCACAAAGAATGGATTATTTCTGTCCTCTCTGCAGCAGCCAGTTGTGTCACATGTCTCCTCCAGGCATCTCCTCTTTGGACCAGACAACCCTGATTTCATTTCATTTCAGGTCTTTTCATGTCAGCCCTGAGGGCCCTGATCAGTTTTGTTGTTGTGTAGATTGTGCCCCGCTGTCCTCAGGTGTTTGCAGAGCTGACATCATGCTCCAGTTCAGTCTGAGGTGAAATCTCAGAGTTCTAAAAAAGCAAAGGTGGAGGCAGGACACAGTGCAGGTGGTGGGAGTGAGGCTGAGTGCCTTGAATATTCTGAAGTGCAGCATAACGTGTCTGTCCTGTCAGGATTGCCCTGTGGACTGTGATCAGCTCCCCAGGCTTGTGGTGGTAACTTGTACCTGAGTGGGGCTGATTCTGACAAACACCAAACACCTGTGTGGTTTATAATTAATGTATCCAATTAATAAGCAGGGCTGCAGAGACAATGAGCTTCACTTGCATCTGAATGTGCTTCTACAAACTGCCCTGGATTTTCCCTCCTTTCACATGCCTTTTTGCCTTCCAGGAGCAGCTTTAATCTGTTGTAGTAAGAAACATTTCTATCTTCCTCCTTACCATCCACTTAAATCCACTCCTGTCTCCTTGTATTTTGATTTTGAGGTGTTCAGGCCTTTCATTTGTGCTCTGCCCTGCATATTCTTGCCTGAGAGCTCTGGGTTGCCCATGCAATACAAACAGCTGCTGTTAAGTAAAATAAGTGCTTTTGCAGGTATCTTAAGGAAGGAAACAGTTGTCACCAGCTGATTAAGTAGAATAGATGGTGCTTTTGTAGTCTTAACAAGCCAAAGGAGAAGGAGGGGAAGAAAAGGAAGGTGTGAGAGAAAGGATCCAGGTGGGGAGTGAAGAGGTAGGAATTAAAGGAGCTGGTGTTTCCAAGACAAAGACTCACAGCTGATCAGAAAATATAAGTAAGGTTTTGAAATGTTGCCACTGAGGGAATCTAAAGAGCAGCTGCCCCTGCAAAGCCTGTTTCTGCTCTCTTTTATTCCTCACCAATGCCAGATTTGGCATTTGCCTGAGCCCAGAATGAATCAATCTGAGGAATTAAATTGTCAAGAAATTAGCAGGAAGAGGAAAGACCTCTTTATATTGGCTTAGCTGCCCAGCAGAATATGTAGTGGGACCAAGCAAATGCTTGGTCAGCAGAAATGCTGCATGGTGGGCAATGACACTACAGGGAGGGGAAAGCACTTCCCATGGGATTGACTGGAACAAGCTGCCCAGAGAGGTTGTGGAATCTCCTTCCCTGCAAATATTCCAAACCCACCTGGACACAGCCCTGGGCAATGTGCTCAGGGGGACCCTGCTTGAGCAGGGAGGTTGGGTGAGATGATTTCCAGTGGTCCCTTCCAACCTGAACCGTTCCAGGATTCCGTGCCTGGAGCTGCAGCTGAGGGCCTCAGCTGATGGATGCAGCTGTGCTGAGCAGCTCTTCAGGAGTGCCAAACAAGAGCACTCCTGTGAGTGGTTATAGTGATTAATCTGTGATTGCTCCCTAAGGCTGGGAATAAACCTTGCAGGTAGTGCTGGAACTGGAGGCACCGTGTAATTAAGTTGTGTCTGCAGAACGCTGGGCATGCTCCCACAATGAATGGGCAGCTGCTGCTGCTCCAAGTGTTTCAGCAATTTCCAGGATTCACACAGATAGGGCTGGGCTGTGCCTGAAGAGCTGAAACAATAAGTGGTAGAAACATTCTCCTTACAACCTGATGATAATGAAGTGTGAACCCTGTTTAGGTGACATGAACCACTTTCAGGAGCAGTAGGCAGTTGTCATTATTAGTGACTGTGTCTTAATTTAAGCAGAGCCATCCTGTAATATAAGACACTTGGAAAAAAACCAGGAATGTCTGACATGTACATTCTTAATTCTCTCTCTGCATTATAAAACATGCAGAGCAAGAATTACATCCTTTTGTATAACACTAAGCATCTTAAATAGGTGTTTAGTCTTCTCCTGATGAGCTGCCTTAGGCATGTTCGGATTAGGAGGGAAGGAAATAAAGCCAGTGCTTCCGAAATCTTAATACAGGATTTGAAAGATGTGCAGTTTAGCATTACTGCCTTTTATTTTTCCAGTGTATTCGAATCCCCGAGTCCCCTGCAGCAAGAGAGAACTTCCAGCAAAATCTTCTCAGCAGCTGTTACTGCCTCGGGCTGAGGAGTGGATCAGAGCAGAGGTAGGATTTGAAACAGCACAGCTCTGAGCTGACTTCACCTTCCGAGCCTGGGGCACCTTGGAGCTGCAGCTCCAGTGGGTGATGCCTTGTTATGGGGGTCAGGAGCTCAATGTTGTGCTTTGCTTTGGTTCCTGAGGGCGGGATGTCGGAGCTGAGTGACGAAGCCAGCGAGTCGGAGCTGCTGAGCCGCAGCCTGTCCATGTGGCACGGGGCCGGGATGATCTGCCGGGAAGAGCTGGATGTCCCTCTGGACTTGCACACGGCCTCGTCCGTGGGGCAGCATGAAGTGGTGCAGGAGTGCATTCAGCGGTGAGAGGGGCTGGGGTGGGCACAGCTCTGGGGTTACCTGTGCCAGGTGTGCTTCTCACCGGTGCTGCACCAGTCAGTGCACCAGGGACATGTCCCTGCAGCTGCCAAAGGCTTCTGGGGCACAAAGTTTCAGGGGCAAGTCTGCTGATAAAAATCATTTCCTTAGTGATTTAGCAGAAGGTGTCCCTGCCCGTGGCAGAGGGTGGAACAAGATGGTCTTTAAGGTCCCTTCCAACCCAAACCGCTCCATGATTCTGTGGTTTGGAGCAAGTTGTGCTAGAGCTGGAAGGAATTCCATGCAGGCTTCAGTGCTAGAATTTCTTTCAGTGCTTTGATGGTAGCAAGAGAAGCTGACTGTGACCTACAGCTCAACCACAGTAGTTCATCTGACTTCTTTCCTTTTGTTATTTAGTGGAGACCTGGATTTAAACCAGAGGAACTGTGGGGGCTGGACTCCACTGATGTATGCCTCCTACATTGGCCACGACAACATCGTGCACCTGCTGCTGGAAGCAGGAGTGAACGTGAACATCCCAACCCCAGAAGGCCAGACCCCACTCATGCTGGCCTCCAGCTGTGGGAACGAGAGTGTGGCTTACTTCCTTCTACAGGTGTGTATCCCATAACCAACAGGTGGAGCCACAGCACGTGGTTTAAATGTTGTCTTGTGAGTTCAACTTCGTGCAGGGATTTAAACTCTTGGTATCCCAGCGCAGAGGGGCAGTAAAAGCCCGAGCAGAGGGGGTGCAGTAAAGGACGTTGTCTCTTCTCTTGAAGCAAGGTGCAGAGCTGGAGATGAAGGACATTCATGGCTGGACTGCCTTGTTCCACTGCACCAGCGCTGGGCACCAGCAGATGGTCAAGTTCTTACTGGAGAATGGAGCAAATGCCAACTGCAAGTAAGGAGGAATCTGTCATTTTATTGTCATTTCTCGTTCAGATGTGAAAGCAACAGTTGGCACATAAACATACTCCAACACAGACACTTGCTTTTGTCTTCCCCTGTACCTTAGGACGTGTGGCACAGCTGGTACAAGGACAAACTGTACACTGAATGGTGGTCTGCCCATGTTGTCACTGTTTATTACTAAGATCAAGAGAAATTATATTTACTGCTTGTTTAATTATGAGCTGAACTCTGAAAGCAGAAGGTGCAATGCCTTCTGAACACAAGTGCACTTTGCAAGTCTCCCTGTTGAATTTTCTGTATACTCAGTGCAGTTTGATTTTTGAAATGTGCTGTGCATTGCCGTGCCTTGGGAACTGCTGTACGTTTATGCACATGGAATTGCTTGAGGTCAACAAGACATTCTTGCTTTATTAGCTCCTGCAAAACTGATTTTGCCTTTGGAAGGCAGATCTGCAGCTGGAAGAGTCATCTGTTGCTGTGCAGCCAGTCAAGTAACACTGAATCTCCGTGGGGAGTTTTTCTGGGACAGAACGGAGTGCAGTAGAACAGCTAGTGTTTGATAGAGTTTATCTATCAAATAAAAAAAGGTGGAGGGATAGAGATGTTGTGTTGGGGTATGGCAATAACTGCAGCAGAGTTCAGCTGTGATTATCCTGGTCCATGTGTTTGTTCTCTCTGCAGGGAGCCAGTGTATGGATACACACCTCTGATGGAAGCAGCTGCTTCTGGCCATGAGATAATTGTTCAGTACCTTCTCAATCACGTGAGTGTCGTGACAGTTCTCTGTAAGGCTGAAAGTCTCTGCCTCCAGCCCTCAGAGGAAGAACCACGAGTTTGACACCAGCCTTTTTTTGCAGTGTTATGTTTGGTCCTTGGTGACAGTCACATCTGAAGTCTCAGACTTCCAGGATTGCTTTCTGTTTTCTGCAGACTAGTACTGTGATTACCCTAACCCTGGCCTTGCAGGAACAGGATTTAACTGATTGTCCAGATTTAACTGAATAATGACTGAATTAGGAAACAGCTAAAGCTGTAATTTTTCTAGTGTGTGTACAGGCTTGCATGTTCAGGCTAGTGGGCATCTTCTGCCTCCAAAAGCTTTATTAGCATGCATGCCTCTTCGACAATTTGGTTTTAACATCCCATTTAAGTTGTCCACCAGAAGGAGGCAGCAATACAAAACATTTCTCAGATAAACAAGTTTCCCATGCACAAAATCCATATATCTGGGCTATTTGGCATTCAGGGACTGGGGACACTGTGGATAACTAGAAAGGCATCAATGTATTAGTGGAGCTTAAACTGTCTGTCAAAGGTGAGCCTGAATTTCTGATGGAGGAACCAAGACAATCCTGGGGGGTTTTTTTATATAGTACACTCTGCTGTGTGCATTTAAACAGGTATTTTTTCTCCAGGGAGTGAAGGCAGATGTCAGAGATAACACTGGAGCCACAGCACGGACACTGGCCATGAAGTATGGACATCCAAAGATTGTGGGGCTGATAGATTTGCATGCAGCCCCAGTGCCCAAGGTCTTCTGCAGGGGTCCAGGTAACAGATGTTTTACCTTGGTCATGTTAAGATGGAACCCGAAGTGAGGTGTTTGATGTTTCAACAGCATATTACTGTGTGTATGGGGTAGTGCTAGTTGCTCTGTGTTGGAAATTCCAGCATTTCTGAGGATGGAAGAGTCATGAATCCATCAATTTTTGTCTGCTATCCCTTTTCTGACCTAGTTTAGTTGTTTCACCCTCCCTCTTTAACCTTTCCCTTTTTCTTTCCATTGCATTTTTAGGACTGGTAGCAAATAAAGCAGGTAAATTACTTACTGTGCTGCTAACAACATGTGTTTGAACTACAGGAAAATACGAAGAGCTGAGTTCCTCAGATGAATCATGTTCTACTCCCCAGAGACAGAGACCTGCTCGTAGGATGAAGGGTCCCAGCATCCACGACGGGCCCCAGGCTTTGGCAAAGATCACAGCTGTTGGGATGGGGTGCAAGAAGCTGTCTTGCTATGGTGAGAGATGTTAGGAGCCCGACTGAGAGTCCTCTGAGGTTTTTCTGGGCCAGCAATTGTTTTTCTCTTCATTTGGGGTTCATGTGTGTACAGAACAGAGGTGGTGAACACCATCATACAAAGCTGTCCAATCTCTGGTTTAGAAAGAAACCCCCTTGAATTCTTTTGTCAAGGCTGGATATTAATGAGTTCCTTCTCTCAAAAACAGATATGTATTATCCCACAGGCACTGTCTGTGTCAAATGATACTGTGAGCTTCTTAAATGACAGTGGGATGCTCCTGGTGTTTTAGCACACTTGCAAAGGGGTTGGTTTTGCAGGGTGGGCTGGGCTGGGGATGGGACACAGTTGGCACCTTGCTCCCTTAAGCAGATGCTTTTGCCCTTTGATAAAATTTGGGTGTGAAGAGGAGAGGAAATGCTGAAAGCTGCTATGAGGCTGTTTCCTCTGACTTCTTTTCAGTGCAACTATGGAAGTTGGGGTTGTGTGAGGGAGCTGCATTTCTCAGGTTTTCCCTGTGCCTTTCAGAATGAAACCTGCCAGCTGAGAAAAGAATCTCTTGTTTTGAAATCCCTGAGTGGTTGTATTTTCTGCTGGAGCCTCCCTGCTAACCTGTATCCTAATCTTAGTGTGCCCTCCCTCCCTCTTGCACACAGAGCAGGTCCCCCCTCAGGGCTACCTCACCTTCAGTGACGATGGCGGCTGTGAAGGAGGGGACATCCGGAACCGGGACGTCACCTCTCCCATCAACGAGCAGGATGTGGAGAGCAGCAGCAGCCGGGGTAGGTCCCTGTCGAAGGAAATGGTCCAAGCTTGCAGTGCACACCTGGATGTGAGTCCAGCCCTTGGTTTGCACGTTCCTTTGCCACTAAGATGTTGGAGTTGGAGCATCTCTCCTGAGGGAAGGCTGAGAAAGCTGGGATGGTTTGGCTACAGCAGACAAAGCTCAGTGTGGGGATCTCATCAATGTGTACAAATGATCTGAAGGAGGGTGTGAAGGAAATGGAGCAAAGCTGGGTCCATTGGTGTCTGTGGTACTAAAAAGACTTGGGAAAGATTAACATCTGGGATCAGATGAGATATTTCTGTCTCAGGGTTGTCTCGTGTGATGAGTGATGCATATGAAGCCTTGCTCTGGGTTTCTCCTTCCTTTACACCTCCAGGAGGTTCTGCTGGCAACTCTGTAGCAAAAACAGAATGTAGGAAGTTAAAGCTGACCTTAAACATTTTTTTCCTATTCCTTTACAGAGGATAATGTTTTCTCCAACAACAACTTGGGAACCATCAGGAGCAGCAGCAGCAGCAGTGAATGCCTGACCAGAGCCCTGGGAGTCAGCAGTGAAGGCTCCTTGGAAAGCAATGAGGTAGTGCCTTCAATTATCCTTTCTCTGCCTTCAGCTTGGCAGTGCTGTCACCCTTACACAACCTGCTGTGACTCTACTTCCATGGGAGGTGAGGAAAGGTGCTAATACAGGGACAAGAAAACCAAGGAAGGGGAAGAGGTTGGAGGTTATTCCATGGTTTAAACTCACAGCTCACGTGGTTCAAGGCAGCTCTGGAGCTGATGTTTAGAAGTGCTCTTAGGACTTGAAGGAGCCTGTACTAGTGATCCTGACATCTTTGCACATTCATCCTTGGGCTTTTGTGGGTGTTTTCTTTCTCTTCCAGGACTCTGACCATGCAAACAGTCCCCCAAGTCGGAAACAAGCCAAGAGCTTTAAGGTCAAGAACCGCTATAGCAACAGTGACAGCCAGTGGAGCCACTGCTCAGGGAAGGCTGGGGGCTCTGGTCAGCACGTGGTCCTTCCTGAGCCCCCTGCCTACACAGGGCCCCAGGTAACTGCACACAGTCAGTCACACAGCCTCTGTCACTCTGACAGCTGTGGGAGGCTTTTCCAACAGTGCTTAAGCTGCTCTCTTGGATAAAAGGGAAGTTGTCACCAAAGCACCTTTGATTCCAAACCTCTGCCCCAAACTTCAGTGCTTGTGAAACAGCAATTTTTTGTACAGATAATTGTTTACTTAGGTGTTGCTTTTGCTTGGAGGGGTTTTCTAGACCTTGCAGGCCTGTGGGTGTGCTACCAAACCTAGCAGTGGTGTGGGCTGGGGTAGGTGTTGGTGTGTCATTCTTCTCTAGCAAGAAGAGGCCATGGCTGCAGCAGAGAGTCCAATCCTGCCTGGTTGTGTGACTCTGGAAAAGGGCAGGGAATCAGGGGAAGTTGTGGTTGCTGCTGCAGCCCAGGAAGGTGTTCCAGCAACATGAGGAAGCAGATATTTATGGTTAAGAGAAATGGTAATACTTTTTGTTTGTGAGGGTATAAATAAGTTTGTTTTGGATGGGCTGCAGGACCTGGCAACATTCCTTGAGCAGATTGGGTGCCTGAAGTATCTGCAAGTGTTTGAGGAGCAAGACGTTGACCTGCGGATCTTCCTGACCCTCACAGAGAGCGATCTGAAGGAAATAGGCATCACGTGAGTGTCTGTCACGGTGTTCTCATCTCACCCCTTACAAACCTGGTCAGGAAAGTTCAGCTAGTGAGTGCTGCTCTTCTGGCTGCCTCCACACCACTTTGATACCTCCCAGTTCTTGGCTGTAGCACACTGCTGCTATTCGCAGAATATGCCAAGTTGGAAGGGGCCCCTCAAGCATCGTTCAGTCCAACCCTTATCCCAGCACAGGACCATCCCCAGGAGTCACACACGTGCCTGAGAGTATCATCCAAACACTTGTTGAACTCAGCCTTGGTGCTGTGACCACTGCTCTGGGGAGCTGGTTCCAGTGACCAACCACTGTCTGGATGAAGAACCTCATTCTAATATCCAACCTAAACCTCCCCTGACACAACTCCAGGCCATTCCCTCAAGTCCTGTCCCTGGTCCCCACAGAGAAGAGATCAGTGCCTCCCCCTCCTCTTCCCCTCACGAGGAAGTTGTAACTGCAGTGAGGTCTCCCTTTTGGCCTAGAGACAGATGGTGCAGGGCCTGATGCCTGCGTGTTTCCCCTCTCCCGCAGGCTGTTTGGGCCCAAGAGGAAGATGACGTCAGCCATCGCGCGCTGGCACAGCAGCGCCCGGCCGCCCAGCGACGCGCTGGAGCTGGCCTACGCCGACCGGCTGGAGGCCGAGATGCAGGAGCTGGCCATTCAGCTGCACAAGGTGAGCCTGCTGGGAGCTGCTCAGGGCCTCACACGCTGCAAACACACGGTGGTGTGTTTTTGTGTTGTACCTCTCATGTCCTTTCCCTTACCCCAGGCCATGGCTTTTGGTGGACACGCTTGCTGTGGGGTGGGTCGGATAACAGCACAGGTACAGCTTATCAGCTCATGGAATGTGCTGAGTTGGAAGGGACCCATCAGGATCATCGAGTCCAACTCCTGCTCCTGCACAGGACACCAACAATCCCACCCTGTCCCTGAGAGCATTGTCCAAATGCTTCTTGAGCTCTGGCAGCCTTGGGGCTGTGACCACTGCCCTGGAGAGCCTGTTCAGTGCCCAACCACCCTCTGGGGGCAAGAATCTTTTTCTAATATCCAACCAAAACTTCACCTGACATAACTTCAGGCTTTTTCCTCTGGTTCTTATCCTCTGTGCTCCCTGCTTGTGAAGCCTTTGTGTCTGTTTCCCACCCAGCTGGGAACTATAGGAGCCAGGGGCAGGAAATTAATCCCTACTCTTTTCGAGCAATGTCATTTTTATGGTGAAGTTGTGCAGCCATCAGTGAACAGACTTGTGTTGGTTTGGGAAATTTGCCCTAATGAATATATTTGTAAATGGAGAGGAAGGCAGAATTGTAATTTTGGGGCTGGGCTTGGTATGGAGAGAACCTGTACTCTGTACAAGCCTTATCCAGCTTCCTTTCCCACTGGAAAGGAACCATCTGGTTGTCTAAGCCATTCAAATGACTTCAGAGCCATGCCAGAGTAGCAGGAATGAGTGATGTGCAGTAATCCCAGCCTAACCCCCTGTTCTGTTCTGCTCTGCTGCAGAGGTGTGAGGAGGTGGAGGTGATGAAGGGCCAGGTGTGCCAGGAGCAGAAGCTGCGTGCAGTGGCTGAGAGCTGCTTGATGGAACGGGATGAGACCTGGAATGCCATCCAGTGCCAGCTCAGAGAGGCTCAGGCCATCACCAAGGATGCTGGAGTCCTGCTGGATCAGATCAAGTAAGTGATTCCCAGGAAATGACACTGAGGCTACCAGGAAATGGGATTTGGGGTCGTATTGGCAGTCTTACAGGTGATGTTTAGGGTAAGGCAGGAGAGCTCACCTGGAATGAAACCTGAACCCATTTTGGGTTCAGGTTCCTGCCTGACTTTCCCTAGTGGAAAGCCACAGCCATGGGAGCAGATGTGAAACCCTAGTCAGATGTTTGAGCTGTAAGTGGCCTGACTTTTTGGAAGGGGCCCCTCAAGGTGATGGGTGCTCCTGTTTCAACTAGAAGGCACCAAAAGGCTGAGGGGCATTGTGCTTACGCAGGGTATACCTTGGTGATCAGATGAATGCAGAAAGGAGTTAACTTCCAAACCCTCTCAGAGGACTCACAGTGTCCTGCCCTGTGAAGAACACTTTCCTTGCAAGTCTGACACCCAGCAGAAAATCCTGCCCTGTCGATTCACCCCCACCTCCTGACACACCTTTTTATTGCCTTTGTGGTGCTTTTCTCTCAGCCCCAGTTGGACTCCTGTCACAGGCCCTGTTCACTGGTAGAATAGGCACATCCTTGAAAGTGGCATTAATCCTGCTGCTTATGAACTCTAGCCCAGCAGGGTGTGCTCACTGAGCTGGGGTTGGATCCAGCAGGACAGCAGAGCAATATTCCCACCTGCAAGAGGCAGAGCTTGGCTTTTTCCCTGACTGAGGAGCTGAGGCTGCCTGGTAGAAGGGCCTTGCCACGCTCTGAGGATACACCGCTTGAACTGATGGGATGGTGATGACAGCCAGAGAACTTCTGTGCCTTTCTGATGCCTGTCCTGAGGTCACTTCCTTTGCCCACTAAAAACCTTGGATCAGTCTTGATTCTCACACCAACCAGGCACAGCCCTTGGCTTAGGCTTCCTCCTGCTCACCCCAGTCGCCCCTCAGCTCCTCTGTGAGTGAGGCAGAGATTGCTGTGGGTGGAGATGGGGCACAGCGATGAGCACCCTGGCCGGGGCACATCCTCCTCTTCCCGGGAAGGAGCAGTTTGTAACCCAGGGCTTTAGAGGCTGTCCCTGGGCACCCCACCCAGGTACTCCCAGGCTGTGGGAGCACACAGACCGTGGTTCCCAGGAGAGTCCCTGTGCCCTGCTGATGGGCTGTGTCCTGTTTGGCAGGAGCTGTCAGGCAGAGCTGTCCTCCCGGCTCGTTCCGGAGCGCGTGGGCAGCGCCGCGCTGGACACCGGGGAGAGTCGGCGGCCCGGCGAGCGCCCAGGTGAGGAACACCTCCAGCTGCAGACAGGGGGGCAAGGAGGGGGCAACAGGAGGCCCCAGAGCCAGCCAGCCCCACGCTTGTCTTGATGAAAGGGTGAAGTCAGTGAGCTGGAAATGGATGAGCAGCCAAACCCTCGCACTGAATGTGGAACGTGCTCAGGGGAAGCTGCAGTTCAACTCCCAACACCCCGAGTGCTTTAGCACTCGGGGTGTTGGGAGTTGAACTGCAGCTTTTGGTTCTCAGCAGGTGGGAAGTTGAGGGGTCTGGCAGGTGCTTGTGGATAGAAATGCAGAGCTGTAAGACAGGTGTTCAGTGACAGCCCTGCTTCGTGGGCCTCTGGCTGCACCTCAGGTGTGTCACTGCACTGTGCACTGCAGCAGGGGCTGAATCACAAGCTGTGGTTGGTTCCCTGTCCCAGTTTGGGGGATCGTCCCATTCAGTTTGTGGGGCAAACACCTGTCCACCTCTGGCTAGGCCTGGCCAGCAGCTCCTTATTGCAAGGAGTTAGCAAATCATCCCTGACAAATTGTCAAGGCCAGGTTGGATGGGGTTGGAGCAACCTGGTCTATTGGAAGATGTCCCTGCTCATGGCAGGGGGTGGAGTCTTTAAGATCCCTTCCAGTCCAAACCAGTCTGTGACTCTGTGATCCTGCTTCTTTCTGCTCTTTGCTTCCTGTTTTAAAAGTGAGACAGAGATCCTGCTGAATTCTACCCACTACACTTAATCTTTGAGATTTTTAAATATGACCCAGACAGTATAAAAACATAAATTCCCAAGTGGTAGAATTGTCAGAAAACCCCCTCAGTTTGGCACGGGCAGTACCAGCACTCTTCCTGTGTAATTCAGAATTCCAAACTGGAGCCACTTTGGGTGTGGATGCTTCCCAGCAACACCTACCCCTTGTCTCTGCTCTGTCACAGAGAGCATGCAGATGGATTAACTGTGTGGTTTCTGTGCTGCAGTGCTGGAAGGGTGGCCACCTTCCTTGAAGTCCCTGAGCTTGCCTGAGCTGTCAGCTGTGCTGGAGGAATGTGTGGAAGAGATGGGTAAGGAGGGAAGGACCCTGGGCATGTGAAGGGACTGTTGTGCTGAGGGAAGGCTTGGCTGGATGGGTTTCTGATGGCTTGGAATGGTAATTGAGAGGGACCCAGCAATCCCCCTCATTCAGGGAAGTCTCCAGGCTCTTAAGTTGGTGCAGGCATTTTCTCCCTGCAGATCTTGGGCTCTGCCTCATCCTCTGCTGAGAGGCCCAGGCTCTCAGAGATGACCCCTGCATCTCCTGCCCAGTGGTCAGAGCTGCTTGGGAAGTGGTTCCCAAAGCCTGTGTCTTGTCCTCCTGATGACAGGAACTTGTCCCAGCCACAGACAGAGAGACACCCTGTTTTTGGGATGCTGGAAGCTGCAGGGGAGCAGGCAGCAGGAAGACAGCACAGCAGTTGGCTGAGTGCAGCCTGTCATTCCCTGTTCCTAACGCTGATTTTTCCCTCTGGTTCGTCCTCAGGAAAAGCTCTGCAGACTGTGACTCAAAACCTCCAAAGGCTCCAAGCCCCGGGGCAGAGCGAGCCGAGCTGGCTAGAGCCGTAACAAAGCAGGAGGGTGAGTGGGAATTACTGCCCTCCATCCCCAGGGACAGGCTGTGACACTGAGGGACATCTCCCTCACTGCACATCCCCGGTGCTCGCTCACAGCACACCACCAGGGCTGGGCTCTAAGTAATCCTCACATGCCCTCTGGTTGGTTTTCCCGTGGGAAAACCCTTATTCCCCTCGTCCCTGTGTCCCACGGAGGGGTGACTGTCGTGTTTTTGCGGGTGGCTGCAGGGATACTGACGTCGGGTGACTGCTCCACCCGGAAGCTGAAGGAGCGCGAGCGCCGTGCCGGCAGCGCCGCCGCTCTGCGAGTGCCACCGCCCCCCACGGGGCCTGGGAGGAGGGCTCTGCCACCAGAGAACGCACACGGGAGGACAGGGGACAGCAGAAGAGGACACGACCAGCAGCACTCTGGGCCTGACTGCTGTCTGGGCTCCCAGGATCCCTGTTCGCTCCGGAGGGGTTGGGTTAGGAGGAGAAGCTCCGAGCTCAGAAATTTTATCTGCCTTAAGAGTCCTGCAGCCCTTCTGTTGTTCAGGTCGGTGTGGTGTTAGAAAGCTGGCAGTTACACACAGCAATCAATTAATTATCCTTTTTTACATCCCAGCCTCCCCACCGCCTCTGAAATCTGCCCTCGGCTCCTCCTGCGCCACGTGGATTGGCACAGAGGATGTATCTGAGGCCATGAGGAAGACAGGTTGTTGTGGAGGGGCGAAGTGAGGGAAGGTTGTAAGGTTTGGCTCTTCGAGCTGCAGTGAAGCTCTGTTCCTAGCTGGAATGTCTGCTCTACTGCCATCCCACATCTGGGCTTCAAAACCTCTTCCTTCAGCCAGCCCACCCTGGTTCTCTTCAGATTCTTGCCCTCCTCAGGGGTTGTTTGTGATCAGGTGTTGTAGTTTAGGAATGGAATTCTCCAATTTACTGCTCCCCCTGAAACACTCCCAACCACTTCCCTCCTGTGGTGGGATGGAGAGGAGAATTGGAGGCACAAAGGGTAAAGATCAAGAGTTTAGGTAAGAACAATTTACTGGGAACAGCTGTGAGATAAGAAAACAAACAGTAACAGCAACAATATCAACAACAGAGGCTACAAGAGAGGCAAACAATTGTTACCCCCCTGACTAAAAGGCCCCCCTTTCCCCCAGCCCCTCTGTATGGCAGGAGGTAGTACAGAATAGATTCCTGGTCCTGGCTATGGCCCTCCTGGCTACTCTAAAAATGAACCCTGCCCTGGTTATTCCATCCCCAAAAGCTTAGTTTTGTGGTAAATGCTTTGTAGCAGAGACTGTTGTTTGTCCATGCCAAGATCCCAGCGCTGGCAGTGGCTGCAAGGCAGATGTTCCCCTGGAAGTAAAGCAGAGAGAAGGAAGAGCTCAGGACTGCTGAGCTTCCCATGCCTCTGGCAAGCAGCAGAATGCCAGGGCAGCAGGGCAGGAGCTGAGGGACAGCTCTGTCCCCCAGGGGAGATGGGCACAAGAAACCACATCCCAGCTGCAGCTGTGGTGCAAAGCTTTGGTCCTCACCACTGCCTGCCTTTCAGTGAAATAGTTCTACCAGGGCATTCCAGGGTGGGCATTTTCAAAGGACAGGCAGTGCAGGAACAGGCCCTGCCTCTGGGAGCTGAGAGAGTGGCCACAGGGGCTCTGGTGAAGGGACCTTGGTGTAAAATGGTTTCCAGCAACTCTGTGTTCCCATTTATTACTGAGTCTTGGGGGGCAGAGAGGGGGAAACAACAATCAAAACCTGAGGTCTGTGAGTGATGGCCTTGATGAGTTAAGAAAAGTCTCTTGGGCAAGAGGATGAGCTGTTTGTTTGTTCCTCTGATGTTTGGACCTTGGTCCAAAAATAATGCCAAAATACAAAAATCCGTTCTGGCTCCATCCCTAGAGCTGGTCACCCCTTCTGAGGAGTGACCTCAGCTGCTTCAGGAGTCCCTTTAGGCAGGGTTGAGAGCTGGTCTGCCTATGTCACTGGGACATCTGCTCTGACTGGGGGCTCTGTGCCTCCTGGGACAGCCTTGGGGCACCCACTGTCCCAAAGCAGGCAGGTATGGCCCTGTCTGCTGTGCCCCTGCCCCCTGGCAGCTCCTGTGTGCTGGGGATGCTGCTCTCTGCTCGTGATTGACTCAAACTCACCACCACACACTGGTTTGTCGTTTTTAGCAAATGCCACAGTGCACGTGGCACCAGGTGCCAGCTGCAGGACAAGGCTGCAGGAGCTTCACCCTGAAGAATTTTGATGAGGTGGAGCTAATTCTCCTAAGGCAGCATCCCTGGAAATTCCTCAGGATTTCTGGAGGTTGTGCTGGGAAGAGTATTCTGTGCTTTGTCTCTCATTCCCTGGCAGTGGAGGAATGGTGGGCAGTGCCAGGGCCTCCCTAGCCCTGGCAGTGCCTCCAGCTGTGCCCTACAGGTTTATCAGTGCTGTGTCCCATGAATTTAATGCAAAACCACCTCAAAAAAACCTCAGGGAAAGGGCCTGGGAGCCCCTGGGGAGCAAGGGAAGCTCTGGCTCAGCGGTGCCTTCAGAACTGGGTGGGCTTTGCAGGGCACGGCTGGATGGAGACTGCACAGATTTAGGTCTGGCTTTGCTCAGTCTTAGGGTGGAAAATGTGGGTTTGGAGGGGTTCAGATGGTACCCCCAATAGATTGTAGTGCTTGGGAGCCTGGGAGAAGGGGACAGATGGGGCAGAGTGTGAGGGAAGGAAAAGGAGAGGCCCCAGGAAAGGTGCTGCAGGAGCCCAGCTGTAAAGGCTTCAAGGGGTGTGACAGCAGACAAGGGGGACACTGGGCTGGGAATTTCCTACAAGAGTGTTTCCCTGAGGAGGCAATTCCTGAACTGGAGGATGTTAAGCAGCATTCCTTGCTGCCAGGGTGGCTGTGCAGGCAGCAGGGAGCCTGGTGCTACCCTAAGGCAAGCTGTCTGAGGAAAAGAGTAATTGCTAACTTGGGATAAAAGAATAAAAACTGAGAACCTGTTTGTGGTGTGTGGGTTTCTCTGGAGGGAGATGGATTGTGGAATCATGAATTAGCTCCCTGATCTGTTTAGGACAGTGGGTAAATACATACAGTGCTTTCCAGCTTCCTCTCTCAGGCACAGGGCACTGGGAGTGTCTCATCCCTGGCTTCCCAGCCCTGCCTGGCTCCTCTCAGAGGGGTCATCCTTGCAGCACTACCTGGGTGGGGGGATGTGGGAATCCAGTGGGACCCCAAAGCACTCACCAAAGAGCAGCAACCCAGCACCTGTGAAATGCTGGAGTGAGTCCAGAGGAGGCCATGGAAATGCTCTGAGACCTGGAGCCAGGCTGGGAGAGCTGGGGGGGTTCACCTGGAGAAGAGAAGGCTCCAGGGAGACCTGAGAGCCCTGCCAGGGCCTAAAGGAGGCTCCAGGAGAGCTGGAGAGGGACTGGGGACAAGGGATGGAGTGACAGGACACAGGGGAATGGATTCCCACTGACACAGAGAGCAGGGTTAGATGGGATATTGGGAAGAGACTCTTATCTGTGAGGGTGGGCAGGCCCTGGCACAGGTTGCCCAGAGAAGCTGTGGCTGCCCCTGGATCCCTGGAAGTGTCCAAGGCCAGGTTGGACGGGGCTTGGAGCAACCTGGGCTGGTGGAAGGTGTCCCTGCCCATGGCAGGAGGTGGAAGATGGTCTTTAAGGTCCCTTCCAACCTAAATCATTCTGAGATTCAAGAGCTGTGTCCCTTCCTCAGAGCAGACAGAAGCAGCAGGCTCTGCTTGCTGAAAAATAAACATTTATTTACATCTGAAAAGAGAGTTAATGTGTAAAATGGTCTCAGGGGTGCTACAGCAATCTGGGACAACTCCTGTGTGACTCCAGCATGGCACAGCCTCTCCATGAGACACTGCAAGAGGCTCCCCCAGACTCAGGGAAGGGGCAGGAGCTGGAGAACCTTCTGTGTCCCTGTGCTGGAGAGCCCCAGCTGCCTCCTCCAGCCTGGAGGGGCCTTTTGCAAGAGAAAGGAAGGAACCTGGTTAGGAGCAAGGACTCAGGAGCACATCTGTCCTGCTCCTGAGGGTGACAGCAAGGACCCAAGGTGATGGTGGTGACTGCAGCTGCTCCTGGCTCTTCCAGGAGAATGCAGGACCAGGACAGGAGCTGGAAGCCAGGCACGTGCAGCCCTGCTCAAACCACTCTGCCTCAGGTGCTTGCCAAGGCAGAGGTGTCAGTGCTCCTGGGCTTCACAGGCTGCTTGGAGAGCTTGGGCTGATGCTTTGGCACCTCACTGGAAAGCAAACTCCCTGACTTGACTCTCAGCCTTTTGCCAGCAAAACAATTCCTGAGCCGAGCGTGGCTCCTGCCTGGGCCTGCCCAGCTCTCCCCCAGCGGAGGAGGGGGTGGTTGGGCTGCGAGCTGGACCTGGGACGCAGAAGGTTGGGCTTGGCTCCAGCTCCAGCAAGCTGATACTCTCAAATCCTTCACTCCCTTGGGACTTTGAGGCTCCATCCTTGGCTCTGCTCAGCGAGGAGGGGGTGGGTGCTGGAGCCACGTTCTGTGTCCGTGATGAGGATGGAGAGAAGGGGCAGAAGCAGCACCTCGCTGGGAAGAGCTTTACAAGGTGGGTGTGGATGTGTGGGAGCTGTCAGGGGACTGGGGAGATGGTCCTTGGGGAGGGCAAGGAGGGGGGGACAGGGATGCCTGTCCTGATGTATTGGTGCAGCAGGAGGGTTTGGGCAGAGGGGCAGCGGTGCCAGGCTGAACAAAGCCTCCCATTCCCACTGCTGAGGGTCAGGCTCCCTCCAGCTGCCGTGATCCCCTCCCACGTGTGCCTGGGGAGGTGTGGGTGGGAAGGGGGTTCCCCTGGCACGGCCGGTGGGTGCTGGCAGGGGTTGCTGATGGTGCACAGATGGTGGTGGGAAGCAGCAGGTGCTGCCCACGCAGCCCCCAAGCCCAGGCAAGGTGAGGCCCCCAAGGGGGCAGCGATGCCTGGCAATGTCTGGGGTGCCCATCTCCCCCTCGGGCCGCAGTGGGGGGATGTCCCTTCCAGCAGCTCCAGCGTGGCACAGCCAGACGCTGGTCCCAGCCTGGACGTGCCAGGTGGGCACTGCCCAGCACAGCTTCCCACAGCCCCCCACCCTGCAGCTGGGCCCTCGTGGCCGTCGTGGCCAGCAGCCCCTCTGCCCTGGCTCTGCGGGGCAGCCTCTGCATCACTGGGCACAGCAGAGCACCGGGCACTCGAGCTTCCACAGCTGCCACTTCTTCTTCATCTCAGACTTCACCTGACACGGAGGGGAGAAGGGGGGCTTGTCCCTGGCCACGCCCTCCCCTCAGGCACAGGATGGGATGGGAGAGGCGGGCAGGAGACGCTGTGGCAGGTACCTACCTCCTTGTTGGCAAAGCAGTACAGCACGGCCACCAGGAAACCCTGGGGAGAGAGCAGGGAGTGAGCCCCCACTGCCATCCCTCTCCTGGGGCTGGGACGGGCTTAAACTCCCCCCAGACCATTTCTGGGTGCTTTTAAGGGCTGAGGTGCCTCTGCCACCGCTGCCTCAGAGAGCACAGGAGGCACCATCGTCACACACTCAACACCGGGACAGAGGGTGGGAGGGATGGTGTCCCCCACCCCATGGAGGCACCACGGGGAGAGCAAGCTGGAAGAGACCCCCCCAGTTCTTGCTCCATGATGTCCTCAGAACAAGGATGTGTCACACTCCTGCCTCACCTGGAAGGAGTTGAGGAAGAGGGTGAAGAACACCTTGATGTAGCGCAGGATGCCCGTGGTTTGCTCGTCAGTGGCGAAGATGAAGACAACCTCGTGGATACCGAAGAGGGGGATGAGGGTGAGGGTGGCTTTGGCCAGCCTGGAAGAGTGCAAGGGGACCCTAAATCTCCTAGTTAAAGTCAGGGGGGTCATTTCAGGACGTGAAGGGTGGAGGAGCAGGGTGGGGATGGATGGGGAGTGGATGTGGTGTTATCCCAGGACCAGGGATGATCCACGAGTGGCCACCCCCTCCCTCCTTCCCAGCTCACCGCAGTTTGTAGTCAGCGTAGCCCTTCTGGTTGGCTCGGAGCTTGGCCAGGATCACCTTGAGGATCCGCATGAAAATGAGCAGGTTGATCTGGGGAGGGGGAGACAGTGCAGGGGCACACAGAGCCCAACACCCCCACCCTGCCCGTCACCTGCACCCTCAGGGCCTGCAGCAGATGACACACCCTGTGCTGCCAAGGCTGCTGCTGCCCTTCCTCCCTTCCTGCTGTCCCAAAATCCTGCCTAGGAAGCAGCAGGGACCACCCCCAGCCAGCCCCTTTCTCTGGAGTCAAACACCCTCCTTCCTGCCTGGAGCCTGGGGGTTGGCAATTTGCTGTTAAAACAACAACCCCATGTCCATTCCACTGATCCTTGGAGGCCAATCCACCTTCCTGCACTGTGCTGGGAGCTTCCCCAAGGGATCACAGCCCTGCCCAGGGCTGAGCTGCTGTTGTCCAAAAAGGCACAGGGGTAGCAGGTGTCCCCTACCAGGGAGGCAAGCAGGATGGGGATGCGGATGATCCACCAGTAAGCCATGTTCTCGTTCAGTGCCCAGCACCTGCCCAGGGAGACACGGAGAGCAGCACCATCAGCCCGTGCCAGGGGTGCAGGACGAGGCCAAGAGCTTGCCAGCCCCAGCCAGGTGGCTCAGGGACCCTCAGCAGCCTCTGTGCAGTCCCAGCCTGGGGCTGAGCACCCCGGGGGAACCCCCACCCATCCCCACTCACTCTGCGTTCTCCTTCAAGTACTTGGCTGCCATCCAGGGCACCACGAACACCACGGGGGTCCCTGCAAGTCACACAGCAAACCCTGTAAAACCAAGCACCCTCCTGAGATTAGAAACCGGCCCCAGGGCAGGGGCACCGTGGGGACCCCCAAGGTCAGCAGGGCCCCCACCCCGCCCCCTCCCAGGGCTGGTTTGGACCGTGGTGCCCCCCCAGCACTGGGTGCTGTGCCCTCCCCACCGCACACCCAGGTGGCCCCTACCCCAGCCCAGGTAGAGGTAGAGCCTGTAGTAATTCTTCTCGGAGAACACGGCCCCGATGAGCAGCTTGTAGAGGTAGATGGCTTCCACCAGGAACCAGTAGTGGTTGGCCAGGATGCAGTACTGCATCAGCACCTGCGCCACCCGGCACCCCAGCGCCGCCTGCCACAGGAGAGCCACCGTGGGGCTGGCTGTGTGCCCACCCACAGCAGCATGGGCACCCCGAGAGCCCACCCATGGGAGCACAGGCACCCCAACAGCTCACCCACAGGGGCACAGGCACCCTTGAGCTCACCCAGAGGGTGTGTGGGCACCCTGAGAGCTCATCCTGCTGCACAGGCACCCCGAGCAGTCTGAGATTTCAGCCACTGGGTGCACAGTCACCTCAGGAGCTCACCCCTCAGGTGCAGGGCGCTGCAAAGGTCCTGAGCTCACTCATCAGGAGCACAGGTACCCCAAGAGCTCACCCACAGGGGCATGGGCAGCACAGGCCCCCCAGAAGCTTGTCCCCTGGGTGTAGGAGCACCCAAGAACTTGCCTACCACATACACAGGTACCCCAAGACCATCCCTCAGGTGCACGGGCGGCACCAGCACCCCAGAGCTCACCCACCAACACGGGGGCACAGGCACTGACAGCCCCTGCTCAGCCCTCCCCCGGGGCAGGATCCCCACCCCCCTCCAGCCCAGCACTGACGGGGGTCCCCCTGGGCAGCACTCACCTCGTGGCTCAGCAGAGCCTCCCAGTCAGCCACCCTGACCAGCTCCACGCCCCAGCGCCGCTCCAGCAGCGCGTCCTTCACCATCACCGAGGTCGCCCGCAGCCCGAAGGAGGCGAACAGGTTGGCGTGGATGTAATTCCTGGTGCAGCGCAGGTTCCTGGGGAGCACCAGGGTCAGGCAGGGCACCCCTGGGCTCAGCTGGCACCAGCTGGCAGGGATCAGGGGCAGGGCCGTGTCCCCCCCCGGCTCTCCCACCTGAAGACGGTGAGGACGAGCAGGGCAGAGATGAGGGTGAGGAGGGACAGCGAGTACCCCACGGTGTAGAGCACCCTGAAGCTGACCATCAGCCTGCGGGCACCCTCCTGCAGGGGAGCACAGCATCCATGAGCCCGGGTGGGCAGCACTGCCGAGTGCTCGGGGTGCCCGTCCATCCCCGGCCAGGTGCCCTGTCCACTCTGCCCAGTGCCCGGGCCAGGGTCCCACCTCCTCAGCCGTGACCTCCATCTCCTCCTCGCACTGGGAGTAGTCCCTCCAGGGCTGGCTGCCATTCACCGTCACCCACTGCCCGTCGGCACCGCACCTGCGACTCACCAGCCCGTGTTTCACTGTGGACACAGAGCACCAGCACGTCCCCCTTGGGCTCCCCCAAACCCCTGTCCTGGGATGACAGGTCAGACCCTGCTCAGCCCCACAGACCCTCTACCAGAGCAGGCATGAGCAGGGCATAAGCTGGCCATGCTCCGTGCCCCACGTGTCCCCTTACTCCAGGTCTGCTTGCGGGTCTCTCTCCCCCCCATCAGGCAGGAGGGGAACGCTGAGAGCCTCTCGTCCCCAGCACGGCTCTGCTCTGGCTCCCAGCGGTGGGATGGCAGAAGGGCATCCTCACCTTTCTCAAACCAGGGCAGGTAGAAGGGGCAGGAGACGTTGACAGCGGTGCCGGGGCTCCCGTCGGGCCAGCAGGCATACATGTCGAACGTCCGGTTGCAGAACAGCCCTTCCAACGGCAGGGAGGGAGGAAAGAGCTGATTGTCAGGTGCTGCTGGCACAGCCACATCCAGCCCTGCCATCCCAGCACCCTGAATGGGCCATGGTACCCCACACCAGCCTCGGACCCGCCTGTGCATTCCAGCCCTGGGCATCCCATCCGAGATAGGGAGATCCTCGTCAGCCCTCCTGCTCGTGGGGGTGACCCAGGTTTGTGTACCCTGTGTCTGCCGTGAGCTGGGCGTGGCCGGGTACCTGCTGGGTAGGGCTCGCTCGCCATCCTCCTCAGACACTCGTCACGGTACCGCAGCCACTCCTCAAAGGTCTTCTCCAGCACCTTGGCCCCGCCGTGCTGCAAGCCCAGAGCTGGGTCAGAGCCTCCTGCCCCACCACCTGCATCCCCCTGGCAAACCAGTGTGTGCTGCATCCTCGGCATGGGCAGGGACACAGGAGGGAGCCAGGATGGAGCCTGCTCGCCGTGGCTCAGAGGCTGCCCCGTGGCCCCAGCTTGGCCCTCACCGGCACAGAGAACAGGCACATCCAGGCGAGCTGGACAAGGCTCCGAAGGTATCCAGATCCCAGCATGTCCCTCGTGGCTGCTCCCACCAGCCTGCAACCGGTGCTCCCAGTGCCAAGGTGCATCTCAGGCTGAGCTGGGGACCCGGATCCTGGGGAAGAGGTGGAGGAACGAGCATGGCTCGGCTCTGCTGGCCACCCACACCAGCGTGGAGGAGGAGGTGTGCTTCTCCTCAGGCAGCAGAGAAGATCCGGGGCATGTCCTGGGCTGCCACAGCCCCGGATCACTTCCCTGCTGGAGTGCCAGGCAGAGTAGCCGGGGTGTAACTGGATCGCACCTCTTGGATGAGCCTTGCCAGCTTCTACCCAGCGCTGCCGGCCCCGGGGCTGCGACGGTGAAACCGCAGAGGAGCAAAAGCCACCGTGACAGCCGACGTGACAGCCCCAGCGCCACCGCTGTCACCCCAGCAGGCGGCACTGGGTGACCTGGGAAGGGGTCATGGCTCCAGGGCCAGAGGCAGGGAGTCCTCTCCAGGGGTCCCCCGGGACACCCTCGCCCCGCTGCCCGCCAGAGGATGGGACGGCCCAAACCAGCTGAGCGCCATCACCTCCCGCCCCGATCCTGCTCGCAGAGACCCCTCACAGCCCAACCGGGGGGTTCGGGGGCAAGAGGAGCACGGGATCCCCCCCCCCGGGGCTACCCGGTCCTCCCGCGGCTTCCCATCGCTCCAGGCTGGACGACCCCAGACTTCCAGCACGGAATCCCCGGTCTGTGCCCCCCCGAGGACCCCCGACAGGTCCCACTCGGTGTCTGCGGGGGTCCCGCTGCTCCGCCGGGGCTGCGCCGCTTCCTCCGCCCGCTTACCCCACTCCGCGGTGCCGGCAGCCCGGGCAGTCCCGCTGTCACGGTATTCCCAGGATTACCGGCAGCTGTTACGGTGTTCCCGGTGTTACCGACAGCACCGGTGTTCCCGGTGTTTCTGGCAGCCCCGCAGCCCCAGTGTTCCCGTTGTTCCCGGTGTTCCCGTTGTTCCCAGTATTCCCGGTGTTCCCGGTGTTCCGAGCAGCCCCCGCTCCGCGAGGTGAACGCGGCTCAGACCGAGCGGTGTCTGCGGCGGAGCCGCCTCCTGCCAGCGCCGTGCCCCGACGGGAGGGGGAGTTTCGGGGGGGTTTGGGGGGTTTAGGGGGGAGTTCGGGGACGGCCCCGCCCCCGGGGGCTCGGGCCGCCCCGATGGAATCCGGGGGGTCCCGGTGCCGCTGCCCCCGCGCCTACGGAGCTCCGGCACAGACCCAGGGAACGGGGGTAGGGATCCAGGTCCGGGTCCAGCCCCATCCGGAGTCCCCGGTACAATGACAGAACAGGGATGGCGCTCCGGGTCCAGCCCAGCTGAGGGTCCCTGGTTGCATCACGTGGGGACAGGGATGGGGGTCCAGCCCTCAAACGGGGGGTCACAGGGATCGGACCAAGGGTCCAGACTCCTTCAGTGTCGCCCAGAGCCCCGTCCTACCCATCATGCAGCCCCAGGGAGAGTCACGGGGGTCCTTCACCTGCCCAACTTGGTGCCCCTCTGGCTGTCCCCTGGGCTGGGTGCTGCGAGGTGCTGGCACAGTGACAGCCCCTGGGCAGGCAGGGTGGGCTGCTGGGGCCACCCTCTCCTGGGGAACAAGAGGCTCTGGGGACAACACTGGATCCAGCACAGGGGCACAGCCCATGGGTCCCATCATCTGTCCAGGGAAACCCCAAGGGCAGGGACAAGCCGTGGGACAAGCCTGGTGGTGCTGGTCACGTCCTGCCAGTGGGAGGGAGTGGGTCTCTGCTGAGCCACCACCACAGGCAGAGCTGGGGAAGGTGGTTTTCCACCAGTGGAGCAGGTGGGGGACATTCCTCTGGGGACCCCCAAATACCAGCAGGCCCCCTGGGCTCCCACCTTCCCTCCAGTGCAGCCATGCTCCCCTCCACCCCTGCACGCTGGTGCTGGCCCTGCCCTGCACCAGAATGCCATGTTCATACTCAAAACAGCCTGAATGCACCAGAAAATGCATTTATTTTGCAAAAATAATGCTCTTTGCCCACTTTGCTGCAGTGGGCTCAGAGCAGACACATGAGTCAGATGGATGAGGAGTCACATCTCTTGCTCCAGCCATGCAAGCGTTGTCTGGTTATTCCAAGTGACAAATAATGCATTTTGGAGCAGCCCAGGGTAATGATTTGCTGTTTGGGGGAAAAACAAGCCCTCAGGTACCTCCCTCAGCACAAGCCAGCAGATTATGGACTTGGGACAAGGGCCTGGGCTGTCAGGACAAGGGGGAATGGCTTCCCACTGACACAGAGCAGGGATGGGATATTGGTAAGCAATTATTCCCTGTGAGGGTGGGCAGGCCCTGGCACAGGTTGCCCAGAGAAGCTGTGGCTGCCCCAGCCCTGGAAGTGTCCAAGGCCAGGTTGGATGGGGCTTGGAGCACCCTGGGCTGGTGGAAGGTGTCCCTGCCCATGGCAGGGGGTGGAACAGGATGAGCTTTAAGGTCCCTTCCAACCCAAACCATTCCATGACTCTATGATAACATTGTCCTGAGGCACCTGTGGAGGATGATTCCAGCCATGTCCCCCTTCCCAGACCCAGATATCCCAAAGAACAACCTGTGTTCATATCAGATGTGAATCCATCTAACACCAGCAGGAGCATGGGGTGGGCTCATCTCATAGGGATGTTTGGGACACAGCTGACACCGAGGAGACACAAGTGACAAATTTATACGTTAAAGGCAGGGTTCACCATTGGAGATGGGAAAATTGTCCCAGAATGGTCTCATGCACTGAAGGTGTTGGTGCCTTTGAGGCAACTTGAGAGCTGCAGGGGTGCTCAGGAAGGGAAGAGCATCTTCCAGGGTCCTCCAGCATAGAATCATGGAATGGTTTAGGTTGGAAAAGCCCTCCAAGATCACAGAGTCCAACTGTTAACTCAGCAATGTCAAGGCTACCACTAAACCAAGTGCCACATCTACCTGTTTTTTGAACACTTCCAGGGATGGTGACCCCACCACTGCTCTGGGGAGGCTGTGCCAGTGCCTGACCACCTTTTCAGTGAAGAAAGTTTCCTAAATATCCCATCTAAACCTTTCCTGCCACAACTCGAGGCTGTTTCCTCTGGTCCTGTCACTTGTTACCTGGGAGAAAAGTCAGTGCCACCACAGGCTAGACTTTGAACCAGACAACCCCACAGGGATAAATCCCTTCCTCGAAGGACCATTACTGGCAGAAACACCTTCTGAAGGCAGATTTCACTTTGTCAGGGAAATTCATCCCTGTGTATTATTGCAGGCTCTGCTAATCAAGCTGCTTTTCTACCCCATACAGAAGCAATTCACAGAACAGAAACGCTCATCAACACATCCCGACTCGCAATTATTCAGTGAACTTCTCAGAAAAGCCTGTCTGAGCAGTTACCAGGTAAGGAAATCCATCAGCATGTGAATGGCCCCGAACCAGCGTGAGGAGGGACAGGACTCAGTGCCTCTGATCGATTCAGCAACGCTTGCTGCTGCACTGGGAGGCTGCTGGGAGGTCAGGGGCACCAAACCTTTGTGGAGATGCTAAAATACAAAGTATTTTTAATATATTTAACATCAGCAGATGGTGCTGTTTTAAGATTAGTGCAAAAGCGCAGCCTGATGAGGTGCAGGCCCACAGGAGGGTGGAGCTGTTTGCCCTGGCATTTCCTAACCTGTTTGCCCTGGGACTGCCAGCCCACCCAATATGACCAGCTAGATTTTGTAGGGAATCAGCTGCTTGGACATTTATTCCCGAAAAATGCTGGGTTTAGGATATACTGAGAGACAAAGGACTTCGTAAGCACAGAGAGAGATGCTGTTTTGAGTCAAAAAAGAAAAAGCTTGTAAGTCACGGCCTAAGAGGGTGTGGCCCCAGCCAGCACCTTACAGAGATCACAGAAGACCTAGAGCTCTGAGCTTGGGGTTTTGCACAGTGTTTGCAGGACAGGAGCATCCATTTCCATCCCATTTCCATCCCATTTCCATCCCTCGGGCGATGAGGGGCCTCACTCCATCACAGTTTCATAGCAAAGGTCACTTCCAAGGCGCTGATTCCACTGCCTGTGATCAGTGACTGTGATCAGTGACTGTGATCAGTGACTGTGATCAGTGACTGTTCCCGGCTCGTAACGGCACTATTGGATTTGGCACTTACTCAGAGCAGCTGCTGCCCCTCCAGTGAGCCCCTGGGCACACGGGCTGTGAGTTTGGATCAGAGCTGACCAAGTCTCTCTGGTTTCCCTTGGGGGATTCTCACCTCATTCAAGCCGGCAGGCTGAAACGATAAGATCAAGAACTTCTCTGAACAACATCGACATTCACATCCTGCCCCGGGGCTGCACTCCCTGTGCTCTGCTGAAGGGCACGGCTTCCCCTCTTCCATATGGAAAGCCTTGGCAGGCAGTGCAGCATCCGTATTCCAGTAACCCCAGGGCCAGGAATTCAAGGGCAAATAAAGGGATGCATCTTTGATGTCCTCCCTGCCTGTGAGGAGCCTGGTTCAAACTTCTTCTGTTACCACTTATTTAAGAAAAATTTGGCTTTATCTGTATCCAGCTCTGGGGCCCCCAGCACAAGAAAAACCTCGTTGGAGCTGCTGGAATGAGTTCAGAGGAGGCCACAGAAATGCTCCAAGGGCTGGAGCCCCTCTGCTCTGGAGCCAGGCTGGGAGAGCTGGGGGGTTTCCCCTGGAGAAGAGAAGGCTCCAGAGAGACCTGAGAGCCCCTGCCAGGGCCTAAAGGGGCTCCAGGAGAGCTGGAGAGGGACTGGGGACAAGGGATGGAGGGACAGGACAAGAGGGAATGGCTTCCCACTGCCAGAGGGCAGGGTTAGATGGGATATTGGGAAGGAATCCTTCCCTGTGAGGGTGGTGAGGCCCTGGCACAGTTGCCCAGAGAAGCTGTGGGCACTTGTGTGGGCACAAAAATCCCACTGTTCCAATGATCCACAGGGAAAATGAACCCAGAAGTTTCCTCCCAATGAATCGATATTATATAAAATATTTGGCAGGGGCTGTCCCCTGCGGCCACCACGGGGTGTGGGCAATGACCTCACCGGGTATCTTCACCTCCATCCCTGCTGGCCCCGCCCCGGTGAAACCAATTAATGTAATTTAGGTTAATCATCATTAAACCGGGCAGGGTCAGGGCTAACCCCAGGTGTAAATCACTGCAGGGCAGCTTCACCAGAGCCTCCCACTGGCTATTTATGTGCTCACAGGGTAATACTTTGCCAGCTTGGGGAGGAGGGAGGTTGGTCCCTAAGATTTCCAAGGGGAAGCTGGGCAGGTCTGGAAGGTCTCCTTTGCTGCTTCCCAAACCACAATTAACGTTGCTCTGAGGAAGAGAGGGTTCAGTCCTGCCTGGGAATGCTCAGTCTGTGCTGCTGCATCCCAGCTCCTCCCAGCCTGGGAGCGTCTCCAACCTTCCCTGTGCAAGCAGAGAAGTGAAAATCCTCTGTGGGGTCTGTGGCAGGAGAGCCTTTGAGTGCCCCAGAAGTGGGGTGCTCTCTAGCTCTGCTGAGAACAGACAAATTTCCTCTACCTTTGACATCCTGTTTTGTAAAACCTACGGATTAAGAAGTTGCCTTGTCCCGCAGTGGGTTGTGGGTCCTTCCCAGCCTTCCAGCTGTCCCGAGTGTTGGATGTTTGCCACCTCATGGCATTGTGTGATGGATGAAAATGTATTTTTACCCTGGACTGTGCTCGTCAGGGCTCTGTTGTGCTCAGCAAAGCGTTCAAGGCACTCGGATCTGCCAGGGGAGAGACGTGCTCTGCATTTCCCTCTCATCAGCAGGTCTGAAAAGGTGCCAAAAAAATCACCCCGAGGCTTCCAACCCCTCTGGTGGTAACATGGCTTAGAGGTGAGGAAAAGGAGGCATCAAGAGTGCAAGAGCTGTGCTCTGTCACGGGGCAGGACATTCCAGGGGGGACTGATGGATGCTGGAAGCCCACCCAGTGGAGGAGATGTCAGGATGTTCCTTCCCCAGCACTATTTCATGGGAATTGCCCAGAGCCCAGAAGTTTGGGAGAAGCTGGATCACAGCACTCTTGGCTGTTTACCTTCAGCTTGCTGGGGGAGCTCCCTCCTCCCCCTCACTATGGGCGGGGGAGGGTGTTTTCTCCACACAACAGAGATTTTTTTTTTTTAGCTCTCAGAAGTGTCTGAGCTCCTTCTGCTGGGCATCACCAGCTCCAGGGGCTCACATGAGGGTACTCCAACTCCTGCTCTGCAGCCTTCCCACCCTGGAGCCTGGGATTCCATGGGCTCTGGGCTCAGTTTTGAGGAGTATTCACTTCTCTTTTAGTTGATGAATCTTGAAGCTGGGCCCTGGCTTTGCTGGCAGCGTGATGCTATTTTCTGGAGCTCCTGTAAAGAGAGGTTTCTGGCTCTACTTGTCATCTCTGCTCACAAAGATGCACAGACATCCTCATCAGGAGTATTTTTCTGATGTGACCAGGGATTTTCAAACACCTTAACAACCAGTGGGGGCACCCAGCCTGCAGAGAAAACAATATCTACCTCCTGCTCAGGGAGCCAAGGGGAACTAAGGGGGGCTGATAATTCCTCAAATCCCGTAACAACTGCAGTGCAACAGCTTTTGCTTGGAGGTTCTAACATCTTCAGGCAGAGGCAGCTGGCACAGCTGAGGCACAGGGAGCTGCTCAGGGTGATGCTGAGTTCACCCAGGCATCCTCTGGGCTCAATTCCACAGCTGAGAGCAGTTCTGCAACAGAAAAAGGTGGTTACAAGGAAGGGGTTGTTTCCAGGTGAGGTGTGACCCTGCTGCTCTCCTTGTGCTCACTCCTGCCTTGCTCTGGCTGGGATTCCTGCCGGGAGATGCAGCTGGATTCAGGGATCCTCTGGCTTTGCTGGGAGCTCCAGGGGAGGACTCAGCAGTGCCACCCCCTCCCTGGGCACTGGCACCCACCTGCCTGCAGGTAACAGAGTTACTTGGGTTGCAAAATCTTCTGCCAGCCTGGCTGTGTCCAGTTCCCTTCTGGTGCTCTCCCAGTCCCTCTTGCTTAGCAGTCCCTGCCCAAAGCCCCTCCATCACTTCCACTCCAAGCATTTCCTCAGCACACACCCTTTTTTAGGTGTTTTGAACACAAACCAACTCCCTCACCTTTTAACAGAGCAGCACTGAATTCTGCTGCTGAGATCACAGGTTTCTGTCAGCACAGTGACATAAAATTCCCAGACTGGCCCAGCCCCAAACTCTGTTTATCCAAGATTCCCACTGCCCCTGAGAGCTGAGACTAAGAGAGGGGTGAAAACTCGACAAAGGTGGTACCTCCAAAGGTAAGGATTATAAGGGATAATACTGGAAGAGCTCTCATTTTCACTCATTTATGTCCCTGGTTTTGATGGTGATGCCCAAATGCTGATTATAATCAATTATTGTGGATACTAAACACTTAGTGGAGGGGGGGATTTCTCAGGAGTTGTACTTAAGCCTATACATTTTCATGCAGTGAACGTGGCACTTGGGGACAAGGTTTAGTGGTGGCCTTGGCAGTGCTGGGGGAATGGTTGGAGTCGATGATCTTAGAGGGCTCCTCCAACCTTAACGATTCTGTGATTGCAATCAGTTAAATGGGGGGAGGGGGCTGTGCCAAGATTGGAGCCTGGAGCAGAGAACTTTGCCCAGGAGGGCTTGATTCACCCTTGTGCTGGGCAGGGCTTGAGCTCCTCACCCAGGACAGCAACGTTTTCTTGGTGATCCTTATCAAAAAGGGTGAAATTGGGTGACTGCCACTGTCCTTCCAAGCCTGCTTTGACTCTTTGTCCTTGTCACCTTGGCTGCTTGTTCTCTGCACCTTCCCCTCCAAGAACCAGAACGTTGGTGGAAAACACACCCAACCATCTCATGGGTCCCCTCCAACTCAGGATATTCAACACAAAACCAATGATTTTGGGATCCTTTTGCACGGCAATGAAGATGTGCTGGACTCTGAGCCCTCAGGGACACCAGGAGGGCTGTGCTGGCTGTAAACCAAGCTGTGCTGGGCCACTGAAACTGGACACCCAGAACTCAGGCAGATGCTGGGAAATCAGCACTTAGTGCTTTGCTTTGCTTTGCAGGGAGCTAATGGAGGCTGGGAACATAATCTTGTTTTATTTGAATCTTGTTGCATGTAAGTGAGAACCCAATCTCCTCCACTGACCTGTCAGACACAGACTGAGATGGATCTGGAAATCCACCTGCTTGGGGGTGCTTTTTCATCTTAAGCAGCTTCTCTTGCCTCTCTGCTGAGTGATTAAAGGGCAGCTGTTGATTTATTACCCCTTCTGCTTGATACATGGGCTGTGGCTTATCCTGGCTACCAGCTCTTCTCAAATGCCACCTCTTTAACAGGGAGCTTTGCTCTGCAAGGTAATTACAGGCAACGTGACATTCCTGGGGATTTTGCTTCCCCAGACCTTCAGATTTCCCCAGGTTCCTCAGCACAAACAGCATTTCATCTCCCCGTAAGGATCCCCAGCCTCCTCCCAGGAGCTGCTGTTTTCCCTCCCTCATTTCTGGGGGATGAGGTTAATGTTAAATACAGTGGGGAAGGAAGAAGTTTGCTCCTGAAACTCTTCAAAGACCAAGGAATCTCCAAGCTGAGCCAGCCTTTCAGCAGCAAAACAGAACCTCAGGTCCTGTGGATGAAAATAGATTTTTGGTGAAAATTAATCTGTCACAGATGGGGAATAGATTGGAAGAGCAAAAATTGGTGCCCACCTTGCAAGTAAAAGCCAGACAAGGATGCAAAAAGCTGTATGACAACTCTATGTACCAGGCAAATTAAAACCTCATCATTTTCTAACCATCCTTTTTTTTTTTTTTTTCCCCACCAGCCCCCCTCTGGGCAAATGGCTCTGTTAGATCCCCTTCCCAATCTCTCCAGCTATTTGTAAAGCTGATACCTATTCTGACAGGCAGCTTGGGAAACAAGCAGAAACAGGTCATATTTTCTCCAGCATCGTGACCACTCTCATTTTTTTTCACAGTATGTAAAAGGTGACTTGGAATATATTCAAGTGTACAGAAGATTCACATGAGGGTTCTTCCAGGATGCAAAAGAAGCCTGAGGACTTTTAACCTTTTTTTGTTCCCCAACAGGGAGGGCACAGATGGGTGTTTTCTGATTTTTGTGCTTGAAGAATCTGAAGAATGCCTGTTCAACTCAATTATTTTTTTTTATTCCTAATTTAAAAAACATTAGAGAAATCAGCTTAAAAATTACTTGCTTTCTCACTTGCTCATATTTTCAGCTGCACATTATGTCCCAGCCCAGCCAAGAGTTCCAGCCCTGCCATTCCTGGGATTGAGGATGGAATTTGAAGTGTGAGAATTAACCAGGTAAGACAACAACAGAAAAAGAGCAGGAAAATCCTGAAACTCTTTTTCTTTGCTTTGCAGTTCATTTTGCAGAAGGATTGTTCCAAGCCCCATCCAACCTGGCCTTGGACACTTCCAGGGATGGGGCAGCCACAGCTTCTCTGGGCAACCTGTGCCAGGGCCTGCCCACCCTCACAGGGAAGGATTTCTTCCCAATATCCCATCTAGCCCTGCCCTCTGGCAGTGGGAAGCCATTGCCCCTTGTCCTGTCCCTCCATCCCTTGTCCCCAGTCCCTCTCCAGCTCTCCTGGAGCCCCTTTAGGCCCTGGCAGGGGCTCTCAGGTCTCCCTGGAGCCTTCTCTTCTCCAGGTGAACCCCCCCAGCTGTCCCAGCACTTTGTGCTCACCACGTTTGCAGCAGCCCAAAGGGACCCCGTGGCCCATCAGGGATGTTCAGCTGCTCAGGTGTCCCAGGTTTGCTTGTTCTAACGAAAAAAAAAAAGAAACTGAGCAGGGAATTTTTTCCTTTCCCCCCCTGCCCCACTGCGTGGATGGGATGTTGAAGGGGGGTTGGTCTTGCCTTGGGTAATTGCCTGACACAAAAGAACCGGCCAGGGACTCGCATTCCACACTGATGGCCCTTGAAGACTGTGGGGAGGGGGGAGGAGGAGTTTTCTTTTCTTTTCCCTCTCCTGGGAAACGGGACACATTTTGGTTGACTTAACTGAGGCAAGGTGTGGGTTGGGAAAGCTCCGAGCTTGCTTTTATTCTCAGCCTGGTCGCCTGTTTTTATCCCGTGGCCCTGGTTTGCCTGCGCCCCGTTTCTGCCCCCAGCCCGGACCTGCTCGGACTTCATCGGAGAGGAACTATTTGGGAAAGAGATCGCTTGTTTTTCTCCCTCCTCCGCTCTCGTGTTTTGGCTGAGTTTTTTTTGGTACTTACGGACGAAAAAGAAAGGGGAAGCCGCCCAGGCAGCCGCAGACAGCGTGAGTTTTCCTGGGAAGAACCCCTTCCCTCCTCTTTCCCTGCCCGCCGTGGGAGGGAAGGGCTCCATTTTCGGCCTCTCCTGCCCCACGCGGGGATCGCCACGTCCAACAGCTCATCCTCCTTAGCAAAACACTTCTGCCTCATTAAACTGAGACCTATTTTCGGCCCACCCAAAGTGTGGCCCGAGAGAGGAAAAGTGGAAAAGGAAGAACCTCCCTTGTGTGATTTACACGTGGTTTTTTTGAACCTGTAGGCACCATGATGCTCGGGCTCGTTGCTTTCCTCTGGTACATAACCATGCCAAGTTATCTGTCCCACCTGGCGATGTGTTTCAGCTCGGATGTTAAGACCCTCCTTGCAATAAGTACCTTCGAGTTTGTGCATTGGTTTTATGACGTGGCAAACTCGGCCCCTGTGATTTTCATCTGGGATATGTTCTCCAGGATGCACCACTGCTCCAGCCTCAGCTGTCTCCTCTGGGGGTTTAAGGATGATGGCACCCATCCCTATGGAGAAACGCAGGGGGGTATATTTGCTCAATCCCTCATCCATTTTCTCTTTGGATCCAATACAATGGCCCCTGGGAAGTTTAAATTCTCCTTAGATGTCAGAGACGTTTTACTTTTGGGGCTTTTCGGGCAAGCTTGTGCCGTTATGGTATACCTGATATACATAGCTAGGGCCTGGAATTCTCCAGGACGGGCACAGAAGGCGGCCCCAGGGGGGGAAAACCTCGAGTGGCAAGGGCCATGGGAGGACGTGGGTAAATTCCTAGAAAGTGCTTCAGTTCCTACAACATGGAAGTTCACTCCCGAACAACTCCTAAACCCTGCAGAGATAATAACAGCCGTGAGGGAGAGAGGTCGTGGTAAACCCATAGAGAGGCAGGTGGTAGATGCGTGTGGGGCTTTAGCCGTTGCCTACAAAAAGGTGCTCGATATGGTGCAGCCCTCACAGGGAAAAGGAAAAGATGAAAACGAGGTGCCTGATACCAGGGTGACTCAGGATAAAGCCAAATCCAAGCGACACACCAAGCCAGTGGAGGATGCCCCTATCCAAAAGAGGAAATATAAGACCAAATCGGCCCGCCCTGCTGATGATGATGGGGAGGCAGGACCCTCCCAGGCAGCCAACCCGGAGCCAGGAATCATCACTGAGTCCTTACGGTATAACAAACTCCGGAGCTTACGGGCAGACGTCATTCGTTACCCGAATGAGCCCATACTGACCTGGATGATCCGAGTCTGGGACTCCACGGGTGATGCCATAAACCTTGATGGCAGTGAAGCAAGGTTCTTGAGGCCTATTGCCCAGGATGTGGGCATCGAGAAGGTGTTTGTGAGAGAACCAAAGCCCCTGTCCCTCTGGGCACGGCTGCTGGACGCTGTGAGAGAGAGGTTCATTTACAGAGATTTGTTGCAGACAGACCATTATGCAAAGGGCTGGAAGACCATGGAGGAGGGGATCCAACGCCTGAGGGAAATGGCACTGGTGGAGGTGCTGTTTGGAAGGGATGGGCAACACACCAGCGATCCTGACAAGGTTAAATGTACACCACTCATGTGGTGGACCTTCACACGGATGGGGCCATCTGCACACACCAGTTACCTGACATCACTGCAGCCTGGCGAGAAGAGAGAACCAGTGGTGTCTGTAACAAATAAACTGTGGTTGTACGGCAGTGTGGTCGAAGGACCACTACAGGCCTGCATTTCCACTCTAGAGACATTGCTTGAGAGCCTCAATAAACTGGCTACACGGATAGAAGATGAACAGGCCAAGACACTGAAGGCCCTGCGGTGTGGTGGACGCTGGAGTAAGTGCGGGCAGGGGGAGGTCTGGCAGGTTGATTACATCACACTGCCACAGAGCCGGCAAGGCAAGCGCTGTGTGCTCACCATGGTGGAAGCCACCACTGGATGGCTGGAGACGCATCCATTTCCCCACATCACTGCCAGAAACACCATCCTGGGCCTCGAAAGGCAGGTGCTGTGGCGACACGGCACCCCGGAGAGAATCGAGTCAGATGATGGGACGCACTTCGAGAACTGGGCAGTCACCACCTGGGCGAAGGAGCACGGCATTGAGTGGGTGTGTCACATCCCATCCCCAGCTGCGGGGAAGGTTAAACGGTGTAATGGATTGTTGAAGACCACCCTGAAGGCGCTGGGTGGAGGGACCTTCCAAAAATGGGACCAGCACCTAGCGAAGGCTACGTGGTTGGTCAACACTGGAGGTTCATCAATCGAGCCGGCCCTGCCCAGTCAGAGTCTCTGCACGCTGTAGATGGAGACAGAGTCCCAGTGACTCACATGAGGGGTATGTTAGGTAAAACCCGTTGGTGGGATTGTTTTTGCGGGATTGTTTTTGCCCACGGACCCGGTTGCACATGGTGGGTGATGCAGGAAGATGGAGAAACCCTGTGTATACCTCAAGGGGATCTTCCCATCGGGTGAACTGGTCACAGCTCTGTATCTGTATTTGTGCCTACATATTTGTGAATGTGTTTATAGTTTAGAAGAATGCATGCATGTATGGAGTGCAAAGGTTTAATTTGATAGAGTGGGGTGGCATAAGAAAGGGAAAAAATTAGGGATGGATCATGTCACAGGTTTGCTTGTTCTAACGGGAAAAAAAAAATGAGCAGGGAATTTTTTCCTTCCCCCTCTGCCCCACTGTGTGGGAGGGCTGTTGAATGGGCAGGTTGGTCTTGCCTTGGGTAATTGCCTGACACAAAAGAACCGGCCAGGGACTCGCATTCCACACTGATGGCCCTCCAAGTCTGGGGGGAGGGGGAAGAGGTGTTTTTTTTTTTTTTTTCCTTTTCCCTCTCCTGGGAAATGGGACACATTTTTTGGTTGCCTTAACTGAGGCAAGGTGTGGGTTGGGACAGCTCCGAGCTTGCTTTTATTCTCAGCCTGGCCGCCTGTTTTTATCCCGTGGCCCCGGTTTGCCTGCGCCCCGTTTCTGCCCCCAGCCCGGACCTGCTCGGACTTCATCGGAGAGGAACTATTTGGGAAAGAGATCGCTTGTTTTTCTCCCTCCTCCGCTCCCGTGTTTCGGCAGCGGTTTTTTTGATACACACGGACGAAAAAAAAGGGGAAGCCGCCCAGGCAGCCACAGGCAGCGTGAGTTTTCCTGGGAAGAACCCCTTCCCTCCTCTTTCCCTGCCCGCTGTGGGAGGGAGGGGCTCAATTTTCGGCCTCTCCCGCCCCACGCGGGGATCGCCACGTGCAACAGCGCCCCCTGCTGGACCCCACGGAGCGACCGCGGGGTCTGCCCCCCCCCCCCGATCCAACAGCGCCCCTGCTGGCCGTGGTTGGAATTGCACCACCAAAACGGTTTTGGTTGGTTTTGGGTTTTTTGAAGGGGATTTTTGGGTACAGGATTATTGTTCCGTTGTTTTGTGGGTTTTTTGTTGTTCTACCAACACGTATATATCCTTTAATAAAGAGTTGTTATTTTTCCTTTCTCCACGCTTTCTCAATTTCTCTTAATTTCAGATTTACAGTTGCTTAGAGGGAGGAGTTTTGGTCTTCCTTATAACTCATCCTCCTTAGCAAAACACTTCTGTCTCATCCTTCGATGTATTTGGGGGTGGATGGGAGCCAGAGGGACTAAAAGGGTCCTGAAACCAGAGTAGAGGCTGTAAATAGGATGATGCCAACAGCCTGCATGTGGAAGGGTTTGCCTGGCACCACTTGCAACATGCAGAGAGATTGTTAGCCCTAAAGTGATGTGGGGAACCTCCCAAGTGTGGGATTAGGAATGAGGAGCTTTTTCCATGGAGGGTAGTTCATATGTCTGGGGAATAAGTAGAGGTGTGGGTTGCTAGAGATGGGAAGGGGGCAGGGGGCAAGGTTTCTTTTTCATGGATGTGGTTTGAGCTCCTCCCCTGGTTTATATGGCTGGAGTTTGCTCCTCTGTGGATCCCTGTTTAGTTCAAAGCTACATCCAACCTCAGCTCTTCAATTTATTATTTCATTTCTTTTACAGCTTTAGATTTCCCCCACGTATTTCATCCCACCTGCTGGTCAACATCACTCAGCAGCAGGGCAGGGGAATGTTTCCTTCTTTCTTTGATGCCCCTGAACAAGTTTTTGGAGGTCTGACACACTCTTGAACTAGAGAATTATTCAAGGTTTGCAACCTCATGGCTTTCTAGCATAAAAAAACGCAGTCTCTAATCACATCTCCTATTTTCTAATGTAACTTCTTCATCTCAATATTTATTCTTTCACCATTTATTGCTGTTTCCTTGCTTTTCATTACTTTTTCGATCATGTGGATGGGCACTGCTCAATACAGAGACCACATCTGTGTATCTCATAACTACTGGCAGTTAGAACTGGAACACTGTGGGTTGATCTGAAAATGTCCTGAGACATCCACAGATCAGCCTGACATCATTTTCAGCTTCTTCCCCCCTGAGATGACCCTGTCAGGAAGAGCTGCAGGTGCCTCATGCAGTGTTCCTGCAGAGCCTCGTGGTCACAGCTCCTGCTCCTCTGCCCATCTGACAGCATCACTGTCAGCACAGCAGCTGTCAAACTGTTCTTATTCGAGCACCAGCATGAAAACTGCTCTGGCTCGTGTCTGTAGGGGCAAAGTCGGGACACTGAGAGCCCTGGAGAAGCTCGTTCTGGAGCTGCTGACGGGATCAGTTGGCATCAGTTGTGGGTAAGGGCTGAGAGGTCACAAAAGGCTGTGTTGGTTGGCCTTGGGATGTTGTTTTCTGTGGGTATTTCTGCCCACCAGCAACAGCAGTGCTTCTGTGTGTCTCTTGGAGAACCCCAGGGATGCTCCTGCCCCTTCCCTGGTGGGCCAGGGTCATGCAAGCACCTTCTGGGTGACTCCACCACCCCCCTGAGCACCCTATTACAATATCTAATCACCCTTTCTGGGAAGAAATTTCTCCTAATGGCCAGCCTAAATCTCCCCTGGCATAGTTTAAGACTATGTCCTCTTACCCTTTCTCTGGTTGCCTGAGAGAAGAGGTTGACCCCCACCTGGCTATCCCTTCCTGGCACAATATAGACAAAAGATAATTTGAAGAACTAGTCAATAAAATATTTCCAATATTGATATTCCCAGTTCTTCCTATAAAAATACACGTGTCCATTTTAATGGACTTTAATTCCAAAGAAGTTGAAGGGTTCTGAGTCGAGGATGAGGTTAGAGCAGCACTCAGCTTGAGGGTGGGCACGAGCAAAGCCATGTCCTGCCCCATCGCTCGTGACAAGAGGGAAACCTGGGAGACAAATGGAGGCCTGACCGTAGCAACCTGGGAGAATATGTATCGAACATTGCAGCAGGGTGAGGAATTTGGTGTTTTGTGTTTATTGTGTGTGTGTATTTGTGTGTGTGTGACAAAGGCAAAGACACCCACGAGGATCTTGGCTGCTGTTAGTTGACCTTCCTGCAGCTATTTTTTCACCTCCTCCTGAAAATCAGTGTTTCACAGCCTAAATTTTGCTCCTTATCCAAACTGGCTGAAGAGGTGTGTTCAGGACTCCCCGGAAGCAATTCCTGCCAGAGAAGTGTCTCGGGTCTCACACTTTTTGCAGTTTGCACACAAACCCACTGTGTGCATTCCAGACTCCGGCTACCCCAGTCTGCAGGAGGAGTTGGGAGATTTATTTTCTACTCTCGAACACGCTCGTTTTGTTTGATTTTTGCTCCTGCACCCGGAGAGATCCGTGTGCTCCTCTGCAGAGCAGGTGGAAGGCAGATGCGCTGACTCCAGCAGGACCGATGGACCCGGGGATGTGGCTGCTCCATCTGCTGCTCAGGGCAGGGACCGTCCCTGTGCTGGGCACTGCTGAGGGGCACCTCAAGGACTGTGTCTAGTTCTGGGTTTCTCAATTCGGGACAGGTATTGAGGGGCTGGAGCGTGTCCAGAGAGGGACCGGAGCTGGGAAGGGGCTGGAGCAGCAGGAGCAGCTGAGGGAGCTGGGGGGGCTCAGCCTGGAGAAAAGGAGGCTCAGGGGGGACCTTCTGGCTCTGCAATCCCTGACAGGAGTGGGGAGCCAGGGGAGGGGGTTCGGGCTCTGCTCCCAGGGAACAGGGACAGGAGGAGAGGAATCAGCCCAAGCTGTGCCAGGGGACTTTCGGTTTGGCCATCAGGAGGAATCCCTTCCAAGAAAAGGGTGATGGGATACTGGAATGTGCTGCCCGGGGGGAGGTGGTGGAGTCCGCGTCCCCAGAAGTATTGAAGGAAAGACTGGAGATGGGCTGGTCGGCACGGCGGCGATGGGGCCGCAGGTGGGAATCGATGACTCTCAGAAGGCAGAGAGCTCTTTTTCCACCTTAAATGATTGTGGAATTGCGGGAGGCCGAGCCGCGGCGCTCTCCGCTCCCCGCGGGGTTTGGCCCCTCCGCGCCGCCGTAGCGCGTTGCCACAGAGACCGCGATGTCGTTCCGCGACCTCCGCAGTGAGAGCGGCCGGGGGGCCGGGCCGGGCCGGGCCGGGCCGGGATGGGGCACCCCCACCACGGCCACAGCGGCCCCAGAGAGCTCCTCTGGGCCGCACACCGAGCTGCGGGCGGGAGGGAGGGTCGCGGTGCCCCGGGGGGGCTGAGCATGCCCGGGGGAGGGGGGAGCACAGCCCTGCACTGTGGGAGCCCTCCCCAGCCCGTCGCTTAAAGCGTGTTTAGTAAAGAGGAGCGGTTCAGCATCGTTTCAGCCCACTGAATGAATCTCGTTAAAAAACTCACCTTCTCACTCAGGCGTGTTTTCTGTTGAAATGACATCGTTTATTTTAATGATTCAGGTTTATTTCTTTAACGGTGCTTTGCTCGGGGCAGGTCCCGTGGTAACCAAAGCAGCGTGCTGTGGGAGGTGGAGCCCCTGCCTGATGTTTAAGAAGGAATCCCTCGCTTGTTTTTTTCAGATTTTACCGAGATGATGAGGGCGCTGGGGTATCCCCGGCTCATCTCCATGGAGAATTTCCACACCCCAAACTTCATGCTTGTGGCAGAAGTGCTGCTGTGGCTGGTGAAAAGGTTGGTGGTGAGGCCAACAGATGCTGGGGCTCATGCTGGGATGTGGAGGGTGGGCTTGGAGCTGATGGTTTGATGTGAAATACAATGATATAGAGTCATTCTTTGAGCTCTGCTCTTCTAAATACCAGATAGAAATGTGGTAGGTAGCGGGTTTTTAGTTTAATTGTAGAGCCTGGAGTAGAAAATCCAATGACTCAGTGCTGGCAGAGGGTTCACCCAGAAAGTGGGGGCACTGATTCGAAAGTATCAGTGTTTCTCCCATGTATTCTTCAGATTCCGTCACCATCCTGCCCATGCCTGACCTTGGACCCAAACAGGGTAACCTGTAGTGAGAACTTCCCAAAATACAGCCACTTCTTGCATTTTTCCTACAGCTGTTGGTTCAGCCTGGTGTTGTCCCACATCCACAACATGTTTAAAAGAAATAAAATTATTCCATTCTAACCTACTACTGTCCACTTGTAGTTTTACAGCCACTTAACCCATTGACAGTCTTTGGCTAAATATTTCTGAATCTTGACATGTTAATCAAATTATACATTGTTTTCTCTCTCCCACTATTTCTTTTTAAGCTCCTCATAAGGTAGAATATTGCAGTTGAAGACACAACCCTTTGCCTGATTGGTGTTTTTTGGCCTGGATTCATCCTACTCATTAGTGTCCATTAAGTTTAATTAGCAAGCTGTTAGAAATTTGCTGAATGCTGTTGTAACAAAACAGGGAAATATTTAGAACCATTCAAAATTACTTGCATTGAGTTACCTAAACAGTCTGTAAAAATGCCGATGTTGCACTGAGGGTCCAAATGCTGAATTCACTTTTATTCCTCCCTCGTTCCTTCCTCGCTGGCGACTTCTAGAAGTTCCTGCCTTTCACTGGTGGTCTTTTCAAAGCATTTTACAGTCTGTCAGTTTGCTTCTTTGTAAGTTTTGTTTGTAAGTTTTGCGGTTTGTGCACTCACCCACCTTGTGCACCCCTGGGCCCCCGTCCTGCAGCAGCAACTAAACATTCATTCACCAGTCTTGTCCATGCTTGTTCTGTTTGATTTCTGCCTCACAAACGAACTGGCCTCGTTAATATTGCACGTGGATCTCTCGTCAGGATCTGCACCCCCTTCTTCCTGCAGGTATGAGCCTCAGACTGATATTCCTGCCGATGTGGAGACGGAACAGGACCGGGTTTTCTTCATTAAGGCCGTGGCTCAGTTCATGGTAAGTCTGCTCAGGAACAGCCTGAAATCCTGAAAATATGAATACCTGAAATCCTGGTTCCATGTCAGCTTTCTCTCTTAACCCTTTACAGTTTCCCTGCAAAGCCAGAAAAATATCCTTATCTCTTGTTAGTTATAAAAAACTAGCAGAAGATAGGAACTGTTTTGAAGCCATTTAAATTGTTCTAGAAGAGATCCCAGCATATTTATTGCTAACTTTGGGTGCCTGATTCTTTTTTGTGCTTGGATAGTCCTAAGCTCTGACATCTTCATTATGATACAGAGTCATATATTTGGTATATGTTTGGTGTGAGCCTTCTCATGGATCAAGGCACATGTTTTTCTCAGCTCAAACCTTTTGTGCATGAGCATACTTGAATTGGGCCATCAAATTTTTTAGTTTCATAGAATAAGATAACGTTCTTCTTCATATAATTCATATTATTGTGGTGCAGCGTGAGCCTTTGCTGTTATCACACACTTAGATAACATTCTTAATTATGTAAAAAGAACTTAACTGGGCTTGCAGGTGGCTCTGGAATCAATGGAAGTCTTTATGCTAATACCAGAGATTCATTATAATACGTAGATTTTTTTTAAAATACAGTAAGATAACATTGTGACCATATTTTCCTTCTCATTTGTGAAGAGCATGCACCATAAATTCTCTCAATTCTTCATCCTGTTGTATTCAGAGCGTGGTACATTCCTGTATCTATTAGAATGCACTTTTGAGGCCTGGAGCACCATCAGACCTATTTTGTTTGGAATTACAGGAAAATCCAAGTCAAGGATGTTTAACAAGGGACAAGTGTGGATGCAGAAATAACATTATGTGTACATCTGCCTTTTAATAGCTGATTTAATGCAAGAAATCCCAAGGGTTTTGGAGAATTACATATTATGGTTCAGAAAATGAAACTAATGGAAATTCCTTTAATCATGCTGCACTTAGTCTCAGTTAATTCTACAAGTTAATGTGGGGGTTATTGTAGATTTTCAGCATTTCCAGGTTGAGAAAAGCTTTTAAACATTTTCTTCATTAATTCACTGCCCATGGAATCCACAGTTATCTTCCCCAGGAGTTAACAGCTTTATGCATCTCTAGGCAGATGAGAGATTTGATGGAGACAGATTTGTCTGAGGAGAGAATATCAGGAGAGATTCATCATCATGAAATACAACTGCAGCTTTGCTCTCCTTTACTGATCAAGCCCCAGAGAGCTGTTAATTTTCCACACAGATTATGTATTGCTCTGTGTTCATGGTGGGAATTTACCAAATGTCTCCTTTCCAGACCCAGAAGTGTCTGCAGGGTTGCCTTAGGTGGGTTTTTAATCCTTTCCCCACCTGGAGCTGCCTTAGTTAGGAGGGCTCGATGCTTGGCTCCTGCTCAAGCCCCCTTGGATCCAGATCTGAAGTAGAGTGCAACAAAAAGCCACTTTCCATGAGTTTATCTCATGGAAATACATTCATGAAAACATCCTTAGCAAACCAAGGTACCAGATTTTTTTGCAAGAGTCAAAATTTGGCTCTCTGCTAATAATAAAACAGCTTGTAAAGTCAGGCAGAATTCTGCCTGTCGATGCCATTCTTGCTGTATATTTGTATTTTCTATTGCATTTTAATAGTCTGATCATTAGAATAAGTAGAGGTGAATTTTCATTATTCTTTCAAACTAGAGTTGTTGTAAAATAGGGGACTGTTTCAAGCTCTCCAAATATGAAGTTACCTTCTTGACTAAGCTGTGCTATTGGGCCGATCTGAAAAATATATGTACTTGTCCATGTATTTTCTTCTCTTTTTAAAGTAATATTTGAGTGGAAACCCATTTTTTTTCCTCTTAGTAGACCTTAATTTCTCTGTCTTGGGAGAGCTGAATTTCGAGCGGAGCTGAAATCAGAATTTCTGCCTTTAACAACATCCTTTATGATTTAGGGCATCACTTATGTTTGCCTAGGGGATGTTTAATAGAGTGTGTCAATGTAATGACACATTTCTCTTAAAATTTAATACCTGTTGTTTCTGCCATTAATTTTTTAGACTTCTTCTACCGAAAGGGAAGGGAGCTAAACATTTTCTAGTTACGCCATCAGGAAGACTCCCTGAAAGTTTAATCTGAAATTTGTGTTGGCTCCTTGGGACTGTTCATTTATGATACAAACTTGTCAGGAATTTCAAGAGCAACATTTGTGTCCTTTCTGTGACAGATGCTCTTTTTTCCCCTTTATTATTCTGAAGTATAAAAATAAAAGATTATAACTTTTATTGTTCTTTTCCATACTGACCTGTCTGTACTTTCCAGAGATGGAAGGCAAGGGAATAAAATTACTAATATCATAGCAGGGAAAAATTTGAGAGGAGCAATAAAATATTTTACAGGTGCTGCTGGAAGAGAAGACAGTTAAATTAGGATAATTGATCTTATTCTTGCAACTCATTAAGGGTGAAATTTACCTCTCTACAGCATCATCACAAGACCTGGGCAGCACTTACTTTCCACTTAAACTCAAATTGAGTTTAAGTGGAGCACAGTTGGGTTTTTTTTTGTTATCTTAGCGCAGGGAAGAAATAATGGATAGTTTGAGGTTTTTCTGCAAATGTTCTGACGTGCAGAAAGGGCACAGGTTTCAGAAAAATATCTTCCAGAAGGATCAGGCTTATGCTGAGGCAAACTGGTGTGTCCAAACTGGAGGGTTGATTTCTGCACGGTGACCCCGAAAAGAGCTTTGCAGTGAGGAGGTAAACGAGGATTTTGTTCTTGTGAATGATGATTTCGTTTGTTCTCCCCAAAAACAAGGCTACCAAAGCTCACATCAAGCTCAACACTAAGAAGCTGTACCAGGCAGATGGGTATGCAGTGAAGGAGTTGCTGAAGGTCACCTCTGTGCTCTACGGGGCCATGAACACCAAGGGAGTGGAGCGTGCAGACCTCAGAGAGGAAGACTATGGCAAGTTCAAGTTGGATCTCGGCTCAAAAGTAAGGAAAACTTGTACTCCTGTTCTGGGCAGGGCAAAACAAACCCCATTTTCTAGCTGAAAGCTTAAAGGGAGAATGTTCTGGAAGGTAGTAGGTGTGGTTTTAACTCAGGCTTTCTGTAGTTGAGGTGTTGTGATTTTATGATTTGCTTTGATCTCAGTGCATTCTCAATCAGAAGCACGATACAATGCAGCAGTGGCACAGAATTTACCCTCTTTGGTTTCCACTGCTGTTGAAATCATAGAAATGTTGGGGTAGGCTGGAACAAAGAGTATTTTCTCCCTACTAACCTCGTTGCAACAAGAGGAGCTTGCAAAACACCGGCTGAAAGTTAATTTTGCCCATGTTAAATGTTGTGGATTTTCTTTGTGATGCTGGGAATTCTCTTGCTATCCAGTGCTTGTCGTTTTGTTCCCAGATTGCTGACCTGAAGGCAGCCAGACAGCTGGCTTCTGAAATCACCTCCAAAGGAGCAGTTCTCTACGACTTACTCGGCAAAGAAGTGGAACTCAGGGTAAGTACAGGCTGGAGAGTGGGGAAAAACTTGGCTTCACTGAGTGCTGCGAAGGAAAAGGTGAAAATAAAATCAGAGGTTCTTAATGGCTGCATCTGGCATGAATATTCAGTGAGTTTGGAGGAATGGCTCTGACAGTTTTCATTCCCTTCCCACTCATGTTCATGCCTAGATTGCAGGAAGCCTGAGAGAAGGGTTTGGCATTTTCTCTTCAGCAGGAAACTGAAATACTCCCTGCTGAACTGTTTGGAAATGCTAACTTGTAGTGGTGGGGAGGGATGTATCCATCAAGAGAAATGATGAATGCCTTTAGTTTTCCAAGGGTAAGACTCATTTCCACTTCAGTCAGTAGCTGAAGGGCTGCAGGGTACAGGTTCTTCAGCTTAGCTGTGAAATCACAACCTGTTGCGTGAAGTCAGCGAAGTGTCCTGAAACGCTGCCAGTAAATCTTGCATTCTTTTCTTCAGTGCTCTTATCTGCAGTGCTGGGGGGGTTATTCATTTTCTGGAAATGGACATTTAGAGAAGGGAAACCCTGCACGTTGTGGGAAATGGTCAGATTTGCAGTATCTGAGCTGCAGGAAGTGTCCCCTTTAGAGCTGTAAACTGTTAACGGCTCCCAGATCCTTGTCTGACAGAGTGCAAGTGTTTCAGAGGGTGGGTGATAACACTGGGAAGATTAATCCATGGAACACTGCCTTTCCTGCTGGAGCTGTACATCAGCATGGTAATGCCACAGTGTGAAGGACATTAATATTTCAAAAGACAGAAATGATAAGCCAGTTTAATTCAATGTACACAGTTATCACAGAGCTGTTAATCAGTTCTCATCTTGTATTCTTTACTTAATTCTTTAATTTTCACACAAATGCTGCCTGATGTGTTAATATTTGCTATGGAACACTGAACTTTTTTGTTCTGGGTGTCCCTGTAACTCCACTCAAAGTCAAATATAGATCAGTATAAGGCATCATTTTAAAAAAAAAAAAACTCAAGCACTGCTTTGGAATTGGGCATTGTTCAGCCACTTTAAATGACAGCTTTTAGGAGACTGACTTTAGAGCTGGGCCCTAGAAAAGGGACAGGCACAAGTGCAGTGTGCTGAAAGGATGGGATGAAAAATCAGGAGGTGAGGAAGTCCTGAAGTGCAGCCACTTTTCAGTGGGTCCATTAATAAATCTTCAGGGGAAGACTCTTTAAAGGTGCCATTTCTGAAAGGGTGGTATTTCTTAGAGCAGCGAGCACGTGCTTCTTGTGGCACAATGGCTGAGTGCACAAGACAGGAACAACTAATCCTGTCCAGGTTTGACAGATAGGACTTGTCCTTAAGAAATCCTGTCCTGGGAAAGATGACCTTTGCTTCCATGTCATTAGCTCTGAGTGTATCTCCTGAAGGTGATGTTGGCAGCGTGGTGAGAACCTCCAGAGAGCAGCAGAAGAGCCTTTCATGCTCTGTTTCTTGTGATTTGGGGCTGGTTCCAGCCTTCTTCAGTGATTTGTTAAACCTGAAGGGCCCACTTGGGGCTGGTGTGGTAAATGTCAGGTTTGCTACATAAGCTGTGTGACAAATTTGGGACTTGAGCCTGGAAAAAGGCCAGCAGTTTTCAGGCACAAAGCCACGATGCTGCAGTAACCAGTTTTTCAGTGGAATTATTTTCCAGTTCTCCTTCTTTAATTATGAGCCTCCCAACTCTACCTTTCACGTGAAGGATGAAATTTGCTCCTCACATGAGAGGTTTAGACCCAATTGCTGCTGTTTTCTTCCCCCACTGTTGGGCCTGGGGTTCTTGTCACAGAGCCAGCGCTGAGGGCAGTAAGGAATGACCCTTCCACATCTCCCACCTCTTCCCTGGATCCTTCAGAGGGTTGCTGAGGTGCTCAGAGGATCTCAGGGATGGCATCTTCTGCCTGCCCTTCCCACCTGCTTCCAGGTGGGCAGTAGGAGAATTGCAGTTAATGCTGGCTTTGTGTAGAGAATTAGGGCTTCGTTGGTAATATCTAATTAATTAATCTAAGGTTGCTTTTACTCTTTTTTAATGTGCAGGTTGCTGATTTCCACTGGTTGCTTTGTTTTGACACTGCATGGCTAATTAATGCTCACAGTAAATGGCACTGGCAGAGGGTTTGTCCTATTCAAGGGGGTTAGAAGAGTGTGGTTTGTTTTTTCATTCCATTTTATCTCCTGATCCCTGTTGCATGGACTAAAATGCATCAACAGCTGTGACAGAGTTCAAATGAGTTTGAAAACATGGGGGGGGTTTATGTTCCCCAAACCTCTTTTTTCTTTCTTTTTCCAATCCATTCATTTCCAGATATTTAAATGAAGGCTCTTCCTACCTAGGCTTGCATAGGCTGATGGTGCATCTTGTTTCTATCCTAAGTGAAGATGGCTTCATTTTCCAGGAACTTTGAAGGAAATGCCAGCATTTGGCACTAATGGGTTGTCTAGGTCTGTTTTTATAGTCTGAGCAGCTTTTGGGGAAAGATGATTGGGGGAAAGTGAAGTAAAACTCATCATTTCCTTTAGAAATGTTGAGTCTAATTTGTGCCACAACCTTTACCTTCTCTGTTGGAGTCTTTTTGCACATTATTTGTGTAGGAACTGTGTAGAAAAGGTTTATACATTAAATAAATTTCATCGCTTCAAGTCATGAGACACTTTTTTTGAAATAAATTACTTTCTGAATGAAAACAAATTTCAGCTAGAGAAGAGTTCAAGGGAGTGGTTCTATTAGATGTATTGGAGATAGACAGTGCTGTAAATGTATGTGCATATTTTGGGGGAAGAGTTTAAGTCTGTATTTGTTTTCCTGGAAATGTGGTTCTCTGCCTTTCTGATGCCTTTGCAGATACATTATTCCCTGACTGAATAGGTAGTTCTTCTGTACATGTAAACTGCTTCCAAAGTTAATCTGTAGTGTAAGAGAAGAACATTTAATTAAGGACAGAGGAAGAAACAAAACCTGCAGGATTTTTTCTGAATTCAGACTATGATGCTAAATTTTTGGGGAAAACAAAAAGCAAATTAAACCCCCAAATTACAGTCCTCTCATCAGATGAAAATCACAATATAATTGTTGAATTCCATGGGAGCTGTGAAGAGGCACAGTGTAGGTTCTTGGTGTCCTGTGGCACTGCAGTGCTGGGAACACAGAATTTTTATTTTAAAATGCATGTAAACCTTACCTTTGGGGGGTAACTTTCACTTTCCAGTCTTGCTGGTCCAAGTCTTGGAGCACAGAAATTGCAGGGTGGATTTGTAGAGGGTAGTGGAGCTGATGAGTGAGTTTTGGTACCACCCTGTGAGATCCCCACATGAAAAACAAATTCCACGTACGGAGAAATATGTCTTTGTCTTCCTCGTTTCCTTTCCTGCCAAGGCAGTTTCTCTGCATTGCTTTGCTGTGTAACCTTAATTTTCAGAGTATTTCCATCTGGCTTTGGAAGAGTAACTAGGCATGTTGAGTTCTGGTTTTCTGTAATATGTGTTCTGCTTTTTTTTTTGGATGAGGAAGGTAGAGGTTGATTTGGGTTCGAGGTGGGGATGGGAAATTTTGTTTGGATTTCTTTCTCTGTCTTCCTACACTATACTAAATGAGTGAAGAAAATAAGCTGAAGTTGAAAATAGTCTGTGATTAAGGCTGCCAAGCCCCAAATCAAGGAAAGCAGCAACAGAATTAATGCCAGTGCTTGGGCAAAATGCAGCACTGCTTCCCTATGGATTCAGTTTGGGTTTTTGGGACTTGCACATAGACAAAGATGTTGAAAAAGCCAGTGGTCGTTTATATCCTAAAAAAATGGCAAAGTGAGGGAAATGGCCAGATTAATCTCTCTGAGGGGAAGGAGGGGTGATGAGGTGATCCCAATAATTCCTTAGCTCCAAAAAAACCCCCAGCAATGAGCCTTATCAAGGTGCTCCTGAGTTATCCCACACTGGACATCCCAAAGTGAATATTCATGGCTGTTTCTAACCCTGGCCTGACTCTTGAGTGCTTCACACTCTGCATCTGCCAGAGGTCCTGTGGCCACAGGAGCCTGTCAGGAAGCTGCCCTGCTTAGACTTGCTGAATTATTAGACACAGGAAGATGATGAAGCAAAAAAATTCCAAGGGAAATCTGTCTTGGTGCTGGTGGCAGGCAGAAAGATTTCTGACCTTCTCGAGGTTGTTTGCATTTTACTTACTTAGCTCTAAGCCCTGTAAAACTGAAGAAAAATGAAAATAATCCTTTTTTTCTTTTTTATGGTGTGTAGTTTGTGCTGAGGAGGAGCAATGCAGAGGGTTTGTTTTCTAATGCTCCTCTTGGCACTTGAACAGACTGTTTATTCTCTGTAAATAAAACAATTTCCGAATTTTGGAGGTTAAAGCTTTCAACAGCCAGATAAAGTGCTTGCCAGTCTCTGGAGGATGGATTTTGGAAGGGGGTACAGGGCATTGCTCCGAGGGTTGTTTTTATGGATGCCACAGCTTGTTCCAAAGCTGATGCAAGTCACTCCTTAGTGACTCCACTCATGAAACACTGGAATGAAACTCCTGGGAGAGCCAAAGGCATTGAGATCCAGCTGTGGAGCTGAGGCAGTTACAGCACAGAGAGTTATCACTGAGGGCATTAAACTTGGATCTCTTTATCCCCAGCTTTTGGATTAAAGAGCCCTTTTTCCTCCCTGCCTTCCCCTCCACGCCCACTCAGGGCAGAGGGGGGTGCGATTGGAGGGGTGGCTGCACTTTCTGAGCCCTTCAGAACGGAACTGCAAGAGGATTATTTTATTTGGAATGTTGGAAGCGTTTTTGCCATCTGCCAAATGTCACTTCTGGGAACCCGAGGCTGCCTGGGGGGAGGCTGCTGATAAACTAATTTCTCTCGTTCCCTGGGCTTTGGTTATGAAACTGCCACGGGTAGGATTTCGAGTGGAAAATTTATATCTGGAAATTGCCACAACTCTGGAGAATTACCTGGTTTACTTCAACGTTTTTGAACTGTCCTGCTTCTAACCCAAACCTATCCTATCAGTTGGAGGAGTAGGGCTTGTTGGAAAGTGAGAGGGCCAAAATGAACCCTTGCAGCTCTGACATTAAATTGGATTCATGCTCTCCTGTAGATTGCTTTGTCCATAACCATGCTTGTGTGCTACATGGATATAACATTTGTGGGTGTATTTTATGTAAGAAATGGATTTGTATGAACTTCCCAGGAGTACTTAGCTTGAAGACATGGCATCAGCTGTAAACTGATGGGTGGCACATTTCTCCTGGTGGGTTGGGGACCAGTTGTGTCTGTGCATTGGTAGCTGGAAGATCTGAGTTCTTATAGCTCAGTTCTAGACTGTTTTAAAAAGCCATTCTAGTTTGGCAAGGAAGAAAATCCCATCTGCACCATCTTTTATGTGTCACAGCATTTGTCAAAACCTGTGTGAGCCTGCAGGAAGTTCCACTTAATTAAGCTAAATCAGGAACACTGTCTTGTGAATATCTGGTGAGATTTTGGGTGTTCATTATTGCTGTTCATGAGATACAAAGTACAGCCTTGTGAAAATTTTAATTACAGAAGAGGAAAATGTACTGACTTACATTTAAGGACAAAGATTTTAGGTATTTTTAGCTATTTAAAATGCCTTTTTTCCTGCCCAAAGTGATCCAGCTGATGTTTCTGTCGCTGCAAACAAAACCTGGTCCAGTGGAAGGTGTGGGTTGGAGCGAGATGGGCTTTGAGTTCCCTTCCAAGCCAAACCACTCTGTGATTCTGTGATTCCATGAAAACAACAGCCACTCCACTCACTGCTGCTTGAGCTTTCCTGGGAGTGGAAACCCAAGTTGTATGGCAGTGCTTGCTGGAGGAAAAGTTCACCCTCTCTCCTTGGGGGACAGTTCTTGCTGCCACCTTTGCTGCAGCTTTTCTCCTTGATGTTGCTTTTTTTCCTAAGAAAATCATAACCCTTCCTGAAGTTTTCTTATGTAGGTAAGGAAATTCCATTTCTGATGCTGTTGCAGAAGGATGTGGATAAGAAGGAGAAGCTGGAAAGATTTTTTTTGCCTGACTGGATGATGTTGTTCTCTTGGTGAGAGAGAACAAAACTCTCCTCTTTTTAACTTTAAAGAACCACCAGCAATCTACCACTGCCCATGCTGCCCAAGGCCATTTCTATCTGTTTGTATTAGGAATTCCACTCACAGCCTTCACTTTTGCTCTTCTGGAAGAGAGGTCTTCATTGTCACCTTCCCATACTCTGGAGGGGACATCCCAAAGCTGGTTAAGGACCCATGCAGGGCCTCAATCACGGTGTCCAAACCCCCAGCTATCCCAATGTGTACAAACCATGGCACAAGGAGATCTGAGAGATCTGAGATGGGAAAACATGGATGGGAAATGTCTCCATGGATTCCCTTTGAGGACTGCTGAGGTGAGCATGAAAACAAGCAGCATAGCCTGGAAGCAGCAGAATTCTCAATTATCAGTACCTTTAATCTCTTGAGGGGGAAAATGGGGTTTTGGGAAGGGTCAGATTCCTTCAGAAACTCTGGATTGTTTTTAATGTCCCTCATGAGACTTCCTGTTCCTATATATTGATGTCTAGTTATCGATTCCCTTTTGACCTGTGGTCAAAAACTCATAGAAAGAATCACAGACTGGTTTGGGTTGGAAGGGACCTTAAAGCTCACCCCATTCCACCCCCTGCCATGGGCAGGGACACCTTCCACCAGCCCAGGGTGCTCCAAACCCCATCCAGCCCAGCACTGAACCCTTCCAGGGATGGGGCACAAATCCTCTGTGGGGCAAGAACCAATGTGTTAGCAAAAAGCTTTCATTTCTGGTCTTCACCACAAAAAAAAGGGTGTTTAGAAACCTCTAATGTCCCCCAGAGACGAGTAAATCCTTTACACAGAGGGAGTTTTGAAGGCTTTAAGATCAGTGTTATTTGCTGAAGTGGCTGCAGTGCAGTTTTGCTCTAAGGAAATGTCACTTTTGGTGCCCAGATTGGTGCAATGTGTGCAGAACTGGCTTCAGTGTGAGCTCCCCGTGTCCTGTGGGAATGTCCAGGCTCTGTGCTGCTGTGTTGAGCAGTCAGCTGATTTTTGATTAGAAATCTTGCTTTGTAATCAAATTCTCATTTAGGAAGAAAACAAAGGTTTTGAGTCTAAACCAGTCAATAATTTGTATATACTACCAGGTGGCTTTGCCCAAAGATTCAAAACTTGAGGAATTATTCTCAGCCTTTCCAGGCAGCACCAAATAGTCCAACCAGGGAGGAAAACCAACCCCACCAAGTGGTGTCTTTTGTGTGCTTTCATGGATTTTCTTTAATTAGTTCATCACAAATAATGTTACACATGCTTCCCTGGTTTTTAAGTCAGTATTCATCAGATAAAGCTGTGGCCAAGGAGCTCCTGGACTACTTGGAACAGAAGCTCTGGGAAGTGATAAACAATCACCTCATTTTTTCTATATCTCTAATCTCTCCTGAGAACTCTTATTATTTTTAATGGTTGATTTAAAGGAAACCCCTGGAGTAGGATAATGTGTATTCTGGTGAGTACACCTAATTACAAAGAGTACATTAGATGAACGAGGCTGTATTTTTAATTTGCACACTTTTTTTTTTTTTTTTTTGGAACACAAGGAATTGTGAGTGCAGGTGGTAACGAAATACCCCCTGTTGGGATAAATTCAGAAAATTGGGTTTGCCTTCAAGTAAAGCCTATTTGTATCAACAGGTTTAAGCAAGAACAGATGTGCCTTTGTGTAAAGACAGGCTTTAAAAAATCCCAGTTGTCATTTTTCTGTGTGTTTTGTATTGGGTAGGAGATACCACTGAGGCTGAGTTGGGCTGAAATAAAAATATGTTTTATTTGTTCATGCAGGAAGGCAGAGATAGTCACAGTGGTTGTGTTACATTAATTTCATTTAATTTGCTAATGGCCTTACAATGTTTACACTGACCAGCTGTGGTATTTGAGAATAAAAGTGCTTTCCCCCACATGCTCCTGATCTTTGTGGGATGTTTATCCAGGCATGTTATGTGAGCTGCCTTCCTTTTAATCCTCTTCCATGTGGCCAGTTGCAGGGTCCTTCTTGAAAAAAGATATTTAAAATAAAAATTTTCTCTCTGAGAGTGTTCATAGGACAACAAGAACTGGCCCAGTGAGGGGTACCTGGGGAAGCAGTGACAAACATCCACAAAAACATTTGTTGACAGCTTTGATAGTCTCAAAATACATTTATTTTTTCCATTATATTTGCATTTATATATTAGTATTTTTTCCATTATATTGAATATCTTTTCCACTTAAACTTACTACTCCAAAGAGTCAAAGTCAGATTAATGCTGCTCTTTGTACCAGTGAAGTGGAAAATGTACCTTTGAAGGCAGAGTTTTAGGGGCAAGCTGTGTGTCCAGAGGATCCTCCTCCCTGTCTCTTGGGCTGTGAGTGGGTTAATTGCCCTGACCTTGGGATTTTCCAGTTTAACCCCCAATCCACAGTCTGAAAATACAAATTCCAGCTTTTCCACTGCTCTGCACTGCCCTAACAGCTTTTCCCAAGCACTTGTGGCTGTAGAACTGAACCTTGTAGAGAACAATGTGGATTTTGTGCACAAAGTCTGTGGTCTGTACAGGAAACTTCACAGGAAGCTGAGGGAGGGTAGAAGATTAAACTTGCATAAATTATTCCAACTTAAAAAGGGCAGATCCTCAGAAGTTTCTCTAAAACCATCAGTCCCCTGCCCTGCCCCCCCAGTGCCGGGCCCTGTGTGCGTTCTGGGTTGTTTCACTGAGGGCAGATCGGTGAGGGGATTGTTTGGAATTAAAAATGACAATCCTTGCTGTTGCTTTTATCTCTCTTTTTGCAAGTGGGAAGGAAAATAATTCCCTCCTCCTGCTGTGGGGTTGGAGGTGTGTTGGCTCAGGGCAGAGACCTCCCTGATGGTGTCAGAACCACGTGCAGGTGGCAGGGCAGTGTCTGCACCAGGCTGGGCCAGGCAAGGGACTCACAAACAAAGAGGGGTTTTGCTGAGCTTCTGAAATGCTTGATGTTCCCAGAACAGCTCCTCAGCTACGTTATTCTTGCCCATCTTCCTCCAAAAAACACCTACCTGTGGAATTAGTCAGGACTTTGTATCTTGTTTCTATCTTATTTTCATGCAAATTAACTTCCTGCCTTGGAGTTCGAATTCCTCTGTGGACAGAGGGATGTTCACAAGCACTTTAGTCCGTGTAAGCTGTCACTGCCACCAACAGATGTGACTCCTGTCACTCTCTCCAACATAATCTTGTGCCAGGAAAAAAAGCCTTTGTGCAGCCTGTGGTTGGATTGCTCAGAGAGGAATAAGCTCAGCAAAAAAGCTGCCTTTTTTTTTGGTTTTTTTTTGGCTGGATGAGCTCCCAGGTTGGGTTTACCCTGCAATTCCTTGGACTTGAGCTGGTGGGGAGGGAACAGGCTCTGCCCATCCTTAGCTGTGCCATCTGGAGTGTCTGGCATGGTTTTAGCCAAGTCCTTGTATCTGCTCCCAGAATTCACCCTGGATTAAGCTGGGTTTGCCTCTTGCAATGTGTATAAAGCATTTTTAGGTTCTAAGTTGGGTGTTTTTTGAGAGGTGCTTTCTCCATCTTTATCCACATGTTACCAAATGTTTTTCCAACCTAAGATGGTTTTAAGGACGTTGGGCTGCAAAATTCTCTCTCCTCCTCCTCCTCCTCCTCTCTCCTCCTCCCAGTACCAAGCAAGCAATGCAGTTGTTCTTATGTAATGACCAAGTCAGTGTTTAAGACATCAGACAAGTGCACCCCTAAGCACAGGTGTCCTCAAAACTGCTGAGAGTGGAAAGGGCTTTTTCCATCCTTTGGGATCTAAAGAAGGATCCCTGGGGTTTTTTGAGGAGTTTGAACCCCTCGTTTATCTAAACCAGAGAAGCCCAAACATCTGCAGAATATAATTTTCATGTGGGGGCACATGGAATATTCTGAGTTGGAAGGGACCCCCAAGGATCATGAATTCAATTCAACAATCCCACAATGTGCCTGAGAGCATTGTCCAAACATTCCTTGAGCTCTGGCAAGCTCTCTGGGCTGACCATCCCAGCTACCTGCAGGGTTTGGTGGCTTCATAATCCTTCTTGCTCCACAGTTTTTGGGACACTGTGCTCTTCTACCTCCCCTGCTGATTCCATGGGTTGTGTTGTAAAGGTGAAGGAATCTTTGTGCCCGCCTTGCATACCTTGCTCCACATGCAAAGCCAGGGCAGTTGCCAAAAATCTGCCTCCAAGAACACTTGCAGGCAGACAGTAGCACTTAACCACTTAAGTGGCTTTTTCATCATCTCCTGTTCTTTAAATCATCTCAGCTTTGGTGAATAAACACTAAATACTATCCCATTTATTATGCAGATGATCCCATCCTTGTTGCTTGATCACCCTCAGTTCTGCTTTGTGCAGTGTTGAAATATATTGGTGTATTTTTATTTCGTAGGAAGCAAGAACAGAATCTATTGCCAGACCTTTGGAGATAAATGAGGCTGAGAAGGTGATGAAAATTGCCATTGACAGTGTTCTGGTAAGCAAAATTATACTTATTTAATTGTGAAATTATAATTTCTCTGCTGCAAGAAGCTCTTTTTCTCAACAGTGAATGAGGTGAGGCACAGTGAGGCTGAGCTGGCAGAAATCTCACCTGCAGCAGGAAGGGTGAACACATCTAGCAGCAGCATCTTGGACATGTTGAGATCCTCTTTGCTGCACTGTCACCCTGTGCAACTGTTGGTTCAGTGTGCAGAAACATTCCTTCATCAAACAGCTGCACTTGGGCTCTCCCTTGGGAGAAAACACATTTTAGTCATACTCCCTGCCTCTCTCAGGAGCTTTGTCCCAAAAGCTGTACAGAAGGGATAAAAATGGCCTAAATCAGCCCAAAAATCTGCATCCCCCCACCTTGTCTAGGCTGTGTGAGCTCTGCAGGGTGTGGGCTGCAAGGAGTGACCTTGGTGACCCAGAATGTGCTGGGAGCTCTGGAGCTGGGAAGCCGAGCTCTGGAAGCAGGCTAGCTGAGCTCAGGGGTAAGAAGAGCTGATCAGTGCTCATCACTGGCACTGTGCTAATTAGTGCTCATCACTGGCACTGTGCTAATCAGTGCCCTGCCAGTGCATTGTTGTGCTTCTCATTTTGGAGGAACTTTCGTCTGTCCCAGTTGTGGCAGCTCTGTCCTTGCTCCAGTGCTTGGGTTCCTGAATTTCTCTGAACCTTTTGGTACACTGTGGGAGGATGGTGGTTAATTAAATCCTAGTGATTACTATCAGTTATTTAACTGCAGACTGTATCCAGTCCAGGTGTGGAATTACAAGGAGTGGAGCTGCAGCTTTAATCAGCCAGTGCGTAATCAGTAGATATTCCAGGTGATTTATGTTTCTGCTCCTGCTCACAGTCTGTAGGAATATTAGAGGTTGTTAACATGCATTTCACATTCTAGCAGTAGCACTGATGAACTAAAAGCTGCACAGTAAACTGATTGGCTTCCAGCAACAGGTACCTCAGCTAATTAATTCTGGCCCACTTAATTAAGTGACCTGTTGGAGCTGAGCAGCACCAACAGTTGCTGCTGGAATTTCAGTAAATCTGAAGTTCTCTCTCTCGTAAGAGCACACTGATTGTACTCAGCTCATCCTCATGAGCTGGAATATTCCCATTCCCCCTCCTGTAGCACCTGTGTTAATGTTCAGGATGCCTCCCATATTTTGAAGAAACAGATAAAGCAAGATTTAGAACAGGATGAAGATATTCAGGTAGAGTAAGTTCTTTACAAATGCGACCTTTACCTTGAAAAGAAAAAAAAAAAAGTCTGGAAACCAAAAATTCCCTAAAATAATACCAACAAATAAATGCATTTCCCATCTGTGTTTATTCAGATAGAATTAAGGTTGGAAAAGACCTTAATGATTCCATTAAGATAGGTTTCAAAAAGATCTTAATGATTCCAAAAGATAGGCTTCTACCTATCTTTTACTGCTTTTCCAGTGAGAAGGAAAATTAAAGCTGTGGGGTGTCTTTTTTCGTTTTCTTCTTTAAAAATGTCTGAAAAAAATAAGGTATTTTAAATTTACAAATATCCAGTTAGTTCATTATCCTGGCCACGAAGAACTTTTTAATTTCCATTGCCTGCTTGAATAAACACAGATGAGATTATACAGAACAATGTTCAGCATCTGAAAGATAATTCTAATTCTTCCAGTGCCAGCCATGGTTCACCATCCTTCTCTTTCAGGAACAAGTCCAGAAGACTAAAGACATGTTGAATAACGTGGCTTTGGATGAAGCCAATCTGGAAGCCAAGATCGAAAAGCGAAAATTGGAACTGGAAAGGAGCCAGAAGAGGCTGCAGACTCTACAGAGTGTCCGGTGAGGATTGTGAATTGATTATCTATTGCATAAATGAGTTTTAGCATAAAGGGTGGAACTACTGCAAACAGCCCCTCTGTTCCCACAGGCTTCTACCATTAACCACCAGTAAAAAATCCATTCTGTATCCCTTGTTGGGATCAGTTCCTCTCATCCTAACGGTGCAACAGCCTGACATAAAATCTGTAGAGTCACAGAACCACAGGCTGGTTTGGGTTGGAGGGACCTTAAAGCCCATCCTTTCCACCCCCTGCATGGGCAGGGACACCTTCCACCAGCCCAGGTTGCTCCAAGCCCCGTCCAGCCTGGCCTTGGACACTTCCAGGGATGGGGCAGCCACAGCTTCTCTGGGCAGATTTCACTGAGCAGCTTGTGCTTGTTCTCCCCAGTCCTGCTTTTATGGATGAGTACGAGAAGATTGAGGAGCAGCTGCAGAAACAGTACAGCAGTTACCTGGAGAAATTCCGCAATCTGGCCTACATGGAGCAGCTCCTGGATGATCATCGACGGGCAGAGCAAGAGCTGTTTGAGGTAAGGCAGCTCAGAGATGGTCAGCAGGACTGTAGAGCCTGCAGTGCTTGTCCTTACAACAGAAAAACATCACCACTGTCTGCAGAGCCAGCTCTGAGTGAGTGGCAGGTGATGGACAGCCCAGTGAGTGTCACAGCTCTTGTACCCAGACATGACAGCACAGCTTTATTTGCTGAGTTACTGCAGTGAAACCAGTGTAGTTATGCCCCTTGTCAGTCTCTGACCCACTGAGTCATTTTCAGTTGATGTTTTTTTGTACATGAAGAAGGTTCTCATTGTTGTTAATCTCTGCTTACCATACATTAATCAATGTATGTACATACATACAGTGTATGTGCTAAGAGATATTAGGTGATTATTTTTACTGTCTGCCAACAACTGCTATAAAAGGGTTCAATTTCCTCACAGTAGCAATGGAAACAGCAAAGAGCATCAGTGAGGAGATCCCATATGGGGATCCTCCCCCATAGAATTCGGTTTTGTTTGGCAGAAATTCTGTGTCCTGTCAGCTTGCTGAGTTGCATCAGTTCAGGGGGATTCTCCAGCTGGGTTCTGTGCATCTGCAGGGAAAGCCACGCTGTATCCTGCTAAGAAGTCTCAGATATTTTGCTTCATTATTGGCTTGAGGGATAAAATAATTTACCTGTTCAAAGGTGACATGGGCATTTGGCAATTTGTTAATCCTGGTGAACCAACATCAGCCCCCTTTTTATAAAGTCTGTCTCTGGAGATGTTTTACCCCCTTACATCTGTAGTCAGCTTGCTATTTTCATATGCCTGGTTTTATAATCTTCTAGTTCTTGTCCAAATTCTTAGCCCTGAAAAAGAAATAAGTCATCAATTAAATCATAATCTTGAAATGAAGCCTAAAATCTGATTTTTCCCTTCTGTTCAAGTGCCACTGAGACTTAATATCCAAAGGAGAAATGCTTTGAACTGAAACTGCTTATAAATCCATGAGCAGAAGTTTGTTAATGAGTTGGCAGCTCTTTGGGGGGGATTTTTGTTAAAAGATAATAAGACAAAGAAAAAAGCCTTTGTCATTCAGGGCTGTGCCGTGCTTAGAATATGGAAAGCATTTTTTTAGTTTCCTTTTTCTCCTCCTTTCTGTGAGACACCTGGGAATCCCCTATGGTTTGGCTTTCCATTTACTGGGATGAGCACTTCGGCATTATACAGAATTAAAGAGTGGAAAAGCTTGTGACAAAAAGGTGTGGGTTTTCTCTGCACACTTCTCTTGTACCTAAAAATACTTCTAATATATCCATGATGAAACTCCGACCAGCTTTTTGTGAGCAGCAGCACAGTGGCCCAGGTAGCCACAACTGCTCTGCTGTAGCAGCTCTTGCTTTGGCAGGAGAGGAGGTTGTGAGAGCCAGACTTTGAGCAGTGCTGGAGTCTAAACTGTTGCTTGAAGTCATTATGAGATGTCAGTCCTCAAAATCAAAATCAAAACTCCAGGACTTGAGAACTGATAAAGGATGAAGAATTTCAGCCTGAAGAAGAGAAGGCTCTGCAGAGACCTGAGAGCCCCTGCCAGGGCCTAAAGGGGCTCCAGGAGAGCTGGAGAAGGACTTGGGACAAGGGATGGAGGGACAGGACACAGGGAATGGCTTCCCACTGCCAGAGGGCAGGGATAGATGGGATATTGGGAAGGAATTCCTGTCTGTGAGGGTGGGCAGGCCCTGGCACAGGTTGCCCAGAGAAGCTGTGGCTGCCCCTGGATCCCTGGAAGTGTCCAAGGCCAGGCTGGAAAGGGCTTGGAGCAACCTGGGCTGGTGGAAGGTGTCCCTGCCCCTACCCCACCAGGGAGGTGGAATGAGATAACCTTTAAAGTCCTTTCCAACCCAAACCATTCCATCATTCTATGATTCTGATCTGGGTCCCAGCTAAACCACTTGCTGGTGCACTGCTGTTTCCAAACCACTGAGGGGACTCTCCTGTTTTTATTTTTGAAAGGTAATGCATTGTTTAATCCATTTTGGATTAGTCTGTTGCCAGCCTGGAACACAGTGGTAGATCTCTCACTTCTGTCAGTCTTGATCTGCTTTTCAGGGGGTGCTTCACTTCTTTAGCTACTTGTTGGTGAAGCAAAACTGTGGGTTGTTTATTGCTTGCTTGAAAAAAAGAGAACAATTTGCTCCAAAACAATGCTTAATATTGTCCTAAAGTTTATAATCTTGTGTCATTTTCAGCATCAACAGGGGGAAAAGTAATGAGGATAATTAGCTTTAATTCATTTTAATACTCACTCTTTCAGCTGTCAGAAAACACTGAAAATTGTGTTGTTTTTTTTTCCCAACCCTGATTTGTGTTTTGTTCTACCAAACAAATCTTAATTATCTTCTGCAGAATCAGCGTGAGGCAATTCTTTTATCATCTCTCTGCATTTTGCTAAATAGCTTGCCAGCAAAAAGCAACAACAGTGTAATTAGATTAATCCAGCACTCCCTGTGCTGCCTGAGATCTGATTCCTGGACCCCTCCCCTTGACTTGGTGCATATTTTCAGGAGGAAGTTTTCTTCTGATTGAGAGACCACTCTGAAAAATGAGATTAATCTCCCCTGCAGCTGGACTCGGACCTGCTCTGGCACCCTGCTGTTGTCACACAGCTGATGATCTGGGCCAGAGTGCATTTCCTAATTAGAAAAGTGATCTCAAGATTGTCCGCGGGCACAGAGTTTTAATTAAGTGACGCTGAGCCCTTCCAGGCTGCAGCGCTGCTGGGCGGTGTGGATTTGTTGGGCTCGTTTTTCCTGCTCTGGGTGTTCAGTCACGTGGAGAGCAGAGCCTGGAAGCTCCTGGTGGTCCTGGGCCTCCTGGTCACGAGGAGTGGTGGTTGGAGGGCCAGGCACTGGGCTGAGAAACTCTCTGTGTTAAAAGGAACTTTTGAGGTTAATTGATGATGAAATCATCAAATTGATGATGAAATCCACTCCTGCAGAGCACCTGTGATGTAGGAGCCCTTTGAAATTTATGAAAGAGATTAAATTACTTGTCTGTTATCAACTGGAGATGGCAGAAATCCTCACATAACTTCTTTGGAGTGAGTTTCTCACCCTTATTGACAAATGGTCGTGTCGTACTCATTCTTGGATCCGAGGATTTGAACGAGGGCCTTTTGTCTTTGCAGTTTCCTTCACCTTTTTTTTACTTCCAGCCACCTCTTTTGTTCTGCTTCTGTTCTTTTGTGGAATTAATCCATCTTCCTGCAGTTCTGGGCTGAGGCAGGGATTTATGTGCCCTATCTCCTCAAAGATTTGCACTTATTTTTCTGCTTTGTAAAAAGATTCGGCACACTTGGCTCATTTTTACCATTTCCAGGATGAAATAGTTTGGGATGTTTAGACACAAAACCTATTAGAACTTTAGCTGTTCTAAAAAAAATCCACACAATTTTCAGGGGTTTTCAGATTTGGGGATTGAACTTCTCTCTGGATTTTAAAGGAATGCCTCTCTTTTAACGAACAATACAGATCAATACAGTTCAAAAAGGTGATTTTGTAATTACTTTGTGTCATGCCAGAGTAACTTGGCAATATCCTTTAGCATTTGCCTTTTCCCTAGAGAGAATGTGCTTATTCTTTCTAGTGCTTCTCAGAGGACACCCCTGAAGTACCTTCTCCAAATAAAATCCCCTCTTCCTTAAATTCTTTCAGAGTTCTGGTATCAGAGCTTCTAAATATGCACATATCAGGGATATCTGAGTTCTGCTCCAGTCTGAGATACCCCTTTGTTCTGCTGGTTTTTTGCACTGAGCTGTCCCACCTGAAATATTGAATTCAACGTTCCCACTGTGATGGCTGTTTATTGAAATGGCCAGCAGAAGGTTAATATGAAAACTGATTGTTTACATCTTTAATCTTCTATCTGATGTAGCTTTGAGTTATCAGTGGTTTTAAACATTTTTATATGTGCCAGGAGAGCACTGCTGGTCCAGTGTTGCTGAACTGTGTTGAATAGCAGATGTAAAAATAAGCTCAGGCATGTGAGTTGTTGATGGCTTCTTTAGTCCAGTGTGCAGGGGTCACAGTGTTGGTGCACTGAGACACACAGATCCCATAATGCAGAAATGTGGACAAAAATTGGAGGAGGGAGAAGGCAGTGCACACAGAGAGAGAGTAGGAGCAGGGGAGCACAGGAGAAAAGGACCGAAGAAATTATTGACGAGAGAAATTATTTGATTACTAAAAGGAGAAACTTGAGATACAGAGGAGGTGGGAGGGCATGTGGAGAGCCTGTTAGGGAAGATGGAGATGTTGCTGTGTGCATTCATTTCACTGAAGCAAAAACCTGCAGTCCCCCACCAGTAATGCCATGGTAACTGGCTGCAGGCTCCCAGAGGAGCCTCTGGGTGCCCTGAGGCAGGTGTGTGCCTACCTGCTCCTGCTGCTCTGTTAATGCTGTCTCCCACTAAATCTATAGGGAGACTTTCTGGGAAATGAAAACAATTGAGATGAGTTCATTTCATCTCAGTCAGATCAATCTGCTCAGTGCTCAAAGAGCCGTGTGATCATCAGGAATATCTTTGACATCTGATGGGCCAGGGGGGTGACAGACTTGGTGTAGGATCTCAGATTTGGGGTCATTTTACTTCACAGCTTCAAGTTCATGTCTGACAGACTCCAGAACTTGCTTTGTCACAAGCTAAGGATCAAACAAGAAATTGTTGAAACACCAATCACAAGTTCTTCTGAGCAATGGAAAGATTCACATTCTGCCTTCAGCAGCCCGTGAAGAGGGAAGGAGGTTCCTTGTGCTTCTGGGCTTGGTGCTGTGGTTGGATATGAACCCCCTGCACAGGCTGCTCAGTCTGGTTCTTTCTTACTGCTGTTGTAAATTTATGCCAGTTCTTTTATAAATTAAATGCTCTGCAGTCGGGGAAGGAAGACAGGGAAAGGATCTGCTGAGTTTTTCAGTCAGTGCTGAGACACAGAAACTCACCCAATGATCTGATCTCTAATGAATTCAGTTTTTAACTTGTCTCACTGAATTTCTTGTGCAGTGACTCCACTCCTTTTGAAAATTCACAAAGACTTTAGATGTCTGAATTTTGTAACAGAAACCACTTGAAATTCCCTGAGAATAGGAGACAATCAGATCAGCTGCAGCAACACTGATTGAACAGGTCAGTTTGTATTTCCTCCCCAGAGATCAACATTTAAATCACTGAGAAACACTTAAAATGAAAGAAAAAGCTAAAATAACTCAGAATTTGGGACTGATTTTTGGTGCTGTGCACCGAATGACGTAAGTAGGTAATGTTAAAATGGTTTCTGTGGAATTGAGGAGGTTTGTGCTCTGCTGCTGGTACTTAGTGGAAAAGAGAAGCTGGGAGATTGGCATTTTGATTTGCACTAATGTGCATAATCTGATCAGGTGCAAAGCAGAGCTGAGTTGTAAATAGTAAAATAATTCTCAGTGTTCTGGCTGTGTGAAAGCAATTTCTAGTTCAGCTCTGTGAAACACAGGAAAATGGGACAGTGTGCACATGTGAACAGGACTGCTTGGATAAACGCCCTTGGCATGGGCTGGCAGTGGCAGGTACTGCACTGGGCACCGTCACTGCCTGCTCTGAGAGCTCTGGGACATTGCTGGAATCCTTTGGAGAGGATTCTGGTGTTGGAATGGCCGGTGGGCCGAGCTGTGCATGGCAGAACAATTGCACCAGGGTCAAACACTGGGAACAAAGAAAGGAAAGGAATCCCAGGACAGACTGTGCACCTTTCTGGCTCGGGGCTTTGAGTCATTTTTATTTTGCTAGAAATCCATTTCCACTGCCATTTGGGCCTGCCTTGAGCATGATGTAGTCCTGAAATCAATGGGAACCTCCAGTGGAGGCCACTGCACTCTGAGACTCTCTTTTTTTACATTTGCTGGCCTGGAGAGCTGTGTGCCTGGCTCCTTCTCAAGCTTTGCTCCACCTTTGAGAGGACTGAGGAGAAACCTGAGCTGGTCAGAGCCTGGCCTGTTAATCAGGATCCAACTCACCTTGGCAGTGCAGCATTCCCTGTAAGTACCTGCTGGCAGTCCTCTTGTCATGAGAAAACTCCAGACAGTGCATCCTGCTTCTCTCTCCCTACTCAGCCACAAGAATATTTAAGCCAACAGCTCCTTTTTTTAATCTGTAAACTGGAATGAAGCAGTGTCCCTACTATTATGTGGAGAAGAACACAAGAGTTATGGAAACTAGAGAAGCAGGATGGGTAAGGTGAAACCTGGTGGTGTTGTAGTCACTGGTGGCCCAGAGATGATGACCTGCTCCTTTTGTGTTAAAGAATCAGAGCCTGGTGCATGAACAGTCCTGGAAACAGTGCCTGTCATCCCTTTTCAGAAGAGATTTGTCTTCATCATTAGTCATCTGCACTTCCTCCTTCTCTAACTCACCACAATGAGATATTTTAAAATAGTTTTATCCCAGTCACCTAAGGATTAACTGGGGCACTGTCCTGGTGAGCAGAAATTAAGAGAGCAGATGTTTTCAAGCTGGAGAAATTGTAAAAACGGTTCTGTAATTCCTGTGCTTGGGCCCTAAGAAGACATATAGATGTTCTTGGTGGTGCTGCCATTTAATTTGGGTGAGAAATAAGAAATAGGCTGCAGTGTGCATCAGCCACCTGTTGAAGAGGTTCTTTGCTGCAAGAAATGTGCTCTGGATTGAGCTAATTGATCTCAAGATAGAAGGCAGCAGATTCCATTATCAGTTCCTGGAACTGTCAGCTTCACCCAGAACAACTGCTCTTTAATATAATAAACACTCTCCTTGAAAAAGAGTGAATAATCCCGACCCCCCTTCGAGCCTTGAGGCTTTGTGCTGCCTCTGACAGAGGGAGAGGGTAATTCAGGTGTCACATTCTAGCAGGGATGTGGCAGTGGCTGCTTTGTGGTGGTGAGCGAGACACCACTGCAACTTCCAACTCCCAATCAGTGTTAATTTGGATGATGGTTTTTTCAGACACTGCAGACTGACCTCAGGTTTACGTTGCAGTATCGTGCACTAATTCAAATAAATGACATGTCCAAACAGTATCACTTGTGAGCTCGCTGCAATAAAAATGTAATCCTCGAGGGGAATGTGCAGGGAACTGTTATTGAGTCATTGCAATTCATCTCCTCCACAAAAGCGAACAGGAAAAATGGAGAGTCGTCATGATGGTAAATTTGCATTTTATGTAATAATAATGAATACAGAACACATTTGGTTCACAGGATAAAAGTCCTCCTCTGTCAGGTTATTTTAGGCAGTTGGGAATTTGTCAGTGGTATTGCTGACTTGAACCTTCTCGAAAGGATTTTGACTTGAAAATTGTGGGCAAAAAACGTCAGTCTGGTCTTTTTTCCCCCTTCTTTTTTTTTCTTAGTTCTGTTTAGATTTCTCTCAGTGCTGGCAGGTGATTTAAAGGTTTGTCATCTCCACTGGTCTTATGTTGCAGTCTCTGCCAGTGCCTTCCCAGTCCTTCTGTCTCTCAACAGTCCTCCTGAGCTGTGCTGTGCCATGGACAATCACATCAGTCCTCAGCACAGATTCAGTGCTGAGTTTTCTCTGATGTTCTGCTTGCTTGGCTATGACCTGTGCTTCCTGTATTGTCCAGCAGCACTTCTTACATCACACAGCAGTTTGGCTTGGGAGGGGCCTTAGAACTCATCTTGTTCGATGAGCTTTAAGGTCCCTTCCAACCCAAACTGTTCTGAGGTTCTGTGATAAAAATACCAGCTGTGCACATCCTAATTCCTCTAGTTTTGTTTCCTACCATGGATGAACCCGTGGTCAGGCACTTGAGATGGGATCCTGCTTGTGCTGCCTTCACAAGGAACATTCCAGAGCCTGCCCTGCAGTGTTCACGGTGCCCTGTTTGTTGTCAGGCTGATCATCACCACCATCATCATCATCATTGCCTGACAGACCTTGTTTGAAGCCCCCCTCACAGGTCAGCAAACCTGGTATTGGGAGAATGTGAGAGCAGAAGGAGCAGCTTAGGCAGAAATTGAAATGCTTGAATCCAAACACAGAAAATCAATGAGCTTCACTTGTTGTCCTGTGCTTTTAGACTTATCCCCTTCCTATTTCACCCACTTCATTCCCTCTTCTTCCTACTTTGTGGTAACCAGGTCTGCCAGGTGGCTGCAGGGCATAAATTCTTTGTATTCAGGTGTTTTCCCCACACCTTTTCCAGGAAAACTTAGAGGTGAACCTAAAACCTCTGAGCTGTTTCAAGTGATTAAATAATGCATCATTTTTATTCTTACTCGGTTTGAGCTTTGCTGCTTTGCTCTCTGCAGGGGCAGAGTTGTCTTCAGCCTTGTCCTTTGCCAGTTAAAGAAGATTGAGGCACAGAATATATATGTATTGCCTCATTCAAATTCCAATCTGCAAAACCCAGTCATTTGTCCTGAGTGCATTCAGTGTGCTGCAGGGACAGATAATGTGTCTGTAACAACAGGAGAGGGGATGAAAAAAGCCCCAGACATACTTGTTTTAAGAGCCTTTGTGTGTCACCAAAAAGGCTCTGTATTTCCTGTTGCTATTTTCTGTGTCTGGGCTGTTGATGTGTCACCACACAAGGGCTGGTGATTGAGGGGATCTGAACCTCGTGGATAAATCAGTGGGAATAAAAAATAGTTCTGACTGGATATAAGGAAACTTTCTCACCATTTGGATACTAATCCAGTAAACCAGGCTGCCCAGACAGGCTGCTCAGTCTCTCCCTTGGAGGTCTCTAAGATCCAACTGCAGCCCTGAGCGCTGTGATCTGATTCTGTTGCTGGTCCTGCTTGGAGCAGGAGGTTGGGCTGGGACTTCCCAAGGTCCCCTGCAGCTGGAGTCGTTCTGGTGGTCTCTGTCAGCAGGAAATCCCTCCTTGCTGCCCATTTCCCTCAGCTGTTTGCAAAGGGATTGTTCTGATTATTCCTTTGGGCAGATTTACACCCAGGGGAGGCTGCAAAATGTATGAGGCAGGGAAGGATTTCCACCTGGGCAGAGATCTGTCTGCCCCTAAAGCAGCAGTGATCTCTAGTACCCTGAAAGGCCTTGGGAGTCCCCCCTGAGGGGGCAGGTTGGTTCAGATTTTGTGTTAATTGGTTTTTGAAATCGTGTTAATTTGCCACTGTAATTCCACAGTGTAAGCTGCCACTTTGTTGGGGTAAAATTCGCTTGTAGAGTCCCTGCATGGGAAGTGGTGCTGGACCCACATCCAGTGCTGTGTGTTGGAAGAGCATGTGCAGCTTTCCAGTCCATCACCCCCCTGGATCTGCTGCCCTGTCACATCTGGGAAGCCCTGGAGCACACAGAAGTGCCAAGCCCAAAACAGAAAAACATCTCTGACTGTCACAGTCTTGGTTCTGCTGAGCTGATATAAAATCACACCTGTTAAAACAGTGTGATGTGTGGGGAGTGGTGTCTGTGTTGAAGGTGGAAGCTGGCCAGGCCAAAAAATGCAGCTTTGATGATCACAGGCATTTCAAAACCTTTAAAAAATTAAGTGATAAATTGTGTTTACTTTCTAGATTTTTGATCTGCCATCCCTCCTGCCCTCTCTTTGAAGATCTCACTTGTTAAGGACAGTAACCAGTAGCTCACTGCTGCTGTCCTGGTTCTGACTAGTTCAGGGCTGCCCTTTTAAAACAGTTTTTGTTGCTGCAGGTTTTAATAAGGTTTTGCAGGGTGTAGCCTGGCTGTGGGAAGGGATGATGGACAGGCTCCCTTGGGCTGACAGTGGCATTTGACTGACCATGCATCAAGTTATTCAGGAATCTAAACCGGCAGAAAATCAACATTTTTCCTGCCATCCAGTCCCTGGGCTGGTTTGTGATGAGATCAGCTGAGGTACTGGCAGCAGCACAAGTGAGAGGCTGGAGGAAAGGAGGAGAAGGGCTCATCTGTGTGATGAAACATTCTTTTAGCCTTCATTTCTCTTGTACTCCAAGTTCATCAGCCCCACCTTCCTAGCCCTGCTGTTTTCCCCACAACTCAGCACCCCACCCTCCCTTGTGCCAGTCAGGAGTTTGGGCAGACACACACTGAGCTGGAGGGGAGAATTTGCCTGCCTTAGCTTTGTTTTGATGGATTAGTTTCCACCAGGTTGCTTTTGTGTCACTGCACAGGTGCTGCAGCAGGGCAGGAGTGGCAGGAGCAGGGAGCAGAGCAGGGAGGCTGCTGATTTGTCTGAATTGGCATTGCCAGCTTCAGCTGTCCTAATGTGTGCCAGGAATGACAGTATCAGGCAATGACTGCATCTGTGCCCGTTATTTCACTGCTCTGTGAACATTCTAAATGTGCTTTCTGGGTTCGTGAATTTGTCCCCATGACATTTGGGAAGTGTCCTTTTCTTGAGACTGGCTGGGAGGAAGAGGGAGGGAAAGAAGAGAGCAACTGTGAGGCTCAATCAGGAAATGCTGTGACCCACTGGTACAGAGGGAGGCCTTGGAATGGACATGTCTGTGGAGACCAAAGGAGACACTGGTAGTGGTTACCCTTCTTGTCAGTGGAACTGAGCTGTGCAGGTGTGTGGCTGCTGGGTTGTGCAATCACAGAATCCCAGAACAGTTTGGGTTGGAAGGGACAGTAAAGCTCATCTCATCCCACCCCCTGCCATGGGCAGGGACACCTTCCATGAATCCAAGTTGTTCCAGGCCCCACTCAGCCTGGCCTTGAAAGGAGGTCACCTGTACCAGGGTCAGCAGCCTGGATCAAGGAGGCAGGAACCTTTATTGGCCCACTTCCCAAAATCACACCATCCTCAGCATCCTTGCACCTTCCCTCTCCTTTAATCTTTGGCCCCACTCTTCTGTCCTCACTGTCATTTGTCCCTTTACAAAGGAACCACTGAAGAACAGTTTCCTCAATAGAATGTCTCAACATGCTTGTGTCTTTTCCTTCCTTGTTCCTGCAGATGGAATTAGCTCCTCCTTGCAGAATGTTTTCCCATCAGTTTGGAGGTTTCAGTAATTTATGTTGGTGTGGGTTGTGCTGGAGTGTCTCATTCCGTGTGATGGGGAGTCCTGACCTGGCCACCCTGGGCACTGTCACACCTGCTGAGTTTTGCAGGGTTATTCCTAGGTCCAAAGGATTCACTAGCAGCATTTCCAGCATCCATGGATGTCTCTATTAGCACTGGAGAGTTTGCAGAGCAGACAATTTGTGTGGTTGTCCAAAGCAGATTTTGGGATCAGAGTTTATTCCCCTGAGAGAGGCACCGAGCTGGTTTCTCACCAGGTACAGGTGACATCTCACTTCTTCTCACCACCTGTAAACATCCTCTGCAGGCTTTTCCAGCATGAATTTCAACCCCCAAGACAGATATTTATGCCAAGTTCTGCTGTCTCATGCCAGTCTGTCCCCAGACCTCTGTTTCCAGCAACTTCCTCGTGTGCTGGATGGGCCTTGGAGGTTCCTTTCCCATCTCCTGTGCCATTGCCAGATGTATGGAAACACATTTCCACCTGAAAGTGTTAAAAAAAAAGGTTATGCTCCATTCAACCCCTTCCAGATGCTCTTCTCACTTTCCTGCGTCTGTCACATGGATATTTTAGATGAGTCCATGTTCCCTTTCCTGTCCTGTAAATGTGAAGGTGTGATCATGTCAAAGCAACCGGTGTTTTTAATTATGTTTTGCATAGAAAAGTCAAAAGCTCAGAAAAAATCTTACTTCACACTTAATTAGCTTTCCTTTGCCTGACTGGAATTGAAGAGACTAAAATTAGGAAAATTTGTGGCTAAATCTTCAATCAGCTCTTGCCACCTGTTCAGTATTGTAGGTTTTATCTTCACTTAATTCTGTGCATTCGGATCTTACCTACTGTATCATGTTTAGTTTGCTATTCAAAATTCAAATTTAAGCTAGATGTCATTAAAAATGCATTTTTCTGTCGGATGCTGCAATTGGAATAGTGAACCTTAGTTCCTAACCTGGCATCTTTGCTAGGTTTTAGTCCTAACTGGATGGAGAACTTCCTGAATTCAGGAAAACACCTCCCTGCAGTTGTGGTGTTCAGGAATCACATAATCCCTTTAGCCTACCTGGTCTGTGATGTTCTGCAAGTTCTTGCAGACCAGAAAACTAGAATTGTTCTCATCAGTTGCTGTCTGCAGAGCCAGCCACGATTCCTCACTGCTCCATTATTCTGGAATGAGAAAGTCTGTCTTGCTGCCACTGCCTCCCTGCCACCAGATCCTGTTTCCTTCTGAGGCAGACTTTTAGTAGGGCCTGTAGTGGTAGGGCAGGGGGTGATAGTTTTAAATTAAAAGAGGGAAGGCTTAGATTAGATATAAAAGTGGTTTACAGTGAGGGTGGGCAGGCCCTGGCACAGGTTGCCCAGAGAAGCTGTGGCTGCCCCATCCCTGGAAGTGTCCAAGGCCAGGTTGGACAATGCTTGGAACAACCTGGGCTGGTGGAAGGTGTCCCTGCCCGTGGATGGATGCACTTTAAGGTCCCTTCCAGCCAAACCAGTGTCTGATTTGATGATTTTCTAGTGTCATTGTCCTTCATTTGAATGGTTCTCCTTTGCACCTAAATCCTGCAGTAGGGTATAATACATGGCTGTACTTTTCCAGCTTGTTGAAAGGGTTATTTGCTCCAGTTTTGTTTGCATGCTTGGAAATGTGTGAATTCATTCTGGTTTGGATGTGTGTTAGGAAGCTGCAGTCATTTCACAAACCACTTCTGGTTTTTGATGGAGTATAGGCTGAAAACAGGTACCAAAGCCTGCTTTCCAAAGAAAGCCACCTCCCTGCTGTAACAGCAGTCCTTTTCTGTGGGATAAAGACAAATGAACTCATTTTCCATGCAATAAGTGATGGTTCACCCACAGTGGGAAATGTATAGTTGTCTTTCAGTGCTTTATTTGACCTGGGTACACACTTTATATCCTGACCCTCCCAGTCAAAGCAGGAGCTCCCATGTTTCAAACAAGACCTTTTTAACATAAAATATATTCAGTGCTGACATTTTCTAGTCTCCTTCTACCTGGGAGTGCCCTTAACTGTTGTTGTGGGATCATCCAGTTGGCTGCTTGAGTGTGGCAGCTTTTCCAATCCAGTTGTTTTTTTTTCCTCTTGCAGGAAGCAGCAAACATGCTACGACTTACCCAGAACAGGCTGAAGGAAGAGGAGCAACACCTGCTAAAGAGTGAAGGTGAGTGGGATTTCTGCACCTCTGGTGGTAGCAGAGAAGTTTGGTTGGTTTTTTTTTCCCCCAAAACTTACTCTCAATTAGTTAGGATTCTAGCTGAGGATCAGAAGGGAGCAACAAACTCTTGAGATTCTGTAGAAAGCTCACAAACAAGATTTTGCTCTTTTCGAGCTAAACATCAGCAAAAGCTTCCTCATTAATTTCCCCTGTGAATTTAATATTGCAATCTGTGCACTTTTATTTGATAGTGGGAGAAACAGGAAGGAAAGTTAATTGTCAGGATCAGAGGTAGAGTTCACAAAAGCTGAAGTGGAGTAAAGACATTAAAGTTGCCCTTCACAGTTTGCTTGGTGGCTGAGATTTTCAGAGCAGGCTTATGAAAGAGGATTTTCACTCATTTTTACCCATCTTTGATCTCATATCAGTGAGGTAAAAGGTGAAGACATTTCAGCTGAAATATAGGATTTGTAATATAAATTACAAGAATGTGAAATTGTTTCAAGGATTTACTTGAGTGAAAAGGTTCAGGTCCTGCTGTCAAGATAGTTTCCAAGGTGAGTGAGTTTAAACATCAATCCTCAGTAATTGGCAGTGTGAAGTATAAAGTGAAAATTTGCTGACCTCCTTTCTCCTTGTCTGTGGATTTTACTTGGAAAACTATTCTGTCATTTTGCAGCTCTGGAATAAAAGGAACTTTACCTTTTAGTGAGTGATTTAACTGCCACCCTAAGAACGTGATTATGGCTTTTAATGAGCTAAAAATATTACAACAACACATCTTTATTCAGGTACTTAATTGTCATAATTAGTATTCATTTCAGTGATAAAGAGCACCAGGAACCTGTTTTCCAGAGCTGGCTCATTTATTGACTGCCCCATGACCTGGGACAATCGAAGTCATCTCTGTCAGCTCCAGCCCTGCCTTGCTCTGCACAGGCTGTGGAAGTTTGCAGGGTTGTAAACTGAGACAGTAAATTTGGCTCTTGCTGTTTCCCAGTCATGAGCACGGAGGTGAATTTGTGGAAGGCTTTAAAGCTCCCTGAGACCACATAGAGCAATCAGGTGTGTAAGGTAAGACACACAGGTACCCCCAGAAATGCCAGGGCAGTGGAAAGAATTCAGAAAGTTTCTTCAGAAGGCCAGAACACTCACAAATGGCCTCAACAGGGCGGTTTGGGCACCAGGGAGGAAAAGGCCCCTCCTGTTTTCTCCTTTGGAGTTTTATTATCTCTGCTTCCCCCTGCCTCCCCTCTGGAATGGGAAGGCCAGTGGCACCTGCTCTCTGCTCACAAATCACAGGTGAGCTTCTGGAATGTGAGGAGGGAGAGAACAGCACTGTTTTGAGAAAGATGCAAGGGAAGCTCTTCCTAAGCAAAATAACTGACTCCAGGGTAAAAAAATCTTCCATAAGAAGAGTTGCTTACTCCTTCAGGGTACCAGGCTGGGCTTTCCCATTAGACCACACCCCACTCTCCTTTCTTTATTAGTTAAATAATACCCTTTATACAATTCAAACCCCAGAGATTTCCTTTGGTAAGAGATCAGTGTCTTAAGTGGCACGGTGTCCCACAGGGACATGTCCTGTAGAGATGTGTTTACAGAAGAGCTGTGTGAATCCCAGGCTCCTAACCACAAGAGAAATACATCTTTTGCACAAGACAGAGAGCAGCAGAACCATTGCAGCATCACTGAGCAGCTTTGCTTGTCCAGCCTCTCCCAAGGTGAATAGTGCAATTTGCTCCAAAAGGAGGAAGCAGGAAAACAGGATGGCATTTCTGCTGGAGAGGATTCACAAGAGACCTCCAGCTTAACCTGGCAGTGATTTTGTCAAGAGGGCTGTGAGCATGGGGGGAGGTGGTGGGAAGTGCTACATGCATGGCCACTTCAACCTTCTTTCTGTTGTGTTTGGATTTGGAGTGCTACATCCTCCTCCTCAGACAGGATGTGCCCTTCTAACAAGCCAGTCACAGGGAATGCTAAAAAAGGGCTTTTCTTCACTGTCAGAAACATCTTTCTAAAGCAGGTTTAGGGAGGGGAAATTACTTCACAGAATCATAGAGTCACAGACTGGTTTGGGTTGGAAGAGACCTTAAAGCCCATCTCATTCCACCCCCTGCCATGGGCAGGGACACCTTCCACCAGCCCAGGTTGCTCCAAGCCCTGTCCAACCTGGCCTTGGACACTTCCAGGGATCCAGGGGCAGCCACAGCTTCTCTGGGCAACCTGTGCCAGGGCCTCCCCACGCTCACAGTCAAGAATTCCTTCTCAATATCTTGTCAAAATTGACCTTTCTTCAGTTTTAAACCATCACCCCTTGTCCTGTTGCAGCAGACCCTGCTGGATACTTCATTATTCCACTCAGAGTTTTGAGTAATGCCTCCCATGTGAAGCAAAGTGCTTTTATCCTGAATTTTCTTCTAGTTTGTTGAGAAACTTGGGACTTTTCTGTCTGGGCCTTCAGCCCAAGAAAGACTTTGTGCCTGTTCACAGGACAGTTGAAGTGGACCCTGCTCTGACTTGGTCTTGCTCATGCAATGGGTTCTGGAGATGGAGGGATGAGCATCTGCTCTGCTCAGTGGAAGGTGGGCAGGCTGGTTTGGTGTCTCCCAATATCCTAAGATTCTCTGGCTGAATCTTGGCCCAGGGGGGTGAAATGAATTTCATGTGCACTAATTCACTGATTTCCTACACAGAGGGGTAGCACAGGCCAGCAGCACCTTCTGCAGGGGAAAGGGAAGCTTTTCTCCCTCTCATTACACTTTGCCCCTGAGAGCTGCAGAACACTTAATGAGGTTCTTCCAACAGCGCAGGCTGGCATCTGGTGATAAATTTGTTGCCATGAACTGATAAAAGTCAGTATCCATCAGCCCCTTAAGAACTCTTACCTTTGCCTACCTGTGAATTGCTGCAGTTGTTGTTTGTCTGCAGCCCCTGACCTTACCTCCTGCTAATTTGGTGGGAAGGGTTCCAAAGCACCAGTTCATTTCTCTGTGCAATAAAGTTGCAGGAATCCTGGAAGCTCTCTGTCTGAGGTTCAGGCTGAACTAACAGCAGAGAAGCCTGAATCATGTTTCTCACCTAGAAGAGCTGTGGAATGGAGGTTGAGCCATGCAGGTCTGTGTTAAGGATATAAAATTTTCTGTGGCATCACAGAAAATTGGCAAAAAAATGTTTAGGATAATTGATAAACAACCTGGTTCTTTTTTTTAATTTGTGCTAGCATGCACTGCAAAGCTTTTATTTCTGACAGAGCCAACACTAAATTATAGGAAAAATATGAAAATGACATAAAGATTTTGAACTCTAAAAACAGAGCAAGCTTTGAGTATTATCTGCATGATGAAAACATACACAATTAAGTATTTGCAGCAGTATAGAGAAATCTTTTGTGCTGAGCAGTGAGGAAATTGCTGTTATTTTTCTAATCTTTGCCTCACAGAATATTCTCTCAGAGGAACTGATAGAGGCTGTGGTGTCTCACACACCTGATGCCTGTGTGTGCCACATGCAGGGCTGGTGCCAGATAAAAAATCCAACTGCCTGAAACCCAGGGCTTGGTTTCCTTGTGGTTAATGGCAAAGTGATTCTTCAGACATTGTATGAGACACTGCTTGGGTGAGCTCTGTGAAGGGTGGGGACAGAAGCACATCAGGTGTGGTTACTGGATGTTCTGACACCAGACGGTGTGAGAGAAGGGGGCAAGGAAGGTCCCTGACCACAGCAAAACTTCAGGAGGTTTTCTCACGCTCACCCATGTTTGTTGAGCAAAAAGGAACGAGTGTGAATGTTTCTAGACTGAAATACAGTTTTCCAGACTAATCAAATTGTTACATTTACAGATATTTTTTTCTCACTTTTTACACGTTTTCACATGCATTTTCTCATAGTCTTTAAGAGATTTGGGGTTTTTTTCCAATTTAAAAGCAGACAGTGTAGAATCACAGGATCCCAGAATGGTTTGAGTTGGAAGGGACCTTAAAGCTCATCCCATTCCACCCCCTGCCATGAGCAGGGACACCTTCCACCAGCCCAGGTTGCTCCAAGCCCTGTCCAACCTGGCCTTGGACACTTCCAGGGCTGGGGCAGCCACAGCTTCTCTGGGCACCCTGTGCCAGGGCCTGCCTCACCCTCACAGGGAAGAATTTCTTCCCAATATCCCATCTAACCCTGCCCTCTGGCAGTGGGAAGCCATTCCCCCCTTGTCCTGCCCCTCCAGGCCCTTGTGCAAAATTCCTCTCCAACTCTCTGGTTTTTAAATAAGTAAAACATTTTGTTTTGAAAATATTAAGTATTTTTCTACTTCAGTCTCGTTCAGCCATAGCCACAGGATCAACTGATGCTCTTGAGTCCACCCTTTCTACTCCAGAACTGGTGCTTTAAAATCTGACAGCAGGAATCAAAAAGCCCCACTGCAGCAATGGTGGGATTTGAGCTGTGGATCATGGGGTAATTCCTGGATGATGTTGCTGATGCTCAGCATTGTCACTGCAGGATGCTCAGATCATCCATCTTCCCGTAACAGGCACTTGGAACTCGTCCAGGGGAGTCTTGTGTTGTGCTTGTTAGATAATTACCAATTCATGCTCTAATTTAATAGTACTTTGATGGGTTCTTGGCTTGTAAGATCATTAGAAATATTATGGTCACCAAATATGACCTCTCGATAAAATTGGTCAAAAAAGAACTCCTTATTCCTGTGCCAGGATTGCACATCCCAGTTTAAATGGAGCCTGTCATCAAGAGTTGATTTTAATTATTTCAAGTGAGAGAGCTCTGTTGCTTCTCCGGGCAGTGGTTAATCACCCTTACTGGAATGGGATAGGCCAGGTTGGACGGGGCTTGGAGCAACCTGGGCTCATGGGAGGTGTCCCTGCCCATGGCAGGGAGCTGGAATGAGATGAGCTTCAAGGTCCCTTCCAACCCAAACCATTCTGGGATCCTGTGATTTTGAAATGGCCAAGCAAGGTCAATAATTTCACTTGGACCTTCCTCTGCAACCTCCTGGTTGCTGTTTGTGGCCCTTACTACCCAGTTTTTCCAAACACAGGTGTGAACATCCAGCCTTTCCACACCTCTGTCAGGAGCTCTCAGGACCAGGATGACTTTATTTCTTAGAGATCAGATGACACATCTCGGTTCTGTGTGCCAAGGACAAAGGATGTACCTCCTGACTGTGTCTTTCCCTTCAGATTGCAGGGCTGTGGGGGTGTGAGCGTGCAGGCTGACACAGAGCCTGAAGCTCTTGAGTTTGGTTGGGACAAGAGTATGGATTTGGTAGAACTGAGGCTTTCAAGTGGGTGCTGAGCTTCATTCTCTCATTAAAAATCCCAATCCACCCCCATTGTTTTTTCCTGTTCCGTTACTTGATGCCATTTATTAACTGGGGTTCGTTTTGGATCAAGTGGCTGTCAGTTGCCCACTGGATTTTTCTCACCAAAATGAAGATCCTGCTGAATGCAGTAATTGCTGCTGAGCCAGTTGCCTGTGTTTTCAAAGCAGGGATTTTTATTATCAAATTGAACATGCTGAAGAGCAACTGACATCTAATTCCAAAGCATATCAATAAACAATGTCATCTGTGCTCATTATCTTCACCACAGCAGCTTTTTATTTTGCAGCTGGATACATTTACTTGAGTATTGATGCAAACTACCAGATCTGTCATGAAATCACTGCTGAGTCATTAAATCATGCTGGTTTTTCTTCAAGTGTGGCAAATGACCAAAAATTAAATCATTTAAATATAGTATTATCCGTCCAGGTTATCAGCTCTGGCTTTTGGTGGAAGCAGCAGGGTGTGCTTTGGAACAAATAACCCCCTTTGGAGAGAGGTGCTTTGCAGTGGAACCAGGATGTACTTTTTGTCCCTGGACAGCTTTAAAGGAAACTAATTGAGCTGACTGAACCCCATTCTTATGAGATAGAAATGAAAGGCAAGTGGGGTTTATAATCCCAGTGTATTCTCTCTCAGGTGGGCTGATACTTTGAGAGTGTTCTCTGAGCAGTAGAGTCAATCACAGCAGTGGGGACATGGGCCAAACACAATTTACAGAGCTGTTCTGCTGATTACCTTTTCATAATAAAAATACAGGAGCTTCTTGAAAGCCCAGCCTGAAGCTTCTGCAGGCGACCAGCTTGGACTAAATTCGGGTTACATGGATTGCTGAATAATAATAATAATAAATAAGTTTGTTGTGAAAATTCAAATAATCCTCCTTAAAGCCATGTAAATCTTACAAGCCAGCTCCACTGGAGGGGGTTTTGCACTCCATGTGCCAGCACACGGCAGTTTGTGGTAGTGTGTTTTATTATCTTCATTGCTGTATGTTGATCCTAAGAAAAATCTGTGTTTTCTCCATAAGGAATGTTTCCTTGTCTCCCCAGAAATGGTTGTAGGTTCTGTGTGCAGTGTTACACTGAGGAGATTGTGGCTTCTTCTAGGGCAACAAGTAGGGAAGTTCATGCTCAGGAGATCCCAGCAAGGAGAAAAAAGCTCTGGCCAGTTGGGCTGCCTAACAGGAGCACAAATGACAAAGCCTGGAAGGGAGAAATTGCTCCTAAAAATAGAAAAAAAGAAAGAAACCACAAAAAACCCAAGAATGAGGGCACTTTAGTAGCAGTAAGAGCCATCACAGGTGTAATAAACTCATTTTTTCATATAGAGAGCATGAACTTGAATCCTCATGGCTCTTCCCAGGGAGTTTGCCTGTGCAAGGGCTGAACAAAACCTCATTTTCTTAAATGCCAGGTAAACAGAAGCAGCATTGAGGTCACATAGCAGTGAGTGATTGCCTCACTTGCCAAAAAATAAAGTGCAACACGAATAGAAATTGTAGCTGAGACTGCTGGAGCCTTGTAATCTTACCAGGCTATCAAACACTTCCCTTGCCGTTATTATTTTGTCATTAACTTAATACTGAATATGAAAAAGATGATGGAAAAATGTCTAATATTTGTGTATTGCCTGCTAATTAAATATTGCAAAGATGTGTCAGCTCATTACTAATCCTAATTAAAGTAGTTATTTCCATTTTCTTCTCAGACATGTGTGTAATTAAATGTACCTGGGAAAGAATTGCCTGTTTTCTCTTAACTAATCAGCAGCAAATGTTGCTGTGCTGGGTCCTCCCGTGGGATGCTGTTGGGTTTGTGCTGGTACTGGTGATTCCCATGAGCTCCTGCAGCTCTGGGGTGTAGGATCAGCTGGTGTGGAGGGACTTTGTCAGGGCAGAGTTAGGTTGGATCTCAGGGAAAGGTTCTTCCCCCAGAGGGTGGTTGGCACTGAACAGGCTCCCCAGGGCAGTGGGCACAGCCCCAAGGCTGCCAGAGCTCCAGAGAGGGCTTGGCCAGCGCTCTGAGGGACAGCCTGGGGTTGTTGGGGTGGTGTTGGTGGTTCCTGTGGGCCCCTTCCAGCTCAGGATATTCCATGATCTCCACAGGAGTGAGGACAGTTCAAGATATGGGAGGAGATGAAGGTCCAGCACGTTGGTTGAGTGAGTGAAGGGTAAATCACAAGTGGCAGTCACTGGACTGGGTGAGCCAGGAGCTTGCACAAGCAGGCTGGAATGAGCTAGGAGAGAGGGAAGAAGCTCATGGATAGAAGATTTCAGTGGAGCAGAGCCTGCTTTCCCCACATTTCCTGCACCAACCTGCCATCCACTGTTTAACTGCAGAACAGGCTCTGAGGAGGATCAGTCTGGTTGGCATCAGGGTGGGACTGACCTGGAGAACAGTCTTGCCCTTGTCCTTGCAGGCACTTCTAAGTGTCTGAAAACTTTTGCCATCTTTTGAAACTTCTGAAGGACAATTTAATCCAATTCCTTTAGATTGGTTCCAGTTTGGTGACTGGGGAGCTGGGACTGAGGGACTAAATAGGCATTACTTGGGATAGGGAGAAGGAAACAAAGGCAGGTGATGGAAATATTTGAAGTCCCTGCATCTTGGGAAGCTTTCCTGTCTTTCCAGGAGAAGCTTTCCTGCCTCTCCATCTGGGTTTTGGCTTTAGCTGCATTCAGATATCTGGGGATGTCTCACTGTGCTTTTCTAACCTGTGATTAAATGAAAGGCAGAGACTCAGTTTTGATATTGTTTGTGTCAGGGTAAAGACCAGGAGATGTGTTAATGAGCCCACACTTCTCAAAAACTTTTAAAAGAGTTTTATCTTTAAATGAGTTGCTGAAATAACCCCTTCTGACTGTACATTCATACCCAGAGGGGGTATTTAAACAGCACATTTATGGTACAACCTGGGATTGTCCCAAGACAGTTGTTTGTAGCGTGTGCTGCTTTGGCACTTACATGCAGAAGGATTTCTCCTCAGGATGTGGATATTGGCTATTTTCCTGTACTCTTCAGTAGAGCCAATGCTCTCTGCAGCTGCATTTTTCATAATTGCTGGGCTTGAACAAAGGTAGAGACTGCTGGTACCTCCTGCTGGTACCTCCTGTGTCCAGCTGCTGCTCTGAGTCACGGGCTGGTTGGAGTGCTGATAACCAGCTGGGTTTGTTTTTAACCAGGTCACGACGATTCTGACATCGACATTCGGGAGGATGAAGGGTCTGACAGTGACCTGGATGGGCAGCTCACCAAGCAGCACCCCAGCACAGAAGCTCTGCTGCAAGGTACCCTAACCCTTCCTTCCTTGCCTTTAGTCAGAAGGATAGGCTGGAATTACCCGAGTAACTTCAGGGGTGGGAAGAGCCTGTTGGAGCTCAGGATGTTGGCACCTCTCAGGAGCTGTAGGAGGAGAAAGCCTTGTGGAGAAAACAGTGTTTTGAGGGGAGCAAATTATGGATTATTTACTGGGGGAAAACAATTACTGTGTGAGAAAAAAACCTGCCTTGGTATTGTCTTAGAGATTATTGAAGTAGCTTTATACAAAGCCTTAGGAAAGCAATGCCATTGCTCATTGCAGAGCATTTATTTCCCTTCAGCTGTTGGCACTTTTTCTGGCAGAGTTTTTTCCAAAAGGAGACCTTCAGGGAGTCCATAAAGCCACCTGCACTGATGTGGGCACAGGTGGAACACACCTGAGCTGCTGCTGTCAGGGAAGGATGTCTGGCTTCTCTCCTAGCTCTTGTGGGGTGGAATTGCAGCCTCTGGCTGCTGATCCCACTGGAGCCCTGCTCAGAAGAGTTACAGGTCCCAGAAGGCCCTGGTCTTAGAGGAGTTACTGTGTGAGGGCCTGTGTTTCACTGATGTGGGAAGGGAATTGTTCTGCTTAGTCTGGAGTCAAGCAAAGTGCACCCAGGAAATCAGGTTGGTGCTCTGTGAGGGATTCTGAGCTGCCAGCAAAAGCCCCTCTGGGATCTACAGGAAGCCCCTGTGTAGGGATTTCATGTGCCACCACTTCTGCTGAAACCTATTCCTTAGAATAAACTTGCAAAAATATATGGAATTTTTCTGAGTGGAATTCTTCTCTCCCCTCTCCGAGACCAGAGAAAGAGGCTGCCATTCCCAAGTCAATGCAATTCAAGCATTGTTTCTCCTCCTTTCCACAGTTTTTCACAAAAACAGAGAATTCTTGATAAGTGCTAGAAACACCAGCATTCCCTAAGGATTTTTACGTTGCCATTTCTCCAGGAAAGGTTTGTGCACAGATTTTAGAGCTTTGGAAGTGACTGTAACTGCCTGTGAAGCTTCAGTTCAGAGGGCACCATAACCTGGCAGTGTGGGGTACTGGCTGCAGTCAGCCAGCTTTAAGAGTAAAAAAAGCTTCATTACAAAAGTTGTAGATTTTGTGACAGGTAAGAATTTTTTTTCCTAGGAAAAGCTTTGTTATCATTAATTACACTTAATGGAGGCTTAAAATGAGCTTGTCAGACTTGTCAGTTCAAATCTATGAGATGTTTTCTCTGCTGTGCTGTTTGGATTGATTTCTGGGCTTCTCTGGGTCTCCTTCTGGTGTTTAGTAAAACTACTTCTGGCAGATAATTATCCTCTTGACTTGCTGTTGCTCTCTACAGCTCCCTGACAGGAGGGTGAAGCCAGCTGGGGGTCGGGCTCTTCTCCCAGGGAACAAGGGACAGGAGCAGAAGAAACGGCCTCAAGTTGTGCCAGGGGAGGTTTAGATGGATATTGGGAAAATTTTTGTCGTGGAAAGGGCGGTCAGAGAGTGAAACAGCTGCCCAGTGGTGGAGTCACCATTCCTGGAGGGGTTTAAAAGCTGTGTGGATGTAGCACTGGGGACATGGGCCAGTGGTGGCCTCGGCAGTGCTGGGGAACAGTTTGGTGCTCTCAGAGAGCTTTTCCAACCCAAATAACTCTGTGGTTCTTCGTTTGACTGTATAACTCTCACCAAATGAAGTGCTGGAGACACTTTAGGACCTGAGACTAATGTGAGATGCAGCAGCTTCTTTAGGAAATCAGGGCTGAACTTCTCTGGCTGTTTGTCATTAAACACACCAAGAATCTGTTTGTGTTCTTCAGCACAGGTAGTTCACATTTAAAATACATTTAATTATCAAGGCAGCAGAGCAAGAACATTATTTCTGTTAATTACTGCTTTTTTCCTTGACTCAATTCAAGGTATTTTAATCACTTTCTTTGGAAGCTCTGTGTCCTCTTGCATGGTGGTTCTGCTGAGCCTCCTTTGCTCTCAAAGGAGAAAGGGTCCACAGTCCCTTCAGCTGCTGTGATACAGTTTTACCTCTCTAATTTCCAGGTTATTTGTAAGATGAGGCTTCCTCCCTCTGTCTGTAATAGGTGGGCAGGTATTCCAGTGTGCTTTGCCATTACACAGGCAAGATTCTCAGGGAGAGCTAATCCCTCTTTTTAGCCCACTTGCTATAATTGGGTAAAATCAACACACTTTCACCCTCAAGAGCCCTTTCTTTCATCAGCTTTGTCAAGATGTAGCAAAAATTCAAACTAAATGCAGCTTTGACAATATTGCTCCTGGGTTTATTCTTGTAGCCAATTAAAAGACTTGAAGTTAGAGGATTTAGTCTCCTAGGGAGCAGAAAAGAGTGTTACCTGGGGGGGACTTGCTGGGGTACAGAGAGCAAATCCAGCCCTTCTTCCCCACATTCAGAGAGGAACAGGCAGTAGCAGGGGAAGGAGGCAGCTGGAATGGGCTGTGGAGCTTCTGTCTTCCTAGAGTTCAGTGCTGCTGGGTCAACAACACAGCAAAGCCAGCTTTAGGGAGCCAGGAAGGGCTCTGTAGCAGGAGGGAGCCTGGGGGTGAGGATAACAGGGCTGGGAGGACAGAGCCAGGCTCTCAGGGACTGCTGCACTGAGCCTGTGAAACTGCACCTGTTTTGTTATCACAATAGCACAATTACAGGCAAATCTCCTCCTTGATGGGGCTTATTGTTGTAAATCCACGTGTGACTGATCATTTGCTTTTGTAACTTAGAGAATAAACTGATTTAGCACAGAATCCCAGATGGGTTTGGGTTGGAAGGACCTTAAAGCTTATCTCATTCCACCCCCTGGTGGGGCAGGGGCAGGGACAGGGACACCTTCCACTGGCCCAGGTTGCTCCAAGCCTGGCTTTGAACACCTCCAGGGCTGGGGCAGCCACAGCTTCTCTGGGCAACCTGTGCCAGAGCCTCCCCACCCTCACAAGAAACAATTCCTTCCCAATATCCCATCTAATCCTGCCCTCTGGCAGTGGGAAGCCATTGCCCCTGTGTCCTGTCCCTCCATCCCTTGTCCCCAGTCCCTCTCCAGCTCTCCTGGAGCCCCTTTAGGCCCTGGCAAGGGCTCTCAGGTCTCCCTGGAGCCTTCTCTTCTCCAGGTGAACCCCCCCAGCTCTCCCAGCCTGGCTCCAGAGCAGAGGGACTCCAGCCCTGGAGCATCTCCATGGGCTCCTCTGAACTCACTCCAGCTCCTTGTGCTTGGGAGCCCGGAGCTGGATGCAATATCATCCATTATTTCTAGTTTTAACATTGTCAGTGTGAATAAAATGTCACATCCCCTTTTATTCTGTCTGGCAGTAGATAATGTGAGGCTGGCAGACAAATGCAGTGGACTTCCCTGAGGTCCAACTGAGTTTGTGGAGGTGCTTGGAGTAAGACTCTGGTTTTGTCAGGAGGCCAAAGAAAAAGAAATTCTTTCAGCATTGAAGGTCTTATCCTGGGAATGCAGCAGAAGCTGCCCTGCTGGATCAGGCAGAGGGTCCATCCAGCCTGGTCTTCTCTCCCCACTGTCTGAAAGAAAGTGTCTGGGGAAGAGTGTAGGAACTTCCCTCAGGTTCCCTCCTGCTCTCAATCTGTTCCAACCCTCCATGGGTATTTCCTGAGCCAGATGTGGCTTCCACAGATTTAATCTAACCCTCAGCAGATTTATTTATTGTCTCCTAAGAACCTGTCCAGTCTCCCCTTGAGCTAACTGGATTTTTTTCATCCATACTATCAGAAGTGGCAGATTTTGAAGTGATGTTGTGATTATGTGTGCAGATCCATCTTTCCAGTCTCTTGGACCAGTCTGAAATGCGTTTTGGCATCGTGAGGATCTCTCCCCTTCCCAGTGGTGGTGGTGTCAGGCTGGGACACCCAAGCTGGCACACAGGGCAATGCTGTGGAATGAAGCTGGAATAGTCTACCCTTGCAGAAGTGTGGAACTGTGCCTGTCTGTAGTAAATCACCCTCTATTCCACACTGCCAAGGTCTTTCAGCTCCTGTAAACCAATTATCTGAATGCTTTAGCTCTTTTTAGTTTCCATTTATAATGTGGGTGCTAAGGGCGATTTTTGTCCTGTCCAGACCACAGAGGCCATTTCACCACTGAAACAGGAACAACTTCAGCCTTTTGGTCTTTAGTGTAAGAAGACAGCTTTGCTAAACTCTATTTTTCAGCAGGCAATCAGTCCAGAGTCCCACAGTGAGAGAGCAGCTCTGGTGCAGCCTCTTGCTCTGGCAGACCTGACCCAGGGGACCGGTGTGATAATGATGTGCTGACAAGCTGGGCTGTGAGGGCACTGACTGCCTCTGGTACCCTGGGTGCTGGGGGAAGGCTGCAAAGCCTGAATTACCCCTCTTGTTTTTCAATCCTTTGGGGAAAATGGAAGCTTTGACACAGAAGTCTTCTCAGGTGAGGCTACACAGTCCTGTTTCCAAACCACTCCATACAGCAGGCAAGCTGAAAAGCAGGATAGTGCTGTTCTCAGTGGATAGTGTCAGATTCTGCTTGTGGAAATGCTTTCTCCAGCTCGTGGCCATGTTCAGATTTCTGCCACAGAATTTCTGGACTGTTTTCCTTCCCTTTTAACTCCCCCAGGTGTGTAGGAACCACAGGTGTGAGATCGATACACAGGAGAGTGGAGGGATTCAACTGCTTCTTGTTGGATGTCTTGTTCACATTGAGTTCCTGTGGCTGTCACCTGCCTAATTTTAAAAACCACGTGGTAAATTACTAGCCTATTTTCCCCTTTCCTCTGGTTCCTAAAGGAAGTTACATCTCTGAGTCCAAGACCAAGAGATGGATGCAAGTACATTTGTCTTTACAAATACAAGATGGTAACGAATTTGCAGGTTTTCTCAAAATGTTGCACTTTTCTCTGTTGTGGAAATGAGTCTTTATATAAAAAAAACCCATAAAAATCTGAAGCCCACTGCAGCTGTGTGGGCATCACTCAGATGCTGTGTGATGCCATCCTGGTCTCTCAGATTCCTCCCCAGGGACAGCTGCCTCTTACCAGCACACAGCTCAGTGCAGGATGTCATCTCCCTTCCCAAGTCATTCCCCCAAACAGCCTGTTCAGAAACCCTTCAGAAACAGCTATCAGGTTCTGCCCACTGCTGCAGAGTGCCTGGAGCTTGTGTTTTTGGCAAAGAACAGCAGAAAATGTCTTGTTCAGAGTCGTGCCATGCTCAAGTGCCCCCAGGGAGGATTTGCCGAGGGTGCTGCCCATGTAAACTTCTGCCACAGACTCCAGTGTCCTCCTGCTGTCCCAGCAGTGCCAGCGTGGCAAGGCCTGAGTCTCAAAAACATCAGGAATCTGCAGTGGGGCTTCCAGGTCCTTTTTCAGAGGCCAAATTAGATTTGGCCAAATTAGATTTGGATATCCTCACAGCGTGGCATCAGGTGGGCAGAGGTGAGTCAGGAACAGCAGCTGTGACACAGGCTCTGCTGGGCACTGAATTTTTACCTTTCCAGTCCATCAGGGATTTGGGAATGTTGTTTGTAACCCCCAGAGCTTCTCTGAAAATCCCTGTCTGATTTCTTGGCAATTATCAAAAAGTACAGAGCAACAAAAGCATCTCCTCTGGCTGGCCCTGGCCAGCTGCTCTCTTCCTAATGGCTCCTGAGGAGCCCTGGGGTTTGCAGGCATCTCCTGGCACGTGTTTGCCATAATCCAAAGTCTGTGGAAGTGAGATGAAAGGGTCTGGGTTTCCCACATTCCATGGGGGTGGCAGAGGGAGGAGGATGAGGCACAGGGAATGGGTCTGGCTGTGCATTAGCAGGGTTGAGGTTCTCCAGCTTTGAAGGTAATACATGAAATCAAGGGGAAAAAATTCCCAATTGCACCTGCTCAGAACACCTCAGAGGACTCCCCCAAACTGATACTGCTTTTAGAGCTTAAAAATAAATTCCTTCCTTGTGAACTTCCTCAAGGGCAATTTTCCTCTGGCTGGGTCTGCATCCTCCTCACGAGGGGCAGTGGAGGGGCAGAGGGGCAGTGGAGGGGCAGCTCCGAGCTCTGAGCAGTGACAGCACCCAGGAGTGGCTGGAGCTGTGTCAGGGCAGGCTCAGGTTGGATCTCAGGGAAAGATCCTTCTCCCAGAGGGTGGTTGGCACTGAACAGGCTCCCCAGGGCAGTGGGCACAGCCCCAAGGCTGCCAGAGCTCCAGGAGTCCTTAGACAACACTCTTCAGGGGCAGGGTGGGATTGTTGGGGTGTCTGTGCAGGGCCAGGGGTTGAACTCAGTGGTCTTTGTGGGTCCCTTTGAGCTCAGGGCATTCATTCCATGATTCTGTGATTAAGAACACAGTGCCCAAAGCACACAGAGATCAGAAACTTCAGGCAGGAGGTTCATCCCCGTTTTCTCTGTGTGGAAGGGGATGTGTTGTGGAGGGAAGGGAGGAGTCTTCTCCGAGCTCCTGCTGTGAATTTGCATTAAGCGCTGGCGGCTGCAGATCAGACTGAGAGCAAAATGTTTCAGCTGCAAATCCACCCTCCTCTCCCCGTGGGCTGTGTGGACCTCACAGGCTATTCCTCTCGCTGTCAGACACAGGGTTAATGTGTACCCACTGCTCAGGGAGAAGCTGGAAATCATTCCAGTCCTGTGGCTCCATCCTAGGAAGCTGCACGGGCTGGTACAATGGCACATGTCACACAGAGGGAAAACGGCAAATGCTCCCAGGCTTCAAATCACGGATGCACATTCTGCTCTCTGGTGCTTGGTGGCTCTAAAGGGTGGTGATGCACGGAGATTGGATTTGACTGCAGAGCTGCAGTGAATTACAACCTGGTCATTACGAGCGTTTTTTCCTAATTATCACTTTGTCCAGCCTGTCCCAGCTGGATTCCCGTTATCTGTAAGCAAACACCACAGGTCCCCACCCGCTTGGAAGCTGCGACAGCCTCAGTGGCCACAGCGAGGCGGCCCTGAGGGCTCAGTGAGCCCAGCCCGGCTGAGCTGAGCTCGGGAAATCGAGTGACAACTTCCCCTGCTCTCCCTGCCCCACGCATGTGACTCCTGTGTTTCCTGCCTCTCCCCCAGTCCCCACGGAAACACGCAGTGGCCATCTGCTTGTCCGTGCTCCCACACTCAGGAACGTGGGGGTTTATGATGGGAGAAGTTAAAATAACGTGGGAAATCTGCTCTCTGTCCTCTTTGCAGCTCGGTGCTCAGGTGAAGCCCCAGCCCCTCTACATCCTGCACTCTCTCCTAGGAGTGTCCCAGGGTCTGATCCTGCTGATCCCACAGGCCCTGGTTCAGAGAGGTGCTCCTGCCTTAAACCATGTAGGGATCCAAGTCTGGGCAGCACCTGATTCTCCTGTTCCTCCAGGTGTGAGGAGTGAGATGCTCATGGGATGTCCTGGAAGAGCAGCATCCTGCAGGCCTTCTGTGAGAAATCTCTGAGCTCTTCCCGTGGCATTTTGAACTGCCCTGTTCCATCAACTCTCCTTATGTGATATCTTGATTTTCTTTTCTATTCAGGCTCTCTCTCAGCTTTGTCTTATTTTAGGAGCTCCCTGCAGCTTTCTCCTTTTGGGGTAATAATTCCCAATTTTACATTTCATACTGAGCCTTCTACAGAGCAGAACCTGTAGTTTTGCAACTCTTGGAGCCATCTGTAGGCTGGGCAAAAACAGGGCTCTGTTGTTGTCTAATGATGTCAGTTGTAATCAGCTTCAGATTTATAGGATTTAGTCTTGCATAAATTAGAGAAAAATCTCCAACGGTTGAAGACAGATCTTCTGTAAGACAGGAGAGCTATAAAATGGAATCTTACCATTCCATCTCCACTGCCCAACTGATAGAGGACACTGCTTTTTATCTAAAGACATAAAATCCTTGAGGTTTGCCTTGGCACTGCCAGGAATTCCTGTGAGATGTCAGGCCCTCCTGGAATGTCAGAAAGGACCTGAGCTTTCTAAAGGATGGGAGGCAAAAAACTTTTGTTCTCTGTGTACCAAAGCAGAGGAAGGAATATGTCAATTCACAGATTTTTTTGGGTTGGAAGGGACCCTGCTCCAAAGATCATGGAGTCCAACCCCTCTGCTCAAAAGGGAGGTTTGAGCTGGTTTTCCAGGACCACATCCAGTTGGGTTCTGAATATCTCCATGAATAACTGCACAACTTCTCTAGGCAACTTTGTTTCAGAGTTTGACTACTCTCACAGTAAAAAATGTTTCTTAATGTGTCAGAACTGTTCTAAGGTAGCTCTGCAAATACCATCCTGACTGGAATCCAGACATACCCTCTTCTACCATCTCCTGAGCTCTGAAGGCTTAACAAGGAGGGGACCTTATTTGCACTGGGATCTCATCCTCTCACTGCCATTTGACTTGTCCCTAAAGTGTAAACTCTGAGCTCCATTGTTCCTTCTGCCTCCCTGTAACCACGAGCCAGGTTTGATGGTGATTCTCTTTGCTCCTGCAGGAAGGACCGGCACACGGGTGGTGGGAACAATGCAAGGTGAAGACACGGAGGAAGATGTGAGTAACCATCCCATGTGTCTGTGGAGCTTCTCTGACAGTGCTTTACGATGCCAGCCCTCTCCTCAGCCAGAGAAACACCTTTTATTTACTGAATCCTCGTGCCCCAGGCCTGCCTTGCCCCTCCTTTCCTGTAACTGCGCTCTCATTGGCACAGACACAGATTTGCCTCTTTTTCCTTTGCTCTTGCAGCCTGTGCTCTGTGTGCTTTCCCCTCGTCCTGCAGTGCACAGCTAGTGGCACACAGGCTGCAGGAATGCTGTTTGGATGAGCTGTGGGGCAGATTGGTGGGAAGAGTGATCAGTGCAGTGCAGCAGCAGTTAGGTACATGGACATAAATCCCCTTTTGTTGCTCTAAAAGCACATGCCTTGGACGCTCTCCGTGGCCTGCACTGGCAGCATCAGCCATCAGTCATCCAGGTGATGGGACAGGGATGAGAGCAGGGCTGTGAGCTTTATTCCTTGGGATTCCTGCTGTTCCAGGGCTCCTGGCTTTGCATCTGGTTGTGGTTTACGTGGTGGGTGGACAGAGTCTAAAAGGCACGCACAGGTTTGTACAGGAGGCACTTGTTCTCTGTCTGTGCCCAGCCCTTGGCATCCATGGACAACTTTTCTGTGCCTCTGGGCACACCTGAGTGGCTACATCTGCACTAGGCAGCTGAAGCCAGGTGCTGTCATGTGGTTTGCATCCACACAGGAAGCTCTTCCATCTTCCCCAAAACCTGCTGGCATCCCAGGAGCAGTGGGGCTGTCCTGTTCTCCAAGCCCCGTCCAACCTGGCCTTGGGCACTGCCAGGGATGGGGCAGCCACAGCTTCCTTGGGCACCCTCACCTTGTCTCTGGAGTTTTACCTGCAGCCCCTGCTCTGCTCTTTGCTCCTGCTAGACTGGGTGTGGCCAAGGCTGTTGTTGCCTCCTGGGGAATGATTTATGCCTTGGCATTCGGACCGGTTTCTGGGAGAGGTCAGGAATGCCTGTGCTGTAGGTGAAGATGTCACCTTATTGTCCTTGACCATGTTCATGACAGGTTTGGATAGTCACCCTGTGTTATTTCCCTTCCCTTCAGACTTCCCTGTTCACAGCTTTCTCCCTGTTGGCACAGCTCCAGTGTGTCCAGGTGTGGAAAGCCAGAGCCTTCAGCCTCTGACTGCCCTCAGCTGCAGCCACTCAGCTGCCACTGTTTTATGGCTCTGCTCTTGGAATCAGCCTCTCAGGAGGCCCAGGGGCTGAGAGGCTCACTCAGGAACCCTCACAGGTTTCTATGTGTCCAAGATCAGGGAAGGAAACTGTTGAGGCTGATCTGAAAAGGAGATCATGGAATTATGCAGATGGGAAGAGAGCAGGCTTCAGCTGGCCCAAGAGCCTCTGTCGCTTGCTGGTGTGGTGCATGATGCCAGAGCTGTGCCTGCCTTTGCTGCCTTCTCCCCTGCTCCCACCTTGGTTATTTTCTGTTTTCTTTTATGTTCTTGTCCATTTTTTTCCCTGCTCTGCCTCTCTCGTTCCTTCCGCTCTGGTTCTCCAAGGGGACCCTTGCCCCAGCACGGCCAGGCTCGCACAAGGTCACCACCAAGGCACAGGTGGGTTCCTCTCCTCCAGTTAATTTTCTTCCACTTCACCTTGATTCTTTGGTCTCACAGTAGGTGTCACTTTAAACACCCTGCCAGGTTTTTAATGCCCCAGATCCAGCAGAAGTCAAGGAGTTCACGTTTGTCAGCTCCGTGGGGTGGGGATGGAGGTTTGCAATCAATTGAGAGGGCAGGGAGGGAGCCAGCACTGCCATCCCTTCCTTTTGGGCTGGCAAAGAGGCCTTGCCATGGGACAGCTGAAGTGGTTATGGCCTCTTGTTTCCTTTCCTTCAGGAGGACTCGGGGGATAGTGAGATTGACCTGGATGAAGATGACGATGAGGAGGATGATCTGGAAGATGACAGCATGGAAATCTCCCCAAGCAAATCCCGTCACCGAGCAAGGAAGCCAGAGCCACTGGAGCAAAGTGATAATGACTTCTGACTCTTCAGTAGCATCTTGAAACACAAACTTTGGAGAAAATGCAGGCCAGGAGCAAACATCCTGCCCTCTGAAAAGCAGCATGAATTCAGGAGCTGGTAAATAATGTTCATTAAACTTAAAAATTAAACTTGGATTGCCAGGCTTGTGACTCTCAAAGCATGAGCATTTTATCCATCATGAGAATCACAGTAATGTGATGTTATTTCCATAATTGCACTAAACTGGCTCTCATGCACTGCAGTGCCAGAAGTCTCACTCCAGTGAGCACTGTGTGCCTCATTGCCCTGCATTTTATTATGTCCAAACAGACTTTTTTGGCTTAATAAAACTGGATGAAAAGCTGCTCTAGGAATGCATTTCAATTGATTTTAAATCTGGCTTAAATCTGTTTATCCTAAACATATCCTTTACCTAATCAGGGGCTTGTGTCTGCAAAGAGCAGCTCCAGTTGGACTGAAGGAGTGAAGTTAAAACTGGGAAACAAGTGAAGGGGTCCTCAAATACCACCAAGGGTATTTCAGCTGTGTCAGTGGGAGTTGTCTCAAACTTCAGTGGGCTGACCTTGAGTGTCCTGAGAGCAGCCTGAGAGATGTGCTGTAACTAAATCCTTATTAAATTAACCCTTTTGTTATACTGGGGCTACTGGGGTAAACTCAGCTTTAGGCATTCCAGTGGGCCAAAAGCTGGGCTCTTGTTCAGCATGTTGTGCTGATGCCATCAGTGAAGGTGGATTCAGGTTTGTCTGGGGGTTGCCTCTTTTCTTTTAGCTCTGCTTTAGCATCACAGTTTGTCTTCAGAGGAGCAGGAATCAGGGCTTGATTAGAAGAGTTCATTGGGGTGTGTGCTTGTCAGAGTCCTGGCTGTGTTCCTGCCCTTCACCTTTTTACACCAGCAAAGTACTTTGCTTTGGACCCCATCTGAAGTCTAGACTCAGGTCCAGTCCCTCCCTCAATGAAGGAAGGAGTGCACATAAATTACTTGAAAAACTGAGAGGTTTCTCATCTCTGACCCCAAGGGTGGAACTGTCACACCCAAAGAAGAAGTGCCCCATCAGCAGAGCTCAGAGCTTGGAATGTCATGTCAAGCTGGGACAAAAGCTGACAGGTAAATAGAGCCAGGTTTTGGGTGGTGATGGGGCATGTGTGGGTGCAGTGATGTGCTGAGCTGACTGGCTGACAGCTTGGATGCTTCCTTGGCACCTCTTAATTGGCCCTTTGCACCTTATTTCAAAGAGGGCAGATACAGAAGATGGCAAACACCTACTTCAGAGCCATTAGGGTGTCCTGTGACAGCCAGGGTGAGGGTGTATGTGCTTACCACATCTCTCTCCCGAGGGGTGGGAAGGTGCTGATTTTAGGACCCATTCCCAGAATGTTTTCCCATGTTATGCAGGGAATCCACTCTGGTCCTCCACGTGTACTGTTCAGCTTGGAGAAGAGAAGGTTCCAGGGAGACCTGAGAGCCCCTTCCAGGGCCTAAAGGAGCTCCAAAAGGAGACTTGGGACCAGGACCTGGAGTGGCAGGACAAGAGGGAATGGCTTCCCACTGACAGAGGTCGGGGTTGGATGGGATATTGGGAAGAAATTCTTGGCTGTGAGGGTGGGCAGGCCCTGGCACAGGTTGCCCAGAGAAGCTGTGGCTGCCCCTGGATCCCTGGAAGTGTCCAAGGCCAGGCTGGACGGGGCTTGGAGCAACCTGGGCTGGTGGAAGGTGTCCCTGCCCATGGCAGGGAGTAGAATGAGAAGCTTTAAGGTCCCTTCCAACCCGAGACCATTCTGGGATTCTGTGATGTATCTGACCCATAAGAATGACATCCTATGAGACAGGGCCAGTCCCCCAGTCTGGGCTGCAGGTTCAGAGTTACAGTTTTCTGTGTTATTTCCTGTATTATAGGCTCGAGTGAAAAAGAGACTTCATACCTTGTGTGCACAGACCCAGAGCCTCTCTTCAGGCAGCACTGCCACCTAGCCTTCCAGCATGGCCAGCCAGGTTTAGGGAAGCCACAGTTTGTGTTGCAGCTTCTTGTGCCAGGCCAGAGCAGCAGCACCATCAGCAGCCACCCCTGTGCCAGTGAACTGAGCTTTCAGCTTAGGATCTGCAGCCAGGGCAGTGGAGCACAGCTCACCCCATATGCCATGCAGTGCAAGGGGAAGGCTGCACAAAGCATCTTCTCATCCGGGAACCAGTTTATTTCCAAGTTTATTTCCATATTTAATTTATATCCACAGCTCAGCCCAGCGTTCTGGTATCAGCCCCGAGGTCCCTGCAGCAGTCGCTGCCCTGAGTGTGACAGCGTCACAGAGTGGGCTCTGGCTGGGGTGGAGTGGGGAGGGGGCAGTGGCTGGAGGGGACTCAGGGAGGTTGCACAGTTTGGCTACTGGTTCACCTGCAAACCTGGCACCTTCTGGAGAGCCACTGGGTCTGTGCCACACACACAGAGCCATCACCAGGCACCTCCGCTTTCAGCAGCCTGCCCAAAAGGTGACCTGCTAGGGCAGACCTTGCCTGCAGCTGGGACATGGGGAGGACACATCCCAAGGTCACACAACTTGTCACTGATGGCAACAGCAGGAGCCCCAAGAACTCCATCCTGAGCTTGAGGAGCAGCGAGCTAAGGCAGTCCTGGTGTAGCACCCAGACCCATGTGCTGGAGGCAGCTCATCCTGCACTGCTGTTCCTCTTACCTTTACCCTCCTGCTCCTCCCATTTTCCTGAGGACTTTTCACTTCCAAAGGCCTTTCTAGATGGTTCTGCTCCTATGCCATGAGTTGCCTGTCTCTTCAATAGAGAACAGCTCTACCAAACCCTTCAGGCATGTCTGACCAGCACCAACCTGTTAACTGAGGGCACAGCAACAGCTGGCCCAGGCTGTATTTAACCAGGTGAGAAGGGGCTGCTGTGAACCTTGTCTGCTTTTCGCCCAGTCCTTCTGGGATCCTGGCCAGAAGCAGAAGACAGAGAAGAGCTGGCACGGGGAGCAGAGCCCTGGAGCCCCATCGGGGGTGCTGCAACATTTGCCCACAGTGACCCGGGCTGGGACAGAGCAGAGGCCCAGGATGCACCGTATCCGAGTCAGGGTCCCAGCACAGCACTGTAACCCCGCAGAGATCACAGGAGGGGTTGCTGCTGCCAGAAGATAAATCACCTGTGAAACCAAGGTCTGGCATGTGAGGTCTGCCCCCTCCTCCCTCCTTTTTTGCATTTTACTCATTCCTTGAGGCTCCCCCAGAGCCTGGATGAACAGGAACACAGGCATCCATCCCTCAGCTTTCCACACCAGTGAGTCTTGACCCTCCTGCACTGCTGATCTGGACACCCTGGGCCACACCAGGGAGCTCAGGAGCTCTCCTTGGCCCAGCTCTCTTCCCTGAGATGGGGTCCAAGCAGCTCCCTGTGGAGTCACGCTGGCCAGAGGACCCTCTGGAGCCCTCCTCGCTGCAGCCAGGCACCCTCACACGTCCACCACGCAGCTGGGCGAGTTTGTCCGGATGGCGTCGGAGATCATCTTGGCTCCCGACTGGCCGATGCGATTCCCCTGCAGGCTGGGGGCGAGGGCAAGAGGAGCTCAGGCTTGGACACCAGGCAGAGCAGGATCCTTGGTGGGCACGAGGGATGCTCCCCAGCTTTGCACCAGCATCACCTGCACCCTCCCCACCCCATCCAGAAGCTCTTCCTGTGACTCCGCTCCCAGGGGACTCTGGGTTTGAGAGCCTGAAGGCTGGGGCCAAGGTGAGGAGCAGGAGAAAGCCCCTGGGGGGAGCTGGAGGGGCTGAGCCACTTCTCCCCTGTGATATTTTGGAGAACATGTGGCTTTTGAGGTTGTTCTTTGCCACAGAGGCATCCCTAAAGAGGAGCTGGGGGATCTGGAGCTGTGTGGGTATTGTGGCTGTCATGCCTGGAGGAGCATGGGATGCCCCTGCCCTGTTGGGGAGGTCCCTGTGGGGCAGCCAGGAATGGGCAGTGCCAGTGGGAGAAAGTCCTGGATGGTTCCCATGGTGTCCCCCATCTCTGCCTTTACCACTTACTTGACGTAGGTGAGGCCGTGGTTGCCCCTCAGAGCGGTGGCGATGCAAATGGCTCCGTCCATGCCCAGGGAGTTCTCCTGCAGGCTGAGGAAGGCAGGAGGGTCAGGAAGCACCAGCCAGGGAGATGTGGCCGCCAGGAGGGAATGCGTGGCTTGGACATTGTGAAAAGCCACCCCACTCAGGGCTTTGCCCCACTGAGAACCATTGGCCTGGCCATTCCCTCGCTGCTGCCTCCAGGAAGGTGTGGAAAGGCTCTCCCTGGCTCTCCCCAGGCAGTGGATGCTTACTCGAGCCGGCGCAGGCTGCTGTTCACCCTCAGCGCGTTGGCCATGGCCTTGGCCCCTGCCACGCCGATGGAGTTTCCCCGCAAGCTGGGAAGAGAGGCAGGAGGTGAGGAAGGACAGCCTGGGATGACCCCAGGGGGGAGGAAGGGGAGAGGTGATCCCACACCAGCGAGTCAAGGGACGAGCAAGCCAAGTCTGGACGCGATGCAAGGATGGAGGTGGTGCTGAGGTAAGGACCAGGGTCTAGGACACCCCAGGGATCATCCCCCACAGCCATGGGGACTTGATGGCCCCACTGAGCACTTACTCCAGGATCTGCAGGCTCTTGTTGAACATCAGAGCTTCTGCCAGGGCTTGGGCACCAGCCGGCCCAACCGAAGCCATTTGCAGGCTGCAAGGGAACAGGGACCCTTCAGCACGTGTTGGGAGGTGGCCAAGGTGTGCTAATTGCACAAGCTAATTAGGCTGCAACACCAGGGCCCCAGGGCAGCCTGGATACTCACTGGAGATCTGCCAGGGTTGTGTTGACCTTCAGTGCCGCAGAGAGGGCGGCCGTTCCCTCGTCTCCGATGGCATTTTCCTGCAAGCTGAGACACCCCAGTGCTGCGTCTGCCCGTGGCCTGTGCACCCAGGAGCAGGGAGAGGGGCAGCGAAGCACAGGGCACAGCGTGCCCAGCGTTCCCAAAGGGCTTGGGGGACCCCAGGCCACCAGGCACTTGGAGCAGGCCCAGACAGGCACGGGCAGTGGTGACACAGCAGACTTGCAGTACCTAAAGGGGCTCTAAGAGACTTCTGACAGGGCCATGGAGTGCCAGGACAAGGGGGAACAGCTTCCCACATCCAGAGGGCAGGGTTAGACCCTGGCACAGGTTGCCCAGAGAAGCTGTGGCTGCCCCAGCTCTTGGAAGTGTCCAAGGCCAGGTTGAGATGGAGCTTGGAGCCTGATCTGGTGGAAGGTGTCCCTGCCCACGGCAGGGGGGTGGAATGAGATGATCTTCAAGGACCCTTCCAGTAGGAAAGTGCTGCCCAGGACCCATCTGCCTGTGTCCCCACTTACTCGAGGCTGGCCAGGCTGCTGTTGGACTGCAGTGCTTGTGCCAGGGCCGTGGCAGCTTTTGCCTGGATGAAATTCCACTGCAAGCTGCAAACAGGAGAAAATGGGAGGTGAAGCCTGGAGCTGTGAGCGTGCCCTGATCCCTCCAGGCTCTGCACCCATCCAGCACGGTGGAGGAGCCTGGGATGTGACCCCTGGGCAAGACCCCACACAGCACACCCCCCCATGGAGGGCAACCCACGAGTGCCACTCCCACAGCCTTGAGGGGCTGAGGGCCAGGAGCAGCGTCCCTGCTCTGTGGCCACTCAAGGGGCTTTCAAAGCAGGCCAGGTCCAGGGGGAAACTCACTGGAGGGATGTGAGTGCCCGGTTATCTTTGATGGCTGAAGCGATGGCTCTGCCGCCTTCGTCACACAGCAGGTTTGCTGCTAAGCTGGAGGCAGGGACAGAGGGCACAGGTCACACACACAGTGTTTGGGACAACTCCAGGGACACCGTGCAGCAGCCTGGGTGCCCTCCTGGGGCCCGTGGCACTTACTCCAGCTTCCTGAGGGTGCTGTTGGTCCGCAGGGCACGAGCGATGGCAGGGCCCCCCTCCTTGCTGATGGAGTTCTCACGAAGGCTGGGGGAAGACACGGGGCTGGGAGGAGCAGCAGAAGCAGGAGCTGCTCCCTCACAGCCCCCTTTGCCCCCTGCTGTGGGGCTGACACCACCAATTTTGAGGATGGCAGTCTGTCTGACTTGAAACTCCATTAGCATCAGCACCTTCCTTCCCTGCATCTCCATTCCCTGGGTATCCTGTGGACATCAGGGCTTTTTCCCAGCCTCCCATCCCTGCTGCCATCATTTCATTCCAAGACACGGCTGAACAGATACTGTCCCAAGGGGGGAAAGCTAATGATGATCCTCAGAGCTGGGGGAGGGACAGCAGCTGCTTCTAGCATCCCAGAGCATCTTGTGGAAAGAAACAGGAATGACCCAGAATGCCAAAAGGTTCCCACATCCCAGCTTTTGGCCAGGGTGGCTCAAAAGGCTCACTTACTTGAGGCTGAGGAGTCCCTTGTTGGAGCAGAGAGCTGCTGTCAGTGCTGTGACCCCTGCACTGCTGATGGAGTTGCTCTGGAGGCTGAGACAAACAGGGAAGGTGTGAGGACAGCACAGTCTTGGCATCTCAGGTAAGCTGAGGGGTCAGTTTGGGGTGAAAAGTGCCTGTTTCACTGAGAAATGAGCATCTCCCAGCTACAGGAGGGTGGGGGCAGCCAAGGCAGAAGGACCAACACCGGGAGCAGTCAGGGCAGGTTCAGCATCTCCTGCTGGCCACACCTAGCAGAGGTGATGGGGTTTGCCAGCACTGAGGGGCAGCCTTGTCCCCACCTGGCTGTTACCACAGCTGCCAGCTCAGCTGGGCAAGTTTTGGTGTCCTTATCACAGTGTGGGAAGCCAGGGCCAGACCCAGAGCATGGCCACTCATCACCAGGAGCCACCAGGCCAGGCAGGAGAGGTCTCTGGCTGCTGCTCCCAAGGGGAATGAAGGTTGCACCATCCAACCCTGGCTCTGCCAGGCCCTGGCCTGATACCTTCCTCCTTAACCAGTCCCCATCACTTTAAAAGAGAGAAGACTCAAAGCTACTAATATCCTCCAAAGCTGGGTTGAGGATTGTCTTCATCAGTGCTCTCCTGGTGAAGGCAGGGCCAGCCTGGCTGCTGCTGGAGTTGCCACATGGTGCTCCATCCTGCATGGAGCATCCCCAGCCCTGTGCCCCTCCAGAGGACGTGGAGTGGGAGAGGCATGGGGAGAGTCTGGAGCGGCCCAAGGGGTTGAGGGGTGGGAGGTGTAGCTGGAGGGAGGAAGGGTGAGCTCTGTTGGCAAGAAGGAGTCCAGGCATGGAGGGGGGACTTACTCAAGGCTTTGCAGACTGTGGTTCACCCTCAGAGCTTCGGCCAAGGCAACAGAACCGTTGTCTCCCACTGAATTGCTGGAGAGTCTGGGACAGAAGAGGAAGCGCTGGTGTTACCACAGTGCCACCAGCTTGGATCTGCCAGCAGGGGATTCACCTCCCCCAGGCTCTCCCTGCTCCAGCAATGAGCATGAACTTGCTGTCAGCTCATTCCCAACCTATGTACACCTCTGTTCTTGCGGTTGGGTGGAGCTGAAATAGCTTTTAATGTTCCCACAGGGCCTGGAGCCTCTGCCAGAGGGAAGACTTGGCTTCTCTGTTCTTTCCATGTCTCCCTGCATCCCCGGAGATACGGAGAGCATCTCCCCAGGGTCGCTCCAAAGGCAGCACTGCCGCCCCCGCCCCCTTCACCCGCACCAGCCGCCTCGGGCAGAGCCAGCAGTGCCCATCCTGGACATCCCATGGCCCAGCCCCTTTCCTGCCAGTCCCGCCCGCAGATCCCGGCAGATTTGGTGCTGGCATCACCTCCCCTCTGCCTCGGGCTGTGCTTACGTCAGCTCCCTCAGGCTGCGGTTCTGCTGCAGCGCCTCCGCGATTTTCCGGGCGCCCTGGGCTCCGATGGCGTTTTTCTGCAGGCTGCAAAGGGGAGAGAGGCACCTGTGAGTGTCAGGTGCCAGCAGTGGGTGGCCAGAGGGGGACAGGAGGTCCTGGTCCCTTACTGCAGGGTCACCAGCCTGTGGTTGGTCAGCAGGGCCTCGGCCAGGAAGGTGGCACCGTCCTCCTTGATGGTGTTGTGCTGGAGGCTGCAGGGAGACAGGAATGAAGCCATGCACAGATGAGGGTGAGGGCCATGCAGGGCTGCAATGGCCACCGGCCCTGGTGTTTGTTTGCCCTCATCCCTGGCATGAGAAGGGGTCTGGTCCCCAATCAACCCTGCCCAGGAGTCTCCCTCCCTCGTCTCCCCTGGGAGGTGCCTTTGTCCACGCAACAGCACTCTATGGCCTCCCACGTGAGGGATGGACCTCAGCCTGGACCTCAGCTTCAACCTCAAGCTCAGCCTGAACCCAGGCCCACCAAAGCTGAGAGGCAGGAGAACCCCACCATGTCTGGGGCTGGCCTGGTCACCGTCTCAGTCACCTGCACTTCACCACTGCCCACGTAACAGACCAGGCTGTGCCCAGGTCTCCCCACCTGCTGGCCCTCGGAGGTTGGGACAACCTCAGTGGGACAGATGAGGGATGGCAGGAGGCTTGTCCTGGGGATTTGCTCCTGGAGGAGCTGCAGAACTGGAGACTTACTTCAGGGAGAGCAGGGTTTGGTTCTTTTTCAGCGCATCAGCCAGCGCTCTCGCTCCGGCGGGGCCGATGGAGTTGCTCCGCAGGCTGGGGCAGGACGGGCAGAGGAGCCAAGGTTAGCAAAGGCAGTGGCACGGGCTGGCATAGCCAGACACCTTCCCGTGGCACTGCCCAGGTGGAACATCGGGCTGGCAGCTGGCAAGGGTTGCCTTCACCTCTGAGTGGTGGCGGCTTTAGGGGATGAAGACCCTTCCCAGCTCAGTGAGGCTGGGTGGGATCCAGCCCCAGTGCTGCCCTGGGAATGGTTCCCAGTGGGGAACACGTGCATGGCACGAGCTGGTACAGGGGGAACACTTACTCCAGCACCATCAGGCTTCTGTTCACCAGCAGCGACCTGGCCAGTGCTTTGGCTCCCTTGTTGCTGATCTGATTTTCTGCCAAGCTGCCCAGAAAAAGAAAAATGGGGTGTTTTTCTGGAGGAGAAAGAGACTTTCACAGCTCCTGGCATATCCCAGGATGCAGCTGGGATGTGTGAGCAGAGGAAAGCCATGTGGAACATTTGGTTCACGGTACAGCCAAAGTTGTGGGTGCTCTGAGGTCTGCTCTCTGAGATGGACACCAGGCAGAGGGCTGCAAGGACAGGGTAGAAAGGGAGTTTCTAGACTTAAAATTAATTTGTGTCATGAAATGGAGCTCAGATCCCAGCAAGGGGGACTCTGTGCAGCCACGAGGAAGGGCAGGGAGCTGAAGAAAGTGGGGACCCATCTGTCCAGTACAAGGCATCTTCCTGCATGGGGGTCAGGAGCCTGTCCCCTCCATACATCAGATCCTCCATGCAGAGCCTCAGGTGTCCAGCAAACTGCTGTGACCTCAGGAAGCAGTTTGTTGGGATAACCTGAGGAGGCAGAAGTTTCAGGAAGGCTGGGCAAAACAACCTGCCCAGCCACCATGAAGACGTGGGGTAAGGTCACTATGCCTTGGTGCAGATCATGTGGGGCTGTCCTTGTCAGTAGGCACCCAGGGAACCAGTGGGAGACACTCCTGGAGGACCCTCACACTGGTTTTGAGGTGCCCCAGGTCCACGCTGCATCCCCAGGACATTTGGCCTGCCTTGGGCCAGGTCCTACCTGAGCTTCTGGATCTGGCAGTCCTTCACACTCAGCACACTGCCCAGCAGCTCCATCACATTGTCCTGGAACTGATTATTGTCCAGCCTGGAGAAGACAGGAGAAAAAAGTAGAGAAAGGACAACCCTCCCGTGACATCAACCCATCACAGGTGGAGAAGCTCAAGGACAGAAGGCAGAGCTGACTCAGTGGTTGTTGGTGGGTCCCTGTCTCAGTTGAGACCTTGGAGTCACATTTGAGTCAGGGCGGAGCCTTCCAGGACTTAAACAGGGCTTATAAAAAAGAGGGAGAGCAACTTTTTACATGGGCAGATAGGGATAGGAGAAGGAAGAATGGTTTTAAACTAGGAGAGGAGAGATTTAGGTTAGAAGTTAGGAAGAAATTCTTCCCTCTGAGGATGGTCAGGCCCTGGCACAGGTTGCCCAGAGAAGTTGTGGCTTCCCCATCCCTGGAAGTGTCCAAGGCCAGGTTGGACAAGAGAGCAACCTGGGCTGGTGAAAGGTGTCCCTGCCCATGGCAGGGGGTGGAATGAGATGGTCTTTAAGGTCCCTTCCAACCCAAACCCTTCAGTGATTATGAGTCACAGCCCGGCATCCCCGCTTGCCTTTCCCAGTGCAATCCCACCAGGACTCACCTGAGGTTGTGGCAGAAGAGGAGCTGGGAGAGCAGGCTCTTACAGACATTGTAGGTGAGGCAGTTGGACAGGTTTGTCTCCTCCATGCAGACGTCAGAGGCCTGCAGGAGATAGGCCAGGGCAGAGCAGTTCACAGGGGTGAGCATCCCGGCCAGGCTCTTGCTCTTCATGGCCTCTTCCACGGTGTTGGCGATCTCCATGTGCTGGATCTCGTACAGGCAGCGCACGGTGTTCACCGTGCGCAGGGAGATGGCGTAGTCGGTGTTGAGGCAGCCCTGCAGGAAGGTGATCGCTTGGCTCCTGAAGCCGTTCTGCTCATCCTTCACCAGGAGCCACCCGGAGAGCAGCTTGTTCACCTGCGGGGAGAGGAGCCCGGAGAGGAAGCGAACGAAGATGTCCAGCTGCCTGTCCTCTGCCTGCAGCGACCTCTGCACAGCACTCTTGAAGTGGCTGAGGAAGCCCAGCTTGGGCCAGGACATCCCGCTCTCGGTGAAGAGGTCGAATATCGCCCGCTTGGCCGCCGTGTAGTAATAAAGAGCTGCCAGGAACTCCTGCATGGTTAAGTGGGAGAAGTAGTAGGCTGTGAAGGTCTGCATCTCCTCCTTGAGCAGGAGTCGAGTGCCCAGGCTGCTCTGCAGCAAGGAGAGGTCGATGCCGTGGGCCTTCATGTCCTGCTCGTAAAACACGTGTTTCTTTCTGAGCAGCCCGTAGAAGGCCAGTCTGCCCAGGCTACCCACTATCTTCTTGCTGTTGCTCACAGCCTGCTCGATCCTGAGGGTTTCTCTTGGCTTTTCTGGCCAGTCACCGCCCAGAGCCATTTTAAAATAATAGGAGTAGATTTCTGAAAGGGTCCTGGGGACAAGGGTTGTTTCTTGGGGTTGACCCACACTGGTTTTTAGGTAATAGGCGATTGAGGAGCCAGAAATCCTGCAAAGGCCAGGAACAGTGCACAGGACACGTAACGACCTGTTAGCTCTGATGTGCTGCAGGACCTGGCTGGAGAGGTCTCTGTCATCGAGGAACATCTGGTCCAAGAAGTCCTTCACCTCCGCAGCCCCAAACCCTCGTATTTCCGTCATCCTGTCAACCAGCCCCGCAGGGATCTGCGTGGCTGCCGTTGGCCGCGCCGTGACCCAGACAGAAGCCTCCTGCAGGAGGTTGCCCCGTATGATGTTGGCGATCAGGTTGTCCACTTGGATCTCCTTTTTGGGATCGGTGCACACCAGCGCGTTGGAAAAATCCAGAGGGGTCTTGAACTCATCCAGGCCGTCGAGGATGAGCAGGGTCCTGGCGGCTCCCGCCAAGATGCAGCTGGGCTCCGTGATGTGAGGGAACGCTGAGCAGATGAGCCTCTCTGCAGAGAGCTTCTCGTGGGTGTTGAGCTCCCGGAAGGTGAGGGGCAGCACAAACACGACATCCCTGTTGATCTCCCCCTTTGCCCAGGTGTAGACAAACAGCTTCACCAGCGTGCTCTTGCCAATCCCAGCCACTCCAGTGGTGACAGAGACCCGTGGTGGGATGCTGACCTTGGAGAGAGGCAGGAAGAGCTTCTCCAGAGGGATGCTCTTGGATGTGTTTGGCAGGCCTTTGGTGGTTTCGATCTGCAGGATGTCGTGCTCCTGCTGCTGGATGTCGGTCAGGCCTTCCACCAGCAGCAGGTTGGTGAGTCTCTGCAGGGCACCTGTCTCCAAGCCATTCCCACAGTAACTTTGGAGGCTCTCCAGGTGCTTCTGCACCATGGGCTCTGCACAGAGAAATGAAACGGGGGGGTGAGGAGAAGGAGGAGGGTGGTAATCACAGATACAAATGAGAGAAGCTGCTTCACATTTTTGCCATGCCCATGCAGGGGGAAAACCTCATGGAGCCCTTACATCTGGGCAGGAAGGTACATGCCCGGGCTCAGAGGGCACTAAAAGGTTTAAATGGCCCTGATCAGCCCCAGCCATTATTCCAGGAGCCCATTTAAGCTCAGGCCTGGACCTTCAGCCCCTGCCTAAGCTATGTTGTAGCTACAGCCCCATCATGCCTTTGCTGCAGTGGACCTTGCTTATCTGGACCTTGGTCTTGGACCTCTCCTCACTCTGCCCTTGCTTGGTGATCACTGGACTGTCTGAACCTGGTTGCCCTTGCAGGACCTGATCCTGACCTCTGGATTGACTTCCTGGCTTGACCTCAGTCCTGCCTCATCAGCACGGACTTGTTTAAGAACTGGACTCCTGGCTGAACCTGGTGACCACCTGGTGACCACTTGGACCTGTTCTGCTCACCTGGTTCAGGTGTCAGAGCACTGGTACAGTGAAATTAAACCCTCCAGCAAAGACTGGACAAGCAGGGAACGGTGCTGCTAGAGATCCAGAGTAGACACCAGCCAAGGCTGGAGCCTTCCCAGCAGGAGGGAAACAAGGGAAACCTCTCCCAGCAAGAGGGTTGCAAAGAGAGCCTGAAGTTGGGGTAGGAACCAATGGATGTGGTCAGGGATGCCCAGCCATCCTCCTGCCATCCCCCTGCCCTCAGCCCAACTGTAGGGACTGACTGATGTGATCTGGGCACTGAGGACCTTAAAGACTCCTCAGGCTGCCCAGAGAGGTGTGCTGAGGGCACTGAGAGCACTGGAGGAAGGTCCCTCAGACCTGGCAGAGAGCCCTTGTCACCCTCAGCTGTGTCCTTTGCCAGCACAGACCCTGCCATGGCACCACTGCATCCAGGACGCTCCCACTGGACCTGCCAACACCACCCAGCTCTGTGCACATCTTGGGGTGCTCCAGCCAGTGCCCACAGCCAGGCCACGTGTGCAGACCCCCCTCGCTGGGCCCACAGCGTGCTGCCTACTACAGACAGTGATGTGGAGGTGGAGCTGGGAATTGGTGGTCTCAGTGAAGGTCTGCAGGGCATGGGAGGCGTAGCTGCCCTTGCCAGCCAGGATATCCCCCACAGCCCTCACCTGCTCGGGCAGGGAGCTCTGCTCCCGGGCCGGGCTGGCCTCCTCTGCTGTCAGGAGCTCCAGCCTCCCCAGGTGGCAGATGATCTCCCCCAGGAACTGCGGCGAGATGGACCTCACCAGCTGCTTGTGGGACTGGTGGATCCAAACCTCTGCAGGGCAGGAGGGTGGGACAGGCGGGTCTTGGCAAGCCCTGGGCATGTTGCTGAGGGGTGACAGGGAGGGGCAGCAGTGGAGCACTCCCTCTGACTCTGAAGGTAGCAGGGAGTAAACTAGAGCCCTCCAGAGCTACCTGCCAAGTCCTCCTTGGGATGATGCCATCCCTAAAATCAAAGTGCCAGGGTGTTTTGTTAGGAGCTGCTAGGTCAAGGCAGCAGTTATTGAAAGAGACTGAAGAACACAATCATGAAATGGTATTTCCTCCTGGGAAACCAAGCCCATGCAGAGAAAAACGTCTGAGCAAGATCATTTCTCTTCAGAGGCAGCCGTTCCACCTCTGCCAGCTCAGCACTCCCCAGGCCCTTGGAGTAGGAACTGCTGTCAACCCTCGCACCTGGGTGCCACACCTTGTCCCATTTTTGAGACTGAAACTCCCCAGAGATGATGGATCTCACCTTCCATCAGAGGCCTCCCGTGACATGGGTGATCCCCAGGCGAGGAGTGCTGTGGCAGCAGCGCGGCCGTCCCATGGACCATCCGCATCCCCTGGCCGCTCACAGCAGCACCTGGAGCTCCTCAGCCCATGTCCATGCTCCTGGTGAAAGAAGAGGAAAAGCATCAGGAGCATCAGAAGCTAGTGTGGGGCTGACTGTGGTTGCCCCAAGGGCCCATTCATCAGCTTTTGGCTAAGACCAGAGTCCCCAGCACTGCAGGCCCGGCAGGGGCAGAGATGGTGCCATCCTGCTGCAGCATCTCTGGCAGACCTATGTGCCACAAAGGTGGTACCTTTACCACCACCACCACTTTTGGCAGGGCCTTTCTCAGGCAGAGTGATGCAGGGCTGTGAACTGTTCAGGCATTCTTCTTCTCTGTGTTGTGGAGGAAGTTGAGGGGCAGCAGGCAGAGCGATGAAGGGCCTGTTTTCATTTTGAACTCACCTTGCTCTGGGCTTGCTGAGGGTGGCTCACACCACATCCTGTTGCAGAGCTCTGAACTTGCTCCACTTTCATCAGCACTGGTGAATCATCAGCCGGGGAAGGAGCACTCACCTGCTCCCCCCACTCAGCTGCTGCCAAACCACGCTGAGGGCTTGGTGTTTTATTTTTAAGAAGTGTATCTGCTCAGAGTCCTGTTGTTCCTTGAGCAGAGGTGGAAAGGGCAATGCCTGAATGACTGAGAGTGCTCCAGGCTTCACCTGTGTTAGCAGGTGGCATGGTGCTGTGACATCTCCACCAGCCCCAAAGTCATCTCCAGGGGCTGGCTGTGTCCAGGTGGGAACTTCTCAGCCCCAGGGGATGTCTGATCACATCAGTGGTGCACACACAGTGTTCCCCTGTCCTGGCACAGCATCCTTTCCTCCCCTCCATCCTAGAGCTCCTAGGATGCTCTAGATCCACATGAACACCTCTGTGCATACCAGTCAGAAGCGTTCCAAGGGTGTCCCTGTTACCTTTGCCAAACCCACCCCTGAGGGAGATGTGGACACCACGGGGGTTCAGTGCAGCCTCAACAACAGGTAACAGGTAACACTCGTTCCCTTTGGTCAAACCCAGCGTCTCCCAGGGAGAAAATACAGATGGAGCTTGGTAGAGTTGCTGATCCATGATGCCAGGTCAAGGTGCTTGGAACATAACTCCTCCTGTTCACCCTCCTGCTGGGGGTGCATGCTGAGATGTATTTCTCCCACCAGAAATGCAAACCCAGCTGTGCAGGTGGCACAGGAGGGGACCAGACACAGCATCTCCCAGGGCCGAGTCCCTCACAGAGCCACTGGCTGGATCTCTCACTCAGACTGTTTTACGGAATGAGGGAAGGGACAGAGAGGTGCTGGGTGACAAAGCACCAGCCCATCCCCGCCTGCCCTGCTGGGACAAACCCTCCTAGGGGTGGGAGGTGCTGTTAGACCTGGGTCTGAGCCCACAGTTTTTCCCTCTAGGAGCAAAAACCGAGTCCTTCTGCTCTTCCCTGGCTGCCCAGCCCTGACTCCACGGTGTCAGAGGTCCACATGCCCTTGGCAGTGATGGTGATCCCACAGCAAAGCCCTTTTCTCCACACAGGGCTTTGACATCTGCTCTTGCACTTGCCCCCCAGGCAGCGACCCAGTCAATTAAGATGCCATCAATTAAAGGAGCTCAGTGTTTCCAGAATGACCCAGCTCATTCCAAGGTTGCTGTCATGAGCCATGTTCTGCCACACTCCTCTGTGCCTCAGAAGTCAATCCTGCACTTGAGGACCCAGCCCTGTAGTGTAGCTATGGATCACTTGGCCAGGATCAAGTGGGGACAAGTGTCCCACCAGCAGCTGGAGGAGCAGTGATGCAGCCATGGCTTGTGTCTGCCCTGCCTTGTCTGTGTCCCCAAGGACACCAGGACAAGAGGCTGGAGGGTGGGAGGCTGCCCAGCCAAACTGATGAATGGCACCTGCAAGGCCCAGGGAGGGAAAAGGGGGATTTTCTTGGCAAGAACTTGGCATTAACACTTTTATTTTGCCTGGTGTGGTCCCAAAGCCCAGCCCAGGGGATAATCCCCCTGTCTAGGGCTATCCAGTGAACACCGATATGTTCTTCCAGCAGCTTCAAACCCACATCCCACCATCCCCACATCCCACCATACCTGTTAGTAAAGCGTCCCTGCCCCAAACCAATCAGTTCCTGGGAGCCACAGCCACCATGCTGGCAGCTCTCCGACCTCCAGCACAGACAATTATCTCCCAAACAGCCTCTGTGCTTTTCAGTGTGTCCATCCTGTTCCAGGATTCAAACTGCCTGGCATCAACACCAAGGAACACAGACCTAGAAGTAGCTCATCTCTGGCTCTAATTATGTACATGCAGTTCCTCTCCTGGAAGTCCAACATGACCAAAGCAGCTCACCACAGGATCTGATATGAAGGGGCGGCTGGGAGGTGGCCACAGCAGGAAGCTGTCTGGAGACAAGAGGTATTTACTGCCTCTCTGCTCTACCCAGCCTCTTAGATCTTCCCCCAGACATTCCCCTCAGACAGATCCATCATTCTGTCCTGTGGGAATCTGCTGAGGGCTCAGGACCATGCCATGGCAGGAGCTGTCACAGCAGCTGCCAGCAACACCTGGACTGTATCAAGCTGTGACACCCAGCAGTCGGAAATCTGTGGTTGACACCCCCCAGGGACTCGTAAGCAGATTCACCTGCAGCATCAGGAGACAGTGGCTGGCACCTCAAGCACCAGCTCACAGAGCCTCAAAGACCTGACCTGCTGCAGTGGCTGGGGAAGGGCTGAGGGGTGTCAGGTCTAGACAGCCACCAAAGTGCTGGGCAAGAGCTCCTGGATGGCTGCAGGGAGCCACATATGGAAAACATCAGAAAATGGGTGGATCTACAGTACTGAAATAAGCTTAAAAGCTTTTTATATGAGCTAAAAATGGCATCATTAACCAGCACCTGCAGGAGCAGGGAAGCAGCCACTCTGGTTCAGCTCTGTGCCCCAAACACGCAAGAAACCTCACCCTGGTTGTTTTCTTCTCCTGAGCCATCACTGCAGGGTTTGTCCCTGCAGCAAAGCTCTCCAGTTTGGGGTGACAGGAGCATCGGCAGCACAGCCCCTTCTCAGCACTGCTCTGCCTCCTCCAGACACGGGGACGGAGAGAAACCACCCCTGCCAGACCTCCCCATCACTCCCTGGTGCAGTGGATTTCCTCCAGCGAGTCTCAAAGCCCTTTACCATCACACCTTAGAGCTTTTGTTTGATTTTCCTGCCCCGTATCCACCCTGAACTGATCCCATTTCAGAGGTCAGAGAGACACATGAAAACGCTTCCCAAGCCAACCTCTCCAGCCGTTCCTTCTCAGCTGAGCAAATCCTGATGCCAGGATGCAGGCTGCCACCTTTTGGCAGAATCGGAGAGATTTCACATCATTAATTTCTATTAATTAAATGAAGCGGTAAAGTATCTTCAGCATTATACCCAATTACACAGACTTGGTTATCTAAGTTTATATATGACTTTCAGATGCAGCCTTAGTTTTTTGGTTTGGATTTAACGCCACCAAAAACTTATTGCTAAATCTGCTTTTTGTCAAATCTAATCTCTGTGAGGTTTGTTTTTTGGTTTTTTTGTTCCCCTAAACCCCAACCCCAATAACAGGGCCCAGACACAGCAGTGAGTCGTGGAGGTGAGGAGCTGTGAAGGGCCCCTGGGCTGGATGCCAGCAGTGCCAACCTCAAATCTCACCAGAAAAAGAGCGCAAAAAATCCACCCACGGGTGATTCCAAGCAGCTAAAAAGTTAAAATTTCAGAGAGGAGTTCCCTTGCAGGGCACTGCTGCGCCTCACAAGCTGTAGAATGAAGGATGATGCATTTACCGAGTAGGTTGTGCCCCTCAAACATTGTACCACGGATGTGCACACAGGTGATTGAAAAGCAGATCCTCCCAGCAAACAGCTTCTGCCCTTCCCACCCACAGGAGCTCAGGACAGCATCATGAAAATCAGGAAGGAGCCACTGCCAGCCTCCCTCCATCACAGATGCCAGCCCTGGGGCTGCAGGGGTGCTGACAGAGGTGGTACCTGCCTCAGCCCCCCCTGGGCTTTGCTGCTCCCCAAAAAGCAACCTCGGAAAGAAACTTTCTTGCAACGTGAACATTTTTTGTGTGACCTGTTCCCAGGCTCTGAACAACTCATGGCTGGCCTTGGAAAACCCTTCCACGTGCTGGGCCAAAGCCCTGGTGCTTTGGTGACATCCCAGAGGGTGACAGCGCCCAGCCCATGCTCCAGCTGGTCCCCTCTCCAGCAGTTCTGTGTCTGTGGGATATGTAGTGCCTGTAACAGCTTCAGAGTGCTCAAATAAGAGCAGGATCAAGCCCAATGCACTGAGGCAGCCCAGCATGCCCAGCCTCTGTGCCCACCTGGGTGCAGGGCCGTGTGTCCCCACTGAGCTCCAGCTCCCCAGCCTGCTCCTGGACACACCAGGACCCTGCCTCGCTCTTTGGTGCAATTTTGCACCACGCCACAGGTCTCCACCTGCTCCTGCCAAGCACCTGTGGCCATGCCATGCCCAGCTGCCCTGCTGGGTGCTGCTGGCAGTCAACCATATGTTGCCCATCCCAGGAACCTGCGCCCAAACAGCTCCTGGCCCTGCCACGTTGGCCCAGTGACTCCATTTCATGTGGCCATCGCAGCAAGAGCTCTTGTCCCCACATGACATCAACGAAGTGACACCTCCCCTTCTCCCCATACCCCTCCAAAGCCCTCCCAAAACCTTACCTTGGCCTTGTGCTGCCTTCCCCAGGTCCCTGTGGGAGCAGGAGCATGGGAAGGGCATCCTCATGGAAATGGGAAGATGCAACCCTTCTGTGCCCTGCTCAGCTCTTTATCTTCCGAACTTTGCTTCCTCCTCAGTGGATGCTCAAGGTCAAGGTAGAAAATGGAAGCCTCTCCAGTTGGTGGTCCCTGGGGACACGTGGAGCTGATGGGACCCGGTGGCCGGGGCAGTGCTCGGGGCAGCACCTGGGGAAGGTGGGTCTGGGTTCCCCACCACCCTCTGCCAGTTCCAGCCCAGTGGCTTCTCTCTCTTTCTGTTCTTCCCTCGCTGCTTCCTGCGCTGTGGGTCTCGCTGATCTTCCTTCCTGTCACCACAGGGCTGACAAATATGCAAATCAATGTGAGTTATCAGCTGAAAACCAGCAGCACGGGGTGGCTGCCCACAGCCCCTCTGACTCCCAGCAGCAACAGCCAGGTCTGTCCTGGTGGGATGCTCCATGCCTGGACACTTCCCCAGCTGCTTTCCACGGACGAAGATTCCTCCCAGACAGAAGCCGGTCCAGTGGGAATGCTCAGCCAGGCACCTCCTGCGGGGGCTCTTGCAGAGCCATGAGGGGCCAAGTGGGACCATGAGGAGCCAAAGGGGCCGTGAGGGGCTGAGCCTTGAGGGGCTGAGCAAGGCCTTGAGGGGCTGCCAGAAGAGCTGAGGGGCAGCTGGAGACTTTCCTCCAGCTGCAGGCAAAGGAGGAGGCAGAAATGGTCAAGTTGACTGGTTCTGGGGAGGAAAGGTGGGGGCAAGCAGAAATTTGGGTCTCAGGCCACCACAATGTCTCCCAAGGTTTGCTCTGGCACAAGCCTTGCTCTCCACCAGTGCCAGGGCTGTGCCCAGTAAGGGGTTAAAATCTTTCTTCTGGAAAGTTTTAGGTCTGTTGGTAATTTCCCATATCAGAAGGCCGGTTTCAAGAGGATCTGGCACCTGGGAAGTCCCACTGGTCATCCCCTTCCCACTGATCTGTAGCTGAAGATCCCTCCCATCCAAAATGACTGTGCAGAACCCCCACGCATCTGAATGATTTCTTTGCCACTGTGTGTAACACATGGCACGTGCATTTTCCAGGCTGTTTACTTGATTCAACCCCAGATTTCCCAATGTATTTACTAAGCTCAACATGTGGCATTCCCAGTAGGAAGGGTTTGACTGCAGCCCCTTTGGAAGCTGCAGAGGTGACACCGAGCTCACAGGGGAGCTGATAGGGGAGGTGAGAAAAGCCCTAGAGTTCACCCTGCTTGTTGACTCACACAGTTGCTTGGTAAGAGGGTGCTTGGGAACCACCCTCGGCTCAGCCCAACGCAGTCACCTGCCCGGGGATAAGGAACAGTCCCAGCTCCAGAGGGAGCAGCGGGATGCACCAAGAAAATGTGGAAAGCACGTTTTCAGAGGCCCCGCCACCCCTCCTGCTAGGGCAGCACAGGAGTCTGTGAGACTCAGGGGGTCCCCGGGGTGGAAGGGACACAACCCCAGCCATCTCCCAGTGGGTTACGCGGTGAGTCCCGGGTTTTTAAGCGGGTTTCCTGAGGAGAGAGCAGGCAGCTGGGACTGGGATGGGCATCGGATGGGGATGGGCATCGGATGGGGATGGGCATCGGATGGGGATGGGATGAGGATGGGGATGAGGAAGGGAGGGGATGTCCCCGAGCTCGGAGCCCCTGTGGGATGTCGCGGCGGTGGGCGGGGCCTGCGGGATGGACACCTGACCCCGCCCAGACGTGCGGGGGGAGTCGGGTGGAGCCGAGCAGAGCCGAAGGGAGACGAACACAATCGGGCCAGGCCGACCAGAGCACGAACGCAACCGGGCCGAGCCGAGCCGAGCCGATTAGCCCCGAACCGAGCCGAACTCCGCCGGGAGGAGCCGATTGCAGCGGAGCCGAGGTGAGGAGCCGTGAGGGGTCCGCGCTCGGTGCCCCGGGATAAGCGATGGCCCCGCTGGGACCGGCGATGGCCCCACAGCTGCCCCGCTCCCTCCGTGCCGTGCCCGGGGACACCCTGTCGAGCGGGGCCCGGCCGGGGGCTGAGCCGCGGCCGTGTTGCTTCTCGCCCTGCCAGAGCCCCCGCAGCGCCCGCGCTGCCTCATGGCCGGCAAGGAGCTGATCGTGGTGTTCGGGGCCACCGGTGAGTGCGACTGGGGAGTCCTGAGGGGGCGAGGGGCTGAGGCGGCGGTGATGCCCGAGGGCCCGGAGGGTGAGAAGTGCCCGCCCGGCACGAGAGCTCGGCCCGGGGGCTCCGTCCCGCGGCCCCGGCGCGTCCCGGGGAAGGGCTGAGCCGCTGCACCCGCAGGGGCGCAGGGTGGCGGCGTGGCCCGGGCGCTGCTGGACGATGGCACCTTCAGGGTGCGGGCCGTGACGCGGAGCCCCAGGAAGAAGGCGGCAGAGGAGCTGAAGCGCAGGGGAGCCGAGGTGGTGAAGGCGGATCAGGACGATGAGCCATCGCTGGAGCAGGCCTTGGCGGGTGCCTACGGAGCCTTCGTTGTCACCAACTTCTGGGAGCACTGCAGCAAAGAGAAGGAAATCGAGCAGGTACCTGTGCTGGCATTAACCGGGACCGCGTGTGGAATGGTCTGGGAGCAGGGATCGAGGGACAGCCGTGTGTCATTGGGGGTGGGGAGCATGGGACAGCTCTTGGAGTAGCCGTGCCAGCCCCAATGGTTTGAGTGGCCAGTCCAGGAGAGCCCCGATGGCCTCACAAACACAAAGTTCCAGTTCTTGCAAAGCCAGAGCTTGTTCCATGTTCCCTCACAGTCGCGTGGCTGCAGGATATGGTGTCTCCGGGGAGTGTTAAATGTGTGGTGGAAAGCGTTGCCCAGGAGTTGGACTAGCAGGAGTGTGAACACTTGGCTCCTCAGAGCCTTCCTGTAGTTCTCTGCACTTGCAGCTTTGGGGCTAAAATCCCGTAGTATCAGAGATCCCAAGGGCGGTGCTCACCGCAGGACAGATTTCCCGGGGTGGCAGGATTGCCATACCTGGATGGCAGCAAACAAAAGATAAGATATGTTGGGGCAGGTATGTTGGCCAGGCAGGTTTTTTGGGCTGGTATTTGTATGTTTGGTGGATCAGTGAGCACCAAAGCTGGAGGGGGTGTGGTCTTTGTGAAGTGGGATTGCATAAGGAGAGGACTCAGCTCCACCTGGATAACTCACTGGGTTCATTGGTGTGCTCAGCCCTGGTCCCAGCTGAGGGCTCAGGGTGCTCAGCTGGTGTGAGTTGGATCCTGCCTTTCTGCCCAGCATTGCAAAGGGGAAGGGGAGGTGTGAGGATGATGAGAGCCCCCATAAATGTCCTGTTCCCCTCTTAATGGCCACCTTCTTCCTTTGCTCAGGGAAAGCGACTGGCTGACCTCTCGAAGCGCCTGGGGCTGCGCCATGTTGTGTTCAGTGGCCTGGAGAACGTGCACCAGCTGACAGGGGGCCGGCTGGAGGTGCTGCACTTCGATGGCAAAGGTGTGGTGGAGGAGTATTTCCAGAGAACTGGCGTTCCCACCACGGTCATCCGGCTGCCGTTCTACTTTGAGAACTTCCTCTCCATCTTCAAGCCACAGAAGGCCCCTCAGGGAGACACCTTTGTCCTGGGTAAGCAGGACCTATGGGTCACTGTCCTGTGACAGTGTTCTTGTCTGCTCCCACTGTGCAGGGGCTGAGGGGTGGAGGAACCACCAGGGCTTGACTGCAGCAAGTTGCTGCTGCATTATGGTCCTTCAGACCTGTTTGGTGGCCTGCAAGAAATCAGTGACATCCTGGGCCTGTTTGTGGTGCTGAGGGCTGCTCTGCAGATCCTGCAGTGGCTCTGGACACCCTGCATTTGGGGTGGTGGAGGTGGTGAGGCTGCAGATCCAGGTGAGCCACGGTGCTGCTCTGGCTGTCACGGTCTCAATAGCTCAGTCCTGTACCATACTGATGGGTGCTCTCATCCCTTCCTCACCCTGTGTTCAGAGGCTGAGTGCTGAAAACTCCAGCTTTATCTCCTCAGAGCTGGGCTGCACTCCAGCGGTGACCAATCTCTCCACACAGAGCTGCCCATGGGGGACACCCCGATGGACGGGATGGCCGTGGAGGACGTTGGGGCTGTTGTGGTTTCCCTGCTGAAGTCCCCGGGGCAGTACATCGGCCAGGTGATGGGGCTCAGCACCGGCAAGCTCACTGAGGCAGAGTACGCCGCCATCCTCTCCCAGCAGACCGGCAAGGCTGTGGCAGCCAGCAAGGTGGGACTCACAGCTCAGTGTATGGGCTTGGCACAGCCCGGCACTGGTGCCCAGGGTTAATCCTGCTGCCCCTGCGTGCGGCTGGAGCTCAGCCTGGCACCGAAACTGCCCCGTCATTGTCACTGGGACAGCTCATGCTCGTGGAGCACACGGGTGTGCCCAGGCAGGGGCTGTCCCTGGCTCCAGGGGATAACTGAAGTGGGAGGTCTCCAGAGGAACCAGGGATGGGCACCTATAGAACAGGTCTCGGCTGAGTGCCTTTCCCTTCAGCACGGCATCTCCCAGGGCCACGCTGTGTTACTGTTACAGCACTCCTAGCTCAGTGCTGTGTCACCGGTACAGCACTCCTGGCCACTCCCTGCCCTTGCATAACTTCTACTTTTTGTTTGCATTTCGGCTGTGCCTCGGGCAGCCAGTACAATGGACCAGGGGTGCAGTGGCTCTCTGCTGTGAGAACCAAGTGCATTTCAGCAGAAACAAAGCACCTCTGATGCTCTCTGCAGGTTCTGCCCCCCACCCAGGCACAAAGAAACTGCTCTTTTCCTCCCCAGGGCAGTGTAGAAGCACAGCCATCCACCTTTGATTCAGGCAGGGAAGGAAGTGTGGGGTGTCAGGTGGCAACCTGGGTTGCTTGGGCTGTCCAGAGTCCTTTGTTTGGGGGCTCTTGGTTTTGGTCCAGGACCAGACAGAGCTGGAGCCTGGTTTTGGTCACCTCTTTTTCTTTTCCTGAGAGGAAGTTTTCTTTTTTCCCCATGGGAAGCCTGTGGGAAAACGACTGAGAGAGATACTGACCCATCTCAGAGTGAGGTATTCTGCTTTCACAACTGCCTGTGGGAAAAAGGACTTTTTCATTGCTGGCTGCAAGCAGCAGTTGAATGGCTGGGACAGTCCTGTCTTTCCCCAACCCCCCAGGTTGCTGCAGGTTTCTCCCCCCCAACCTGGCGAATTGGGACTTTGTTTTGTTTCTTCTGAAAGTTTTTGACTGCACCGTTTGTTGTCTATTCAGATGTTGTTAATAAGAAGCTGTTTTTTAACTTTTCCACGCTTCCACCTGAAGTGTCTTAACTTCTAAGTTGTAATCTTGTTAAACTAAGACAACCTCAGCCACAGCTCATGCCCTTGTTCAGGGAAGGGCTCCCTCATAGTTGCTCCAGGCCTCTGCCACGGGGCAGAGTCAGTTCCATGCCCAGGCCAGCTGTGTGCCAGAGCTGGGTGCTGGCTCTAGGCTGGGAGGGCTGTCCCCTGCCAGGCAGGGCTGCTTCCTTTGCTCAGCCCCAGCAGAAGTGCCGTGCAGAGCCCTCCTCACCGGTGGCAGTGCTGTGACAGGCTGCTCTGACTGAGCCCTCAGCTTCCCCACAGGGGCTGAGGGAAAGCCCCAGCAGGCTATTGAAGAGCTTTTTCCCCAATTCCCTTGGCAGATCTCACCAGAGGAGTACGAGAAGCGTGCCTTCCCCGGGGCCAAGGAGCTGGCTGCCATGTTCCGCTTCTACGCCCTGAAGCCCGACCGAAACGTGGCCCTGACCATGAAGCTCAACCCCAAGGCCCGCACCTTCCAGCAGTGGGTGGCAGACAACAAGGCTGCCTTCTGAGCCTCCCCCTCCCTCCTCTTCCTCCCCAGCTGCTGTGCCAGGTAGGGGAAGCTGGCTGAGGAGGTGAGGTGGCCTGAGCCACGCTGCCTTCCCAGCAGTGCCCCAGGGAGAGGCTGACCCTGCCCCAGCTGGGGAGAGCTTGGTCCAGTGTGCAGCTTGGTTTGAGATTATTTAGGCAACCAGAATAGGAGTAAGGGTTGCACAGCACAGGTAGACGGGCAGGAGAGGTGCTGCCTTTGCACACTGTGTTCAGGGTGGTGGTTTTTTAGTCATTCTGGGTGTTTTAGGGTGGTGGTGGCTCATTTTCCCAGGATCATGCGCTTTCCCAGGCAGCTCTGGACATAGGGCACCACTTGGTGGGCTGCAGGTGTGTATCCCTGGGCCCCAAGGCAGTACCTTGGGACACCTTCACAGCAGGTACCCACAGCCAGTGTTGCTGCAGGCTCCTAACCCAGAAACAGAGGGATTTCTCAGTGGACCTGATGTAGGCACTGCAAGTGAACCAGCAGAGCCAGAGCCCTCAAGTCAGACAGCTCTTGGGCTCCTGGAGGTAATTTCCATCACTTTAGGATCATGGAGCTAATTTCAGTCGCTGTCCCCAGGAGTTGAGTAAAACTCAAATCTTTCAAGACTCAGCAGCTTGGAAAAGCCCTTTCCCCCTCACCCTCGTATATGCTTAAGGTTCTGCTCGGATTGGGCAGCTTTTCCTGTGTTTAAAATCAATCCCAGCCCCCAGAGATGCTCAAGCACCTAACCCTGTCCCTCTTTGTCCCAGAGACCCTCATTCCTATTACTGGGGCGGGGAAAGCAGGTGACAGACCAGGTGGAAGAGTAGACAAGGCAGCAAGGCACAGCACGTGTTAAATATCTTTATGAAGTCCATCTTATTTACATGGATACAGAATCACTTTACAGACAGTTTAATCAGGAGGCAACGCGTGCTTTATTTCAGCAAATTAAGAAGGGCAAGACTACAACACGTCCCTGTTTAACTGGTTATTAGTACGTGGGCTGATGGTACCTGCACGGTATCACTAACACAGTAACCATGGAATACTCACTGCAAGAGCTCGGCTGCACCTGGAAGGAGTGATCCACCTCACTTGCACTCTCACACATGTAAAACAACGATGCTCTGACCAATCCTTTATGCTACGGGTGTTGCACTAAGGTAATAAAAAGATTTTGTCCCAAACTGGCGAAGGGCTTGGTGATCAACTTGTACCCGTTCAGAAGCGACAGCAGTTGTGTGGTAACTTTAGTTACTTGGGGGTTAAACCTGAGGCAAAGTGCAGATGCCACCACTGCTCTGTGCAGGCAGTCAGCAGGGCTGAGAAAGCCCACGGCTGTGAGGGAGCCAGGGCACGTGGGCTTGGACAAGGCCCAGGGAGATTCCACTCGGAGCTGTGCAGGGCAGCAGGGCCATCGTGAAGACAGGGTTAAACCTCCCTGACCCACCAGGTCTCCTGGGAGTAGGTGAGCAGTGGTGAGTTCACCAAGCACACCTGGCATTGCAAAGGGCACCTGAGTGAGCAGCAGGTGGAGACCTGGGCTCCGTACAGCAAACTGCTCTGCTCTGTGCTGGAAGGACAAAGTTTATTTCACATTTCCTCTGGTTTGGATTCTAAGTAATACTTTAATTTTTACCCAATAAGCTTCTAGCAGCAGCCTCCAGAGAGCCCCATCTCTGCAAAGCTGGCATTTTCTTTTACTGCCAGTTCCTTGGATGGTGGGGGTGGTTGTATCACGATGGGTGTTGGTGCCTCGGTGGTCCGTGGCCTCTCCAGCTGGGATTCTTGCTGTGCTGCCGACTGCCATCCTGTGCTCTCCAGAGCCCGCTGCCAGAAAGATTCACCCCCAACTGCACAGATGACCTGCTGCTGCTGCTGGCTCCTAGTTCCCAGTAGAACGTTTCCCTGCGGTTGAAGTGAGAGGAAGGTTTAGATTTCCTGGCTGAATTGGCACACAGCCCACTTGGGGAGCACCTCCCCTCCGGACCTGCCGTCACACTGTCAGCCACGCCAGACAGACAAGTTGGAAGCCTACAAAGATGCAAAGCCGAGCCCCTGGAATCCAAGACACCATGTCTGCTGTAGGTGATTCTAAGTCCCAGTGCTCCCTCAGAGCAGCCAAGACTCACTGAAGGCACACGAGTTACACACTGGTGTGGTGCGTGGCGAGGCTTTGCTGTGCTCTGTGACAAAGGCTGACTCCTCCCTGGTGCTGTAGGGCCGTGGCAGGGGCGGGTCCAGCCCCAGTGTGCTGGCACCCCTGTGGCTCTGGCAAGGCAGAACCCAGTCCCAGTGGGACCAGCTCATGGGAACAACCTCTGTGCTCAGAACCAGGGAGCAGAGCTGCGGGGGAGGCCCAGCCACCTCCCCAAGGATGCACCCAGCATCTGTGCAGCTTTTGGCTGCAGCAACAGTGCAGTTTACTCCCTGGCTGGTTGCTCCAGGGCCCAGGGGACAGCTAGGGTTTTGCACACCCGCGGCTGGAAGGCCTGAGGCTAAGTGAGAAGCAACCTTTTTGTGCTCCCAAGAAGTGCTCAGTGTGGGGGAAAGACAACAGTGAAACGCAACAGGCCTCCTACCTCAGGTGGGGTGTCAGGAGGTAAACATTTTCTTAAGTTTGGAAAGGAATCCCTCCTTGTTCTCCTCAGCCTCAGGCCTATCCCCGCCTGCGGCAGCGCTAGCCTTGGCCCTGCCACCTGGACACAAACAGCAAAGGGCCGCAGTCAGAGACATCTCCCACCAGTACCAGAGGGTTATTTGAGACAGGGAAGAGTCAAGCAAAGGCAGCTGGTTGTGCTGCATCCTCACATGGCAGTAGGCTACACACAACCACTTGGCACTGGAGAGCCCGGATCCCAGAAGTGGAAAAGCCAACCATGGGCTCAGGTACCACCATGCCCTTCCCCTCCCCAGCCCTCCAACTGATGAGGGAAATCCCCACAGGCTTTGGAAGCGAACACTTGGATTTGAGAGTCTGCCACTAAAAAGTGATCACAGCCAGCCAGGGCTTTACAGGGTTAAAAAAGCTGTCCTGGTGGTCCCTGGAACAAGCTTGTCCTGTCTCAAGGTTGTGTCCTTGCAAAGCAGTGCAAAACCACACCAGGAGCCTGATTTGTGTCACTGCAAGCAGTGCTCAGACAAACAGTATCAAGGAGAAAATGAACTGGAAGTAGAATTAAAAAGGCTACAAGTATTTCAGACCAAGTGTCCAGATAAGGAATCTTATAACTGTCCTGTGTATAGAGGTCATGACAAGTTGTTTGTCCCTCCAGAAGTGGCTACAGCAAGAACAAAGGAGACCTCTTTGCTAATCTGCTTTTTCTCCAGTAAAACCATCAATAACAAGACCCCCAAATCCTCCTAAAGCTTTTTCTGCACACAGAGAACACAAAGTCCAGCACTCCCCATCCTCCCAGGGCTGAGTGCCGGGCTCAGACTGATGCAATGGAATGAAATCCCGAGGCAGAACACGCCTCTGTCCACCCGGGGCATTGCATTGCTGCTGCCTGAAGCGAGGACACACCTTCAGCAACAGCCTGTCTCTACACTGCAATCTACTGGCAGTTGTTTTAATCCACTTTGCTGCTTCATCGTGGTAAAAACTGGAAGGTTTGTTTTTTAAAAAAATAGTTTGGAGAGTGGTTTTTCCCCATTGGCACATAAATGCCTTTAAAAAGCTGGGATGGAAGTTTAGTGCTCAGAGCTCTTTCCTTCCTCCCATGGGTGACTGTAACATGGGAAAGACGTAACTTCTGTATTAGGAAAGCACTATAAAACAGAACACTGGGAAATATCTGGCAGGTGCTGCCTTCCAATATCCCACACCTGAGCCTATATTCCTGAGGCTTTGGCATGTAGTACAGCAGACCTGAGTTCCTGGGATCACTGAGCAGCTCTGAAAGGCTCCCACCTTTGCCTAGTCTTAAATGCCCTGTTTGGTTTCAAGCCAAAAAAGGAATCCAAATGGCTTTAAAAAGTTCATTGTCCCAATTAAGCAAGGAAAAACTGTTTTCCAGTAGTGCAAGACAGAGCTCCTTCCTTACTATTTTACCATGTGTTTTGCCTTTAGCTGCTGCCCTTGCCAGGTACCTCACCCCAGAAACTTAAAACAATTGCTGAATCTCAGTTTTCCATCTGGAGCTGGAAGAGCAGCTTCACAAAGCTCCCAGCTGACTCTGCTCCTCCATCCCGGTCTACTGACCAGAGCCAACACTTGGCACCTGGAATACACCAGGAATCCCTACAGTGAGCCATCTATAAACACTCCTATCCCAGGTTCCCCACTGTGCCCAGGGCACAGCCTGACAGCAGAACTTCCCATCAGCATTCCAGGAGAAACATCCTGCTGCAGAGTTAGAAGCACAGCAGATGGGCTCACATGGAAAACTGGCCTGAAGGACCTTGTCTTTTCCCACCTCTGCTACTAAGGAGAGTCCTGGCACAGGGGTGGAAGCAGGGAGCAGGAGGCATTCATCACCACAGCTTGTCAGGACCCTGAGTACCTCAGTCCCTGCTCTGTGTTCACAGAGATCTGTCAAGTACTGGAGTAAAGCTTCCTGGGAAGAGGCTGCCTCCCTGCTTTGCACTACAGCCTGTTAACACCACACCACAACTATACCCAAAACACCACGCTCGGCAGGCAGCGCTGCCACACCACCTCAAGGTGACCCTGGCTCACCTTCCTCTCCAGGAGCCCTCGGGAAGTGCTGTGCATGCCCACAGCAGCTCCTCGAGGAAGGAGCAGGAATTCCCCCCGAGGAAGGAGCAGGAGTGAGTTCCCCCCGCTCACCTGACGCTGTGTTCGTGACCCCGTTCACTGTGCCATCCACGTCCGTCTCGTCCTCCGCGTAGCTCATCATTAAGGCTCGCTGGCGATCCGTCAGCCTCCTGTGGGCCCAACACAGGGCATGGTTAGGGCTGTCCTCAGGGCCAGGCGTACCCACAGCCCTCCTGAACCTTCTCCAGCAGCACCCACGAGAGGCAGGTGCTGGAAGTACAAGATGAACACAGCTGGAACACACCAGGAATCCCTACAGTGAGCCATCTATAAACAACAACCACAGTTGTTGTGGTTGTTGTTTACAGTGGGAGAGGAGAGGCAGGACCCACTGCATTTCACTCCACTGCAGCAAAAATCACAAAATATTTTAAAGCGCTCGACAGGAACCATAAGGAATAAGAATTTTCACAAAATTCTGAATGTCTTTTTGCAAGAGGTTCAAGATTTTGCAGAAACTTGCTTCAGCTCTACTTACTGAGGGACTTTTATCTTTATGTGGATGTAGTGGTCTCCGTAGCCGTAACTGTTGACCTTGGGAATGCCTTTCCCACTCATCCGAATTCTCTGGTCTGGCTGAATACCAGGGGGTATCTACAAACACAGATGCCACATTTATCACTCTGGTTTAACCATTTATATAGTAATTAGGTGTCTATAAAAATTATCTACTTCTCCAGCAAGCTTCAAAGTAGGATGGGGGAGCTCTGGTACACTCAGTGACACATGCTGAAGCTGTGCCAGTCACGATGGAAAAGCTTTTGGAGGAATGAGTAAAGAACCTGGCACAGCCTGCAGCCCTTGGATGGGATTTGTCCAGCAATCCTTTCCTTTCCCTGTCCCTTCACAGTGACAAGAAAGGAGCTGTGACACAGCAGGTCACAAACTACCCAAGGCTCAATCCTGAAGGAATCTGAAACATGATACTGGCAGACTTCAGAGATTTTCCCCTCCTTTGCCCCATCGATTCATGCCCAACAAAATGGTACTCACTGTGATGTTGATTGTCTCGTACAAGCCCTGACATCGGGCTGTGCCTCCCAGCACAGCCTGTGCTACTGAGATCGGGAGATCCGAATGGATATCTGCTCCGTTTCTTCTGAACACAGAACTCTTCTGAACCTAAAAGGCAGGGAAGTTCCAAGGTGAAGTGAGCACAGCACCATGAAGTTCTCCTGGTAAACTGCTCTGAAGGGTCTCAGAAGAAAATACACCAGCCAGACCCTTTGTACCATCCACAAGCTGCTCATCTAAGAACTGTGAGTTAATATTTAGTTTTTTAGAAAAAGACAGATCTTGACACAACCATAATGAGCCAAAAGCTTAGGAGGATCCCTGCTTCCTGCCTCAGCACCTCCCTCCCTAATGCTGCTGTTAAATTATCTGTGTCAATATGGTTCTGCAGAGACAGACACTGCCTTGTCCAGTATCCTGAACAGGAGAAAGCCAGAAAGGAAGAGGGAGGGAAGGCACCTTTGCAGTGGCCTCACAAGCTGGAAGAGAATTAAATCCTCCTGCACCACAGAAGAGGTGTTGAAAAAATTTTTCTCCTTGGCAGAGATGTGTGTGACAGGATTCTGCAAGGGGAAGAGGCCCAGCTACAGCCCAGGTGCAAAGCAGCCCTGAAGGTGGATCTGCAGGACACTCGACCAGCCAGCCTGTTGCAGGCATGCCCACAGCCCTCCTCAGCACTCTCATCCCTGCCTGCAGGCAGCTACTTCACATTTCCAAGTCAAAAACTGGAGGCATGAAGAACCTACTCTGCATTTTTATTCACACTACCCTCAGGGCCTGGTCCTGGAACAAGCAGCTGGATTCTTCATGAGCAAATTCAAAGTTACCCCCCTTGTTACAATGCAGATCTCCTGCTGTCTAAGAAAGTTTACGTGGATAGTGTTACCTCAGGTACTCCAAAGGATCACTCACTCTTCCTCCTCTGCCCATTCTGCAGCCACTTCCCAGGCAGTTGAGAAGGGAAAAGACAACTTAAATACATACAACTTACAATACATACCCTGAACGTAATGAAAATTTCCTTCTTCCCCACAGGCATCCGAACTGTCTGCCCATCCTCAACTCCTGCAATTGGAACAGAGGGAACGTTACCTTGGGTTACAATCCATGTGTTACACGTGTATCTGCAACCTTGCCAATCCCAGGAGCTGCCCACCACTGCAGCACATGCACATCCCGCAGCACAAGGCAGATCTCCCAGCAGGCAGCACAGGGACACTCCACAGGAGCTGTGGCCCAAGGAAGAAGGTATTTATGCCTCTGGGGTGATCATTATGCCCCATGCAGGCTCACTGGTTCAATCCCTACAGAATCCTTCAGGGAATTGCATCAGATTAAAGAACACAGCAGCCTCCACAAGCTGCAGGAAAACTCCAGGCTGCTCACCCAGGGTGGTCTCAAAGAAGTCTTCAGTCCCACCACTGTCTCATCCTCTCTGGTGAGGAAGGCCATCAGCACACCCTCCTGAGCCAAGCCAAGGCTTTCAGGACTCCCACCCTCTCCCCATGCAACAAAACCTTTGGAGAGTTTCACTCTTCGAAACCTGCCTAGGAGGATCCAGACAAGAACCAAAGCCCAGGAAGGGCAAAGCAAACATTTCTACCCATGACCAGAGGGTTCATCTCATCACTAGCCCATTCCATTGACCTGCTCTGTTTGAAACACAACTCCTCTGCAGCAAAACTCCTTCCGCTGCTCTCGCACTCGTACCTGTTGGCCAAGTGGCAGCAAATAACTACAATCATTTAACAGAGAGCAGCACACGAGCACAACACTGACCAGCTGGCACAGGAACCATCACTGTCTTCTTCTGCTTGGTCTGCCCCGTTCCCCGGCACACGACGCAGGGCGTGGTTATGATGGAGCCGCGGCCGCCGCAGCGCCGGCACGTGGACCTCATCACAAAGGGGCCCGTGTTTATCGTCTCCTGGGGAGGGAAGCAGATTGTACAGTGAGCACCAAGGTGGTACTGCTCACCCAGCACGCTGGAGTTCTAATCACACACACAACCTGTAAGGACAGCAATGTTCTTTGGCAGGGGCTGGAGCGGAAAGCTGGCTCTGAAATCCCGAGGGGATGCTGCTTGGGAGAAGCTGGATGAGCTTCACTTGCCAGCCCATTCTGAATTCCACTGAACACCATCACTACTACAAGCAGGGGAAAGAGAAACACAGCACCTTCTGTCTCTAGCCTCTAATGCACAAGAAGGAACAAAGTTCTTTGCAGTGCTACAGACATCTGTGTTCTGAGGAATCCAAGGATGATCCACTTCCATGAATTACTGCCAGTGTCCAGGAAAACATTATGGAGACTAAGCTCCGGAGTGAACTGTGAGAGCAGCCCTCCAGACCATAGCACATGAGGAATCAGATGCATGGAAACTCAAAGCCTGGCAGCTCCATCATTACCTGCATCTTCTTACTTCATGGTTACCCTGGGGCTATCATTACCTTCCTCCACCCCCAAGTCAAAGGATCCCATTTAATGCCCAAGGAATGTCAGAGCCATGATGTGGCATGAATATGCTTTGTACAATAGCAGAGAATCCAGCCTGAAGGCCTGTGCTTTCAGCTGAGCACAGCACTTCTTTAACACTGAGAAAATCCTCCTAGGGCCGATTAGCATCAAGATGACATTAACTCAGCTTTACCTGAGATCAGCCCTTGACCGTGGTGAGAATTTTTCACCATGGAACGAACTGATCTGCCCCAGCAAGGAAAAGCACAGCAGAACAGGTGTCGTACAAAGCACTTACCATGCCTGTGCCGTTGCAGTAGTGACAGCGCTGCACTTTGGTGCCCGGTTCGTGCCCTTTGCCATCGCACCGCTCACACGAGTCTTGGATGTTCACCACAATCTCCTTGTTAACACCTTTTGCAGCTTGGGTGAATGTCAGTTCCATGATATACTGCACAGGAAACATGGATATTGATCTGAGACTGATGTGTGATAGGGCCTTAAACAGATTGGTTTAGGCCAAATACCAAACAATGCTGAAAATGGATCCAGGTAATAGAGCGGGGGAAGAAACAGATCGATGCACAATCATTCAGAAGGGTTTGCCTAACCTGAAGAATCAGTAATCTATCTCAAATAAATAAAAAAGAAATGTAAAAGGATCACAGACATTATAGAAATGATGGTTACACAAGCCTGAAAAGCATCAGGCTTATGTGTAGCAGCAACAAGAATTTTTATGAAAATGCTGTGTAGCAGTAATAAGATTTAAGAACAGAAAAGAAAGAAGTGAAAATAGAAGTCAAATGTTTCCCTGCTCTCAGGAAAACCCTGTCTTTGTTTCTAAAGGTCATGGGAATGGAGCAACAGGTGAGGCTGAAGGGTTTCCATCCCAATGGTAGTAGCTGCTCTTCCCCAGTAAACTTTTCCTTTGCCAAGGGAAGTCATCAGCAAAGATGACTGCACTTAAGAGGACATTCTCTTTATAATAAAAAGGTCACTTTTAGTAAAGCCAGAAGTACCAGAAACACTTGGCATTTGAAGACAGCACATGAAGTAACAACACTTAAAGGAGCATTCAGCTGCAGCACAAAGAACAAGACACGCTGTGTTTTATTATGGGCTCCACTGCAAAGTTAAACTAATTAAGTTGCAAAATTAAACCAATTAAGCAGCCAAACCTATGGCTGGAAGGCCTGGTTTACAGTTACAAGGCGTTTTGTGGGTTTTAGCGTTGCAGATCACAGCAGGCATATGTAAATCAGCCTGCAGCAGCAAAGATGCCTCTACAGCGATGGAACTGTTGGGCAGCACCGACTGGTGTCAGTAAACACCACAGGAAGTAGCTCAAGTCCAGAAAAAATAACTCTGTCTGGAGATGCAGCTTACCAAAAGTTTGACTCTCCCCCCATGCCATGGGACGCTCACAGATCGACATTCCCAGAAATAACTCTGCTGAAGCTCTGTGACAAACCAGCGTGTCCCTCCCCAGCTTCTGCAGTTCATAATTCCACTCCTAAACAAAGGCACTTCCCACCTCCTGTGGCTGGTCGAAGACGCTCTGAAAATCTCCGAAAGGGGACCCCGAAAACTCCCCGAAGATCTTGCGGAAGAGCTCCTCGGGATCCACGGAGGGGCCGCCGCTCCAGTACTGCCGCCCCGCGCCGGCGCCGGCCCCCGCCGCGCCCGCCTCGAAGCTCGCCGTGCCGTAGGCATCGTACTGCTTCCTCTTCACCTCGTCACTCAGCACCTGGGGGGACACAACGGTGCCAACTGGGCACGGTGTGGATCCCCAGTGGCCTGGAGATTCCCTGGCTCTGGCACTGCCCCCAGCAGACTTTCCTGCCGTCGGGGGGGCTCGCTGAGCTCTCGGCACCACGAGCTGCTCCTTCCTCCCTCGGCTCAAAATCAGGAAAATGACAATCTCACTGATTTATAATAAGCAAGAGCAACTTGGATTATGCAATCAGTCATTAATATATCAGGTGAAAGCTGGTAACAGTGCTGGGTTAAAAAAAAACAGGGCTGGGAAAGCACAGCGAAGGTTCCTCTGTCTCAAACACCTACTGACAGGTTTTTATTTGATTATTTATTTTAAGTTGACAATGATCCCATGGAAGTGACTGCTGCATCCATGCCAGTGACTCAATGCTAAGGAAGAGCACAAACTGAAAGAGCCCAAAGCACCTAAATCAGATACTTGGGCCAAGTAATTTCCTAGAGACACCGTTGGGACAGAGGTGCTCCAGCCTGAAGTGTATCAAAAAACAGCCACGGTTTTACAGGAAATGTTTCCCCTCATCCACCCTCCAACCTTTCCTCCTCCTCTTCATGATGAAATCCTGCTGTTACCTCGTAGGCTTCTGCCAGCTGAGAGAACTTCTCCTTCGCTTTGGGGTCATCCTTGTTTGTGTCAGGGTGGTATTTCTTTGCCAACTAAACAACAAAAACAAACCATCAGAGACAGGCAAGGAGTTATTTACTGCACTGTACCTCACATGCCAGGAAAAAACCATCGGGCAGAGCTCAGCATACACTACCTCTATTTCAGGGAACTAAATCCCTTTATTTTCCACTATCAACCCAATATAAGGAACTACAGGAGCTGCTCCTGATCCTCCCAGCAAGCCCAGATCCTTCTGGGAGGAGACGCGAGGCGACACCACAGGCAGACCACGCTTTGGAAGAGATCCCCGACGCCATGCGCTGAGCTGTCCCACTGCCCCCTCCCCCCGTGTCTCCAGCGGGGATCTCAAGGGAGGATTTGCTCTCTGCCCCGCCGGACAGGCAGCGGGGCAGCCCTGAGCCCTGCCGGACGCACCTGGTAATAGGCCTTCTTGATCTCCTTCTGCGTGGCGGTGCGGGGCACCCCCAGCACCTGGTAATAGTCCTCCTTGGCGCGGGCCCCGCTGCTGTGGAAGGCGGCGGCTGGGGCAGCACGCTTCGTCCCTGCGGGAGAGGAGAGACAGGGGCCGCGGTGAGGGCCGGGCCGGGCCGGGCGGGAGGAGGGACACGGCCGGGGGAAGGACCCGCGCCCCGCCGCCCCCCGTTCCCGTCCGTGCCCCGCCGCCCCGCTCACCCGCGGCGCAGAGCCCTGCCCGGAGCAGCAGGAGGCGGCGCGGGGCGCGGGCGGGCGGGCCGCGGAGCCCGCGGAGCAGCAGCAGCAGCGGCGGCCGCGCGTTCCCCGCCCCGCGCCCCGCGGCCGCCCCGACCCAGCGCGACGCGCTCACGGCCGCCATCTTGGCCCGCGCGGCGCGCCTGCGCACAGCCCCGGCGGGGCCGGGCCGCGCGTGCGCGGGGCGGGGCGGGGGCGGAGGGGTCGCTGGGCCAGCCCCCGGCGGGCCCTCAGAGCCCCCGGCTCGTCCCGGGGGGTGAGAACGGGCGGGCATCGCCCTGCCCGGCCCGGCCGCGCTCCCTGTAACGTGTTTGGGCACGGGAAACCCTGCCCACTGCTCTGCGACGGGGGTCTGCGCCCTTCCAGGGCTGCTCTCGTGCCCCTGGCGGGGGAAGTGTTGTCATAGGTGGGGAGGAAAGGCTCTGAAACCACAGCGGCTGCAGGGACACGGCGAACACCCTGACACAGCACCACCATAACACAGCACCCACCATAACACAGCACCCACCTTGATACAGCACCCAGACACGGCACCCTGATAGAGCACCCATCATAACAGAGCACCCACCATAACACAGCACCCACCATAACACAGCACCCACCTTGATACAGCACCCACCATAACACAGCACCCACCATAACACAGCGCCCACCATAACTCAGCACCCACCATAACACAGCACCCACCATAACACAGCACCCACCATAACACAGCACCCACCATAACACAGCACACACCTTGATACAGCACCCAGACACGGCACCCTGATAGAGCACCCACCATAACACAGCGCCACCGTAACTCGGAACCCACCATAACTCAGCACCCACCATAACTCAGCACCCACCATAACTCAGCACCCACCATAACACAGCACCCAGACAAGGCACCCATCATAACAGAGCACCCACCATAACACAGCACCCACCATAACACAGCACCCAGACACAGCACCCACCATAAACGCAGCACCCACTGTAACACGGCACCCAGACAGAGCACTCTGACACAGCAACCAGCCTGACAGAGCACCCACCCTGACACACCGTGCTGGCACAGCACCCTGGCACAGCACCCACACCGACACAGCACCCTGACGCACTGCCTGTCCTGACACACCGCCCACACTGAGGCAGCAGCTTTTCTCTGGGGAGCGGGATAATTCCTGCCAAGTGCGTCTCTCTCCCATCTCCGTCACCAGGCGCCTCCGAGCGCTGCTCAGCGAGGTTCGGCCCGGCGGTGCGTGGGAGGCCTCGGCAGCGGGGCTGAGCAGGGAGGGGGATGTGTCAGGTGCTGCCGGCTCCTGCTGGCGAGTCACAGCCCGGGTGAGAGCAGGGAAAGAGGCCTGGGCTCCACCGGGCATGGGTGACACCCGGGCTCTGCCAGGCATGGGTGAGACCCGGGCTCCAGCAAACGTGGGTGATGGCCCAGAAGGCTCAGTGGGCTCAGATCCAGGGCTCCCTTCCCCTCCCTCCCCCCGGCAGCTGTGTGTGCACACAAAGCTCTCTGTTCACCGCCGCCTGCGAGGCCGTGGAGGGGCTGAGGACACCGTGCTGCGGGACTGGAAACCTCCCGCTCCCCCCATCCTCCCTGCCCACCGCCCGAAGAAACGTCTGCCCTTGTCCGGCAGGAGAGCTGGGGGACAGCAGGGGGTGACAAGCCGGGGTGCCCCTGGGGCCGGTCACCCCGACCCTCTGCGGGAGACAGGCAAGGGGCTGGCGACCCCTCGGGACAGTCACGGCCGGAGTGGCTCCGACGCCGGGGTTGGAGGCTCTGACGGGGGTCCCGGAGAGTCGGGGGTGGGGGTCTGTGCCCCACTCACGGTGACAGCGGGGACAGGGGACACACGTGGGGCGGGGGGTCCGGAGGGGCGTGCCGGGGGCGTGTCGGGACCCAGAGGGCGGCACCGGCGACAGCCCCGGGGCGGGCGGAGCTGCGGGGCCAGCCTGGGCTGGGCTGGGCTGGGCTGGGCTGGGCTTCTCCTAGCCGGGCTGGGCTGGGCTGGGCACGGCTCGGTGCGGCGCGACCGGAGCGCCATGAACCGCTTCAAGGCGTCCAAGTTCCGGCACACCGAGGCCCGGCTGCCCCGCAGGGAGGTGAGCGCCGGAGGACCGGCCGGTACCGTGCGGGCGGGGGCGGGGGGACCGGGGCTGCCGGCGGGCACGGGCACTGACAGGGACAGGGACAGGGACAGGGCAGGAGCGGCCCCGCGGCACCGGCAGGGCGCGGCTCAAGCTGCCGCGGCTGCGGCACCGCCGGTGCGCCAGGGCCGTGCCCGGGTCCCCGGCCGCGCTGCGGGTGCATCGCCCCGGCGGCCCTTCCTTGGCACACCTCGGCACCAGAGGCTCCCGGCCCCGGGGCGCTCCGCAGGTGGGTGTAGTGGGGAGCCCCAGCTCTGTCCCGGGGCGGTGCAGCACCCCCGGCCAGGGGCTGCTGGCGTGGGGTTCCTGTCCCGCGGCGCTGCACCGTCCTGCTGCTGGACAGGGGTGGCCGCAGGCAGTTCATTCCCGGTTCCTGCTGCCCGCCACCCCAGCTCGGCTCGGTGCTTCACCTGTGCTCGGTCGGCCCTTGGGCAGCACGGGCTTACCCAGCCGGGAAGCATACACCCTGAGCGTGAAATGCTGGACCCTGCTCTTGCCACCCCACTCCTGCAACCCCACTTCCGCAGGCAAAGAGGAAGCACTGGGCCCCACGGGATGGTGCTGAGCTCCATCACCCTGCCCGTGAGCTGCACAGCTTGGCACTGCTGAGGCCATGCAGGTCCGGGGGGTCTCGCTGGGCAACATGTGGTGCCCAGCTCCAGTCTCAGCACCATGAAAACCAGCCCCAATCGTGCCAAGTGTCATGATCCAGCTCTTCACATGGTGTTGTCAGTGGGTAATCCTGCCATGCTCTCCACAAGCTTGGCCAGGGAGTTCCCCTGGATCCCTGTCCTGCAGGTTTGGCAGAGATGTGAGGTCAGGGGTGGGTTGTGCCAGATGAACCTCATTGGGGAGTGTTATCAGGACACTGATCCCCCTTCTGCGGGCTCCCTGAGCTGGGGACTCCCAGCATCTCCTCAGCACTGTGACCATCAGTGAGGCTGGTGCTGCTCCCAGCCCTTGGATGTCAATGTGCTCCTTCCCTGTAACTTCCCAAGCCATCCTTGTACCTGTCCTCACACAACTCTGCAGACCTGGTAAGCACCCAAAACATCCTTCAGAGCTTCAGCTGTAGGAGGGGACATAGTGGCCTCTGCCACAGTCCCAGCCTTGAGCATCCCCCCATCCATGCAGGGCAGGTGGCATCTCAGCTGGACAAGTGTTTGCAAAGCTCAGGGTTCAGATGAGCCCCTGGCAGGGCGGAGCGTGTGTGCCTGTGGGGTGTGGGTGCTGGGACACTTGGCTCTGTGGGTACAGCATCCTCCAGGCAGGGACATCCCCGTCACCACTGCCCTGGGATCGGTTCCCAGGGTGGGATTATTCTGAGGGACAGCGGGCTCTTGCCCCCTGTGTGCACGGAGGCATCCACTGTGCAAAGCGGCCTTTCCAAAAGGCCGTCCAGCATGAAACGTATCCTTGGGAATCAAGGCCACACCACCCAGCTCTGCGGGCCAGGAGGTGGGAGGTGGATGTCTCGTCTCAAAACCCATCTCAGGTGTCACAGCGGGAAACGCTGTTCGGTCCCCGGCTGAGCGGGTTGTTTGTGGAGGCTCAGGCAGACACCTGACCTGGCCGGATCAGGAAGCGCAGGATAAACATGAGGGATCTCATCTGAGTCTCTTCAGGCAGCATCTGTGGGGGCTCTGCTGGCAAATGCCCCCTGAGAGCTCACAGTTTGTTCTAGGGATGTAGATGGTTCCATATGCTTTCCTGGCCGTGCTGGCACCCTGCAGGAAGGATCACTTCCTTGAGGGCTCCTGCCTGTACACGGGAAGTTGTGGGGCCAGGATGGACCAGCTCAGTGGTCCCTCTGTGAAAGCTCAGCGCAGGGGTCCTGTGTGGTACCCCTGGGGACCAGAGGTGGCTGGTGTCCCCCCTCGAGGGACAGTGCAGAGTGATGGGATGCAGTTAGTAGGACCTTTCTCCTGGGTCTTGCTCATGCTCCAGACCTGTTCCCTATCCCTACTGCAGCCCCCTGCCCACCCACCAGGTGCAGGTAGAGGAATCTCCCTTTGGCAGGTAAAGGGTTAAGAGGTCTGTATCAAGCTGTGAGGGCTGCAGGAAGTGCTGCAGGAACCGCTGCTCCCTGTCAGGCCTCAAAAGGAAGCTCTGCAAGGAGAGGAAACCCAGGGCTCATGTACACAGCTCCCTCCCCTTCGAGGGTGTCTGCCTGGTTTTGGGGTGTCCACTGCTCCAGACACCTGCTGCAGCTCTCCGTGATGCCAGTGGCTGCCATGGGCACACAGGCATGGTGGCACCCCATGGAACACCTGCCACTGCCATTGCTCGAGGGTTGGACTTGGCCCTGGGTGTGCCGGGAAGCTCCTGGTCCTGGAGGGCACTTGAGGCTGGATATCTGAGCAGGTCTGGCTGATGCAGGGTGTCTCAGTGCCCCATGGGTACAGTGCTCAGGCTGTGGAGTAATAGTGGGATGTTTCCCACTACTGCACAGTGGGGTTTTGGATTTGGAGCTGTCATGAAGTTCCTTGGCTGCGTGTCCATGCAGGAAGCTTGGCCTGGGACAGCCACAGCCTGACCCTGTGGTGCTTCACAGCCCAAGAGCTTTTGTGCCATCCCAGACTCCCTGACATAAGTTTTTCTCACAAAGTCCTCTGAGCCCTTCCCTCAGTGGCAGAGCCCAGGGCTGGGACAGTTTTGGGGAGAGGCAGTGCTGAGAGCCAGGATGCTCCTGCCTGGCATCCTCCAGCCCCTCCAGCGAGGGATTGCACCTCGTGCTGGGAGCATGAGCAGCCACATTGCCCTGGCCATCCCAGAGAACAGGGCCCTACCAATGTGCCTCTGGCATAATCCCACTGGTATTGGCAGCCTCCAGGTCTCCATCAGCGTGGGAGCTCCGCTGGGGCTGAGGGTCTCTGGCCATGCAGGGCCAGAGATTGTTGCTCCGTTGTCTCCCCTCCAGCTGTGCTCTGCCCATGCCATCAGGCCCCACCATAACAGAGGCAGCTCCTGACATGGGTTTTCCGTCTCCATCCTAGGCCTGGATTGGGGGGATCCGAGCAGGCTCCATCACATCCTATGGGAACCACGTGAAGGCCAGCTGCTGCTGGATCGCATTCAATGCCGAGGCAGCAGGTGAGGCACGAGGCGTCCCCTGCACAGCTCCTGGGGTGGGATGGATTTGTCCCAGTTCTCCCTGGGAGGCTGGGTGGTGGGTCAGCCCCACGGACACCAGAGACACGAGGATGAGGGGAGGAGGCTTTCCCTGAGATCCTCAAAAGCGCTGCAAGTCCCACACCTCTTGGCTTGCATTTCAAAGCTGGGTGCCCCCCAGTGTATCCCAGGCTGGGGGATTCCTGGGACCATCATCCCATAGGCAATGGTCAGGCTGGTGGGTGGCTGGTGACCTGCTCCTGTGCCCTCTTCTGTAGGTGTGTTGGGCATCGTGCCGCTGGAGTGCGAGGATGGGGGCAAGAGGACCGTGTCCCAGCTCTGCTGCCACTCAGGTGGGTGTCAGGTCCCACCTCCACAGGGGTTCTGGTGCTGAGTCCCAGCCCTGGAGGCTGTGGTGGGCTGCCTGCCAGGCAAGGGGTGTGGGGAGCTGCTGGATTCCCGGGAAACCATCACCCACGAGCAGGGTGACCCTCGTGAGTCTCATAAGGCACAAACCACCTGCAGCTGTGCTGACCATGAAACTACCAGGCTGGAGCCGAGTCAATCCATGTTCCCTCATCTCTCAAGCTGCAACAAAGCCTGGACATGTAGCTCTTCCTCATGCTCTACTACACACTCTATCCACATTACTCATTGCATGCTCTGAAGTTCCCAGTACACCCAGTGCCAGGCTGGGGATGGCATCAGCACAGCCATACCTGGCTGCAGGGGTGGGAGGAACAGGCTGGACCAGCAGCTCTGACGTGGACAGAGCAAGTGCTGAAGGGGAGAGGCACTGGCAGCATCACTGCTGGCAGAGAAACAAGGCTCTGCCTCCTGCCTGGGCATGGGGAGGGCTTGTGGGGACCTCAGGGTGCTCCTCTCCTGGTTGTCGGAGCAGCAGTGCCAGCCTGGGGCGCGCTGACCACCCACTTCCCAAAAATTACACCAGAGCAGCAAGATGGGGGCCAGTCCCAGCAGCGCCTTTCTGTGTGTGTGCCCTGGCGTGGCTGCAGGACTGCTCAGCGTGCCCTGCCTGTGCCACCTCGGCCTCTGGCACCGGGAGCTTCCTTGTGCTGGCAAACCGGCCTCTGAGCTCTGCTGCTTCCCGGGGAGCACCGGAGGGGTGCATGGGAGCCAGCCCAACATCCAGGGCTTCTTAATGGGATTAGCAGGAGCCCTTTGAAGCCGTGCTGTGCCAGAGCAGTGTCTCCGTAGCAGGATTTTCTCTCCTCCCGGGTGGATGCAGCAGAGCGAGCTGCCTGCTCTTTGTGCCTCTAGGGCCTGTCTCCTGGAAGCAGGAAAGTACACAGTGACCTACTTTTCCGAGCGTGCCAAATGCATCCGAGGGGCTGCTGCTGCTGCTGGTGCCAGCGTTCCTCCCGCCAGGCCCTGCTGCCGGAGCTGCGAGGAGTGTCCCTGCTGCTGGCATGCCGAGCCAGGGGGTTACAAAGGGAGCCTTGTTACCAGCGTGGCTCCAGCAGGCCGTGGCCTCCAGCATCTGGTCAGCACAGACAGCCTTGTGCTGTCCGTGCTGCTCCCTGTGCCTCGTGGGGATGTTCATCTGGAGATCGCAGCCACGTGTGGGTGGGGATGGGTTACACAGGGAGATGCCTTCAGGGCCCCCATCCCCGGCCAAAGGGGTGCAAGACCTGATGGACAGTGTGGAGGGGCTCAGGCGCTCACAGCAAAGCTGAGCTGGGTCTGGATCTGCCCCTGGTTGCCCACATGTGAGTGTGTAGGGGAGGAATCAGGCTGGGGAAGAGGGAAGGGTCTACCTCACCGTCTGCAGGGGGAAGGTGGGGACAAACTTCTGCCCTTCTCCTTCCAGATGTGGTCACAGACTTTGACTTCTCGCCCTTCGATCAGCACCTGCTGGCCACGGGCTCTGCTGATGAGATGGTGAGTGCTCAGTGATAGGGGTCCCAAGGGGACACCCCGTGTCCTCCAGCATGTCCCTGGAATTCACTGCGGAGCCCTGGAGGAGATGGGGTTGGAATGATGGGAGTAAGAGGAGTGTGGGGTGGATTGTACCAGGTTGGGGAGCAGAGTGGGACATCCTGAGGTTGTGGGGGACAGAGCAGATGGTGTCGGACAATCCCAGCCTTCTCCCGTCTGGGATCTGAGCTGCAACAAGGGGTCACCTGGTGTCCTCAAGGGACCAAAGCCTGGAAAAGCAGCAAGCCCAGGCACCCAGCTGGGTCCTGCTCAGCTGCCTGGGGACTGACCCACCTCTCCTGGGGCTGCAGGTGAAGGTGTGGCGCCTGCCCGAGAGCGGCCAGGACATGCCCAGCGGCGCGGGGCTGACCCTGGGGCCTGGGGGGGCCCCGGTGGACGTGCTGCAGTTCCACCCCACGGCAGATGGAGTCCTGGCCAGCGGTGCGGGGAAGGGAGTCACCGTCTGGGACCTGGGGCAGAAGCAGCCCCTGACAGGTAGGCCAGGCCGTGACTGCCCGAAATGCTGACCTGCAGTGCTGGTGCCTGAGCTCAAGTCCTGACCGTGGTGTCACGGAACAGGCAGCTGGGGTGGCTTTTTGGGCCGGGAGCACCGCAGGGGCTCGTGCCTGTGCACAGGCTCCCCTGTGCTCTGCTGCACTGGTGTAAAAGGCACTGGTGCTGCCCAGGGTGTCCCTCTCCCTGCATGTCCCAGGGGTGGGCAGATGTGGGTGCCATGGGTGGTTGCTTGCCCAGACCTCAGCTAACCCGAGAGGGAGAGGAGGTGGGTGGCAGCTCAGGCCTGTGGAGCTCCTGCCCTATGTTTCCACCTGCCAGCAGCACAGAATGCTCCCTGCACAGACACAGCAGTGTCCCATTGGGTCCTGACTGCCACCAGCCCTTCAGAAAGGACAGATCAGGTTCCTCTGGGAATGTTCCAGGTGGGAGAGCGATGACTTCTGCCCCACCCATGGGGGGACCCTTCTTGACCCTGCTTTCCTCCTGCAGCCCTGGACTCCCACGGGGACCAGCTGCAGAGCCTGACGTGGAAGCGAGACGGCCACCTCCTCGGCACCTCCTGCAAGGTGAGTGACACACTGGGGTGACTTCACTGTGGCACAGCATGACTGGGCTGGGCACCAGCTGCACCCTGGTGTACTTGGTTTCGTAGAATCAGACTGGTTTGGGTTGGAAGGGACCTTAAAGTTCATCTCATTCCACCCCACTGCCGCGGGCAGGGACACCTTCCACCAGAGCAGGCTGCTCAGAGCTCCATCCATCCTGGCCCTGAACACTTCCAGGGGTGGGGAGCGTGCAGGGACGGGAAGTCTCGGGGTAGAAAAGGGCAGGAGTGAGGTGGGCGATGCCACTGGCGGGCGAGGATGCGGCACTAGATGGCGCCGGCCGCTCGCGGGGCCCGCGCTGCGGGACACGCCGGGACCGCGCGGAGTGCGCGGGGCTCGCCCCGCCTTGGGGGGGACAAGGCGGGCGTGAAAACTGAGTGTGCAGGATGAGTGTCCAGGCCAGAAGCCCCCCCAGGCCATGCCTGGAGGCTGAGCAGGCAGGTCTGAGCACACAGACCGAGTCCACAGCCTGGGAGCGCAGCCCCCTCCCCGCTCCAAGGGTGCAGGCGGAGCGTCCTGCGGGGCCAGTGGGCCCGGGATGGCGCTCCGAGGCCAAGGATGCAGAGAGTGCGGGCTAAGCTGGAGTCCCAGCTGTGGCTGAAGCCCCGTGCCAAGCGTGCGGGCTGGGCACAGAGGGTACAACACCGAGCTGTGCAATCTAGGATGTGGGGCAGCCCCGGGCTGTGCCGTGAGGCTGACACAGTGTGTGCTCCCCAAACAGCGCCCTGGCAGTAAGGCTGGCACCGGGGCACCCCCTGCTGCCTCTGTGCCCTGCCAGCCCTTGTGAAGGGGGTCCCGTGTCCCTTTTGGTGCAGGGATGCCAGGCAGGAGAGAGCTTGCTCCCTTCCAGCACTGCCAGGATGTTGAGCCCTGGCTGTACTTTAGGAGGCTCCCTCCTTCTCTAGGAGTAGTTTACAGTGTCTCGGGGTCCTGGTGAGGCTCTGGGAGTGCTGGAGTGCACTCCTACCCACAATGTGGGACAGGACTAGGAGGACACAATGCAAGCCATCCACAGGAATAGACACTTCAGGCGGGAGAGTGATGGGCAGGAAGGAGAGGGGCTGCTTGCTCCAGCCTTCTGCCTAATACATCCTGACATCCCACTGGCCCCAGGGTCCTTAACCCTCCTCTGTTTTCTTTTATCTCACCAGGACAAGAAACTGCGGATCTTTGACCCCCGAGCTGGCCCAGCTGCCTCCCAGGTACTGTCCTCTCCGGGTATGCTGCAGGCAGCCCTGCCCGACTCGGGTGTCTGCTGAGGGGAGTGGGTTTTGGTCCCCCAGAACATCCCAGCTGGGGCAGGACTTGGGAGAAGGAACATGGAGGCAGGGACTGAAGGCAGGGGGAATGGAGCTGCCTCCTTTTTGACACCAGTTTGGTGATCTCCCCCAGTGCCCTGGCACACTGCAGGCAGCAATCCTGAGCCCTGGGGGCGCAGGGCCTATGGGCTCTCGGGCTCTGCAGGCCCCCAGCTTTGCCCTGCCCTGCAGGAGCTGAACCAAAGGCTCTTGGGGATGAGGACCTGCAAAGGGTGAGGGCTGGGCGGCCAGATCTGCACAGCTCAGCAAATAACAGCGATTAGGAAATAAGCAGAGAACTTAAGCCTTGACGTCAAGTTCAAACAGCCTCTTATTAGAGGTTTCCTGTGGCTTGGGGGCTCTGGCTGCTGACAGCTGTGTGCCCGAAGGCAGGGATGCACTGGAGAGTAGGCTGAGATGGCTGCAGCAGGCTCTGATGCTCCTGGTGCCTCTCCTGCTGCCCACGTGCTCAGGAAGCCGCTGTGCCCAGGCACAGCAGTAACCCTGGGCACCAACTGAAGGGAGCTGGTGCTCCAGCACTGCACCTGGACTTTGCATCTGCTCCTGCTCATAACCTGGGTTCTGAGCTCCTATAAGGCCTCGGGGTGCTTCCTGTGGGTACAAATGGTGCCCTAACCCTTCAAGCAGCCTTATAAACACCCCACCACAGTATATAAACATAAACCCAGTGGTGACACGTGCTGGCGAGCCAGGGCAAAGTGCTTCCAGCCCTCCAGTGGCCCCCGTGACACTCTCCTGCTCCAAGCTGCCACTTGGCAGGGCTAGAAGGTCCCACTCCCTGCTCCCAAATTCATCCTGTGTCTATCCATCCGTGGCCCCAGTGCTCCCCTCCCCGCCTCCCCCCCCAGTTCTCCCCCTGCCAGACCTGTCAGCTTGTCCAACAGCGTTTCGGCGGAGCTGTGAGTGCGATGGGCTCAAGCCAAGTCTCCTGGGGAGGGTGGACTCTCTCTCGCTGAGCTATTAAAAATAACGTGTGAATGATGGTGGCTGTTCAAAGCAGGCAGCTCACTTCCCTCCACTGCTGTCTGATCCAGCCCGGGGCCGGCGATCCATGTTTGCCAAGAGAAATATGCACCTTCCTTGCTGCGGCCCTGCCCCGGCCAGCTCGGATGGATGGAGATGTTTAGTCTTCGAGAAGTACTGTGCTGAAGGGGAAAACTTTAAAATGCCATAAATCCTCTGGAAGTTTGCACAGAGCTTGCTTAGCCAAGGGGATTAACACTCCTGGGCTTTGTTGTTTCTTTTTTTCCCCATTGCTGGAGGGCTGGTTAATTTGGAAATGCTCCTTCTCTCCCCGCCGGGCCAGCGCGGTTACGGAACCAGGTGATGCCGCAGCCGCGGTGCGGTGCCAGCACCTCAGGAGCTCCTGGCTTAGGAGTTGCCTGTTTTTTTGCAGAGGTGAACGGTGGGATGGTTTTTCCAGCCAGGCTGGCCCCCACGGCGCCACAGGCCAGGTTTCCTCCGCAGCAGGCGGAGGGCTCGGCACCGCCGGCTCTCCCCGCTCTCTCCGCGGCACTCTGTGGTGCCAAGAGCCGGCCTTGGCCTTGGGCTGCTCCTCCGGCTGGTTTTCTTAATTTGCCAAGCCTGCCTCATTAAACATTCCTTTTTTTAGAGCAGGGGGAAAAGAATGAGAAGGAGCTAAAATAAGAGGCTCAGGGAGGAGGGGTCGCTCCTCCTATTACCTGATGCTACTCTCTCGGGTAGTGTGGATGCAGCACACATGGGGCAGGGGACTGAGGGTGGGTGACAAGGAGGGCGACTGGCAGGCTGCCCACACCCCAGCCATGCCCTCGCCAGGGCCTGACCCCCCATTCCCGGCTACGCCCGTGGCAGCTATTTTGAGCATGTCCCAGTAGCAGGCAGGAGTGTGTGACGCAGTGAGGGCAGCGTGGACAGGGTCTGGCTGACCCTGTGGGGTGCCTGGTATGTACCCGGGGCCATGATTTCCCCTGGGAGAGCAGTGGCCTCATCCTGCTGGACACTCAGGCCCTCATTGCAGGCCTTACTGAGCATTAGGGCTGTGCCCACACCCTGTTGTTGCTCTCCGTGCCTCCTTGGTGACCCTGTACTGGCAGTGGAGATGCCAGGGCTGCAGTGGGTCCTGCTGTGCCACCCCCTGTAGCCATGCTGCTGCTGCCTGGCTGGGTCCAGGTTCGAGCTCTGCTGTCCTTCCCAAGAATCCTGTGAGTCCACTACCTTATCCCTTCCCAAGGCCATGCTGCCCCAGCCGCCTGCCCTCCCCTCCCACAGGTGCTGGTGGTCGCCCTCCTTGCCTTGACCCTCTCCCTGGAAGTGAGTCACATCCTCTCCCTCGCGGCTTCAGCTCTGTCAGGGCTCAGCATCGCTGCTCCTGCCCTCGCCCTCCTGCCATTCCTGTGCAAACCCCACCAAACCTCCTTCCCACGTGCCCCTCTGGACCAGTGCTGAGCAGGGAGTCGGAGCACCGGGAAGGTGCCCATACCCTGGCTGATGCCCAGGTGGGTCACCAGCACAGGGCAGGGCAGTGATTCGGGTATGCCTTGCGCTTCTACAGTGGCATCTCTGCTTGCCCCCTGCCCTGGCCACCTTCTCCTGGGTACAGAGCCCATGGGCCACATTCTGCCCCCCACGCCCTCGTGCCAGGGGCTGTGTGTGCAAGTGGCCGGCACCTGGCTCCTGGGACAGGGACAGGAGCTGTCTCTGTGAAGCTGTGGGGCTGCTGCTGAGCAGGGCCAGTGTGGGATGGAGAGGAGCTGGCTCTGTTCTCACGAGAAACTTCCTCTGCCGGCGTTTCGGCAGGACCGGGGGCGAGGGAACGGCCGCGCGCACCGGGCCGGCGCACGCTCCTGCTCATGTTGTAATGAGCTGTTTTAATGAGCAGGGCTGGGGCTAAGGGCGCCTGGGGACAGTTGGGAGAGTGTCCCTGCAGGCTTGTCCCCACCATGGGTTTGTCCCCCCACCTTGTGGGCTGTGCTGGGGGGCAGGACTCGGTGACGGGGAGCAGCCAGGGCTCACGGCCCAGGCACACCTGGTGCTGTCCCAACCCAGCTCCAAGTCCCAGGGGTGGAAGAGGGACTCCAGCCCTTCTCCCAAACTGTGGCCACCATCCCATGGGTCACATCAGTCCCCGCCACAGTGGGAGATGCAGCAGGGAGAGGGTCTGCATGGGCAGCATCGCTGTGGTGGCAGGGTGATGCTGTGGCAAGGTGGAGATCCAGGTTGGGGTGACCCTGGCTGTATCCACAGCCAGGAAGGACTCTTTGGACCCTGACATGCCACTGCTGCCCAGGGTCCAGCTGTCAGTCTGGGGCTGCCTGGGGACCACTCGTCATTGTCAGTGGAAGGCGCATCAGGACACAGAGACTTTTAGCCTTCCTCCCCCGACACCTCATCATCGTGGTATCCCACGCTGGGGTCACCCTGGGGGTACCTGACTCCCAGCCTCGGCAGCGGCTTCCTCCGGGCTGGGGGAAGGTCCACAGCATCCCACATTCCCAAGGAGACCGTGGGAAGCTTTGAAAAAGTTGGCCTGACTCTGGGCTGCCTATTTATAGCAGCGCACACTCGGCGCTCTCATGCTTCTGTTCCCCAGCGTAGCTGCACGGGACTGTTTATATTTCCTCTGCTCCGCTTCCCCCTCGGCCGTCCTTCCCAGGAATGCCGCTTGGTATGGCAGACATGGGGAAGTCGAGGAGGATTCGGGATGAGCCAGAGGCATCTCAAGGGATGTGGGTGTGTGGCAGCACCGGATGGATAGGCCTGGATGCCTGTCCCTCCTGCTGGGAACGGCCTCTCCGGCTCACACCCACATGGGTTGGCATCCCCCTCACAGCATTTTGGAAACCCCAGCCCATGTGTGACCTGGCAGGCTCCTACTGCAGAGGGCAGAAGTGTTTGGGGATTTGATAACAGCCTCACAGCTGCTGGGGTCGGTGGCTGCAGGAAGAGATGAGATGTGGGAGAGGAGCCTGCCCACCCCACATGGCCAGCGAGTTCCCCCTCGCCTGCCCAGGGATGGAGGTCGTGCTTCCATCCTGGTCCTGTGTCCTGGCACCCGTGCCAAGGGAGGGGCTGTCTGGGTAGGAGCCCACTCGCCTTCCTGCCCTTGCTGGGCTGGCAGCATCCTGGATGGAGGTGGGGGGCTGCTCTGGCAGTGAGTGGAAGAGGCAGAGCCTAAGGGTGCCCAGCTCCCTGGGTCACAGGAACACCACAGCGATGCTGCCCTGGCCAGTGGGATCAGGGAGGCGACATCTGCAGGAGGGGGCTTGTCCCACTCCGTCCCCACACTCATCAGTGGGCAGGGGCCAGTGCTGGCAGCATGGTGGCTACTGGAGCATCTCTGCTGCTATGTGGAATCCTTATGCTTCCCTAGGAAGACCAGATCCTGGTCTCCTTGAGCTACAGGCAGAGACCAGGAGTGGGGCTGGCTTGGGAGAGGCTGCTCTGCTTTCCTGGCCACCTCTGGAGTAACTGGGACTTGGCAAGGAAGGGAGATCACTCACATTCTTGTTCAGAGAGGAGGATTCGGTGCGTGGTTAACCCCCTCGGCTCCCTGGAAGCTGTTCCTCCTGCCCCCAGCTGCCTCGTAGGCTGTGAAGGAGCGATGGCTTCCCCATGTGCATGGAGCTGGAGAGTGTCTGTCCCTGGAGCCCCCCACAGTGCCCTGGCCAGGCAAGACCCCTCCTGCCCTGGCACCCGCTGGCAAAGGAATGGCTCAGCCTGGCTCTGGTGCCTCCTGTGCCCACGCAGATCCTGCTGCTGGGCTTGCTTCCCACGGGGATCAGATGCCTGCAGGCTGCTAGCCACGCTCATGGGCTGCTAGCCACAGGCACGGCTGAGCTGTCCCAGCCCCTGCCATCCACGGGGGCTCTGCCAAGGGCACAGCTGGGCCCCCCCCCGGCCATCTGCCTCCCGTCCAGCCCCACGGCTATGCCCTCCCTGCCCTGCATCCGGCGGAGGGTGGACGGTTCCCGTGGAGACGGGGATCGCCTGGGAGCCGGAGCAGCCTCGGCTTTGTGTGGGGCTCTCCCAGGCGGCCGAAGGCAGCCGCTCCCTGCGGGCAGCTGTTACCAGCTCACCCGACCCCGCCGCTGCGTCGCTGCCAACAGCTGCATCCCACACGCCGGGCCTGGCCCCCACGCAGCCCCCTCGGTGTTGCACAGGGAGCAGGGCTGGGGACCCCCGTGGGTACCAGAGCCTTGCCCCAGCCTGTGGTGGGAGGGATGGGTTGAGACTGGGAGGGGGATGGTGCTGGAAACTCTCCCCATGCAGCTGATCTGGCTCCGAGGAGGGAGCACAGGCTGCCCCCAGCCTGGGCTGCCCAAAACCAGCTGGGCTGGACCCGTGTGATGGGCAGGAGAAAGCTGGGCTGCCTGGGCACTGGCAGGGAACTGAGAGGCCTCCTTGGATCCCCAGGGGCTGGCGTGGAGCTGGTGGGCTCCTTGCAGCCTGCTGTTGGGACAAGCAGCTCAGAAGGGATGCCTGTCCTTTGGGCTGCGGCTGGTCCCCTGCTCCAGGGACACGGGGGGTTCCAGCATCACTCCAGGAGGGGTGCCAGGATCTCTGCCAAGCTCTGCCAGCCCCAGAGATCCTCAGCAGCCCCGTGGCCACCCCAGGGCTCTGAGCTGGCCGAACCACCCCAGTGTCCACCCTCAGTGCCAGCTCACATCGCCCTGGCCCTGCTGAGACCCCCCACACCAGGGGACCGGACACGGGGCGGGGGGTCCCCAGGATTGACTGCTGTCCGCCGGCTCACCTCTGGCAACGTCTGCACAGGCGGGTGTCTGAGCGAGCCTGGAGCAGCCCAGCCTCCCACATACTTGCTGCCATACGTACTGCTGAGCAGGGATGGAACTAATGCAGAAAACATGGCCCTGCTCCACAGCCGGCACACCACGGGCTGGGAGCGCTGCGGCAGCGCCCTGCCCTCTGCCAGCCCTGCCACCGCCCCGGGGCTGCCCCCCACCACCAGGGGGGCCAGGAGACCCGCAGGGCCCTGGGGCCATGGAGCCACCGCCATCGGCTATGGGATCTCCAGATGTTGAGTTCTGGCTGCCACAGGCGCACGGCTCAGGTGCAGAAGTGCTCTCCTGGCTGACGTGCGGGCTGGCCCCAGCTCCTGGAGTTTCCATCCCTCTTTGGCACCGATCCTGGGACATGTTCCCTTCTCCAGGTCCTTTCCCCGCCGAGCGCTGGGTCCACTGCCAGCGTGTTGGCGGAGGGGGCCGGGCCCCTCCTGCCCCACATCCTGCTCCCGTGGCTGGGAGCACCGGCTTTAGCTCGGCCAGTGCTGCCTCTTCCAAGTGAGCCATGTTTGTGCTGGCAATGCAGCTGGTGTGACGGAGCCAGGGGAGGACGAGCTTGGCACAATGTGCCTGCTCCCACCCCGGCACTCTCCAAAGAGTGGCATCTCTCTGGGGCTGGAGGCTGGGACTGGAGAAAGGTGCTCCAGAGGGGTTTATCTGCTGGGGAAGTGGGAGATACAGCACCTTTGTGCCCCCTCGCTGGCTGCCACGGTGGCAGAGCCTTGCTGGCCGTGGCTGAAGGTCACAGTGCTCACACCAAGGGGGATGCAGCTCAAGGGCTCCTCCGTGTGCACCCCCAGTTGCCCCCATCCCTCCCACCCCCTGCCCTGCGCGGTGGTGCCGGAAGCACCGTGGTGGGTTTGGCTCTGGCAGAGCTCTCCGCTCTCCCTGCCAGCCCTGAACTCGTTAGCAGCCATTTATTGGCGCTTTGCAAGGAGCGGAGGGGCTGCGAGCGCTGCCTGCACCGCGGGCGGGGCTGGCTGCCGGCTCCCGCAGGGCGCTGCGAACCGCAGGGCCCATCTGGGGGACACATGGGAGCCGGGAAGCACCCGCTGACAGCCCCGTGGAAACTCTACCCCTCCTGTCCTCGGCAGGACTGGCACGGGGAGCAGGATGAGGCGGTGGCATGGGCTGGGGGTCCCAGTCCTGCGGGCAGCCCAGGCGAGAGGTGGAGCAGGGTGCAGGGGATTAGAACAGCGTGGGGGATGTGGCCAGGCTCAGTTTGCCGTGTGTTTCGATAGCGTCTGGACACACACGGGGCACCCAGCCCCTGCAGGTGGGATTCGGCGTGGATAAAGAGCTCGGGGATGCAGCCGAGGAAGTAAGTCCCTCTGTCATCATGGCCAAGGCCAAGCCTCCTCTAGCGCCTGTGGCATGGAGCAGCTTCCTCGCAGCGCTGTGACCCTGTCACCCCCTCGCCGGGTGTGGGGAGAGCCCTGGGGACCCAGGAGCCATCCCGTGCCCCTTCACGCTCACGTTACCTGCTGCCACACCCTGCTCCTCACCGGGAGCCAGGCCAGCCATTCCACAAGGCAACCATGCTGGCACTGGCACTGGCACAGGGTGGGGGCTCAGGGCTGTCATCGCTTGCAGGCTGTCCCCACTGCACTGTCCCCACAGCAGCTCTCAGCAGAGTCGGGAGAGAGTGCTCAGCTCCATGTGCTCGGCCTTGGGGCTGTTCACAACCATGGCTGGTGCAGCACATGTCCCTTCAATGTGCCCAGCAGGGCAGGCAGCAACACTGACAGCCGTGTCTCCTGTGCCTTGCAGAGTGTCCTGGGACATGAGAACAACAAGGACTCCCGGCTGCTCTGGATGGGCTCCAGCGATTACCTCATCTCCGTGGGGTTCAGCCAGGTACAGTCTTCCCTGGGAAGGTGGCCCTGGCACTACCAGGATGTCCCAGCCCCACTTCCTGCAGCTGCTGTGCCAGGGCCCCAAGTGCTTTTTAGGTGGCCCAAAAGCATGAAAGCAGAAGGTCCCCTCACCAGGCGCCCTGGCCCTTGCTGGATGGCAGGAGGCTGGGTGGTGAAGGCAGTGGCACCGTGGGGAGGGCCAGGCAGCCCCCGTGCCCGCTGACACTGCGTGTGTATCCCTGCAGATGCGGGAGCGGGAGGTGAAGCTGTGGGACACACGGCGGTTCAGCGGAGCGATGCTCACCACGGCACTGGACACCTCGCCGGGGTAGGGACGGGGACACACCGCGGGGCAGGAGGGTGGGCGGTGGGGACGTCATGGCCAGGGACCCTCAGGGAGCGTGGTGGTGGAGCAGGAGGTGGCAGAGAGCTCCTGGCACCAGCAGCATTTGGTCTGAATCTGCAGACAAGGCTGGGGACAGGCACAGGCACATCCCCATCCCCATTTGGGTGGGATGGGAGCGTGGTGACAGTGCTGTGGAGGGCACAGAGGTGCTCTGTGACGCTGTGGTGGGTGATGGCACTGCTGGGGACAGTGTCTGAGGTGGCTGCTGGCTGGGTGGGCGCATGCACTGGGGCGGTACCACGAGATGCTGCGGGCGAGTGAATCCCTTTGGCACTGCTGGAGCACTGGAGCGGCTCGGCCCCAGCCTCCCGCTCACAGTGGGGCCACGGTGCTTTGTGCTGTGGTGCCGTGGTGACTGCCCAGCCAGCCGTGGCCAGGCTGGTGCTCACCAGGCATCCCCTGGGGAAGTGGAAGAGGAGCTTTGGCAGCTTAAGGGGTCACTGCCTCTTGACACAGCATGATGGAGCTGTCTCCTGTCTGTGGGGCACTGCCAAGGCCAGGAACACTCAGGTTAGACTCAGCTTGGCCTCTCCCACGCTGCCCACAGAGCTGGCCTGGTTGTCACAGTGTGGGTGAGGAAACAGGAGGAGGAGGAGGAGGAGTCTGTGCCTTCATCCCACAGGGATGGGGGTTCGGGCCATGCTACTTGTTGGTATGTACTAGAGGCCACTGGCTTTTCCCAGAGCTGCTGGCAAAGCACTGGGATGCCAGGACCCTCACTGGACGCTGAGCTGGCTCCTTGGTGGGCTGAGGTGCCAGGGCAAGCTGGGTGGTCAGCAGCTGCTGGGTGCCAATATGGGGTCTCTGGCAAGGGGCTGAGTGAGCTTTTGCAGCAGGGTTGGCCCTCGGCTGCACCGAGGTGTCAGCTCTGTGCTGGTGCTGGCAGCACCCGGGACACACGGGAGGGGAGAGGATCAGCTGTGGGCACAGTGGGGAGGTGCCAGCATGGTGGGAACAAGCAAGCTTTCCCCTTTCCTGCGAGCTCCCCAGGGGAGCAGCTCCCAGCTCTCCTGCTCCCCAGCCCTGCCAGCGCCATCTGCAAAGGCAGAGGTGCAGGCTCGGTGACCTCCATCATTGAACACTCCCAAGGGAGGCCGGGGCACACAGCGGGCAGCAAAGGGCACGCTTTGGGGTCCGTTATTGCTCTTGATGGAGAATCCAGTGGGAATTACCGCGGATCCCTCTGGCTAGGCAGGGGTGAGCCAGCCCGGCTCGCTGTGCTGCAGGCGCGGGGCCGCGGCTGCGCTCGGCGCAGGCTGCAGATATTTTGGCTGCCGCGTTTATCGGCCCAGGAATGCGGCTGGCGGGCGATGCCTGCGCGTCACGCCGGGGCCCTGCCGGGATGCGGCTGCGTGGTGGGGCCACGCGAGAGGGGCTGGGGGTGGCGGGGTCGAGGGGGGGACCCTCCCGTGCTTTTGGGAGGTGCTTTCTTCAGGCAGCCGCGCCGGCCCCACCGCGCTCCCAGCCCCAACCGCTCCCGCCTGTAAATCTGGCGGAGATGACAAATGGTGGAGGGGGATTTGGGCTGGCTCCCGGCGGAGGGGCCGAGCGGGGGCTGCGCTCTCCCTCAGGCTGAGCCGTCCTGAGCAGGGGCTCGACACTCGGGAGCCCTGGCGCTGTGGCTGGGGCAGGGGGTGGCAGTTTTGGGGGGGTCACCAGATACCCCTGGAAGCACTGTTGGGTCAGGCTCAGTGCTAGAGGAACCGAGTCCCCCAGAGATGGCACCGGTGGTGCTGGGTGCCCGCTGTGGGTCTCCAGTGTGGGCACTGATGCCCGGCGTGGGGCACGAAGGCAGGTCCAGCAGTGCCGGCCATGCCGTGAGCGAGGCACGGCGAGCTGGGTGCAGCGGCAGCAGCTCGTTGAGGCTCTTTGAGGAAGCAATCAGTGGGCGGGCAGGAAACTCATACCATTCATTACTGACGCCAGGCCGGCAGGAAGGGGAGCCCGCGTCCCTACCGCATCCCTACCGCGTCCCCTCTGCGTCCCCACCGCGCCCACCGAGCCGGCACCACATGTCCCTGTGGCACCCCAGAGCAGGGCCATGGCGTGCCCCAAGGTCGGGGTGACTCTAGCGCACACACCCCAGTGCCCACAGCCTACAGGGTGGCTGCGCCCTGCCCAGCATCCATGGGGGAAGAGGGCAGAGAGTGGTGGGCACCGGCCCCATGCACCCCCACATCAGCGTGTGCCTTGGGGGTTTCCATCCCAAATCCTGAGCAGGTGAGATGTTTCCAACCAAACAAACCTCATTTTCAAAGCACCCCACCAGTGTCAGGCCCAATTCCCAGACCCCTGAGAAGGCGGGAGGCAGAAGGTGTGGGTGGCCATGGCCCCTCTCCGTGCCGTGGTCCTCAATGTGCCGCCTCCGGGTACCTGCCATTCCTTCGGCTCAGGTTTTGTCTCTCCCCCGGCCCCCTTTAATTAGATCAAGGAGCAGCAGGGCAGGAGCCAGGAAGGGGCCTCAATAGGTTATTGTTGCCCTAAATTGTAACCAGCACCGGCAGGGTTGTGTTACCGGCTCCGACTCGGGGTCACCGAGCAGACCCCGGTGCTGCGCGCCCGGCGGCCGGCGCGGCACTGCCCCGGGACGGTGCTGTCACCACCGTGGTGGCAGGAGAACAGCGGCTCCCTTGTGTGGCTGCATCTTTTGGTGTCCCGAAAATGTCCCCAAGGGAGTCTGGGGGTGCCACAGCCGGCTCGGGGCTGCGGCTGGATCAATAGGGATGATCAATAGGGATGATCGAGATGCCTGGGTCAGCAGAGGTCCCAGGGAGCCATGTCCCCGTGGCGTGTGCTGACACTGGGCACGTCCCCCTGGGGCGGGACGGTGATGGGGAGGGATGGGGACAGCCAGACCCCCACTGCTCTTCACAGTACAAAGTCCAACAGAACTGGGAAGAAACCTGCCTACAGCAGGGTGCCCGCCCAGCAGGATGTTTGCAGAGAGATTTGGGGGATTTTTGTCCCACCCAGAGCCAAAGGAGGACATGGAGGGTCCCAGGCAGTTCCCTGGGGATGCTGCCCAGGGGTGCTCAGCCCCCAGTGCCCACCCACTGCCTCTGTCCCAGCCAAAGGCTGTGGCTGAGCCAGGTCCTGGGGTCAGGCTTGTAGCCCCAGCATGTCTCAGCTCCAGCTCTTGTGTGCACCAGAGCACATGGCCTCACTGAAGGACATGTCCCTGCTGTCACATTGCCACCTCTTCCCAGGCACCCTCTGTAATGGGACCTCAATGGCCAGTCCTGCTCTCATCCCACCTGGCCCTAATACCCCTTGCACTGCTTTTTCCTGAGGCTTAGCAACCCTTTTGGTTTGTGGTGGGTGCTTTGGGGGTCTCTCCCAACCCAGCAGGCACAGCCCTGAGCAGGACAGGTCCATCCCTGTCCCCATCCCTGCTCCAGTCCCTGGGCAGATCCCATAGGTGCCTGTGCTGGTGGCTGCTTACCATCCATGATGGGGAAGGGGCTTTTCCTGCCCCCACTTGGCTGCAAACCTCACACACGAGGAGGGGGAGAGGCCACCCCCCAGGTGCCACCCCAGTGGGACCCATCCCCATGGGGCTGCTGGGCAGATACACAAAGGGGTTAAGGTGGGGGCAGCCACCTCACCCATCATCGCCTGCCCCGTAATTCCACTGGGTAAAAATAGCCCAGCGCTGTGGATGGAGCTGGGATGGGATGGGATGGCAGCACCAAAATCACTCCCAGATGGGCCACGGCTCTCTGGCCTCTCCAGCTTTCCAGGAAGGCAGCAGGATTTCTGCCCTCCCAAAACTCTTCCTGGCAGCACTGGGGGCTGTGGGACGGGCACACACCTGTCCCCACCCTGGGGAGTGGGCATGGGGACCGATGGCACCGAGGCAACATGGCCCCTCAAGGCTCTGCTCTGCCCACAGGTACCTGGGGGCCCAAGGGGACATGGATTTGGTTTCCATGGGGCCAGGGGTGTTTTTTTGGGAGACTGGAGGCCTCCACACTGGGGTGCAGGCTGGATTTGCCCCAGTGAAGCTGGAGGCTCCTCCTGGTGAGGCTTCCCGCCAAGCCCCCATCCTGCCGGTGGCTCTGGCCGGGGCTCTCGGTTACCAGCCCCGCTGGATTGCTTAGCAAGACGGATTTTTTTTGGGTCCATTTCAGGGGGTTTTGCAATCCCTCCCAGCGCTGATTCAGCTTGGAGGAATTAGCAGCGCCGCACAATGTGCCGCTCGGAGCCGCTCTTGGCACGCGATGGGGCTGGCAGTGGCCAGGGGGAATTTTGTGCTGGGATTCAGGAAGCCACAGGGGCTGGACAGTCCCATTTTGGGCAATGCTGGTCTCCTGCAGGGCTGCCCAAGTGCAGACATGAGTGTCAGGTGGGGACACCAAGCCCTGCCCTGGCCACAGTGTCCCCATCACCTCTGTGCCAAGGCTGCCCCCCTTGTGCTGCTCCAACCCCCTGGCTGGCACCCTAAAACCCTTGGCTTGGGGCATCCCGGTGGTGCTGCACCTGCCAAAGCCGAGCCCCCACTTGGCTCCTGCTGGGTTGGCATTTTCACTGTAGATCCCATCACTTTGGAGCTGCTGGAACCCTCCCCGGAATGGTGGGACTTGCTGAAGGGTCATGAGGGTCCCCAGCAAACTTGGCATGTGGGGGAGCGCCCTGCAAACCTCCAGCTCATTGCAAGTGGGGAAATGAGCTTTGTTAGGGGAAGGGCACATCATGGAGGCAAAGGAGGGGGGAAGTGAGGGGCCAGGAGGGGCTGGAGGGCTCTGCGAGGTCCCTGCAGCCAGTGCTGATGGGGGGACACGCAGGGGCAGGGCCAGGCTCGGGGGGCTGTGGCAGTGGCCGGCCGGGGGCACCCGGCATGAGGCCGTGGCTCCGCCAGGGACTTTTCTTCTCTCCTCCTCGCGAGGCTGGAAAATATACAAAGCTCGCAGTGAAAATATTTACACAGCAGCAATTTTGGGAGGAATTTGGGATGTTAATTTGAAAAATCTGTGGGGAGAGGACCACAATGGGCCCTTTGAGTGGGCGAGCGTGGCCATCGCAGAGAGCCGCCCGCGCTGGCGAGGGGCCCCTCCTGCCGCTGCGCCGGCCCTAATGGGAGCCAGCCCTGCCGGAAGCCCACCTGGGAGCGAGGGGGGGGCTGTGCCAGACGGCCCCCGCCGCCACCCCGCGCCCCTAATTGCATCCAGAGCCTCTCCCTGCCCCGGGTGAGCAGGACCAGGGGGCCGGCGGGGTCAGGGCCGTGTCCTCCGGCAGAGCGGCCAGCGCGGTGCGGCACGGCGGTGACCCTCGGCGTCAGCCCCGCGTTGTGCTCATTCTCTCCAAATCAAACATACCTCGGCGGGCAGGGCCTCAACCTGGAAAATTCCAGCCCGAAAGATAAAGGATTGGAAAACGATTAAAACCAGAGAGTTGGAGCAGAAACCACTTGGCAGCGGGAACCTGCCGAGTGCCGGCTCCCAGCGCTCCCCGCCAGGGCCAGCGCATGAAACCGGCTGTTCCCGGGGCCGGGCAGTGGGGGCTCTGGCTGCAGCCCCCGGGCTGGGGGGGGCCCTGCAGGCTGACACTTGTCAGGGGTGCTCTGGGCGTCCCGGTGCTGCTGGGGGTGACGTCAGGAGATTGGGCTGGGCTGTTTGTCCCGCAGCTGGCCCCAGAGCCATCTGGCAGGCGGGAAGGGATGAAGTAAGGCTGGATGATGTGCAGGGCAGGGGCCGATTTGAACCCCGTGGCCTCTGTTTTGGGAACCCCTCCTCAGCGCCCGTGGTGGCGGGCAGCGCCCAGAGTCGGGAAAACTTCCCCCCTCCATCGCCCTGACTCATCCCAGTGCTTGCCAACAACAATGAGAGGACACAACTGACCTTTCCAACCTTCCCGCTGCTCCACAGGGGACACACCACACTGCCCACACCCCTGCCAGGGTGCTCAGGGCGGCACAGAAGTTTTCGTTGTTGTTATTTTAATTATTTTGGTGTGTTGTTTTTTTTTTTTTTACAAAAAGACACCCTTCTGGTCTGTCTTACAAAAGAGATGTACACAAACCTGTACTAAAAAAAAACCAAGTTTTCCCAGAAGAAATGGGAAATAACGGTGTATAAATATTCTGAGTTCTTAAAGCTTCAATTCCCGGTTTGCCTGCTCGGCACTTCCTTTGGCCCAGGGGGTCCCGAGGGTCCCAGCACCTCGGCCGGGCCATATTGCTCACATCAGCTTCCAGGGAGTCGAGAGTCACGGGCTGTGCTCTGCTAAAGGACCCTTGTTACCAGCACGTGGGCAGCCCTCAGCCGAGTCACGGCAGCTTTCTCTGTAGCAGTAGCTAAAGAGAAGCCCCCCCTCCCAGCCCCCAAATTAAAACCCCTCTTTCTTCCGCTACCCACGTTCTACGTAGAGTCACAGAAATCAAGGCACCGAGCAGTAAAATTTGTGTCTCCTCCCGAAGCGTGGCAGCCTCGCGGAAATTGCACGTTGTGGGTTTGGGGGTTTTCTGCCTCAATTCAGTCAGCTCCTTGGCGATCTGTATCCCAGAGGGACGTGCCCAGGTGCTGCTGCTGGAGCTCAGCCCTCCCGTGTCCAGGGCTCAGAAGTAAGAGGGTTTGAGCCCCGGGGTGTTGTTGTTGCTGGGGTAGTGCGACTGCATGAGCGGCACCTCGCACTCGGAGCCACCAGAAAGCATCGCCGCCTCCGGCACCTTGCAGCCGTGGCTGCTCAAGTCCCCATTGTCCAGGCAGGCTTTAACCCCTTCCAGCTCCAGCGGGCTGGCGTCCACCCCTGCGCCGGCACGCGCCTTGGCCTGGTGGTGCCGGCGGTAGTACATGGCGGCGGTGACCACCACCACCAGCAGCAGCGCGGCGGCCACCACGGGGACGAGGATCAGGGCGAGGTTGGGGTCCTGGCTCTGGGTGACAGGGGAGTGCTGCTGCAGGCTGAGGGGCAGGGTCTGCGCTTCAGCACAGTGCTCCTCCCTGGGGACCTCCCCCAGCGCCCCGATGCAGACGCGGTAGGTGCAGTTGGGTTTCAGCGCCCGCACCGTGTACTCGGAGAGCGAAGCCGGCAAACGCAGCATCACCGGCCGCTTGTCCGGCCCCGAGAGGTTCCGGTAGCTCAGGCGGATGCCCTTCAGCTGTGCCTTGGACTGGACGTAGTTGTGCAGGTCCACCTTGAGAGAGGTGCTGCCCACCTGCGCGATGCTGACCCGCCGGCCAGGCGGTGGGGACGGCGTGCCCGGGGCCGGCGTCGTCCCCCTCGCCTCCACCTCACAGTACGCGCCGGCAAAGCCCGCGGGGCACAGGCACTCCAGGAGGTTCTGCGCGCCCAGGTGGCAGGTGCCGCCATTCAGACACGTGCGAGGGGGGCAGATGGGCGGCGGGGAGCTGGTGGGGGACGGGGTGCCGCTGAAGGGCACTGGCGTGGAGCTGCCCTGGGGGTCCCTGGCCCCTGGGGTGGGCGCAGCGGTGCTGGCGGGCGGGGGTGGGCGGTGGGTGGTGGGCAGCAGCGCAGGTGGCGGCAGCGTGGTGGTGCGGGGCGTGGTGGGCGTGGGGGTGGTGGTGGGGCAGCCAAAGTCAGAGTACTGCAGGTGGTGGAGGAGCTTGCCGGAGTTTTTGGGGGGGAAGTGGCAGCGTGTCTCCTCGGGGCGCCGCAGCACCACTCCGCTGGCGTTCACCCACTGCACCAGCCAGCTCATCTGGCAGATGCAGTTGAAGGGGTTGCCGGCGGCCGTCACAGACCGCAGCCTGGGGAAGAAGCTGGAGAAATCCCGAGGGATGGTGTTGATGTTGAGGTTACTGATGTCCAGCTCCTGGAGGTTGTGAAGGCTCTGGAAGTTGTCGGCTGGCAGCTGGGAGATTCGGGCATTGCCGGCCAGGCTGAGCCGGGTGAGGCTGCCCAGCCGCCGCAGCACCGCCGGGACGCGCTCCAGAAGGTTGTCGGAGACATCCAGCTCGTGGAGGTTGTTCTGGACCTGGAAGAGCTCCTCGTTTAAGCTCGTCAGGCCCAGCCCCGCGATCTTCAGGGACTCAATGTTGACAGCATGGAAGGCCCCCGGTGCAATGGTGGGGATCTTGTTCCAGCTGATGTCCAGCAGCAGGAGATTGGGCAGGTCGAGGGGGGGCACAGCCCTGAGCTGGTTGTTCTGCAGCTTCAGCTCCAGCAGATTCTCCAGCGTGTCGAAGGCAGCAGTGTGGATATGCTGGATCCTGTTCCTCTGCAGGTAGAGCCGTTCCAGCAGCCGCAGCCCGTGGAAGGTTTCATTGGTGATCTCCTGCAGCTGGTTGGAGGACAGGTCCAAGTTGACGAGCTCTGTCAGAGGCTGGAAGATGTTTTTCTGGATGCTGGTGATCTTGTTTTGTGAGAGGTCCAGGAGCTGGAGGGCGGGCAGGCCTGCAAAGCTGTCCTCACTGAGCGTGGTGATGCCGTTCTCAAAGACGTAGAGGGAGAGGGTGTTGGAGGGCAGCCCCTGGGGCACCGTCTGGCCCCGCCTGGCCGCACACAGGATGGTCTTGGGGTCTTGGCACTGGCATCCCGCGGGACAAGCCCTGGCCAGCTCCCCACGGGCCAAGAGGAACAGCGTGCAAAGGATCAGCTGGTTCATGGTGTCAGCTCTGTGGAGAGAGAAATGCAGCCAGGGTCAGGGGCCAGGCCCTGCTGGGGGTATCCAGGGCTGGCAGGGCTGTGGGTCACCTCTGAATCCATGTGACAGAGCTGGTGAGAGTGAAGCAGCACGTGGGCTCCATGCTCTCCCCCTCCCCAGAGCTCCAGGATTTAGGGACATGGTACCTTTGTGCACTCCAGGCTCTACCATGAGACACATCCCACTGGTATTTGGACTGTCTCCAGTGGCACACCAAGATTTCCCCCCAGCCCCCAGTGCACACAAGGGCCCCAACCACCCCCACTGCTCAGCAGGGTGCAAATCAAACACGGGGGATGTGGAGAATCAGAGCACCGGGAAGGGGTGGGAGCCTGGCCGGCCTTCCCTGCACTGAGCTCAGCTTAACCCTTTGCTTGTGCCATCCCGGCAGCTGCACCCACGGGGGCTGCTCCTGCCTGGATCACCAGCAGCAGGGGTGGCCCAGACTGTGGGCCTAGGCCATGGGGCTGGTGGAGCCATTTGTGTCCCCACAGAGTCCAGGGGCTCATACCCACCCCCAGCCAGCCCCTGGCCCCACAGGTCACCTTGCCATTCCCCTCCCTGCTGCACTGCAGGGACTCAGCACAGCACCACAGACTGTGTCCTTGTCCCTTGGGGACTCAGGACAGCAGGGATGCTCTGGAGTGAGCAAGGCTATAACCACCCCTGCCCTAGCCAATGTTGGATGCCCTGGCCAATGTTGCAGCCGCAGGCTGTGCCACACGGAGCTGGTTCCTCTCCTCAGCCCTCCCTTTCAGCCCTTTTAATGATACGAGGCAGGGCCAGGGACCCACTGCCTCCTGCCACCCCATTAGGGGTAAAGGGAGGTGGTAGATGGGGGTCCCCAGGCAGGGAAGAGGTGAACCCTTCCCCAGCCCTGGCCTACCTCCTCCCTGCTCGGAGCTGTCAGAGCTCCAGGCAAACACCCCCCGCTGCAGCTCAGAAGGGGCCCTCTCGGTGTGCGGGGGCTGGCGGGTCACACAGCAGCACGTGCCGCCTGCCCCGGCCGGCCGGCGCTGCAGGGACACCACATCCTGCGCCAGCAGGGTCTGGACCCCTGCTGTGTCCCCTTGTCCCCCTGCTGGGGTGTCAGCCAGGGTTAACGTGGTGACTGGCTCTGTCCTCACCTCTTCCCAAGCCGGCCCCCCCCAGGGTGGGGTGCACCCGAGGGTGGGGTGCGCCCACGGCTGGGCAGGGTCACCACAACCGCCTGAGTCACTTGGCTTGACTGGCCCTGCCCTGACATGACCTGTGCCGTCAGCCCCTGATGCCGGGGAGGAGCTGTGCTGCATCCAGGGGGTCACTGTCACCCAGGGGGTCACCATTACAGCATCCCTTCTCCAGCACCCGCAGCTCAGTCCTCTCACTGCTGCTGGCTCCCCCCACACCTCCACATCACACAGCCAGTGCGCAACACAAGGACCACAAGCACAGAGCAGAACCAAAACCACATCATGGAGACCTCGTGAAGTGCTTTTTGAGGCTGGGGGCAGACCTGGCCCCCCTCGAGATGGTTCCAGCAGCTGGAGCACGCCGGCTGGAAAGAGCCCATGGCATGAAGTGCTGGCATGCCAGCGGTGCCACCCCCGTGCCAGGCTGCCCGGGTGGACAGCCCCGGAGCAGGGCCAGGCCTGCGGGATGCTGGCGAGGCCGGGGCTGGTTTTGCAATGCCAGGGTCGGGTTTCGCTGACGTGTCCCGCGCTGCAACCAGCTGCTGACTCCAAGCCTCTCTCGTCCCTTTAATTACGCTGGCATTTCCTCCCCGCCTGCCAGGCTCCCTGCTCCGGGCAGGTTCGCCCAGCCCGGCCACGGCCGCGCATCCGTGCCTGGCCACGAGCGCCGGGCAGGCTGGCACGGCCGCCCCACACGCCTGCACCGCCGCCCCCTCGGCATCGCCCGCTCCGCTGGCACACGCCAGCACCGCGCCCGCACGCCGCCTCCACCACGCGCTATTTCGAGGCAGCGAGAGGTTAACCCAGCCCAGGTCACCCCAGAAACGAGGGGCAGGGAAACAGCCTCCCCAGGTCCTGGCAGGGTCCCCAGGGGTGGAGAGGAGGCCCCGGTTCTGCTGGAGGTGTTGGGGCCGCCCTGCCAGCGGCCTGCTGCTGCCTTGGCTGGGCTCCCCCGCGCCTGCACCGCAGATATTTGCCGTATTATTCATATTTTCCGGCTGTGGGGAGGATCTGGGCTCAGATTCCCCCAGTCCCGGCTCAGCCTTTCCCTGCCAGCCTGCTGGGGTGGGAGTGCTGTGTCCCCCCTTCCTGCCTGCAGCCCCCCAGGCTGGACAATCCCACTCCTGCCCCTCTTTGCATCCGCCACATGTTTTAACAACAAGGATGATGCTGTCCCCACGCCACAGGGTGGCACCTGTGCAGGACAGGCTGGAGGAGCCCTCCTGGGGATTCCTGCCCTTCTCTGCTGCTTGGGGACTCAGGGAACCAGGCAGAGCCGAGATGTCCCTTTCTGCACCGGCAAGCAAGGCCCCAAGGCCAAACAAAGCTAGCGTTGTTGCTGGCTGGTGGGTTGCCACCTTGGCTGGTGGCACCAGAGCAGGAAGGACAGGGGCCCTGCTCACAGCTGGGCCCTGAACTCCATCCCTGTCACGGCAGGGAGGGACACGGTGCCTTTGCTGGGCAGGATGCAGAGCCGCTCCCCTCCCTTACACCCCCCAAAGCAAGCTGATGTCAGCACGTGCCCCCTCCCGAGCGCCAGCTGGGGGGATGCAGGATTAAGCCCTTAATCCTCCTCCCTTTCAACCCACCCTGCGCCGCCTCAGCTCCCACCTCCTCCCGCTCCCCTCCCTATTTAATTAAAGTTTCCGCAGCAGCCCCGCAGGAATGCAGGCCTGGTTATTGCATTCCCGGGAGCACCCGCCAGCCCCTCCATCCCGCTCCTGCCCCTTTGACCCGGCCGCGCTCCCCGTCTCAGGTGCTGGCAAGGAGAAAAACCAGCAGAGCCGCTTCACCGGCAGCCAAACCGCCTGGGGAGGAGCCGGAACGCCGGCGGAGGGTGGGAGGAGGCCGGCGATGGTGCCACGCGTGGCCCGGGCGGCACGGGCAGATTCCTCTGCAGTGACTGGGGTGGCCGCGGCTGTCCCCGAGCGCTTCCTTGTGCCGTGTCCCGCCGGCAGAGCCAGCCGGGCAGGCAGCCCTTGCGTCAGGGACACCCGGCGAGGCCGGCTGGCCTTGGCGTGGCGCGGGGGAAAACAGTAATTAGTGTCATCCCTGACGGCGGCACTGCCCAGCGCCGTGTGGGCAGCGGCACGGCTGGGTCAGGGCAGCCTGGCTGCCCCGGCCCCAGCAGGACCTGTCGGCACAGGGCGTGTTGGCAAGAGTGGGTGTGTGGGGGTGACATGATTGGGGCGTTTTGGTTGGGAAGAAAAGTCTTGGAACTGGAGCATCTCTGCTGAGATACACTGACTCCTGTGGCAACTGCCAGCCTAGGAGGGAGCCAGGTGTGGAAAGGAACATTTACCCCCACGGTGGCCCAAAGTCACACCCAAAGAGGGTGACAGGGGCCTCCAGTTGCACACTGCGTGACGACAAGGCACACAGGGAGCTGGCGGCAGGAGGAGCAGTGGGGTATCCCCAGCGGCCAGGCTGGCTGGTGGCCCTGCTGGCACCCGTCCCTCTGCACCAGCCAGAGGGAAACCCTCACTAGCACCGCCTTGGGACCCGCTTGGCCCCACGGAGGGTCAGCGACCCAGGACACTGACCCCCGAGGACAGGCAGGGCAAGGGCAGCCAAACCCCACCCCAGCCGAGCCCTCTGCTGAGGAGGGTGGTGGTGGACATGGCTGTCAGCAGCTCCCACCCCTGCCTGACCCCAACAGGACAGCCCTGCTGCCACGTCTGCCAGGACAGGATGAGCACAGGATGGGCCCAGAACCATACCAGTCCCGAGGGGGTCCTGGACCTCTTCTGCTGGCAGGGTGGCTCACTGCCAGCCAGTCATGCTGGATAGAGCTGTGCTCCACGTTAGCCCCAGACACATCTCTCCCCCCTTACCCTCAGCACCAGGCTGAGGTCCCTGGGCCAGACCCCAGCACATCCCACAGCAGGACAGGTAGGGGGGGATTAGGGGTCTGCCTCATCCCAGCCCACCACAGTGCCATCCCCCAGCCCGGCCGAGGCCCTGCCACCAGCCCTGGCAGGGGCCAGCCGGGTGTCCGTGGCTCAGCCGAGGCCTCGCAGGGAGCAGAGCACACCGACCCCCATCCGAGGCCCGGAGGAGTCGCTGGCCCTGAGTGTCCTGCCTGCGGCCAAGGTCCCGGTGACGCCCTGTCACCGTGGGTTCCCAGCCCACCCCGGCTGCCCCACGGCCCGGCCCAGGGCCCCCCGGGCCCCGCCGTCCCCTGAGCCCCCCGGTGGCCGCGGCAGAGCCCCCTGTCGCCCGTGGGCCGCCGCCGCACGAGCCCCAGTGGCTGTGTGGAGGGTCGGGCGGTGCCGCGGCCGCGGGACTCACCGTGGCGGGCGGTGCGGGGCCGTGCGGGGCCGTCGGGGAGGGCGGTCAGTCCATGGCGCGGGAGGATCGGCGGCCGGGCGAGCACTCCCCTCTCTGGCGGCGCCGAGAGCGGGGGGCGGCTTTTAAACCGCGGGGCGGGGCCTGCCCTCCCGCCGGTCGCCCATTGGCTGAGAGAACGGCGGGGGGCGGGGCATGGCGGGCAACGAGGCCCCGCCCCCCGCGCACCTGGGGCCCGACGGGGGCGGGACCGCGGGGACCCCCGGGACCCCCGGGACCCCCGAGTCACAGGGACCCCCCGGATCTCCGGGACCCCCGAGTCACAGGAACCCCCGGGACCCCCGAGTCACAGGGACCCCCCGGATCTCCGGGATCGCAGAGTCACAGCGACCCCCGGGACCCCCGAGTCACAGGGACCCCCCGGATCTCCGGGATCGCAGAGCCACAGCCACCCCCGGGACCCCCGAGTCACAGGGACCCCCCGGATCTCCGGAATCGCAGAGCCACAGCCACCCCCGGGACCCCCGGGACCCCCGAGTCACAGGGACCCCCCGGATCTCCGGGATCGCAGAGCCACAGCCACCCCCGGGACTTCCCGTGATCTTGGAATCACAGTGACACCTGGGACACCCAGGACATCTGGGACTCCAGAGTCACAGGGACCCCTGGGGACTCCAGGGAATCACAGACCCAGAGTCACAGGACTTCAGGGACCTCCCAGAGTCATAGGGACCCCAGGGCTCCCCAGAGTCACAGGAACCCCCAGGATCCACAGGGACTCCATGAGATCTCCTGGACCTCCAGAGTCACAAGAATACCCAGGACCCACAAGAATACCCAGGACTCTGGCAGCTCCCAGACCCTCCAAACCCTTTGGGGCCCCCCAGGACCTCCAGAATCCCTGGGGCTGGGGTCCCTGAGACCCCAGCACCCCTGGTATGTAGACAAGCAGGCATAGGGGGTAGGTGCAGGTGGAGGTATCTCCCTCATATCCCCAGCACCCACGGGACCCCTGGCACCACTGGTAACACCATGGCTGAGTGTCCTTGGCACTCCCATATCCAGTGTGGCCAGGGTAATCAGGGTCCCTGGGACCCATGGGACCCAGTGCCCTGGGATCCTGGTCCCTCCATGCCCCTGGCATCCACAGAGCCCCTGCCACTGTCTTCTGGGGGACAGGAGGCAGGGGGTGGCCCTCACAGGGCTGTCCCCATGCCCTGGTGGCGGCAGAGCTGTGCCCAGTGCTGCAGGACAGTGTCCCCTGTTTGGCACGGTGAGGATGGCACAGGCTGGGCTGGGACAATCAGGCACCCAGGGTGCCCTTGTCCCAACCCTGTGCCCCTGTGGTGGTGGCAGTGCTGCTGGCAGTAGTGGCAGCAGGGCAGGGGACGCCCGGTGCCTGCCACGGGCATCCCATCAGTGTTTGCCAGGTTGTGCCAACCGCCCTGGGGCAGGAGAGTGCCATACCAGGCACACCTATCCTTCATGGCATGGGATGGCATGGAATACCTCTCTCCCCTTGGCACAGCCACAGAAATGTCAAACAAAGGTAATAGATTGTCCCTTTGGTCTCTGCCTGTGGCTCTCCCTCCTCCACCCCTGATGTGGGAAGGCACAGAAGTGACTCCGTGCTTCTGTCACCACTGTCCCCTCAGACCACTGAGTATTCCCTGTCACAGACCCCTCTGGCACCCCCCAGCCATGGTCCCCTCTGGCCATGGGGCGTGTCCTGACCACCAGACCCTCAGTCACGGTCATTCCCCAGCTGTGGAGCAACCCCGGGCTGCGGGCTGGGACAGGGTGCAGGGCAGGGAGCAGGGACACGCTCCAGCGGGCACAGCCCGGCCTCAGGGCACTCCCGGGGCTGCTCAACACCGCAGGTGCCAGGGTGTGCCACGCGCCCACCCCAAACTGGCCAAGCCGGCCCGGCCAGCCCCGGGGCTCCCCTGCAGGTGCCAGTGGCTTCCCTGAGTGAGGCTGGGTGCCTTGTCTGGGTGCTGGGAGCAGGGCTGGGAGCAGGATACCCTGCGGCTGGGCACAGCTCCGCAGCAGGCACCGAGCACCCGGCACTGGGAGCAGCTGGCAGTGCCATCCCGCTGCCAACGTGTCACCCCAGGGTAGGACAGTGCAGGTCCTAAGCTGGGGACCAGCCCAGCAGCCTGAGGGCATCCCCCAGCACCACCACTGCCCTCCAACTGCTGACAGGGCCTGATCCTGCCCTGCACTTCCCCAGCACGGGGTTTTGGTGTGCACCAGCCAGGGAAGCAGGATCCAGCCCCACAGCCTTTGGGGTGCTGCACTGCGGGGTGCCCTCAGCTCAGCACCCCCAGCTCAGCATCTGCTTCCCTTACAGGGTGACCATACCACTGTATGACGCTGACACAGGGCTGCTGGTGCTGGCAGGGAAGGTGAGGTCCCATAGCAGGGGGGTGAAGGGGGGTACAGGAGGATGCAGGGGGGTGTAGGGAGGTGCACGGGGGTGCAGTGGAGTAGAGAAGCATGCAGGGATTGCAGGGGGGTGCAGAGGGGTGCAGGAGATGCAGCAAGGTGCATGTGGGTGCAGGAGGGTACAGGAGGGCACAGAAGGGTGCAGGGGAGCGTATCGAGGTGCATGCAGGTGTAAGAAGGTGCAGAGGGGTGCAGAGATTGCAGCAAGGTGCCTGTGGGTGCAGGGGAGTACAGGAAGGTGCACGTGGGTGCAGTGGGGTGCTTCCTCCAGCCTCACTCATTCCCTGTCCACTCCACCTCTCTTCCAGGGAGAAAACCTCCTGTACTGCTTTGAGGTGGCCCCCACGCAGCCAGCGCTCACCCAGGGTAAGCAGGTCCCATCCCACACCGGGGTCGTGGCAGCCCTGGGGGCTCACCCCTGCCTGCACTGCCCACCTCGTGTCCACCCCCCTCCCCACAGTGACCCAGTGCCGGACAGAGGGCAGCACGCGGGGCCTGGCGGCCGTGCCACGCCTGGCCCTGGATGTCATGGCCTGCGAGGTGCTCCGTGTCCTGCAGCTCACCAACACCGCCCTGGTCCCTGTCAGCTACGTGGTGCCACGCAAGGTGAGGGGGGGCTGCCGGTGGCACTGCGGCATGGATGCCTGGTTTCGTCTCATGGGGTGACACCTTGCCAGCGCTGGGTGACAAAAAGTGAGACTCCATCCCCAGCCTGGGCAGAGCAGAAGGGGAGGTCAAACCTGGGAGCTGGCAGTGGGTCACGGAGTGTGGGTTTGCTGCGTGCTGGATTTGGGAAGCCGGGTGCTGCATGCAGAATTGGGGTGCTGGAGAGCGGATGCTGATAGCTGGGTGCCACCTGCTGGGTGCTGTTGTGCAACAGGTGCTGCGTGCTTAAACTGGATGAAATTTGGGTGCTGGGTAGTGGGAGTCTGGGTGCTAGAGGTGTCTGGGGGTGTGCAGGAGTGTCCCACCTGCAGCAGGACGGAGGCTGTGGGACTTCGGGAGCACCCACCTTGTCCCATCCCTTCTCCCCCAGTCTGTCCAAGACTTCCATGAGGATCTGTTCCCTGACTGCACTGGGACCCTGCCGGCCACCAATGCCCAAGCCTGGTGGGCAGGCAACAACCAGCAGGTCAGTGTCACCCGGGGGTGTGTCCTTGCCAGTGGCATTGCCACTGCCCCATGCCCACCGCTGTGCCTGGTGCAGGTGGGGAGGGTGAGCCTGCACCCTGCACGGAGATCCACGGAGACCTTCACCTCCCCTGTCATCGCCTTCACCCGCCACACCAACGCCAGCCACACCGACACGAGCCACGCCAATGCTGACATCACCGACACCGACATCGACCACACCGACACCGACATTGGCCACACCGACGCCGACCGGAGCGTGAGCATGGGGTGCTGGGAATGTGCTTTGGATGCTGAGGGGATGGGGGTCCCTGCCGCCTTTATCCCACAGTTAAAGGCAGGGCTACCAGCACCCCCTGCCCACCCGCTCTCTCTCCTGTAGGAGGCCAGTGGCTACTCCTCGCCATCCTCACTGGCCTCGCCAGGCAGTGCAGCCATCTCGCTCTCAGCCAGCACCGGCCCCTCCAGCGGCTTCGCCAGCAGCCCCAGCCAGAAGTCCCTGCAGAGCATTTTGGGTGAGCAGGCAGCAGGGTGAGCTCGGGGTCCCTCCCTGAGTGGGGGTTCGGGGCACTCACGCATCCCTCACCCGCTCCAGGGCCCAGCTCCCGCTTCCGGCACGCGCAGGGCCGGGTGCTGCACCGCGACTTCCACCACACCAACCTGCGGGGGCTCAGCCTCACCACGCCGGGCGAGTGCGACGGCTTCTGCACCAACCCCCAGCGCGTCGCCCTGCCCCTGCTCACCGCCGGCGGCCAGATCGCCGTGCTCGAGGTACCCCGGAGCGGCTGGAGGCCGGCACGGCGCCGTGAGAGCCGTGCCAGTGACTCCCGCCTCTTTCCCGCAGCTCTCCAAGCCCGGCCGTCTCCCCGACACGGCCGTGCCCACCATCCAGAACAGCGTGGCCGTGGCCGACCTCTGCTGGGACCCCTTCAACCCGCGGCGCCTCGCTGTGGGTGCGTGTGCCGGCCCCGCCGGAGCGTGCCAGGATAGCCCCCTGGCTCTGGGCACGCTGACCACTGCATTAACCACCGCCCATCCTGCTTGGTCCACAGCTGGTGAAGATGCCAAGATCCGGCTGTGGCGGATCCCTGAGGGAGGGCTGCAGGAGACGCTGCAGGAGCCTGAAGCCGTTCTCCAAGGTGAGGGGACACACCGAGCACCCTACACAGGGGACAAGCCAGCCCGGTGGTGCCCACAGCTGGTGACAACCACGCACCGCTCAACCTTCCCAGGTCACACAGAAAAGATTTACTCCATCCGCTTCCACCCCATGGCATCCGATCTCCTGGTTTCCTCCTCCTATGACATGACAGTGCGGATCTGGGATCTGAGCGCCGAGCAGGAAGTCTTGTGCCTGCAGGGACACACAGATCAGGTAAGGGACGACAAACCTGGGGACACCTGAGGCGTGACTTTGGGACACTGAGGGCACACAACATCTGTCTGCCCAGATCTTCAGCATGGCTTGGAGCCCGGACGGGAAGAAGCTGGCGACAGTGAGCAAAGACGGACGGATACGGCTCTACGAGCCACGGTGCAGCCCTCAGCCTCAACAGGTACAATCAGGGCACTGAGGGTGGGCTGGAGAGCTGGGGCTGCAGGCGGGAACACCCCCCCGAGGGCACCTGCCCGCACCCCCAGCTCTCTCTGAGCAGGCAGAGTGACCTTCTCCCCACACAGGAGGGTCCAGGTCCAGAGGGGGGACGTGGAGCACGCCTGGTTTGGGTTTGCGGTGGCAACTACCTCCTGGTGTCTGGCTTTGATAGGTAAAGAGGGGGACACGTGCCAGGGCAAGGACACCAAGGGATACTGTGCTCCCCCTCATTGTCACCTCCCCACAGCCGCAGTGAGAGGAGGATCCTCCTGTACCGGGCACAGGCTCTGCCTGAGGGACCCTTGTCCGTCCTTGGGCTTGACGTGGCCCCTTCCACCCTCCTGCCCTTCTATGATGAGGATACCAGTGTTGTCTTCCTCACCGGCAAGGTGAGGGCTTGCCCTCAAAAAAATTGGGGTGGCTACCTGTCTACAGCACCCCAAAAGTGCAGAGGGGCCCTCCATGCACCTTGACAGCCCCCGTCTCACTCCATCCCCAGGGTGACACCAGAGTCTTCCTCTATGAGGTGACTCCCGAGCCCCCCTATTTCCTCGAGTGCAACAGCTTCACCTCCAACGAACCCCACAAGGTAAAGAGGGGCAGTGCTGCCCGTCCCTGACCCCTTGCCTGTGCTGCCAGACTCCGCTCACACCCCTACCCCGCCAGGGCTTTGTCTTCCTGCCCAAAACGACGTGCGAGGTGCGGGAGGTGGAGTTCGCCCGTGCACTGCGCCTGGGGCAGAGCAGCCTGGAGCCCGTGGCTTTCCACGTGCCACGTGTCAAGGTGGGTGGGGGGCAAGGGGAGGGGGGGCCTGGCTGCGTTCTGGGACGGGGACAGAGGCAGGGAACCCCCCTCACCGTCACTTGCCCCCACAGAAGGAGTATTTCCAGGACGACCTCTACCCGCCCACCCGCGTCTGGTGGGAGCCGGCCCTGGGTGCGGGTGCGTGGCTGGCGGGGCAGGACGGGCAGCAGCGCCGCGCCAGCCTGTGCCCGGCCGGCATGGTGCCAGGTGGGTGAGGGGCAGGGCGGGACCCCCAGCCCACGGGGATGGTGTTGGGGGGGTGTCAGCCGCCCCACGGTTACGCCGCTCTCGCAGTGAGCGAGGCCCCGAAAGAGGCTCCGGCTCGGAAGTTCGTCCCTGCATCCGTGTACCTGGAGGAGAAGTCGGACGAGCAGAAGAAGGAGGAGGTGGGTGCCGGGGTGGGGTGGGTGCAGTGGGGCTGGGGGTGAATGTCCCGCGCCCCACGGCTCTGCCCGGCCCCTCCACAGCTCCTGAGTGCCATGGTGGCCCGGCTGGGCAACCGAGATGACCCGCTGCCCCAGGACTCCTTCGAGGGGGTGGATGAGGACGAGTGGGTAAGTGCAGGGACCTGGGGGGAAGAGACACGACCCCCGCCACGCCCCTCACCCACACCGAGTGTCCCGCAGGACTAGGCTGGACCCGGCACCCCAAGGACCACCCGGCAAACCCCGCACCCGCAGAGCCGGCGGGGGAACCGAGGGGAGAGAGAGGAGGAGGAGGAGAAGGAAGAGGAGCAGGGTGTGCAGGGCCCGCCGCGGGCAGGACCCGCTATTAAAGCCGCTGCACCAGCACCGCGTCCTGCCGTGATCCCGGGACACCGCGGGGGCACAGGGAGCGGGGGGGGACACGGGAACCGGGGGGCACAGGGACCGGCCCTGGAGGGGACACAGGGAGGGAGCCGGGGGACACAGGGATGGGGTGGGGGGACAGGGACTGGCAGCGGGGGGACAGCGTGGCCAGGAGGACACAAGGACGTTGGGGAAGGGGGTGGAGGGGAAGGAACCGGCCCCGGGGAGACACTGAGAGTGCAGGGGACACAGGGACAGGCACCGGTAGGACACGGGGACTGGTGGGGACACGGAGACCGGCGCCGAGGGGCACAGGGACCGAGGGAACACAGGGTGCGGCACCGGGGGGAGCAGAAGGCCCTGCACGGGGGTGACACAAGGAGCAGGGATTCACAGGGACCGGCATCGGGAGGGACACGGGGACCCGGGCGGGGGGGAGGTCGCGCCCCATCCCCCGGCCGCTGCCCGGACCTCCCGCGCGGCGCGACCGCCAGGGGGCGCTGAGCCCGCCGAGGGGACGCTCCGCCCCGCGCCGCCGCCGTCTCGGTGCCCGCCGTGACCCTCGGCCCCGGCCACGTGAGCGGCGGGGCGGAAGAGGCGGCGGGGACATGGTGAGAGGGGACGGGGCTGTGGTGAGAGGGGACGGGGCTGTGGTGAGAGGGGACGGGGCTGTGGTGAGAGGGGACGGGGCTGGGCAGGGACAGGGGACGGGCACCCTGCCCCGGGTGTGCCGGGGAGCTGGGGCTGGGGGGGCAGGGACGGGGGAGAGCCGACAGCACCGTGGGAGGGGGGACAGGGCACGGGAGGAGTGACAGGGCCTGGGGACAGGGAGGCGGGGGGGACGGGGCAGAGGAAGGGGGAGCACGGCAAGGGGGACAGGGCCTGAGGAGGGGGTCACAGGGCCAGGGAAGGGGGGACAGGGTCGGGGAAGTGGGATCACAGGGCCAGGCATAGCCCTGGCAGAAGCCAGGGATGGGTAGGGCAGAGTCCCAGGAGGCAGGGAGAGGTGACAGGGTGAAGGACCTGTGTGGGGACGGGGCCCCCGTGGTGGCTGTGACAGCAGGGTGTCCCCGCAGGCCAAGTACCTGGCACAGATCATCCTGGTGGGGGCCCAGGTGGTGGGACGGGCCTTCATGCGGGCGCTGCGCCAGGAGTTTGCAGGTAGGAGCTGGGATGCTGCTCCGAGTGCCCACACTGCCCTGCCCGGGCTCTGCTCTGCACCCCTGCCCTCGCCCAGGGGCCCCCGTGCTGCCCTGCCCGTGCTGTGCTCACAGGGGACACCCGAGGAGCTGGCATGGGGTGACAGTCCCCACCCTCCTCCCAGCGCTGGCCTGATGGTGTCCGTCTCCCCCGGGCTCCCTGCAGCCTTCCCGGGCTCCAGCCTGGCTCTGGCACCGCTGCCAGGCTAACCCAGCACCCCGCAGGGCACGGCAGGGTAATCCCTGGGATGGGGCAGCCCCAGCCCTGCCCCGCCTGCAGCAATCGGTGCCCCCTCTGGCCCTGACACGTCCCCAGCACTGGGATCACCCCCAGGGGCACTGCAGGGGGGCAGAGAGGGGGCTCTGAGCACCTCGGAGCTCGGGGCTTTGCTGCCTGACCCTTCCCCCGAGGCCGGGGGGCCGGGGGAGCAGCGTGGGGGTCTCACCCCTGGTGTCCCCGGCAGCGAGCCGGGCAGCGGCCGACGCGCGGGGACGCTCCGAGAGGCCCCAGTCTGCTGCCGCCTCCAGGATCATCGGCATCAGCCTCCAGGAAGCCCAGCAGATCCTCAACGTCTCCAGCCTCAACCCCGAGGAGATCCAGAAGGTAGAGGGCCCCTGGGAGCTGGGGAGGGACGGAGAGGCTGTCAGGGCCCTGTCTGCCCTGAGGGTGCTGCCTGGTGTGGCGGGGACAGCTGGTCCCCGGTGCTGTCCTGGGCTCAGTTAATCCCAGCTGGAGGATTCCTTGCCCCAGCTGGAGCAGCCCTTGGGGCCTGGCCCCTGCTCTGCCCGGTGGGGCTGCGCAGGAAAGGGGACGTGGGATCCCCGGAGGCGCCCGACGGGGAATGTGGGAACCCACAGTGGAGTCAGGCAGGGCCAACGAGTCCCCAGGATCACTCCTGTCACCTCCAGCAATGCTGCAGGCAGCGGGAGGCCCCCAGGGCTTGGGAATGGGGAAGGTGGAGACGAATCTGAGCCGGAGCTTCTCTCGGCAGAACTACGACCACTTGTTCAAGGTGAACGACAAGTCCGTGGGAGGCTCCTTCTACCTGCAGTCCAAGGTGAGTGAGGGAGCAACCCCGTGGGTGAGGGAGGCAGGGGAGGTGTCACCCCCTCCCTGTGTGTCACCCCCTGCCCACAGGTGGTGAGGGCCAAGGAGCGGCTGGACGAGGAGCTCCGCATCCAGGCCAAGGGCGACAAGGAGAAGGAGCGGAAAGCGGAGACGTGACTCCCGCCACCCCCGGAGCCCGTGCCCCTCTCACCCTTAACTTATAAGTGGCCAATAAACACCGTGTCCTCCAGCACCTGGCCTGGCTGCTCCGTGCCCCGGGAGGGAGCAGGGACTTGCCCACTGCTGCTCCCGAGGGATCAACCCCTGCCCTGGGGATGAGGAGGAGGAGGAAGAGGGAGGCAGCTGGGTAACAAGGGGTGTCCCTGGGGCACCAAGGGCTGCCAGGGCTCAAATGGCACCGGGGGAGGCTGTGGGAGCTATTTTTGGGCGGGGTTGGATGCTCTTGGACTGAGTGCACAGATACCTCTGGCTCCACACCCCAGGGGTGCTGTGCCATTACCCTCCTCCCACCGTGGATGACTGCTGGGTTGAGGGGGGGACACACATGCCGTGGTTGTCCCCACTTGCAGCTCATCCTGCAGACCCCAGCAGGGCTTCACCGGTGCCAAGGCTACCTGAGCAGGAGTGTGGGGACACAGCCAGGGGTCAGGCAGAGCCAGCAAGTCACACCCACCCCCTCCAGCACCCCTCTGCCCCCAGCATGGGCTCCTCGCCGCTGTCACCACGGCCACCGCACTGAAACAGGAACTTACTTCAACTTTATTGTTTTCTTAATAAACTTCCTCTCCCCTGGACGAATATAGTGTTACAGTCGTTAGCTTATCTCGTACTTGTGCAGTCCTTACACGCTACGCTAACAGCGATGGAGCCCAACAGGAGGAAAATAAAAACAACCCAGAAACTACGATAGAAAGGCACTTCGAGACCGTTAAAATACTGATGTCCTGGAATGTGCAACAACAAACCGACGAGGAGCGAGGAGACGTTACACCGGCCGGGGCGGCCTGGTCGATGGCCCGCGGCCATGCTGGGCTGGGGCAGCGCCGGGCGGCCGCCGGTGAGAGCAGGGAGACCGGCTCCCTGCGGGGCAACTCAGCATGGAGGGGCAGCGCTGGGGAGACCCCCACGGTTCGGAGCGGGCCATGGGTGGGGGTCCTGCCCGGCAGTGGGATGTACGTATGACCCCCGGGGGAGGCTTTGAGCTGTGCCCACGCTGAGGCTGGGCACGCTGCCCACCCCGCCAGTGCCCCGCGGCTGGGGGCTCACCTGGGAGCGCCCCACGGTGCATCCCGAGGAGCGGGTGCCCCGCCAGCCGGTGCCGGCGGTGCCCGGAGCCGTGCCCGCGCCGCCCGCATGCGCTCGCGGTGCGTGGTTAGGCATGAACGTAGCTAGAGGGGTCTGTGCCCGGCGCGGAGCCGGCGCGGCGAGCGGCACACGCGGCCGTGTGCCTTGTCACGGGAGGGCCGGGGGGGCGGCGGGAGGGCGTGGGCGGGCGCCAGGCCGGCATGTGCCCAGCCAGCTGGGCCCGGCACGAGGGGCCGTGGCTGCGGCACTGCCCGCGACCCTGCGGGGTGGGATGGCACGGCCGGGCACAGCTCGGGGTGGCGGCAGCGGGCGGTCCCCGAGCTGTCACCCTGCTGTCTGTGTGACAGGAGGCTGGGGGGCTCTGGCCCCCCACGGCAGTGCCAAGGCTTCGGGCAGGGAGACGCCGTGTCAGCAGAAGCAGGAGAGCCCAAGCAGAGCCCTGTCAGAGCAGGGGGCTGGTCAAGAAATAAATAGCAGCGTATCCAGCTGTCCAGGCCCGAGAGGGCAGGGGGACCCCCCTGTGCCCCCAGCTGCCCCCAGCGCGGGGTTGCAGCCGGCTTGGCCGCCGAGGGATTATTGCTTTTCTCAGAAGAGTCCGTTCTTCTTTCGTGACAGTTAAAAGCACGAGCGAGGCCCCGCCGGGGCTGCAGGGGGGAGGAGGGGGCGATGCCCCTCCGTCCCCAGGGAGCGGGATCTGCCCACGGGGCCGGCGGCTGGCCCCGGGCATCGTCGAGCCCCTCAGTTGACTGCGGCGGGTTTGAGCAGCAGGGAGCCGGGGGGGATGAGCACCCAGCCAGGGGGCAGCGCCTCGGGGCTGCCCCCCGAGCTGACGCCAGGTGAGAGGTCGAGCACAGCCCCCGGCAGCAGTGCCAGGCTCTCGGGGAGCACCCGCGGCCGCCCCAGCTCCGTCCTTTCGCCCCTCTCCTTCCGGCTGTCCGGCCCCTTGCCTGCCTTGGGTGGCCGCCCCTCAGCCCCGCTGCCCTTCTCCCCCTCGGCCTTGGCCCCGCCGGCCAGCAGCGACATGACAGGCAGCCCCAGCCCCGCCGCGAAGGGCGAGGGCAGCAGAGGGCTCTTGGCCAAGTTCAGGGGGCCGCCATTGAGGGGCAGGACGGGGCCGGGCAGGGCGGGCAGGGTTCCCGCAGCCCCGCAGCCCAGGGCGCTGAGGTCCAGAGGTGCCGGTGCCAACGGGATGGGCAGTGCCGGCAGCCCCGGGGGAGCGAAGAGGGCGGCGGGGTTGGGGATGACGAGCTGTGCCCCGTTAACGTAGGGCACCTCTGGCGAGCCCAGGGGCGTTTTGGGAGGCGGGTGGACCTTGAGCATCTCTGGGTGCTCGGGGGAGACAAAATGCCCGTGGGCTTTGATGTGCTTGCGGAGGGAGCTGGGGTCAGTGTAGCGCTTGTGGCAGCCCGGCATCTTGCAGGAGTAGGGCTTCTCCACGTAGTGGGTGCGGGTGTGCTTGAAGCGGTCGCTGGAGTTGGAGTAACGCTTGTTGCAGCCTTCATAGGGGCAGATGTAGGGCTTCTCACCTGCGGGACAGCACTGGGTCTGCCGGGGGGCACCAGCCCTGCTGGGTCCCCTGTGTCCCCCCTGGGCCCCGCTGCTCCCCCGGCGAGCGCGGTGCAGGGGCTGCACTGACCTGTGTGTGAGCGGTTGTGGATTTTCAGGTTCTCCAGGCGGGAGAAGCTCTTGTTGCAGGTGGGGCAGCGGTGTGGCTTCTCATTGGTGTGTGTCCGGATGTGGATCAGCATCTTGTACCTGCCGGGATCAGGGGAATCACAGAATCATGGAATGGTTTGAGTTGAATGGGAGCTTAAAGCTCACCTCATTCCAACACACCTACTGTGGGCAGGGACACTTTCCACTATCTCAGGTTGCTCCAAGACCCATCCAACCTGGCCTTGAACACTTCCAGGGATGGGGCAGCCACAGCTTCTTTGGGCAACCTGTGCCAGGGCCTCATCACCACCCACAGGCAAGGATTTCTTCCAAGATCTAATCTCAATTTCTCCTCTTTTAGTTTAGAACCATTTCCCCTTGAACCATCACTATCTGCCTGTGGAAGTATTAGCAAGGGAACGTCAGGGAGGGGGTCAGCCCTGACTTCCAGGGCATGTCCTTGTCCCCATACCCTGGCTATGGGGTGTGGGAACAGGGATATCCAGGCCAGCAGGGTCATCCAGCCTGCCAGGACCTCACACCCTGCACCAGAGGAAGGGAGGGAAGGAGGGAGGGAGGGATGAGTGGAAGGAAGGAGTAATGGACACTCCCCTTGCACAGTCCCAGTGCTGGGCTCCTGCCTCCCATAGCATCCCCCCAGGGACCCAGAGACCCCCTGGAGCCGCCCATGCCCACCTGGCGTTGAAGCCCCTGCCATGGCGGGCGCAGCCCTCCCAGTGGCAGCAGTACCCTGCATCCTTCTCGGGCTTGACATGGAAGTCATTGACATGGTCCACGAGGTCTTGCAGGAGGTCAAAGAACTGGTTACACTGTGGGCAGAAGGCTGGGGGTGAGGAGGCCTGGTGGGGTGGGCACTGGGGGTGGCCAGGACCCCCAGCAGGGCCAGCCCCTGCTCCCCATCCCATCCCAGCTCCCACCCAGACCACATGCACAGCAGCACCAGCATTTGGAGAGATGGAAATGGCCCTCTGCATGACCACCCCAGCCCCGTATCACCCTGCACAGCCCCCAGCTCCCCATGACTCCCCCTCCAGTCCTACATTGTTCCTGCACAGCCCTCCAGCCCCAAACCTCACCCCCAGTCCCACAGAGCTCTGCCATGGCCTTCCAGCCCCACCTCAAAGCTTCCACGCACCCCACCAGCCCCACAACCCTCCGTGGTCCCCCCCATCCCTTCCTGCTGACCTTGGACCAGCGGCAGATGAGCTGCTTGGGCAGCGGCAGCTCAGGGGAGAGGCGTTTCTCCTTGCTGGGGGGCAGGAAGGCAGCGGGGGGCAGATGCAGGGCCCCCCCAGCCCCCAGTGGCAGGAAGAACTGGAAGGAGCTGGGGAGGCCGTCGATGTAGCGCAGGGACTGGAAATCCTGGAGGAGAGCCCGGATGAGGAGCCAGTGGGGGATGGGGCCAAGCTGGATGGAGACTCCAGAAGACCCCAGAACCCTCCAGAGATCCCTGTAGCCCCCCCCCCCAGAGACCCCAAAGCCTCCCAGAGACGCTGAAAGATCCCCTACAGAATCCCCCCAGAGATCCCCCCATGCTCTCCCCTAAGCCCCCCAGGGATCACTACCCCACCCAGGGACCCCCAAACCTCACAGACACCCCTCCGGAGAGCTCACAGGAGGCACCCTGGGGATGCCACTGGAGCCAGGGGGGAAGGGGGGAGGGCAGGCAGGACATTGACCCCAGGCTGTGTGTACACCGGCACTGGGCGCCCTGCCGAGGTTGGGAACGCCGTCGGGTCACAGTCCCCATCGCTGGGGACACCTCGTGGGGGGTCATGGCCGTACTTACGTGGGGGGTGAGGGGGCCGGGCAGGTCCCCGCTGCCCTGGCGCTCAGGGGACAGCGAAGCACTGCCAGCCGGAGACTCCCCCCCGGAGCGGGGCGAGAGGCTGAGGTCCACCACCGGCACGGCGGCCGGGAAGCGTCCATCCCGCGGCTCCACCAGCCTGGAGTGTGCCAGGAGCCCGGGGGACGGCGAGGCTGGCACAGCACGGCGACCCCCTCGGCTGCCCCCTCGGCCATCCCCGACCGGCGGGGTGTCCGGGCGCTGGGGAGCGCGGGGCCGGGGCCCGGAGGGACCGCGCTTCTCCCGGGCGGCTCGCAGCTTGGAGATGCTCAGCTTGAGGTCCAGGGGCTCCTCCAGGGAATGCATGGTGCCGGAGTGGACTCTGCGGGGGACATCCGGGCGTCACCGCAGGGGTGGGAGGCACCAGTGCCACCTGGAGCATCGCCCCAGCCCGGCCCCACGGCGATGCCCAGCTCTGCTCCGGGCCGGAGGCCACGGTGCTGGCACAGGGACTGTGCCGTCCCTTCCAGCCACCCTGCAGCGGCCCCCTCCCGCAGCGGGCAAAGGGCAGCGCATGGCACCGGCCCCCCCCCCCCGGCCCCTCGGTGTCCCCAGCATGTCCTCTTCGTGTCGCCGGCACAGCCCCTTGGCCCACGACCAAACCCTGCCGGGGATTGCCAAATCCTCCGGGCACCCGCGGCGCGGGAGCCGCGGTGTCCCCATTCTGCCCCCCCGCCCCGTCCGTCCATCCATGCATCCATCCGTCCGTCCCCGCGGGCCTGCCCCAGCGAGGCCTTTCCCAGCGGCAGAGGAGGGCGGTGGCGGCCACCAGCCCGGCGGTGACCCGGGCAGCCGAGCCCGCTGGCCTCAGCCCCGGAGGCGGCAGAGCTTCCTCCCCCGTCGGGGCCCCTTCCCCGCCGGCCAACGCCGCTGCTGCCGGGGCCGGACAGGGGCTGCCGGCCGCACGGCGTGGCATGGAACGGCATGGAATGGCACATCACAATGCCACCCTCGTGGCTCGGCCGCCACACATCTGGCAGGCAGCTGAGAACGGGGCAGCTCGGTGCAGCAGTGAGCGCCCGAGCCAGAGCCCCTGCGGTCCCCCGGCTGTGCCCCCGCGGCCACCCGCATCGCCCAGGGCAGGGTGGGGGCGGCCGAGGGGCCGTGTCGGGGGGCACGGCGCACCCAGCACACGTGGCAGCGGGGGGGCCCCCGCTCCATCCCCACCCCGCCCCGGGGGGCCCGTCCCCCGCCCTGCCCCGCCGGAGGGGCCCCCCGCGCTGGCGGGGGTCCAGCCCGGCTCAGACGCTGAGGAATGCGGAGGAGCCGCGGGGGGCATGGGGCCCGGGCGGCGGGGCGGGGGACCCCTTGCCTGCACCCCTCTGCTGGCCGAGGGGCCGGCCCCAGGGGGGGTTCCTGTCCCAGGCTCCCACGGAGGGAGGAGCTGCCCCACAGCATCGCATCACGCTGAGCCCCCACCCCCTGGCCCCATTGCTGCGTCCCTCCTCTCCAACGGGGGGGGTCCCTGCCTAAGCATCCGCCTCCTCCCACTGCTGTGGGGGCTGACCCGGCCCCTGGGGCAGGGACACCCCGCTGAGCCCCTCCGGCCATGGGGCCTGCCCCATAGTGGGGTCCCTGCACTCTGGGGGGTCTTCAACCTGAGCCCCACTGCAGGACCTGCCCATGGGGTGTCCCCACCCTGAGCCCCTCCCCGGTTTTCAGGCTACGGACACTTCCCATGTGCCCCACAGCCTGGTGGCACAGCTCGAGGACAGACAAGACAGATGGTGGGGGGGGTGCACCACAAGTGGGGTGCTACAGTGGAACCCCCAGCCGAGGGAGTGTGACAGGGTGCTGGAATTCCTCCAGCGATGGGGGTCCCACAGTGGGGCCAGGCAAGACATCAGGGCTGATCCCACCGTGGCGGCCGCGTCCCCACGTCCTCCGGGCTGGGAGTTTGGGGGGTCCCGGTGCGGGCGGTGCCGGGTGGGGACGGCAGCCATCCCCGGGCGGGACGGGTGGGAAAGGGGCCTCCAGCCGCTGACGCCAGGGCTCCCAGCGCGGCCGCGGGCGGGCGGGCAGGCAGCTGCCAAACCACGCGGCCTCGGGAAACGGGGCGCCGCGGGGGCCCCGCCGGGATGGGGATGGGGACGAGCCCTAGGGTGGCTTGGCCGGACGCCCCGGCACCTGCGGCCCCCGCGCGCGGCCCCCGGCCGCTCCTGCCTGCTCTCCCCCCACGGCCTCTCCTGCCCGCGCCAGGCGCTGCCAGCCCAGGCCCAGCCCAGCTTCCCCCCCGCCACACCAGTTCAAACCAGTCCGGCGCGGCTCTGGGCCCAGGGGCTTCCCAGTCCGGGTGGGGGCCGTTGGGATGGAGCCCAGGCGTGGGGGGAGTCCCCCCATCCCTGCTGGCCCGGCTGGGGTCCCCTGGGTCCCCCACACTGCCTGGCCGCCGGCACGGCTGGGGGACCCGGGGTGACCCTGGTGCAGCCGGCGGGGTGCCAGGTCTCCAGGCTGCTGGCATTGCCGGGGTGTCGTGTGTCCCCCCCCAGCCCCAAACCCGCCAGGAATAGCACAGAAGGGCCGCGGGGCACAGGCTCCCGCAGAGCAGTGGGCTCGGGGATGGCGGCGGCGAGGGATGCCAGTGCCACGGCCAGGGGACGGTGACCCTGGGGCTCGGGGAGTGGGAACGGCGCCAGCGCTGCAGGCAGGGCTCTGTCCCCGCCGCCGTGGCACTTGGCAGCGGCAGACTGGCACCGCCACGACGGGAGGCAGCTGCCGAAGCCCCCCGTGCCGGGGCAGCGTGGGTGGGTTGGCAGGATGTGGGTCATTGTCCCCACAGCTGCCACCGTGGGACCCGCCATCCCGCCTTGTCCCACTGTGGATGGTGCTGGCACTGCCACTCCTCACTGGATCCCACCGGTGCCCGGCGGGGCTGGGGGAGGTCACATCCCGCTGGTGGCTCCAGCTTGTCACTGTGTGTCCCAGTGCACTCGTCCCCCCCAACATCTGGGCTTTCCCCAGGGGTGGCCACGGCTGGAGTTGCAGTCCCCAAGCCGAGGCCAGTGCCATGGTCCCCCCCTTCCCAGGCATGTGGAGGTCGTGGGGATCCTGGCAAGGAGCTGACACCACCCACCCCCCGGCGAGCAGCCCCACAGCAGTGCCACCAACAGCAAGGACCCTGCTACCTCTGCCTGGGGACACGGCTGGAGCAGGCGGGGACAGCAGCAGGGTGGTCCCCAGCGCCCAGCAGATCAGCACCCTGGGTGCGGCAGCAGCGTGGGGATGGGGGGACCTGGGGACTCCGATTGGGGGGGTGAGGGTGGTAACAGCACAGTGACAAAGGCATGAGGAGGTGGCCACTAGCAGTGGGGTGTCTCCATGCTGGGAAGGGAACGAGTCCCTGCAGCAGTGCCCAGGGACACTGGGGACAATTTCTGGTCCCTGCTGCTGTCACCTCAAGGAGGGGGTCACCCCAACCTAGTTCCCAAAACCCCCCGCAACGGCACAGCCTGGGCTTGGCCACCCCACAACTCAGCCCCACGAGGCCGTCACCCCCCGTGATGGGGACTGTCACCTTCCATGACTGGGACCAGGTGTACCCCGCGAAGAGGACGGGGGTGACGGGTGGCTGCTCGGCGGTGGCGCCTTCAGGGTGGGACCGCGATGGGGCCGCCCTATGCCCCCCACCCAACACCAACCCTTCGCCCTCCCCGCACCGTGGGGACACTGGTTGTGTCCCCGGGAGTGGCCGCAGCCGGGCAGAGCCACCCAACACGTCCCCGCCGCAGCCCCCGCCCCATGGCCAAGGTCAGGACACCCGCCCGGGGTGCGGGGGGACAGCGGGTGACGGCCACCCCCCCGGCACCCACCGGGCAGCAGAGGGTCCCCTCTCCTCACCCCACCCCGGGGGTGCAGCGGGGCCACGTCCCCCCCACCGACCCGCTCCCAGGGCGGGGGGGCTGCAGGTGCCAAGGGACCCCCCACATCCCACGGGGTGGCGAGGAAGGGGCTCCCCGGAGGGTTCCCCCTCCCCCGGCGGTGGCGGCATCCTCATCATCCTCATCCTCCTCCCCTCCGCGGCGCCCGGAGCGCGATCGTACCTGCGGTGGGGGCTCAGAGCCAGGCGGGGAGCGGGGCGGGGTGCGGGGCTCGGCGGAGCGGGGCCCCCCGGGGCCGGTGCCGGGGCCGGTGCGGGGCGGCCGAGCCGCTCCGCCACATCCGCAGGGGCTGGGGGCGGGGGTGGCGGCGGCAGGGCTGGGCCCCCTGCCCGGTCCCGGGGCGGCGGCGGGGCGGGGGCTCTGCCCGCCGTGATTTATGGCCGCCCCGCACCGAGCGGCCCGGCCCCGGCTGCGGGCGGCGCTGGGCGGGGGCGGGGGCGGCGGCGGCCCCTCCCGCCCCCGCGGGGGCACTGGGGGCACCGAGCCCCGCCCTGGGGAACCCGCGGGGGACACCCGCTACCCCCCGCACAAGGTCACCCCGGCGCTGCGGCATGGCCGCCCCCGCGTGTCCGTGTCCCCCCGCGTGTCCGTGTCCCCCGGGGACGTGGCGGGGGCGGGGCGGCACTCACCGGAGCCCCACCCGCGCCGGGGCGGCTCGGGGGAGGGGGTTGGGAAGTCACACCGGGGAAAAAGGGGGTGGGGGGGGATCCCCCTCCCTGCAGGAGCGGCGCCGCCCGCCCGCCGCGTGACGTCACAGAGCGGGGCTGGCGTCACGCCTGGCGGGGGCCCCCGCATGACGTCACCGGCGGGGGTTGTCCCGGGGCCGCGGCTCCTTCCGGCGGCAGGATGTGGCGGGGCCGGCCCGGATGCTGCAGCCTCGCCGGGGGGGGTCCCTCCCCCGGGGCCCACGCGGGTGGCTGGTCACACCCCACCCGTGATTTTGTTTTGAGGGAGGGAATGCAGCTGTGGCGTCCTCATGGCCCCCCCCCCATCCAAAATGGGGGGAGGGCGGGGGGGTGGAATCATTGCCCCCACGGGGTTTTTTTGTTTGGCGGGGAGATCTGCGGCGTCCCCAGCAGCCCCACTATAAAACAAGAGGCGTAGGAGTGGGAGACAGCACTGCCCCACGAGGGTTGCAGAAGTCACACCCCACCCGTGGTTCTTCTTTGCGGGGGGAGCTGCTGTGTCCCCAACAGGCCGATTAGGAAAGGGGGGGGCGAGAGGGGGGGTCACAGGAGGGCTGCACTGTCCCACGTGGGTTTTTGGTGGAGAGAAAGCTGCTGTGTCCCCAACAGCCCCACCACAAAAGGTCGAACGTGAATGGGAGGCAGAAATGTCCCCCGCGGGCGGCTGAAGTCAAACCACACACGTGGTTTGGTGTTTTTTGGGAGGGGCGCTGCTGCGTCCCCAGCATCCACACCACAGAAGGGGGACTCGAACGGGGGAGGGCCAGACCTGACCCATGCGAGTGTCTGAAGCCACATCTTACCCGTGGTTTGTTTTGGTTTTTTTTTTTCCCCACCGTGGTGGTGGGGAAGCTGCTGTGCCCCCTACATCCCTGCCACAAGTTGGGGGCGACACGGGAGGGCAGCACTGTCCCACTCAGGTGACAGAAATCCCACCCTTCCCGCGGGTTGTTTTGCGAGGGAAGAGCTGTTGTGTCCCTAACAGTCTCACTACAGAACGGGGGGGACACGGTGGTCCCTGTGCCGTGGGGGGATGTGCAGCCCCCGCAGCAGGGCCCCCACGGGGGACCGGGCAGGGGGCCCAGGGGACAGCCCGGCAGAACCTGTCCTGCAGCTCCCGGTGGGGCCGGGCCAGGGGGACTTGAGAGGCAGAGCTGAGCCCACCCTGCTCTGCAGGGCCAGGTCCTGCCCCTCCGGGGTGACAGGCCACCCCCTGGCCCCCTGTTGTCCCTGCTCTGATGGCCCTGACCCCACGCAGGCAGTGCTGGGGGGGCCGTGGGTGGGGAGTCACCTGCCATAGGTAGGTCCCTCAGGTACCACGTGGCTCCTGCCAGCCCCCCATGGCCCTGCCAGCTCTGTGTCCCCCTGCCAGCCCCCAGACCCTCCTGCCAGCCCCCCATGGCATCTGTCATCCCCCCAGACCCCCCATCAGCTTCCAAGGCTCCCACCAGCCACAGAGAGCCTCAGCAGCCTCCAGAGCCTCTCTTGCAGCCCCCCAAAGCCCCCTGCCAGCCATATGACCCCTGTCACCCCCAACCCCAATACTGCTGTGAGCTCCGTGCCCCTGCCAGTCCCCAATCCCCCCTGCCAGGCCTGTGCCCCCCTGCCAGCCCCCACAGCACCTGCCAGCCCTCAGACCCTCCCATCACCTCCTCAAGCCCCCCACCAGCCCCCAGACTGCCCCAAGCCTCCCACCAGTCCCCAGAGCCCCCCACAAAAGCTCCCTTGCCAGACACATGACCCCTGTCACCCCAAATCCCCTGAGCCCCAAGGCTGCTGTGGCCATCCCCCAGCCCCTGGCAGCTCCCTGAGCCCTCCTGCAGCCAGATCCTGCTGGAGACAGGAATGGGCATGGGGTGGGATGGGATGGGATCAGATGAGGTAGAACAGGATGGGACAGGCCAGGATGGGGTAGGATAGGATGGAGTGGGGTGGGGATCGGGCAGGATGGGATAGGATGAAAGAGGATGACATAGAATGGGATGGGACAAGTTGGGATGGGGATAGGGCAGAATGGGTGGCACAAGCTGGATATAGGGCAGGATGGGATGGTGACAGGATAGGACAGGACAGGATGGAATAGGGACAAGACAGGTCAGGATAGAGACAGGTAGGATAGAGATAGAATAGAGGTGGGATAGAGATAGGATAGAGCTGGGATAGAGGTGGGATAGAGATAGGATAGAGCTGGGATAGAGGTGGGATAGAGATAGGTAGGATAGAGGTGGGACAGAGGTAGGATAGAGATAGGTGGGATGGAGATAGGTGGGATAGAGATAGGTGGGATAGAGGTAGGTGGGATAGAGGTAGGTGGGATAGAGGTAGGTGGGATAGAGGTAGGTGGGATAGAGGTAGGTGGGATAGAGGTAGGTGGGATAGAGGTAGGATAGAGGTAGGGCAGATGAGGTGGGGCAGGAGGCGAATAAGGCAGGATAGGATGGGAACAACACAGAATGGGATGGAATGGGACAGGATCAGATAAGGTTGGAAAGTACAGAAGATGATGTGATGGGGACAGGATGGGATAGGATGAGATGAGATGGGAACAAGACAGGTCAGGATGGGCTGAGGTAGGACAGGACTAGGGCATGATGGGATGAGTTAGGATGGAGTGAGGATAGGATGTGATGGGGATGGGATGGGGACAAGTCAGGTCAGGGTAGAGTGGGTTAGGATTGGATGGGATAAGATTGGATCGGGACAGGGCTGAACGTGATGGGGACAACACAGGTCAGGATGGGATAGGATAGGATGGGATGAGGACAGGATGTGCTGAGGGCTGCATGGGATGGAGACAAGACAGGTCAGGATGGGATAGGATAGCACAGGATAGGGTAGGATAGGATGGAGCTAGGGCAGGATGGGATGAGGTGGGATGGAATGGAGACAGGTCAGGATGGGACACGATGGTGTAGGGCAGGGTAGATGATAGGATAGGATGGAATAGGTAGATGATAGGATAGGATGGAATAGGATAGGTCTAGGGCAAGATGGGATGAGGTAGCATGGGATGAAGATATGATGAGATGGGTATGCGGTGGAATGGGGACAGGTCAGGTAGGATGAGATGAGATCGGATGGGGACTGGGCCGGATGGGATGAGGTGGGATGGGATAGGGACAGGACAGGATGGCGATAGGACGGGAGAGGATAGAGTAGGATAAGGATAGAGCATGATAGGGATAGAGCAGGATACGATAGGATACGATAGGATAGAGCCAGGTCAGTACGGAACGCGCTGCGACGAGCCGGTGCTAGCACGGGTCGGTACCGTCCCGGCCGCTCCGGTCTGCCCCCCACCCCGCCGTGTTCCACCGCGTCCCGCTGCCGTGTCCCGGTGCCGCTCCGGCCGCGCTGCGGCCCCTCCCGCCGCCTTTGTTTACGCGGGGCCGGTGCGGGGCGGGGGCGGCGCCGGGCGGGCGAGGGCGGGCGGGGGAGCGGCGGCGGCGGGCAGGAGCCGCGCTCGCTCCAGCTGTTTCCGCCTTGGGCCGCGGGCAGAGGCCGGAGCCAGGCCGGGAGGGGCTGAACCGGGCCGGGACCAGCCGGGCTGGGCTGAACCGGGCCCCCGCCCCCGTTATGGAGTACTTCATGGTGCCGGCCCCCAAGGTGCCGGCCCTGCAGCACTTCAGGAAATCCGAGAAGGAGGTCATCGGCGGGCTCTGCAGGTGAGGGGGCGCCGGGAGACCCCGGGATCGGGGGCGCTCGGGGAGCTGCGGGGGATGGCGGGGAAGGGGGCGCGGAGAGCGGGGAGCGGCGCGGCCGCCGCGGCCCCACCGCCCGCACGTGGTCCCGGCCGCGCACATGGGGCCGGCGGCCGCGCGTGGCCCAGGCGGGGAGCGCCGGCCCCGCAGCCCGGCCCGGCCCCGCGGGGGCGGCAGGGGCGCCCGGGGCGGGGGCGCGGGTGTCCGGGGACCAGGGGGCGCGGGGTGTGTGTTTACCGCCGGGCCTGGCCGTGACTCTGCAGCCGCCCGGAGGAGGCGGGTCGCGGCCGGGGCTGCCGGGACATGTAGTGCGGGAGCGGCGGCACAAAGCCCGCGGACACGCGGGGAGCCCCGCGGAGCAGAGGGGCGGCCCAGGATGGGGGCCGTGCCCGCGGGGCTGCAGGGGGCGGCGGGCGGGGGGGGTGGCGGCGCGGGCCCTGGGGCCACGCGGGGCGGCCCTGAGCTCCCCCCCCCTCCCCGGGCCTTGAGACCTCCCCCCGGGGGCTCTGATCCCCCACCAGGCCCGGCCCCGCCGTGCGGCGGCCCCGTGAAATCCCCGTGGGGCAGCCCGGGCCCCGCGGCACGTGCTGGGGGCCCGGCCCTTCGGGGTGCTGTCTCTGCCCCACGGGGGTGGGGGCTCCGTCCCGGTGATCCCGGGGGGTGCCCACACCTTAGCTCCCTCCCCCCCCGGGGGTGCAGCGGTGGAGCAGGGCGGGGGTGGCTTCACTGGGGTCCCCCGTCTTAGGCACTGCGGGCCCAGGGGTTGGGTGGGGGGGTGACTGCATGGGCAGGGCGATGGGGCTGTCCCGCCCGGGGATGGGGGGCTGCGTGGTCCCTCACTGACCCCAGCACGGGGCAGAGCTCGGGGAGCTGCGCAGCCTTCCCACTGCCCTGAGATCTGAGACACCCAGCGTGGACTTCAGGGTGCTGGGGGACCCCCTGCCTGCGAGATTGGGGTGCTGGGGAACCCCTTGCCTGCAAGCTTGAGGCGCTGGAGGATGCCCTGCCTGGAGCTCCAGAAGCTGGAGAACACCCTACCTGCGAGCTCAGGGTGCATGGGTGACACCTTGCATGGAGCTTGGGGTGCTGGGGATCCCCTGCCTGCAAGCTTAGGGTGCTGGGGACTGCCCTGCCTGAGAGCTCAGGGACACCCTACCTGTGACCTCAAGTAGCTCAGGGACATCCTACTTGCAAGCTTAGGATTCTGGGGGACATCCTATCCTGTTCTGGGAGATTGCCTATACCCTGCTTGTAGGTATAGCCTCACCCTGAGCTCAGTCAGCGTGGGGATGCCCTTCATGGAAGCATGGGGACGCCCTGCAAGCTCAGGGACACCCTGCCTGTGACCCCAGGGAGCTCTGAGTCACCCTGTCTGCAAGGCTGTTGCTCCCCTGCCCGCCAGCACAACCCACAGCACCAGCTGTGGGCAGTGGTGGACATGAAGGGGCAATGGGGGCATCTGCCATGGGACATGTGCCCTGCTCTGACACCCCCGTGGGTTTGTTTCCTTGGAGGTCCAGGCATGTGGGATGTTCTCACCAGGGTGGGAAGGACCAAATTCTGCTTGCCTGACCCAAACCCCACATCACCAGCACTAGGCTGGGGATACCCCAGGTGCTCTGGTGGCTGCCTCTATCCTGCCTCTATCCTGCCACATCCCTGGTCATGCTGGGTGCCTGGATGGCTTCTGAATCCATGAATTTTTTTGCCCTCTCTGTATCTCTCCGTCACTTCTCAGGTCTCTTCCCAGGAAGAGCAGCTGGGGCAGGTTGCGGGAGGTCTGCCGGTGAGGAAGCAGGCTCTTCCTCCTTCCCCGGTATTTAAGAAGCTGCTTCCGTGCTGCCCAGTCCTGGGCCTCTCTGTCCCATTCCCCTTACATGTCTGGTGGTCCAACAGCCCGGAGCAGCACTCTGGCCACATCCCCAACAGGGACATTGGCCCCAAGACCTACAGGGTTTGGTGTGTTTTAGGATCAAGTTCGGGGCTGGTTTCAGCAGGAGCAGGGAGGTGGGTGACAGCCACCACCAGATGGGAGCCCTGTGCCACGATCCCGCTGCAAACAGCTCTTGGTCCATGTGACAGATGGCTGCTCCCAGTGAGAGAGGCAGACCCCTGGGCACCCATCCCAGATCCACAACTCCAGGATATCCATTGGGAACAGCACGTGAAGGAACCAGTGTGGTGGGTTCTTAGCACCCAGTGTCAGCCTGTGCTGGGATGCTGCCTTGGAGGCTGGGGACAAATGTCTTCCTGGCCTCATGGGCTGAGCTGAGGTCTTTCCCCATACCCTTGAGATGCACTGAGATCTTTCCCCGTCCCTCTAGGTTGAGCTGGGATCCTTCCCCATCTGTCTAGGGTAATCTGGGATCCTTCCTTGTCTGCTTCGGATGAGCTGTGATTCTTCTCTATCTTACTGGGCTGAGCTGGGATCTGTTCCCTTCCCCTTGGGCTGAGTTACGATTGTTCCCCTTTCCTCTGGGATGAGCTGGGTCTTTCCCCATCCCTGTATATCTTTGAGAAGTTGTGGTGCATTCCCAGGTCACAACAAGCAGTGATGGGTCACCTGGGAGCCTCCAGGCATTGCCTGGGCACACGGTGGTACCTCAAGTATCACTTAGACCCCTGGGTTCCAAATCTCTGTGGTTCCTCCCACCAGGAGGGCAGTGAGGGCAGGATGCTGTGCTTTTCTTCCCAGCCTGGCATTGGCAAGGCTCTGGGTGGAATATTCCCATCTCTGTCCCAGGGCCGCCGGGCACCTGGATGGGTGACTGGAGCCCGTCTTATCTCTCCTTGTGGCGGCAGCCCGGCTCCTGTGTTTAGTCTTTGGTGCCTTGCAACATCCCTGGCGACAGTGGGTGCTGGGTATGTGGCTGTCTGTGGCTTTGGCATGGTGGGATGGCCAGCTGGTACCACAGCCCAGCAGGCTCACCATCCCTGTGATCCAAACCCCCTCCCTGCTTCCCTAGGGGAAGGAGCAGGGTGTGGGTGCAGAAGCTGGACCCCTCAGCGATGGGCTTTGCTTGGGAATGGTGCCCTGGACTCGTGGATGTTGTCTGTCCAGAGCCCTCCACGCCGGTGTCATCGCTGGCCCCGGGAGGCATTCCCCAGCACATCTGCGGGGCAAGGGCGTGGGGGGCGAGGAGGCAGCGGCAGGAAGCAGGCAGGAGCTGCGGCTTGGGGTGGGACAGGGGCTTCTCTGCTCGGAGCTGTCATCTGGAAGCCATCAGCGGGGCGGGAGGGAGGGAGCCGCCTTCCCGGGGCCACACACGCCGGCCGGCCCCATGGGGACACAGCCGGCCGGCCCCGCAGCCTCCCTCACCCGCCCGGGGGTCCCCGGCTCCCCGAGCCCAGCAGAGCTGGGGGGCTGCAGTGGGGCCACCGTTTGGTCAACTCATCCCGCAAAGCTTTGGATGCGGCGCTGGAGAAACCCTCCCACCTGCATCGCCGATCCCTTCGAGGGGTTGGAATCATGATTGCAAAGCGAGGGGGGATGCGGCGGGGTGAGCTGGCAGCAGGGGTGCAGCCCCCTCCTCCCTAACCCCACGCCTCTCTGGCAGCTTGGCCAACATCCCGTTGACTCCGGAGACCCAGCGGGACCAGGAGCGGCGGATACGCAGGGAAATCGCCAACAGCAACGAGAGACGGCGGATGCAGAGCATCAATGCTGGCTTCCAGTCCCTGAAAACCCTCATCCCACACACGGACGGGGAGAAGCTCAGCAAGGTGAGCGGGATATCGCCGGGGCTGTGGCGGTGTGGGATGCGGACGCTGGGCCTTCAGGTGGAGGGGCTGAAAGTGCAATTGGGGGTATTTGCATATGATAATACAGTGATGAGGTCTCTCCTGGGGTGTTTCCCCTGGGGGAGTGGGTTTGCATCACCAACCCAGTGACCCAGAGTGGGCTGAGTGCGTGTGGCAGCCCTTGGTGCCCCAGGAGCAGGGTTTTGTGCCTGGGTGAGGAGGGGACCCTGCTGCAGAGGGGAGAGAGGGCTGAGGAGAGGCTTGGCACCCAGGCAGGTTCCTGAAATGGAACTGGAGGATTTCACTGTGGTGGAAATCCCAGAGGGCACCCGCAGGTGAAGCACACCCTGAACAGAGCTGTCAGGGCTGGGTATGGAGCAGTGCTGCTTGCTTTCTGGGCAGGGAGGGAGCACAGCAAGAGGAGGTTTGGGGGCACAGCATGATCTCCTGCCTCAGCATGCCCCTCCTGGCTCTCCTACAGGCAGCCATCCTTCAGCAGACAGCCGAGTACATATTCTCCCTGGAGCAGGAAAAGACTCGGCTGCTGCAGCAGAACACCCAGCTCAAGCGGTTCATCCAGGTAGTGCCCCAGGGATGGGACGGGAGGAGATGGGACAGTCCCAGCTGGCCAGGGAGGGGACATCATCACTGTTTCTTGGGGTCTGGGCAAGACCCTCTACCCTAATCAGCCGGGGAATGGAGATGTTCCCACCCTCCTGGCAGGGCAGGGAGCCCCATTCAACCTGGCATCCCTTACCTGGCAGGGGGAGAAGGGCTGAGGTCCCACTTTCATTTGGGGTGTTGGGGTGTGGCCCGGTGGCAATTCTGGTGCTGGGGTGCCCAGGGTGAACTGTTCTGGGTATCACGGTGTGGGAACCGGCTTGGCACAAGGCTGGGGGCGTGAGGACCAGGATGGGGGGCACATGCAGGAGCCTGTCCATCCCCAGGCATCAAGCACAACCCTGCAGAGACCCTTCCCAGCAGGGAGCTGTGGTGGGGTGGCATCACCCAGGTGTGGTCTGGATGGTGGGGAGGGCATCCAGGCTGGTCCTTGTCCCCTGACACCACATTCCCATGGCAGGAATTCAGTGGTTCCTCCCCGAAACGGCGACGGGCGGAGGACAAAGACGAGGGGATCGGCTCTCCAGACATCTGGGAAGATGAGAAGGCCGAGGATCTGCGTCGGGAGATGATCGAGCTCCGGCAGCAGCTGGACAAGGAGCGCTCAGTCCGCATGATGCTGGAGGAGCAGGTGAGGCTGGGTGCCCTCTAGCAGGCTCTGCCACGGCCCCAGCAGACCCCCAGGACAGCGGCACTGCCACGGGACCACCGGACATCTGCTCTGGCCACCGCTGCTCCACGCTCCATCAGGGCTCCCTGGCTCTGCTGTGCCCGTCTCCTGACTGATGGCAGGGTTCTCTCGCCCGCAGGTTCGCTCCCTGGAGGCCCACATGTACCCCGAGAAGCTGAAGGTGATCGCTCAGCAGGTGCAGCTCCAGCAGCAGCAGGAGCAGGTGAGGTTGCTGCACCAGGAGAAGCTCGAGCGTGAGCAGCAGATCCGAACCCAGGTGAGTGCACCCCAGCCCATCCTGCCCATAGCCCACCCGTGGTCCCCCAGGTGGTGAAATACAGGAGGTTGGGGCAGTTTAGGGATGGGCTTGGCATCTCCTGTGGGCAGTGATGTCCCAGCAAAGCTCTCACCCTTGGCAAACTGGGAAAGGGTCAGCCCAAAGCCCCCCACAGTGCTCAGGGGGCTGTACTTGTGTGCACCCCTTGTTTCACAGTGGACCACCCATGGTGGTTTCCAAGCAGCTCGGCTCCTGTCACGGTGGGCTTTGTGCAGGGAAGGTCACTTGCTGGTGGGCAGGGATTCATCCCTAGGGGTTCACCTCTCACTGAGTGACTCCCACTGAGCTTTAGGGACCCCCAAACCACTCCCTGCCACCCAGCAGGCTGGGAAAGGGGAGCAGTGAGCTGGCAGGCGGTGGGGATGGGAGCCTTCAGCCTTTCCCCCAACACGGTTGGATTTGCCAAAGGTGCAGGGAGAAGGCGAGCACTGTGCAGGCACCTGTGCACTGGTCATCCCTGAGGCCAGCCCATGGCCACACTGCTCTGGGAGCTTCCAAGGGAGAGAGGAACACCAGCTTCCACCCTCCTCTGGGCTTCTGAGAAGCCATGTCCCGACAGGGTTCCTGCTGGCCGCCTCCTGGGGAAGTTCAGCCTATTTTTAGGTGAACTCTACAGTCTCCTGCTTGGGCAGATCTTCCCATCCGCTGTGGAAGCAAGGATCTCCAGGGCTGTCGGGGGCTCCTGGCCATGCAGGTCAGGGTGATGGGAGGCCTGGCACTTACCTCTCCCGGAATACTCACATTCCACTCTGCCAAAGCTGAGGGGGCAGCAGCTCTCAGCTGGCATCCTCCTGCGTCCATCAGGATGGAGAACTGGAGCAGCCAAGTGACGCTTCAGCTTTTATGGAGTTTGGGCTGAGTGAACAAGCGTGATGCTCTCCCCACTGCTCAGATCCCTGCTCACTGTGGGGGGGTTTTGCTTCTCTCCCCAGCTCCTGCCATCACACGCTCCCCCAGCGCCCACCCACCACCCCACCGTGATCGTTCCAGCACCGCCTCCCTCCCATCACGTCACCGTGGTCACCATGGGCCCGTCCTCGGTCATCAACACAGTCTCCACATCCCGGCAAAACCTGGACACCATCGTTCAGGTGAGCTGGGGGGAGGACGGCGACGGGGGGGCTGCAGAGTCCCCGAGCCGCAGGGTTGTGTCGGAGGGGGCGCGGGCGGTGTCCTGATGGCAGGTGGTTGCCCCCGGCAGGCGATCCAGCACATCGAAGGGACGCAGGAGAAGCAGCTGCAGGAAGAGGAGCAGAGACGCGCCGTCATCGTGACGCCCGCGCGCGCCTGCCCCGAGCCCTCCGCCTCCGACACCGCCTCCGACACCGAGGGCAACGACAGTGACTCCATGGACCAGAGCAAAGAGGAGCCCTCGGGGGATGGGGAGCTGCCCTGACACCCCCCAGCCGGCAGCCAAGGAGGGGAGCCGGGGTTGGGGGGGGGGGAAATGTCAGAGAATATGCTGAAATTTTTAAAAAATACAACGCGATTTGGGTCTCTTTTATGACCTTTTTCCAATACTGTAAAGCAGAGCGCTAGAGGCAGGCAAAGGTCACCCTTCAGCTCCCGGGGGGTGGCCACACTGGGATGCAGGGGGCTTGGGGCATGGAGGGGGGGGCGGTTTGGGATGGGGGTCACAGCTCCCCACCCTTTTTTTATCACTTCCCCTACCTGCCAACCCACAGGGAATCCAGCAGCAGCCCCGCTGTTCCCGATGGTGTTCCCTTGGGACAGGGCCTTTGGTTGGGATCTTAATTTGTTGTTTTCCTTCTCTTTTGTGTTTTTTTTTTTTTTTTTTAAATTTTGTTTAATTAAATGTTCCTTTTTTTAAGCAGGGGGGAGATGCCAAGTGGCATGGCAGCAAAGGTGGGACAGGGACCCCTGGCTTCAGGGTACGACCAGCCCCCACCATGACTCCCGCACCCCACGTGGGGCAGGGAAATCCCCTTTGGATAGTAAAATAATCCCAGGATGATGCCATTGGAGCGCAGGCAGGAGGGTCGGCACGTGCCACTCCTCCCTGGTATTTCCAACCCTGGTTTCCTTGGCACGGGGATGGCAGCTTGGGGGCTGGTTTTCCAACCCCACCCCTATCCCCGTACCCATCCCTGTCCCGCAACTCTGCTCCCATCCCTCCTTTAAGCACTTAATCCGGTTTGTGGGGTCCATCAGCTCCGAAAGAGCTTTTCTATTTTGTGATTGTGTCGCTTGGGTCTGTCGTGGGGGGTGGGGGGGCCCCTGTTTTAGTGGATCCCCCCCCTCATCCCACCACCCTCCCTCCCCCTGGCTGTAGGGTTTTAGGCCAGTCGTGTGTAGAGCCTCGGTGGTATTTGGTAAGTTCCCCCCCAGCCACAGCTGTTTCTCGGTTCCTTTCCCTTTTTTTTTTGTTTTATTTTGTTTTGGGTTTTTTGTTTTTTTGTTTTGGTTTTTTTTTTTTTTTTTTTTTTTTTTTTACGATTTTCAGGTCTTTGTGTTGATTGAGAAGCTATTCTATTTTGTTAAGAAAGTTGAAAAAAAAAAAGAGGCTCGTGCCTTTGTAAAGAAACAAAATAAAGTTTGTACTTGGTTTTTTAGAAGCTCGGTCCCGGCGTTAACATTTGTGGCAGGGCTGGGGACAGGACAGGGATGGATCCCACCTGGATGGACACTGGTCCCGTGGGGGACTACTGGGAGGGCAGGGGAGCATTGGCTGCCTTGGGAATCACGGGCAGGAGGCAGAGGTTTCCCACTGAGCAGCCAGGCTGTGTTTGAAGGCTCAGCCCTGCCAGAGCTGCCCACGTGTGCAATGAGCACCTCAGGGCTCAGCTCACTGCTGAGATGGTGGGAGGGTCTGGGGCTGGTTTTAATAAGATCACATGGCTGGGGTGGGCTCAGTGTCCCCCTGCACTGGGGCTGGCACCTCTGGTGCCCCAGGGTGGGAGTGTCCCTGTACCAGGATGTGGGAGGTACCCATCTCTGGCTTTTTTTTTTTTTTTTTGGGGGGGGGCACCCATTTTTCCCAGCTGTCTGCATCCCCCCGTAGCTGTGGGTCTCTCCCACTCCCCCTCCATCCTGTGGCCATCCATGGTGTCCAGCTCAGGGCTAGGTCTTGCCTGCTCCCTACCATCACCTCCTCTCCCCCACCCCATCTCGGGGTCAAGGGCTCCCTCTGCTCCCACAGTCGGCTTCTTCCCCAAGGAAAAGCTGGGTCACAGTCCCCAGAAGTGGCTCCTGCAGTGATGGAGCCCAGTGGCCACTCTGCTACGGCCAGACGGGGACAGCACTGGGTGGCTGTTCCCTACAAGTGAGGGGGGCAGGAGATGGTGACCCTGTGCCTCTGGCTGTGGGGAGGGGACACTGCCCACCGTGCCACGCTGCCAGCACAGTGCCAGTGCCAGTGGGGCCCCTGCCAGGGTGGAAGGGACATGTCTTGCCTATAGGGTGTGTGGCATTGCCTGGAGTTGTGACCTGCGGTGGCTTGAGGGGACACCGAATCAGCCCAGGACGAGGTGCTTGGGGACACTCCCCTTCGGGGACACTCAGCACTTCCCCTCCGTAAAATGCTGCTCCGGCCCCAGCGGAGCTGCAGGAGCTGAGGCAGCCCAAGGAGCTCCACTACACCACGCCAGCAGGACCCTGTGACGGGGACAGTGACCCCACACGGGCAGTGCCACCCCAGGGACCCCGCGCCACAAGGTGTGCCGTGCCATCGCATCCCCGACACGAGCCATTCATTCCCAGCGCTGCCGCTGTGCCCATTCCCTGTCCCCGTCCCCATTCCCAGGGCCCCCGCGAGCGGAAGGACGGTGGCGGCAGCAGCATCTGTGCGGGCAGCTGCCTGCCCTGCCTGCCCTGCCTGCCCTGCCTGCCCTGCCCCGCGCCGCCGCCGTATAAATAGAGGCAGCGAGCGTCAGGGAGCTCCTGGCAGCCACCATGAAGGGCCTCAACCTGCTCTGCTGCTGCGTGGCCTCGCTCCTGCTCCTCAGCACCGCAGGTACGGCCACGCACCGGCCGGGGGGGCTCACGGGGGCTGGGGGCGCCCCGGGGGGCTGGGGGTGCCCACGGGGCTCTGGGAGCTGGCAGGGCTGTGGGGTCCCCACAGGGCTGTGGGTGCCCTTGGGGCTGCGGAGACACCGTGGGACTGTGGGAACCCCACGGGGCTGTGAGTAACTGTGGGTGCCTGTGGGGTTATGGGGTCCTCATTGGGCTGTGGGTGCCCATGCAGTTATGGGAGCCCTGTGGGGCTCCGGGTGCCCTTGGAGCTGTGGGGACCCCACGGGGCTTTGGGGAACCCATGGGGTGGTGGGTACCAGCAGGGTTGTGAGGTCCTCATGGGGCTGTGGGGACCCCATGGACCCTGCAGAGCTGTGGGTGCCTGTGGGGCTATAGGGTCCCCATGGGGCTGTTGGTGCCTGTGGGGATGTGGGGATCCCATGGGGCCGTCGGTCCCAATGGGACTGTGAGTTCTCGCAGGGCTATGGGGTCCTCACGGGGCTGTGGGTCCCCATAGGGATGCTGGTTCCCATAGGGCTGTGGGTCTATGAGGCTGCAGGTGCCCATGGGGCTGGGGGGCCCCAAGGAGATTGTGGGGTCCCCACAGGGCTGCAGGTACCTGTGTGGGGCTGTGGGTGCCCTGCAGGGTCGCAGGTACCTGTGGGGCTGCAGGTGCAGGTAGAACTGTGGGTGCCTGTGGGGCTGAGGGTGCAGATGAGGCTCTGGGGTGCCCGGTGAGCCCAGCCTGCCCCCAAGGGCTGTGAGCCGGGCAGGGCAGCAGGGGTACAGCCGGCTGGGCTCCCTGACAGCTCTGCCAGGTCTGCAGAGTCACCCCAAAACGTGCTGGGGGGCCGGGGACAGGAGAGGATGGCGGGGGTTGCAGGCTGGGGTCCCTCCTACGGAGTCAGGGTGGGCGCAGGGGCTGTGCCGCTGCTAACGTGCCCTGGGGGCAGTGTCACCTGTGGCTGCCGTGGTGCCTTGATTTTGGACTGTGAGGACTTAGGGGGGAGGGGGGGTGCTGCCAGGGCGCTGGGGATCTCTGATGACCCCGTACCCCCTTCCCCGGGGCTGTCCCATCCCCACTCAGCACCCCGATCCGCGGCCGGGCGTCCCTGGGGCCGCGCGGTGGGGCGGCATCGCTGGTACCCTTGCTTGCCCTTGAGTTAATTTGGGCCGGTTCTCTGCCTGGCCGGGCTCCGGCGGCCGCGCAGCCGGGAGAGGGGGGCGGCTATGTATGGAAACAGCCGTGTAAGGGGACACTGCGCTCCCTGCAGCCCCCCCGGCCGCCGCCCCCCCGCCCCGCGCCGCCGCAGCCCCGCGCTCGAGCACCCGCAGCTGCCGCCTTCCAGCACCCGGCACCCCCGGCCCCGCCGAGTTGTGGCCTTTTAAGGGCATCTTGGGCCGTTCTTGGGAATGAATGGGCTTGGGGGCCAGTGACACACCCCGACAGCGCTGGGGTGACCTCCATGGGGCCACCGGTCGGGTCGGTGGGTGGGGGTTGGAAAGGACCTCTACGGGCATAGCTGGTGGCTGGTGCCACCTCTGGCTGGGCTGGTGGCCCTGTGGGACATCGGGGGGGTTGTCACCATGGTGGGTGACCACCAGCCCAGGTCTTGGTTGTGCTGAGGCTGGTATGGAGGCTGGCATGGCCCTCTCAAAGGCCACGGAGGTGTGTTGGGGTCCCCGAGGGGTGGCTGAAGCCCCCCCAGGTCCCCACATTTGGCATCTCCTGCTTATTGAGGGGTCCCATAATTTATTCTGATCCTGTAGGTTTGCAAAAAAGCTGTAAGCAGTGGCACTTGCCCACAGTTCTGCTCCACAGGGGACTGGTGGGATCTGCAGGATGAGTTTTGCTTTTCCTTTGGTGCCAAGCCAGGCTCTCGGACCCAGCTCCTTTGGGGTGCAGGAAGCGGCTTCTGGGGGGTGTTTCTTCTGTTTCTGGGCCATGTCTTTCCATTCAACCCCTCTTTGGTGAAGAGAAGGGGATGGAAGTCCAGTGGGGAACCAAGGCCTTCACTGAGGCATCATGGCAAGGTGTGGTCCTCGGGATTTAGTGATCCCTGGGGCTGCTGGGACCCTGTCACTGTTTCCAGAGGCCAGGTGTGGGAACTGCCCTGTGCCTGCGCTCCTACAGTCCCAGCCAAAATGACCCACAGCCCACGTGGCCAGGGCTGGCAAAGGTCCCCAGTATGGCCAGAAGCCCCAGCAGGGACTGGCACCCACTGTAGGGCTGGGTGGTGGCTCGTGGTGAGGGCACCACGTGGTGGTGGTGGCTCCATCCACTCCTGCCTGCAGAAGATCTCCTTCTCTGCACTCACACCTCGGGCAGACCCCAGTCCTCTCAGGCTGGGTGACCCCTGTGGCCACAGGGAATGGGCCACGGGACGCTGGCAGAGCAGTGCCCAGACACCAAGCTTGGCAGCTTTGCCCTGGGGAGCCTTTGGCCCTACAACCATCACAGATTTGAGTGGGATGGCAATGCCATCCCCGCCTCCAAGCTGGGAGAGGGACTGGGGAAAGCCCTGGCTCTTGGTGTCCTCCTGCAAGGCACTGTGGGGCTGGCACAGACAGCAGGCATGGGAGTCCTCATCCTGCCTCAGCCTCATCTCCAGGTCACCTCGGGATGAGCTCCATCAGTGTGTCCTCATGGCATCTTGGGGTGTTCCCCATCACCCAGGACATGTCACCTTGGGGTATACGCCATCTCATGGAATGTGCCACCTTGGAGTGTCCCCATCGTCTGGAATGTGTCACTTCAGGGTGGGCTCCACCTCCCAGGACAGAACATCTTGGGAGTGGGATTGTGGGACCCAGGCACAGCACCCATAGAGACCCCCCACCCTGACCATCCCAGGCCAATGCTGCCCATGATAACCAGTGTCCCCAGTGGTGGGGACAGCTGTGTCCCAGTGACACCCCACTGGACTCACTCCACTGCCCAGCACTGGCACAGCCATGGGCACCACTGCCATTGGATGGCTGAAGTGAGACAAGGGGCTTGGGATGCATCAGGCACCCATGGATTCTGGGTGCTTGTGCTACCTGCATCCCTGGCACACCCCTGGTGCCACACCTGGAGGAGACCCATGTCCCTGTGGGTACCCTATCTCACTGCCAAGCTGTTGGCTGAGCAGACCAAAGCAGGTGTTGGGCAGGTTGGCTGTGCTGTGACATTCTCTCCATTATCCATCTTTGTCTCAGCCGAGCAAGAAGGCCAGGACAGCTCCCCTGTGCCTCGGTGGCACAGGGACACCAGCAGGTCTCTGTGAGATGGCACCGGTCTGGGAGGGCCGTGCCATGCCATGCCCAGGGAAAAGGCTCTCTCCATGTCCCCACCGTGTCCCGCTCACCGATCCAGAGTGTCAAAACCCCAGCCTGGCAACCAGTCAGGGTGACCAGATCGCTCATGGAATTGCCTGTTCCCTGGGCTCTGCAGGAATAGCAGGGCTCTGCCGGGCTATTTTCAGCCCACGGGGACATTTCCCTTGTAAGTGATAGCTGGAGGAAGCCGGGAGCTCGTGTGCCAGTGGGGGCTGCTGGAGGGGCTGGGGGGGCTCCAGCCGGGCACCCCCAGCCAGGATGGGGCGTTGGCAGTGTCAGCAGAGCCCTGGTGCCAGCCAGGCACGTGGCTCAACCCTCCCCACACATGGGGCATGCCGTGGGACACGGCCCAGAGCTGTGTGACCCCCTCCCTGTGCTGGAGTGCTGCTTGCAGCTGGGTCAGACCCCCAGGGCTGGGTATCCCTGCCTGGCTCCACCAGGCACTGCCTGCCAAACATTCCCATGGATTTGAGGATCTTTTGGGAAAACAGGTCATCATGCATTAGAATCCAGTTTGGCAAGTCCAAGGGCTGCCCAGGGGACCAAGAATGCTTGGGATGACCCAAGGAAGGCTCTCCCTGAGTGCATGGAGCATGTTCCTCAGGGGACACTCCTGGGATGGGTTGGTGAAGCCTCCTGTGTTTGGAGGCCAGGGGACAGGCCCAGTGTGATCTCATGGAAGTCCCTCCTCCAGCCCCAGCCGTTCCACAGCATGTCCCTCAGGTCCCTCAGCATTTCCCTGGGCTGCAGACCCTGCAAGGGACACCAGGGGTTGATGTTCCTCGATGTGCAGTGTGACATCTGCCTGTGCCAAAATACCTGATGTTTCCGGGCTGTCTTCTCACTGACAGACCCAGATCTCCTCGGCCAGGAAGCAGCAAGTGCTTCATCTCCCACCTCCCTCATCTTCCTGTCTTCTGCAAGTCAGGGGTTCAGGGTTCCTTCCAGATCTTTAGGGTGGGGAGACTGGAATAAACACCCCACAGCACTGATTCCTCCATTTTCATCTCTATATTCAGAAAGCTTCAGGTTTTAAATCCCTTTGGTAGATCCTGATGAGGATTTTTTACCATTTCCTAATCAAAATATCATGCAGTTATATCCAACTCTTTATAAAAATCAAATCAATTTATAAACTTTTTTTGACTAAACTTAAAATCTTCTGCACAGATGAGGCCAATTAGTCTGACAAAGCTGTTATCTAGATCTCTCTCTGCATTGGAAAAACTGGAATATATTTGCTTTATCCTGGTGTTTTGGGATCATGAAGCTTCTGGGATGTGATGATGTGTCTGGGCATCCTGGGTTTTGGGGTGCACAAGGGTCTTGTGTCCTCTGGGCTGCTTGAGCCCCTGTGGGACACTTCCCTCTGAAGGTGTTGGCCTGGCTGGCTCCAAACTGGTGCTGGGCCACAGGCTGGTTCAATCCCAAGTGAAAGCCATGGAGACCTCACAGAACCCAGTGGGCAAGGACATCATCACGAAATGGGGTCTTGTGGAAAAGCAGGGGGGGGTCTGCAGCAGGTCCAGCTGGAAAATCCCAGAAAGTCCCAGGCTTTGTGCCCAGTCATTCTCCACGAGGTTTCAAAGAGCTTTGTCAGAACAAAGGCAGGGGTGGACGGTGCGAGGTCCCCCCGGGATCCCACAGGGAGGGCGTGGGGAGTACAGGACTGGCAGGAGCCAGTGGATAATACCCCAGGGCTGCAGGGGCTGGGATCCAGGCAGGGGAGGGGGGCGTGTGAAAAGCCATTCCCTGCCATCACCGGCCCCACGCTCGGGGCTCCGATTTCTGCTGCAGGGGGAGAGTGTCCCTCCAGGGCCACCTGTGCCCATCAGTCCCTCCTCCCTGTCCTCCTGGAGGATCCATTTTGGAACCAGGTCTTTGCCTTTCTGTACATCCCCATGCAGGGATGGAGGGGACTCCGTGATGTTCAGCCTCCGGCAGCCACCCCTACCCTTCCCTCATGGGCTTTTCCCGGGTGCAAACAAGCTGTGGCATCCTGTGGCGCACACAGTCCCACTGTGAGCTCTCCATCCCTGCTGTCACTGCCGGGAAAAGGGTCCCCAGGCAGCTGACAGCCCCCCAGGATGAGACTGGGGCAGTGCAGGACAAGGACCCTCTGGGAGGTCGGGTCCCTGAGGGGAGCAGGGCGAGGGCTCCTCTCCCGTGCCACCCATCCGCTTGGCACAATGCAAGGTGTGAGCGCAGGGAGCCCCGGTGTCACTTTACACCGTGGCTGTCCCCTCCCGGAGCCCATGGGGGGCCCCCAGGTGTGGACGTCACCCTTGGCTGACAGCAGGGTGAGGGGCTGGGGCTTCTCCACCGCTCCTCCCGATCCCCACGTACAGTTGCTGCCGCCCTATTTTTAGCCCCGGGCGGGTGCACGGAGGGTGTTAAGCCCGTAACCTTCGGCCCATTTCATGCTCATCACCCGGCCATCAGCAGGCCAGCACAACTCACCCCACCGGGGACTGGGGGACCATGTAGGGGAAACAGGAGGGAGAAGGAGGTGCAGAGGGGACAGGGACTTTGTGTGAGACGTTGAAGGTCACAGGATAAAAGCCCATGAGCAGCACACTGGCAGGAGCACCCCCGTTGGAGCGCCTGGGGGATATTTCCCTCTCCCTGTAAGGGATGGCTTGTGGTGGGCACTGGGGTTGCAGTTGCGCCTGGCCATGGTGGGTGATGGCCCCTCTGAGTCAGAGGAGACACACAGACCCCAGACAAAGCCCTCAGGACACTCAAGGTCTCCTCTGCCTGGTCCTGCCCCCTTCTCCACTTTGACCATCACTCCTCTTCCAGCCCTCCAGGCCACCAGCTATTTTGGGCCCAAGCTTACAATATCCCCATTCCCATCAGATTAGAGGACCCTCCAGTGACCCAGGCTGGTTCCCAGACCACCAGGTCCAGGCAGGGGCATGTTGGTCTCCAGCCACCCAGGGTTTTGTAGGTCAAACATAAATGTCCCCCTTCAAGCAGCTCCTGCAGGGTCCCACGGGTCCCACGGGAAGGTAACCTGGAAGACAAGGGCAGGAGGGAGGGGGGTGGGAGCTGCCATCTCCACCACCCATCTGCCTTCCATCTGGGAGCTGAACTGGTAGCACAGATGCACCTGCAAGCCATGTGCCAGCAAAGGCCAGGGAGGTCAGTGAGGGCACAGGCAGGGTCACCCACACACCCGGGTTGGGCACGGTGAGGAGCCGTGCTCCTCTGCCCTGCCAGGGAGCCGCTGGGAATGCGGGCAGGCTGGGGGCAGCCTGTCTCTCCCAGTGCCTGCTGCTGGCATGGCACGAGCCTCCCGATGCGTCCTGATGTCAGGTAACAGCCCCACGGGCACAATGGAGACACAACCACCCACCCAGCATCGGGACAAACTGGGCTGGGTGGTCTGGGGCTGACACCGTGCTGGTCCCAGCCCTGCTCCTCCCGTACTCAGCCACCCTGCCCCGGCTTTGCTGAGGTCCTGCCGATGCTCCACGGGACACTGTCCCGTGGCTCCTGCACGGACACGGCGTGGGAGCAGGAGCAGAGGGCTGCCCGTGCCCAGCGCTGCCCGCTCTCCTCCCGCAGCCTGGGTGGAGATGGCATTTTTTCCTGCTTGGCATCTGCTTGCCAGCTGGCGTACAAAGGAATTACTTTCCTATGAAATGCTCCCCTGGCACTAGGCGTTTGGGGGGATTATTTAGACCAGCAGCAACTGTTTGTAATGGAGACAGTATAGCCGTGATCTTTTATTTTTGGCACCCGCCGACTAATGTTAAATTGCAGTTGGAGCCTATGGAAAATACGGATGGATTCTCCCGGGCCACAGAACAAACTCATTGTGTCCCCGCCAGCGGCACGGCGAGGCAGATGCTTTCCTAGTGAAGGGACAGTCACAATAAATAGCTCCCGAGCCCTGCAGCCAGGGTCAGTCCCTGCCTGTGGAAAGGCAGGACCCCGAGCTGGGAAGCCCCTTGTGCCAGGAAGCTCCTCCCTCTCGCCCTGCCACTCACCACGGCTGGTGTGATGCTCTCCCGAGTCAGGGCTGCGGAAGGACCCTTTTAACCTGCCAAGTGCCCACAGCCCCCGTCAAAATTGTTATTTTTATTCCTTTCCCCCGTTTTTTTTTTTAGGGCTGCTCTGCCGCCTCCCTGCAGTGCTTTGTGGTGGGTGGCAGCCTCAACCAGCACAGCCACAGAGCTCTCTGCTAGCTCGGCTTTGCTCCCCAAAAACGCATCTTTGTGCCCAACCTCTTGCGACGGGGACAGAAAATCGAGCTGGGCCTAGAGAAGGTTTGGGGATGAGTTTTAAACCTCTTGGTAGCAGCCACGACTCCTCCCCCAGGGCCCCCCCCCGTGCTGGCGGGGGTCGGTGGGTACCCCAAATATCCACGTGCCGGCCGCGGGTGAGACTGACCGAGCTGTTCTCATCGTTTAGAGCCGCGCACCCCCGGCACGGACCACGGTGCTGCCCAAACCCCCCTGCCAGCCACAGAGCCCCGGCTGCAGGAGAAGGTGGCTGATGGCAGCCCCGAGGAGGAGCAAGACGGTGGCGCTGCCAACGCCTCCCTGCCCGGCGCCGCTGAGGAGGGACGTGGAGAGGGGGAGGAAGAACCGGCGAGCAGCCTGAGCAAGGGGCTGGGGCCAGGGGCCAGCCGGACGGAGGAGAGCGCCGAGGAGAAGGGACAGAGCCCAGGGGAGGATGCCGTGGCAGCGCATCACGGAGGGATCCACGGCTCTGGCACGCAAGTTGCCAACCGTGCCCGGGAGGATGAGGAGCCCCGCATGGAGAAAGCAGGCTCTGAGGAGCAAGGGCAGCCTGGGGAAGAGGAAACAGAGGAGCCAAGAGCAGCGTCTGCTCTGGAAGGGGGAGAAGAAGGGGATGAGCAGAGCCTGGAGGAAAATGATGAGCAAGGAGAGTCTGAAGAAGGTCAACACGGGGGGTCTGAGGAAGATGAAGGCAAGGGAGAGTCTGAGGAGGAGGGAGACTCTAAGGAGGAGAAGGAATCTGAGGAAGATGGTGAGAGGTCGGAGAACGAAACTGAAGGGAGTGACAAGGAAGCAGCCAGCACTTCCGACAAAGAGAGCCATGGCAAACCAGCAGCTGCTGGCACGGGAGCAGCCAGGGATGGCCCTGCCAGCTGCCATCACCCACCCTGTGGGGACGAGGCAGAAGACCCACCAGCAGCAGATCCACCAGCAGCAGTGGAAGACCCGCCAGCAAAAGAAGACCCCCCAGCAGTAGCAGAAGACCCCCCAGCAGTGGCAGAAGACCCTCCAACAGTGGCAGAAGACCCCCCTACAGATGATCCTCCAGTGGCAGAAACAGAGGTCCCCAGCACCCCCCCAGCTGCCGCCAAGCCCCGGCACAGCCAGAGAGGTTGGAGTCTTTTCTTGTGGGTGTGCTCTAGCGGCGAGAGTGACCTACTATCAACCCCGGTGGAGCTGAGCTTGGCACATTAAACCTCGCCTAGTGCATGGCCCTGTCCTAACGCTTGTGCTTCCCCACCTGCCCCTAACACGGCCGTGGGCAGCGAGGGCGCAGCAGGAGCCCACAGGTGCTCGGCACAGCAGTGCCAAAACTGGCTGATATTCCCCTCACTCCACGTTAAGTCCACGATGTCTTCTCAGGGATGTGGACGTGGATAAGATTTTTAAGCCCCAGGCCCCTTCCAGCACCCACAGACATCTTAAAGGCTCTTTATCCTCCACCCACAGAGGCCTCCGGACCCTCAGCTCGGTGCAGGGGCAGGATGCTCCTGGGATGGTGGGTCTCTTCTCCACCAGCTCTTGGCTCACAGGGAAAGTGTGAACAGCTAATCCAGGGCAATGAGTTACCAGTGCACTGGCCCCGCTCAGTAAGTGAAAGGCTAACTGAGCAAAAGGGACACCCCCCACCAGGGTTTCCTAGAAATACTTGTAGACTTTGGCCCACGGGTTGGGCAGCGACCTTCGGACCCAGCTGAGTCTTTTTTTCTTGTTCATCTACACCAACGTCCCAGCTCAAAAAACCTCCTGTTTTTCCCAAAAGGCAAGCCCAGTTTGGTCTCTGTGGCTTCACTTGGCAAGTCAAAAGGTCTTCCTCAGTCCAATGCTATGTAGATGTTCAACACAGCCTCATGGCTTGGTGGTGCCCTCCTTGGCCCTGGTGTCCCCAGACCCGTCCCCAAACCCCCATTACAGCCCAACCCAGCTCCCCTTACCAAAAAGCTCTTGGAGGCTCTTGGTGTGCCAGCACCTCCATGGTGAGGACACCTCTGTCTCCGAGTTTTGGGGACACTGGGGGACCTTCCTTGGATGGAGGCAGTTGCCTCATGCTCCCCACATCTGGGACAGAGCCACGAGGCACAGGGCACCACGCAGAGGGCTCTGGGATGATGTGGAGGCAGAGGTGGGAGAGCTGGGAGGAAATGGCCCTGCTGGCAAAGGCGAGGCAGCCAGGACGTGTCAGGCTGGGCTGTCCCCCAGGAGCCAGAGTCAGCCCCAGCCTCGTGAATCCCAGCTCAATGTGTAGTTTTTGTGGGGAACGGGCAAAGAGAGACATCAGCACAGAGTCTGCACTCGAGGCAGAGCCCCCAGGGAGCCGCAGCCGCCGGGGAAGCGCCGGGGCCCTGTTGGGCAGCAGCTGCCACGCGCTCGTGCTACGACGTCCCAGCCCCGGGAGTACCTTCCAGGCACGTCCTTCGCATTCCCCAGGAGCAGCCCGCCCCTCCTCGGAGCCAAGCAGTTGCCCAGGATGCTTCCCCCAGCAGGCACAGCCCTGGCAGCCTCCAGGAGCCTGTGCCTCAGGGAAAGCACGCGGCATGCCGAGGGTGCCGGGGCAGCCGAGGCACACGGCGTGCCTGCAGGCTGGGGGGTGTGTGCTCCCCATGCCCTCCGCCCGGCGGTCGCTTGCGTGAGCTCCTGTGTGGTTCTCCCCTCCAGCAGTAACAGCTCTCTCGCTTTTCTCCTCCAGAAGAGGTTGAAGATGCCAGCGAGCCAGCCAAGCGCGACCGGTCCCACTTGGAGAACACCCTCAAGCTGAACGAGGAGAAACCTGCCGATGATGTCTCAGGTGAGGGGGCCACGCACACCCTGCTCCTTCAGCCCACAGCATCCCTGCAGGACAGGCTCCTCACCATCCTGCACTAAGAGCATGGATGGGATTTTCCTTCCCTAGAGTGTTGTGATTTTAACCTTCCTTCTTCCAGGTCTGGTAATGCCACATCTTCAATAGCTGTCCTTTGGCTGCTCTTGGGTTAATGTATTTTAGGTATTTTAAAGACAGCCCCACGGGTGTACAAGAATTAGGAGGGAAAAGAGGCTGGAAGATGCAGTTGGTGAATTGGGCACATCTCTTCCCTGAGAAACCAGGGGCAGCTCATAACAAAGGGCTGGGATTTTTATTCCAGTTATTTTTGGGGTTTTGCTACTCTAAGGATTTCTTCTGCGGGCCCTGTGAGAGGTCTGGGCTGGTAAGACAGTGAGAAGAGATATTGTGGAAAAAGGTCCTCCTTTTTTCCAGTGAGCAGTTTAAGGACCATGCCAGGAATCCCTGGCACATTGCTGGAGGGATTTTTGGGATCATGGGAGTTGAGTGCTAAACAGCACTTACAAGGGATGTTCCTTCCATCAGCTGCTGGCAGCAGATGGGGACAGTGCCCAGAAGGAAACATGAGCAGGCATCAAAATCGTAGAATCTTAAAATGATTTGGGTTGGGAGAGACCTTGAAGAGCATCCCATTCCAAACCCCTGCATTGGGCAGGGACACCTTCCACTAGCCCAGGTTGCTCCAAGCCCCGTCCAACCTGGCCTTGGACACTTCCAGGGCTGGGGCAGCCACAGCTTCTCTGGGCAGTATGTGTGACTGGGATCAGATTGGCCAAGATTTCAGCTGGGAGCCAAGTCTCTTGATCCACAGCTAAGCTACCCTCAGGACCTCCAAGGAATGTCCCTCCTGCAGGGAATGCCCCAGGGAGGGACTCCCCCTGGGCAGTGGGGTTTGCCTTTCACCTGCCCACACATTTCCCCTCCCAGGAGTACTGCAGCGGCTGAGGAAGATCTACCACTCCTCCATCAAGCCCCTGGAGCACTCCTACAGATACAACGAGCTGAGGCAGCATGAGATCACAGGTAATGCCACGGGCACTGGGGTCTCCAGCACCACCAGGTCCTTGGGATGCAGATAACAGCGCAGAGAGTGGATCATGGAAAGCCTCGGATAGTGTGTCCTCCTTTGCAGCTTCCCAAGAAGTCCATGCCCATGCTGGGCTCGGAGGCCATGCCCTAGTGAACCCAGCGGCGGGGTTTCCTGCATCTGCCTTAGCCCATCTGCTGTCAGGGCCATCTGTGTGGGCTGAGCATTGAGCCCTGCCTGCTCTGGGTCCCCCACCTGCTCAACATCAATGCCCTGTCCTCCTGCCAAGCAGAGATCACGGCCCAATGAAACAGCCTTGGCAAGGAAGCTCAGGACCTCTCAAGGCTGGGGATGAGCTTTCTGGGGGTGGCTGGAGCTGGCATCCTTCCTGATGGGTACAGGACACAGCCATGTGGGCACGGTATCCCTCAAGCTCCGCAGCCTTCACTCATCCTGAGCACTGGAGTTTCCACCCCTGGGCAATCTCAGACACGCTGGGTGGGTTAGCAGGTCCCTGTGGCCCCTGGCATGGTGTGGGCTGAGCCCTGCCACAAGTGTGTCCCTCCAGAAGAGGAAGCCCTGCCTCACGATGCTCACAAGCTATAAAAAGCTCTTGTGACTACAAGCAGCCTCACTTCCCAACCACAGAGGGTTCAGTCCTAATTCTGAGGTCCCTGTTCACTGGGGTAGCTCTCCTATGCACCCTTACCCAAGCCCTGTCCTGAGCCAAGGCCAGATGTCCTCTGAGCATCCAGGGGATGCTGGAGTCCCTGCTGCTGGTGACCCAGGGCTTCACACCCACATCCACCTCCTGCCAAGGTCCTGAAGTTGTCCTCCATGTCCTGCAGCTCTGCCTGCATCCCGAGGTTTCCAGGCCCAACTACCTGGAGACATGGCCTCTCTCCTGGTGAGGCAGGGCCAGGATAAACCCTCCCCACAGATCTGCCTTTTACAGCTGGACTGGCTCCACCAGCACAGAGGTCCTAAGTTCAGCTGGACAAGCCCCTGGGGTACATCCCTGCAGGGCAGAACCCCTGCTTTCCAAGCATCCTCACTGCAGCTCCCAACCCTGGCTCAGACATTTCGTAAAGAGGCTTGAACAGCTCCCTACCCACCCAGCCCATGTCCAGCACAGAGCCATGGGGAGCACAGGGAACCCACGGGGCAGGGACAGGGCTACAGAGTCCCCACCACCAGCACAGATCCTGTCCCCTCAAGACACAGAGCACGCTGGACATCACCCACCCCCACCCACGGGGTTCTGGAAGGGGTGGCTCTCACAAAACACGAGCTGTGCCCTCACCTGCCTTGCTCTGTGCTGGTGGCAGTGGCTGGGGACCATGATTCGTTTGCCATGTGGGTGAGTAACTGAGGGTCACAGCAACATGTCCTGCTGCAGCCTGACTGTCACCCCACAGCTGCTGGATTGTCCCCTGGCACAGCCAGCACAGCACTGCCACGTGCCTGGGAAAGGAGCACCAGGAACACAGGGCTGGCATCCCAGCATGCATCCCCACAGGTCCAGCAACATCCCAAACTCCTCTCCAAGCTGCTCTGGTCCATGCTGGAGGAATTTGCTGGCAACTCAACCTGGGACACAGTTTAGGAGGATGACTGGGGTTACAGGGGTAGCTGATGGGCTCTAACCCTCACTTTGCTGTTCACAGCCAGAGGATGCAGCCTCAGCCTCAGCTTCCAGCCCTCAGGACATCCCACCCTGCCCTTCATCCATCCCATGCCCAAGCAACCACCTCCCTAATCCCTTTTTTGGGGAAGTGATTGTTTCCCAGGTTCCCACTGCCTTTCTCCCTCTCAGCTCCAGAGGAAACAACAACCAACCCTTATGTTTTACCACCCCCTCTCAAACCCAGCTCCCAAACAGAACTCCCCTCAGACAGCAGGTCCTGCTGTGCCTCACAGCCTCACTCAATGCTCTGTTGCACCTCACCGTGAGGAGCAGCCCCCCTCAGGCTGACAGCTCTCAGGTCAGCTCCCAGCACACACCACTGCGTCCTACACAGCACCCTCACGGTGCAGATGCCACCCCAGCACTGCCTCAGGGAAGGGCACAGGGATGCTGCATTGCCTGCAGTCCTTGGCTCAGCTGGGAGACAACCTGGCTGTGCTCCCCTCCAAAATATTTCAGTGGCCACCAAACTCCTTGAAGGTTCTCTGACAGCCCAGCCATACCCTGGCACACACAGCCCCATCCTGGAAACCTCCAGCTCAGCACTTTGCCTCTCATACCCACAGATCCAGCTTGTCCCAGTCCCTCATTAGCAGTGTAATTAGAGAAACCTGCACATTAGTTACAGGGTTGGCCCAGGGAGCCCTCTTGACCTTGCAGGGCAGGTGAGGACACCCTGGGAGCCCTCTCAGCCCTTCCCCTGCACGGTGCCCCCGTCCCGAGTGGGTTCATTCCAGCACTGGTGTCCCTGCAGGGTGGGAGATGTCCCCACCCCTGTGCCCCTCCATAAGAGGGGAGAGGCTGGAGGTTGCAGAGCTGCTGGCTCAGCTGGCTGGGAAGAGTGGGACAGCTGGGAGAGCGACAAGGCAGGACTGTCATGGAATATGTGTGACCTTTGGAGCTGTAAGCCAATATAGAGGGGTGCCATGGCAGGCACCCTCGCCCCTCCATTACACAGCAGCCTCCCATTTTGTCTCCCTTCCCCTCGGCTCTGTTCACAGCAGTGTAATCCAAGGAGCCCCTCTGCTCCCCTCAGCGTGTGAAAGCACCCATGGAACTGAGTGTCACCTGTCCTGGGGGAGTTGTGACTGTCACCGTCAGTTCTGAATTGCCAGGGTGCATCCCAGAAAGCTCCCACACACCCTCTGCTTAAGCCTGGCAGATGCCATCTCCTTCTCCCTGCCTGCCACCCTCCCGCCTCTCCGCTCAGTCATCCCACGTGGATGCAGGCACGCTCCAGCTGGGTCCAACCGTGTGCTTGGAGGGACTGTCCTTAGCTGAGGGTCAGGGATTCTCCCAGTCCGGCCACGGGAAGCTTGCTGTGAGGTCATGCCAGGTTGTGGTGCATGCTGGTGGCCCTAATTACTGATATGTGCTAATTAGCAAGTGTCCCCCTGTAAGGAATGACCTCCCAGTTGCCATCACCAGCCACAGGGGTGGGGTACAGGTGACCCCAGGACACTTGCCAGGTTGGTGGCTGTCCTAGCCCTGGCTGGTTGGGCTCTGTGTGCTCAGTGAACACCTCTGGGGAAGGCAATAACCCTCTGAGCAGCGCAGGGTTGGGGTGCAGGACACCCCGAGCCACATCCCTGCTGGGCAGGAAGATGAGTTCAGTGCTTATTCTGGGAGCTGCAGGTCGCTCACAGGCTGTAACTCCATCTCTCCTGCTGGGAATGTGGCTGTCAGCTCCCTCCTAGCCCTGGGCCAGACCCAGGCTGCTGCCCCCCTCCTCGGACTCACATTTCCTTTTCTCTCTCCCCGTGTCCCCTGCTAACAGCTTACCCCGGACGCACCCTGGGCTCCTCGGCCACAGGTTGGTATCGCTGCCTGCTCCCTGCATGCTGCCAGCGCTGCCTCTGGCTCAGCACAGCCACGCTTCCCAGGCACCGGCACACCCAGCACCCACCGTGCCGTGGCACCCACTGGGGCCAGAGTTCCCAGCCCTTGCAGAGCCTGGTACACGGGTCACTGCACTTGTCCCAGCCTGGCTCCACGTCCCAACAGCCCCCTCCTTCCTGAAATTCCCACCTCACCCAGGCCTTTTCCCTCCTGGGTTAAGACTGAGAGGCTGTGCATTGCTCTGTCCTGTGGGAACAGCTGAGGGAGCTGGGGGGGCTCAGCCTAGAGAAAAGGAGGCTCAGGGGGGACCTTCTGGCTCTGCAATCCCTGACAGGAGGGGGGAGCCAGGGGAGGTCGGGCTCTGCTCCCAGGGAACAAGGGACAGAACAAGAAGAAACGGCCTCAAGCTGTGCCAGGGGAGGTTTAGGTTGGATATGGGGAAAATTTCTTCACTGGAAAGGCACTGGCCCAGCTGCGCAGGGCAGTGGTGGTGTCACCATCCCTGGAGGGATTTAAAAGCCATGTGGATGTGGAACTTGGGGACATGGTTTAGTGGTGGCCTTGGCAGTGCTGGGGTAGTGGTTGGACTTGATAATCTTAGAGGTCTTTTCCAACCTAAACAATTCCATGATTCTATGTGTTGGACTTATAGGTTGATCTCCCATCCATCGCATAACTGGAGGAGCCCAGCCAGTTACCCACACTACAGTGGGGACTTCTTCCCACCCTTCTCCTTCCTACACACAGAAACTTCTGTGAATGTCCCCCCTTGATCCCTCCTGGCTGCAGTTTAAGCTGCAGCTGTCCCAGTAACACGGGCTGGCCCCTGCCCGGCGGCCTCAGCCCCCTCAGGAGCCCGAGCTGGCTCCTCTCCCTGCCTCTCCTGCTCTGGGTGTGCTGGAGAAGCAGGAGATGGGAGACTGTCCAAGAAATGCCAGCCAACACCCAGCCCTTCCCCTGATGGGGAAGGTCCCATGATGCACCATGGGGACAACGTCCCTGCTGAGATACAAGCAGGGGAATCCCATCTCCTGTCCCTCCTGTCCTACCCCACGGCCACACTGTCAGACCCTGCTGAACTGGGCTCCTTTGGACACGGATACAACTCTGGCAGAGCCCTGCCAGGGCCTGGAGAGCCTCTGGCTCCCTGTTGTGCCAGTGTGCCAGTAGCAGAGCAGGCTGTAGATATTTATAGCATATTCCGATAGCTGTCTTATCTGCATCTCTGGTTCAGGCGCTTGCAGGCTGCCTGGGTGGGCGTGGGCACAGGGGGGGCACGGTGTGGAGGAGGCACAGGCCATCTGCAGCCACACTGGCTCGTCCTGCCATCTGTGGGCACACGTGTCTTGACGATACACATGGATTTTGAAGCTTTGGGAGCGAGCTGGCCAGCCCTCCGAGGGCTGCTGGGTCTGTGCAATGGGCAGGGTGGCTGGTGGTGTTTGTGGTTCAAGGATGGGGTCAGTCAGGCCCTTCTGCTGGGTTTGAGGACAAGGAGAGGGAACACCTGGTCCAGTGTTAATCATAGAATTATGGAATGGTTTAGGTTGGAAGGGACCTTAAAACCCATCTCATTCCACCCCCTGCCATGGGCAGGGACACCTTCCACCAGCCCAGGGTGCTCTAAGCCCTGTCCAACCAGGCCTTGGACACTTCCAGGGATCCAGGGGCAGCCACAGCTTCTCTGGGCAACCTGTGCCAGGGCTTCACCATCCTCACAGGGAAGAATTTCTTCCCAATATCCCATCTAACCCTGCCCTGTGTCAGTGGGAAGCCATTCCCCCTTGTCCTGTAGCTCCAGGCCCTTGTCCAAAGTGCCTCTCCAGCTCTCTTGCAGCCCCTTTAGTCACTGGAAGGGGCTCTAAGGTCTCCCCAGAGCCATCTATTCTCCTGCCCCAGAGCAGCCACGCTCCTAACAAAGGGCAGCCTGGCATTGCCGCAGGGAAAAACCTCCCAGAAAGCCACGGCTCTAGGAAAGAAAAACTACTTGGGCATGCAAATTGGAATTGCAGTTTGCTCCAACCCCCAGGGCTGAGCAGCCCAAGCAGACGCAGGCTCTGCGGGGGGATGAGCTGGAGGCTCGTCTGAGCTTGAGCTGGGAGCGAGCAGCCACAGGGTGGCTGGAGAGAGCCGCCGTGGCGGAGCTGCCGCCAGCCCAGCCCAGCCTCCGGCGAGCTCTGGCTCTTTTCTCCTCTCCGGACCATCAGGGTGACCCAAATTGCTGCTGACAGACGTGGCGCGGGGACATAGCAGGGACAGAAGCCAGGCCAACACCCTCCCGGGTGGGAGATGCTCCCTGCTCTCGCAGACTGGGCGGCAGCAGAAGAACCCACACGCGGTCTCATGTCCTGGGAGCTGCTGCTCTCCCTGCAGAGCTGCAGGGACTCAACGCCTGGCACTGCCCAAGCAGCCCGCGGGGGTAGAGGTGGGCTCCACAAGCTGTGGGTGACCCGGCAGAGGGGCTGCCCCTCGGCAGAGGGGTGGACATGCAGAGGAGCCGGAGCTCAGGGGTGCCCACGTTCACACGGCCACACCTGCCCAGGGATGTGTTATGAAAGAGCACACGGGGACCCACCCCAAACCTCTGGCACAACATCACAGGGGTAATAATAATAACACTAACAACCATCTGAAACCCAGCTACAGCTGGCAGGTAAGCAGAGCAGCGGCGACAGAGAGGCAAAGGAATGATTAATAATGAAAGTCCAAGGTTTCGACATTTAGTTTGGTCCTGTGTGAGATGACAAGGTTGGATCCCCATGGCTTGCAGGCAGGGAGCAGGCAGCAGAAAGGACCATCCATCCCCTGCTTTGGAGAGGAGGGCTGAGCTGCATGGATGCAGCAGATGTCCCCAGCCCATTTCCTTGCCTGGTGGTGACATGGTGGCTCTGCAATGGGTAGGAGGGCAGGAGGAGACTGGAACACTCTGCCCAGCTCCTGTGCCCATGGTCAGATAGGTTCAGTGTGGAGCTGCCACGCAGTGCCCTCCAGTGCCCTCGGGGCAGGAGCTCAGCACCATGGGGACTTCGTGGCTTCCCCCATGTTGAAGATGGATCCCTGGCTTTGTGGAAAGCTGCTGGCTCCTGGGTGGGCAGAAGCCGTGGAGGATCAGGGTCTCTCAGCTACCTCAGGAAAAATAACTCTGCCTTAGGTGTAGGGATGAAGAGAGGGTGCCGATGGCAGCACAGCTCAAGGGCATCTCCTTGCCTTGGTTCGTGGTGGAAGGTTCAGCTCTGGTTGAGAGAGGATCTCCCAGCTCCTCTGGTGTCATCCAGCCCATTGTCTGGCTGGAGTCCTGCTGGCAACAGTGGGATGGACCCTCTCCCACCCTGAGTGTAGGATGGGGTTGGTTCCCACCAACGGGAACTCACCCAGTTTTTGCTTCCATTTCTGGCCTGATTTGGACCTGAGATGACCATCAGTCTCCTGGCTATCCTGGGCACAGCTCAGGGGCTGGCACAGGCTAGGGTGTCCTCCAGCTCTGCTGACTGCCTGCTCGGTGTCCTGGGGGCTGGGGGGTTGAGCACTGTGGGCACAGGCTGATTGCAGGAGTCCCATCGGAGCAGGGATTTCTCCTGGGGGCACTGGCAGTGTGTGCCTAGGGACCTTTGTGCTCCTGGGCCCATGGCACGGCAAGAGGACAGGTCTTTATGGGCACATCACCAGCCTCCTGGGGAACACTGCAGGACTTGAAGAGTGTGGGAGAGGGACTATAATTCGCTCTCCTCCTGTCTTTGCCCCAAGCCCAAAGTGGGGCTGTTTTCCCAGCCTGTCCTCCCCACACCCAGCTGGAGCCTCACACCCAGCTCACACCCAGGCAGTGACCTCCTGTTTGGCCAGAGGGTTGGGAGCCACGGCCCGGGGGCAGATCCCTGCGAGGATACGGCAGAAAGGCTTGCAGGCAGCTGGCACCAGGCTTGCAGCGCGCTTACCGAGCCCCGAAGCTCCTGAAACCGCAGCAGCTCCCTCCGCACGAGGTGCTCGCCCGGCTCAGGCACGGCCTCCTCCTCGGCACGTCCCGTGCTTTGCGGTGCCCGCCTTCAACCAACACCCCCACCCCGCAGCCAGCCCCGAACTCACCCCGGCTAAACCAGCACCGAGCCGAGACGAGGTTTAAAAAGACCTTGCAGTCGTCCGTAGTGGAGGGGCCAAACCCCGGAGAGCGGCAGGCGGCGAGGTGGGCTCTGCCGCAGAGCACGGGGACGTCCCGCTGGCGGGGCCGGCGCTGGGCAATGCCTTGGCTGGTGAATGGCTGGAGGCCCCCCGAGGGCGGCTGTTCCCCCGGCAGCACCACCGCCTCGCTGGGCTGGGATGCTCGTTACAGCCGGCCCTTAATGGCACGGCCGCGACGGCTATTGTTCCTTCACTTCCTCTTGTTATTTCCCCTCTCCGCAGATGGGGAGATCACTTCCAAGCCCATGGTGCTATTCCTGGGACCGTGGAGCGTCGGCAAATCCTCCATGATAAACTACCTCCTGGGGCTGGACAACACTCCCTACCAGCTGTACACAGGTACACCACGCTCACTGCTCTGCCCTGCATTTCCACACCGTGTGGTCAGCAGTTCCCAGCCACGCGTCTTTGATCCCCCTTGTTACGACAGGGAGGTCGGGATCTGCTCTGTCCCGCCTGGCTGCGGTGCCATGTGAAGGGAGAGGTTGCCCATCGCAGCCCAGGGTCTGTCCCACTCCCCAGGGTGGAGGAAGGAGTCACTCCCACAATATCCTCATCCTGCAGTGCAGGGGTGAGGCTCCCAACCCCTACAGCAGTGGTCACATCACAAAGGCAACCTGCCTTTGTCTTCTCCCCATCCCTCCTCACATGGAGCCAGGTAATTCACCCTCCCAGGAGAAAAGTCATTCCCCTCCTCCCTGCTCCCACAGATGTCATCTCACAGCTGAGAGCAGATGCCCACGGCCACCTCAGTGCTGTGGTAATGAGGCTCTGGGAGGTGATTCCCCAGGGCACCTTATGCAGTCAGGCCAATTCCAGAGCAAGCAGCCCCCACAGAAGACAGAGAAGCCCTACTGGCATTTTCCCAACAAGTTTGGGCAGGAATTTCACAGCTCTACTACTTTCCCTGCCCCATCTCTTGGAAAGCACGCAGTGCTCCTGATGCTGGTGGTGCTCCCAGTCTCAGTCCAGCCCTGCTGTGTCTGTAACCTGGCATGGATTTCACACCTCTGCCGCTCCTCTCGTCGTTGCACAGGGGCAGAACCCACCACCTCCGAGTTCACCGTCATCATGCACGGCCCCAAGCTGAAGACCATCGAGGGCATCGTGATGGCTGCTGACAGCGCCCGCTCCTTCTCGCCCCTGGAGAAGTTTGGGCAGAACTTCTTGGAGAAGCTGATAGGGATCGAGGTGCCCCACAAACTGCTGGAGCGAGTCACCTTCGTGGACACTCCGGGCATCATCGAAAACCGCAAGCAGCAAGAACGAGGTAAGGGTTTACTGGGTTCACCTGAGGGACCCCAGAAAAGATGCTCTACTGATCTGAGGTGACAAAAGTGGCTGCAGCACAATGGGGAAGAGCCCTGGGCCACAGAAGGGGCCTTGCACTGGAGGGGATGGTGACGTTTGTATGCCCGTGGCTATGGCAGCAGCAGTTCAGACCTGGGGAATGTACCTAGAGCAGACATTGCTGCTGTTATTCCTGAGAACTCCTTGGGAGGCTGATTGTCCACCTCAGCTCACCGGTTAATGCCCTGTTTGTCACCCTTGGAGCCAGGCTTGGCCAATGGCTGGTGCTACAGTGGGGCCCAGAGAAGCACCAGTCTGTTCCCAGAGCACCTGTGGTGCCAGAACAGATCAGCAGTGCTCCTTGACCTGGATATCTGCAATGATGTGGCTGATGAGCACGTCCAGAGTAGGGGACAGAGCTGGGGAAATGGCTGGAGCACAAGTCTGATGAGGAGCAGCTGGTGGAGCTGGGGGGGCTCAGCCTGGAGAAAAGGAGGCTCAGGGGGGACCTTCTGGCTCTGCAACTCCCTGACAGGAGGGTGGAGCTGGCGGGGTGTCAGGCTCAGCTCCCAGGGAACAAGGGACAGGACAATGGCCTCAAGTTGTGCCAGGGGAGGTTTAGGTTGGCTATCTGGGGAAATCTGGGATGGTCAGGCACCGGCACAGGCTGCCTAGGGCAGTGACAGTTACCACTCTTGGAGGGATTTAAAAGCCTTGTGGATGTGACACTTGGGGATGTGGGTCAGTGGTGGCCTTGGCAGCTCTGGGGGAATGGCTGGACTTGATGATCTCAGAGAGCTTTTCCAATCTTGAGGATTCTGTGATCCTGTGATTTGATATCTGCTCACAGGAGCAGCAGGAACCTGTGGCCTACAGTAGGGAGAAAGGTCTTGAGGGGAGCTGAGGGATACAAATAGTCACAGGCTCAGACATTCAGAGGTGGGTTTTTACATCTCTGAAGTGTTTTAGCACATGAGAAACAGTTTCTAGGCTGCAGGGGAAGCCTGCTGTGCCTCACACCCCGTCCAACCTGAATGGGGCACAAGGCACTGCAGGCTCAAGGTTTATCTGTCCCTTGATGAAGGGACTCATCCTGTGCTGGCCACTACTGCTGGAGTTCTCTCTTTCCTCTCCTGAAGGTTACCCGTTCAACGACGTGTGCCAGTGGTTCATTGACAGAGCCGACCTCATCTTCGTGGTCTTTGACCCCACGAAGCTGGACGTGGGCCTGGAGCTGGAGATGCTGTTCCGCCAGCTGAAGGGCCGCGAGTCTCAGATCCGAATCATCCTGAACAAAGCCGACAGCCTGGCTACCCAGGAGCTGATGAGAGTCTACGGTGCCTTATTCTGGAGCCTGGCTCCTCTCATCAACGTCACAGAGCCACCCAGGGTGTATGTCAGCTCCTTCTGGCCCCACGACTACCACCCGGATACCCACAGGGACCTGTTCCTCAAGGAAGAGATATCGCTCCTGGAGGATCTCAACCAGGTGATTGAGAACAGGATGGAAAACAAGATCGCCTTCATCCGCCAGCACGCCATCCGCGTGCGCATCCACGCCCTGCTGGTCGACCGCTACCTGCAGACCTACAAGGACAAAATGACCTTCTTTAGCGATGGAGAACTGGTGTTCAGGGACATTGTGGAAGATCCTGACAGGTTCTTTATCTTTAAGTCCATTCTGGCAAAGACCAATGTCAGCAAATTTGACCTCCCCAACCGCGAGGCTTACAAGGACTTCTTTGGCATCAACCCCATCACCAGTTTCAAGCTGCTGTCTCAGCAGTGTTCCTACATGGGAGGGTGTTTCCTAGAGAAGATTGAGAAGGCCATCACCCGCGAGCTTCCCGATCTCTTGGGAAGCCTCGGCCTGGGGAAGAAGCCCAACGTCCTCTCCTGCGACGTCACCGGCTGTGGTGAAACCCCAAAGAATCGCTACAGGAAACCCTAAGGTGATCCGTAACCCAACCGTCCACGTGTTCCTACTGGTGAATGAGCTTATGTCTTATCTGTCCAAAAAGCCATGGTTTGTCAACCCTTTGAGTGCCGCGCCGGCAAAGGCTGCCGTACAGTGAGGACTCTGAGTCGTTGACCTCGACGGCAAGGGAAGATGGGTGGGCAGAAGAAAGAGAATAAAAACTGTGAATTCCTGACATTTTACCTTTGTTCTTTCGAGTAGAAGGCAATGTTTAAGCTGTAAGTATGAGCAATGCACGGGGAGCTAGAACAGCAGCTGCTTTTCCACTGATGCCAAGAGCGCATGAAGAGGAATTTCAACCTCTGCATCCCCGAAGACATGAGGGAGCGAGAACGAGGGCACGGCGTGAGAGCGCAGGGGAGAGCAGTGACACACTGACCCAGGCACCACCAGGAGCCCTGGGCCAAAGTGCCGCTCGAGGAAAGAGAGGCCAGGTCCCAGCTGTTGTTTTCTCGCACAAGCATGCTACAAATCTCGGCAAATATTGATCTTGTTTTTCTTTCCAAGACTTCTAGGTCACCTGGTGAGTTCTCCTTCCATTTAACAGCTGAGTTGATCTTCTGCAGCCTTCACCTGGGTGTTCACCTTAAGAAGGGGCGTTTGCAGGGGTGTTTTTAGCTCCAGACAAGTAGCAGTGATGGGATTTGGAAGTCCGTGTCAGAGGAGGAAGTGGGTTGGGAAGGAGCGGCCAGCACCGGCTGAGCTGTGCTGGAGGAGGAGGGCCAGCACCCGAAACCACGAGGAGCTGTGAGCAGGGTTTCCTTCCCCTGTGTCAGCACAGGAGAGGGCACTCTGTGCATGTGAGTGTCATTAACTCAAAATCCACGCTGCCAAGTCCTACCTGCGGATCAGCAGGGCTCTGAGGGTGAGGATTTGGCAGTTTGACCTTGTTCAAGTCCATGTTGATGATTCCTCAGTCAGACCCCCATGTTTTCGTGCTCCATGGAGGGAGGCAGGAACGGGAGGGTCACGAGCTGTGAAGTGAAAAAGGTCACATCTCTTCTGCCCACCTGCTGCTCTGCCCTTCCCCAGGGCAGTCCAGGCAGGTTTCTGGGGCTTGTTTTCCAAACTCCTCCCATTTTAGCCATTTGTTGGCTCATTTCTGAGCATCGCTGCTCAGTCCTGAAGGAGTATTGCTTTGGAAGCACCCGAGCAGGGTGAGGTTCCCCACGGACAGCTGACCTTGAAACCTGGCCATCATGGACAGCATGGCTGGCTGCTGACCTGAGCCCAAGCCAACCAGGAGGTAGATTTTTTTTGTCCTGGATGGAGACTGGCACCTTCAAGCCCACCATGGACCTGCTGAACATCCTTTGTCCTTCCTCCTGCCAAACGTCCATGGTGAAACCTCTGGAGCAGAAGGATTTCCCTTTGACAGAAACAAGAGGACATGGAAGTGCTGGCTGAGGCAAGGAAAAGGCAAAAGGAATGAAAGATGGAAAGAGAAAGCTGGGAATGGAAGGTTGTGTTGTGATGGGAAGGGTGTGAAGGGCAGCACCCCACATCTCCATGTGTGCAGCGGGACATGAGCTCAGGCAGGAGAACTGTGGGAGCTCCACATTCCCATGTGCTGCAAAGAAAAGGTCCCCTTGAGGCCAGGTGAGTTTGGGGACACTGCCCCAGGGACTGCCATGCTCCTGACCTCTGCTTTGAGGTAGGACTTTACATTTGAACTAATGAAGCCAAGATCCAAATCTACATCCAAGCGTGGGAAGGGGCATGGCTCAGGCAGAGGGATTTTGCCTGCAGTGCAGAGGGGCTCGAGGTGCAAGGGAAGGCAAGCAGAATGTCAGAAGGAGCAGCAGCCAGAGCAGCCTGGAGAGAAATGATGAACTCATGAGTCAGTGCATGAGCTCAAAGTGATGTCTCAAACCTGCCCAAGCGCTACTGCCCCTCCACTGCTGTTCCTTCTTTGCTGTACATGATCCCGTTGCTCACTGGTGTCCCTCTCCATCTCACTGCTCACTCTCCTCTGCTCGGCTGGTCTGCATGGTTTTCTCAAGAGGTAATGGAGTTGAAACACTGACAGAAACGGGCTAATGCTGTCACTGTTCCTCTGTTGCACTGTGTATCACTGTCACATTGAGCAAAGGCCATCAAACATTTCTATTTGTGAGCTTTGTATCGCACCATCTCTGTCCTTGTTGCCCTGTGCCCCTAAAGCCCGTGGGGCAGCCAGGGAAAGGCCCCCCATCCCATACAAGAAGTATTGACCTTGAAGGCACTGTTGCTCTGTTCTCAGGCTGCTCCCATCATTCTCCCCATCCTTTCTCTGGTTTCCTTCCCTCTTGCTTTATTTTCCAGCCCTCATCGCCTCTTCTCCTCCCTTCCTCTGCCCTTCAGCACCCGCACGCCCGTGCAAAGCCCCGTGCCCGTGTCTTGGATGTGGCTCCTCCGTGACAGCAAAAACCCTTTCCCCCCTCTGACGTGGTGTGCTTGGGTTCTGTTTCTGCATCAGTGGCTTCAGAAGTGGGGGGCTGTTCCCTGCTCCCCATCACACATCATGACTCGGCTCCGTGCGGGCTCGGGGAGGTGACGCCACTGCGACGCTTCCTCTCCCGTGGCTCCGAGTGGCTGTCAGTCCCAAGAGGATTGCAGTTCCCAGCCCAGCTCTTGCTGAGCTTTCTTAGGAGATCTCTGGGAATGTGGGAGTGAAAATGGGGAGCGAGGAGGCCTTTTTGTTCTGCTAAGAAGCCCCAAGCACCCACGGCACTGGGGGGGTGAGCGTCTCACCCAAGAGCACTGAGGGAGGGAGGGAGCTGGAACACAGGCCTGTGTAGATGCCCCTGATCGTGTGCATTGGGATAAAACTGTCAGCTTGAACATCAGCCTGTCTAATAAAACCTGGTATTTTCCAAGCACATTCCCTGGAGATGCTTGTTTTGTTTCTCCTGCCGGTGTGGGAGTGAGCGCCCGGGGTTGGGGAGGCTGAGGGGGTGCAGCTGCAGGGAGCAAGACAGGAATTCCCATCTCCTTCCATGAACCCCAGCCTTATCCCTATCCCTTGCATGGGATCTGCCAGCCATGCCTGAGTCATTTGGCTGCTTTTCCAACCTGGCTTCCTGCGCCTTAGGCCCAACAGGCAAAGAAAACCCCAACTCCTTTGCTTTGTGCCTCAGGGCAGAGTGATTCTCCCTGGTGAGACAGATCCTTGCTCCAATCTGCCCCAGGAGATGCTGGTCGGGGACCATGGCAGAAGGAATGGGTCAGGGACATGGAGGAAAACAGGGAATGGGGTCCACGGCAGAAGGCAGCGGGTTGGGGACCGTGGAGGAAGGCAGGGATTTGGGAAGCATGGAAAAGGGCAAGGGTCTGGAACCATGGAGGAGGACAGGAGGTTGGGGACCCTGGAGGAAGGCAGGGATTTGGGGATCATGTAGGAGGATGTGGAGCATGGAGGAGGACAGTGACTTGGGGACCATGGAGGAGGGCAGGGATTTGGGGACCATGGAGGAGGGCAGGGGTGGGGGACCACAGAGAACAGCAGGGGCTCTCACCAACCACCCAGCTGAGGGGTGGATGGAGGGACCCCCACCAGCAACTGGGACTGATGCAAACTGCTCATTATAACCCTATTCCTGGCCTGTCCGTCTGTCTTTCCAACTATCTGTCTCGCTCACTAATCAAAGAAGATTGTTCCAAGAAAGCTGGAAGAAGAGAAGGAATGTCTCACTTGGCTTCCTTCGGAAAGTCTGGAAAAACTGTGGCATCTCGACGTGCGTGAAGGTCTGCCTGGCGAGAAGCACATTTTCCTTCCAAAGCTGCTGCAAAGATGTGAATCATGAGCCGGCAACGCTCCTGGCAGAGCGCACACCAACTCCAGGGAGACGTGGTGCTGGCAGCGGCTCCGCTGTAATCTCCTGGACGGAAAAGACAAACATTTGTCATTGTGACATTGCTGGGGGAGAGCTGCTGGTGCTGCCCAGAGCCCGGTGGTGGCCGGATCCTGCCCGTTCCCAGGGTGCTCCCGCCAAGGGCAGCGTCCAGCAGGTTTTCCAAAGGTCTCCAGAGCTCCTCAAACACTAGCCAAGGGGTTTACAGTTCCTTTTGGTTGTCATCCATGACATCAACCCCTCAGTGGCATCTCTGCATTTCAGGGATGAAAATAACCATCAGAAAAGGGGGATGAAAATCCAACCATCATAAAACGAGCAAAACCCTTTGGAAAGGTCTGCTGGGAGCTGGAGGCAGCCCTGGTGCTCTGCCTGCTGCATGCTGGAGGTCACCCTGTGCCACCACCCCCATCCAGCCTGACCCTTGCTGTCCCCATGCATCCAAGGCTGGGAACAACCCCCACCCCCAAAATGTCCCGTGCTGCAACTGGAAGACCCCCAGTAGCTGTGGCATGTTCATGAAGCTGCTCACTCCCTCCCCAGATGGTCACAAAAATCTACCCACCTGGTTGTCTACCCCAGAGCTGGGGCTGCCACCTTCCCTGCTGGCAGCAGATGCTTGACACAGCTCCCAGAGCAAACAAAACACCCTCCTTTTTGGGACTTTGGAGCTTTGTGTAGCACCGAGAACTCCCTGGTTCTCCCTGACCCCAGCCCTCCAGCAACCCTCCCAAGACAGAGGCTGGGCTCAGGTCCATCCCCACTTGCCTGCTCAGAGTCAGAAGAGTTGCAACACTGAGCGTGGATGTGCAGAGTGTGCCCTGAGGACACGCCCCACCTCAAACCAGAGCACTGCAGCCAGTTTGTGTCTGCGGAGAGCCCCCAAATCAACACATTTTCCCCAAGATGTGTTTGTGCAGGACACTGAACCAGGGAGGTAAAATCAGGGAGGTAAATCAGTAAAAGCTGTGTCTTGAAGAGCATGCAGGGGCTTTGGACCCCCTGCCCTCCTCCATGTTACCCATAGAAACGGGGAATCATTAATGCTGGAAAAGATCTCTAGGATCATCGAGTCCAACAGCTCCCCCAGCACTCCCAAAGCCACCACTAAACCATGTCCCCAAGTGCCACATCCACACATCTCCACTGGAGGAGGATTTGCACACCCAAAATTGGGGTTTGCATTTGACATCAGCGCTTCCCAGAGGAGACAGGGTGAGGGATGGGGAGCGAGCCCACTTCTGGGGCTGCCTGCCTTGGGAAGAGCCTTGGGCTGGGGAACAGGGATGTCCCAGAGGATTGTCTGCTGGAAGGGGATGGATATTGGCCCCAAGGGGTCACCATTTGCTTTCGTACACCTGTGTGGCATTCAGGGCAAGAGAAGAGGAGCCAGGGCAGTCCAGAGCCCTGGGAAGGGGATTTTCAACCCCATGGGGTGTCCAGAAAATGTTTTCCCTGCAAAATGAGGGGATGGAGGGCTGGTGAGCTAGGGCCTGGGGTGTCCCTCAGAGTGGACAAGAGGCCAGAGGGATGGCAGGGTGCTGACATGCTGCTGTCCCCAGCCAGTGAATTCCTGTCAGTTATTATATGGATATCCAGCACTCCCACATGGGTTGGTGCATTCAGCTGCTCCTTCTCTAATGCACTCATTAGTGGTCATTTAATTACAGGATGCAAAAACAAGCTGTTCCAAAACACTCATATACCTATGGAAAACTTGTAATGAGCAATTAGTGCTGCTAATGAGAGAGGGAGTTGTGGTACCAATAACAGGAGAAATCCATCAGTATCCCAGCAATCCTGTGATCCACCCTAACCCAGCTGGCCTGCTGTGACCTGGAATCATCCCAGCAGCCTTTTGGGGCAGAGGGAGAGAAAATGGAATGTGGGTGAGTGAGCTGGTGGTGAGTGGCCGTTTCCTACCCGTGGGAGCGACACGGGGTGTCCAAACCCACCCGTATTCCCAGCAAAGGCTGCCAGAGGCAATGGGAAGTGAGTGCCAGTGCCACCACCACTTCAGCTCCACAGGGAAGCCCTTTGCTTCTTTGCAACCCTGCAGTGCCACAGGCCTGGAGATGGAAGTTAAAGGGCTGAACATGCGAACCGAGCGCTCCCGGGGCAGGGAACACCACCGGCTCCTTCCCAGTAGCTGTGATTAATTGTTGTTAATATTAAATTCAGCACTTTTATGCAGGACGCACAAGTGCTTAGGCAGAAGCCCAGCTCCTGTCCTACCTGTCGTTAAAAACATCGCAATTAAGCTCTAGTGGAAGGAAACACAAGTAAACGCATCCTCTGCAAGTGGCTTCAGCTTTCCACGGACATCTGTGTCCCCCGCTTCCTCTTCGGCTGGCCGAGCCGCTTCTGTTTTCCCTCTTCCCATGACCTATACGTTGCTTTTTCTCCTTAATCCTGCCCACAGCTCCCAACAGCGAGGGCCAGAGCAGGGAGGAAAGGAGCCTCAGCTGCCTCTGACCCCTTGCCACTGATGGAAAGTTCGTGTCAGCTGCAGCTGCAGCCTCAGCCCTGGCCAAAGTCCAGGCTGTGCACTGGGTACCTGCTCACCTAATTGGACCCCAATGCTGCTCTTGCTCCTTTCCATGGGCAGAAATCCAAATGCTTGGTGCTTGCTGTGTGATGAAGGGGTGCCATTGCCCCCAATATAAGGCATTTAGCAAACTATTTCCACCTTGCAGAGGGTCTGGATGGGATTTTCAGCAGCACAGACGGGTCAGCCTGAGCCAGAGGACACCAAGAGGAGCTATGGTGGGGGGTGCTGAAGGGAGACCCTCTTCTGACTCTCCCACAAGACTGATGGGATTGCAAAGTGACCAGAAGCCGTGGCTGAAATTTAGGTAATGCCAAGAGAGGCAGGTGGGAGTGACAGCAATGAAAAGCCAGGAGTGTCAGGTCATGGCACGTCCTGTGCCGCTGTTCCCAACACAGAAAGTCCTTAAAGCCCAGACATTGCCTGGGGAAAGGCAAAAAATCCCAGACAGGACTTAGGGCCGAGGGAGCTGGAGATACAAACGGGCAGCAAGGCAAAATAAACCCTGTGACAAGGACGACCTCGGTGCCAGGAATACCACAGCGAAAATGTTGGAGCTGGTGGGATCACGTGAAAGGTGCCCGGGGCTGTGAGGAATGTGTGTAGAATCACAGAGGGTCAGGAGGGATGGGCAGGGCTGGGGGCGGGGGCACCAGGCCTGCCTAAATTTGGGTAGATCTGGGGCTCTGGCAGCCACAGAGCCCGGCCGGCTGAGGACGCGGCAGGTGGGGATGGCCGAGCAGCGGGATGGAATGCGAGGATTGCAGGAATGCCCTGTGCTGGGTGGCACAGAGCGATGACAGCAGCGCCCACACCGCGGCTCTCGCCGTGGCCCCGGGCTCTGCCGAGGCAGCCGAGGAGGGGAAGGTTTTTCCAGGACCACAGGGACACAGGGGGGGTTTTCCCTTTTGCTTGCAAACATCGTCATCCTGTGTATAAACAGAAAATGCCAAAATGTGAGTCAGAGCAAGGGCAGTTTGGCTCCTGTGCAAAAACAGCCTGAGAAATGGTGGAAGGAGACTTTGAAGGGGAGGTTTGGTCTTGTTTCAGAGGTTTCAACAAGTAGTTTTCATGGCAGGTTCAATATAAACCCGTGATATAAGAGAAACAATATTTTAAAAAATTTAAAACCCAATTTTTTTCCAATTAGTTTCAGTTCCTGTTGATGAGGACCTTTCAGCCTCAGGTAGTGGCCAAACATATTTTTAGCTTTGGTATACATCAGAGAGCAGAAAGAAATGCAGGTAGTGTTTTCAGGTGAGCAGTAGATTCAAATTATATAAAGGTGGTGGGGTTTTTTAATAGCTGCTGAAAGAGTTTCATGGCCCAGTGCTGTGATCCAGCACAACAAAAGGTCCTATTCACACAAGGGAGCAGATCTGAGACTGCCTCAGGAATCTTAATTCCTGAATCTCTCAGCTTTTTTTTTTTTTTTTTTTTTCCCCAAACAGAAAGGATCCCAATGAACCAGTTAAGGAGATCTTGACGTGATGTTATTTTTCTGATAAAAATGCTACAGTTTGAACTCTGCTCTGTGAACACTCTGGCCTCCACTTTTATCTCCAGGTGTGAATAATCCCATGAGGGTCAGCAAGCCAGCCATGGATACAAAGTGAGGCACATGTGAAAAGTGTCTGCAGGATTGAGGCCAGTGATTGCAAAACACTTTAAACTATAATCCTCCATTTTCACTAGTGTCTTGAAAAAGTTCTGCTGTGGGCTTGAAATCCTTCCTGTTTTGTTGAGCCAAAGGTGATTTTTCTCCCCAGGCAGTCTGAGCACAAACCTTCCCACTGGTTTTAAGTTGTCAGGCTCCAAAAACCCCATTTCCCACTTAAGGACATTCTGCCCTTTTCATTGAGAGAGCTCGACGTCGACATCTATTGTGTAAATAAAGCTAATTAAAGACAGTTATTACTTGCTGGACATAAAAGTCCTCCAACCCCACAGTCCAGTAGATTTGGCTGCTTTTGCTAAATGAAGCTTTGAGCCCTCCCTGTGCTGCAGAAACACGAAACACAACATTTTCAGCTTACTAAGAGGTTTCTTAAGCCCTGCATTTTCTGTAAGATTTCAGGATTTAAACAAGGGAGCTTTTTCAGCACACAGTGTTTGCCACATCCTTGCCTGGAGATGCAGGAGGTGGATGGGGCAGTCCAGAACATCCCTGCTGTCAGCAAGAAAAGGCACCGGGAGCATCCTGCATTCCTGGGTGTTCATTTTTCAGCCTAAAATAAAATTGAAATAAGCCTTCTGGCCAAAAAGTCGACACCTTCCTCCTCTTCTAGGATGCTGAGCAGGGAAGAGGTGGGGGCTCCAGGCAGTGACCACCTGAAGCTTTGTCCTGTTGAGGAGAGAGACAAGAGACACCCTCCCACTGAGCTGTCACTGCTGTGTGTTGCCTTTCTGGGAAAAATCAAGGCAGCACCTCCGTGTTGCTGGAATTCCCGTGGTTAGTTCTTGTCTAGGGGAAGAGGTGAGTTCTGGGCTGCTGTGCAGTCAGGAGGAGGTTAGGAACATGACAGTGTCTCCAAGAGCCCTGCCCACATTTCCAGCTTGGAGAAAGGAGTTTGAGGTTGCAGCAAAGTGATGGACTCAGCGCCTCCTGCTCTGGTGGGTAAGACAGGGCAGGAGGAAAGATCTGGTTAAAAATCAACTCACCTCCCCTCAAAGTGTCTCTAAAGGAGTCCACAGGCCTTGACTGTGAACTGAACACAATGAGAAAAGGAAGCAAGAGACCCAGATTAAGAACAAATCCTTCATTAAGGGCTTAACTGGTCCACATAAAAGAATCAAACGTGGCAATCATTGTTTGGGTTGTAACAGAACAAGATTGAATACGGGTTACAACCGTGAAAGGAGAATGGAATATTTTCCCTGGTTGTCCACAGGCCAAAGCTGAGGAAGGAAGTGAAACGAGGGTGGTAAAAGAGGAGAAAGGAGAAGACAGGAAAAAGCCACTTAGCACAATAAATCTGCTTCTCAGCCCTCACTTCCCTGGTGTGTGGCTGGAGCCTTTTCTCTTTCTCTGAACACATCTCCATCTCCCAAAATCACAGCAGGGACTCTGTGAGTGTGGAACATCCTTCAGCTGGAGATGATGGCATATTTTACTTTAATTTTTTCAGCTTTGTAGCTTATTTAGGAGCAGGTTCTTCAGGCACACGGGAATTTAACATTAATAACTGAGATGTTTTGACTGGATGCGCAAGAAACACAATCTGCTTGTTTGTTTGTTTGTTTGTACTGAAGAAATTTCAGCTCCTGGTTTTGTTTTTCAAATGTTCGTTCTAGGAATTCCCAAATTACCAGACAAGTTAAGTGGAACAGTTTCAGGTGTGAGGTGACAAGATGGGGTCACACACGGTAGCATGGTCTGCACCAAATTCCCTCTCTGAGATACCCTCTGGTAAATAACTCATCTCTCTGAAGCCACCAAAACAACAATCTCTGAGCAGTTCTGGCAGGGACAAATCAAGCAGAGCCTCTGGAAGCTGGAGGGAAGCTTTGGTGGGATGGAAAGCCTGTCATGGGATTTTTCCTGCCTGTGTCATGAAGAGTTTAACACGAGCCACGAAGCACGAGGGTTATTTGATTTTTGCCTATCAACAGTGATTCCCACTAACCCAATTCAAGGAGATTCCTGGTTTATAAAAGGATTAGGGCCCCTTTCCTAAAGCCTGGTTCCATTTAGCCCATAAATGCTGGGTTGTAGCGTTTCTCCCTCCGTGACCTTTCAGTGTGTTCTACGTGCCCTTTTAACCAAACATTTGCTGTGTTTGCAGTTCCCAGAACTGTTATTCCCCCTTCCCCGTGGAAGCAGGCATTCCCTCTTACCTCTGCCAAAAGGTATTTAATGTGTCTGCCTCACCCACAACCAGCAGGACCCAGACCTGAGCGAGTTCACACTTTATTTCCACAATACACTGCAGTTGTCAGGGCAGCACCATGGGTAGAAACGCCTGGGAGATGTGATAACCACCACAGCCAAAGTGTTATGTTTTAATGTTCTCAGCAACAATTTCTTCCCAGTTTTTTTCTCCCTGAAAACAGACCTAGGCATGTGGTAGAAGCATGCATTCCCCCTCAGTTTTAAACCTGATTTTTGGGAAGGTGTTTGCTCTCACACTAAACCTGGGATAGTGGAGGGTTGGAACCAGATGATCTTTATGGTCCTTTCCAAGCCAAAACCATTCCATGATTCTTTGATTCTCTAAATTACCCTGTTATGGGGTCTGTATGATTTTTTTTCTTGTTTCATCAACATCTCAAGCCTACCACCACAGCAATAAATTGAAATAAGGACTGGTTCCAGTGTTGGCAGACAGGAGAAGCGAACTTTTTCCAAGCTTAAGAACAAAAATGTGTAAAAATCTTCTTAAATACAAACTAAAAATTGATACAATAGCTTCTCAATGTGTTCCACTTCATACCTGTCACATCATGGCTAAATATCTCAGATATATCCTTTCTGATTGGAATAGTGGAAGTCATCTATCTTCCTGGACAGTACCAGAATTGCAGCCACACAGATGAAATCCCAGGTATAGGTGAGAAGAATGCTCTCTTCTACCTTTTTTTTAGGGGGGCGGGGGGGAAAGGCACCAAAAATCCAGTATTACTGAGTTCTGTTATTGGGTGGTTTTTTTTAAATTCTGGCACCCACAGGGCAGAATGACAGATCTGTGGTTAAAATAGAGCCAGGAAAAGAGCAAGTGAATCTATTCAGGGCTGCATTTGGGAACACTCTGCTCGGCTCGGACAGCGATGGCTCTCACCAGATCCATTCCCAGCTCAGCCGGGCTCGGGGTCACCTTTCCATCGCGGATCAACCGAGACGAGGGATCAGGTCACAAAAATGCCACAGCAACCCTCTTCTTCCTAGAAACCTAAATTTAAAAAGGGCTTGGTGCACACATGGCAGAAGTTTCAAGGAGTTTTACGCTGTGTAATTCCTTGCAGCTCCTTAGCCAGGGTTTTCTGTGGATTTGCAGCAGGGCTTTCTCCCAAACCTGTGGGGTGGCTGCAGAACCCTGGAACTGTGCCTGTAAATTCTAATTCCCACCTTTTTTCAGCTGAATAATCCAAAACACTGAAATATAAAATGTGTTGCAATTTGCAACTGCGCTATTGCAGAAATCAGAAAATGGTAATATTGCGTGTTACAACATTCACACCTATTGCAGAAACATTTTTTTTTTCCAAATCTCTGCAGTTTCCTTCACAATTCTGCAGGAAATTCCTGTACCAAGGGTCACCCTAGGAGGAATCTTGCCTGCAAGGTTATATGAATACTTTAGTTTAGAATGATTTACTTTTCAAGTTGTAATAGTACAAATTACTTTTGCTGCTCAGCTCCCCACTCCATCAGGGTCTTCCCACACAAACTGCTACGAAGACAAGCTGGCTAAATAAGTGAGCTGTGTGAATGGAAAGGTTTTATTTTCTGCTCCTTTAGAGCCTTGGCTTCCTAAACCTGATTTTGCAAGATCCTGTAAGGTGTGATGCTATACAGGTGGAGGAGCATCAAGGCACAGGGGAACAGCACGTGGGCATCCAGCCCTTCTTTCAGAGGAGACAGATGGAAAGTTCCCAGAGAAAGTAAAATCATAGAATCATAAATCCAACTGGACTTTGCCTAAGACAAAGGTTTGTTTCCCCTCAGCCCAGTAATGGTTGCATATCCCACCTGCGCAGGGTTCGAAAGAGGTTACTGGGTTTTGTCTGCCCAAAGGGAAAACGAGGAGCACTCATGGGAAGGGGGAACCAGCAAGTGCTGCTTGACAGGCCCCTGAAGCTTCATTTTGAATGGGTGTCCTTCTGCAGAGCGCCAAAAATTACAGATGCTACATCTGCGAGAGGAAAAGCTGCCCGGCTTGAGAAGGGCAAATGAGAATGGCCTGACAGAGGAGCCACAGAAACTCCTCCCTAATTTAATCACATAAGGACTATTTTTATATGCCTTTTCACTGCCTTCCATCTACTAAGGAAGTCTTGCTGATGACTTTAAGTGTCATTTCCCACTATTGGACCGCAGCTCTTGGTCATTTTCAGTGATTTTTGCTACTTTATTCTGGGCTATAAGGTGGAGTTACTGCACGGCAGCGGGAGTGACTCAACCCTGCCTTGGGAATGCTGCACGAGCACCACTGTAGCTGATCTCTAGTAAGTATTTTAGAACTTCTACTCCGTCCTCTTGCCCTCATTTCTTAATGACTTAAGACTTGGCTTCAGCTTAGTTGTAGCCTGTCCCTTGTCTCCCTGATTTGAATGTCCTGAGAAGCTGCAAGTAGTTTGATGCTGACTTGAGGGGACATCAACGACTGCCACTTGTACAGCCCTTCTCCTACTCTTTACTCCTTGGTACTTCCACACAGTCCCACTCACAGCAACATTAACGCTCCTGTTTTGAGTCAGAAAATGCCTTCTTATTTCCCTTTCCTTTTTTAAAGGGGCAGAGTGTCACACAAGTCCCTCCACGGAGTGCTCATAGCTATAAAAGCCCGTTAGATGAGGCTGTACTTGCAGGCAACAGTGGGACTTCCTCTCTTCGGAAACAGAGCAACTTTCTATTTTGGGCTGTGCTGACTCAAGGGTGAGGTACCCAAGCTGATTCAGCAGCTTGGCAAGCCAGGAGAACTTCTGGTTATGAACAGAATGAGCAATAAATTTTAAGTTTGTCTTCGTCTTACAGAAATGTATATTTGAGTGAAGCCACCTCCTGGTGGCAGACATTTTGCCAAATAAGCAGAATATTCTGCTTTGCTTTCAGCATAAAGACCACTCCGATGAAACAACCATAAAGCCTGCAAGTAAAATCCTGGTCCCATGGGAGCCAGGGATTTCCACTCAGCCCGACCAGGATTTATCCTCCCTCCTGAGTCACGTAAAAAGATCCAATTCACATAAAAAGATCTACTGCTTACTCACTTATTTTATCTGGGCATCTGGTATACAAAATTGTCTCAGTAATATGAATAGGTTGAACAGCAATTTCAGAAGGATGCAAGCACACAAACCAACAAACACTGTCCCCTGTGAGGAAGTGAGAAGAATGCACCACCCACTTACTCAGCTTCCATGGCTTCATATGGAAAAGATGGCAAAGGTAATCCTTGTGCTCCTCTGCTATGGAAAAATGAGAAAAGCATTGTGATACTTCAATAATTTTAAAAACTATGGAGCAGGAACAATGTTTCACAATATTTTCTAATGTTTACCTGTTAATCTGTGAACAGAAGTCAGAAGATTTGGTGGGTTTTGGGTTTTTTTAATGAGTTCTTTCACCTAGAGGTTACCAGGGTTCAAAACAAAGCTTGCAATGGATGCTGCACATGTCCCTAAGGACGAAGACACACAAGTTTGTAAGACAGTGAGATGCTGCCATTTATTAAGGTAAGAAAGGAGGGAATGGGGCATCCGAGCTGTCTCCCTGGAGTCTGTGGATGGTCAAAACAGATTTTAACATCTTTGCCTCCAATATTCATGCTGTTTCCAGACAGGATCAATAGTCCATGACGCCTCTCCTTTCAGGCTGCAAGTTTTCCTTTGACAGCACCACAATAAAAGCTGCAAAACTTCTTAATAGAATTCCTCCTCCCCAGCTCCACCAAGCACGGCGGCGTCAAGACACGCTGTTGTTCCAGCCAGCCGTTCCCATGTCATATTCTTCTGCCTCCTGAAGGCGGTCTGTGAAGTCTAAAAAAGCATCATGTGGGTTGTCACACTTCAGAACCCCCTAAATAACTCCGTGTGGCTCCATCAGATAAGCGGGGAAGCACAATATTATGAACGTCAAGCAAGAGCTCGTCATTAGAGCTGACAGACCTGTGCCTCTGAGAGGAGACGTGAACTCAGCTCTACAGACTAAATGTGTGTGTTTAGAGGTGTGGAGTTAAGAGAACTCTGCAAGTAGGATTTGTATTTGCCCAGCTATTGCTCTGTAAAGTATCTCCTCTAACTCTGTCTCTGAGAAAGGAAACCAGTCACAGAACGGTTTGGAAGGGTGGTCAGAATTCTCCACCAGCACAACCCAGGCCAAAAGGAAGCCAAGACTCAAAATCCAGACCGTGTGGAGGCTCCCAGCTCTAACAGGATGTGCTCAGGGTGGTTGCTAAGAAAGTGATGCAGAGAAAGCATCTTCCTTGAAGGATGCTACAGACATTACCCCCTCAGGCACTGCCTTAGAGGGGAATATAATACTGGCTTTATGATATAATAGTGTGGGGTTAAACTCCTCCTGGACAAAAACAAACCAGAAGGTGGTGGGGGGTAATAATGGATACAACTTCAAACCACTTCTTGCCCTCTAAAACAAACCTTACTTGCACTTGAAGGAAATCCAAGCATCGCTGGCATTTCTTGTTTGCTGCTTATACGTATTTATTCTTGAGTTCAACAGAGAAAAAAAAATCACGATAAAAGCAAAGTTGAATTAAAAATTCGGTCTTTCAGGAGACAGCATTAGGTCTGTCCCAGCCAGAACAGAGCTAATGACAATCAACACAAGACAACTGGTCCCCAACCATGGAAACACACCGTGTTTCCACTGAACTTGATAATGAGAGGGGAAGCTGGGGAATGGCTGGTTCAGTAAGTGCTGGGCATCTCTTCCACCCAAAACATCAAGAGGAGGACCAGGGTGGGAGTCTATGAGTTACAAACTGAATGGGAGCTTCCTTGGGGGAGCAAAGATTCTGAACAAGCTCAAAATCCCAATGTGAAGCTCACCAAAGCAGGGTTTGACAAGTCAGATGTCTCCTTCCAGCCCATTTCACTCCTTCGAAGCAGCTGGGAAAGAGGAACTACTTCATTAGCAGAGATCAAAAGCTGTCTCTGAGTAGCAGCCAGACAAAATTTGGGATCATGTGGGTCACTCAGCGAAAACTTGTGATGTAGCCAGTATCTTTGATGTGATTCTGTTTATTCTAAGGACATACAAAGTCCCGCTTTATTGAGCATGGGGGGAACAAGATACACTTTTCTTGCTTCTCCCTGAGCTTTGCTCTTGCCTCTCCTCCTCCTCCTCCTCCTGCACATACGTCCAAAAGATGTTGGATTCTTCTAAGTGCTCACAGGGAATTATGTCTGAGTGGCATCTCTCCCTGGACAGTGTGAGCACACTCGTGCACCTGAGCCTTCTCTGTGCAGGACACACACCTGAACCTCCTTCTCCCTGCGCCCACCCACGGCTGCACACATGCAACAGCTTCATCTGGAATGAAGGAACCATTCCACATCCTCATCCTCCTCTCAGGTGAAAATTAAAAGCCCAGCCAAGCAAGTTTCAGTAATTTTAAAGACCTCAAATTTCACTACACTCCAGGCAAGCAATATTTTAATTATTTACTGCCCATGGATTCTGAATCACCCTGGACCAAGGAACTGAATGAAGTCATGACTTTGTTGATGCCAGAAGGAACACACAAACCTTCAGCTGGAGGGAAATGGACCCTGATGTTCTTTTCAACACCATCCTCACTTAAAAATAATAGTGGCTTAAACTATTTTCTGTCCTCCACCATATTTTAGTTCTTTCTAGTTCCTACCTTTGTCAGAGGGTGTTTGGGAAATGCAGCTGACTCAGACTGCCAGTTGAAAGCAACAATAATAGGCCAAAACAATCATTAAAAAAGCCTATAAAAATCTATGCTGGAATTTCGGTACCTCTTAAATCTCAAAAGTTCAAATCACACCATTTCTACAACAACAAAAATCTTACAGGTTTACATAACAAAGTGAAAAAACACACATAGTTTTACCTTAAAGTCTTTGCCAATGAGGTCACCTTTTCCACCATGTCTTTGAATCCTTGGAAGTTGTTGCACTTCTTTAATCCTCCAGATTAAATAAATTCATCATCCTTTATGAAGTAAAAATGTAACTTAAAGTACATTAAGATGAATCAATAAAAAGGTTGGACTGAACTTTTAGTAAATTTATCAATTAATAGGCAAGCCCAGGAGGCCATCCTGCCTTTCTGCTCTGTCAGCTCAGGGATTTCTTTCTTCCCAACAGTGTTTATGTAAGAGCCACATGGAAAGCAGCAGTCACTATAAAATATTGATCAGCCGAGCCATTAGCTGGAATTCAAGAGACAACTATGTCATAGCAAAACCAGAACAAGTACTGCTACTGATTGGAAATTTTTATTACAGATTATTTTGGTATGTCAGGAAATAAAAATTTCCTCAAAACAGCATCAGTAAAAACGTGTCATGGCATGGTTAAGGAGAGAAGTAGCATCTTTACAAAGGAAAGGGAAAAAAAGGGCAGGTTTCAGTTTCAGTAACTGTGGGTTTTCTATAATGATTTCTGAAAAACATCTTTATGGTTGGAAAAGACCTGCAAGACCACCGAGTCCAGTCTTTGACCCAATACCACCATGCCCACTAAGCCATATCACCAAATGCCACGTCCACTTGTTTTTTGAACCCTTCCAGGGGTGGTGACTCCACCACTGCCCTGGGCAGCCCTTCCAATGTTTAACAACCCTTTCTGGAAAGAAATCTCCCCAATATCCAGTCTAAACCTCCCCTGGCGTAACTTGAGGCTGTTCCCTCTCCTCCTGTCCCTTGTTCCCTGGGAGCAGAGCCTGAACCCCCCAGCTTCTCCCTCCTGTCAGGGAGTTGAAGAGAGCAAGAAGGTCCCCCCTGAACCTCCTTTTCTCCAGGCTGAGCCCCCGCAGCTCCCTCAGCTGCTCCTGCTGCTCCAGCCCCTTCCCAGCTCCGTTCCCTCTCTGGACCCACTCCAGCCCAATGTCTTTCTTGTCGTGAGGAGCCCAGAACTGACCCAAGGACCGGAGGGGCCACAATATGACTGGTACAAGCCAGGATGCCTTTGGATTTATTTTATGGAATGGTGTGGTCTTCAGAAGAGAAGGGACTCGCTCTTTGGGAAGAGGCGCTGCAGAACGAAGGACTGCTGGAGTGAAGTGCTTTTCTGGGAAAGGCTCACCTGGAAACCAGTAAATGGGATTCAGGGAAGCAGAAGCCACAGCAGGGAGAGCTGGGGGTGGAGCTGAGGGGCTGAGTGGGACCAGGTGGGAGAATTTGGGAGCATCACCTGTGAGCAAGGGCGAGGGGAGGAGGGCTGGGAGGGGGAGAGGGAGCTGCAGCACGAGCAGAAACCCCGCGAAGGAGGGACAGCCACGGGCCATCTGCGAGCAGAGATAATGAAACCGAGGGAGCGGTGCGGGCGAGATAGCGTCAGCCATAAACAAGCGGAGAAAAATAACGCGGCGAGTTTGCAGCGCGGCTCGGGCTGAATTGTTTGGTACAGTGCGTGTTGTCTGAGCACGACAAGTGTCAGCCGGAGGGGAGGGCGGTGGCAGCCCGGGAAACCCGCACCCGGCCCCTCGGCGAGGGCTGTCCCCGCTGAGGGGCCCGCGCGGCTCCTGCCACCCGTCGCTGTCCCGCCGCTCCCTCACGGAGGGTCCCGCCGCCACCGCGCCCGTCCCTCTCTGAGGGGACCGTTCCCCGCTCCCGCCCGCGCCCCCCGCACCGGGGCGGGAAGTGGGAGGCGGGGGACGCGCGCTCCCGCCGCACCGCCGCGCCCTATTGGCGAGCGGGGGCGCGCTCCCGCAGCCCCCCCGCACCCCCCCGCGCCGTGAGGAAGATGGTGGCGGCCGCCTGAGCGCGTCCCAGTGCTCCCCTTCCTCCCCTCTGACAGGCGGGCGGGCGGGCGGAGCGCAGGGGAGCGGCCGCCGCTGCCGTCCCGGCTGGGCGGGCGGTTGAGGGCGGGAGGCGGCCCCTTGTCGGCGGCCGTGAGGGGAGGAAGCGGCGGGGCAGCTGCACCGACATGGAGGAGCGGTCCCCTCCCGGCGGGGGCCCGGCGTCCCCCCCGCGGGGCTGAGCCAGCGGCCCGCCCGCCCCGCGCCTCGGGAGGGCTGCGGGGGAGCGGGGCCAGCGGCGGGCGGCGGCAGCCCCGGCCCAGGCGAGGGGACTATGCGGGGCTGGCACGGCGCGCTGTGTGCGGAGCCCGGCGAGCGGCCGAACGCCGCGGCGCTGCCCGGCCGCCCCTCCGCGGCGAGGACCGGGGGAGACTAGAGGCGACTCTGCGAGGAGCCCGGTGGCTTCGGCAGCCCCTGAGACCCAACTCCGTCGCGGGCTCTTGAGGAGGAATTGACAACATGGCTTCCCCACCGCACCAGCAGCTGCTGCATCACCACAGCACCGAGGTGAGCTGCGACTCCAGCGGGGACAGCAACAGCGTGACGGTGAAAATCAACCCCAAGCAGCACCAGGGCTGCTCCTCTTCCAAGCACTGCAAGTACAGCATCTCCTCCAGCTGCAGCTCGGGGGAGTCGGGGGGCACCCGCCGAGCCGGCGGAGCCGGCGGCGGTGGCTCCGGCCTCCGGCGGCCGAAGAAGCTGCCGCAGCTCTTCGAGAGGGCCTCTTCCAAGTGGTGGAACCCCAAGTTCGACTCCAACAATCTGGAGGAGGCTTGCATGGAGAGATGCTTCCCGCAGACCCAGCGCAGGTTTCGCTATGCCCTCTTCTACATCGGCGTGGCCTGCCTGCTCTGGGGCATCTACTTCGGCGTACACATGAGAGAGAAACAGATCGTTTTCATGGTGCCGGCTCTGTGCTTCCTCCTGGTATGTGTAGCTTTTTTTGTGTTCACTTTCACTAAGACCTACGCCCGCCATTACGTCTGGACTTCGCTGATACTCACCCTCCTGGTGTTTGCCCTGACCCTCGCTCCGCAGTTCCAGGCTCTGAAGCCTGTCTCAGGAAGTGGTGACATGTCCAATCGGACTCCCCCGGCAGATCCCACAGACACTTGTCTCTCTCAAGTGGGCAGTTTTTCTATGTGTATTGAAGTGCTCTTGTTGCTTTACACGGTGATGCACTTACCCCTGTATTTAAGCTTGTTTCTGGGACTGTCGTACTCGGTCCTCTTCGAGACCTTTGGTTATCACTTCCGCGACGAGAACTGTTTCGCACCTCTCGGAGCCGGGGCGGTTTACTGGGAGCTCTTGAGCAAAGCCTTCCTGCACATCTGCATCCATGCCATTGGCATTCATTTATTTATCATGTCCGAAGTCAGATCGAGAAGCACATTCCTGAAAGTGGGGCAATCCATCATGCATGGAAAAGACTTGGAAGTGGAAAAAGCCCTGAAAGAGAGGATGATTCATTCTGTTATGCCAAGAATAATAGCCGATGACTTAATGAAGCAGGGCGATGATGAAAGTGAAAACTCCATCAAACGTCATTCCACCTCAAGCCCCAAAAACAGGAAGAAGAAGCCCTCCATACAGAAAACCCCCATAATATTCCGTCCTTTTAAAATGCAGCAGATAGAGCAAGTGAGCATTTTGTTCGCAGACATCGTCGGCTTCACGAAAATGAGCGCCAACAAATCGGCCCACGCGCTGGTGGGACTCCTGAACGACCTCTTTGGACGCTTCGACCGTCTGTGCGAGGACACCAAGTGTGAGAAGATCAGCACTCTGGGGGACTGTTACTACTGCGTGGCCGGCTGCCCCGAGCCCCGGCCGGACCACGCGTACTGCTGCATCGAGATGGGCTTGGGCATGATCAGAGCCATCGAGCAGTTCTGCCAGGAGAAGAAAGAAATGGTGAACATGAGGGTCGGCGTTCACACCGGGACGGTCCTGTGCGGCATTTTGGGAATGAGGAGGTTCAAGTTCGATGTGTGGTCCAACGATGTCAACTTGGCCAATCTGATGGAGCAGCTCGGGGTGGCTGGGAAGGTCCATATTTCAGAAGCTACTGCCAAATATTTGGATGATCGTTATGAAATGGAGGATGGGAAGGTGATTGAGCGCGTTGGTCAGAGCGTGGTAGCTGACCAGTTGAAAGGTACGTGCTTTTAGTGCTTTTGATTTATGTTTTCTTTTCTTTTAGGAGAGAAAATAGTTGCCCCAGTGCCTGCTTTGTGCTTGCTGACTAGCAAATTGAATGTGTTTTACATGTAACTCCCCGTGCTGGTGATCACAGACACCGTGGTAATTACAGAATAAAAGAGAGAAGCGTGAAATATCTGGGGTACTCAGAACAGGCTTTAAGACTCAGCACTCCTTGCGAGAGTCACCTCGTAGGGATGAGAAGGTTCACGTGTTTGCTGTCTGCGAGAGGTTTTTGTTTTACTGTTGTGTGTCATCCTTTAACTCAGTAAGTAAACTTGTTAATTGACTCCATGTGCTGTACAAAGAGCATATGTGTTTTGCAAAATTATGTATATCTGTGAAAAGGTTTTTCTGGCATCGGGAGAGTTGGGACTGCGAAGGCATTTGGGAAAAATGACAGCTGGATTCACAGAAAGAAATGAGCACTGTAGATTTGGCAGTTTGATATGGCAAGTTGTTGCAGCTCGGAGTTAGGCTGGAAAAAGTTACTCAGGTGGCTCAGTGAGCTGGCAGATGCTCTCCTTTCTGCAGCTCGAAGGATTTGTGGATGAAACTGCAAATTTGCCATTTGGAGGAGAAAATGAGGGGTCCTTTGGTTCCCCTTGGCTAAGGGTCCGATTTTCATTTTTCTGCAGTGTTCATTTTGAGGTGAAACCCTTGGCTGCTTTCTGGCAGCACTTGGGGGCACGTGCAGGAGGGCTGTACAAGCTGAGGGTTTAATTGTCTCTTTTGTCAGAGCTCCGTCTCTTCGGCTCTGTGCCTTTGTCTCACAGAGAGGTGGTTGTCTGCAGTGGGGAGCTCCCCAAAGTGGGGAGCAGACGGATCAAAATGGGAGTGGAATATGTAACAAACCCTCCTATGCTGTCTCTGTGTATAAAAGCACCCATTTTTTCGAAATAAGCACAGAAAAACCGAGTGAAAGAACGCGAAGGAGTCGTAAGACAGGCGTTGTGATGGAGGAAGGAGGTATTTGTTGCAACAAACACGAAGGAGGCCGGGATGGTTGTGGAAAGGTCAGTGAGTAAGGACGTGGGGAGAGCACTGCAGAGCAGTGGCAGCAGCAGTGGCAGCCGCTCGCCCCTGGCAGGTGCTTGCTTTGCTGTGACACAAAAACTTATTTTTGGTGAGCTGGCTGTCCACAGGCAGATGGCAACGGGGCTGCAGCGGAAGGCTCACGGGGAGCAACGAGATCCACAGTGACATTGGTGGCTGGAAGCCATAGGATTGAAGCAGATGTGTGTCCCTGGGCTCTGGCTTTCTGTTTAGCTTCTAAAAATACAATTTCACTTAATTTCTTTGAAAACTGTGGACGCTGATGTATTTCATTGGGAGTGTGCTTTCAAGAAAATGGGGATCAGATGTAAGCTCCCTGTTACTCTAAGATGAATTTTGCTGTTCTGCTGAAAATACATTGAATAGGTTGCAGAGAAACATCCCTGTGATATTTCCCTCTTCTGTGTACCTTTGCATCCAGGTGCAGTGTGAAGGCCATGTTGTAGCAACAAATGAAATTCAGTATTTTTGCTGTGTTTATAATTGTACTTGATATTAATCCCAAAATGACATGCACTTAGTTGTGGAGAATGACAGTACTGCTCTTAAATATTCTTATTTATTTGTTTATATTTTCTAGGAGATCACAAGAGCACAGTGTAGAGCAATTATACCCCATGCCAGGAGTGATTTTTCATGGTATTTCTCAGACTTCTGTCCTTGGTTACGTTTGTCATGAGAGGGCACAGCCTGCTGTGCCTCCTCAGTACAGTGGTTTGGATTTTGCAGCTCTGAGTGCCTTTCACATCTCCTGCTTCAGCCAGGGCACTACAGATGGACAAACTGAAATTGCAGTCTAGATAAGATGAAGTTTGCTTTGTGGACTGACATTTAATGGTCTCTCCTTACCCTGAAACATAGCTGTGAAAGCAGCAGGAGCATGTGGTAAGAATTACTTTAACAAGGAATATGGGTTGGTTTTGGTTTTTTTTCCCTTCCCCATTTCCCTTCTGTGTTTTGTTGTTGTGGAACTGTAATTAGCTTCCATTTCTTACCAATGTCTTACACAGAAATCAGAATCTGTCTGTACTTCTAAACCAAGCACACCTCTGCTGTCACCACCTTTATCCACAGGTCTGTAGCTCCTTTCCCTCTGATGCCCAGACTTTCAGGGGCACATGGAGGGTGCTACAGAGTTGCCCATTTCTTCCTGTCTCCTCAGAACTTTGTTCCACAGCCTGATTACTCAGCTGGTAGGTAAATGCCATCAGGGGAAGAAAAAAAAGGCAGTGATAGAAGCCATGGAAGAGCAGTGCTACAGGCTGGTGTCTGGGACCTGCTGTAGGGGAGAGTTTTGTTAGGGAGCAGCTCTGAGATTTAATAAGGGAGACTGAGATTTCACTTGTTAATTAATTGTTCTCTGCAAGCACCTGCTCAGTTCTGTGAATGGAGGTGCTGTTAGGAAGCTTTGCTTTACTATTTTCCCTGAGAATCTGTTGATAGTAGTGATAGAGAAGAGGAAGTTTGTTGTGGTTGTTTAATTATGTCATACCTCATCCTTTCTTCAAGTATAAAAGCGCTGTGGAGATAACAGACGCAGGCTTTGTTTCCCTACTGGTACTTCACTTCTCAGCTTCCTTTCAACCTCTGGTATCTTAATTATATCCTATTTTTTATGTTGTATATCTGGTCTATTATCTCTTAATTGTCTGAGCTGCCGCAGCAGCCATAGTATCTTTGTGAGGCTGAGTCAACAAGAGCAAGCAAACTCTTCCCAGAGCAAACTGGGAGGTGCCGAGGACGCAGTGTCCGTGTTACACCTCGGGACTTCTGCCTGACGCTGCTCCTGGATGGGTCTTGGAACAAAAGCACCTTTGTGTTTGGGGCACATCAGGCGTGCTCCTGGAGCGAGTCCTTTGGCTCGGCTCACCCAGAAGGAATCCAGGTACGGCTCTCCAGTGTGCACCAAAGCAAGGGGAGGAGGAGTGGGTTGGGCAAACTGCTGCAAAGCCCTGCTCCCTGTTCCGTTGGAAATGCTCAGGTGGATGTACCCCAGGTTGTCCCAGTGCTGCTCCCCTTGTTTATTGGAGTAGATCAGGCAAAACTGAATTTCTCTTCCTGTTTTGTGCTTCGCTGAAATCGTAGGATGGGAATATCTTTTCTTCATCCTTTGCTTCCTTGGCTCCCTAGTGCAAGAGTGGGGCCCTGGTATGTTCCCTCCTGCTTCTGACTTTGCAATTAAGTAGATGGTGTCGAAAACAAACCAACAAAGAGCGAGCCAGGGATGCCTTACAATATTTTTGCCTCTTGGATGTGAGGGGAGCACAGGAGAACAGTGTTGCACTGGTTTTTCTGAGGTACACAGGTAAACCCCAGCCATCAGTTCAATTATATTTTCCACAGCAATTTTACTGTAGGATTTGAGACAATTCACTTCTTTCTGTTTCCTTGCTGAGCTTCCTAGCTAATAAATTTATTGAAGTCTCATAGCACAGGTTAATGTGTCCCTTCTGAGCCCTGGAGACAGACACCTCCTCTTGGGATATAAAAAGTTCTGCTTATGGAAATATTTTTGTTTTGCTCTGTTCTTCTTGGTTGTTTGCCTTTCTCTTTCTTGTTACTTGGGAGGTCACAATATTGCTATTTACCAGCCAGCAACTCTTCCAGAAATACCAGGGTCACCGGCATCTTGTTTTTTGAGTGCTCAAAATACGTAAGCACGTTGGGGCAGGAATGCTTTCTCTGTGTTTATAGAGCCCAGCACAGCAGAACCACCATCTCATTTGGGGCCTCTGTGTGTTCCCTGATGCTCTCAATCATTCCTGAACTTTCTGCAGCCAGACATCTTCTGCAGTTTGCCTCGAGGAACGGCCTTATTGCTGTGGTTCTGTTAGAAGCCCTGGGCACGGTATGGCCACGCTTTTCTCTCCGATTTTGTCCCTTATTTCATCATGGAGAAAATGCCAGGGGATCTTTGTGCTCTCCATCAGCTGGCTGAGCCGTGCCTGGTGGCAGAGGGAAGGTTGGCTTTGACAGCACTTACTGCAGGAAAACTCACCTATGGCCATCGGTGGCCGTTCCTGATAGAGGTTATCGAAGATCTCCAGCTTGATGTGTTGTCTTTCACTGTTCTTTACGTTTCCTTTAATTTTAAACATTTCTTTAGCAAATTAGCTATAAAAGTCACCGTTCTGCTCTATACTGAAGCTTTTTACTCCATGAATAGCCTGGCTCTTTGCAGGATGGCAACCTGCGAGCCGTGGGATGCCTTTCCCGTGGCACATGGGATACAGCGCTGCTTGGTGACCTCTGCTGCTACTTCATGTTTGGGTTACAGAGAACAGGGCATGGGTGTTCCTGAAAGACAGAAGTCTTGGGTAAGGTTATGAAGAGATAAGTCATTGAATTTTATTTCCTTTGCTCCCCTCTGCAGCCGATCAGGGGAGACCACGGTCACCCCCTGACGGCAGTGAAATCTCCCCTGCCTGCCCTGTGCCCTTTACCAGCCCTGTGCACAGGGAACCTGTGGCTGTCATGTGCTTCTGGAAGTTCATAGGTAGGGGAAAGATCAAATGAAAAGTTTTCCTTGGCTTTTTGAGCCCAGCCTGCTGGGCACAGTGTAAATCTAGAAGGTTTGTGCTTGTGCCAGCAGGATGGCTCTGCAGAGCTCTTCATGGATTCAGCTTTGCTCTGGGGCTGAGAGCAGCTTTAGACTCTGACTAGGGAGGTTTTTGGGATGAGTAAGAGGGGTTAAGGTACTTGTGTCTTGCCAGCTGCTGTGCAGGTCCTTCTGTCCAACCTCTAGTTTCATCATGTTCCATAAATGTAAATCTTAAGTTACCGGCTTTTTACGTGGCAGGCGTTATAATTCTGGATTTCATGTGTTCTGATACTAATCCGACAGGCAGGCAGGAATAGATGGAACAAATGTCCATTTTTTTAAGTGGTAATGAATCAAGCATGTACATGTGTTTCCATTTTCCCACAAACAGAATTCCACATGCTGACAGTGATAGAAAATTTTAGCGACCAGTCAGTTCTATCAGTTTTACATAATCTGACCTGTTAACTTCTTATTGAGGTAGTGATTCACGATCTTATGTGTGAGACTGAAAAGAAGATATCATGTACAGGTTGACTTCACTCCTGTATTTCAAAAATGAAAAGTGTACGGTGACAGATAAAGAATTATAATTAGAGGTAATTTGCATGAAGGCATATTGCCAGGGAGAAGCAAATTCTACACTGATAGAACATTTTGACATGATCTGTAATTTTACCATGTAATAGCGAGGAAAAAAGGAGGTAAATAGTGAATATAGTTGCTCTACCTGGTTCTTGTCAAATCTTTACCCAGTGGAAGTGTCTTTCATAGCTATAAACAAAAGAAAGAACTTTGTAGTTAAGTACCTTAACCTAGTGATTATTGAGCTTTCTAAATATTTGACAGTGCAATGACATAACTTTCTGTAAGTAAACCTGTGTATGTGTGCAGGTACTGCTCAGCTTGCTGCCAGACCTGGGCAGGAAGGTCACAATTTCTCCAAATTTCAAGGAAGATTTGTTGAGTTGCTCATGATTTTATTTGTTGAAGACCAAGTAGAAAAATATCTCAGTTAAAAAAATACACTTCAAAAAAATTTATAAGCATAGTTAGAATCTGGATAAGGTTCTTCACTGTGAAGGGCGTGGAGCCTGACCCTGACCATACACTTCATTTAACAACTTGGGCTCTGGTTGATCTTGCCGTGCCCTGGCACTAATTAACAACAAAGTCAGGGCAGCACTGCCAGTCTGGTGGTGAAGTGTTGCAGCTCTGCCTCTTCAGGCCCTGTGTGAGCCCTGTAGAGTGAAGGAACAGTTTCAACAGACCTTAAACATTTACATCCTGCAAGAGCTGAAGTGAGCGAGGCCAGAGCAGAGCTTCGTCCCGGAGTATGGGAAAGGTGAGCGCTGAAATGCGGGATCCTGTGATCCTGGAGGGACACCACGGCTTCTGCTGCCTTCTGGGATTGTCACCTGCAGAGTCTCTCACCTGCATTTCTGTCTGGCTACCCCAAATCTTGGTGCTGCCATGTAAACAGTTACCCTACAAATTACAAATCTGAGCTGTCTCCTTGCTGTTTGCTTCAGTAAACCTTCAGAGGTAGAGGAAACTATTTAAATGCAAGAGAACGTCTTCCATAAATAAAAGCCTTGACATGGTGGCTTTTTGGGGAAAAAGATTGATGGAAAAGGCAAAGCAAAGTCAAAGACATAGTTTATATTCATCTTCTGTCATGAGGAGGATGCATGATTTGAATGGATTGTTTAAACCTTTTTTTTCGCAGTTATTTCACTTTTCCTTCTGGCAGGCAAGGGATGTAAGAATTTACATTCACCACTTTTAAACAGAGTACAATTTCACTGGGTTTCAAGTTGCTGTGGATTATCCTGGAATATTATTAAAATTAGGAAATTAGGATTATTTGCTACCATCTACAGTTTGTGTGTAAGCTCTCTGTCTTGATCCTGAATCCTGAGCTCACTCCATCCATCCTGGCTCTGTAAGGAGAGACAGCCATTCCTCTTTACGTTACAGCTGACACTTGAAAATTCTCAGCTATTTTTAGACGATTTTCAATCTCATTTCTGTCCTTTGAAAAGAAAGGAAGAAAAAAAAAAATTTCCCTAGCCTTTAAATTTTTAACTTCCAGTGGGAGTTGCTCTCGCAAAGAAGCCAGCTAGTCAATATAGCCTCATTAACACATTTTAACAGGTTCTGTTATATAAGTTTGCATTATTGTGATGGCTCTTTCATGGGTTTGAGGGAGGGAATTGTTGGAAGTTGATTTAAAGAGGAGCCATGCAGGGTTTGAAAGCGGAGCTGCTTGCTTCCAAGTAGTAATTTGTGAAAATACAAAGTGGCAGTTGGAAAAGAAGCAGAGATGGGGGATGTACAGCTCGTTCTTTCCCCCTTGGGGTGGTGTTTGGGCACAGGTTGTCTCGGGCAGTAGGAGAGATTTGGCTGGTTAGATAGTTCTGTCAGGATTGGACTGCCCCAGAAATCTGTACTGCCCTTCGAGGCCAGATTGTTTTCACCAAATTAATACTTGCTTTCATTCCCCTCTCCTCCCAAAAACGTTTTAACCTTGAGCAATAAGCCTACAAGATATATGGCTTTGGGGAGCGGTATTTTTTTAAGTCGTGCTTCTGAAATTTCTTTGTGAAGGGACTAAACGTTCTAGATGTATCTCTTCAGCCTGCATCCCTGAGGATCAAAACGTCCCTCACAACTGCCCGTAAATTTTTTGGGTTTGTAGTTGTTACAGTAACTTGACTGTGGGAATTCTTGGCAAAGCATATAAATAACGAGTATATTGCGAGCCTTTATTTCGCTGATAGCACTTACTGTTCCTCTTGTTGCACGTCTAAAACTGTTCTCTGCAACATGACTTGGTAAATTTAGAAATCACGTTATTGTCATAAAATAGCATTATTTATAAAACCTCCAAAATTGGCACAGTGCGGAGGAACTGGCGGAATGAAGTCCACAAGCCCGGTGATGGGATCTTTCCTTCTGCCTGTTGTTTGACATGCACAGGAACATGCAGACAAAGGAAAAGTAACATCTTGATGATCTACAAGTGAAAGAGCAATTTGCTTCCTTTTGATTTTTTTCCCCCCCCCCCTATTCAGCTGGAGTTAATTCAAGTCTGTTTGTGTGGATGTCGTCATGGGCTGGAATTCCCAGAGCTCCTGCTGGGCACATGATCCCTTAAACAAGAGGTCCTGCCACTGGAAGGGGGGCAGAGGGGCCACGCAGAAAGAGAGCCCCAAAGCATGCAAATGCAGCTGTTTCTGTTTATAAAGACTTTAATTTCCTTCTAGTGTTATTAATTTGAAGGCCTTGATAGGAAAATTCCTTTCTTTCCTCTGAGCAGAGAGAAGAGGGAAAAGTGGAAAGCAAAGCTATGGATAAACAATACTACTGACATTAACAATTCATTATGTTTTAAGGGCCAAAATGGTGATAGTTTGATTGACTGTGTTTAACTGCACAATAAGCAAAAGAAAAAAAAGCACCCAACAAGAAACACCCCACCCCATTTACAAAAAAAAACAAACCAGTAAGTCCGTAATTGAAATAAAACATGCTATGAAACATTGACTCAGCCCACAGGAAATGTAGGAAAACTTCTGCTTCTGATATTAATTCTTTATGTTCATTGGACAAATAAGGATGTTTGAGTCAGAAATGGAATCCTTTCGGGTTTTAAATGTGCAGCTTTGGTGTTTGACTTAGATGCACGTGCCTGATAGATGGAATAGATGTTAATTTTTGGTGTGCCATTTTCAGAAGACTCTGCTGGGGAGCTTTTCCGTAGCTGTTTCCCGTAGTTCTTGGAATCATGTTCTTGCCTTCTTTAACTCGTGTTGAACAGACACGTGAAGTCCGTCCTGTAGGTACTGAGTGTCTCTCACCTCTGACCGACTTGGACAAATGTCCAGCAGATAAATCTTTTGGAAATGCTCAGGGCCTGACAGGAGCAGTGTCACAGGCAGGATGTAATGAGGAAATGTTCCTGTAAGGGGACCAGGTACAACACTAGCTCCGAATTTCCTTTGTTTGGCCGGCATGATGCTGTCTGTGTTTCCAGGAGGTCTATGTTGTTCTCAGAAGAAACAGCCACAGGATTCCAGGAGGGAGATGGAGACTCTGCTGTGTCACACGCCCTGGTGCAGTGACTGTACCAGGAGATAATCAGGCTTTGATCCAAGGCTTTTGTAACCTTTCCCATCTATTTCCAGTGTTTAAAACTTGGTTTATTTGGAGCGAGTTCAGAGGAGGCCACCAAGATGATTAGAGGGATGGAGCCTCTCCCTTGCAAGGAAGGGCTTTGGGGAACTGGGATTGTTCAGCCTGGACAAGAGAAGGCTCTGGGGTGACCTAATTGTGGCCTTCCAGTACCTGAGGGGACCCTGCAGGAAAGATGAAGAGAGACTACTTATAAGGGCCTGGAGTGACAGGACAAGAGGGAATGGGTTCAAACTGCCAGAGGGCAGGGTTAGGTGGGATATTGGGAAGGAGTTCTCCCCTGTGAGGGTTGTGAGGCCCTGACACAGGTTGCTCAGGGAAGCTGTGGCTGCCCCATCCCTGGAAGTGTCCAAGACCGGTCTGGATCGGGCTTGGAGCAACCTGGGCTGGTGGAAGTGTCCCTGCCCATGGCAGGGGGTGGAATGAGATGAGTTTGAAGGTCCCTTCCAATCCAAACCATTCCATGATTCCATGAACTTGTTTGTCTCTGTCTGACTCCCTGTTTGGAACTGATCTTGCTACTAAGATACAGGTTATGAAAGAGATTCTCTGTCATGTACCTATAAGGTACTAATGAGACAATATGAAGAATATTTAATGTTTTACTTGCTGCTTGGCAATGTGGCATCAACTAGAACCAGAGAGCGTTCTTAAAAATACCACGTGAGGATGAGAAAATTTATTGTACGTTGTTTCATAATTCCAATAAACCATTTAAGAGAAGCACACACACACCCCGTGCCTCACCCGAGGTTCTGGAATCCATAACGATCAGTAACTGAATTTTTCTGCTGAGGATGTTAAAGCAACATATACGTCTTTGGTTATGAAACCTTGCTGCTGCTGGAATTTGCTGTGGATACAGAGGTAAACAAAGGTCTGCTAGTCTTCACTGAAGTCACGCTTTCTTACCTGTGTCAGGCACTTTAATTTGATATTTGGCAATAGTTTTCCACAAATAAGTCCAAAAATCTTAGTTACATAAAACTGTTGTGTTCATAGAATCATGGAATGGTTTGAGTTGGGAGGGACCTCAAATCTCATCCTATTGCACCCCATTCTCACTTTATCAGACTCAACTCTTGTACAGGAAATTCACACAAACCTCTTCCTCCTCCCCAGCACAACACTCTCACCCACTGAACTGGGAGATGGGATTTTACACCACAAAAACCCTCTGAACTCACAGGAGCTCAGCCCAGCCACTGACCCTGCACAGCAACATGTCCTGGTAACATCCACAACTGCTCAATCATAAAATCATGGAATGCTTTGGGTTGGAAGGGACCATCAAGTTCATCTCATGCCACCCCTGCCATGGGCAGGGACACCTTCCACCAGCCCAGGTTGCTCCAAGCCCTGTCCAACCTGGCCTTGGACACTTCCAGGGCTGGGGCAGCCACAGCTTCTCTGGGCAACCTGTGCCAGGGCCTGCCCACCCTCACAGGGGAGAATTCCTTCCCAATATCCCATCTAACCCTGCCCTGTGTCAGTAAGAAGCCATTGCCCCTTGTCCTGTCACTCCAGGCCCTTATAAATAGTCTCTTTTCCCCCATATCTCTGTGTGTATGGATAGCATTTCAGTAACCATGTGCATTCTTAGGATACTTTTTACGTGAAAATACTCCGAGTTGTCATCTCAGGCTGTTACTTCTCCATAATCAGATGCTTGAACCGTGTTTATTCAGCTTGGAAATCGTGTTTAATTCTTGTAGCACGCGTGGCTACGTGTTCATCAGCTGGGTGGCACTTCCTAATAAAAGTTCTGCTTAGCTCTCTGCATTTAACAGGGAGCATCATAAAACCAGCCTGTTGGTAGCAGAAGGTGGGAGCTCCAGGAACATCGAGGATGCTGGTTTTTTAAATGTGAAGGTTCGGGATACCGAGAGGAAGGTGCTGTTTCCCCAGCCCTGCTGAAGCTCTAGGATGACCACTGTGCTGTGTTGCTTATCTGTGCTGAGGGACAGAGGCAGTTTGGCTGTGGCTCTTCGCTGTTCCGGAGTCGGTGATGATTTTGTGTCCGTGATTGGGTGCTGACAGTGAATCAGCCCATACAGGAAGGCATTTTTTGAGCAGGCACAGTGTTTTCTAAAAAAACGCCTGCGTGATGTGGCTATATTTAAAATGGAGTACATCTGTTATGCATTTAATTCTTTCCAAGATTTCAGGAGGTGACAAAGTTGGAAGTTTTGCCTTAAAATTTAGATTAAGATTTTGTTTTTCCAAGTTAGGATGTTTGCCTGCTCGGCTCCCACCCTCACCAGTGCTTCTCTGAAGCAGTGTATTTGCAACACATTCGAATGAACTGTATTACAGATGTATTTTGGGATTTAGATTATGATTTGAGTTGTATGAGCCTAATAACAGCCATAACCAAGTGTGCAGCCAAGATGGTCATAAATTAGTGTGAGTTCTGCTGCTGCTGTAACAGCCCAGGCTTTGCAGTTGGATTATGCTGACGGTGTGTTATTTATCTAACCCTTTTGGAGCAAAGGATTTGGTAATTCTTGCACTGCTTAGTAAGCTCAGGAGTTGGACCATGACCCACCGGTGTTTGGGGCAGCTTTTTAAACACTAAATCCTCTGAATTCAAATGGCACTTGTTTAAGTTTGCATTTATAATTGTGTCATTTCAGAGAAGAGCCAGTTGGTTTTAACAGCAGAATTATTGATTTGTGGAAATAGTGTGAGAGTGTGTGTGTGTGTGTGTTAAATGTGATCTTTAGGACATTATGGTAACACACAACAGCCTGGATGAGGAAAATACATAACACTGCAGTCAGGAACTGGGTTTAGTTTACACTGAGCCTGCCTATAGCTTATCTAAATAAGACAACTTTAAAAGCAGCCAGTGACTTTCACAAATACAGGTGAAGCAAAATGGTGTTCTCAGAGTGTTTGCTGCTGTTTTTAGGTGATTCAGTATAAAATCAGAGAAGCATGGAATGGTTTGGGTTGGAAAGGACCTTAAAGCTCAACCCATCCCACTGCCCTGCCAGAGGCAGGGACAGCTCCTACTAGACCAGGTTGTTCCAAGCCCTGTCCAACCTGACCTTAAAACTTCCAGGGATGGGGCAGCCACAGCTTCTCTGGGCAGTGAACACAGAGTTCCAGCTGTAAACACACACTCTGGGCTCAGAAGAAGGATGGCCAGCAGTATTTATGAGAGTTTTTATTGTCCTTCCAGTGCATATATAAAATTACAACTCTGCTGCAGTGACTATTGGAGGACAATCTTATGGCAAATGAACCCGTGACATGTAGCTGTTATTACATGGTTGTTGAAAGGGTTCATCCTTTGATCTTAATTTACTGAGGCACTTCTTGGACAAGAAGCAGTATTGAATTCATTAAGCAGCCTGTGCTGCTACCTGGGCTCCTCAGGTGCTGAGGAGCTGGTGAGGCTGAGCCTGTTAGAACCTTTCAGGACAAAGAAATAGTTCTCATTTTCTGAGCTTTTTTTTTTTTTATTATTATTCCTATTGTGACTTTACCCTGTCCCCTAAATTGAAGACAAACCCGTTTTGTTTTCAAGAAAGCCTAAACTGAATTTCTTGATTTGTATACATTTAGATATCCCTATACTAATATATAGTTGAACCATAACAAATGGAGGATGAAATTTTGCTCTCTAGTATTTACTCTCTCCCTTGTCAGGCGATAAAAATCTACCACATGGGCACAGTTCAGGCACTGGAAAGATCACCAGGCATTTGAGTAACTTGTGTGCATTAAAGGTGTTACTTGCACCTGGATTCTGAGGTGAGAGTGAGCCAAACGCCTGCTTAGAAAACTCTAGAGTCCCTTTATTTTCCCAATGAATAAACTTCCTGATTTTTTACCTGTGGAGCCCATTCCTACAAAGCCTTTGTCTGGATATTTGAGTGTCTGAATGTATCATTTTTCGGCCGTGCCCTTCAATCACCTGCCAGAGGAGGTGGGTCCTCCCCAGTCGAACTCCAGTTCGAGATGTTGTCAGAGGAGTCTCACTGTTTGTGTTTTGTGGTGTTCTGCCTCCTCTAACAACCCTCAGGAATACCCTACATCAGTCTCCTGCTCTGTGAGGTTTGACTGTTGCCGATGGGAGGTGTTTGAATGCAAAGCTTTACCAGACACATCCTGAAGATGTGGCGATGAAGCGTTGCTGTGACTGAGATTTCTACTCCCCGTTCTACTCTGGGGTTCCTAAAACTGGCTTTAAATCCCGAGGACTCACACGTGTTCACTTCTGAATTGTCTCTGTGGTCAGATGAGGGATATGAAGTGCTGGTCTGTGCTGAGGCAGGGGCATGAGCTTTATTGATAAGAAACTGTGCTAAGTGTTCTGGTGACAGTGATTCCCAAAACGCTGATTTTGAGGTTTCTCCAGAGATCCAGGTGCTTGCTGCTGGAGGAGAGTTACATAGACTAAATAGTGAGTAGATAAAAGCAGTATTATTGTGCCATGGGACACTGTGTCTGGCTTGGTCACTGTTTTCTGCTTTTTTTCACTCTTTTTGTGCTGAGATGGGAATACTTTCTCATATCCCATCACAGTTCCTCATTTTCTGCCTTTAGCATTTTTCACCCCACGTTGAAATAAGGGGAAATATAGGGGAGAATTGTACTTTTTTCTGTGGCCTTCCTAAAATAATTTGCAGTCTCCAAAAGTTAAATCTGCACTCAGACATTAGAATGAGAAGACAAGGGGGTCTGTGGGGATGCCAGGCATCATCGTTCCCAAAACAGGATGAAGGATTGCAGGGTCAGCACAGCAGCATTAGAAACAATATTTCTCAGTAAGTTTTTTTTTTTCTTTAATACAAAACAGATAATGATTTATCTTTCTTATGCAATGTTACGCTTATTCTAGAAGAGAGAGGGGGTTTAAGTGACATTTTCTTGGAAGGAAGTGATTCTTGAACGATCTAAAGTTTGCTGCTGCTGCCTTAACATCTGGGGCGATTTGTGCTGCTTCATTTACCACAATTTAGGCTTTTGGATGTTGGAGATGGAAAGAGCATACTGCAGCAGCAGCAGTAAATCTAAGATGCTTTTTATTATTTTGCGCTCCCCAAAGTAAATTCCAAGACTTTTAAAACGTGGAAGAGCCTCTACCTGTGCCAGGTGTAGGAGTGGTTGATTTCAGCAAATATATCCAGCTAATATTCAACTGTTTGGATACAGGGACTGCTTGCCACAGCTCTTCAAGTGGTTGTGAATGTGTCCCCATGTGTGGAGAAATTGGGAGTTTAGAAGAGCTGAAGTGAAAGGAAAATGAAGGGGTGATTTTTGGCCCGGTGGGAGATGATTAATTCCCATGGTCTCAGAGCGTGGAGACAGTGGTGTCTCTCTATGTCATGAGCTCTCCAGGAAGGTTAGTTTTTCTCTCTGGATGCTCTTTTTCCTTGTTGATTGCAGATTTTAGGAGCCACAGAGGAGTGGAATTTTCTCAGTGAAGCCCAAGCCATTACCCAGGTTAACTTGTGTGCTCTAAAGAAAGGTCGTATTTGCTGGTAGATCATTCTCCCTCCTCCCAAAAAAAACCTGACAGCTGTTTTTAGAAGTTATTTTCAGGCTGGAACGTGAAACTTGGAAGGGAACCAGACTCCTTTATAAACAAACTTAGCAGTCCTTGTCCCCCCTATTAAAAATGACTTTGTATTTTTATTTACAGTTTCATGTAGTTGATCACATGTTAATGCTGTAGTTTATCCCCCCCCTTTTTGTTTACTTTAATATTTGTTTGCTAATAGTTTGAAAGCATAAACAAGTGGAGGCAGTGGTGGACTTTGCACTGGGAGCTGTGATAGTGTTACCAATGCAATTTGCTGATGTAAAAAAGAAAAGGCAGGTATTTGCAGACATTGGTATTATTATGGTTTCTGACCATAGAACTGAAGAGCAAAACTGACTTCTGAGCAGTATCTCACGTATTTTGGTGCAAGTTTCCAAGGTCCAATAGCACCATGGTAGCTTTTCTCAAAATATTGTGGCTTATTTAGATAATTTTTCGGTGTTTGTTTTCTTTGTTCTCTTGTAACTGGAGATAATCCCTGTAGGCATTACAACAGCAAAGTATTTTAATGGGATGGAAGCTGTTAAAGGAAAACAGTTATTCCTAAATTCTCTTTTGTATTTTTAATTACCCATTAGCTTGTATCTTCGAGAAGTAAATTAGAGAGGAATTTTGTGCTGGTGTTTGGAAAAGCTGGGAGGCAGCGGGGAAGTGGAAATCAAAGGGACGTCGGGTGACAGTGCGAGGGAGGAGATTACAAGAAGCTGAAATCTGCAGGAAGCTACTCTGAAGCACTTCTTGTGGAATGTTTCTTTGTCTAGCCCTTAAATCTCAGAACTTGTTTCAATAGCAGAAGAAACATCATCTAAAAAGATGCCAAATGCGCAGGGAACACCAACAACCTCCAGCAGGAATCAAGGAACTCTGTGGGAACACCTTTGGGAGTCCAGCCTTGGAGCAGGTGAGGTCTGGACCAGTCAACATCCCTTTGAGCTTCAGCATTTGTCACTTCTGGGAAGGGAACTCCCCACCTCCCAGGGGGTATCAAAACCAGGCACAGCGATGGATTGCTCCGTAATTTCCAGCTCAGCTGTGTTTCAGCAGGATGGCATTACAAGAATTTTAATCTTCTTTTGGAATAATTTGAATAATTTGGCATAGAGCTGTGACTGGTTTACTAAGGTTGTTGGTTTGAGTTGGGTGGTTTTTTTTGTGTTGTGAATTGTCTGACTTGTCCAGGACATGGAATGAAAGAGAACCGCTCTAGTTGAAGTGGATAGAGATAGTCCTTCATTGCTAAAACTTTTCCCATTAGTAAAAATCCAACACCTAATGACAATAATTTTTACCTTTTGCATGCACATGTGTAAGTAAATAAATAAATACATCCATTCAGTTAGTTCAGATCTGAAAAAATACATTGCAAACTCACGTTTTGGGGAGGGGTGTTTTGCTTTTGATGGGAAAGCCTTTGGATGCTGCAGCCTTTCCAAATGCCAAGGCAGAAGCTGCCCACCTCTTTCCAGCAGATGTGGCCGCCCAGGTCGGTGTTTTCCAAGCAGGAGCACCTCTACCTGTTGTGTCCTCTCTGCCCGTGCTTATCCCTGTTCCTTTGGCCAGCCCAAAGGTTCTCAGCGCTGGTGATTCCTGCTCTGGAGCTGCTTTTGTTGGGGGTACACTTTGTGTGATAAGTTTTTGTGATTACAGATGTATTTGCTGTTGGACTTTATTTGCAAGCCTTGCCATAACATTTCCAGGGCTGTTTAACTGGGTACTTCACTCGTGCTGTCTAAACTTGCAGGAACCAGACACAGCTGTTCAGAAAGGTTGTTGTGTGAGCTGTTCTTTCTGTGTATTTTCCAAATTATGTTGCATGTGGCAAGATGAAAGCCAAAAAATAGGTGATTTGGGTGAAAATATGAGCCACAGTAGTAAAAGAACCATTTCACCATTTCTTCTTTGTGTGAAGAAGAGCACTTGTGTACCATGAGACATTCTCAAATATTTTCTCTTCTTGTTTGGATTCTTTTCTTATCTACCTGTACAATCACATAGGCTTATCAGTAGGCAGGCAAATATAAAGGAATGATAAAAACAAACTTGATTTTTTGTGATTGAGACAAAATTGGCAAGTGATGGAAACCGTCTGTGAATGTGAGAATGTTCTCTGAGGTCGCTGAGCCCTGATGGTTTTATTGGTAATATTTCAGACTTAATGCCTCTCTCAGCCACGAGGTCAGCCATCAAATCATTAATTTAGTACCACGTTAGCAGCTCTTCTCCTTGCACTTATCTACAGGGAGACTAAATAAAAATACCTTAGAAAAACCCACGTGACTTAAGATCAAAATATCCTTGGGGGAGGAGCACCTCAAGGGCTGTTTTTAGGTACTGAAAACTTGAGACTTGTCTTCCCTCCCCCCCAGAGTTTGGGGTTTTTTGGTGCTTCTTTTTTTTTCTTCTCCTAATTGGGAAGATTGTTGCCTTGAAGTACTAATTTTTAAGGGTCTCAGCAACTTTTAGGGGATTGTATTTTTCAGATTAATTTTTATGAGGGCTCTTACCCAAGGATTTCTCTGCATCTGTTTTATTAATTTTTATTTCTCTTTGATTTTCTTATTAAATCGCACCGGGCTGTGTTTGATACCAAAGGCTGCCAGTGTATGTTTGTATCCAGTTCCCTCAATAATTTGTTCTCTCTGTGAGTTGGAAACTTGAGTCTTTTATTTGGTTTCATTCAAGCCTGATATAACAGTGCCTGATCGAATTATTTAAATTTCCCATTATAACCTCCTTACAATTCAAACAGTTTCTACAGCACTGAACTTCCCTGAGCTCCTCCAGCCTATGCCTTGCCTTTAATTTGCAATTTAAAATTACATTGTCCCTCACTCATCCTGATCTCTGCATCGACAGGTTGTGGAAACAGAGTTTTAAACTTGGATTGGGGAAAAAAACCCCAAGTATAAATACATTTCACTCATCTCAGTGAGTGTTTAATGAGGAAATGAGCTGTGTTGGGCAGTTTGAAGCCCTTACTTGGTACAATATGGGACATTCCCAAGATTCACAGAATCACACACAGAGTCAGCTGGGTTGGAAAAGACCTCGGACATCATCGAGTCCAACCTTTGGCCCAACACCAGGGAGAACTGGTGGCTGTTTCTCCAGTCTCCCACTTGTTTGGGATCAGTGCAGGTGGGGTAGACCTGAGATTTACTCCAGTGATCTGAATCCTGCCTTCTCACAGGATCGTGGAATCACAGGATGGCTGGGGTTGGAAGGGACCTTAAAGCCCATCTCGTTCCACCCCCTTCCACTAGCCCAGGTTGCTCCAAGCCTCGTCCAAGCTGGCCTTGGACACTTCCAGGAATGGGGCAGCCACAGCTTCTCTGGGCTTTGATGGAATAAAAGAAGACGAGTTTTTCAATTTCTCCATCTGCTTTCCAAACTCAGTTTTTTCAGCATTGCTGGAGCTGGATGTTGTTTGCTGGAGGACAAGAGAATCCCCACCAGGCTGGGGCTCAGCCAGTGCTGGCGGTGGCCAGGATGTGTTTCTCCACAGGATTTTCCATTACAGGAGGTTAGGTGTTTCCTGACAACGTCTGCAGTTTTCCCATGCCCATAAAGCTTGTGCAAATGACTGCCCAGCAAACCTACATCCCTCCAGACCCACCTCCAGGCTTGCTGTCACTGCTCCTCAGCTGTATCCCTGCGTTCCTGCCGCTCGCTCGCACTCGGCTTTATCACTTTCTGTTCTGCTTCTCCCCCTCTCCTCTCCTCAGTGTAACCCTTATTGAAATTAAATTAAGGAACCACAAGGGAAAGTGCATCCCGTTTAAGAGGCTGGTTCTTTGTGCTGGTGCAGTGGTTGTGAAGTGCTGCTTGGAGTTTGCCTCCATACAAAATGTCAGTGTTGCTTTGTTTTAGGAAAGGGCAGAAGTTAGATAAGGACTTTTCAGTTTGCAGCATGATGTAGGCAGTGCTCAGCCGTGATTTCTTGCCCTTTCCCCCTCCATGTGTGTTAGAATTGTTGCATTTCCAGTTGCCATTTGGAAAACTTGGTTTATCTTCTTTATAGAAATATTTTCCTTCCATGCCTCTGGCTTCTTACTTCTCCCTATTCCCCTTTCCTTCCTCTCAGTCCTTTATTCCAGGTTTCCACTCTGAGATTAAAGGCACAAGAAAGGGCTGGTTCAGTGTTTGGTTGAACTGAAGGAGTGAGAAGCTGAATCAAAGGGGGTAAATGAAGTAATGGGTGAGAGTAGCCAGAGTAGGTTTGGAAACCTGCTCAGCAGATCTGTCTGCTCCTGGACAGGTGCTCCTTTGTCTATCTGCAGCTCATCTGCTACAGAGGTTTCCCACATCCTCAGCCCTCTTGTTTCCTTCCTTGCAGTTGTTCAGTTCATGTGCCTGTCAGGACAGAATTCCCAAAGAAACAGCCAAAAACCTGATTGGAAACGGTCACAGTCATCCCTTTAGATTTATATGGGCTGCAGTCGGGGGCGTTGTGCAATCTCAGTGTCGATGAACCGGCAGTGAATCTCCAGGCCATTTGTTCTTCAAAACCCCTTTTAGCTGGTTCTAATGACACAAAAATTTAGATACACAAATGGAAAAGCAAGTGGCAGAGTAGCTGAGCCCTGTCTTGGTTCCTTTATGGGAGATGAGCCCAAATCCGGTGGGCTCGGAAGTGCCCCTAAACATTTTTCAGTCCAAGTAGTTGGTTTAAACTCCGGGTTAATGGGACTTAAAATAGAGCAAAATGGAAAGTAAATAATACAATATCCTATCTGGAGCATCTCTTCTGCACTTAAATAAGTGAGGGCTAAGAAGGGAATCATCAGGGTGACTATGGGAAGAACAGCTTGCCCAGGGTCAGCAGTGCTGTTGGATGAAGCACGAGGTGCTTCCCACTGCCTTCCCCCCACAGACCACAGCCACCAACTGTGGACCATAAAAGGAAACAACATTTCTTGTCAAAATACAGCTGCCCAGCCCGTTTGCTTTCTGGGAAAAATGTCCAGTAACTGCTGGTACAGCCGTGTGATGTGCAGCTCAAACCTCTAAACATTTACTTTGAACTTACCCCTTGGCTTCTCAGGGCCCCTAGGGCAGGGGGATGATGTAATGCTGCCAGCTGATGAGTGGTCTCCATGTAGAGATGTAAAGCCTGGTTAGAGATTTAAAGTTCAAACCAGTTTTTTTTAAAAGCTTTTAAAAAAAGTCCTTTTTTTTTTTTTTTCAGGACCGATAATACAAAGTGTCTAATTATCGGTTGAAAATCGGGCATCTTTGCATGACATTAAATTTTGCACAAAAAAGTAACCAATATGTTTTACCTCAGCATTTAATTTGAATTATTTTATAATATATCTCCCTTATTGCTCTGATAATTTTGAATTTCTATAAGCTCTTTAAACGATGCAAGAAAGTGCTCTGCTGGCACACCGTGTAAACCAAGTGAGTGGAAAAGTAAATATTTAAGGCTGACATATTGAAGTATAAATAGCGGTAACTGTGTGTAATGTTTCAATTGTAAAACTATTTCTGGGGCTCTGTTAGTGTGCACCACGGCTCGTTAAAATGGGAATGTTTTCTGAAAGTCGCATTTCTGTTTTGGAAAGTGGATCCCAAAGTGGTCACAGCTACGTCTCTGACACGATCCCTGACGTGTTTGTCACCCGTCCCCAGAGGAGGTCCGAGCAGCTTGTCAGCGGGCACAAATTGGTGGGCAGTGAAGTTGGATATTCTCAGAGGTTTATCCATATATTCCAGTCTGGATTTGGTGTTGTCTAATCAAAAAATGAGGAGTGTGGTCTGGCAGTGCGGGCCTGGCTTCATCGAATGCCGGTGTTGAGTCAGCTCGAAGTCCTGGCCTTCATCCTGGCTCCAGGGTGAGCACCACTGCCTGGGGAAGCTGCTCTGGGGAAGATGTGTGTGTTACCCCTCCCAGATACTGTAAATTAACCTTTCTCATCTCAGGCCTCTCCCCAGACAAGTGGAGTTTAGTTTTTCTCCTTCTCTTTGGAACTCGTGTTTTGCAGGAGCGGGGTATTTATCGGACCCTGCACCTGGAAGCCTCCTGTCCCTCTGTCGAGGGACTCTCCTCTGGAATTCCCAATCCTGTGGACTTAAGGACGAGCCTGAGTGTTGTTCCAGCACAGCTGTGGTGTGCAGCAGCAATTCACAAGCTCTGCTGTCCCCTCTCTGTGTCAGGAGGGCCGAGTGGCTTCCACGGGGGCACAGACCTGGGGAGATGGAGGCTTTTAGTGCTGTGACATTGCACAACAGCTGTAAACTGCTCAGAGCTAAAGTTTAACTCAGGCTGAGCCAACCTGACATTTCCACTTCATGTTTAACACGTTTTACTGTAGAAATAACATTGTAGGAAAGCATCCCTGTACTGCAGAGTGTTATTGTGGTGCCAGGTATCTGGAAATCCACTGATAATTGTAGCTAAATCTGCTTTGGAAAGCTTGTGTTTTGTGTGTAAAACGTGCTTTTACTTAAAGTTTTGTAAAAGGGAATAATGTGAGAGATCTTTCTAAATTTCAGCTTTTCCAGCTCTTAAAATGATGAGTTTGAAATGTAAAAATTCAGTCTTGGATTGCCCTGCAGGATGTGAATACACTGAAGCCTTTCAGGATATTCCTTACTTTTCTGAAATGTTGCCTGGACAGGTTAATAACTTTGTCAGGGGTATCTCTAGTTATAAAAGTAATTTTCACAGTCTTTTAGATGCTTCTGGTGTCTTTGTCAGCTCATGCTTTCTCTTGATGGGTTTTGTTTAACTTATTGGGTTTTGTAATCTATGTGCAATATCATTATATATACTTAGAAATAAATAGTTCCTCTTCAAGTCTGATACCCCTGCTCAGGGTGGTGTAACATTTTTATTATTGCTCTGGTATGAATAATTTATTTAGTAAGTTATTAATTATATATTAGTCCCTAATCTAATAGGTAATTATATAATAGAGCGAATGAAAATCAAAAACATTCTTTCAAGTGCTCTAGAAGTGAAATAATAACCTCTCCATCCCTGTGAATTTTGGGTTAAATAAACAAGATAGAGAGACACAGGACACAACAGAGATAAACTGATATTCAGGATAGGGATATACCTAAATATTTCCTTTCAAAATGAGGTTTTACAAAGTCCTATCTTAGGTATTTAAAAGTCCAGAAGCTTTGTTCTGAATGATCAAATGTGCTGTGCTGATGGTGCAATACAGATAATTAGGAGGCCATTTAGCACTTAACGGAAGGCCGATCTTGCCAACTTTCCTCTTAAATCTGTTCTCTCCTCCATTTGATCAGCTGCATTTCTTGCAGCCTACTGCTACTTTGCCATCTCCCTAATTCTGTAATTTGTTTATTTGTTCTCCCTGACGTTCCTGAATCCCTTCCACACACTCAACTGCTGTGTTTTAAACATATTCCCGTTCTTCAGTCTGTGTGGCTGTTTGGAAACGAGTTACTCGAGTTCCCCTAGGCAGGAACTGCAAGCAGTACATTTATACCCCATTTTACCTTTTATTGCAGTTTGTAAATCCTGTCAGTAATTGATCAGAAATGTTCTTCAGGGAGACTGGGTATGGTACGGTCAGGTCTCTGAGGGTGCTTGCCCTTGGCTTATTTCCTTTCTGGTGCTAAAAAAAAAAATAAGCTCTTTCTCCTCACAGTGCTGCCCATCATCCAGCTGTTTGAATGCTGGAGTGACACACATCGTGGCCAGTAGATCCTTCCTAATGGAGAGCTCAGGAAGGACCAGCTCCCTTCCTAAGCCAGGGATCACTCCTTTGACTGTGTAAATAATACGAATTTCTGCCTTCAGCAGCACTAACTCCAACACATTTGTATAATTTACAAAGCTTTAATCACAACCCACCTTACAGGTTCTACATAGTTAATTCTCATCACACAATGTTATCTTGAGCAAATACTTAATTTCTTTAATTGCAGTGCTAATTTAATGATGCAGTTGCATTCAGGTTTGAATCTTAATGTTATGTGTGTATCACTCAACAGATGCTCTGGGGAGTAAAGACTCCTATAATTAGATTTGACATATGTTTTCATGCAAGGTGAAATAGTTTGCATGCTTCTAGAATAAATATTGTCTGCAGCCTGGATTTATAACCTCAGTAAACAGTTGGACATGCTGCTGGGAGTGCTCCACGCCTCGTGTAAGCTGTGGCTTTGGGAGCCTGGACCCTTGTGAGTCCACAATATTGAGTCCTTCCTAATGGCCTTTTTTTTGTTGTTGTTGTTGTTGTTTTCACTCCAAAAAAGGGCAAGATCAAAGTGCAGCCTGTTCTTTCCTGCCCTTCTAGATATACAAAACAGCTGCAAAGCACAATCAGCTATTGTGGTGATATGTGCCCCAGGTCTATAAATAGATAGAGAGCTTCGGGCTGGAGCTGTGCTGCTGCAGAGACCAGGGGATTTTTGCTTGGGGTTACTAAACATTCCCTGGCTCCTTTGTGGTTTAGAACCATCATTTCCGAGGCTGCCATATTCCAGTTGAGTTGGGATTCGAAAGGATTTTGCCGTGAAGGCTTTACGTGACTTCACTGTTTGCGCTTTTCTCCTTCCCTTCCGATTTTTTTTCTTTCCCCCACAATGCACAAGAACCCTGCATGTTTCTAAAGGAAAGCAATTTAAGCACAGAAGGTCGGTTGTTTACCAATAAAATACGGCTGTGATGGATGGCCTCAGTGGGAAGTTTACAGAGGCACGCGGGGAGTGAGAATCAGAATCACTTTTCATTAAATTTTGGTCTGGACTCTCCTTCAACCTGGAAACGTGGAGTGTGAGGCTTGATAAGAGCTTCGTGTTCCCTTGAACTGGAAGTAGGCGGCTGTGCGAGTACGCTCTGCCTCGCTGTGCACGAGTAATCAAATCTGCACGGCGGATCCAGAGCTGGGAGAGCTGTTCCCAGATTTTTAATTCAATATGCCGCATATTTTTTGGTCATTATGTTAACTTGTATTGGAAGAGCTGCGGAGAGCGTGAGAGCTCGGGACTTGTTAGGTGATGAGAGAAAAATTAGTGTATTTGGCAGAAGGAAGGTGTTGGAGATAATTTGGGTTTGGAGGGTCCAGGAGGTGGCTGAAGCTGCTTCTGGCAGAGGTGAAGCGGACTTGAAACTACTTTCCTGGAAAAGCTATTGATTGCCATTGCATTTCAACAACATTAGCACCTCACAATATCGGTCCTGCTGTCCTGCTTTAAATTTAAATGAGAAAAGGGATATAAATAACTCCTCTGGCATTTTCACATGGGTACTTTTCAGCTGTAACCTTCATGCTTTGAGTCAGGTGAACCCGTTCGCCCCTTGAGCCTTTCTCCTTTCGACAACTGGACTCTAAATTTGGTTTATCACTGTGGATCAGGAATGATGCAGAAGGTCTTGCCCCACATAAACATCTCACAGAAGGTGTTTTATGAAGCTTTCAGTGCATAAATACAACTTCAGTCTATGTGGTCAGTGTTTTCCAAGGTCATGTGAGGTTATGGTGGAAATTCCTCAGTCAGAGAGCAGAGTGGGAATTTCTAATCCACTTGTTGTTTCTGAAGAAATAACAATGAGAATGTTGAAGGGAAAATATTGAAATCTCAGCTGAAAACCATACAGGGGCTCAGATTGAATTGAAAGAAAACTGAATTGAAAGAAATCATCTAGTATGACCTTTCTTTGTGAAAATTAGGGCAGGAAGTGGAATTTTTAAGTCAAACATGATGAAAACTTGGAAAACTCCCTCCTGCCTATGTGTTCTTCCACTGGAGCCGTGACAATGTAAACCAAACAGGCACGCAGCAGATCTCTGAGGCAAACCAAGCTTTTCCTGTAGTTTCCTATGCATAACCAGGTTGTCCAGGGACCTCTGAAGATGTCTTGTCCAAACTCCTGCTCAATAGAGGATTAATTAGAGCTGGTTTTTCGGCATCTCCCTTGCTGTAACTTGTCCCCACCGAGTGTTGGTCCTGTCTCTGTGCTCCTCAGAGAAGAGCCTGGCTCTGTCTTCTCCCTGCCCTCACGTTCTCTAAAGCACAGCAGGACAGGGAGGGGGAAGCCCCAAACCTTGCTCTTGAACGTTGCTTTCAAACCTTGCTTTGATGCTGAGAGAGCCACGAGCAGGGAGGACTCTCCATGGCCACTGCGACTCATCCTGTAGAGGCAAACACAGTGGAAGAGGCTGAGAGAGGGAAATCAGTCTCCCTCCTGCAAATGGTGTGGTGGATTTAAGCTGCTTTGTGAGGACTTGGGCTCTTCCTGTGCGTGTGTTTTGGTGAAACCTGGCTGCTCATGTTGGAGAGATTCTAGAATGCACCTGGAGAACTTCATCCCACACTTGGTGCAGTTGGTGACTCTTCTCTGCAGCGGAAGGGTGGGCTGAGCCTACTCAGGACAGCAGGGAATTCTCACGTGGGTTTGCTGGAGCCAGAGGGACATTTCTGCCCATCAGGGACCTTCCTGTGTGGTACTGTGGGCACATGTTCGCAGAAAGGATCTGCAGAGGGCAACGTGCACCTTGATGAGCGACCCTCAGGACCATTGCCTTGCTTGTGAAGCCTGTCCTGATGTCTGACCTGCTGGTGGTTCTGAGCTGGTCCAGGCCTGTCTCCAGGGAAGAAGTTGGCCAGAAGTTCCCTTTGGACTGCCTGGCTTGTAGCCTGATTCTGACTTCTGTCTTATGGGATCTGCCTTATGCTGTCTCTTGAAAGCAGCGTTAAGACTTGAAAACTCCGCTCTGGGTTTGGTTTAACACAAATCAATGGTCTTACCCACCTTTCTTCAGGAAAAATAATTCCAAAATGCAATTACAGGGTGGACTCCACCTCTTCTCATTGGAATGAAACAGATAAAACCACATAAAACATGGGATAAAAGCATGGGATATGCAGATGTGCAGGTCCATTTGGTCACAAACAAAACTAGAGGAAGGGAAAGGAACATCTTTTATTTTCATTTTCAACCGAGGGGTTCCTCTTGGAGGCACAGTGTGGATCTGTGTGTTCCTCTGAACATCCATGGAGTGCCCCAGGAGATCCTGCCCCTGGAGAGGGTTATCCAGGAGCGATAGTGCCACCGGTGCTCCGGGAGCCGCGGGAGCACGAGGAGCTGCTGGGGGCTGCTCCGGGCACTGCTCTGGCCACACGTTCTGCCACTGATAACAAAGACAATGAAGAGCCTTTGGGAAGGTCAGTGGGTTCTTTGTTTGGGACTAGAGGAAGATGTTGCCCTCAAGTTTCTTTTCCCAGAAAAGAGAAACATCGAAGCAGAAGCCTTTGGAAGGGTTGGTTTCTCAGGGCAGGTTCTGTGTTTCACGCTCCTCCTTTTTGGGATCAGCCTCTTCCCAGCACTTTTAGTGCATCAGGTTATAAAGGGCTTGGCCTCACCTCACCACACAGTGTTTGTATTTATATTGCAACAACTACTCTGTGTCTTCCTAAATACTGTGGGTTTTTTTTTTACTCTGTGAGCTCCTCCTTGATGTCTGATGTTGTTCTGGGCCCCTCAGCTGAACTCCCCAGATCACCTTATCTTAAGCAAAGCATAGCTGTGGTGATAGATCTCACAGCAGTTCCCTGTTTCAGCTGGCAAATCTTTTCCTGAACTTGCTGTACCCTCCAGTAGATAAAGTGGCAATCTAAAAAGCATCACGGGCTTCACACCAAAAAGATCAGATTCAGGCTTCAGTGAGCACAGCTGCATTTTTATTTTTTCATTATATTTTTTACCTCCAGGCTTCTGTGCTTGTTGGTTTGCCTGGGAGAGAAAGTGCAGCCACCCTGGATGTGTGTGCACAGTCAGGTCCAGCTGGAAAGACAAATGCTTTGCTTGTGCTGTGGTGCTAATGGGAGAGCAGACTTCAAATAATCAGTTTTCCTCTAAAGTAAACAACTTTTAAGCTTCTGACAGAAAAGATGAAAAGCACACCTCCTTTTAAAACCAGGCCTTGCTCCTTAAGATTGTAGCTGCTTCATAAACATAAAAAGAAAATAAAACTATTGTATAGGCTTCATGTGAGAAATTCTTTCTAGGTAATACTGTAGGAATTCCACAGTCTATATAATCTTTGTGTTCTGCAAGGAGGACACCCAGCTGTTGTGTAATACCTTGGGTAGATGGCTGTGACTTAGTGGAGCCCTCCAGTAATTATTAGAGAAGTATTTCCTTTCTCAGTTGAAAGTTTATCCGCTCCTGCTCCGGTTTCCCAAGCAAACTCTTGCATGAAATTCCAGGGGCACGGATCAATGAGCAATTAAAATGTCCTTTCTTGGACTAGACAGCTGCTAGTCCAAGTAGGGGAAAAAAGCTGCTGAATTGTGGGTTTAGTGCAAAAAGTTTGGTCTGGGTTGGATTTTGTGTTCTGCAGGAAGATAATGCTGTTCATTCCAAAGCTTCGTTTTCCTGAGAGCCATGAATGGAGATATCCAGCTCAGGGGAGTGTCCCAGGTGGAACAAACCCCACTGTACTAGCAATGTATATTTGTGAGTTTATATATATCATAATATACTTATCATTCTGATTTTCCTCGTGTTTTGAAGATGACCTTAGGTGATGCTTTTTAAGGGAGAAAAATCTCTCTGTGACACCCACAGCACTGATGTGCCTTCCTTTATATTAAAAATTATTTTCACTATGTATTTCTTATTGAAAAGAGTAAAAATCAAACTTTTATTGAACAAGCTTATTAACAAAACTACTTAGCTTTAATCACATGGGAGGGTGCTCTTTATTTTGACATCAAATTCATCTGTAATTTGTGTATTGGTGGTTGAAGGAAGGAGAGAATGCAAGAGCAACAGGACAGGTGAAGTGCAGTCAGATGACAGCTTGGGAGAGCAAAACATCTATAAAGACCAGAGATCTCAGTGCACACAAAAATGATGTGAAAACTGAGATGTGGCCTTGTGGGACTGAAGCTTTGGTGTTGGTGACAGGGAAGGTATTACTGACTAACCTGTGAGCTCACCTGTAAGTCCTGCACTTTGTTTCAAACCATTTCATGGCATCAGTGACTTTTAATCTCATTATGTTGGTTGTTTAATTTCAGCTTCCTGGAAGGAAGACATTGCAAATTGAAGGGTGATGTCAACATTGTAAATTTTTCTGGTTAGAAGCTTCCTTTGCATCTCTGAGGTGTGCAGCTGCCTGGCTTCTAAAGCAGCGAGAGCTCATAAGAGTTATCCCAGTTTTGACACCAAAAAGTGTCAAAGGTTGGTTATGAAATCCTCCCTTTACATAAAATAGTTTATACAAGTGTGAGGGTAACAAAAGCATACTGTGTTTCTCATTCAAACAAGTCCATAGTGTTTCTCAAATACTTTAGAAAAAAAAAGAATTGCTTGTTATCAGATTAAAAAACCACACTTTTTCAGATGAGTAAGCTAAAACCACTGTGATTCATTGTGTTTCTCAGAAATCTTGATCCCTAACCTCAGGGAAAGAGTAATCCCACAAAATGCTTCATTCTTCATTGAGGGATTTTGTTTTTGAATGCTTGGATCTTCAAATAAGTCATGAAAGACTTCATTAGGCAAGTGATTCAGTAGAAGTACAGAGAAATTGGACCTTGGAGTTGCCTCTTCCAATTCTAACCAAGTTATGGCAGGAAACAGCAACAACAACACAGATGCAAATACAGAGGTTGGGGAAATATTTAGCCTTGCTTTGATTTCTTTCAGTTTTGTTAAGTGTAGCCAAGAGCCCTTTTTTGGGGTTTTGATGGGGAAGAGGGTATTTCTTTTGTTGCTGTGCTTCTGCTTGACTTTCAGGTTTTAGGTTGTGGGGGGTTTTAAAGCTTTTTTTTTACAGGGTATGGCTGCAGTGAAATAAGTAGTTTTCACAAAAATCTTCTTTTGGAGACCTGAAATCTTTTCATTCCCCCATGTCCTTTCCACCTCAGAGTGATTATCTCCCCATCTAAATGAGAAGGGATGTAAGTTAGGCAGGCAGAGTGTCAAGCCCCAAAAATCAAGCTGGGGGGACTGATCCCCTGCTTTCCAAAGATCCCTGGGGCTGTTTGTGTGGGCCCCTTGCAGGGCTGCTCTCTTGCTGTGTGCTGTAACACCCTTTGCAGAGCCTGCAGACAGAGACCAGACTTTCATCATCATCTCATGGTTTAACACTCAGTTTGAACTACCAGGTGAAGGGTGATGAAGGAATTTGCTTGGACCCAAAGTAACTTTTCACAGCAGAAACTTTCTGTCAATAAACCTGGCATCATTTAACCATAAAGCAAGCTTCCCTAAGAATAGGGAAGCTTTTCCCCCTTTTCTTTCGAAGATGTGAGGTATTTGGCATAGCACTAAACTACTGTTTCTTACATGAGTTTATGAACAGATTAGGCAGGGCGGTTCTCTATTTAACATGCAAACGCAACAGCAACATTATTTGTATTGTATCTGTGTAGATATGAGATGCCTTTTCCTAAGAGCTGGGAGGCTTGGCTGAGTCACTTCTCTGGTAGATTAACTGGAGGAGATAGTGGGTCTTTGTTTTTTGGGTTTTTGAGAGGAGATGAGTTTCCACAGTGAACTATCTATTTATACCAGCTCAGAGCCCACTGATTTTTCACCCCGGTTGTTTTTGCATTCCAGACACATTCCTGTACTCCCCAGTAATAACTTTTAGCCCGAGGGTTTGAAATGTAATCAGCTAGTTATTAGCACAAAGTCTGAGGATGTTTTTGCAGAGGATGAAGAAATCAAATCTGGGCCATGAGCTGACAGAGGAGCTGGTTGTTGGGGGCTTGCTCTGGTATGAAGCAGCTGCCAGGATTGGGCCAAATGTGGACAATAATCATAGATGATTTATGGAATATTCAAACCTTGGAAAAGCAGAAATGCTGATTTTGCCCATGTCTGGTTTATGTCACTTGAAAGATTTCTACTTGCTTCTCGGCTTGGTGTCAGCCTCTCCTTTGTTCTTAAAACTAGGTTTGAGTATCAGCACTGGGCAAAGACTTGCTGCTCAGAGTATGGGCATGAACTCAGTTCAGACAAGTCTGTGGAGTTGCATTTGGAGAATGTTTATTTACTGTGTGTTATTTAATGTCATTCCCATTAGTGACATGACCTAATGGCGATCAAGCAAATCCGTTAAGTAGCAAGTGACAAATCTCAATATTCATTTCATCAAGTAGTTTTACCTTTTGGATACATGAAAGAATTCATGACATATGTTCTGTATTTTATGGGCACGAATCATGTTGCAATCTATCACGTTATTTTATCTGGTGAGGTACAGGTTGCTAAACTGGACAGTGATAAAGCATTTGGAGTGAGTGCACAGGACCACAGGTCTACCTGGGGTAACCACACGTGGTTTAAGGCTTGGCACAAGATTCCTGTGTTGGCTCTGAAATCCCCTGACCCAGGTGCTTGGCTGCTCTATTCTGGGAGCTTTGAGGGATGGGCTGAAGACCCTCAACAGCTGCTCGTGCGACAGAGGATTTGTTTGCTGTCCTTGTAGTTGGGGGTGAGGGTGTTGTGACTCTTCTTACCCACCACTGTTGTTTTCTAATAATAAGAGAGGCAGCGAACTCCATTGGGGTGATACAATGGCAGAGGGCAGTAGAAGATGTCCTGGAAGAGCAAGGCCAGGTTGGATGGGGCTTGGAGCAACCTGGTGTAGTGGAAGGTGTCCCTGCCCATGGCAGGGATGGGCTTTAAAGTCCCTTCCAACCCAAAACATTCCACCATTGCACAGTGCCTTGTTGTGGTGGTTTTCAAGCTGTCCTGGTTTGCAGGCTCCTCTGGGTATGGGTGATTGGGCTCACTTAGAGGCCAGAGTCTGAGGATCACAGGCTGAACACAACTGGAAGTCAAATCAGCATCCTTCCCATGGAGTAGCGGGGCTGTCCTGCCACCAGCCCTCACGGGAGCTACCACGCCCTTCAGTGTCTGCTCCAGGGGTAGCAACACCTGGTTGATCTCCAGGGTGGGTTTAGTGCCGTGTCCTGGGTGAAAGGGTGTTGTGGATCTGACCAGGGATCCAAAGCTGTGGCTGCTCTGGGAAGCGGAAGAGGATGGTTAATGTGTCGTGTGAGGACTAGAGGGTGTCTCAGTGCCGCTCACTGAGGAAATGGAAGGAATTTCAGAAACGTTTTCACTGTGTGAATAAACATAGCCACGGAAATATTTCCTTTTTAACCTTGTTTTGCGACTTTCAGATGCTTTCTATTTTGGGGAGGGATTGTTTTTTTATGTATTTTACTTAAGGAGGGGAAATAAACTGAAAAGCTGATCCTCTGCTTGGGGGAGACACAACAGCCAGTAGCTGTTCTCAGCAGGGACTCTCAAATTAATCTCATTTTGAGCTAGAAACACTGCAAATACTCAGTGGTTGGAGTTTGCCAGTTCAAATACAGCTGTATAGTGATGGGTACTTAGGTGGTGGCTGCTCTTGGGAATTTCTTGTTCACCACCTCTCCGGTGTTTATACCACTGCTACATATTGCTATTCTGAAGTGCCTCCTGCAGCAGTTTTATTTGCATTAGCTTTATTTTTCAGTTCTGAATTAGTAACCATTTAAAACTGTCAACCACATGTAAACAAGCGGTGTGTGAGTTATGAATAACAACTTACCTGGAATTACAACTGCCTGCTTGGATTGCACAAGGCCCAGGGCTGGGGGAGTTGGGAAATCACTGAATTCACCAGTGCGACATCACTGCTCTATTTGTCTGGTTTCTTGTAGCCCATTTGAGTAAATACCCTGATGCTCCCATGATTCCTGCAGCTGTCCTGGGGGGGATTGCTGGCATCCCACATGTTGGAGTGTGCTGGCTTGGTGCCAGCCCCTGGATGAGCAGCGTTTATTGCAGGCTCTGTCAAAGCTGTGCTTGCTCACTCTGTAACTTGACAGTTCTGACCAAAGAGCAACAGAGCTTGGATGGGGGGAAAAATACCATTATTAACTGATTTAATAACAGTAAAATGTACTTAACAAGCATTTGATCTAAACGTTAGTTCTTCATACTGTGCTGGTAGGCTCTGATGATAGGTGAAAAAATGTCCACAGAATTATGGAATGGTTTGGGTTGGGACCTTCAAAAACATCCTGTTCCCCAAACCTGCTGTGAGCAGGGACACCTCCCACTAGCCCAGTTTGCTCCAAGCCCTGTCCAACCTGACCTTGGACACTTCCAGGGATCCAGGGGCAGCCACAGCTTCTCTGGGCAACCTGTGCCAGGGCCTCCCCACCCTCACAGGGAAAAATTCCTTCCCAATATCCCATCTAACCCTGCCCTGTGTCAGTGGGAAACCATTCCCCCTTGTCCTGTCATTACATGCTCTTGTAAATAGTCTCTCTCCATCTTTCTTGTCAGCTCCTTCAGGTCCTGGAAGGCCACAAAAAGGTCTCCCTGAAGTCTTCTCTTCTCCAGGCTGAACAATCCTGACTCTCTCAGCCTTTCCTCCCAGCAGAGCTCCTCCATCCCTCTGATGATCTTAGTGCCTCCTCTGGACTCTCTCCAACAGGTCCATGTCCTTCCTGTGCTGGGGATCCCAGATGATCTTTTTCTTTAAACTCTGATACAGAGATGTATCTTTAAAAACCTAATATCCTCTTATTTTTAATGCGGGAATTATCTACAATATGCAGATTTATTTCCTTTAATTTGGTCCCCTGAGGACAAATCTTTTATATTCTCCGAGTATGAGTTAGTTTAATCAAGTTAAGAGGTGTTTTTCAAAGTAACAACACTGAATGTGCTTCGGTAAAATTTCATAAAACATTCCCCTAGGAGCAGCCAGAAATACTATTTCATAGGAGGAGAGAACGATTCTCATTGCCTGGAGAACATTTCTGTCTCATTCTTTTCAGTTAAGTATTTAGGGTTACTGGGAGAGTGTGAGGATCATCTTTATAAAGATGCCCTTGTGTGTGGAGCAAAGCTGGCCAGAGTTTGTAGTGAAGCAGAACAGCAGCATTTCCTGAAGCCCTGCCCTGCCTCCTCAGATCATTGCTTTTATTTGGTTATGGCTTTTTTGTCGTGGGAAGAGGTGACAAGTGACACCTGGGGGTAGCCAGTGCTGAGGAAAGCTTGGCTGAGGAGGGTCGTTCTGACCAGCATGTGATGGTTATCTGGACACATATGGATTACAGTTTCCTTATATGTGGTCTCAGAGATGCCTGAGATTATGTATTTCTGACACAAGTTAAACTGTGGGTGCTTGCTCTGTGTTTTCAATGCTATTTCATCAGTTGCTTGGTTAAAAAAAAAATATCAAAAACTGCCGATGACAGGATGACACTTGGGTTTTATTTTACATTTTGAACTCTAAATTTTTAGCAGCTCCGAACCAAAAAAAGTTCCACGTGCAGAGCCCACCAGCTTTGCACGTGGTTTTTAACTGCTTTGGGTTTACTTTGCTGTGAGTCCTCAGAGTGTGGTGCAGTCTCAGCTGAGGGCAAGGGCAGTGTCAGCCCATGGGATTGCCCTGGTTTAAACAAAATGCTGATTTAGCATGTCACATCCAGCTACCTGCATTATGCAAGAGGGAAAGAATTTGCCTGATTGTAGTCCTGTCAACACACAGAGATTGCACTGGTATAACAAAACAGGCTCCTAAAATCTTGTTTAAGTTGGGTCTGGTTTCTATTAGGAAGTGTTAGTCCAGAGAGCCACATGTTACCAAGGGCCAGTTGCATCAGACTATTGTTTATTATTGGAATCCTCTTCTCCATCCTGCATGTTTGTTATTCATCAATCCAAAGTATCAATCAAAAGGATAGGTGGCATCTTCTGGTCCCCAGTGGAATTTTGCTGGGTGGGATTTCTGATAAACATCTAACTGCTCTCACCCTGGCCTCGCCTTTTTAGTTTAAAATTAATAAATTCCCATTCCTGGAGCTGAGAAAACTTGCACTTGGAGTCTCTCTTCTTTCACTTTTTAATTCCAGCTGCATGTAGTAGAGGCTGGCACGGCCATCTGTAGTTCCTGAGCTGTGCCCTGAGGTGTGCCAGCCCTGAGCGGGCAGAAAATGTAATATATATGATGTCTTTCTGGAAAGTTTGTGGCTTTGTATAATTGTCCCATCTACAGCAGTGGAATTATTCTTGAGAAATCCTTATCTGTCCACAGATCTCTGGTTTATGAGGCTGCTGTTTAAACAGCCTGTTTGAAGTCCTTGCCTTAGAGATATCCCTTGCCCAGTTTTCAGATCTCTCATTTCCCTCCCACACTAAAATGTAGCTTTAAGTGGGAAACACTTTTTCATTTACAATAAAGGGAAGTTTTGGAAGTATATTCAACATATCCCCCAAAGGATTGCTGCACTCTGGGAGCGATGTGGAATGTCAGAACTTCCCACGTGTGCAAATTCACCTGGGAAGCGCAGACAGATCCTGCCTGAGAGCTTGGATTGAAGAGGCTGTGCAGGAAGTTATTCCCAAAGGCTCTCTCTGTCACCCTGCTGATTCTGGGCTGTTGCTGTGCAGCAGGAATTCGGTGCACAGGCAGGGATGCACGTAATGGATGTGTGTGATGGAGGAGCTGCAGGGGCTGAGCTGTGGCCCTGAGTTTGTTCAAGTGGAGGAGCTGGGATTGGTTATGGCCTCGGCCGTCTGGTTTTGGACTCTGAGGTACCTTCCTGTCTGCCATGAAAATTCCAAATCCCCATCTGCATCCTAAACACCAAAGTGGAAGAGAAAGACTCTCTTTAATGTCTTCAAAAAACTTTGCAGTGTTGTTTATCATTTTTCTCGAAGAGCAGAGTCCCCAGCCTGCCAAAACATATCTCAAACACATTTACATCTGCTTTACATCACTGCAGCCACGCCCACAGCCTGCACCTCTCCATCCCACAGCTCCCAGTCTGCAGTGGGTGCCCCAGTGGGCTGGGCAGTGCTGGACTGAGGCTCCTGGTTTCCATCCCTGCAGCTCCATCCATCTGCTCCTCCGCCTCTGCAGTTTCTTCAGTGCTGGCCCCTCATTCCCAATCCAGCAGTGATGCAAACGCTGAGTTTCTAAACGGGCTGCATTCTTAGTTAAATTCAACTTCTAATTCATTATTCTTTAAGTGTGCTTTCAGAAAAGTGTTCTGTGGTAGGAATACCACAGTTTTTGAAGCAGTTGGAAGCCCCTGCAAGCACCGTGCCCCCGTGGGCTGGGGTCGCTCTTGTTTTGGCAGCTGCATTGTTCAAACATTTCATTTTCTCCCATCCCGCCTGTTCCTTTCCAGGTGCTAAAATTAACATGGATTGCAAAGGGATGGTCAATAAATGTGAAAAATAATGTCAATATAATAAGAGCAAATGCCTTTTCAGGCGTGTGATTGCATCATGGAATTTGTTTTCGCGACCAAGACTGCGAGGGTTTACAGGAGGGTTGATCAGTGTCAGGAAAAGCCAGACAGTATCTTTACCAGTTAATCCCAAATATCCTACAGCTGGAATTAGGCCCTCTTTTTAGCTTTAAATGTAGGCACATCATATACCTCTTAGGTTTTGTGAGGAACCCTTAGGATAGAGAGAATCTTTGCTCAGCAGCACATCACTAAATCAAGCTTCCCTTACGGGGCACGCTCTTGCCCCTGGCAGGACTGCAAAATCCCAGGCTTACCTTTCCTCAGACCTGCTTTTCTTTCCTATTAAGGTGTCCAACTGTGAATTGTATTGAGGTAAAAAGCTGTGTTCAGAACCCAGAGTCGTTCACGGTCCGTGGCACGGGTGGAGCAGAACGTAAACACGGGCAGTTGTAAAGCCCAGGATAAGGATCAGTCTCGCTCTTCAGCCCCTCTTTCATCTGCCAGGAGAGTTTAAAAATACATGTGTAAATATATTTCTGAGCCAGCAGTGGCAGCTGGACCGGTGTGTTTGAGCTGTGTGTCTGTGCTGGATTTGCCCAGGCCTTTTCTCCCCTGAGTTTTTTGTTTGGTTGGGTTATTTTATCTCACCCAGGTGAGAAGAAGATAAAAGGAGACTGAAGGAGGGTGGATCACCAGCCTGCAACTTCACTTCTGCAGTTTAGCTATAAATGTAAATTGTTGGGTTTGGGTTCAGGATTCCCCACTTAAAACTGGTGGATGCTGAATACCAAAATTACACATGTGTTGTTGATCAGCATTTTCCAAACCTGCTGATGTCTGTTAGCTGATCAAAAGTAAGTATTTTGCTAAACAAAAGAGGCATAAGGAAAACAGCGGTTTTCCATAGTTCAGAAGATGCCTCTGGTTTCTCTGGCTCTTTGGAGATTATGAGGATAGGTTTAGGATTTGGTTTTTTGTAGTTCCTTTTGTCTTTCCAGGCTGTAAAGTTCTGTTTCTTATTACCATTGTTTCTGCTTTCCAGAGACTTAAGATAGCAAGTTGGCTCTGAAATTCCCTTTCTCATTTTAGCCACAGGAAATGTTACTCCATTAATTCAAAGTGCTTTTCCAGGTAGGCTGGAAATTTTGTTGGAATCCAGGTGTTTTGGGTTATGTGCTTTTATTTGCACTGAGCTGGAAGTGGTTTCTACAGGTTAGAGAGTGGGACTTGCTCCATTGCTTTGCAGGTTGGGGCAAATTACTTTTATTTCTTGTGAAGTCATCCAGTGTCCTCTTGCACAGTCCTGCAGTGTGACCAACACACTGCCTGCTGATAGAAAAGACACTGAGGTGCTTCTGGCTTCCAGAAGTGATTCACAGAATCACAGAATCATTAAGGTTGGAAAAGCCCTCCAAGATCATCGAGTTCTTGGACACCTCCAGGGATGGTGACTCCACCACCTTCCTGGGCAGCCCCTTGCAGTGCCTGACAACCCTTTCCATGAAGGAATTCTTCCTGATGTCCAACCTAAACCTCTGCTGGCAGAACTAGGGCTGTTTCCTCTTGTCCCATCCCTTGTTCCCTGGGAGCAGAGCCTGACCACCCCCAGCTCCCCCCTCCTGTCAGGGAGTTGCAGAGCCAGAAGGTCCCCCCTGAGCCTCCTTTTCTCCAGGCTAAACAACCCCAGCTGGGGATGATTTCTAGAATAATTAAGTAAACGTGTATTTGTTGTCTAATCATGGAAACCTTTTTTAGTCCTATCTGAGAAAAAACTGTTTAACTTACCTGGGAAAGTGGTAAAAAAGGTGAAGTTCTAGAAAAGTAAAAATGAGGTAACAGTGGGTTTGTGGTCAGAAGAGGGAAAAGCAGCACCCTGTGGGTACGTGGGGTGGGAGCTCTGACAGCCTTGCAGCTGGAGATACCCAGTTCAGTTCTCCTTCCTTTCTCTATGAGCTTTCCTGAGGAGTGAGGGAGACCAGCCTGTGTTAGTTGGTGTTTAACCACAGCTGCTGGTAGTTCCATCAGGAAATCAGAGAGACTCCTCCTGGCACAGCCCGTTGGGCACAGCTGGCAGCTGGGGTTGGGCCAGTGTTTCCACTCTCAGAGCATCTCATGGAAGCTCTGCCCTCTCTTTCAGCATGGCCAAGGTGTTTGATCATCTGCCCAGGCCCCTTTTGGGGAGGAAGGTGCTGCAAGCACTTGCCCTGGGAGTGGCCCCTGGGCATGGCCTGTGGCACTGCACCGTCCCACGAGTGCTGGGCTGCTGCAGAGCTTCAAGCAGAAATTGATAAATATTCCCCCCCCCCAGTTGCTGACATGCTTTCTCTCCAGACAGTCTAATTACAATGCACTTCCTTCCTTCAAATAAAAAATTACCTACAGGCCTTTATGTGTGAAAGCCAAAACTTCAAGTTGGGCTGCAAAGCCAGAGCGACTTCTGGGGGCTGTGATGAGGAGTCAGTACCAGGGCAGTGTCTCTGCTCTCACAGCTGTGACAGTTCAGTGACTGGGAAGTGTTCTGCAGGGTTGTCTCAGCCCCTGGTTTGTATTGACCAGGTCTTGTTGCCCAGGTAACATTCCTCTGAGCTTTTGCTTCTCTCTTCATTTCTGCTTACACAAGTCCTTAAATCGTGCAATTAATTGAGGCTTTAAGGGGAAAAACTTCCTGAAGTTGTTTTTGGTGTAAGAGTCTTTTGACAAATAAAGGTTGCAGAATAGGGGAGAGAATATTGAGAATATTTTTATATAAATAGCGACCCTTATTTACATTTACAGTTGCTCCAGTCTTGGCACCACCTTCAGCCTGGGGGCTGGGTACCACTTCAAAGATGCTCCAGTTGGTCTCTGTTGTGTATTATGATCTGTGTTATGCACCTTCCAGTGCCTAAAGGGGCAAAGAGTATTTGCTACTGAAAATCATCTTTAGATTCAGCAGCACCTTGGACCCAATGGATACTAAATCTCCCAGTCTGGGGGTATTTGCTGTATTATTTATTGCATGAACATTAGACTAGGTAAGTGCTTGAAAAATCATTTAAGCTTTGACAAGATATAAAAATAGAAAACCAACAGAGGAAAGTTAGAGAGAAGCCAAAAAGAGACTGCAATTAGAAGTAAATACCTTTCTGGGTTTTTTTTGGGGGGGGTTTGTGTGGGGTTTGGGGTTTTTTGTTGGCATTGGTGTTTTTTTTAATTATTATTTGGCTGTCACGTTACATTCCAGAAATCACAGTTCAAAATTTAGTTTACAGAGCAGGTCAGAGTCTGATGTAATGGGGTGGCAGCATCTTTTATTGTATGAGAGAACCCCACTGTGGGTATCTGTTTCCTTTCCCTGGAGTGGCAGTGCCTGAATATCAATACTTGGGCTCCCAGATTTTTGGCAAAGTGCAGAGAAGGTGTCTTTAGAAGGCGTGGAGAAAACTTTCTCCTGCCTTTCCAAAAAGAGAAAGCAAGAGCTGATGGATTGCAGAGAAGCACGACCCAGGAGTGAGTTACCCATCAGTGCAGGGAGGAGCTGAAGCCAGTCCTGAACTGCAGAGCTCGTTATGACCCTGCTGGTTGCTTGTATCGGTCATATCTGCAGCAGGAGATGAAATCACTTTCTAGCTGGAAAGTACCTTTTGCCCTGCCCTGGCAGTGACAGGCACGGGGGTTCTCACAGGGAAACAGTTTCCTTGGAAATTCCAGTTTTGTGGGGTGAGGCACTGCAGAGGTAGAGGGGTGTGAAAACAGAGCTCGGGTAGTTCCGTAAATTTAATTATCGGGAAGAGATGTGATTAAATGGCTAAACCACGGGGGCTCTGAGGGAAATGATGGAGAGATGAACAGGGAAGGAGCAGCGTTATTGCAAAGGGGGTGTAATCAATACAGCTGGGAGTTTATTCCACCGGGTGAGGAATGTTCCTGTTTCCCAGCACAGAGGGCTGGTGCTGGAAAGCAGGGAATCAAAAAAGAGAGCTCACCTGTTAGTTCATCTGCACATACTGCAGCTGAACAGGTGAAGCCATCCACGGAGGGACGAACAGGGAGATGTAACAAAGGTGGGGTTATATTTTTATTAAATGAACCAGGAAGGCTGTGACTGAAATATTGCTTTTTTTTTGGTGTCTGTTCGAATCGGTGCTGAAAAGGGTTTCAAAAGTATTAGACAGAGACGTGAGAAGCATCAGTGTTTTCCAGAGAGAAGGGAATTCTGTCTGCTGTCAGCAGAGGGATAAAAAGTTTCAGTCCCAGACAGGTGAAGCATCAAAAATTGAAACTTGGATGTTATTTTGCCAAGGAATTGCTTATCAGTATTTGTGTTAATCCCCCCTCTCCTGTAGGAGAAGACAGGCCATCTTTAGCAGTTGCGTGGAGGGATGTCCTTTCCTCATGTAAGAGCTGAAATTGTGAGGATAAATGAGCTGAAATGAAGGAGTAAATGACTGAATTAAGGAAGTGAAGGAGCAGGACATCTTTCCTCTCCTTTTCCCCGTTCCTTCCCAGCAAGTGGCTTCCCACTAATTACCTGAGAGGGTTTTCCTGCTGCAGCCAGGGATGGTGGAGTCACTCCCGTGGTGCATCCCAGTGTTCCCAGGGGTGGGCAGGGGGGAGCCACATCCTGTACCTGTGCTCCCAAACTCCCCTTCGGCTCACACCACCAAAACCTGCTGGAATTCCACCTGGGATGTTTGTACATGGCCCTTTTTATGCTCTTCTTTATTTTTGTGCATGCAGAAAATAATTTGTGTGTGAGTGTGTGCATAGTGTTTTGTTGTTGTTGTTGTTAGGAGTATTTTTTGTGGTTGGGATGGTTTTCTGGTTTTCTTAAGTTCAGAGAAATGCCTGATAAAAGAAAAGCAAACAGAACAAAGGGAGCCAAGTGCAGAAATTTACTATTTCTTTTAAATTTCAGGGCTAATAAACCCACAGTGGGCATCTCACCTGTTGTTACTTTGGCCAAAATGTCCTTTATGAACGCTGCCACATCAATATTCAGAGTAGTTGAATTAAAGAAATAAGTGTTTTGGCTCAGTGTGCAGGAGCTGTTAGTCTTTGTAACACTTAGAGGTTTTCAGACCTTGAAGTCCAGTGAAGGAAATGGCTTGTGTTTCTCAGAGATTCGTGATGTAGCTCATTTTTTTTCTCCAGGGCAGAAAATACTGTCTACATTAAATCACTTTGTTGGGGGTGGGATTGCTGTAACTTGTTCCCTTTTGTCTTTGCTTCCAAGAGCCACCTCTGGAAAAAGCAGAATTTCAGGATAAAGCCTGCCAGAGTACAGATTTGCCATCAGCCCCTTCGAGGTAGTGTTTCAGGGAATTTTTTTCGAATAAATAAGGGGGAGTAAAAGGTTGAGCTTGGCCTTCAGAAATAACATTGGGAGCACCTCGTAGCACTTTCTTCCTTGCTGTGTCTTGGGTTACTTGGTTACACAGCAACACACACCAAAAGTTGCACTTTCAAATAAAATATCAGCTCCTCTGCTTATTCATTTATTATTTCCACGTTGGTTAATTGATTTAAATGTGCAGCACAGTGGGGTGGATGCTTTTCCATACTGCACACACCACGTGTGTGGAAAATGGCAGTGTTGACTGTACTGATTCCCTGGGGTATGGAGAAGGAGGAAGAATCCTCTTCCCAAATAATACATCTTAGTTACACCATTACAGCTCTGCTCTGTTAATGATCCTGTTTTATACTGAAATATTTCAGACTCAGTGTAGGAGTTGCTTGGTGAAGTGTCCCAGAGTTCCAAGGAATACTGGAGCAAATTGAATTCTCCTATCATAAGAAGGATTTAATAACAAACAAATATTAGTTAGGCCACGTTGGTAAAGTTCTGTAAAGATGAAAGGTTTTCACACCTCTTCATTTTCCAAAACTTTAAAAAAATAACCTTTTTTTTCCCCTTCTTTGCTCTCCTGTTGGCTCCACACAAAACGTGGGCTGTGATCCTGCAGGATATTTATTGGCTTTTCTCTGTGCCATTTCAAATGACCCCTTTTGGGTATCGCTCCTTCTGCAGGGATGTGGTGGGGCTGGGGAGCATGAGAAAGGAATAAAGAGATTTTTAGAGCCCTTGGTGCCAAACCCCACCCTTTCAGCTGAGTTTAAAGCCTGGAGGGGCAGAGTGGGTGCTACCAGTGTGGCTGTGGGTGGGTTTGCCAGGGAAGGAGGGGACAAGGTGGTGGATTCTGCTTTCCCAAACCCATTGTTAATGTCTGGTTTACTGTGGCCTTTTCCTTCTTTCCTCCTTGAGTGTGGAGCTCAACCTGGAGGTGATTTTACTGCGTGCAACAGATTGACAAAACAATTCTGCTGCATGGCACAGTTAAGACATAAGAAGTGCCTTTTCAAAAATACAATAAACAAAGAAAAGACGTTTGTTTAGGGAAAAAAAAATAAAGGAGGAGTAATGGGAGTAGGGAAATAATCCCGTTGCTTTAAGGTAGCTTTTAAAAATAGAAGTAGTAAGTTAAGGCTGCAGCTTTTACCACGCTAAACATGTAATTGTAAGCTGATTGTGGTGAATTCCTCAACCGACGGCCCCCATCAGTGGAAGTTCGAAGGACAGAGCCTGACATCTGGAAGCCAGCAGCAGCTCAGGATTTTATTAAGCAGCCCTGCCACATAAAATCCAAGCACTGCAATAAATGATTTACAAATGAAGATTGGCTGTGGGGTAACATCTCAAAGAGGGAGCGAGTGAGATGGAGTTGGGAGCACTGTGTGGGAGCACCAGAGCTTTCCCAGCAGCTTTGGAGCCCGAGGGGGACATGGTGGATATGGATGTGGGTTTCTGTGATGGCTGGAATAGACAGAGAAGCTGCAAAATTGCTGTTAGTGTGCCTGACTTAGGTTTGTTGGAAAGGTTACGGCTGAAGGGGGGTCGCTGTTGTGCATTACAGAGCTAACCGGGGTTTATAGAATATGATTTTCTGTCTGTGAGGAAGGTTATGAGAGAGTGACCTTATCACACAGAGCAGAAACCTGCCCTCTTCCACAGGCTGCAGCTTGGCATAGTTATTTCCAGCATGGACAGAGGCAGCCGAGTGCGGTCGATGGCTATGACGGTCGTGTCTGGCTGTGAGTGGGTGACAAGTGGCAGGGCAGGGAGGGGACACAGAGCTGACCCACATGGGAGCCAGCAGCCATCCCATGAGCCAGGGGCAGCATCCCAAGGGACACTGGGATCTGGCACCGCAGAAGAACGAGCGCTTTCCCCTTCTGCACCCTGGTGACCTGCCACGCTTTTCAGGGCACGGTCGCTGCCTTTCAGTGCTGAGCAGGAGATTGCCCATCCAGTGGCAATAAAATGAACTCCTCTGAATTCAGAAAGCAGTGATTTAACAGCTCCTTCTCAGTCTTTGTGTCTAGAAATAACCCAGAACATCACAACGCAAAGTTCAAGGAAGTAAAAGAAGTGATATGCTAAACAAAATCCCGAGCTTTCATTTTTTGAACAGGTTTTTGATACAGCTCAGCTTGATACAACCTGCTATTTACCAGCCTGGCCTTTAATATTGGATCTGCTTTCCAATTATGCTTCAATTCATACACCAGTTGCAGAGGGCGTGTGTGGGCGTACGTGCGAGAGAGGGAGATTGATTTTGTTCTTTAAAAATGTGAAGTCTGCACCAACTCTGAAAACCCATCAGAATTTCTAGCACTTAAATGCCATTTCCTTTCTCGGTGTGCTACCAGCACTAAGCAATGTTCATGACAACTCCCTGGCAAGTGGAGGAATGCATGCTGCTTTTCAGAAGGGGAATATTAATACAGCTATTGGTGAAAACCAGGCTGCAAAATCCTTTCCACAAGTAAAGGGTTAATGTGAGAGCTGAAATTACAACTTGGAAGCGAATACATAAGGTCTTAGCTGTGTTTTTCAGAAGCACACGAGTGAAAATGGAATAAAGAAAGTACATTTTGGTCCTGGCTTTTGCTGTGTGTTCGAGTCGCCCCTTGTGCCTGGACAGCAGGTTTGGGTAACCCTTCATGCCACCACTTTACACACAGCATCTGCTTGTTTTTCCCAGTCACTGTCTTCTTCTGTGTGCTGTATTCCCGAGCCTTGGCAGTGCTTTGGTAGTCACTGCAGCCCAAAGGAGCGTTGTCTTTGCCTTTCTGCAGCTCTGACCGTCCATTTCTGTTTTCTGCAGGTTTGAAGACCTATCTGATCTCAGGTCAGAGGGTGAGGGAGCCCCACTGCAGCTGCTCACAAGCGTTGCTGCCTGGCTTGGAGTCCACAGACGGAGCCAGGACACAGGGAGCGTCCTCGGCCGAGAACCCCCGAGACTCCACCGAGGCTCTCAAGCAGGTGGAGAAACCAAAGGTGAGTTCTCATCTCCAAGACCAGCGGCACAGACCTCAAACCAGGCAAACCAGGGATGGGGAAACATTACAGGCTTGTTTATGCACTGCTTTACATATATATGCATATGTATGTATGTATATATGTATTTGTTTATGTACATAGAGTGACAAAACATAGTTTGAGGGAGGAAAAAAATTACCAAGTAAAATTCCGCTCCCCAAATGACAGGCAGTCCCTGAAGTAAGGTGAGCACTTTTTAAAGGTGGTTTCAAATAAGTGTTTCCTTTTATGTCTCAGGACTGAGAGGTCAGTGCTGCTTTTTGGATTTTATGTGGGGGAAAAAGAAGCTGATTTATGCAGCTACAAAGAAATCTGTGATTTTCTGCTGTTGCTGCTTCTGCCATTCCTCTGTCATGTAGGTTGTGTACCTGTGAGCCTTTTTATGAGTATTTAACAGATAACAGGATTGTTTGTGTGGTGGGAGAAAATGCTCTGAGGGGTGTGACATTGCTGTATCTGTTTGCTCTAAAAACCTGTATCTAGAGCTGAGGGCAATGATTTGTATGGATTCAGCTCTGAGGAATGATAAGCTTTGTTATGTTCACACCTCTCCCAAGATCTCCTGACAAGGAAATCTGTGAAACAATGTGTATTGCTTCAGAGCTTTGCTGTTACTCTCCATCTTCCAGCTCAGAACAGATTTCCCAAACAACAGATGTCTATTCTCTCTTTTCATTTGTGCTAAGAATTCTTATCCTGGGCTGCCTGAGCTGGGCACAAATGTCAGAACCAGGGTCCCTGCCCTTAGACTTCAGTGTGTTCAGTCCTGACTGGATCTCCTCAACACAAGTTTGAGGTTGAGCTGATGGAGTGGATGTGGGGATGATTTTTGTGCTACTCCATTTTTCCTCCTTGTTTGTTTGTTGTCTGGATTAGGAGAGTGTGAGTAGGGCACCTTTCCCCTGCCTCTGCACGTGGTTTTTATGTTTTGCAGTAAGGGCACTGCATTACAAATGAGATCAGCTGGACTGTCCAAAGTCAGGTGAGCTCCTCAGAGAGCAAGCCAGGCCTGTTTAACTGCAGAAGGCAGCTCTAGCCAACTTCATCCCTCCACAAAATATGCACTGTCTGTGGTTTGACAGCATCCAAGTTGCTGGTGATACGTTTCTATTCCTTCTCCTGGGTAAGAAAGAATCTATTTGGCACCCTGCAGGCACCAGCTTTCCATCTCCTTCTTACCTTTCAGTGAAAGCACCAGCAAATAAGGCAGGAAAATACATCTCAGAGCTGATGGTGAGCTGTACAAATGACCCTGTGAGTGCTGCCCGGTGCGTGGCCGTGCACAAGTCCATGCGTGACAGCGAGGGCAGAAACTCCTTCGTTCCAAGCAGTGAAGGAAGAACGTGCCAAGTGGAGCAGCATTGCTGAGCTGTCTCTCTGGAGCAGAAGGGAGAGAGGAGGGATGAAACAAAGCAGTGAAGCTGAGGGTGCTGTTCTGAGAGACAGTGAGGATGCCTTGGGAATGTCAGACAGCAGAGGAGGCTGTGACTGAGGACCCTGAAACTACAGTGAAGTCCAGGACTGACCCCCCTTCAGCTGGGGTGTGATAAAGTTGTAATATACAAACTTCCAGTGGCACTGGTTAAAATGATCCGGGTCCAAAATGAAATCTGTTGTTAAGGATCAGCTCTGTGTTTTCTAAAACATGGGGTTTAGGGCAGGTACAGCTGCACCACTGTCCCTAAGCAGCTGATTCGTGGTGTGGAGCACGTTGCTGCCCCACCATGCTTTGTTTGCTGCCTGGTCCCTGATTTTCTGCTCTGGGGCTGTTGCATGGTGTTAATTGCTGTTTAGAGTATCCTCAGTTGGAAGGGACCCACAGGGATCATCCAAGTCCAGCTCCTGGCTCTTGGAGTGTTTAAATGCTCAGTGATGGTCTGTACAGTGCTGGAGTGCCAGGATGACTCTCTGAGGGAGGGAAGGAGAAGCTAAAAGAAGCTGCTAAGAAGAGCACCTCGGACAAGTGCCAGCTAAGTTTCAGCTGCCTCAGATACTCTGTTGTGCCACAGCTACTGCAGAGAGTTTGTCTTTGTGGCTGCCTGGTTTTACTCATCACCCTGAGCGCTGCTCATCTGGCCAGGGATTTCTCGAGCAGCCTCACAGTTCACTGACGCTGGAGTGAATCCTGGATGACTCCAGCCCAGGTTTCCCTGGAGTCTGATAAGCACCCGTATGGTGGATGCCACGGAGTGGTGGAGCAATCCTGTGAGTGCTGAGCACGGGCTTAAAAACGTGTTCTGAGACTGTAGTGTCAGCACAGGAGTGCAGAGTGGCTTTGCCTCTCACAGCATGGTACAGGTATTCCAGGCTCCACAGCACAAGGGTGGAGGTGCACCAGCCTTCTCTCTGCTGCTGCAGAGTCATGGAATGGTTTGGGTTGGAAGGACCTTAAAACTCATCTCATTCCACCCCCTGCCGTGGGCAGGAACACCTTCCAACAGCCCAGGTTACTCCAAGCCCCAGGGATGAGGCAGCCACAGCTTCTCTGGGCAACCTGTGCCAGTGTTTTACCGCTCCTGTTGTAAAAATCTTCTTCCCAATATCTAATCTAAATTTGCCCTCTTTCGATTTAAATAAATATGTATATCAAAAAATGTCCACAAAGAACGACTGCAGTTTAATCACAGATCATGCCCAATTTTTGAAAAGGAGTGGGTTTCTTTTTTACAGCCTTTGGGATTTTGTGTGCTGTTTTTTTTTTAAAGCCTGCAGCTCCCTGGTAGGGTCTGGAGATAATAATTTGCAAAAGAATCATGACTTATGTGCGACTGTTTTAAATACAAAGCTGTAAACAGTGTCAGTGTAGGAGGAGATGACTCCAGTTCTGCAAAAGAGACTGAAGTAGGAGGGGCAAAATTACAGGCAAGATGAAATATTTTTGCTTTAAAGGGAATAAGTGGCCATATTGGATGCCAAGGATGACTTTCACATTTGGGGCTTGAACAAATGTAAAGGAGGGTCAGGAGGGAGAACGCAGCAGTACTTGATCCATGAAAGGAATTGTGTTTCCTCCTCTGGTGTCTCTGTAGTTCATTAAACTGGAAACTGTAGTGAATGTGGGTATCAATAAAGTGCATATATGTAATTAAATGGTGAAGACAGAGGCTAAAATTCTTAAGTAAGTAAATCTATAATAGCAGCTGGTTTTTGAACGAAAACACTGTAACCTGCTTAAGCAGGTTTGGTATCAGTTTATTTTCCCTATTATCTTTAATGAAATGCCTCACTTGACAGGCAGTCATAAACTGTTGTAAAAATGTTTTAATCATTGCTTGGTATGAAAACAGAAAGTCCTTTTGCTTGTCTGGGTGTTTGCTGGAAGTGCATTAATGTTTTATTCATGGCAGTGAGGTCACAGCACACGGAGCCTGTGAGTGCCTGCAATAGGGAAGGAATTTAATGATGTTGACTTGAACACACCGGGACAGTCAGAGGGACTTCCACCTCTTCCCAAGGGTCAGGCTGCTTTTCCAAGCCCTTTGTCTCCTGGTTTAACCCCGGGAGCTGAGTGTTTGAGGTGGCCTTCCTCATTTATTAGCAAGATCAAACAAGGGAGTATTTTCTTTATTTATTGCTGGAGATGTTTGGGTTTTGTTGCCATTGACTGACTTCTGCCATGGATAAATCTATTAACTAACCCTCTAGGAGTTTAGAGGGCTTGTTAGCCCGTTGCCAATTTATTTTTCAAGCCATCTAATAATGCCTTCCACAAAGTGGTCAAGACATTCTTGGCATTTAGTCCGAGATTATTTTTAAACACAACCGTTTGAGAACCAGCTTCGTTGTTTCTTCAGCTGTGCTGGTATTTGTTCAGACTGTGCAGGTTCAGAAGTGGATATAAGTTGCTTATCTGATGCCAGTTAGGAAACTCTGAGTAATTTCAGTGCACCAGCCTGGACTGTGCCCCTGAGGAGCAGCAGATATGATGGTCTGCTGGCTTCTGAGAAGGCTCAGGGTCCTCATGAAGGCCCTTGAGAGGCGTTGGTGAGTGGTGAGGTGGGTCAGCAGTCACAGGGAGAGTGGCCTGGGAGAAACACCTGAGAATTAAATGTTCTGGGTGATTCAGTTTCAGGCACGACACCAGAGACAGAAACGGGGCTTTGGATGAAGAGTCAGTTCTGAAAAGACTTAACACACCGGTGTCTGAAACCGGGAGAGAACCTGAAGGCAGAAGTTGTGGGTTTGGACCAGGACTAGAGAGCCTTGAATGTGCCCCTCCTGAGTCCAGAAAAAACAGCTAAAATGAACATGGGGTGAATGAACAGCAGACCTCTGGTGAGCCTGGTCACAGTGACCATCTCCAGAGCAGGGGAGTTGCCAAGAGGGCTCAAGCACAGGGTCCTCTGAGCAGGATCCTGCCTTTGCACTGCCAGGGCTGGAGGAAAGAGCCAAGAACTTGGAAGACACAGTTCTGGGGTTAACTACCCTAAAGAAGATCACGCTTTAACTCGAAGGAATTAGCTTGTTTTAAAAGCTCAAGGGCAACATTTTAGGTTGCTTCCAAAATGCGCAACCTGGAACCAGTAGAAATCCCGATGGGTTTGCTTTCCGTGTTCCCTGTGACATTGGCTGAGTGTTTGGCTTCAACTACATACGACAGCCTGAGCTCCACTCCCCTGCCTTAGAGCTCTGTATGAAAAAGTATTTCCCTTTATTAGTTTCAGATTTGTTGCTTTCCATTTCCCTGTACTGCTCATAATGCATCACACTGTTTTGTGCTTTTTCTGGATTTTGCTGCATTTTGTGCTAAGTCTTCACTCCTAATGCCATTCAGGTCCCTTTGCAGGCAGTTTTTACATGAGAAAATTGCACTCCACCTACTAAAGAGCACTTTACTCCTCTTGGGGAGGCCCTGTGCAGTATGCAGCGATTACAGTATATCTGTGATCTTGCACCAGTGAAGCTTTCCTGGGTTAGATTTAGCTCCAGTAAACAGCAAATCTGTGATTTATTTTTGAAATGGTGCATTCTGTTCCAGTCAAATTTTGCTCCCTGCTTCCCATTCTGTAGCTGTGTTTATCTTTTCACCATGCTGCAAGTATACAAGTGGACCGAATTACAAATTGCATAATACTACAAGGACACCAGAACATTCCTGGCTAAAATTTTTTTGTCTCATTGCAGCCTTGCCCTTCATGTAGTACCACCCTTGCTCCCCACTGCGATGTCAGCATAGAGGAAGGAGCTATCCAAAATGGTTGTCAGGATGAGCATAAAAACAGTACAAAGGTAATTTAAGTATTTCTCCCTCCCCTTCCTTTCCCTTATTCCTCTGCTCTCCCTCAGCTTTCTCATTTTTGTGCCGCTGTTCCTTTATTCAAGCCCTTGAGCAGCAGAATGGATTTTGATTTTGGGCAGTTGTGTTCTCAAATTTAGTTCAAGTCCCCCCTGCCTCAATTTTTAGAATTTTTAGTGATTTTATGGGCTCGGATTCATACTGAGAAGGACCTAAAATTTGGACTCTTTCAGTTATGCTGAGGCTACTGAGAAAGCACCAACAGCACTACCAGGCTGTCCATGCCTTGCCCCAGTGGGCTGTGTCACCTCACCACGGGTGATGTGTCTTGCCAATGTGTTCTGCACTGCAGCTCTAAGAAATGGTCATTCCTGTTCATGCACACAGCTGCAATTCACAGCTTTCAGTCAGTTTGCATCCCTTTCTGACCCACAAATACGGCATCTTACGTATTCCTCGTGCTGCTGCCATGACTGCTTTCCTGAAGCCACCTAATTCCTCTGCCTTGCTACGCCTTGCCTGTTTGTCATCTTGTTTGTGGCCTTCACAGCCTCTGCTCTGACTCTGTCACCTCTCCTTCCTGAACATTAATCTCCTGCCTAAATGCAGGCTGGGGGCCAGTGCTCGTCACCTGGCTGTTATATATTCAAATAAGTTTAATGCTTTCCCTCCTCGGGGTGAATCACTTCACAAACACACTCTGAGACAGCAGTCTTGTTCTTCACGTCCGTCTTACAACTCTTCTCGCCTGTAAAGGTGATTGAAAGCCTTGCCAGCATTTACTCCACTGCTGAGCCACTGTGTTAATCTGTGTTTGTCTCCCTGCTCTCTGTCTGTACTTGACCTGTTGTCTCATGCTTGAATTGTAAGCTCAGAAGCAAGGCCTGCCTCACGGGGCTGGAGGGGTGTGTTACACAGCAGTTCTGTGCCAGGATTCCCAGGAAACAGCCTAAGAAAAGAGGCAAATAATAATCCCTTCAGCCCTGAGGGAGATGGAGCAGAGTGGCCAGCACTCACTGCTCTCAAACCAACACAGGATCTTTAAGACAAAAAACCCTGGGAGATCTGCAGGTAGGCAGGAGATGTTTCTTCTCCAGGCTGCCTCTGCCCACGTGCCAGGGATCTCCAGGGTCCAAGTGCAAACAGAGACTGTCCTCAGGTACCGACTGCCCGGTGTCAGGCGATGTCTTCATTGGAATTATCCTTTAAGTTCCTTCCTCCTGCAGCTGTACTGCCTTCATGTGTGTGAATCAGCCAGTCATCTGACCCTGCTTGGAGGAGGTCTATGCAGAGCAGAGGAAAAGGGCTGTAATTTCACTGGAAGAAACATGTTAGTGGAGAGCAAATCACACGTCCTTCTTGGACTTGGTTTGGTTATTACTCAGCCAAAAATTGGAGCTGTTACGTGGCTCTGCAGTAAGTCTGGGGTGCCTGTTAAACTGAGAGCTTAAAGAACAGCCACATGCACAAAGTGACTGTGGCATTTGATTTCCAAATCTTCCTTCAAGTTTCAGGTCTCTTGGGAAAAAGAGCCGTAAGCTCCTTCTACCCGTCTCTGGAGTCTGTTCCCTTCCGGTGCCACATGCTGCCCTCATGCCCCCTGCCTTTTGGGAATGTTACTGGTGTTTGACCACATCCTCAGACCTTTGTGGGTCCCAACAGCCTCTGGGGCTTCCCTGTCTTTTGATGAGAGGGAACTCTCACATCAGGTCTCTGAGTTCTCAGGCAAACCCGTGTGGCCTTCAGAAGCCACAGTAACACTGGAGCTCACAACATTTAATAAATAGGGATTTTCTCCTACACAAACAGTTTCACGCTCTAATCCCTGCCTCTAAAGATTAACAGAGTGGAGACAGCACAGGGAAACCTTGAGCTGACTGAAGGAACGAATTTTCTTGGGGATTTGAGCCTTTGCCAAGGAGCTAAAGAGAAAGTCCATGCTGACCTTCTTTGAAGGAGCAGAAATTTTCGCTGCATTTTTTCAGATGATCTTGAAGAACAGCAGGGAGAGCAGACAGTGCACAGGAGTCCAGATCTTTTATTTAAGCTGATCATAGCAAAAACTGTGTTCCCTCAGTTACTGCTTTTCAGGTAACAACTGGCTGCAGGGCTGAGGAAGAGGAGAAAGGCACTTTACTATGACAAAAAAGGTGGTAACTATGACCTTCAGTTTTGCTTTTGGCTTCAGGTTGTTCTGGGAAGTGCTTTGAGCAAATACAATCCTTAGCATAAATACAAAAAAACACCCCCACCAAACAAAGAAAACCCTTCACCAGCACCTTGTTGGTCTGTTCTCTTTGGTTTCCCTTTGTTAGTTCTCCTTTTCTCCAAACCAGGGGGTTTCTTCTGGCTCTGCAGGATGCCCTGTGCTCCACAGCCATGTTCCCTCTGAGCAGGCTGGATAGCCTGGTAGGGATGCAGGAGGACTTGCTTGGAAGCTGCTGAATGTTCTCCCTTAGAAAGAAAGAACCTTTTATGTGAGAAGTCCTCGTGCCTCTGTCCCAAGCAGCACCTCTCCGTCCAAGAGGGCTCTTGGTCTGCCCCTGCTGGGATATGTGTGGCTGAAATCACCTTTCCCTCCTGGTTATTATGGTCTGTAGCAAAGCACTGGCAGCACACCAGGGAAACTACCCAATTTCCTATTCCTTCCTCGGCTGCTGTCGCTGCGCAGTGAACACCTGCAAGCTGCCAAAACAACTGTTGTGAGGGCTAGAAGGGACTAGACTGGGAATCCTTCCATCTCCTGGCTCCCAGCACGTGGCTCTCGGGCTCATACCTCCCTGGGGCAGCCCCAGGATCCCGCCGTCCCCTGGGAGGGAGGAAGGGGAAGCACAGCCCACCTCGCTCCTGCTTTTCCTGTCGCTCCAGGGAACTGTTCCAGCACACCTTGTTATGGCTTTAGCTCTCGAGGTCTTGGCTGGGACAGGGAGCCAAGCCTGAGCGGTTCCTGCCTCTTCTCTGCACAAGGTTCTCCTGCTGCTCCATTGGCCTCGCATCTCCCCTGGCTGTGCTGCACCTTTTGCTCTACCTGTCCGTGTTCACGTGCCTCGCTTGCTTCACAGGATTGGTTACACAAGGAAATTGAATTCATTTTGCGTGGGCAGCCAGAAACTAGATACTTTTTAACTTTAACTAAGTTGATTTTACAATGTCAGTAACATATTTCAGCGTGTGGTTGGGGTGGTGATGATATTTATGGTATTTATTTATGGTCACTGTGGTGGCATCCAGGAATAGTCTTCTGGAGGAGCTTGTCAGAGCTGTACAGGCAGGAATGGAGAAACTTCTGTCATGAGTGGGCTTCAGGATGAGGATAAAATGCTACATGATAAGTGATAAGACATGGAGGGGGAGATGAACATTCAAATATGCTAAGTTTGCTCCGTGTTTGCATTTGAAAATGATCCTGACTAACTGCAGTTCATTTTCATTCCAACCACTCTTAGTTATCTAATTCTTTTGGAATTGCTTCAGTGCATATTGGTCTAGGTCAAACAAAATGTAAAAGAAGGAACTCCAGGCTCCATGCAAATAGAATGATTTTTGGTTAAAAGTAGTTTGTGTTCTCAAGTGAAAGCAGAATTGGTGATGCTGTACCTAAGCCTGGTGTCAGAATTAACACTGCAGTCTTAATTAATACAAAGGCAAAAGAAAATCAGAAAGAAGAAGTATGCCTCGGTTAGTGAAGAAAATGTAGTTTAATTTGTAGGATTTTTTTTTTTTTTGGTAAGATGATGAGATGTACAAAGGGGCTCTTCCCACAGGTAGCAGAGAGGAGGAAGCTCTGGGAAAGCAGCAGGGCTGTAGTTGTAGTGGAAGGATCAGCAAGGGCTGGCAGAGTGAGTTGGCTCCTGATCTATGGAAAGTCAGCACAGCTGATGTGGGTATTTAAAAAGCTTTCTAGGGGAATCTTGACCCTAAGATAAGTGAATGAAATTCGGGCCTGTGGTTGGTTGTCACTGCATGTGTGAAAATTGTTTTCTGCTCCTTGGAAAGTCGGTACAGAAAAGCAAAAAGACACCTAAATAGGGATGTGCCTGCAGAACATGGAGGAGATACATCCAGAGGAGATGTGGATGGATTCAAGGCAGGTGGAGTTTGGCCTTTGACATGGTCAGGTCAAAACTCAGTGTGTTGAGGAAGAGCTGCTTTCAGCTTTTGCTCCCTGAAATCTTATCTGTTTGCCCTCTCAACCACTGACATTCCCTGTGTATGTTTTCCTTTCTGCCACCCAGGCTCCAGGAGGACACAGTCCCAAGACTCAGAATGGACTTCTGAGTCCTCCACAGGAGGAAAAGCTCAGCAACAGTCAAACCTCTCTGTATGAAATGCTGCAGGAGAAAGGACGCTGGGGTGGAGTGAGCCTGGATCAGTCAGCTCTCCTCCCTCTGAGGTTCAAAAATATCCGAGAAAAGACAGATGCTCACTTTGTGGATGTGATTAAAGAGGACAGGTAAGGAAAATGGAGTGTAAAATCTTGTAAAGGTGAAAAGGCAGTACCAGGGTCCCATATCCATAGTCTTTATTTGTGTGCTTTTTGTCTAATTACTGTTAACATGCAGCATGTTACACGTTTTCTGATTTTAGTCTTTGTTCTGCTTAAACTGCAGTAGGAATTTGATATCAGAAACATTCTGTTTAGAAATATGTGAAGCCGGTTTTTCCATCGCTTCCATGGTGAGCAGTCGAACCTTGGAAGAGGAAATTGCTCTTTAAATCACTTGTCACAAAGTTCAGCCCTATCTTGACAATCGAAAGCCATCTAAATGCACGCAGCTTGTACCTTCCTCTGCAATTTAAGGTGTAACATGAAATGTGAACCACAGAACTCGCATTTTTGCGTAGCAAAAGAACAACATCTGATAACATTGTGTGACTAACACCTAGAAATCATGCTGGGATGGAAACAGAATTAATAGGAGAGAATTCTCATGGAACTGCTACCTACTTACATATTGTAAAGATCGTTTCTCTGTTTCAAACAAAGAAAAAACACTTTGGGCAGAGGAAATGTTCTCCAAAATTCAGTAGTGTGGGATTTTTATAAACACAAAATGATATATCCCCTGTTATGACAGTGACTTGACTGGAGCAACTAAACAGATAACTCAAGTTTGTTATTATCTGTGGCTATTCTTATTTTTGTTTCACTGCTTCCACTCAAATTGAGAGTGTTTTGTCTAAATATCCTTGGAACTGCTGTGTGCTCCTATGGACTCTGGGCTGCTTGGAACAGGGGCACCATCACCTGAACTGGAAACATGACTAAGGCAGGGAGAGGTGAGAGCAAAGGACAGGAGTCCCTCTCCAATCTCTTATCCAGATTTTCTCAGTTTCCCTCTCTCCTGTGGACAAATTCAGTTCAAACTTCGGTTCCTTTATTGTTCTCCTCTGTGTGTGGTCTGTCATTGGTGGCTGAGAGTTCTTGTTTAGCTGATATTTTCAAATATCAGAAGGCAGTCGGATCGGGAAAGTCCAAGTGTTGGCAGAAATCAGCAAGAACAAACAGGATTGTTGTTTAAAATGTAACCAGCACACTGCAAACTTTAACTTATAGAAGAGGCCTAATTTATGCCCTGGGTCTGCTGAAGATACTTCGCTCAAGCTCTTGTGTTCCCCGTGCTCTCCTCCCACACTCCCAAAATGGATAATTCTCTCTGATTTGGAAAAAAGGAAGAAGCAGAACTGTGATTTGAGATCAGTCAAAGCCTGGCTCTTTTTTGGTCTCAATTAAATATCATCATTACCATATTAAGTGGGCCATTTCTTGTTGCCACGGAAACTTCTCTGCCGAGCTCGGTTCGTGTAAACATAACTTTCCAAAAATAATCTTCTGATTAATTAGCTCTAAGCAAAATGCTTTAGGCCTACTGGTTTACACTGATCTTTTCAACATCTCTCAATGAGAAATTATCTGGAATAAGTCCTTTTAAGAGCGTTCTTGATCCCCTACTGTAAAACATAATTGTTGGTCCTGACAAATCGAGCATCTGTGAGGATCTTTGGGTGTGGAATTTGAGGTGTCATTTCACAGGGATCCCCATTTTCAGTAGGTTTTGTTGCATTGGTTTGACGTTGCTGCAAACCCAGCAGCAGCCAAGTGACATTCCCTGAGCACTGGGCAGCAATTTCCACTGCAGGGCATTTCCAGATCATTCCTATTGCCAGGCAGTATTTAACCCAGATATGATGCTAAGGTGCATAAATTAATCCCACAGGCTTCCTGCAGAGCCAGGAAGGGTTAAATGTGTCCTTGAGGGGATTCAGGAGCCTGGACACTGCATTAGGAAGCTGTCCTGAGGAAATGCTGGACACTGGGGATATTTTCCATTTCCAGTCTCCTTCTAGAGCTTTAGCTGTGTGGTTGGGAGTTTCTTTGCAGGCTGAGATTTAACCTTGGAGCTGATACCTCAGCACTGCCTTTAAAAATAATAATAATAATGATGGTCTTAGTGTGGCATGTTTGTATTAGGTATTATAGAAGAATACTTCCATGAAAAGGTACCAGTTCTTACAACTTGTTTCTCTGTATTTGGCAAACAGGGTATGGTTTGAGCTTTGAGCCTGGCTTTACTACAATCACTATAAAAATACTGTTCATTGTAATCTGCACATTGCTGTGTATTTTAAAAGAAAACTGTTTTGTAAGAGCACAGAATGTTTGAACTTAATTTCATTGGAAACATCCTCAAAGGATTCTCGTTTGGGGGATTTTTGTTTCCAAGAAAAATTAAGCATTCCTTAGGTTATAAACCTCCTGAAGTACAAGAAACAAGTACTCATGAACTGATCAGGGCAGTACTTCCAGTAATCTCTTCAGACTTCCAGAGCAGAGTCCCAGGGATGTAGGAAGCTCCTCCTGTTCAGTCAAGTGGGATTTTCCTCTTTGGGACAGATGTGGGTTGACATGGAGCTGGATTGGCACTGGGAATGCCACCTTCTCCCTGGTTCCATCCTGTGGCACCTTCTGTTTCGTGCTGCCCTGGAAGCTGGATTGTTCCTCTGGCATCACCCAGCACAACGTCACCATCCTCTGTTGAGCTTCCCGGGAGGAAGAAAGGGAATTCAACAATCTTTTAAAAAAACAAACATAAACAACCAAAAGCTTTCAAAATTCTTATTATAAGATGCTCTTAGAAATATCTAAGAGAGGGGAGGAATGAAGGCAAGGAGTAATGACAGACACAAGGGTGACTCAAGTGAATGTGCCCTGTCATTCTTCCAGGGTATCCTGGTGTTCTTAATATATTGGCCAGGGCCAAGGTTATAAAATATCAACCATATTCATGGTTAGAGTCTTTTGTCTTCTCTGGCATCATTCTAAGAATTTGTGTTTGGTTGGTCTTGCATTGCAGTTTAAAGAGGTGCTTCCCACATGCCATTGTGTGCTGGGGAGCTTGTACTTCCAAACGACCCCTCTGCCAAGAGTTCAGTAAAACTGAACACAAAAAAACCCATAACCAGCCTCCCCCAAAGTGAGGCTCTGTAGGATCTTTCAGCTTCTTCATCTGCTGAGGGTTTGACCTCCTGTGCATCTCTAAGTCAAGTCATTTCAGCTCTCTGACACCTGTCAAGAAAGAAAAAAAGGGGAGTTGCAGATCAAGTGCCAGAGCTGTCTTTAGGAAACTTCGCTCATAAACCTCTTACAACTCATGCAAAACTCAACTTTCTGTTTTTCCTCCAGAGGTTTGGAAATATAAAAGATTTTTTAATGACTGAAGCCTCTTTTTTGTTGTTTATTTTGATTTTTTTCTGCACCTTACACTGGAAGAGAAGGTGGAGGAGGGCATAAACACCCTCTGGTAGATGCTGCCTCTGGGTCCCTTAGCCCTTCTGAGCTGGTACCATTATTTGTCACTGGCTTTGATGATGATTCTGGTCATTTTAAATCTTCTGTTCAGCAGTAAATCTGAGCTCTCTGTCTGCTCAGGTTCCATTTCTTTGCAGCCCAGATCCTTAAGGGAGTGTTTTACCAGTCGAGTTACTGAGTTATTTTAGTGTCTGAAATAACGAGAAACTGCTCTTTTCTAAAATGGACAATGGGGTTTTTTTTCCCCCTAACAATTTGTCACCTTTGTCATCCTTGGCTTGCTTTGAGCAAGAGAATTCCACCCAAGGCACAAATATCCCAGAGCCACGTGTCTCCTGAGGTTGTGCCTCTGTAGCACCAATTAACCTTTACTGTTTGCTGGCTTATATTGCAATTATCTGTAGTCATCTGGAGTGAGAGCTGTTAAGTTGCTTGAAGGACTTGTTAGTCTCTTCCTGAAAGTAAAAAAGTTTGCTGTCTCATTTTATTTGCTGGAACATTTCCTTTGGCTGAGTGAGTGTTGTGACTAAGGGAGTACTTTGGTGATCAAGAGCAGAGAAAAGCCAAAGGAACTTCAAAGCCAAGGTCCAGCATCCCTGGAAACAGCAACCACAGAGCAGGGGGGGTCTGAAGGAGGTACAGCTGAACAAACTGATGTTTATATTGTCTTTTTTTTTTTTTTTTAGCCTCATGAAAGATTATTTCTTTAAACCACCTATTAACAAGCTGAGCCTGAACTTCCTGGATCAGGATTTGGAGATGACCTACAGGAGGAGCTACCAGGAAGAGGTGTGTTTCTCCTGGCGTTGGTTTCCCTCTGTAATCCATCTAAGCAACTTTCTGTCGTTTTCTGGGGTTTTTTTTTCAACACATCTCGTTGTTGTTGATGACAAGGGCCGTGAAATGTCAAATGTGATTTACTACTGGTATTGCTGCCTCTGAAAACAGCCTCCTTTCAGTTTGCCACAGAATCACAGACTGGTCTGGGTTGGAAGGGACCTTAAAGCTCATCTGTGTTCACCCCCTGCCATGGGTCTCCCTGGAGCCTTCTCTTCTCCAGGTGAACATCCCCAGCTCTCCCAACCTATCTCCAGAGCACGAGGGCTCCAGCCCTTGGAGCATCAACATACCCCGTACCCCAAATCTAGTCTTACATTTGGGCTAGAAATCTACTCTCACAGTCCACCGAGGTTCACTGATTACTTCCCACTTGCCTTTTCTCCATGTTCAGGTTAATGTTTTAAGGCTCTACATCAGCCAGAGAACCATGCCAGTAAAGGACCAAATGCTACTTGCCTTCTCATCCAATATCCCAACTTTGAAAATGGCAGCTTGGAATTTGATTTTTTTTTTCAAGTCACAGCCCCACGGTTACCCCTGTGGAACCTAAACCCTTGCTGAACTCAAATTCCCTAATTCCATAAGAGTGCTGCATTCAGAAACACTGTAGGATTGTAAGGAGCAGTGAGTATAAATTGTGAGGAACTCAGTATCTTCTTCAGGATTCTGCACTGAGCATAACAAGTCCTCAATTCCCTTGGGGGCTAATAATATCACAGTCTTTCCATGTCAGTGGATATCCCAGCCTGGCTGATAGGAACTGGCATTTACATAAAGTGACATTAGGTGTCAGTTAGAACTGAGGCTGCATTTTCACCAGCAGCTGAAAAATTGCTGCCAAAAGAAGGCAATTGCTCTGCTCTGTCCTTCCTGTTCCTCCTCCTCCCTGCCCCTTCTAATGGCTCTGGTGCTTACCAACCTCCCCCTGCTGTGAGCAGTTCATTTACTGGCCCAGCATAAAATATTCATGGTTTGTTTTTCTATCTGGGGCTCTTTCTTTTCCCATCCCTCTGTTCTCTGCTGTGTGGGACCTGCAGCTCTTGGAGGGGTCTGCAGATGCCAGAGCCAGCCCAAGATAAGGGTCTGGCAGCAGGAAGGGGAATGGGCCCTTCCTTCCCTTCCAGCAGTGCAGAGCTGTTGGTGTGGTTGATCCAGCTGCAGAACTGCACTGGGATAAATGTAGGTGTTGGTTTCTTTTCTTCCCAGTGGTGTGTCCTACATCTGAGGGCAGGTGGGATTTCTGCTCCTGCTGCTCATTGCTTTCAGTTCTGGGCAGGGTTGTTGTGTTCTCCCTGGCAATAGCCCCTATTTGCTTGTTTTCCAATACTTCCAGGTGAGACCTAACTTAATTTGTTTTGCCAAAGGAAAGCCCAGCTGTGTTGCAGTTCAGTCTGTTCACTTTGTTCACTCCATACTCATCCTGCAGCACAATTGTCTAGTGGTATCTGCACAAAGCTCCTGTAGCAACAACAGGGAGAAACTTCCCATGGCATACTGGTTTATTTGCAAACTATACAGGAAATATTAAATCAAGTTATTTCCAATGGAAAGATTGGAAAGAGAAGTGAAGTAGTAATAGTCAAACATATACAGATTGACCTGTTAATGGGGATATGTAGGGAGTTCCTAGAAGGAGCACCGATGAGGTCTGTGCATTTTGTTAGTAGTAAGCCATTAATTTGAAAATGCTTATATAAATCTCCCTGGAAATAGGAATCTTCACTCTCTAATAGTAACTCTGCAGCACTGGGGCAAAAACCTTTTAAAGCCTTAATATTAGCAGAGTACTGGTCCGAAACAGCAACAGAATCTTGGAGAGTGAAAAGAGTTGTCAGCAATCCTAGTTCTCTAATTGCCTGGCAGTCAACTGCTACTGAAAGTAACTTCCAGCACCCCTGAATTCACCTCTAATTACACAGTGCCAGCTGCATGGTCAGGTTGTGATCCCTCTCCCGAGTCAGCTCTGCTTCCCAAGAGCTTGCTTAGCCTGTTCTTGTTTGGAAATGAAGGCACTACTTAGCACTGGCAGAGCATCTTTAACACCATCACCTGGGGATACAGTGCTGCTTCCCTTAATTCAGTTGGTGGGACTCGGTGTGAGAACAGGATTCTGCTACTGTTCAGGTTAAAAGGTAATCTTGGCACTGAAGTGATGCTGCCTGAATTTACTGGGTGGCAGAGAGGTACAAATGAGGGACAAGTTGGTTTCCCGGTATTGCTGAGTGCAGGAAGTGTTCCGAGGAGCAAAGGAAACTTCCAGATTAAACCAGAGCCCTCCAACTGGGTGCCCTCCTGTTGACATTGATAACATAATTTCTGTTTGTCTTTGGAACTTGCTTTCTGTGGTCCCTTGGGCAGATGTAGACAGTCCTAAAACGGGGCTCATCCGAGTAAGCAGAGATGTGGAGCTCATGGTCTAGTTTTCAGCTGGACTGTCCTCAGTAGCACCAGCACTGGGCCAGGACAAGGTGGGATGGGAATGTGTGGTGAAGGGTTATGGAAGAGCAGGACTTGGTGTCCTGGGCTCTGATCAATTCGGATTACACACGGTCCCAGTGGCTGCTTTTAATGGTCTGAAAGGGAGATGTGAACCCTGCCACAGGAGCTGTTACTGTGGGGAGGTGTTTGGAGGGTTTTCTTAAAGACGCAGCAAGGCTAAAAAGTAAAATCTTGTTATTATTTGCAATTGAAATCATTGAAGAAAATGTCTTACAGCTTTATCTGCTAGTAATTATATTCATGTTTCTTTGCACAGAATAGTCAATTTTCGTGTTATTTTATTTCTGTATCATAATAGTGTGTAAAAAATCACCTCGAGCCTGGGGGCTGTGCTGCCAATGCTTTTTTTCAACATGGTCTTCTCAGGGAACTGAGTCAGCCACGGCACCACCTCTTCTGCTTCTTATGTCCAAACATTCCTTACACTGGATTAATGAAGTGGCCAAAACTTCTTTATTTATTACTGTTGTTTGGAGCTGCTGTTTCTCACCCGGTCGAGTTCAGCAAAGCAGCCTTTATCCACCTGCAGCCTTTCCCTCAATCCCTGTATCCCACGCAGGTTATAATAAACGCTCCGGTGAAGACGTTTGCCAGCGCTACCTTCAGCTCTCTGCTGGACGTGTTCCTGTCCACCACCGTCTTCCTCATCCTGTCCATCACGTGTTTCCTGAGGCACGGCATGGTGGCGTCCCCTCCGCCCCCCGCCGCCGTGGCCGTGTTCGTCGTGGCCATCCTGCTGGAAGTGCTGTCCCTCGTCGTCTCGATTCGGTAAATGGGCAGTAACGGCGCCTGGGAATGGCAGGGGGGGCCGAGGTGGTGGCCGGCTCGGGAACGTTTTGTTTGCCAGCACCCCAGGAACCCGCTTGGAGGGCGTGTGGGGTTTGAAGAGCGGCGTCAGCGCAGCCAAGGCTCGGGCAGATCCTGTGCAGAGAGAGCTCTGGCAGCAGGGATTGTAGGGAGGAGCGTGGCTCTGATGGGGGCCACTTATGGAAAGGTGATTGCACGCCGTGCCTGCGCCTCTTACTGTTCCTTGGGATGAGCCTCCCCTCACAGGGCTACCAGAATCCAAACAGAAAATTTTTACCTGTCCTTCAAACAAACCCACCCCCAAAAAAATTCCTAGGTGAAAGTACACAGCTCTGGGGTTAAAACTGAAATCGTGTATCAGAGGTGCAAAGAGCAATCCTTCTCTCAAAGGAAAAAAAGAAGAAAAATTACTAAAGTCACATTACATCTGTCCAGAAATAGTTTCTTTTTAAAGTTTCGTGGATTAATGTTGTAAAGAGCTTGTGTTTTCTGTTTGACAGCATAATTGGAGGTCAGCATTTCCCTGGATTCAGGGCTGTGGGATAGAGGGAAGGGGGCACTGGTTTGTCTCTGCAGAAGGAGTGGTACTTTGCAGTGCCAGCCCCACACAGCAGCAAAGAATCCTCAGTCCCTGCATCCTTGTCCTGCCCCTCAACCTCTCCTGTGCCCTTGGAGGGGAAGGCTTGGCTGTTAAACAGTGACTCCCCATTGCCCATTCATACCCAGTCACCCACAGGACGTGTCCTGGGCTCCGAGGACACCTGCAGGCCTTGCTGCTGAGGTGACAATCGGTGAGCAGCTCCTCTGTAACGTGGGGTCACTCACACATCCCAGTGTGGCAACCAGCAGCTGTACACGTGGAGCTCGTGCTCTCCTGGGTGTGTTGTCTGATCTGTGCAGATACCCCAGGCAACCTGTAATTAACCCAGATGATGGGCCTATTAATAAGTTGTTTGTTTGTGTGTACGTGTGAGGGCAAGTTCCCTGTGCCCTCCTCATCCCCGTTTTCCCGGCGCTTCCCTTGACACCGGAGCCTGATAAGGGTGGTGTGTGGAAACCTCTGTCCTCCCTTGCAGTTCTGCAAACCTGTCAGGAATGTGTAAGTCAAAATCCTTCTGTAATTACAAGTTGGAAGCAATTCTGCTGCTGTTTCAAGAGAAACAAGAGATTACAGTGTGCACTCTGACTTTACAAGGTACAAAACACTGGATTAGTGCTTTAGTCACTGAAGGAAGTTTGTATCTCAATGAGCATTTAAATGTATGTGTGATTACATCAAAGCTGGCACATAGAGTGGAGAGGGGTCAGGTGTGAACAGTGGAAATGCTTTTAAAGATGGTATTTCTTAGTAGGGGTGTTTGATTGTTGCAGTTCAAATCATTTTTAGAAAACCTAGAAATCCAGAAGGTTTTAAGAGCTGTGCTGGGAGATGGTTGAACTGGAGGGCTGTCATTGTAATGTATCCTAAACTGGATTAACTCATGTTCTGTCCTCTCTTGCATCAGAAAAGCATTTTCCCCTTTGCAGAAGTCTCTGCACGCTGGTTTGGGTGGGGGAGAAGTTGTTTTGGCACTTCAGTGTGCCCGGGCAGCTCTTCCATCTCACCAACAGCAGGTGGTCTGGGTTTGGTGGCCATGAACTTGTTCAGCTCAACACCCACTTTACTGAACAACCACTTTCTACCATCCAGATTATTTGGAGAAAATATGTGTTCACTCACTTTTCAGGTGAATTCTGCTTCATTTTAGTATTTTTCAATTCACTGTTTTTCCCACTTGTTTTCCCAATGCTACTCTGCATTTGCCTTCCCTTGGTTTGTCCATTTATAAAAATTATTGCTATAATCTTAGAAATATTTATAGGTAAGTACATAAGGTTTTATTGCAGTCCTGTTCTGTAATTGCTGGTTTATGGTTCTCTTAAGGAGAAGGAAAATTGTTGTTTTCAGTCTGTCTATATAGTCAAGAACTGGCAAAGTAGTTTTGCCTTCCTGAGCCACGAGTGGCTGTGCAGGGGTTTGGCTTCAGTGCAGCACTGTGTGGTCAACCCAGGGACCCCACAGATTCTCCTGGATACTTTGGGAACCAGGGATTGCTGGATGGAATAAGTGACAGCTGCCCCTCCCTGCCCTCTCTGTCCAGTGAGGAGTAGGGATGCAGAAATTGAGGCCCCAGGTGGGGCCTTTCTCGCAGGTTTTCAGTTTTAAATGTAATGACAGTGGTGTATTTGGGCAGAGCTTTGGTAAGAAAAGGTGTCTAGTTGGGTTTGGAGGGGGGTTTTGTTGTTGTTTGAAATTTATAATATGTATTTGTTTTATAGTAAATACACAAAATAGACTTTTGGGCCACCCCAGTCTCCTGGGGCACACACTGCTGTCCGGTTCCCTTGAGCAGAAAGAAGAAAATCATATTTTTCCTCTTCAAATCCTCTCCCCAGTGAGGACTGCTCCCTCTGACCACTCATTATGCAGTGCAGAACTTCCTGTGCAGAAATGTCATCCCAAATGACAATCACAGAATACCAGCGAGATATCTGCAGGGAGGAGATCGGACTACAATGCTGGGCACAATCCCAGAATTTCAGGAAAAGGGATTATTTTAAGACCAGAAAATTCTTGCCTAAGTTTCACATTGTATTTTCATTATCATGATGTGAAACACCCTGTCTTTAAATCAGTCTAAATTGTAATTAAATCCAGGACTCAGCCTAGCAAGGATCGCTTGGCTCTTGTGGCTCAGCCCTGGGTCCCGCCGAGGGAGGGGGAAGGGGAGCATTTTCTCTGCCTGGGCAAGGAGAAACAACTTAAAACTTGAGTTCTGGAAGAGCAGAAGGCCTCGTGGAGCAAAGCTTACGAGGGAGAAGGTTGTTTTGATTCCTCTGAAGTGTCTAATAATAAATTATTGGAGTACCTGTAGATGAGGATCCCACTGTTAACACGAGAGCCACTCGAAAATTAATTGTATAAAGCTGCACGCAAGAATTGGTGCTTCATTTGTGAGCACATGGAAAATGTCATCTCCTGCTCTGTAAATGTTCTGTAAAGAGTGTCCTTCTGCCCACTTGAAATGTAACTACTTTGACAAGTTCAGTTGAAGTGTAAGAGGTCCTGAAATTCTGTTTTTTATAAAAAAAAAACTTGGGAAACGTTGCTGAACATACAACAAGTGCAAGGTTTCACTTGGGAATCTGAGGAGTGTGTCTGCAGGAATGCAGGTAAAAGACAACTGCCCACTGTTTTTGTGTAAATACAGGATTTTTGCTAACTAGATAATTTTGGCACCTAGTTCTTGAGTAAAACTGGCCATAAATGAGTTTATTTACAAAAAATACGTTGCTTTTGATAATGTACTTCAGAGGAGACTGGGGGGTGAAGAGTTGAGGGCAGAGGAGGGGGTGTTTCACCCTGTTCAAAAGAGTGAGAGGTGGGAGCACTTCAAGTTGATTCATGAATTCAAAAGGACCTTTCTAGACAGCAAAACAAATTATCTCCTGGATGAAGAAAGCGAGTGCAATCACACACTGGAAGGGGAAGTTGTGCTGTTGTCTGACTAAGCAGAACTGCCCTTTTCCTGGTGCTTCACCTTCCCAGCCTTGCTGAAGTGCCACCCATGATCTGTCCACAGCCGAGAGACCCTGTGGCCAAGCACTTGGATCTCCCTAAATTCCCAGTGAGCAGGAGCAGAAATTGTTTCCTGCATCCAGAGCTTAATGAACCGGATCTGTTAACACGACTGATACACAGCATTGATGCCGGGGAAAACAATGGAGTCTGTTTGCCTTTATTTATTTCTAACATCTGGTATTTAATATCCCACCAAATTGCTGCTGTGCCAAAAGCTTTTGATTTGAACTCTGGGAATTGATTTTAAACTGCCAGTAAATAGAGAAATGATGGTAACAGTGTCCATTAGCCATTAATCATTGATGTCAAAGTTACTAATTTGAACTCCAGCTTGTGTAAACATCTCGGAAGCTTCAGCATTTAAGCCCCGTTGAGCTGCCCACTGACACTGCATTATTTACTGATACTGCCCTGTAGCCATTAAATCTGTCTGCAGCTCTCAGTGCTGTCTGGATTTAATGCACTCCTGACTTCCTGCGCTGGGAGCGCTGGGCTGTATCCACCGGCTTTCCCTGCTAAGGTTGGGAATTCAGTCCTTTAATTCCAGACATAAATACCAGCCTGAAAAAAAATCAATGCAAGAAGGTAAAGATTATCAGGAGAAATGTGACATTGCCCTGGAATTTGCACTGTCCCTTTGGAAACAAACAGCTGCCTAAATAAAGCAGTGGCCTCATCGCGGGATTAACCGATCGCGTTCGCTGATGGATTTGTTGCTATAGTTCCCACAGGAATTTGTCCTGGCATGGAGGCTTGGCAAAAAGGAAAATTGAAGGAGTGGAGTCCCTGGTGTGTGGGTTGGGGTGAGAGACATGAGCTGCACTGGGTGTGTGCCACTGAGCTGGGTGCTGTGCCAGCCAGGATGGGAGCGACGCGGAGATCCAGGGGAGCGTGGGCAGAGGTGCTGCCGAGCTGCCTTTGGAGAGACTGGGGATGCAGGGAGTCCCATTCCCTTTCCTCTCTCACAGTTCAGCCATGGAGATCCTAATCCCAGTCCCACCGGCTTTGGGAGAGCGGAACTTTGTTCTTCGAGGCAGGAACTTTATTTCAGGCGTTCTTGGTGCCGAGCAACCAGGGCTGCCCTTGGGCACAGGGGCAGTTCTGTCATTGGGGTAGGACCCTGTGTAACCCTTCAGAAACCCCAATTCTTACTCTACAGAGTATTGGGGGTTTTTAAACATTTTATCCTGCTCTCTATCCAATTTTTAAATTCAGTGATGTGTTGGAAGCTCCGTTTCCTGATGGAATACAGGTTCAATTCCTGGTGTGAATGGAAGTCCATTAAACTGAAAACTGGCAGATCTGTGAGCACCCTCTCGTGGGATCCCGGTGTATTACAGTGTATTCCGTCCTCCCAGATTTCTCTTTTTCTATGCATTTAAGGATAATTTCCAGACTTTAATAAATTAAAATTAAATAAGTTAAATTAGAGAAGAGCTCTTGATGCTTCAAAAAATTCTTGTGGTGGCAAAACTCACAGAAGTCCAGACCACAGAATTAGAATATCATTCATAAACAATGAATATTTAAAGGTGTGGAATGAGTGTCAAATTCTCATTTCAGGTGGTTTGTATCAGTCTTTTATTCAGCATAAACCCTTGTATTTCAGACAACAGGGTTAGGAATGAGTGTGTTGCTTTTCTCTGTTTAAAAATATGGTGATATGGGGTAATTTATGTAACTTTGAAGACTGGGAATTTCATATTTAGTGTATGTATACTTTTTTTTTTCAGCTGTGAGCATCTCTGTTTTAAAAAGGTGTAATTCTGTACTGTTTGGGCTCTGCTGTTGTCCAGAAGTACCTGCCTGGACTGGGTCTGGTAATTCCACACATCCCATTAATGGCTCTGGATGCAGCTAACTGTGCTCCACTACCTTTTTATGCCTCCATAAAAATAATTAGGCACTTGAACAGCAGTTGCAATTTTTCTCAAGTGACTGATGTTGAGCTTTGAGAAGGAAGTTATCCCAAGGATTTATTTCTGTGGATAAATAATAGTTTTCCACGCGATGCCCTTGAGCTTTGAGCATCCTTTTACCTTCCCTTATTCATTTGAAGCAATTAGAGCTGCTCTCATTAAGGAGCATCTCCGGTGAGCTGCTGCTCTCCAGAGCTCTTCCAGTTGGCTCCCTCAGCTCTTCACAGGCTCGGGCCGTGGTTTTATCGGCAGCTCGAGCCGTTCCTTCCCCGTGTGCCGGGTGGGATCCGCTCGGGATGCTGTGCTGGCTCCCAAGGAGTGGGGTGGGTGCCAGCTGGCCCACGAGGGGCTCAGCCCAACTGCTTCTCCGGCTCTGCTCCTGCCAGGCTGCCAGAGCTCAGCCCACGCTCCTCTTCCCTTCCCTAATGAGAGGGAACAGAGCCTGCTTGCAGACTCTGGGCGGTTGCAACTGGGAGAACTGGTTTGGGTGGCAGTGGGACGGAGCTGCACAGCCCTGGGTGCTGGAGCTGTTGGTGGTGTGCACGACGCTGCTCTTCAAACGTTTCTGCTGTTATTTTCAGTCATTTTAGTTTGTAAAAGCTTCCCCTCTCCCTCCCTGCGTTATTTATGAATGGAGAGAAGTCTTCCTTGTCCTTAACTGTCCAAGTAAGCAAAATTTGGCTTTCAGTTTGCCTGCTCAAAGCCCCCATCCCGAGGCTCTCCCTGCCTTTGCCGGAGCAAACACCCCATCACCTGTCAGCAAAGGTGGATTATTCCCTGGAATCACGGGCAAATGCTGTGGATGTAACACCCCAGTGGCTGCTCCCACAGCCCAAGTGAGGGATCTGAAGTTCAGTTCTTCCAGGTAAATTAGAGCCATGGGGTGATGCGCTGCCATTAACGCCCCGTCCGTGATTTCCTGTGTTCCAGGATGGCGTTCTTTCTGGAGGAGGTGATGACTTGCACCAAGCGTCTCCTGGAGGTGATATCTGGCTGGCTGCCTCGACATTTCTTCGGTGCAATCCTGGTTTCTCTCCCAGCTCTTGCAGTTTTCTCGCACTTCACCTCTGATTTTGAAACAAATATACATGTAAGTTGTCGAACTCCATTCCATAATGTGATGTTTTTGGATGGAACAAAGCTTGCTGTTTGCCTGCCGCCTTCCTCCGCCTCCCTGTGCTTTACATCTGTTTGATACAGATCCCTTGGAGGGAGAGGGCTTTGTGGATGGTGGAATTCCTAGTTTGTTATGTAAATACAGTCACAGCTGCTTTGAAAACCCTCAGACAAAAGAGGAGAGCCAAACCTAGAAATGCCTGTTACTCACCTACCTTTTTTTTTTAGACCAAGCACTTGTGCAGGGTTTTGTTCCAGACGGTGCAAGGAGTTTATCTCAGGCTTATGAATTTGGAGTTTCTAGGTGGACATGTTGTGTAGTGACTGGATCTCAGCAATGAGAACAGGATTAGTGGTGGGTGTTTTGGCTTTGCAGAGTGAGATGGAGGAACTCAAAGGAGAGAAAGAGAGCTCTCAGTACCTAGAAATGATCATTGCAGGAGCTGTGGAAATGGTTAAAGGAATGCAGTAACTGCCTCCTGAAGAGGAACAGAAAGAAATTGGCATATTTAGCACAGACACAGAGATCCACAGGGGATTTGATGTCTCTGACAATGAAAGCATTCAGAAGGGGAGGACAAGGGGTTAAATATTCAAAGAATTTCACCGAAATTCTGTAAATTCTCTGAATTCATAGAATCCCAAAATGGTTGGGGTTGGAAGGGACCTTAAAGGTCATCTCTTTCCAACCCCCTGCCATGGGCAGTGATGAGAAGGGGGAAGAACAGTTTGATTTAAAGGCCAACTGTAGCATAAAATCAGGGCTTAAAAACTGTGAATAAAATGGCCTCAAACTGGAGATGAAAGTTTGTTTCTCTGCAAGTTTCTCTTCAGTAACCACAACTCCTTTCCAGGAGCTTCAGGGAATTGTTTCACAAAGCTTTTGCTATTTCAGAGCTCTGGGTGTAAGTAATGGCCAGACTCTCCTCACTCTTCCTATCCCAGCTTATTCCTGGCTTTTGGGAAGTGTTTGTTCCATGGGAACATGTGACCACACATTTTTTCGGTCCTTGCTGATTTAAACACATATCCCGTGCTTATCACAGTCACAGGAGAGTGTGTTTGACATTCTGTTACATCCCATGTTTAAAACCATTTTGCAGCTTCCACCTTTTGGAACTTCACTTAAGAGTTTTTAGGAGGCTAATTTATTTTTTGTTAGTTCAGTTTAATGATGGTCTCTCTCCTGCAGGATTATCAGTAAATTAATTGTAGGAACGTCTTCTCTAAAGCCAAGGGACCCAAAAACCTTCAGATCTGTCCATTGGTTTTGATATCATCCCATTCATCACCATCCTTGATCATCTCTCCAAGCGTTTGAAAACAATGAAAAAGTGTTAAAAGCCTTTATTGGTGTGTTCTCCATACCTGTTCAGGACAGGCTGAGCCGAAACACTTCAGGCAGCAGCAGCAGCAGTGAAATGGTGAATTACATCACCAAGCTGAGAATGAACTTTGCTTTCTTTCCTCTTGCAGGTCCTCCAGAGTCGTGGGGCTGTTGGCTCCCTCTCCAAGAGATGTCCCAACTCGGCTTGTGCTCAGTGTTTCCACACTCATGGAGCTCTAGGAAATGGAGTCAATCTATAGAGGGTCAGGTAAGTGTCCTGTTTTACTATGACATGGTTTTGCAAAGTTTTTTTTTTATTCATAGCATTTTATACCCTCCCTGGATATAAAATAATTCAAATGAAAAATTAACAAAAACAGCCATGAAATTAAAAAAAAAAGGCAAACCAAAAAAAAAAAAAACTTTCCAAAGCCATGCATCCATAGTAAAATCCAGCACATCCTGACCCTCTATAGGCTGGCTTCATGCTGGGGCATCACTTGGAGTGAGAACCAGTGCTCTGCCACTTTAGGAGACCTGAAATGGGGGGAAAAAAGTAAGTTTAAGTTATGTTTTATTATGGACACTTCTGAAACTCCTTTTATCTGTTTTTGAGTCATTTCAAAAAAAAGCAGCAACTGTGCTTGTGGTTTAAAAATGGTAAATTATGTAAGGTTTTTTTCCCATACTGTGTCTGCTCTGAATCACATGCTTGTTTGTTATGCTACAGGATTGCAGTGTCTGTGCTTCAGCTGTACAGGAAATGTGAAATGAGAAATAAAAAGAGATTATTAGTGAAGAGATTGTTATTAAAAATAAAAGAAAGGGAGAGAATGATCATTTCATGCTGTAAAACACAGCATAAAGCTAGAACAGAACTCCCTAATGCAAGTGTGGAGTCTCTGGTTTAGCTTGGATGGTCGTGAATATTCTTGCTAAAACCAAAACTGGCACAAAATTTGACCACTACAGGATTGTATCTTGGGGAAATGAAGGTATTCTGGGCAATTGTCTGTCCTGTGCTTCCTTTTCATTATCCAGTGAAGTTGTGGGAAGCGGGGTTTGAGATCGGGCATTTGGAACTGAGAATGTAAAATTGTCCTTGCAAACTGGCACAAGTGGTCGTGTCACCAAGTGTCCATCGACAATGACCAAGGCAGATCTTTTCTTTTCAACCTGAGTTGCCCTGTTGCTGATCAGTGTGACAATGTCCTCTAAAAAAGTGTTTTTAAGAACAGGCAGGTGGGTGAAGTTGCATTCCACATTTTCAGTGCAGTGGAATTTTGATGTTTGGTTTGAAACAGATGGGATCTAACCCCAGCAGCAGAGTGGAGGTTGCCATGAATATTGACCTTTTTTTTTAATTTTTATTCTGTTTTAATAAGAAGAGGCACTGAGCTTTTTGCAAAGGTAAGCTGGAGGCACCGGAAGCCGCTGAAATAATTGTGTAACGCAGCGATACCAAACTCCACCCGGGCAAAATCGTGCCCAACTACCTGTGCTAAAGGTTTTCTTGCCCTTGGAAGGGAAGATGTCCATCTTCACGTGCTGATCCTGCTGCACCGTGCCCATAACGCAGATGGAATCAGACCCTTCTGCTCCCCGTGCCCGGTTCTGCCCGGCGCTGGTGCCCGGGGCGCTGGGCGGGCGCTGACTGGCTCTCTCTCTCTGTTGCAGTACACCATGTTCATGTGTTGTGCCATTCTCATCACCATTGTGCAGTACTGTAACTTCTGCCAGCTCAGCTCCTGGATGAGGTCCGTGCTGGCAACCGTGGTGGGAGCGGTGCTGCTCATCCTGCTCTACGTGTCCCTGTGCCCGGACAGGTGAGTGTCCCCCCTCAGCCCTGTGCTCCAGGGGAACGGATTGGGGGTTCTGCTCCGCTGCAAGGAGGATCTAATGCACAGGATTTTACCACCTGCCGTGACTTTCTCTGCCACCTCAACGTCAGTCGGTTTATTTCTGCGTTGTTTGTTGGTTTTAAGGTTTTTCAGGATGGTTCCTGAGGGCCCTCCCCTGTGTGCCACTGTCCTCATCTCCCGTGCTTCAAGGGCACACACGTGTTAGCAGGCCCCTAGAATTGCCTTTTACCATTTGTGTGAAAAGATGTCTTGTTAAGGAATTTCTCAGGTATTTGGTGGTGCCAGAGAGCCCAGATGTTCCCCCACACCTCCCTGGATTTATTTTTGCCCTTAGGAGCCCTGTGTTTTTCTTCCACCACCCTCCTCAAGGCACCGGTTTCCTTTCTCGCTTTCCTGCCTTTTCAGAGGGTGCTGAAGGACAGTAACCAGAAGAATCAGGATAATGCAGTTTCTGTGCAATAACCCTAAGTTATTTCAGTTTTCCTCTGATAAGCAGTTTTCCCCAAGGAGAAATTGTTCGTATTATTCTCCTGTTTTCTTGCCAAGAGAACCAAGGGGGTCTTTCCAGCCTTCCACTCCTACTGGCAAAATTTTATAATCTACTTGCACTTCTCATTGGCTCAAGACCTCTCACAGCCTTTGGTTCTCCTGGGATGCACTTTGCAAGGTCTTCTGCTAGATCAGCCTAGTTCCCCTCCTTCTTCAGAGACCTTCATGTTTTTTTCATGGTGAAAAACGTGAAAAAACCCCAAACAAACCAGAAAGAGTTGGCAGATACATGTTTTATGTGAGTATTTAACTTTAATCCCCTCTTGAAGTATCTTCAGTAGTCTCTTTTAATCTTGATTTAATTTATATTAAAAAAAGAGGGAGCATAAAAGTCACCCCTCACAGCTGTTCACATCTGTGATTTGGAGGTGGCTGGAAGGGCTGTGGGAAGAAGGTCTTAAAAAAAATATCTTAGAGCTGGAGTCTGTTGACAAAGTATTTCTAGATCCTGCTGGACTAAAGAAAAATCCCTCTTCTGTCAGTCTGCAGAGCACTCAGACAAGGAGGGCAGGACAGTCCTTTCCAGCCTCAGTGGAGGGAAGGAGTGCCTGGGTTCTGGAGACTCCCCTTCCTCCTCCTGGATTTGTCCCACTGGGTTTAGGTTCCCAGTGTAGCCAGCACTGTCTGTCCTCCAGCACTGAGTGACCTTCTCCTGGGAACAAAGATGACTTTCTCCCATCACTTTTCCCCCTGTAGCACTGATGATTCCACTGGCCAGCCACCAACTTTGCTGAGAGTCCTGGAATCACAGAATCCTTTAGGCTGGAAAAGCCCGCTTGAGCTCATGGAGTCAAACTGTGCCACCAAGGCCACCACTAACCGTGTCCCCAAGTGCCACATGCACAGGGCTTTTAAATCCCTCCAGGGATGGGGATTCCACTCTGCCCTGAGCAGCTGTGCCAGTGCCTGACCACCCTTTCCATGAGGAAATTTTCCCAATATCCAACCTCAGCCTCCCCTGGCACAACTTGAGGCTGTTTCCTCTTGTCCTGTCGCTTGTTCCCTGGGAGCAGAGCCCACCCCCTCAGCCCCAGGTTTGGTTTTTCAGGGAAGTCAGTGAAGAGCAAACCCTTGATGCCAGTCCTTGAGTCCCTGGTTCCTCTTCCATAATTCCCCCAGGCAGGAATCCTTGCAGCTCCTTCAGCTCCCCTCGTGCTGGGGGGTCTGCTCAGAGCTGATGTGACACAACTGGGTCATCCAGAGCCCTTTGGAACAGGGAATGGAATGGACTTGTGCACAAGCTCTGAGTTAGGACTTTGTGCAGAAAGAAACACAAAGCTGGGGATTTTCACTGCTTTTCAACTTTACTGAGGGATGGGGAAAGGCTGTTCCAAAGCACAGGAGTGGAGACCTTGCTGTGGTGTCAGTTCACAGCATCAGCTCTGGCTGAGTGTGGAGGGGTTCTGTGAATGTTAAAAAACCATTATCTTAAGAAACGTTGCTGATGATTGTGTTCTTCCACCTGTGATTTGAACAGGGGTGACCACTCATGAGGAAAGATCAGAAATCATGGAATATGTTACCATTTCATCCCTCAGAAATAAATGTTTAAAGTAACAGAGCTCAGTTCAACTGCAGATCTGAAGAGGTGCTTGATAGAATTTATGCTGAACAAAACTAATACAGGCTGAATTAGTGAAACCCATAAATTCTGCTTCTTAATATTCATCTTCTAGCTCCTTTCTTACCATGAATCTGGGTGATAATTTTTGTCACAGTGGTTATTGCAGCTTTGTCTGCACCACAGGTGGATCCATTCTGCAGGTTTCTTTACTTCTTTTTACAGATGAAACTAACCCTGAGAATTTGATACTCTCTTAAAAGTGCTTGAACTACTTATTTTCTGCAATGGCATCTTCAAAAAAACCTGTGTTTGTTAGGGATTTGTTTGTTTGTTTGTTTGGAGCAGTTGGGGGTTGCTTTTTGTGTTTTATTTTTAAAATCTTTGTACTGTGTGCTCAGATAAGATGAAGGCATAACCAAGTTTTAGAGTTCTGAGCTTGCTCTTCCCTGTTTCCCAGGTAAGATGGGATTGTTTAACAATTACTGGTTCCAGGAATCATCAGTTTCCCTTTGCAGGGATTTGCATCTCTGGCTGGTTCCTTCTTTCGAGCCAAAAGAGCAGATAAGTCATGTTCAAACAAAGATTTGTGAAGCTGATGAGGTGTGGGATGCAGTTATTGGTCTGTATAACAGGGAAGTTTAACATTCTCTCTGAAATTCTGCAGGATGGTTTGTTTATTGCTTTAACCTCCCCTCTGAAATTGGTGCTTTTTTTAATTTCAGCTCCATGGAAACTCCTCATCTAGATTTGGCACAGAACTTTAGGTAAGCTTTATATAAACTTACTATCTTTATGTTTAGGGATGGAAACATTTTCAGTGAATTATACGTAGCAAGATTTTGCATCCACAGTAATAACTTGGGAGCTCAACAAATCGGTTCAGCAGGTTGTGTTTAAACTCTTCACGTGTGTAATTTCCTTTACAGGGGACTTGGGTATGACCAGAACTCATCAGAGCTGATGCTGCTGTCAGAGTGGTGTAATGATATTTTCTCTTTAAATTGGATTTCTAGGAAATAGAACTGTGGAGGAGCTCTATAAAACAGCATCTGTTTTTTCTAGTAGTAGCAGTTTTTAGAGCATTATCTGCACATCACAAGCTGTTTGTTTGGTTCCTTGGCTTGTTTGCACCATTCAGGAGCAGTGTGAGTTGGATGCTCCCACAGCTGGACGGGGGCGAATTCCCTGTGGGAGGGGAGCTTCTGCTGGAAAAGCTGGATGTGCAGCCAGGTGCCTTCCTGAGGTGAGATGTGACAGTCTGGCTGTCACCTCGGCTCACCTGGGCAGAACAGCAGAAGAAAATTGAGAGCAAAGGAAATTTTAGCCCCCAGACTTTTCAAACAGTCAAACAAAAATCTCTTCCTGGGTTACTGATGGCCCCTTATAAACAAACACATTGAAGATTCCCTCTGATTATTTCAGTGTTGAATTTCTCACGGGTTTTATTGCAAATTTGCAATACCATTTTTAAAGTGTTCTTACTTGTGTTTGGTGTTAGACAAGTATGTGCTTGCTGATTACAAGTTTGGGGCCAATCCTGGGGTCACGCTGTGCTTGACTGAACTACTAACCCTGAGCACATGTGACTCAATAAGTCACCCAAACCGGGCTTTCAGGAGATGATGCTTTTCCTGGCAGTATGTGTCAAAGCAAAATCACTTTTTAAAACCTGTCATCTCCATGAATTCTGTGGTAGTGGGGAAAACACCTGGATTTAGTACAGAGAGATGGGAACTGGGCTGTCACATTAGGTATTTCTTCACCAAGGACTCAGCACTTTAGTGTTGAGGCTTGGGGGGCTTTGGGTTTTCTTACACGGGTTTTCCTTCTTCGTGGCTTTGATTCATAAAGGTAACTTCACTTGCACAGCAGAATTCCAGTGCACTGAACCCAGAATGGAAATTTAAAGCCAAAAGAAGAGGCAGCTTGATTTTTTTCTGAACAAACTCTGCAGGGAACTTGCTGCAAAGGCAGTGAACAAAGTATTAAAGTGTGGTGCCCACTCCAGTAATGTCTTAGGATCAGTCCAGGTTTGGATCCTTGGTGGTTTATTATTAGTTTGTGAAATCACCAAAGCTTTTGTGCTGCTCAGAATTACAAACCTCTTCCCCAACAGGCTCCCAACCAGCTGTTAATCACTACTGAGTAATTCATCCTGCCTTAAATCATTGACAACCAGCTCTTCCCCTCAGTGACAGAAACCTGTGAAAAAATCAGTTACCAAGCATGCAAGTATTTTTCTTCCATAAATACAGAACTTTTAAGTCACTACAGGTGAAGGTGAGAGTTGGTCAGAGACCAAACCATGGATGTCACTGAGCAGGTGTGGAACAGGCTCTGCCTCTTTGCAAAGCCTGACTTATCATTTAAAGACCAAATAAGGCAGTGACCAACATTTCTAAACTTAATTCTTCACTTTTTCTTAGGAGGTGTGCTGGGTTTGTGTGTTCTCTGTGCTCCTTTATTTGGGGAAGAGACCCATGTGCATGAGCTAATACTGCTTAGCACTGCCCTTCAGTCCAGGCTCCACTGGACCTGATGCTGCCCAAACTTGTCAATCAACAAGTATTGGAAGTTAAAAGAGAGAACTGGGAGTTAATCCTGTTCTGTTTCTACCATTAAGCAGAATTTGGCTTTTTTTCAGGGCTCTTTTCCTGTACATTATTGTGTACCCCATTTCTGGAGTGCTGTGCAGACAGAATCTCCCCTTTTCCTGGTGATGGACTAATAAAAAGGTGGAACTCCCTTATCAAACTTTTTTTTGCAGCACCTTTCTCATGGAATTAAAGAAATCAGGTTCTTTTCTCACCCCAGTCACTGCAAAAGCTTTCCTGTGTTCTAGGAGGGCCAAACAAACTCATGTTTGGCCTTTAATGAGGTTGTTCCCTTTCCTGGATCAAGAATTGAGATAATATTAATGTTGCCTAGGAAGAGAGACACCAGCAATGGTGATGAAGTCTTAGCACAGAGTTAATCTCTGGATTGTCCATGAACCCAAATATGGAATCTGCCTTGTTTTCCAGGCAGCCAAGTTCTTCAGCCCGAAGGATATGACCATAAACTTTGTCTTTTAAGCAGGAAATATTTCCCATTTTCATTCCTTCCTTACCTCAGAGCAGGTGGGGTGTATTGTTTTGCACTGTGGCTGCTTGGGGAGGATCAGCAATAGGAAGGACTGAAATGTTGTGGTTGTAGGGAGGGGTTTACAGGCATCAGTTGTTCATCGAAAGCAGCACTTTGATCCCTTTCTCCTCACCATTCCTCCACTGCATTCTTCTCTCAGATTCATCAGGCAGGCATCCTCTTTAGATACAGCAAGATATCCAAACCCAGACAGGGGTTGCTGGCTCAGAAGCAAACTGGCTTTCCAAAACTATAAGTGGAAAGCCATTATCTTTCTGATTTGTGATCGAGATTCTATCTCCAGAGCTCCCACTTGTTCCATGTTCACACAGCCAGGGTGGAGGTGCCAAGTTAATAGTGAGGTGGCTGTGCCAGGCAGCACTTCACCACTTTGAGTTAAAGGAACATTGTCAGCCTAAGATTTCAGTTTGAATGACTTTGAAAATTCATTTTCTGCTGCGGCAACTCATAAAAAACTAGCATTTGGAGGGGTGGAATCTGTTCTGTTAGAGCTGTGGGGTTTTTTTCTTCTTTTCATTCCAAAGGGTGACTCCAGGTCATCACTGCTGACTTGTGAGGTGATTTATAGTCCTGTAGGTCCTGTAACCTCATCACTGGGACATCCAGACATTGGCTTTCCAAACGGGGACGCTGTAATCGCTCTCTCCTCCAGGCTGGAATCCACGCTGATGCTTCCAGCAGTCGCATTGGGATAGAAACCCCTGCTCTGGAGAACGCTCTGCTCCTTCTTTTTTGGGATCCCAACCCGTGCCTTATTAATGAAATCAGGTCAGAGAACAGTGAGTCACTCCCTGCACAGGGAGATCTCTGGGTTGGAGCCCACATGGCAAAGAAGGTCAGGCCGGTGCTGAGGAGGTGACTGAGAGCTCACAGGTGCCAGAGCTTCAGGAATGGGCAGTGGGAGGCAGCAGCTCCTTCCCAAAAAGCGGATTGTGCCTTCCACTTTTCCTAATGTACCATTTGTGGCTCCCGCCTAATTCATTGGAGAGGAGTTAAAGTACTTTGAGGAGTGTTTTGTACAACAAAGTGTAAATAAAAAGCCTTTAATGACTCAAATAAATCCCTGTGGCGGGGACGTCTGATGTTCCAGAGGATTATCTGGATGAAACTTGTACTCTCAAAGGAGTAACATAATCATTGCTCAGATCCTCTCGCTGCTCTCTGCCCACAAGATGCAGGAAATAACAAACTCAGATTCTGAGAAGAACCTGAGTTGTTTTTCTTAAACAAAATTCTTTCCTCAACCTTTTTTTTTTATTTTCCAAGATCTTTTCTCTTGCTTTACCCGCCCCTCATTCTGTTTTATAAGCATGTCAAGCTGGGAGGATATTTTGCCACCTGCAAAATAGGTAGCAAGGATTGTATTTCAGGATTTGTTCCCATTCTAGACCTTAATTATAGAATCATTTGGGCAGGAAAAAACCCCTAAGGTCAGGGAATTGTAGAATACCCTGAGCTGAAAGGGACCAACAAGGACCATCAACCATTAACCCAGGACTGCCAAGGCCACCACTGAGCCATGTCTTTGGCTTAGTCTCTGACTTGTCTTTCAAGGAGGAAATAATTAGGTTCATAACAGAGGTTCTGTTGAGAAAAGTAGCTGTAAGTTACAGGACACTGATGGTGGGGACCTACTTTGGGCTGGGCATATCTCCTCCTTTCATTGTTCCTTCCTGAAGAGGGAATAAAATGAGTATTCCTTCACTTCTCCTGGGAGAAGCATATTTAGGGTAGAAAACAAAAGGAGCAATTTCCACTATAATATGTTGTCTTATCTTTCATCTGAAATTCAATCTACACACTCTGTGTTGTAAACATTTTACTTACAGCCTCACTGTGATAGAAGTTAATAGAAACAAGGACCAGGGCACAGAGAAAGGTTTTCAGAGGTGGGGCATATTCATCTGTTTCCCAGCTGTGCTGTGGTTTTGCTTCCTCACACTTTCCTGTCAATCAAGAATTTGAGAATGATATTCAGAAGAAGAAACCGTGTCTCTACTCAGTTCTAAAATATTTCCAAAGTGGAATCCTGTCCCTCATGAACAGAGAGAAAGAAACCAAGCTGAGAAACGTTTTCTTGTGCTATAGAAACAAATTCAGCCTTCTCTTCTTGAGCTGTTGCTCCAGTTGTGCTCTGAGCTTTAAACTCTTCATAAGGAAATGGAGGCACTGAGCTTGCATTGCCTTTCTGCTTCTCAAGGAGAAAGTGATGCTTTCCCTTAAAAAAAAACCCCATCTCTTCACTTGGAAAACTTCAGCGCATGTCTGATCGTATCAAATCCTAAACTTTGGCATCATTTTATACAAAAAAATGCAGTTGGGTGCCTCCAGAACTGACTGGGTGCCAAGCTGTCTGGGTTTAGCCTTGGTTTCTAGGATTACATAGGTGGGGCCTTCTCAGATTCACTTTGTGTCTTTGCCTCTCTCCAGAAAGTTGAGATTGTAGAGTGCAGATGTCTCCTCGTTAGGGGCGGTTTGGCACTGGCAGATGCTCCATCAGCGCTTCATAATCTGCACAGGCAGGCGACAAACTGTCGAAAGGATCTGAGATATTGCTCTCAATCTCTGTGAGGCAGGAGTTTTTTATTATTTTATGTAATCTTGGCACTTTGAGAAACTTTCTGTCTCCACCATGAGGAGCCTCAGTGGTTTTATCGTAGAAAAGATGTCAGCCCAGAGCTCCATACTCTCCACTTCTGTGCAGTTCATAGAACCACCAACTGGGTTGGAAGGACCTAAAAGATCATCTCATTCCAACCCCCTGCCACGGAGGTTCTCCACAGTGTGTCTTGTACCTTCTTCCAACCCTTCCAAACCTAAAGGCATGTGGCAAAGGTCCTGTTGATGGAGAGACGAGGAAAAGGCACAAGGAATGTAAAGCAAATGTTTCTGAATATTGGAGGTAATACAGAAAGAGGTAAATCCCACAAAACTCACACACACCCCCTCTGCACAGAGGGCACAAACCCACAGACGTGCACATACCCACAGATATCTGAACACACTAAACATTGTTAATTATTACTGAACATTGTAGATGCATATTTACATGTATGCTTTTTAGCTGTATATTTAGGAATAACGATACTTATAACTTAGTGCCATGGTCTGGGAACCACGGTGGGGTGGGATCAAGGGTTGGACTTGAGGATCTCAGGGGTCCTTTCCAGCCCAGCTGATTCTACGATTCTGTGATTCTGTGATTCTATGATAGCTGTTTCCTTGGTCAAGTCCTTAAAACAGTACTGGGTGACTTCCATGGTGCTGAACCTGATAATAAGGAAATACTCAGTTTAAGAATTAAATTAATTCTTTGGCGTTGTTTTTAACAGCAGATGAAGTTCTCAATGCATATTTTATATTTCAGTGTGTGGCTGCACTTCCCACACTTCGTTTTGCAGCAGAGGATTTCTGTCTGCGGAGCGGCAGTGGCAGTGCCCTGACTCTGTGGTTTTAAATGCACCTGTCTGTTTTTCCCTTCCTCCAGCTCCAGGAAGAGCCCATGCAACAGCTCGGTGCCAAATGACACGAAGAGGCCGGCAGAGCTGATCGGTCAGGAGGTGGTTCTGGTTTCCTTCCTCCTGCTGCTCCTGGTCTGGTTTCTGAACCGAGAGTTCGAGGTCAGCTACCGCCTGCACTACCACGGGGACGTGGAGGCCGATCTCCATCGCACCAAAATCCAGAGCATGAGGGATCAAGCTGACTGGTTGCTGAGGAATATTATCCCGTACCACGTGGCTGAGCAGCTGAAGGTGTCCCAGAGCTACTCCAAAAACCACGACAGCGGTGGGGTGATCTTTGCCAGCATAGTGAACTTCAGCGAGTTCTACGAAGAGAACTACGAGGGGGGCAAGGAGTGTTACCGAGTGCTGAACGAGCTCATCGGGGATTTCGACGAGCTGCTGAGCAAAGCCCACTACAGCAGCATCGAGAAGATCAAAACCATCGGGGCCACCTACATGGCGGCGTCGGGGCTGAACACGTCACAGTGCCAGGACAGCAGCCACCCCCACGGACACCTGCAGACCCTGTTCGAATTTGCCAAAGAAATGATGCAGGTGGTGGACGACTTCAACAACAACATGCTGTGGTTCAATTTTAAGCTCCGGATCGGCTTCAACCACGGCCCCCTGACGGCCGGGGTCATCGGCACCACCAAGCTGCTGTACGACATCTGGGGGGACACGGTGAACATCGCGAGCAGGATGGACTCCACCGGCGTCGAGTGCCGCATACAGGTGAGTGAGGAGAGCTACCGCATCCTCAGCAAGATGGGGTATGACTTTGACTACAGGGGGACGGTCAACGTGAAGGGCAAGGGTCAGATGAAGACCTACCTTTACCCAAAATGCATGGACAACGGGATTGTGCCGCACCACCAGTTGTCTATATCTCCAGACATTCGGGTTCAAGTGGATGGCAGCATTGGGCGGTCTCCCACGGATGAGATTGCCAACCTGGTGCCTTCTGTACAGAATTCTGATAACACAGCCCATGGCACAGATAACTCAGAAAACAAGGACATCCCTCCTTCCGCCAAGAAGCTCCAGCAGGACGCGGCGAAGGCAGAGGAGAGGTGCAGGTTCGGCAAAGCCGCAGAGAAGTCTGACTGTGAGGAAGCGGGGACTGAGGAGGTCAATGAACTGACAAAGCTAAATATCTCTAAGAGTGTATGATGCACTATCAGAGTTGCATGAAGTGCTCTGTCCATAGAAACACACTGACTTTTGCAATTGGCAGTTTTCTTTTTCAAGAGAGACCTTCTCCACCCCCGGGTTGTACGTTTGCGTTCATTTCGGCACCTGGGGCTGTGTGGATCACAGCTCTTCAGGGCTTGTTTTCATCCATCTCTCTCCTTCATGCCCCAGATCACATCTCAAGCTCCCCAGCTCCCTTGTGCAACCATCTTACAGCTGAGTAGAGGATATTAAGTGCCTTCAGATATACTCCATTGGACTCCCTGTCAAGGTACAGAGGCCCCAAGTGAAATCATAGCTTTGGGTATTTATCTAATTTTAAAGAAAAGCTGTGGTTATATCATTTTTATTGTTGTTTCTCACAAAACACTTTTTTTGGCTAATGCAACTCCTTGGGTTTTTTATATCTCTCGGAACAAAGTTTTACTGTTATCAGACCTTTTGTATGTAACACACAGACATGTGCATGTATCTACCATATGAGACTGCTATAAAGTGCCAGTAATGCACCACAAGAATGTCTGGGCGAGGGGTGACACACTCTGGGTCGGGCTGGAGGAGGAGTCGTGGCTCAGCCTGTAGTTAGGGCAGGAGGAGCAGCCGCTGCAGTTCTGTTCCCCTTTGCCGATGCTTTCTTCAGCCTCCACGTGCCATCGTGTGCTTTGGATACACTTCTTTTCCGTATAGCCAATGAGTTACTGATATGTGGGAGAGGAATAAGGGTTGGGACAGCACCAGCTCTCGGGACAGGTTTCCAGAAGCAGACGAGAGACCTCGGGAGTGTCGCAGTGCAGGGCTCACAACTCCCAGCGCCGTTCGGGGTTGCTCCGTACGCGGCTGAGGTGGCCAAGGTAGGTGACGTCGGTGTCTCTGAGCTGATCGGAGAGAGAGAGACTGAGAGAGAGAGAGAGGAAAAAAAAAGCAAAATAAATGTTTTGGGAATGCCTTTATTTATTTATTTATCTATTTTATTCCTGTTTGGCTTTTTTTTTTAATTTTCTTTTCTTTGGGGATTTTCACGTGTGCGGAAGGGATCGGGAGAGAGGAATCGGGATTGGTTTAACGGGAGTAATACGATGGTGTTTTGGCCTCTTCGAGCTACCAACCACTGTGAGGATGTTACCTTAGGCAATATTTGTTTCCAAGCTGGAGACACTTCAGAAGCCACCAAACGCAGTCGAGTATCCCAGCTTCCCTCTGGAGCGAACCAATGGTGCTGCACAATATTTTTCAGGATTTCCCACACACACACACTGTGCTTGTGCAGCAGGGAACAGGGCAGCATGCTCCCTGCCTGCCACTGAAAGCGGGAATGGGGAAGAGTCCTTGTAGTGAGCTGAGAAGCACAATCCTTTCCCAGTCCTGTGGGTGGCTCCGTGCAGCCCTGGGAGTGGGTTCCTGCGTGAGCACAGAGGGAACTGTGGGATGGGGGCCGTGGGCTATGCCAGTCTGTCCTCTGCTTCCCTCACCTCCTTCACTGGTGTTTGATGCCCTGCTTTGGATTGACCATTCAGCTATTCCCATTCAGCCTTGTGACGCCAAATAAAGGATTTTGATGCCCGAAAGAAGTTCATCAGCCAGGGAAGAGCTGCGGGAAGGCAGTGCTGCTCTGACTGCGTGGTGCTGGGGGCTGTGGTTCTTTCCATCTGAACTCAAGGCAGAATATATTGATTATTCTTCTTATCCCCATGTGATTTTGGGGGTATGAGTAATAACTGTATCCATTGTGGAGTTCCTGTTCAGCTGTTGGAGAACCATCTCCACTCCATGGTCAGCATGGAGCCCTCGAAGCCTTTCTCAGATATAATTTTGGGGGATTTCTGGATCTCAGTTAAACAGAACTCTGCACACTGGTCCCACAAAAGCTGCTGTTTATGCACATCAGTATTCTGTTTGATAGGAAAGCTGTTCAGAATTCATCTTGCTCAATCTGCCAGCACCCAGAAATCCAGGGGACCCTCATCCCAGAATCCCTCTGCCACAAGTGCTGTTGCCTGTTTGGAGGCTATTCCTGATGAGCAGCAGTGTGAGGTGTTTGGAGTGCACAGTTTTCCAGCAGCTTCCTCCTCCCTAGGTTACAACTCCCCCCTCCCTGTAGTGAGTTGCACTTCCAACTTTCAGGTAGTAATTCTGCAAATACCTCTTGCATCCAAAGAATGTATTCCTGAAGCATTTCTAGGGTCATGGGTTCAGTTGAGGAGTATCAGTATTCCTTTTCCTACAGTCGAGGAGCTGACATGGTTCAGAACTGTTTACATGCCTTCTAGTGTTATACTTTTGTTCTCAGAGTTGTTCCAGCCTCTCTCCCTGCCTCTTCTTTCTCCCCATCTTACAGAGCCGGGCCATCCCTGCTCTCTCCCTGTTTCCAATGGCAGGGCTCAGTCGGGACGTGCCAGCTCTTGAGATGCTGCACAGTAACCAAACCCCGGGAGAGGTTGGCATCTCGTGGCTAAACCCGAAAGGAGGTGGTGCTGGAGTGGGGCCCTGGACCCAGAGTACCTTCCTCCTTGTCCTTCAAGCACTGCAGGTGCAAACCCCTTCTCCTCCAGCCTGCAAAGTGCACAGCGTTCTTGTGCCGCCACCGGAGGGCTGCGGGGGCATCGTTGGGTTTGTGGGAACACCGGGAAACCAAAATACAACCCACCAGGGCCTCTTTGTGTTGGCACTGAGCAGAAAAAGGGGCTGAGGGCAGGGCCATTAGTGGGCTCTGAAATCAAGGGCTGTTGTGTGCTCTGGGAGGTGCCAGTGACGTTCCTCTGCCTTAACTCTGGGGCTGGGATGAGTCGCAGCAAGTCGGGTGAGCGGTGTCCCGTCTGCTCCTTTGCCAGGACAGCGGCGAGGCTTCCACAGTTGGGGCTGCGGCTCTCGGGGGTTAAATCTCTCTAATGCAGTGGAAAAACCAAACCAAGAGGTTCAGCTCTTGGTGTATGATTTGGAGAGGGAGATTTTCCAGGCACAAAGAGCCGGGAGCCACCCGGTTCTGTTGTAAAGCGCTGGGAACTGAACCTTTACACCTTCCCTTTCTGCCTCTAAAGGTACGTCCTAACTCAGAAACGGCTCTGGGGGCGTTCCCGGCGGGATTGGGCGGCTCTGCCTCACGATTCTGACCACGTGTGTGCTGCTGGGAGGCCACCACGGGCAAAGCTCACTGTTAAAATCGCTGTGTGCGCCGTGGGTGCCAGCACAGAGCTGTCAGTGAACGGGGAGGGCTTTACCCGCGGGTTTGTTCCACAAGGACAGTCAGTGCCGATTTTTAGGGTCGTTTAATGGTGATGATTTAAAAATGATCCAGAGAAGGAGGTTGGGAAGGTTGCTGAGTGTTTAAGGTCCCCGTGTCCCCTTCTGCCACTTGCAGGACCTACTCTGGAGCGCGGCGTAACGAGGAATGCACAGGTTGTTGTCAGCAGGGAGGTCTGAGCCTGTTGCTAACACACCAAAATGCTTATTTTCCTCCCAGCTGAGAGATTTCTCATTGAGGAGCAGGTAAATGGCATTCCTGTTGATTTATGCCTGGCATTATGATTTTGAGAAGGATGGATTTGCCTGTTATTTCCCAGGACTTGAGGCCATTCCCCTTTGCTGGAGGTAACGTGAGCACTGCGAGCAGGGTGGGCCACTGCTGCTGCCTGGCTGTGGCTCCTGCTGTGTCCCAGGAAGATTTTGGGGTGATAAAATGAGGGGAGGAGAGGATGGGTTCTGCAAGGGCTTTATGAAACACATCAGTGTTTGGATAATGTCACTTCAGGGCTAAGACACAGAAAGGAGGTGCCTGGAGCAAAACTGAAGGAGCTGCAAACCAAACACTTAACCATGGCAGCTTGAGCTAAAGAGGAGCTTATTCCTGAGTTAAAAAGCCAAGCTTTTAGGGTTTCCAGCATTTTAAAATTGCTAACTCTGACCTGGTTCTAAAGCTTTCATCCCGAATACAGCAAAAAGTGTTGTAAGGGAGCAGATAAGTCACTCCAAGTCTTCATTTTGCAACATCTCAAGAGGCTGAGGGTACCTGTGGTTGGCTGTAATGCCGCCAGCTGTTTAACCCAGCACCTTGTCTGGAGGGGTTCTTTGCCAAATTTAAGGACTCTGCCTTGTTTTCTCCCTTATTCCCTGCTTTGGTCTCATTTGCTCGGTCTGGACAGGACACATGAGTGGCTGTTGCCTCCCATCTCCTCACCTTTGGTAACCTCTGCCTTTTCCTCACTGCACGGAGCATCTGAGCTCTGCTGCTATCCCTGCTGGTGCCTCTCTGTGTCCTCATGGAAAAGGGACAGTGTTTTTGCTGTGATATCTTGGTCCATTTTACCCAGTCACAGCTGCAGCTTCCTCATCGTGGTGGTGACAGAAGATACAGAAGAGCAGCAGACACGTCCCAGCAGTTAAATTTAAGAATTAACTGCTAAAAAGTCAGTTGTTATTTATTGATGTGCTTTTCCCAGTCGCTGGAAATGCCACTGTAATGATTTGTGTGTGGAAATAGTAGAGCTGGAGGTTCAGGGATTCCCCCAGTGCTGCTGTCTCAATGCCCAGGCAGCTGTGAAAATCCAGCTGGGCTTTTGGAGTAACGCTGAGACTTGACTGGCTGCGTGTGGAACATCACTTTGGGCAGGAAGGTCATTTATTCCAATGGTTTTTTACCCATTGAGTTCTCCATGCAGGCTGTAGCAGTCCTTGTTTTGTTTCCTAGAGGTAAAACTTGAGTTGCTGAGACTGTCCTGTGCCTGCAGCCACGGTGGGATTCTGCAGTGTCCTGTCAAAAAGGTGGAATTTGTAGCCATTGCACAGCAGTTCGTGCAGGGGCTGGAGCTGTGAGTGCTGTGATGGTGTGAATGTGTTTCAGTTCAGAGCCGTGTGCAGGACTCGGTGTCACGGTGGGCTTGGCTCACTGAGAGCCTCTGAATGTCCATGTGTGTGAGGAGATGAGGAGAAGGGAATGAGGTGTCAGGTGGTTCCAAAGGCTGATCTGTGTGTCCAGGTGTGATGTCTGTGCCTGGTGGCTGCAGGGGAGGGTGTCTTGGGTGTGAAGCTGAGCTGTGTTTGTGCTCTGGGAGGGGCACCAAGGTGCCTTAAAATAGGCTGATTTTATTAAAATCTGCATTAATGCCACCCTCTGAACTCTGTCCAGACAGTTTCATTGGTGAAAACAGGACACCAGGAGCTTATTGCCCTTATGAGATTTTCTTTTAAAATCAAATGTCAGGCTCTGAAAAGGTTTGAGGAGAAAATTAAACATGGGTGGATCGTGTCTTGTCTTAGGGGTGCAGTGTGAGGGTGCCACAGTGAGGAGGTTTGAGGTGCTTTGTGGACACGGGGTAGAAATATCATGCAAATATTGTGTATAAAACCTTTTCCAAGTCTTTATGATGTGAGCTGGACTTCTATCTCAACCCTGGTGAGTGGCTGGGCTGTACCACACGGGCAGAACTGTTTGCTGCTCATCTTCAGGAGTCGATACTGGCTTGGGAGAAAGATTAGCTTGGAAAAAATAGATTGGTAGAAGATACTGAAAGCTTTTTTTCCCCTGGTCCTTTATTGTAGCTGTTAAAGTTTTTCTGCCCTGACCAAGCTGCCTAGCCTGAGGCTGCTGAGGGGCAGGAGGCAGGTGCCAGTGTCTTCCCACACGCTGCTCCAGAGCTGGAGTTTGACATCCTTTTCAGGGCTGTCCCATGTGCCTGTCTCCAAGTCAGAGATCAGTGTCATTGCTCTTTCACACTAATGCTCTCAGCCTCTCCTGTCCTGCCTTGGTGTGGTTTGCTCCATTCTCTCTCTGTTTTCTGGCTCACTGCAACAAGTTTATAGAATCCTGGAATGGTTTGGGTTGGAAGGGACCTTGAAGAAGATCTCGTTCCAGCCCCTGCCATGGGCAGGAACACTTTCTACTCTCCCAGGTTGCTCCAAACCCCATCCAACCTGGCTTTGAACACTTCCAGGGATCCAGGGGCAGCCACAGCTTCTCTGAGCAACCTGTGCCAGGGCCTCATCACCCTCACAGCCAACAATTCCTTCCCAATATCCCATCTATCCCTGCCCTCTGGCAGTGGGAAGCCATTCCCCCTTGTCCTGTCACTCCAGGCCCTTGTCCAAAGTCCCTCTCCAGCTCTCTGGAGCCCCTTTAGCCCCTGGAAGGCTGAACACCTCCAGCTGTCCCAGGCTGTCTCCATGGCACAGGTGCTGCAGCCCTTGGAGCATCTCTGTGACCAAAATGGATTTGAATGTCCAGAAATGTCAGCGCTCACTGAAGCTGAAGAACTGCAGAGAAGATCATGGCTGGGAACAGTTAAAGAAATTAAGTTTCAGTTTTTATCAGGGATACTCTGACCAGTTTGTCATCCATCTCAGTGCCAGGTGTGTGGAGAAACCAGTGGCATCACTTGCACGTCCCTGGTTTGAGCATCGACTCCCAAATCCTCCTCCAGATGAGTCAAAATGAAGCAACTTTCTCGAGTTTTTCCTTCTTTTCCTCCCTTGGTCACTCATGTCTTTGTATCTACCTTAATGCACCTGCTCAGTGTTAGTCTGGAAGATGGTTTGTCTGGAGCTTTAAGTCAGGGCAGGGAAGGACACGGCACGTGGTCCATGTGTGGGTGTGCCCAGGGGGAAAGGTCTCCTCAGAGGCTCTGGGGCTTTGCCTTTAGTGAGTGAGCCCAGGGCTGTGTTTGGGATGGATTTCCAGTGTTGGCTGTACAACTCCATCGTGTCCAAGGAGGGGGCAGCACTGTCCCTGTTCAGGAGCCCCTGTTTGCCCAAGTGACCCTGTCCCCAATTTACTTGCTTCTGGTTTCAGAGACCCTGTTGAGATAGGGAGATGTACAATATATATGCTAAGACACAGCCTGTTACACCCCACTCTACAGCTTTAAACTTCCAAAGTAATAAACTCTCTAAAGCCAAGAGCCTTAACAACCCCAACATCTGCTGAGACAACACAGTTCTGAGTTTGTGCTGAATATTTGGGAATTTTTCCTGCTCTGTGGCGGGTGTCTCCAGTTAGCGAGGAGGCAGCAGCAGTATCCAAAGATGACAAGGACCTTGGCCACCCTTGCTGAGTTCCCCAGGAACAGGTAACAGGCTCCCCCTCGTGCTCTCAGGAAAGTCACCTCGCTCCCCTGGTGCCGGCAGGGTGGCTTAAGGTGTTGTGTTATTCTGTAAAGCTCCTTCTTCCCATGAAACAGCATTTTTAACTTGGCACAAAATATCATCTTTGCTGATGGCAGGGGCTGGATTCCTCCTTTCCCACCCTTGGAGTCTTTTGGTACTTCGGCATTGAGGTGGAAGAGACAGGGGTGTAAATGATGGGAGAGCAGGGTGGTTGGGAAGGGGCTGGATGTGCCCCTGGAGCTGCCACGCAGGTGCCATGGTGGAGCCCAGGCAGCAGCAGCTCCTGCAGCCGAGTTGTCCTCATGGCTGGTGCAGCAGTGAAGCTCCAGGAAGGTTTGCTCTAGGACAGCATCCCACTGCCTGCTCCATGCAGCCAGTCCATGGACACCTTTGTAAATGCACCTTCCCTCCTGCCTGTTGGTTTCCTTTTCTCGTGGGAGCAAATTTCAGCTGGTTACTGAAACCCTGCGCTGGAAATCGGAACAATGCTGTCTGACCACGGCTGGCTGGGGCTGGGGCTGGGGCTGGGGATAGGGATGGGGATGGGGATGGGGATGGGGCTGGGGCTGGGGATGGGGATGGGGATGGGGATGGGGATGGGGATGGGGATGGGGATGGGGATGGGGATAGGATGGGGATGGGGATGGGGATGGGGATGGGGATGGAGATGGGGATGGGTCTGCCCGCCCTCTGTCCACACATCCCCCTGTATAAGCCATTGCTGGGTGTCGAGGGCCGCAGTACCTGATTCCAAACAGCCTGAGAGAGATTATTTTTGGAGTAATCAGCTGAAACCAGGGTTGGCTTTGGTTTGTCAGGGTGTGGGTCTGGGAGCCGGCACAGACCCCTGAGCATTCCCCTGTTTCCTTGAGCATCCCCTGCTTCCTTGAGGAGCAGGGCTTCAGCACTGCCTGTCCTTGCACAGGCACACGTGGGGATGAACAGAAACACAGATGGGGAGAAAGCGTTACCTGAGAACGTCATCGAGGCGCTACCGAATTACGAGATGAAAATTAACTAAGAACAGTTTCCAGTTAAAATTTTTAAACAGGTGAATCGAAGTGTTTTGAAGCCTCCAGGTTAGCTGGACGTTATTTCTTCCCTCCTGCCCAGCTCAGCCCGTGTTCCCCACCTTGTCCCTCCCTTGCAGGAAGAGGGAACCGCTCTGTTTACACCCACTGCTCGGGCAGCTTCGGATGGGGCTGTGCGGGGGGACGGGGCTTCCTCGCAGAGGCCTCGCTGTAAATACTCTGCCAATGCTTTGTGGACAAAACCGAGATGGAAAAACAAGTTGTATCTGTGAAATATTAAGCGTTGTGTGTATATAGATCCAACGTATTATCTGCAGCTCTGTAATCAATTGTATATTGAACTGTTTCACTGTACGGACGCTCATTTCACGCTCTCTTAGATGTAGAAAAGCTGAGAAGTAATTCACAATACACTATGTCAACTCCAAATTGGTTTGCTTTCGTATTTTTGCTCCAGCCCCGCTTCAGCCACAGCCCTTTGCTCATGGTCTGGAAGAGGAACAGTTTGGAACAGAAGGTTTTTCAGCCCTTTGGTTTGGATCGGGCTTTTGACGATGTTTCTTTGGTAATCACGAAGCCACCGAGTTAATTTTTGATTAGGGGACATTTCTAGGAGGTGTTTTAAACATGAAAGGAATTTGTCACGTGAATTTGGTGGTAAATGACCTTCTTGTTCCCAGTGGTGGGTGAGAAGACGACTCCTTCCTGGTTTTTCCTCCTTTTTGGTGCAGCTCTGAAGGTTCAGGAAGGGGCTGTGCAGCTGCTGGAGGTCACTGCCAGCTGTGGCAGGAGTGTCAGCAGAGCTTTTCCCCCAGGGAGCTTGTGTTGGCCAGAGCGGGGAATGAATTTGAAGTCATTCTTTTCTCTTTAGCAGAGAGCAGTGATGGTTTACTCTGGAGTACCAGTGCCTTCCTCTGGTCCCCCCAGCCTGCTTGGGAAGGGCAGTGAGGCAGAGTGAGGAGCATCCACAGAGTGAGGACTGGCTGAGTGGGGGTGGCTGGTTGAGAAGAGGAGCCTTGGTGCTTCCAAAACTGGGATCTGGCCCAAAGAGCAAACCCCGTGTGTGTCTGTCTGCCCCCACCACCCCCTGCCTCCCACCATGTGTTCATCGGGTTTCACTGGGGGATGAAACCCCTAATGAAGCCCTGAGCCCTTGCCCAGCCAGGGTTTGAGCTGGAAGATGTGAAGGTTTGCTCTGGATCCTGCTCCTTGTCGCTGACCAGTGACCCACCATCATGTCCTGCGGCACCAGACCCTTCTCACAGGGCAGCCACAGCACCTGGATGGGTCCAGCCAGACCTCCCACTTCCCATTTTTCTGCTCTCCCTCAGCTGCAGAAAGACCAAGAGCTTTGTCCTCCTGGAAGCGTGGAGAGGTGGAATCTGGGTTCTGATTAATTCTTTTCCCCATATTTTAAGTAGCTGGGTTTTTCCCACAGCCCAGGTAAGTATTGGGGCACACAGTAATGCCTTTGGTGTGATTGGTGCCACAGCCAGGGGTTGCCCTGTGCTCCTCAGTTCCAGCCCAGGTGTTTGATGCCAGTAGGGGTGTGTAGGCCTTGCTGGGGTGTTCCTGGGTGTTCACCTTCTGTTATAGGCAAAAACTGTTCCAGTGTTGTCCAGTCAGGTTCCAGTTGTGGATCATGGTGATTGTCAACTGCCAAGGGATATTTTTTAATAAATCTTACCAAGGTATTTCAAATAAACGCTGCCTTCCTGTGTTCAGTTTGGCATTGTCTTGTCCTGGGTAACCCCATGTTGAAGTTTCTTCTCTCTCTCTGCTTCGGTTCTTGTTCAGGATGTGTCGTGCACCAACCTTGAGTGTATTGAAAGATCCACCCTGTGCTTGATTATTTCACTTTCCTTACAAAGCCCAGAGATCTCTTGGATGTGTTTCACAGGAGTTCCCAAAAGGCTTTCTGAGACAATGGGGGACAACAGCTGTGCTGCTCATGGGGACTCTGCTTCTGAGGAACCACCAGCTCGGGGGTCATGGAGAGATGCTGCAGCAGTGGGAGCTGTCTCCCAGTCTGTGATCCATGGATGGCTGGAAACTGCCTGGCTTGTGCTCTCCTTGCTGAACTGGAGGTGATATTTCAGCTTTCCTGGGGAGTTGAGAACTTGCAGGTGACCTCTGGCCTGGGCTTGGCTGGGCACGGGGACCTCCAGTGCCCTCCCAGCTCTGGTGCTGGGGAAGGTGGGTGTGGGGCAGATCCCCTCCCAGCTCCTACCCTCGTTCTCCTCGAGGTATCCTTGGGTGTTCCCTGGCAATCCTCAAGTTCCAGCTGTTCCCCTGGTTCCCTGGGGCAGTTCCAGCTCTCTCTGGTCACAGCCCTGGACTCCCTCTGTGTCTGAGGGGTACCCACCTGCCTCTCTCTGCTGTGCCACTACTGAGGCTTCACGGAAGAACCCTGCCCTGGTCCTGCTTCAGGGGCAGCCCATGGAAAGGGGGTGCTCTCACCTGGCTCCCCACACCACTCAGAGCTTTTCCTCCATCTCTGGGTCAGATCTTTCCCTGGAGCATTAGTTCCCCTGCTCTCCCTGGTTTGGTGCTGTTCCAGTCCAGCAAAGCCCATCGGCACTCTGTGTTAACCTCCGTGGCTGCTGCAGTGGCATCAGTGGCATTGAGTGTCACAGCTCTGCCACAGGGACCTGTGGGGCTGCAACCAGCTGGGCCTTGATGACTTTGGGTCTCGACTTGGTAATTACCACTTTCTTTTGGTAACTAAACTTTTGCTGTTTGTGGCGTCGAGCAGCGATTCTCATTTCCCAGCTTCGCAGAGTTTATGGGAATTTAAGAGCTAGATGCAAATGAACTTCATTAACATGCTTAATTATCTTATAAGCCTCATACCCATCTGTCCTGCATATGCTTTGTACTCGATGCTCTGAGACAAGTGACCACGCTGGGCTTGGCATGAGGCGCCTGTGAGCGGGAGCTTTGGGAAGAGGCCGGGGCTGCCTATGGAGTGGCTGGATTAGTGCTGGGGGGGAAATGTCCTTTTTCAAAGGCTGTGTCCAAGCTGGGAGATGGAGATTGAATGGGTAAAACATGCAGCAGAATGGCACCATCTTAGGGATGATTTAGCTAAAAGCAAAACAGCAGTGTGGGAGCAATTGAAACAAACCCCAATCCCTGCCCGTTCGCAGCCCAAGATCCTGGACTGGTGTCCCACGGTGGCACAGGATGCATTTCACAGTGCTGCAATCACAGCACTGGGTGCCACAAGCGATCCCAGGCAATGCCTTTGTCCTTATTTAATGTTATTGAAAAATTGCAGAAAAAATTAGCCTTTACTTCCAGGTTGGTTTGCAAATCCACGGGTGTCTGCTACTGGCTAAGAGACAGTGCAAACCCCAGACTTGCACAAGAGCCCCCAAAAGGTTTAGGGCTGTGCTGAGGGCTGAGCACAAATCTTCAGCCCTTTCATATAGCAGCATTGTGTCAGAGCCATGTCTGTCTGCACACACTCGGCACAGGGGGTGACCCAGGGGCTGCTCCTGTGTGGTACTCACTCGCCTCACAGCGCAGGAAAAGCACGGATACACCCAACCTCTGCTTTTGAGATGTGTTTGTAACGAAGCCGAGGTAGAACATGAAACTTTCCAGGCCTGGGAGGGGGCAAGGACCCAGGATGAGCAGCCCTGTGTACGGGTGTCCTGCCACCGCAGCGGTGAGTCTGTGTGTCCGGGCAGTGGGGGACAGGGAGTGCGGTGCATAGCAGAGCGCTGACGGAGGATCTCCTTCCCTGCTCTCGCTCTTGCCAGCTCATATCGAGGCAGAGACACCCTGTTCCTGCAGGAGCTCAGATGACACCCTGGCCCAGGCACCCTCTGCCTTCCTCCCTGTGCATCCAGCCTCCTGGTCCGAGGCCAACATCCCTACTGCGTTACCAGCCGACCTGTTCCCCTCAGTGCCGGCACACGAGCAACTCACAAGTGAGGGTATTGAGAACTGTGGAGATGCAGCTCTAAATAACTGTAAATGTGAGCAAATCAGAGATGTGGCTGCAGGGGAAGTGATGCCACGGTGTGACCAAACTGGAGAGTGGGAGAGAAAACACAACTTTGGGGTAGGTTGGTGGTTTTGGGGGCAGGTGCTGTGTGGGTTCTTTAGGGGGAGCTCAGGGATGTGCCTGGTGAGCCCAGGTCCCGAGGGCACCATGGCTTGATGGCATCACAGGCAATGTATAAACCTTTATCAGTAGTATTTGGGTTAACTCTGTGCCAGCCATGCTCTGAATCCTTCCTCCTGGAGAAAGGGGGTAAGATGTAACTTTGCTTTCTAATCCACAGAACATACAAGGGAGAAGTGCCCCCTCACAGCTCCTGCCCACAGAGCTGCCCTCGCACTGTGCCTGCCCAGCATCTGGCACCAATTCCTGACACAGGAGCCATGGCTGCACCCATGGGGCCCTGTGTGACCCAGCTGGGCACAAACAACTCTGCTGGGGCAGGTCCTGCTGGTTTGGCTCTTTGTCTCCTGGGAACTCCCCCAAACTCTGCCCATCTCTGGTGAGAGGGGCTGCAGGGAGCCCCTGGAGAAGGGAACATCCATGGGAGGAGAGGAGCTGGTGTGATAGTGAGGTCGTGCCTAGAGCCAGATGTCCCCTGAAATGGTTTTAGCCCTGGAGGTGCCCAGTTTGCTGGTGTTGGGGTCCTGTGAAGGCTCTCACAGCTGTGACAATGCCAAGTGCACCTGGGGGCACTGGGAAAGGGGAGTTTGAGCAGTGACAGGCTGAGCTTCCAGCTGAGGTCTCACAGTGTGTGTCACTCCCTGCTTCCAGGCCAGGTCCCCAGACCCTCCTTCCCTCCTTGCCCCTGTTCTGGGTGCAGTATGCTGTTCTCCTTCCTCCTGGGTGAGCTTTTGGGGTGCTCCTGTGCTCTTTGCATGTGGGAAAAGGTGGTTTCTTGCTTTTATACCTGCTGCATGAAGGCATAAATGCCATAAGGCCTCTCGTTGCCAGAGGTGCTTCCCAGAGACCGAAGATGCCAGGAAAGACCCCGCAAAGCAACGGGACTGTGACAGGGGGAAACCTGCAGCTCTCCTCTTAGTCCCCGCCAGCAGCAGGGGCCAGGGTGGCCCTGGGGACAAGGGGACAGGAGGGGCTGGCGAGGGCGCAGGGCCCGGCATGTCCCGGCCTTTATCTCCCCCTAGTGCCTCTGGCTCCCCTGCTCCGCTGCTGTGCCGGGCACCGAGCCCGCCGATGCCACACGCGGGGGCCGTGGGGGTGTGGGGGGACCAGCCCTGGGGCAGCCCCGTCCCAGAGCAGCTCAGGGAGCACGGGGGACGGGGCACAGGGCGCAGCCGTGGGGCAGGACCCCGTCGGCATGAGGAGATACCACCTGAGTAACACACAGTTCGGTCAAGAGTCAGGTAGAGCCGTGGCATCCCACAGCACTGAGGTGGAACTGCGGTGGTGATGGGGAGGAGAGGGAAATGATGGGGATTGAAGTGATGAAGGTACCTTTGCGTGACCCAAAGGGACACAAAAGGTCACATTTCCGAGGCTGGTGGCAGGGAAGAGGTTCTTCCTTAGAGATTGTTTTGCCCCTCAACCCAGCATGGCAGAGATCGTGAGGGAAGTGGTTAAAAAGACACATTCCATCATAGTTTGGCACCGGGAAAGGGCTCTGTACAGCCTCGGGTGGGGCAGTGAGGGTCTCCCCATGTGTCTGGCTTTCCAGGGAGAGCCCCTTCACACCTCACTGCACTGTGCTCTGCCTCAGGTGACCTGACACCACTGGGGACTCCGCGTTTTGGGGTTGTCCCTGAGCCCGAGATGGAGCTTGTCCTGATTTAGGGCATTTCTGTAGCACTCCTGGGTTCTCAACAAGTTTTAGCCCTTCTGCTGGGAGTGAGGGCTGCACATGGGGCCAGGGACACGGGGCAGGCTCGGGGTACAGGGCTGTAGCGTATGGGGCCGTACAGGGCGGGGAGTGGGGCTGTGCAGCGCCAGGCTGTGCGTGGAGGGGAGTGAGAGCCGCCCCCTCTGCTTTAGGGGACAACACAAGCCATGCTGACCCCTCATCACCATGTCCCCAGCAGGAGGACCTGCCCAAGCTGGGGGGGTCACACTGTGGATGTGCCTGGCCACAAAACACCCATTCCCTGCGATGTCCTGCAGCCCCCTGTGCTCCTCCAATCCCAGTACCTCTCCCAGGGCTGTTCCCAGCAGGAATCAGCCACAGAAGGAGTTTGCTGCACTCTTCTGGCTTTAGAAACATTCTGAAAGGGAGGATTCCTCTTTCTCAAACCGCACAGAGAGGACTTGTGCACCCACAGGGTTAATTGCAACGAAACCCCTCTGGGTTCTGCCAGCCCCCCCGCCCGGCCGGCAGCACTGGCAGCCCTGCTCCTGGTATTTATAGCACCGTGAACTTTGAGCGTGTCCAGCCAGCTGCAATGTGGGGACGGCCCCGGCAGAGCTGGGGACTGTTGGGGTTCTGGCCCCAGGGGCTGCAGCAAAGCCACGGAGACCACCCAGCACCGCAGCCCGGCCCCTGTGCCCCGCGCAGCCCGTGCCGGAGCGGGGTGTCCATCCGGGCAGCACCGCGGGGCACCCCGGGCTGTGGGACCCCTGTGAACACACCTGGGCCATCAGGGACGCAGGGTTCAGCCTCCTTCAGCCACAGCAGCGTCGGAGCAGCAGCACCCCAAGCTGATGTTCTGGGTTTGAGCTGGTGTTCCTGGCGTCGGCAGCAGCTGAACACAGACATGTTCCCTTTTCCATGGCAAACAACAAGCAGAAGCTCCCACCTTTTCACAACGTCCCAGGACAGATCCCTGCTCACCAGATGACCTGCCAGCCAGTTCACCAGGTCCAGGAGAGAAGGAACATCATGTGTGGCTTCCTAATCTCAAACTCACACTGGAGCAAGTTTTTCCTGGGTAGGACTTGTAGCCCCTGTGGGGGACCCACGTCGGTATTTCCACCCCTCGTCTCTGTGAATCACATATTTAAGAATTTTAAGTTCCACATCCATCACACAACCTTCTCTTACATAAACAAAAAATAACGAACTACCAAAAAAGAATATAATGAAAATTCCCCCCACCAAAAATCAAAATAACATCACCATAACACCAAACTTAAGTGGATAAATTACACAAAATCCACCCTTTGTACCTTTACCACAAATACAGCAAAAATTCCCCGTGATCATTTCATTCTCTAACATTGTTCAGACACCTTCAGACACCTTCCCACCACCCCTCCTTCCTTCCATGTTCTCCCTCCTTCCCTCCAGCGGTGCAGGGAGACAGGAATGGGGGTTGTGGGCTGTTGTTGTTTCTGCTGCTGCTCAGGGAGAGGAGTTGGATCCTTCCCTGCTCCCGTGGGGTCCCTCCCATGGGAGACAATCCTTGATGGACCCCGATGCTCCCCCATGGGCTGCAGAGCACCTCCTGCTCCTCCTTCTGCACTGCCCTTGGTGTCTGCTTGTTATCCCATGTTCTCACTCCACTCTTCCCTGGCTGGAATTTCTTCTGCTCAGCAACCTTCTGTCCCTAAATATGTTATCCCAGAGGTGTTCCTGTTGCTCCTGATGGGCTCGGCCTTGCCCAGGAGCAGGAAGTCCATCCTGGAGCAGCTGGCATTGGCTCCATGGGACAGGGGAAGCTTCTGGAAGCTTCTAAGAGAAGCCACCCCTGGAGCCCCCCCCACTACCAAAACCCAGCCACAGAAAGCCACCACACCAGGCAAAGCAAGAGGGCAGTGTCGGTGGTAGGGGATGAGAAGCCTCTGTGTCTGTGCAAACCCTTGAGAAAGCCCTGAAACCAAACCAGACTGAAGCCCTGCTCTGCCATGCCGTGCCTCCATCCATGGTGGGCTTCTGCTCCAGCTGTTGAGATTCCCTTGACTTAAAACTGATATGTGGCTTGGCACAGAAGGGCTAGAAGAGAAGGAGGAAGGCAACAAGGATAATTAAAGAAATGGAGTCGTTTCCACCCAAGAAACAACTAAACAGGTGGGGATGCTTCACCCAGGGCAGGAAATGACAAAGGAATAAGACAAAAGGCAGGAAAAGCCAATTTTTCCCTATGTCAGAGAAGTCTGGGTGGACCTTCATGAGCACAGTGGGAGATCTGTGATTCTATGATCAGGTGAACTGCTGACATCAAAATTATCTCCAGCCCCTTCTCCTGGGGCTGAGCACAGACCTGGTCACTGGAAACACACCAGGACCATGTAATGGGGCTTTTCACCTCAAAAGCAACTGAAATCCTTTGGCCAAAATTTGCTCTTTTTCTCATGAGTTTTCACTGTGATTCTGTCCCCACAAGAGAATGTTTCACCTGCCGTGGGTTATGTTTGACTGCACTGTAAGCAAAGGAAAATTGGGACCTACAAAGGGCAGTGTCTGGGAATGTTCATCACAGAGGACCTTATTTATAATTACAAATATACACAGTTTTGTACCATTACACATCCCAGCTGGCTCTGAGGGCCAATTGCTCAAGGTTGCCCCTTTTTCCTGAAAGCCCTGGCAATTTATTTATGGGAAGAATGATTTTAGACCCTCAGGAGATTATAAGGGTGTTACTGTTGCTCTCTGAGATGTCTTCAAGTCCAGCCCACCCCGGGAACAGCGACAGAGCTTTGCATCAGCTCTATCTATCCCAAGCACTGAAATATCGGGAAGAGAGTAGAGGAATGGTTTCAGTCTTAACAGATTCCTGCATAAAATAGAGGCTAAAGCACGTCTTCAAAATGATTGAGAGAGGACACTGCTCATTACATGAGGTTGTTGGGGAAAAAAAATAGGCTGATTTACATTTTTATAGGAAATAAAAGGAGGTCTGTGGGTGACATAGCACCTTCCACTGAGAATGTCAGCATGAGGTAAGTGGGCTTCAAAGGGAAGAGTAACCATTTCCTGCAGGGACAGGGTCCATCCCAGAGAGCTGAATCTGGGAGAAAAGGGCTTTTTAAAGGCAATTTCTCGTTGCCATAACAAATACATTTTGTTATGACAGTATGTACTGACTGCAAGGCTGCCAGTTCTCAGTTTTGCTGGTTCCTCTGAGTTCCTCTGAGTTCCTCTGAGGTGGAGCTTTGGGGAGCAGGAAAGGCGGACTGCCTCTGTTTTGTGGACATGGTGTTTTCAGGGCAGGAATTTCAGGCAGGAGGAGAGGTCGATGTGCTTTTCAGGAGCAGGGGGGTTCTTCAGCTGGAGTTTAGTGATGCTTTCATTTCATTCCCAGCGAGTCACCCGGTAGGTTTTACCCTGGTTTCAGGTTGGTGGCCCTCTGAGATTTGCTCTGCCGAGCTTCAGCTCCGCGGCTGTCTGGCAGAACAATTCTGGTTGCTCAAAAGCGCCGATTAGCATAAATGAAGGAGTGGGTGAAATGTTCATTATACTGCCTACTGTCATGTTTGTGTACCAGATTTTGTTACCATCTGTCATTTCTGTTTTCTTGTTGTTGCCAAAAGTTGTCATTCTGAATGGAGGGTGGAGACGGATCTTCAAAAGCCAACAGGAGATAATTTTAGGTACTTTGGAGCCGGCGTGTTCTGCGCTGGGTGTCACAGCCCGCACGTACATCAGCCCCACACAGCCCTGCTGAAATCTGGGCAGTGGTTTAGTTAGAGGAGGTTTTAGGATCATTGCTGTCGTGCAAGTGCGCAGGATTCTCAGCTCTTCTCATTTAGGAAGAGTATCTGGTCCCTGCAGTTGCACAGAAAAGCCTGAAAATAAAATATGTTTTCCTTAATGTTTCAAAAAAAGAGGAAAAAATAGAGAGTACAAAGAAGGGGGTATGTGGGGACACCAGAGTGTTAAAAACCAAGCTCCTGTCCAGAGATCTGATCGAGGGAAGTGACAGCCCTGCTATAACGGACTACAGCATCCCCAAATTATTTCCAGGGAGGGAAATGTCCCAGGGACTGAAGCTGGACAAATTCAACCTTGAAGTGAGGCGCAGCTCTGTGGCAGTGCCAGTCTCTGTGCACTGTGACAGCGGGCGAGGGGCGCGGTGCCCACGCCGGGGCTCGCAGCCTTTAAAGCAAAATGAGCCCATTTTCAACTGTCTTTAATTCAGTGTCTGGGAGGAAGGGCTCAGCCTGCAAGTGGGGAGCTGGGAGGTGAAGCCACGAGGATCTCTTGCCTTGCCCAAGTGCTGTGAGATCGCTTTGGGGTGCCTGGATTGTCCCCCTTCCTTCAGGCTGGAGCACCAGGCTGGTGCTGGGAACTTTGGAACCCTCCCTGGCAGCGCTGGGGCTGTGCTGGCACCTCGTGGCTTCCCATCTTGTCAGACAGTAGCTCTACTCTCTCGAGGCTTTCATCGGACCTGAGTGACAGGGCTCCATGTTCACCTGAAATGCACTGACTTGTGGCATCCAAAAATATAGAAAGAATCATCTAATGGCTTCAACTGGACTTCAGCTCCAGGAAAATACAAAGCCAGGCAGTTTTGGGATGTGTTTTGGTTGGTTTGGGCACAGCTGATGATGCAGATCCATAACCAAAGCCGTGAAGGTGTCACGGTGTCACAGTGGAACTCACGCTGGTGCGCAGGTGCAGAGGGTCACTTGCTCAAGGAGAGGTGGAGAAGGAGGAGAAGGAGCTGCCATTGCTCTGGAAGAGGCAAAGATCATTCTGGGCATCTCTGATCGAAGGCTGGGGGGACACCAGGGCCGTGTCAAGACTGCAGTGGTGACTGGTACCTCTTTGCAGATGCCTCAGGTGATCTGTGTTCTGCACCTTCCAGTGCCTAAAGGGGCTCCAGAGAGCTGGAGAGGGACTTTGGACAAGGGCCTGGAGCGACAGGACAAGGGGCAATGGATTCCCACTGGCACAGGGCAGGGTTAGATGGGATGTTGGGAAGGAATTGTTCCCTGTGAGGGTGGGGAGGCCCTGGCACAGGTTGCCCAGAGAAGCTGTGGCTGCCCCATCCCTGGAAGTGTCCAAGGCCAGGTTGGACGGGGTTTGGAGCAACCTGGGCTGGTGGAAGGTGTCCCTGACCATGGCAGGGGGTGGAACAAGATGATCTTCAAAGTCCCTTCCAACCCAACCCAGTCTATGATTCTATGAAAATCCTGTATTTTACAAAGTCTTTGGCTGCTTTTAGGTTTGAGATAACAGCTCTGTCCTGCTTTAACACTTCAACAACAATGTAAATTGCCTTTCCTAGCTTGAATTCTCCCCTATTTTCTCTCTCCCAGAGGGTAACTGGACAAAGCTCACAAGGAAATTCCACACAGCATTGCAGGACACTGCGAGCATCACTGACAGCCGCTGTGAAGAGGTTGGGTCTGGGTTTGCTTCACAAGTGTGAAATAAATTTCAGAGCTCTCATGTCCAAAGCAGCCCAGCAAATTGCCCTGAATGAGCACCAAATGTTGCCTTGTGTAGAAGAACCTGGCAGGCAGCTGAGAAGCCTTCAGGTAAGCAGGGAGATGTGGGCTTGGGCCACAGAGAGCAGAGCTGACCTGACTGAGGGGCCAAACTTGTTGCTTGGGAGTTATTTAATAGCACATGGATGGATGTTTAACAGCACACTGGATGTGGGGGAGCTGGGGGACTGAGATGAGCTGCAGCAGTTTGTCAAGCCCCGCTCCAGGATGGCAGTGATGGGACCTCCAGGCTGGGCTGCTCTGGCTGCACTCCCCTGCTAAGCACAAGGCTGGGATAAGCTTTAGTGGCTGAGGTGTGGCAGGAGGAAAAGCAAGGAGAAAAGGGAGTTTCTCTTCTTAACACCTCGTGTGCTGTGGGTGATCCAAGACCAAAGCACAGAGAACATCGACAGCCAAACTGTTGAACTCCACGTTGTGGGAATTAAGCAGCGTGCAGGGTGGACAGCTTGGGCTGAAAAGTTAATCCTGATATAATCAGAGGCAGTGTTGTAACAGCAACACTGTGGAGTCACAAGTCAGAGGGTGAGGTGCCACCAATGTCAAGCCTTGCAGGAATGGGACAGGAGTGATATGTGTAACAATCTTTCACCTCATGCTTAAAAGGATGGAGCAATATCCTGGGAGAGCTGGGGAAGGTTTCTCTGTCCACCTAACGAGGTGTTTGGCCTTGAGGAACTTCAGGCGAGACAAGTATCGTGTCCAATCAAGGACACGAAATCCAAACAAATTAAAATGCATCTGGAGGGATGTGCAGGTATGTTAAAAGAGCTTCCTGACCTTTACAGGGATTGTTTTATACCCTGGAGCATGACATTTTATTGCTCTCGCCTTCTACATAATTTATCGTAGAAAAAATATTATTTTGGCTATAAAATTATTCACCTTCGTTTAAGCTCAGCAGTAGTATTTAACTTTCTGATCCTTTTTGAAACTAATTTCCCCAGGCAAATTGCATGCTGTGCCAAGACATTCCTTCGGCTTTAAATTTCCCTGCCATTAATGTCACAGAACGGGACATCACAGCTGGGAGGGTGATCATTTCTTTGATAACCTTGAGACAACAGAGCCGAGCACCTCACTGGAGTCATTCTCACACAGATTTTCCAGGGCAAACGATCCCAGTTTTTCCTGTGCTGATTATTACCACCACCACAGCCACTTCGCTGCCCTGCTCTGATCCCCTTAACCCCAACAGGTTGCCCAGAGAAGCTGTGGCTGCCCCAGCCCTGGAAGGGTTCGAGGTCATGTTGGATGGGGCTTGGAGCAACCTGGGCTAGTGGAGTGGAGTGGAAGGAGCAGGGGGTGGAATGAGAGAAGCTTTAAGGTCCCTTCAAACCCAAACCAGTCTGTGATTCCATGATTCTATGAACTAGAGGATATAATGACAATAATTGTTTCTACTTTCACCTGAGCCCACTATTTAGGCACCATGCAAACTTATGGAGAAAGGTGATTTCTGCTGAAAAAGGTTTTCCAGCTCAAGCCCTCATGCTTTAGGAGGAACTCTGGATTTGGCCACCAGGAAGGGTTTGGGTCTGGCTCTATGCTGGGCACCCAGGAGATTCCAGGTGTGATTCAGGCAGCTGAAACGAGGTGATGGGAGGGATGCAAGGTGCACCCAGCAGGATAAATGAGAGCCAGACCATACCCAAGGAGCTCTCTGAGAGAACCACGGGGCTGCAGAAACAGTGGAGCCTTTGAACTGCTTGTTGCCATAACAAGAAAAAATAAGGAATTTGTTTTGAATCAAACTGATGTGAAAAATTTGGTGAGGGGAAGGTTGGTGGATTGATGTATTTTGGTCACTTTGTCCTTTCTTACTTCCTTCATTTCCTCAGTTTCAGAGGTAAAAGCTGTTTTTAAAGCTTTGCTCACACAGCATGGAAATTTAGTGTTTTCTTTATCAATTAATAAATCAGAAGGTTTCAGTACATTCCAAATTCCAAAAGCTAAAACCTCAGGGGGTTTCTGAATACTCACTGAGTCCCTGAATACTCCAGAGTTACTCACCTGAATAAAGTAGTTTTCCACAAACTTGTTATCTGCTAGGAAAAAAGGGAAAAGAGCCATCATGATGTCCCAAACCAGACATCACTGAGCTCTGAATTCCTGTGGAAGGTGCCCTTTTTTTGTCCAAAACAAGGAAAGGACACTAGCGGTGGAGGAAGAGAGAGGGTGGAGGCACAAAGCGGCAGTTAATGTATTCCCCCTGCCAGCCCAACTCAGTGTGCTCCCTGCCCTGATGAATATTGAAGAATTTCATACAAATTGGAACTGGTTCAGCAGGACAGTTTTCCAGGGAGGCTTCCTGGCCACCGCTGGGGGCCCTTTCCTCCATGGGAGGAGTGCCCAGTCTGCAGGGAGGAATCCTTCCCTGTGAGGGGCCCTGGCACAGGCTGGGCAGAGCAGCTGTGGCTGCCCCAGCCCTGGAAGTGTCCAAGGCCAGGTGAGACAGGGCTTGGAGCAACCTGGGCTGGTGGAAGGTGTCCCTGCCCATGGCAGGGATGGGACTGGATGAGCTTTAATGTCCCTTCCAACCCAAACCATTCCATGATTCTGTGATAGCACGTGGCAGTGCCTGAGCAAGGACAGGGCAGACACCTCTGAGGCTGCACCTTTCTCCAAGAACTTGGGCAGAGTTAACCCTTGGAGCCTAACACAGAAGGTGAAGGACCTATCCACCACCCAAATCCAAAAGACTTCACAGTTACCTTTTAACCTGGGTGATGGAGAGAGGCTGACACTGCAAAAGAGCTTGGAATTGCTCTCTGGGTGACTCTGGGAGTTCAACAGAGTCTCTGATGAGAAATAAAGTGTTTTAAGAATTGAACCCACAGCAAAAGGATAAAGGTTGGTAAGGTTAACATTGACTAGGTATGGAGAATAACCTAGGAATGAAGTTCCTAGAGATCACCAAAGCCTTGCACTGAAGCCATGACTGACACCAGGGAGAGGAGAGGCAGAGGTACAGGCAAGGCTGAATGGAGCAGGAGGAACTGCAGAGCTGCCTCCACCAGCCACACCAACGGCAGAGCAGGGAGAAATGCCACCAGTGTCCCCATGGCCTGGCTTTGCAGTGACTCAGCAGAGTTTTGCTCACAGGATGGTGGTGAGACTATGAGCCTGGGCAGAGATTTCTTGGGAACACCAGATTTTGCTGCAGCAAAAAATAAGGACTGTCAGCCAGAACACAGGGAGGGCGTTTCCAAATGTCATCCCAGACACTTACGTGGAAGTCACTGCATTGCTGTGAGCACTGCTACCAGTAAAAAAATGAAAGCTATATGCAGAGAGAGAAAAAACATGAACTTTGAGATTTATAGTAATGAATTACTTCCACAAAAGACATATGCAGTGTGTCCAGGTGAGTTAATAGATGGTAGGATGGCCTTGGATCAAAAGGAGCAAGCTTAGTGTGGTCAAACATGCCAAGCCCTTGATCCTAGAATCACACAATAGTTTGGATTAGAAGGGACCTTAAAGCTCATCTCGTTCCAACCCCCTGCCATGGGCAGGGACACCTTCCACCAGCCCAGGTTGCTCCAAGCCCCGTCCAACCTGGCCTTGGACACTTCCAGGGCTGAGGCAGCCACAGCTTCTCTGGGCAACCTGTGCCAGGGCCTCCCCACCCTCACAGGGATGAATTTTTTCCTAATAGCTAAACCTGCTGTCTGTCAGTTTGAGCCCCTTCCATCTTGTCCTGTCACTCCATACTCCTGTAAATAGTCCTGCCCCATCTTTCCCAGGTACTGGTCTCATCTCAGCTGTGCCATGGTGGGACGAGCAGAGGGCAGAAGTGGGTGAGGAGGAGTCTGGAGACACCTTTCAAGGGACGAGGAATCACCCACTCCCCCAGGTCTGAAGATGCTGACACACCACTGCTCTGAGCTGCAGGAGAGAACAGAACGACTGGAGGGAGGCACCAGCCTCGTGGGAAGGATGAGGTGTTTCTCCAAGATATGAGTTCAGGCAACAGGTGGATCCTGTGGGGATCCAGAAGGGAATGTGAGCAGTGCTCGCTGCCAGAGTTCACAGTTCAGCACCTGAACTTGGACTGCCTTTCATGTGGGATCAGCAAGCTGTGAGCAGCAGCACCTGAAGAGCTTGCTGATGCACCCTCCTCCTGATGGTGTGATGGGGAAGGCCAAATCTTTAACTGAAGGACAAGGCAGGGAGGTGGGAAACACAGAAATCTTCCCATCACAAATGGCCAGAGTGTATCTGTGGCCATCCTGCCTTTCTGTGTGCTCAGGGAAAGGATCTTTCAATGTAATCTGCAGGGGAAAAAAAGTTCCATGTTTTTCTTTTGGCCCATGTTGGCTGAAACCACCCACAAACCACTAATTGCAACTGCTAAAAGTGAGCTCACTATTTTATGGATAGAAATACGATTTTTAAGCTGACTTTGGGGCAGGGTGCGAGCTGATATCACATGGACGAGAAACCATAACGTAGCACAGCCCAAAGACAGAGATTTTTCGTAGCAGTTTGACTTTAAAAAAAAGCAAATGGACTGTTGTCTCTCAGACAAAGTGCACACTATGATTTATCAAGCAACAACCCGGGGTGAGAGTGCAAAGACAGATTTATACAGATTTTTCTTAATAGTTTGTCAGTCATGGCAAAAATACAGGGTAACTCCAGCAAAAAGGCTTCACAGTTGGGACATAGGAAAGAAGGACCCCTCTGAGTGATAGATTTGATTATGCTGATGACAGAAGACTACATGTTTTTCCTGAACTGTTATTCTCACTTCTGTGAGACAGCCTTACTTGTTACATGGGAGATTCCTCCACATCTGAGTTGTGCCAGTGGGAGGATGGGGCTTGCCAGATGATAGGCAGGAATCTGAGCAGTTCACAGTGATGTCCAAGTCTCCATCCAGTCCCCACTAGACTCTTTCAAGGAATAGGTAGGAAATGGCTTTGAATTAATGAATACATACTGAAAAGCAGAGCAGAATCAGAGTCGGATCCAACCAGTGCCTGACAGCATTAGATGACAGAATGGCACTTACAGAACATGTTTAGCCACCTGCAAAAACCCGCTTTTTTTGCATCAAACGAAGCAAGGACATCCTTTGGGAGGTGCATTAAGCTCCACAGCCCAAGGAGCTGAGGGTTTGCAGAAGTGCAGAAACCATCTGGCTAAACCCAGAACGGCGCCGTGATTGCGGTCCTGGCTTACCACCACTTCCTGAGCACCATGGAATTCACACGTACAGTGACAATCAGAAACCAGAAACAACGGCTATTTCACAGAAAGTTGCTCCACAATCCCGTGAGTGCAGGGTGTGTGTAACCAGACGTGCTTGGAGAAAGAATAGGCAGCACCTTCTGCGGTGGCCAAGGGGAGAGGAGGCAACAGGCTCTGGGCTTCTCTTTTCCCTGGGGATGGCAATGCATCCAGGTGCTGGGACACAACATTACCTAGAAAAACAGACTCCCATGCCCATTGAGAATGGCTCTGATGATGCCACAGTGGCTACAAGTTACAGGGCAGAGCTCCTCAGAAGTTATTCAAACACTGCTAATTGTTTGGCTGTGAGGTTTTGAGGTCACAAGCCATAGAAATGATACTTCCATGTTTTGGGTGGGGAAGGAAGGTAGGATCTCGGGAACTGTGTCTTTAAGCAGCTTAGTTCTGGAGACAGGAAGTCTGGTGATGGGCTGCAGCAGTGCAGATTTTATTATGCAATTTCTCTTGGAACTAGTCCCTGAATAAAGGAGTTATCCAGTAAGCACCTGCCTCACCCTGCCTCCTGAGCACCGTGGATGAAGGCCACAGGAACCCAAGCAAGAGCTTAGCCATCAGCTGGGGCAGCAGGGAGCCTTGCGCTGGGGTCCAGACTGTGCTTGTTACATAGTGTCTTTCAAAGAGTTTCTTTTCACAATATTCTCCTGCTGTGTTTGAGCTCATTCCAGGTTCAGTGTTTACCAGCGGTTGAGGCCATCTGACTCCTGCAATACGGATACCAGAGGGCTGTGGCACCCTGGGCACTGCAGAACTCCTCGGTTTTTGGGGTATTTCATCATAGCCCTGTTTCCAGGGGCAGTGGATAACAGGCAGTCGTCTTCTCCCTGCTGCCATCAAGCCGGTGCTGTTCGGATCTCATGGCAGGGGGCAGTTGAGGCCATCCTGAAGGGCCATCATGTCAAACAGAAGCAGCAGGACCCAGCAGCAACAGGATCCTCCTACTCTGCCCCCACTGCCTGGGGTAAAGGATTCCCTTTCTCCAAAGCACTTCCTTGCCCTTCCACTCTGTTGCTGGGACTCACAGCCCACCTCTGATCTCCCCAGCATGGCAAGCCTGGCACTCGCTGTGAAGATGAGGAGTTCTCCCAGCTCATGGAAGAGGAACCACACCCTCCATGTCTACTCCTCTGGTCTGCTCCCCATTCCCAACGCTGAGTGTGTGGCATTTCCCTCCCAGGCACCAACACAGCAGCTCCTGTCACAGCGCTGGGGCTGTCAGAGGCCCGTGCTCAGTGGCTGTGGGCTCAGAGTCACAGTGCTGGTGTGACATCGGTGTGTTGCCCAGCACCAGGCAGCATGAACCTCCTGGAGCCAGGAGGTAGCTGTGGGACCACTCAGGATCTGTCCCCAGTGGTAAATCTCCATTCTGACTTCCTGCCAGAGCTGCAGAGTTAGAGCAGCAGCAGGGAAGGGGGTCATCAGGGAATTAAGTGCTATGGGGGCTCTTGGTGTCAGCTGCTCCAGCAATTCCACAAGCGATGGAATCACAGAATCATGGACTGGTTTGGGTTGGAGGGACCTTAAAGCCCATCTCATTCCACCTTCCTTCCCTGGGCAGGGACAGCTTTCACTACTCCAGGTTGCCCAGGCTGTAAAGGGAAAGGCAAACACAAGGAGTGATCCAAGCTGCAGTTCAAAATACACCAACCAGACTTGTTAAAAAGTTGAAGCAGCAGCCAGCAAAGGGCTCTGCTGTCCTGAGCTGTGCCTGACATCTGACCTGATTCCCACCCCTCACCTCCAACAGCAAAATGTTCCCCCTTAACCTAAACTGGGATAAATGCCTTCTACCACAGTAAAACACTGCGGGACAAGAGCTGTTGCTCTCATGTCTGGAGCCACTGTGAGACACCGAACCCTGTCCCACACTGAGACATCCTGAAACAGATGGGAACTCACTGGTTTTGAAGGGAATTAAAGCAGGCAGCACCAGGGAGCCCTTACTTGGGTAACTAATGAGTAATACAGTGATAGAAGCAGAGGCCTGTGAGAGACCTCCACATGATTACAGCCAGACCTCAGCAAGGACAGGCACCATGTAAATAAATACAGAATTTGCAAGTAAATGTAATGAAATGCATGTAAATGTAGAAGTAAATGTAATGAATTCCAGTTTTGCTGTAAACAAAAGGCAGACTTACTCTTTGCAAAGGAAGATGTCATTATGGATCTCCTTCAAACCAATGTGTTATTGCTGATGAATCCACCTCAGCTTATGTAGCTCATCAACACATCCTCGGGATTGTCTCAGCGCCCTTCTCCAGCCTCTCCTGCGGCTGAGGCTGCCCTTCGAGGACATTCCGACATGAAGGCAATGAAAACAGCCCCAAGCAACCAGTTTGGGTACAAGTAGCTCTGCTGCCACACACGTCACCAGGGCTTATACGACCTGCTTCTCAGGTTGGGAACCAGTATGGAAATCCATGGAAGTGTATGAGCACCAGTCTTCTAAACCTGTTTGGGGCTGGGGAAGTCTGTCTAGACAGAGCATAAGGTGTTTGTGAAGTGAGGCTGGGTTTGTTGTGAGAGTGGGTCGGTTCCCACTGGAGATTTGCCCTCACGTGGGGCTGCTCTGAGGGCACGGGGGGAAATGGGCGCACTGAGGGAGGAGCTTGGCAGAGGAGGTTGCGAGGGGACATTGAGAGGGGACATTTGTGGTGGGACTGAGAGGGCTGACTGAGAGAGGGAGCTGAGAGGGGAGACTGGGAGGGGAATTGCGGTGAGGGGAAACCAAGAGGGGACATTCATAGGAAGACTGAGAGGGGAAATTGGCTGTGAGGGAGGCATTGAGAAGGGATGTCCATAGTGGGACCAAGAGGGGAGACTGTGAGGGGGTGTTGAGCCATCTGCAGTGGGACTGAGAGGGGAGTTTGTGAGGGGTGACTCTGAGGGGACTGAGAGGGGAAGGGGGAATGTGGAGAGACTGTGAGAGGGGCACTGAGACATCTGAGGGGAGATGGAGAGAGGACACTGTGAGGGGATCGCTGAGAAGAGGGGAGACTGAGGGCGCAGCTGTGGGGTGCTGAGGGGGAGCACCTGACAGGAGCAAGCAGGAGAGACTGAGCAAGTGACCTGGGGGGAGGCACTCTGAGGGGATTGAGAGGAGACTGAGAGGGGGGATTTTGAGGAGGCATTGAGCCATCTGTGGGGGAAATGAGTGGAGAGATTTTGGGGGTGAATGTGAGGGGACTAAGAGGGGAAGGAGGGACTGTGGGAAGACTTGGCGGGGACACTGTGAGGGGGAACTGAGATATTTGAGGGGCACTGAGATGGAGAGGGGACGCTGTGAGGTGGGAGCCCTGCCAGGAGCAAGGGGAGACCGAGGCAAGTGACTTGGTGGGGGAATTTAAGAGAACTGAGGGGAGACTGAGAGGGAACACTGTACAAGGGTGTTGAACCATCTGGGAGAGGAGGTTGTAGGGCTGACTGTGAGGGGACTGAGGTGGGAAGAGGGGACTGTAGGGAGACTGAGCGGGGATGCTGTGAGGGGGGCTCTGAGATATCTGAGGGGACATGAGGAGGGGACACTGAGGAGGGCACTGAGATATCTGAGGGGAGACGGAGAGGTGACATTATGAGAGGGCAGCTGTGGGGGGAGCCCTGACAGGAGCAAGGAGAGACCGGGGCGAGCGACCTGGGGAGCCACTCTGAGGGGGACTGAGGCGAGACGGAGAGGGGACATTGTAAGGGCGGCCCTGAGGCATCTGAGGGGCCACTGCAAGGGACGAAGAGGGGACGCTGTGAGGGGGCATATCTGGGGTACTGCGTCAGGAGCCCCGACAGGATCCAAGCAGGATAGACCGAGGCGGGACCCCTCGGACGGGGTCGGGTAGGGCACCGCCGCTCACAACGAGGGCGCGGTCTGAGGGGCGGGGTAGCCACCAGAGACCCTTCCCCACCTGAAACCTCCCCTTCCATCCCCGATCCCCTCGGCGGAGCAGCTGAGGACGGCGCCGGGCGCTTCCGCCGCCGTGCGAGCCTTTCCGGCGGGGGGGGGGGAGTGGATGAGGGAAGGGACGGCGAAAGCAGCGAGGGAGGGGGGGGGGAAGGCGGGGCCGCGCCCGCGAGCGCGCTGACGCAGCGCGCAGGCGCCGCCCCCGCCCCGCCCCCGAGGGCTCTGGAAAAGAGAAGAGAAAAAAAAACTTTTTTTTTTAATTGAGGAATCAACAGCCGCCATCTTGTCGCGGAGCCGGAGCGCGGCGCGGGCGGAGCGGGCCGGGCCGGGCCGGGCCGGGGGCAGCGGGGCCGCCCCGCCGCCGCACGGGGCAGCCGCGCCGAGCGCCGCCGACGCGCACAGCGGTGGAGGGGGGGGGAGGGCGGCTCGAGCCGAGCAAGGGGCGCAGCCGCCCGGAGCCAACCGACCGCCGCCGCCGCGACCGGGGGGGAGCCGCCGCCGCCGCGCCGCGCTCATTGTTTTGGGGCGGTTTTTTTTGGAGGGGGGGTCGCCGCGGATTTTTCCGCTTTCTGGCTATTTTTTTTTTTTTTTTTTTTTTTTTTTAATTTTGCCGCCCCCCTTCTCTTCTCGGCTTCCCTCTCCTCTCCTCCCCTACCTCGGCCGCGGGCGGGCGGCGGGCGGGGGCCGGGGCGAAGCCGCCGCCGCGGAGGGGAGGGGACGGGGCGAGGCGAGGGGAGCGTGTGGGGGGGCGGAATGCGCCCCGAGTGACGGCCTGAGCCGCCATCCGGGCACCGCGGCGGGGGGAGCGCCCGGGAGGAGCGCGGCCGGCAGGGAGGGGGCGCTGGGCCCTTCGCTCCCCGCCCCGAGCCCTCCTCCCTGCGGCCTGCGGCGGCCCGGCATGGGGGAGCGGGGGCGGCCGGCCGGGCACTGAGCGGCGCTGTTGGGTTCCCGAGCGGCGGAGGAGCGGGGACAGCGAGCTCGGCCCCCCCCCGCGGGGCACCCCCCGACAACGATCACCGGCTCCGCCGCCTCGGCCACCATGGCGGAGAACTTACTCGACGGGCCGCCCAACCCCAAGCGAGCCAAGCTCAACTCGCCGGGCTTCTCCGCCAGCGATAGCACAGGTAAGGCCGCGGGGCTGGCTCGGGCGGGGCTCCACGGCGGTTCCCCCACACACACACCCGACCGGCCCGCCGGAGGGGGGGGCTGGGGGGACCGCCCGCCCTGCCGCGGTTCCCGGCGGGGGTGGGTTGGGCCTCCTGCAGTCGAAGTTACCGGGCGGGACCCGTACGCCGAGTACCGTCCCGGCTATAAATAGCGGTTGGAAAAGGCGTTTTTGTGAGTCGGGTTTCCCCTTCTTTTCCTCCGTCGTCCTCGTTTTTAGCTTCCTGGTTCGGATGATGGGGGTGCGCAGGTGAGTGGGGTGCGGGTAGGGAAGGAGGAGGGCCGACCATCCTGCTTATTGTAGAATCGTGGAACGGGGTTTGGGTTGGAACGGACGTTAAAGCTCATCTCGTTCCAACCCCCTGCCATGGGCAGGGACACCTTCCACCAGCCCAGGTTGCTCCAAGCCCCGTCCAACCTGGCCTTGGACGCTTCCAGGGCTGGGGCAGCCACAGCTTCTCTGGGCAACCTGTACCAGGGCCTCCCCACCCTCACAGGAAAGAATTTCTTTCTGGTATCTAAATCTAAGCTGGTGGCTTCTTGGAAAGGTGGTCAAGGTTTCTATGTACTCCTGAAACCCCACATATTACCCACAGCTAACAGCCCTATACAGGCTCTTCCACTGTGCCCCTACATGTGACAATCTACGGAATAAAAACTCCCTAATAGCTTCTTAATCATGGAATGGTTTGGATTGGAAAGGACCTTAAAGACCATCGAATTCCATGCCCCAGTTAATACTTTGCTGGCTTTTTTTTTTTTTTTTTTGCCCCCCACCTGTGACTCAGGTTTAAGGCGCTTGGCTCGAGCAGTCCCGAGCGTTTTTCCTTTAAAACCCAAACGATTTGCAGATAATGATTGAAGTTGTGGGGTTGGTTGTGTGACGAAATGCCCGGCAGCCTGGCAGTCGGGCTGTGTGTAGTCTCTCTGGAGTGCCTTGTTCTTCGGTTGTGATGGGTTTGTAGATAATAAGGTGCATCAAAATGTTTCGTGTCCAGCGAGCGCCTGCCTGTTGTAAATACACACGTGTGTATTTACACGTGTGTAACAAGAGCATGTGTGTGTGGACCGACGTCTCCCGGTGTTCCCACTGTTTCAATCACTGAACCAGTGGTTTCTGAGGAACACGAAGTGTGTTGGACTTGCATTTCTGCTTTCAGAGATTAATGAATCTTGTGAAAGGGACAGTGATAAGTTAATCGTGCTATGCCTGCTGTGTTTTCATAGGCTGAAAAAAATTATTACTATAATTGAGCTGATAAATCCTGTGGGTTTTTTCGGCTTGCTCAATCTGCGTTTGGCAATAGTTCATGGATGTCCTTTAGGGGTTTTTATGGTATCCTTCTCAGCCTACAAATAAATGAAACAAGCGAGAAAGAAACAGTATCGAGAGTAAGAATTGTAAGGGAATATCTAGGTGAGGTCTTGTGATTGAACGACGTTAATCCCTTTCATGGAAGCAGTGGAATAAACGGGAGGCTGATACACAAGTTGCTGTGAAACGCTACACGGTAACTCGGGTGAGATACAGTTTTTCTTTAGGTCTGCAGCTGGACATTTTACGCTCTCCTGGTAGCCAGTGAAAGGTGTTTGAAGAGGTGTCTTGGATTTCTTTTTTTCTTTCTTTCTTTTTTTGAAGTTCACTCGGTCTGTTCTGGAATGCTTCAATCTTAATTACGTCCTGTTCAGCAAGTTCTCGTGCGTCTCGGCGAGCTCTCTGCAGTGCTGGATATGTGAACTCCAGCATCTGCAGAAAGTTCTGCAGGGCTGAGGGGGCCTCTGGGCACTGGGACGGCAAACCCCAAGCTGTATTTTGGACAAGTGTGTCCATGGAGTTCTGTTGTCACCCTCGCGTTCCATCGGCGAAAATCTCTCTCTGCCTAGAGCGTGGGTAATGTTTGTTCACTTAGAGATTTTTTTTTTTTTTTTAAGGAAAAGCGCTTCTAGGTTTGTTGCCAGCACTTAGTGCTGCTTGTTGAAGCATCCCTGGTGGTTTCTGTGCGTTGTAGCAGGTGATACACATAGTTCGAGTAGCGATTGCTGTCAAAAACCTGCTCCTGGACCTAAACGAGGCTGCTCCCCGGTGCCGAGGCTTAAATCAAAAAGTTCTGCTGCAGCCTGGAAAGGGTCCTTTGTGACCGGAGGAGCCTGGGTGAGGTGGGTTTGAGGCTCGTTGCCTGGATGAGCAGAGCAGCGAGTTGTGTGTGGATGAACAGCGCTGTAATTGCAGTGGTAACCCCGCGCCGTCGGGTGCTGCGGCTGCCGCGGCGGGGACGTGCTTTCCCAGCCTCCGCTTCGGGCCCGGCTGCGCCGTTCTGCTGCTGAGCACTTCAGCTCCCAGCCTGCAAACGCCCGTACCCGAGGGTCTGGTGGCAGCCCTGAACGCTCGGCAGAAAGCAACTGCTCAGCCTTGTTTATATTTCTTTGATGCGGTGATGTTAAGCAACTCCTTTTGTCGGGGTAAGTTTTAGGTGCCTTTAATCTTTCTGATAAAAATAGCTCCTCGGCTTACCGGGGCAAAGTTTGTGCCGTTGAAATCGGTCTGTTTACGTTCTGAAAATACAACTTTTCCTGTTAAACCCAAGCAGCTAAATCTAAAGTCTGATCTGGGAGGAGGGAGCAGAGGTGAAAGGGTAGCAGAAATGGGTGCTGTGACCATCGTTAAGTTTCGTGATAGTCCCATTTTGCAGTTGCCCTGCTGGTCTTTGTATCAAAAAGAAAGGTTAAGACTGGTGTCTGTGCTGTATTGAACAAGCTGGCTTCTGTGCTAAAATGTCCGTGGGAAAGATTTTTCCTTGTCTAGCCAAGTAGGAGTAGTGCTTTTGTCTAATTACTGCTTTATTAGATACACAGTCGTTTTCATACCTAAACATTTCTCTTCTCTGTGGCTGCTGTGAGATATTCTCATCCACCATGGGGCAGAATAAGCAAGGGACTCCTACAAAAAGTAGAAATACAGCAACTTTGCTTATGGCAGTGTGTTATTTTTATGTTGAGTGTTGTGATTATTTTGTACGTTGCTGGCGTTGGTCCTCCAGCAGAATATACAGAGACCTCATGTTGTTCTTGAGCTGGTGTCGGGCTGAAGGCTGCACACACATCAGGAAAAATACATCTGTGTGGAGCAGCAGCAAAGCTGGAGGTGTTCAGGTGCCCCTGGACCCTGGTGGGGTCTGGTTTACACTGAAGTCGTGCCTCTGTCTGCATTCGCTCCGTTCCCTGCAGCTTGTGCTGCTGTGGAGCTGCGCCAGTGCCAGAAACAACCCAGTGTAATCTGGGCCAGAGCAGAGGGTGTTCCTGACAGCGTCAGGACTTAACGACTTCCTAAAGTAGGTGAAGTTGGGAAGAAGGTGAGATGAGCGGCTTCAAAAACCCATCAGAGCTGGATTTTCACCTCATACTTCTTGTGTGTGTGTGGTGTTGATTTTTTTACCCAGGTGAAGCAGCATGGCCGCTGCTGCAGAGTCCACGGCCGGCACTCCCGGTAACTCACGTTCTCCTCACAGCCCTGTGTTGGCATCCAGGGCCCGGATTTCGTGCCGGGGGAAGGCTGGCCCTGCCACACGTGCCTTCCTACGTGCCGAGATAAGCAGATCTCTGGCTGACTCCCAGCCAGCTTCAGAACTTCGCAGAAGGGAGTTCGTGTCGATGCGCAGCCTGATTTGATCCCACTCCCCTGCCAAAAAACAGAGAGGTGTACTGCAGTGGATTTAGGTTTTAGTTTTAAAAGAGGTGGACAAAACCAAAGTAGCTTAAGGAGAGACAGCGAGGCTTTCTAAGCTCGTGTTCTTAGCTGAGACTTCAGGTGGAGTGACGTCTGGGTGATCTAAAACCAGATTTTGCTTAGGCACGTGGAAGCATTAGTATGGATGTTTTTGAGGGTTCATTCCTGCGTGGCTGAAAAGCTTCATGGAAGCCTGTGTAATCGGTCTGCTCTTGTTCTGTAGGATATGGGCAAAACTTGAGTGTCATTTGTGTGCTGTGACAGTAAGAACCGCAGTTACACACATGCTTCCTCCATCTCTCCCTGGAACAAGGGACAGGGTAATTCCATTAAACGACCAGACTTGGATTTATAAGCAGAAAATCTGGGGAAGAAATGCATCTTCCGAAAAGCTGGAGGTGAAGGAGCGTGTGCAGTTGTAATTATTCCATGGGAACGTCCTTTATTTTGTGGAACTTGCACCATAAGTATCTGGGGTGGGAGGTTGGATATTTCATGGCTATATTGTTTCATAAGACTTAGTATTTAGGTGTAACAGTGGGGGTGGTGGATGGGAAAGGAGGATGCCGAGCAAGAATGTTTACTTTGAGCTGTGAGTTTGATACAAGCTGATTATTTTTTTTTTCACCTGAAATGACTGACCCGCATAACTTGATGCCAGCGGTTGTGATCTGGAACAGGAGATTTGTAAGATTAGAAATGGGCTCATTTAGAGAGTCTAGTGCAGCTAATTCTTACCAATTCCTAGAGCATTGCTGATAGCAGGATATTTTGTACTTTCTCAGTGTTTGGAGGCTTTAATAGATTTTTTCCAAGGAGTTTGATACTCACGTCTGTGTGTGTGGGATGAAAAGCTGAGCAGGTGATCTGCCACCCTGATCTCATGTGTGACAGTCCACTGTCTTACCATTGTGCCCATTCTGTCTTTTTCTTTTTTTGAAAGTCTTATTTTGATAATTACACATGTACTGGGGAGTTTATCAAAATGATTCCTTCCCTCTTATGACTTAAAATTAACCCAGTAAATGCTGTTTTGTGCAGTGGGGTAGAGCTTCCAGAGAAGCCCTGCCAGCAGCAGGCAGGAGTAGAGGCTGTGCTTGGGGAGTCAGTCTTTGCTGTGCTCCAGAAATCTCTTGGTAGCTTGTGAAATGATTCCCGGTTTTCTGCTGCAGATGATTCACTTTCTATTCTGGCTGGCCGTTCCTTGGCGTCATCATCCAGTGCCATTAATTATTTCGACAGCAACGTGGTGTGTTTTGTTTTTATACCTTCAGCTTCACGTTAAAAAAAATCCCCATATTTTTAGTGTTTATTAGATATTTTACTCTCTGTTGTTACCTGCTAATAGAAAAGAACATGAACAAAACCCCTCACTCTATTAGCAAAATACTGCAAGTCAATGTGAGGTCAGGGTGGAGGTGGTAGTTGAAAAACTCAATTTGAAAAATCCTGGGGTTTGTTCTTTATACAGTGGAAAAGCATGTGGGTTAGCTTAGAAATCTGACACTTCCACCCTAATTTGGTTTACACTTTAAAGAATTTTTGCTTTGTAAAACTTCCTTTTAACATATGTTTTCCATCTGTCTTCTCAGATATGTGAGATACAGAGAGAACCTGAATCGTTTATTTAGAAAACTCTTTTAATAGAGATGCCTCCAGAAATACTATTAGGTATTGTGCACAATCAAAGTGTGAATGAAAAGAAAACTGAAACTCCTATTAGCACAGATAATTATAGCTCGGAATCTAAACCCCTTAACATATATTCTTCAAAAGCTTCACTTCATTTTTTCCTTTCCTCCTTTCTTATTCACCACCACTGAGAAATAAGGATCCTATTTGTGACACTGGATATAAATTCTCATTTATGTATCTGCAAGTCTGTAAAATAATCTCCTTCCCTGCCAGTCACACTTGGTGCTGCGGGAGCTTCCTTGGGAAGACAGTGACTGTCCACAGGAGTTGTTCTCCCTGGGTGATCCGCCTCCCAATCCCACAGGTGGCCACATCCCTGCTGCAGCTGGACATGGCACCGGAGCTGGATCCTTTGTGTTGCAGAGTTAAGAAATAAAATGGAATATTGGGTTCCAAGAGCTGCTCTCATTGAGCCTGGCTTTGCCGCCACGGGTACTTTGGTGGCTGATTTAGTGGGTGTTGGTGATGACATCACTTCTGTGTCATCCTCTGTGTAGTTTCATCTCACGGAGAAAAGAACTGGGGAAATTACCAAGAAGTTTGAAGTCAGTAAGTGCTGAGTGTAGGACTGGTTTGGAGTAGCTGTGAAGTTTTTTTTCCTAAGGTTCATAAACTCCCTTAAGGAAAGTATTAATGAGAGTGATTCAAAACAGCCTCATCTCACTGAAATCAGGGCTTTAAAGTAAAATAGCTTTGTGAGGGAATTGGGGCTTTTTGGATTGTCAGTTACGGTTGGTAGCTTTTTTAGACAGAAATATGCAAAAATCATTAGTTTTAAGCACACATCTGCTGTTGCTTCCTTATGTGTATTTGGTTTGTTTTGGTATGTATGTTCTTGCACAGCTGAATTTGAGTTGCCAAGCAAAAGACACTTCACTTAAGTTTGGTATCAGAAGTAGGGAGGAAAAAGTGGCATCAAAAAGAATGGAAACACAGTTTTTCCAGTTATTGTACATCATAAAGGAGACCCCAAACTCGCCTGATTTCTGGTAATCTTGCTTAGCCTGTTTGTTTGTTTTAATAATATTAGTTCAAGAAAATATTTATCTATTTTAATTTTCACAGAATAAGCCTGTTCTGTGGTTCTGTTGGAGAAGGTGCATTAAGGTGGGATCTTAAGGATCCTGTAGCTCAAGGGAATATTGGGAGCTGCCTGAGCCAGAACTGAGCTTGAGTTTTCATCACTGTCAGTCCTTGTGGGGAGGATTGGGACTGAACACTTCAAAGTCTGAACCACCTTTGTTGACAATATATTTACTAAGAAGTCTGTGGCCAGGGAATGTCACAGGTAAAGTTTGTTTGTCAGGGTAATTCATGTCTTTGCACGTTATCTGCTGATTCCTTTTCCAGCTGGGCAGGGAGGGTGGCCCAGTGAGGGGAGGAGCGGCCCTGTCAGCCCAAGGCATTTGTGTGCAGACCCTGCATTTCGTGCTGCCTGAAGCAAGTGCCCGCTGTTAACTACCAGATTCTCAGACGATTCTTCTTTAAAGGGTCATCCCCAACTTAAAGGTTCTGTCGGCTGTAAAATTAGGGCAACAGACAAGATGTGTGTGTTTGTGACAGGATGAGAAGGCAATCCCACTTCTCTAAACGTGCTCCAAGAACCTTAAAATATTTAATCTTCTTCAGGATGATGTTGTGAATGGGATGCCGATGTTGCCAGTGTGGTGTCTCCCAGCCCATAGGCAGATTGTTTGCCTCCTTTTCCTTCTGTCCAGGTTTCTCTTCCTGTGGCAAAGACATTTCCTGCAGCGTTTTGGTTGGTAGCAGTGCACTGTTACACTGTGTCTGTGCTGGGGACGCTGCTGGGTGGCATTTAAAGTTACCAGAGCAGACACAGCAACAGTGTCAAAATAGTGGAGGCACCTGGGGAAAGGAGGAAAAAAGGTTTTGTAAGACCAGAGAAAGGCAAAGTCAATCCACTGTTTGCCATCCAATGATTTCAGCAACAGACGAGAGTGGATGCGCTTGTTGGGCTGCTTCTGCCACATATTATGGGGGTTATTTTGGTTTTATTCCCCTCTGGTCTCGAGAGGCTGGCTTCTTATCTGAATATTTTTCCAATTTTTTTCTTTATATAAACTTCAGTGCCAGATGCATTTAGTGTGCCCTTATATACTACTTTGTAACTGATAGGGAAACATTTGAGCAATCCAATATTTATGGAAGGGTAGATCTGAAAACAGGGATAATTCCTGAAAGAAGCCAGTATCTTGGGTTTTTCTAGACTTTTAACACAGATTGCATTTTCATTGTGAGCACAGCAGAAGAGAAATGGTGGAGACAATTTGAGTGAGCACAGCAGAGGTTGTGACACTGTGATACACAACGTGCAAGTGGAAAGAGGCTGGGAACTAAACCTGGTGTAACCAAGGAAGGATCTCTGTTTATAACATTCTCCTGGAGGTGAGAAAGAAGGCAGGGACAGAACAGTTGACCTTTCCTGTATCAGGTGGTACTTGTTACCACACACATTAGTGGTGGTGTAAAGGTTATAGATACCTGCATTTTCCCCACTCCTGACTCGTGTCTGGTGTTGGGGCTGGTGTCAGGAGCGTTTTTAAAATAAGTCAATCATACTGGTGGTATTGCAGTAGAGATTAGAAGAGATGGGATTCTTCTTCATTAGTTTTGTGGTTTGTTTGTCTAATGAGCTTCGCTTTTCAAAAGTCACTTAGTTGCTGAAGCCTTACAAAAATAGACTGGGGGAGATTTTAGAAGTGTGAAGCTACTTTAACTTCAAATTAATGAGATTCTAAGGGGATAGTGTCCCTTTGGGTTATTGGGATGCACAAAATGAATCTAATTTAATTGATTTTAGGAACTTTGCTGCTTAGTTGCATGTCTGTCCCCGGAATGGGATTCATCTTAGGAAGGAGAGTCACGCTTTGCCAGAAAACAAGTTGCAAAGGAAGCATGGTAGAATGAGTGCTTCTTTCACAATCCCCCATCCCTAAAGTCCCAGCAGAAGGCACGTGTTATACCAATTGTCAAGAAGAGCTAGGAGGACAATACAGGCAACTGCAGACTGGTCAGCCCCCTGCCATCACTGGGAAGGTCATGAAGGAGCTGGAGTGACTTTAGTGAAGGACTAACAGGGAGGTTGGGGGCTGGAGCAAGTGCCTTCTGATAGGAGCCTGAGGGGCTGGGCTGCAGACAGACCTCCTGACATCCTTTCCAACCCCTGTGACTGTGGGTGTGTGAGCGAGAGAGTGCTGTGATAATGATTCCAATGAGTTTCCTAGAGGCAAGTACCAAGACTTCCAAAAGGTCAGGCTCATTTCCACGTATCGACGTATTTGAGTTTTGACCAGTCCACTGACTTAGGAATGAGCAAACCAGACCATATTCCTTTCTCATCCCAAATGCAAGTAGTTCAATCAATCAGGCAGGAAGAAATTCACTTAAATATTCAGATCTCTTATTATGCAAGCCATCAGTTGTTGAAACTCACCCAGATCCCTGCTACTGGATCTCTCATTCCCCCTCACCACCCTCCACCCAGCTGGGTCTCCTTGACCCAGCCAACTCCCTCATCACCATCGTTTTCAACCAGCTTGTTAAACATCGTGTTCTGAAGAAGTGTTGCTGTTCTGCTGACAGTCAAGGTCAGATGCATCACAGTCTTCCTGTGTCTTGTTAGGTAAAGACACTAATGTGAAGTTTCCTCACTGGAAATTTTATATTTTCCATGAACTCATTGTTTAATTGCTGTAAAACATTAAATGCTGTAATTTGCTTTTATAAAACAATAAATTACAGAATCCTCAAGCCTCGAAAGGAGTTTGGAATGGAGGTGGTAATTGCTGACTGCACCAAACAGTGTGGCTATTGAGAAGAGCTACCTGACAGCGAATTTTAGGGAATGGCTGGAACTCTGAACTGTTGAGGCTTTGTCTGCTGGGGTCTGGCGTGATTGAAAGAGGCCTTACAAAACAAAATTGGGCTCACTGAAATGTAACAGCTATGTTGGCATGAAAGAAAGGCACGGTGAAAATACTGCCTGTGTGCTGGACTGCAGTGTGTGACTCCAGTGCCTGCTCCCTGCATGGACAGTCAGGTTGTGACAGGAAAACTCCCAGTCACGTTTCAAGCAGAGATTGTGCAGGAAAAAATGAAACTGGATTTGATAGTTCTGCTCCTGCTTGCTGTGTGAGATAAGAAGTCACGTAACTAAACACCTTAGAACGTTTGTCACCTCTCCAGGCTCGGCTAAAGGGGGAAAAATGGTGATATTGAAACAGTTAAATTGATTGAATATGTATATTAAGAAAGTCTCCTGATAACAGTCACAGTCATACAGATGAGAATCCTTGAGGATGCCGCACAGTTTGGGTTTTTTTTTCTTCTCAAAAGACTTAGAAGGAAACAGAACATCTTTTTTTATTCTGATTTCTGAAAGTGTTGTCCAGGAAGGCAGAAAACTGTGACATTTAAGCTCATAAAACTGAAATTAGGAGAGAAAGTGTCTCAAGTGTGGTTATCTTCCATGTGTGAAAATAGCTGCTCAGGGAACGCAGGATGCTCAAATTGGAGAAGGAGCCTTTTGGAAAGAGTGGGGGGGGTGGTAGTTGCCTAGTGCTTTTCCATGCCTTCCAAAAAACATGTCATCTGTGTTCTTTGGTGAGGATGCTTGGTTTTATGTAACAGAGGTGATGACAGGCACGAGGTGTAGGATCAGAAGTGCTGTGTTAAGAGACAAGACACTGTGAGGTGATTCTCCACAGACTTAGTCAGCTCTGCTGCCTCCTGAGTGCTGGATTAGAGGTATGTGCCTTATGAGTCTGGGGAATCTGTTCTCCTTTAACATCCAGATCACTTTTCCCGCTCTGCCGTGCTTTGGAGGGATGGAGCAGCTCCAGAGCTCGCTGCTTGCAGTGGGGCTCCTCAGCAGAGCTGTTTCCTGGGCATTGCTTCGAGGTCAGTGTGTGTAAGGCAAAGGCATCCCTCCGTTTTTGGGCTCTTGGTAGCTGCCTTTGACTTTGAGAAATAGTTGAAGCATCGAGAATGGGATCAATTATGTTCTTCTCGTGAGGATGGAAGGACTGCAGTTGCTTTTCATTTTTCTGTCAGGAGAAATAGGCCGTGTTTTTATTATGGCAGATTTTTATATGCGTGTAAATATATTTATTCTTTTTATAACTGCCAAGGCAATCTCTCATCTTTATGGATTTGTTGCAGACGTGCTCAAGTAGATTCTTTTGTTTTCTGTTGTGTTTTATAACTGTCGTAAAATGTGCCTTGTGTTGGTGTTTTTAATGTACATGGCTCTGATTAAATATAAAAGATGATGATTAATCACTCTGTGAACGTTTGAATTCTCGGTGAATTTTTACACGACCGCTGTGCTAAGTTGTTTACCTGCATTTTATTTTCCTGCTGGCAGAACTGTATGTTTTCCATACCTAACCTTAATGTACAGCCTTCTTACAGGAGCTTAAGGGCAGTAGATTATTTCAGGTTTTAAGAGGCTGCATTCCCAAATACTTTCTTCACTCTTTTTGTAAACTGCAAAAAAACATCTCCAGTCCTTGGCTCTGGCAAGACTGAGAGAGTCCAACCAGCCAAGCAAGAAAAAAAGAAAATAAAACTGAGCATTTATACTCCAGCATCCCATTTGGAAATGCAGCTGGAAAATACTACCTTTAAGCAACAGCAGCATCTTCCCCCTCCCCATTTTGTCACCCCTCTGCCCCTGTCCCTGCACGCACACACATCTCTTGCTGATGAAACACTAACACCTGTGGACAAAGTGGGCTGGACCCCAAACAACCAGTGGATTTTTCATCAGGAAGGGTGAGAGGTGGTGAAAACCAGGGAAATCTTGGAAGAAGGAAAGTAGAAGCAAAAGGCATAGGCAGAGACAAAGTGCAGCAGGTCAGTGTGGAGTGTGGTGTGGGAAGGAGGAGGGAGGAAGCAATCGCAGGCTGGAAGGGAGCTGAAGGCACAGCAGGAATTTCTGTAGGAAGCAAACTGAAAAGGTGAACTACACAGCCAAAAGGAAAGGCAGCAAGTAAGAGAAATTAAAAATATTTTATTGAACCTTGCTAGTGAAAATATTAGCTTGTTACTTGCCAGCTTGGAAGGGAGCAAGGGGTCTGTTCTGAGCCAGGGGTGTATCTTGTCACAGCCAACTTGGTGCAGTCCTGGAGGGATTATTGACTCTAGTGGGTGCTGATGGCAAGGTGTGGGTCCCTGAAGGATGTGCTGCTGTGAGCCTTCAGAACAGCTGAGTTTAACGTTTCTGCCTGTGTTTACTGTGGCTGTTGACATAATTCGCTGGTCGCTGTAAATCTGAACATTTTTACTGATTTTCCTTCAGTTAGGGTGAATTGGAAATCCACATGCTGGTGAAATGCGTGGTATTTAAGTGTACTGAGATTTGTTGTTATGCATCCCTGCTTTGTGATACGGGTTATGTGTTGTCTGGGGTTCGTTGTTTCTTTTCCATGTACCATCTTACATCATTTTTGCAGCCTGGGTCTTGCACCAGCTTCTTGAGACTGAAGAGTGAATTAAACTTTAAAACAATGAAGCTTTTGGGATTCCCTTCTTTAGTAAAGATCTTTTCTTTGCTCTAACCTGGAAAAAATGTGGTTTGTCTGTTGCTCACTGTGAGGAACATGAGTTTGTCAGGGCTGGTTTGGGGGGGCAAAATAGAATTTTCACACATTTATGTTACAGTGGGAAGTGGTTGTTTTAGATCACATTCCCTGGACTGGGAAAATCTTCTGAGATGAGCTGTGTATCTGAACAGCTACTCTGGTGAACTGTGGCTGGTCTGTGTAGGTGCTTATTAATATTGCTTGTGCTTGTCCTTATGTCTTCAGATATATAACTTTTATTTTTACATGGAAGTACCTATATACAGTGAGGTAACTTTCTGGTTTTTAGTTACATACCAAAATAACCTCGTTGCACAGATGCTGCTTATGATGTGCAAAAAAATATTGTAGTGAACCTGAGTTGCTCCTTAAAGCAGAAAGAAAAGAAAGCCCTACCACGTTTTTATTGGTCTGTATGTTCCAACCAGGCAGAGCTGTTCCTTCAAGTGGCTCAAGGAAGATTTGATTGATTTATTTTACTCATCTGGAGAGTGTGTGGATTACCTCTGTCAATATTGGGCATGATAAATGAGGGCTGGGCACTTACAAAGCAATTTGCATTATTTGAGCCGTTCAGGAATCAAGCAGTGGCTTGATTCAAGAGGCATTACAAGGAGAAAGTGCTGAGTGCATTTTGGGATCTTGTGAAGTAGTGGATCATGGTAGGAATCAGTGAGCAGAAAGTGATCTTAAGCGTGTTTGTGTGTGAGGCTGGGATCGAACTGCTGAAGGAGGAGTTGTTGTCTTTTGGTGAAGCTTTGAAGCTGAGCTGGAAGATGTTCTTTGGCCGTGTGCACACATGAATGACAGGGTTGAGGGAGGATTGCTGGGTGAAATTCAGTGGCTTGGGATTACAGAGGAGGTCGGAAGAGGTGATTTAATGGCTCTTTTGGGAGAGTAAATCAACAGGAAAAAATCTCTTGTTTCCGCTGTCATCTTTTAGCCAAAACCAGGGGAATTAAGAGTTAGGTCATTGTATTCTTGCCACCTTAGTTTTCTTAGGCTTTGTTTTGTCAAGTCTTGCCAGAAAACCTGCTTGTTGGCCAGTGCTCGCTCTTCCCTGCGATGGTTGTGTGTGCACAGTGTGTACCAGCAGTGGCTCTGAAAGGCTCTGGAGTTCGAGTTCGTGTCACAGGGACCCTCACTCGCTTCCTGGCAACCTGAGTCATGGATAAAGATGTACCTGAATGGTTGTCATTGTTAACACTGGTACAAAGTAATGAAGAGAAATATTTTAGCTACTTGTTTGTCGTGTTTTCTCACTCGTGTTTCTGTTTTAACTTGTAGATTTTGGATCTTTGTTTGACTTGGAAAATGATCTTCCTGATGAGCTGATCCCCAATGGCGAGTTGGGCCTTTTGAACAGCGGTGGGAACCTCGTTCCAGATGCAGCTTCCAAACACAAACAACTTTCTGAACTTCTAAGGGGAAGCAGCGGCTCTTCCTTAAACCCAGGAATGGGCAATGTGAACTCCAGCAGCCCCGTGCAGCAGGGAGTCGGCGCTCAAGTGCAAGGGCAGCCGAACAGCGCGAACCTCGGGAATCTGGGAGCGATGGGTAAGAGCCCTCTGAACCCGGGAGACTCGTCTGCTGCGGGCCTGGCCAAGCAGGCAGCCAGCACCTCTGGACCTACCACACCTGCATCCCAAACCCTGAACTCTCAAGCACAAAAACAAGTGGGGATGGTGACGAGCAGCCCTGCAACATCACAGACTGGACCTGGGATATGTATGAATACTAATTTCAGTCAGACACACCAGAGCCTTCTCAACAGTAATTCTGGTCACACTTTAATGAATCAGCCTCAGCAAGGACAAGGGCAGGTAATGAATGGATCTCTTGGGGCAGCTGGAAGAGGAAGGGGAGCAGGAATGCAATATTCTGCCCCTGCCATGCAGGGGAATGCAGGCAGTGTGCTGGCAGAGACTTTAACCCAAGTATCTCCACAGATGGCTGGGCACACCGGGCTGAACACAGCACAGACAGGAGCAATGACTAAAGTATGTACATGCTATTTCATGTATTCTGTTTATTGCACTTGCTTTTTCTCCATACAGGTGTTTGGGAAACGCAGTAGGCCCTTTTCTGGAACAGATCTAAAGGATGTGCTTTCTTGAGTCTGTAGCTTCAGTCACCAGTGATGTGGTGAAAGCAAGATAATTGAGGCAGTGCTACTCATGTAATCAGAAATGAAAGCACTTGTTGAAAAAGACATCCTTGAAGTTAAAAGTTGGAGGGTATCTTAGCAGGGTGAATTAGAAAAGAGTAGTGTAATCCTGCAGAAAGGGAGCAGCAGATGATTTCTCATGTGCAGGATCTCGATTTATCTGCCAGACAACAGCATCTTCTAAAGCAATGTGAACATTGTGAGAAACACTTGTGGATTGAAGGGAGAGGTGTAGCAACTGCTCCTCTTGTCAAGGACCACTGTCAGCAGCTGTGCAGCAAATGTTTTTAAAGTATGGAGGAACTGATCTGGAAACATCAAATTTCATGTTGTTTTGCAAACCAGTGCAAACTCTGTGAAAGGGAAGGGCACAAGTCTAATTTGGTGGCCATTGCTTAGAGCAGTATTTTGGCTGCTGTTCCTCCTGACTTGTGTCTTATCTCTTGCCTGGGTTGCTTTGGTACAGTTCCTTGGAATGTTGATGGCAAACCCACCACGTTCTGATATGTAGAAAAAGATAAATTTTTATCTCTGATCTTCTGTCTTTTCCAACATCACCAGTTGTTATTACTGTAAATTATTAACATGTAAATGTTAATTCATTGATGTGTTAGGCATTGTGGGAAAAATGCTGTTGCTTGACATGGAGGTGTGTGTCCTGAAGAGGTGTTGACATCACTGTGGAGTTCTGTACAGTTAATCTTTTTCTTTTTTTAATAAAAGCCACGAAAAGCATTCTCTCTGCAGTGAGGGAGCCCCCTTTGCTTAAGGAAGAGATGCTTGTGGTCCCTGTGAAGGTCAGAGCATCTGAAAGTGGATGTGGCTGTCTCCAGCCTCCAAAGCAGCTAATTTTGCTGCGTGGAGCAGACAGAAAGCTTATCTTTCATTTGTTTTTCTCTGAAGTTTGTGGGAAGAGTGACAAATCCTGACTCTGTGGCTTATTTCTATAAACTTACAGAAATCTAAGTTCTTGGGAGTAGAATTCTCCCAGCCACTGCACAGCTTTGTGGTGAAACTTCTGGTTTTCTGTGTGAAGCAGCTCAAGTAGAATTACCCCAGAGCAAAAGGACTTGCTTAAAATCTTCATGTGACAGAGGCTGTGTGAGCCTGGTGGGAAAGGTTCTGTGAGGTCTTGATGTATCTTAAACAAACCCACTGTGGTAAGGAACGGGCCAGCACTCAGGCAAATTCCATCTCTGAAGGACTTCAGGCTCAGCCCGATTCCAGCTGCAAATGGATTCAGCAGCTCGGGAGGGCAACCAAGGCTTTCTCAGTCAACATATGCTCAAGAAGCAAAGTAAAGTTAGTTTGAACAAGGAATACGTTGGAAAAGAAGAGTGGAAGGGTGATAAAATGCTGGTGCTGTGAAGGTACACTTAAGAGAAAGCAATTTGAAAAACTTGGCCAATTTACAAAAAATAGGAAGATTGGTGTTTTCCAGGGCTCCAGCTCTTGCTGAACAAGATGAAGCTTAAAAACATTGTGTTTTCCTTAGGCAAGTTGTACTTTATTTACATCTAAGTTTCTCTTAGTAAGAGAGCAGGTGAGCTCAATCTTTTTACAGAGATTTAGGGGTTCCATTTTGGAACCTGAATTTTTTCTGCCGAGCAGCAGCTTTCTCTATTTTTACCATTTTCCTTAGTAGTCATTTGAGGATTGATATCCTTTTCCAGTTTCTTCCCATCCCCCAGTTTATTGTCCTAATAGGATTATCAACCATGATTGTGCGTTTAGCTTTTTCTTACTGATGCTCCAGTTGTGAGGAAAGCTTTTAAGCAAAGCACTTCAGTGAGTTTGTCCGTTCTTCTGAAACTGAAATTTCTGCTGGAGGAGAATGTGGGTTGGTTTTGGTTTTTTTTCACCTCCTGTTCCCTGGTGTTTACCACTTAATGCATGCAGCTTAAAAGATTTGAAAGGCTGTAATAAAAGTGGTGAGGGAGCTGATCTGCCTCATAGTGAACGTGCCCAACTTGACTCAGGGGCTTAAAATGTAGCTGCCATCCTGCTGGAAAAACTGTATCGAGGCTGGAAGGAAATTCTCTGGGTGCTGACTGTAGCAATCTCCTAAGGGAAGGAAAGGGGTGTGAAATACAAATGCAGAGAAAGAAATCTAAAAGCACTTTCAGAACCAAAATTTTCTCATTGCATTTAAAGTAAGTGATGTGCAATCACTGACTAACCTCACTCAAGTATCAAGTCCAACTCAGTGGCCCATTTTTCTCAATTCAGTGTGTTTATATGCAGTGTGTGGGACTCATGACCCTTCATGGTTTGGGACCAGTTTTGTTGGACAAGACTTTGTACTGTGGTGGTTTGTTCTAATTCTTTTTTTTAGTAAATGACTAATCAAGGAAAGTCCATTGCTTTTTCTTTCTTTTTTTTTTCCTTGTGATATGTTTTTATAAGCATTCTTTTTAGTAAGAGAAAAAGAAAAAAAACACCCAGAATCCGATCACTGCACCTACTCTCAGAAGTAACTGGGATTCATTTCCTCTGCATCATCATGAGCCAATATTGTAATTTTGGGCTGGACTTGCCATTTTAAGGCAGAACTGAGCATGGTAACTGAAATTCATGTTCATGTGCTTGCATGAGCCCAAGGTGGGGCTAAACCTCACCCCTAACCTGAAAAAGGGAGTGGAAAATAACCAATTCCCAATGTCACAGGGCCAGAAGGTGCTGCCATCATGACAAATGTTTCGGAGGGATTAAAGTAAAATACTTGCTCAATCTGTAGAGGTATGAGCAAAGCATTTGGTGGACTTTGTATGATCCTCCCAGAGACTGGTGATTTTATGCTACTGAGATCACCTGGAAACCTCTGAGGAACCTTCCCTTTCATGCTGCTGTGAATATTTCTGCTCCCTTCACTGCCAGCCTTCTTTCCTGTAACAATTTTGCTGGCAACTGTGGCGTTGTGGCCCCGTTTTCTTGGATGACACCACAAGGATAGTTTTCGTTTGACTGGGTTGAAGTTCTTGAAGAAATCAGCTTTAAAGAGCAGGAAGATTCTTGCTTGAATGATTATCACTTGATGGGGGCAGAGGAACAGATCATCTTGTCACAGTCATTTCCAGTAGTAATGAATTGTCCTTTTGTGTTGGGGCATGTTTTCGTTAAGTCCATTAAGTCCAGAGAATGTGTTCAAACCATCTAGAAAATCTTGTCAGGGTTTGTTTTTTTAAGACTGTTGGCTGTCGAACATGATAAGCAGCAGCAAAGCTAAGCAGATGGTCATTGCTTCCATAGGAATGAGCACTTCATTGGAAGTGCTTGTGCCTAATGCTCTCCTGTTGCTGTGGGAGCTCATCTTTTCCAAGAGAGGGATTTGAAGCCTTCCTATTGTTCATTGGGGTTGGCAAGAGCTTGAAGTTGTGTTTCTGTAACTGGGTTGTTGGATAAGTCTCTTGCTGAGGTGCATTCCCCTTGTCCTTGTACTGCTGTCAAAGCCTGAAGAAAGTCAGAAGCAAGTGTTGGAAAGTTCCCATTTATTTTGGATGGTTCTCAGACTTCCTTTGTGCACTGTGTGAAGAGTTCTGGACAGTGATTCACCTCACTGGTACTTCTGCTCTTTCCCTGAAGAAGCAGTGAAATCCCATTCAGATGAGAGGGCAGGGCTCTCGAGGGCTTTCTTTTCCACGTGTTTCCAAGCTGTGATGCCTCCTTAGACGATTCTGCAAAAGGGATCACCTTTCCTGCAGTAATTTCAGAGCTGCAGCACTCCAGTAAGGATATGCTGGAGCTTAGGGAAAAATCCTGCAGTTGTGTGTGGCTGATCTGCAGAAGCCATTGCTGTTGAACTGCAGTGATGCCATAGCTTGCTGGGGGTTTGTTTCAAAGTGTTTTTCTTCATAGAACTAATGAACCTGCCTCAAGTTCCCTTTTCTTTCTGAAAGGTGCAGTTTAATCAAACGTTATTGGGTTCTGTGTGCCCCAGAAAAAGATTAAATCATTCGGTCAGGTCTTAGTCTGAATCTATAAATAGATCAGGAGAGAATGGTTGGTTGTTTTCATACCAGGTTGTGAGGGTTTACAGCATTATCACTTGGGGGATGCCTTATGAAGACTGTACATTTTGAGTAACCTTATTGGAAACTCTAAAGGAAAATATTTGTATTGATACAAACTGGAACCTGCCTGGCAGGGAGAAACTGATAGAAAAACTTATCTGGCTGTCCTATCTTCCAGTGTAGTATTTCAGGAGATGATCAGGGAGCAGTGAGTTTAGATACAGAGTTCCAAGTGCTCTTTGCAAGTGGTGAGTTCTGTTACCTGTGTGTATGTATTTAAGCCCCACTGGAAGTTGGTACCACTACTGGTATTAACATCAAGATCTGAACAGGTTCAAAGCAGTCACTAACATGGGCAAACCAGAACTGTCCTGCTGGATTTTTGCCTATGAGTTCAGAAGAGTTTTTTCTGTAAATTGTATTGGCCTAATTTGTTTGAACAGGGCATGTTCTCAGCTCAGTTTTAGCCAGAGTAGCCCCATGGCAGTGGCACGCTGCAGCAGGAGAAGGTTCAGACTAGAGGGGAGGAGGAACTCTTACCACAAGTGAACTTCAGAAAGCAGAAAGACCATTCTTTAGTTCTACCAAGAGAATAACCAGTTGTCTCATGTTCCTTTTTTATTGTTGAGCTATAAAAGGAGTGGATTCTACTACTGTTGCTTTGAGGCTTGGTGTCTGTATAATACTTTGGACAAGCACATTCACAGTTTTGCTCCCTTTTGTTGTTCACTGAGTGGTGTTTTGGTGTTGGGTATTAATCTTGAATCAACTTAATAAGATGATTAACTGTGTTAAAGAGGCAGGAATTCTGGTACAAGACTTACATGGTGTATGTAGTTACATTACTCCTCTCGGTGCTGTGAGGAAAATGTGTGATGAGAAATAAGGCAGCAAACTATTTCTTTAAACAGATCCCCCAGTACAGAGGGGGGGATCAGATCTGAGCACAGGATTGGTTGTGAATTAAGTCAGCTGAAGACGTTCTCATTCCTCTGCAGCTCTGTGTGTTTGAGCAGACTGCTGGTGCAGTTTGTTTCTCTGGTGACTCTCAATCTGTCTGAATCTGCCTGAATTGTTTTAACATGACTTGCAGTTAATTTGCTTCTCATCCACGGAGTTGTCCGTGCTGGGCTGCCAAGCTGCCTGTCTCCCAGCAGACCATGCCTCTGGCAAGCACGAGTAGCCAGCCCAAGTCACATTCCAAACAGAGCTGCTTCCCAGTTCCAGGGGACTCTTAATAACCTTCCAGTTCTGTGGTGAATAACAAGCACCGGAGCAGCGTTTTTGACTGAGGGGGAACATGTGTGCCCTTCCAGTGATACAAACAGAAGGAGGATGTGAACACAGACACACACACACACCAGCAGAACTCGCTGACTCGTAGTAAAATGAAAGTCTGAGGCAGTTTTGTTTTGAAACATGACCGTGCAAAGTGCTGCTCCACAGATGAGTTTGCTGATACGTCGAGGAGGTTTGGTGACTTGAAAAGCTCGCTTACCACAACTCTTACTGCTGGCACCTGAAATGGAGTTGTTTCCTATTTCTAGTACACATTTGCAGTTGTGCAATGTCACTGGAGATCTTTGCAGAGATAGTCACTTGGCTTGGGCAGGTATCAAGGTTCAGTTTGGCTCCAGGGCTGCAGGAAATGGAACACTCAGACTAAGATGGGACAAAGCACAGCCTGGTTGCCTCTCCTGCTTCAAACCCAGGCAGTTAAAAAGCCTCTCTGTGAACTTACGTTGGCTTATCATCCAGCTGACAAAAATGGCATATTATGGGATCTTTTCAGAGTAGAATTGTGCCATTATCTTTGACTGGGGTAACACAGCACAAACATGAAGGATTTTGTCATTAACCAGAAATTGTATTATTACAGTGTTGTAATTCTTCATTTTTTGTTGCTGGAATGGGGTTTATTCCTACAAAGTGTATCTGAAAGAAGGTGTTGGAAGTGAAACAAACAGATCCACCAGTTCTTTTGGAAGCCACAGGTTAAAAGCAAGGTTTACAGTGTTGATTCAGGTTTATCAAAATAACAAAAAACTTCCAAGTTCTTCGTGACTGAAATGACTTCTTTCTAATTTTTAGACTGCTCTCACGTATCTTCCTGCTGCTTTTTTTAATACACAGGTAAAAAATGACTCAGATGTTGAGAGGGGGGAAACCTGCCAACTGAAAGGTTGGCGTGTAGAAGTTACGAAATGCCTGCTTGCTCCAGTCAGAAGGAAATGTCTTTGTCATAGTAATTGTCTTAACAGACTCTAATCATGCATGTAGATATGATTTCACAGGAGCCTTTCTGGTGACAGCACCTTTTAGCAGGTCTCAAAACTTGCCCTTACTTAAAAGATGAATTTAATATTTGTACTCATAGCGAGCTGTGATTCTACTGGGGATCCTGTGGTTGGAAGGACCTACAGAAATCCATCAAAGCAAGGTGATATTAAGGTCTGCAAATTAAATGCTGGTGGTCTGTTTTTCTTTGAAAAAAAGCAATGTAGGAAACTTGAAAAATTACAAAGAGCTTGATAAACCGTGTTAGCCTTCCTAAGAAAGGGATCAGGAGTGGAAGCAGTGAAAGGAGACCCTTCTCCTTCTGCCACTTCCACGAGTGAAAAGCACTTTGAGAAGGAAATGGGACACCTCAGCCATCGGCAGAAAATAACGTTCTGTTGGAAAGTTGTTGCACTTTGGAATTTTGAAATTCCTTTACTTCCATAGGGGGCTAAAATTTCAATCCAAGAGGTGTTACACGGATCTACTTTGTAGTGGGCAGGTTGATTGATTTGATCAAAAAAATCTTGATTGATTTTTTTTTTCAAACTAGAAAAGGTGTTTCAATACATAGTTTCCCCCCACATCTCAAAAAAAATAATCCTGAATCCCTATTTCCACAGTTGCTGCTTTACTCTGCAGGGCTGAGTATAAGGAGTGGCAAAATATGATGGCATTTTTCTTTCTTGCTGTGAACGTTTGCAGGAAATACTTGTTGGTTTTTGTTTGGCAGCTGAAGTCTGTTTGTGTGTGACATCAGTAGACAGTTTGCTGTGACTGTGCTCGTTTCTCCTCCTCATCCTCCTCCTTCTGTTACTACAATGAAGATTATTTTCATTTACTCCAGAAATTACTGTGCCTGTGGAGGGAAGTAGCACACTAAGCTTATTGCTTGTGTTTTAACTGCTTGTATGTCACCCATGCAGCGGCTTTAATTTCAGAAATACTTTGCAGAACTGAAATTTAGGTGAATGAGGACTTGAGATGATTGTTGAACTCGTGGTGCCACAAAAACTCTGTGTGAGCAATGCCTGGAAATGTCTGTGCTTACAAGTTCTGAAGATGCTCAGGCCCCAAAGTGATGCTCTTGTTCTTTGGTATCTGTCTGTACAAATCTGCTTTAGGTTTGGGAAATAAGTGTCCTATACCCTAAAAGGGTTTAGTAGTACTTTTTATATTATTATTATTTAGGATGAACCATAATGAAAATACAGCGCATTAAATATTAGGGACATCTTTGTCAAAAAACCTACAAAATATATTTCTAGAAGATATCAGTAAATAGATTATTTAGCAGTTTGAGATGCTGCTGTTTTGGGTGGGTGGGAGGGTTTGGTGTTCTCAGAGTGACTGCAGCATTTTGCTGTCCTGGCTGTGTGGCTGCTCTTTTAAGGGGATTTTTGGAAAGAAAAACACAAAACAGGTGCCCTTTGAAACTTTTGGCAAACTGACTTCATTAAACAACTGCCTTTAGCATGGGAGGATCTTTGTACCCTGGGAATGGACAAGCGTTGGAACACCACGAGTCACAACCGGGATTTCACTCTTGGAATGAGCTGTTGTTGCTTCCCTAGTCTGATGTGGGGCATCTTGGGTTAAAAACTCCATTTCTGGCTCATCCTGTGTGCAGCTGCTGTCGGTGAGCAGTGTGTGCACAGCCTGGTTTGTTTGCACTGCTCAGTTTTAATCGTGTTTTTAAAGACAACCATCAGACCTTGCCGTGTTTAAAAACCTGGTAGGAATTGCCTCTTGATAGTTTCGTGGGAATTGTTAAATCTTCAAGGAGAGCACCTTTTTTAGGAGGACTGGAAATGTCACGGTAGCTCTTGAAGTCAATGTGGTGTTTCAAAACAAACATCTTTGGCTCTTAAAGATATTTAAAACATTATTTTAATGGTGTAAATTATTTATAGTTACATTTCTCCGTAGTGACTGGTAATGTCAGGCTGTGATATTTGTGCTAAGTGGTTGTTTTGAGTAAGCACTATTGATTTTTGCTTCTTTTAATGCATTTAATGTAACCTGTAGTGTGGGTTTGTTTTCTTGTCTGTTTGATTTTCCTCCTGGGTCTGTGTTGAACAGTTACTTTTCCAGAGGCACAGTCTCTCCCTTCAGTGTGCCCACTCCTCCTTTAGGATTCAGTCTGTCCAGGAGAGTACACACTGTAAAGGAATGACACAGAATAGCTCTTTTCATTATATTTTGGAGATACTTTTCCAGTTGTTCTTACTCCACAGAACTGTTATTGCCTGTCCCCTCCCCATGGAATATCACATCACAGGGACTGCTGGATAATGTATCCTTAGCCAGCTTTTGGGAGATAAATGGGGAAAAAAAAAATCTTTTAAATAGCATTGCTGCCTTTTCTTACCAAAACAGCTTATTCCTTTTAATACTGAATTTTTGGAGCATGACGTGCTCTCCTTTTGCTTGGCTGTCTCCAGCCAGCTATAGGCAACTTGTGAATTGCTGAGGTGCTGCCAGACACAGCTGTCAATGCTTTTGGGGCCTTTTGGGTGCTTTTTGAAATGCTGATATCCAATATCAGGAAATAAAGGAAGGAGCATGGACACGGTTTGAATTTCCTGTTGATTTAGAAGCCTCCATTTATAGAATTCCAGGCTGGTTTGGGTTGTAAGAGACCTTAAAGTCCATCCCATTCCACCCTCTGCCCTGGGCAGGGACACCTTCCACCAGCCCAGGGTGCTCCAAGCCCCGTCCAACCTGGCCTTGGACACTTCCAGGGATCCAGGGGCAGCCACAGCTTCTCTGGGCAACCTGTGCCAGGGCCTGCCCACCCTCACAGGCAGCAATTCCTTCCCAATATCCCATCTAACCCTGCCCTGTGTCAGTGGGAAGCCATTGCCCCTTGTCTAATTCCTCATTCAGCTTAACGATTGTGAAGCACAGGAACTGGGGCAGGACAGGGATACTCAGTTGAGAACCTGTTTTATAAAATTCTGGTTTTGTGTGACTGTGACATGGTTTAGTTCACACTGAGGCATTTTCTAGAAGTAACTCATTCAAGATTTTGGCCTGTGAATGTACAACCAGGTTGTATCTTCACTGAATTTCAGTCTTGCAGAATCCTCTCAAGTGTTGTTGAGTTACTTGTTCTGCTTGGCACTCATAAAAGCTCTTGAAGCAATTGGAATACATTGATCAGTTGTGGCTAATTATCCATTAGAGCTTTGAAGTTGTTATTTGCAGGGGTGACACTCGTCACAGAGTAAATCTTCTGACTTTATTCTTGATTCAGGAGTACAGCAGTGCTGCTGAGTGCACAAGTTGTAGAATATTCTGTAGTATTTGTGCAGAATTTTGGAGACATTTTCCTTCTCCAGGCATCCATACAGGGCAAGTACATGATTATTTCATTTCCTTTTCCTGGAGAAGGTTGGTTTCTCATTAAATGTATTAAGAGTTTGTTCTCTGTGTATCCAGTCGTTTGTAAAGAGCATTTTTCCCATGAAATTTTGTGTTTCAATAGTTATGGGGAAACATTTGTTCATTTATTTAATGGTCTTGGAATACTTAAGATTGTCTTTGACCTCTGTGAAATGCTTGGAAGAGAATTTCAAATCTTATTACAACTGGCCATAAAACACCTGTCTTCCTCTTAATGGGATTTTTTAAAATCTTATTTTTCGTTTTACCTGATCTTTTGTAATAAAGGACGAAGTAAATTAGTTATTCCTGGGCATTTGAGCATTTTTCTGAGTTAGCTTACTACTGAAGAACAGGACAATAATTGCCTCATGGATTTGTTGTGGCTTTGGTTATAGAAATCAGCTTAAAGAGGTGGGAGAGTGGAGACTTTCCAGCACAGTCTCAACGCTGCGAGCCAGATTGTGATTTAATTCTCAGAGCTGATTGAAATGTTACCTTTTTTTAAGGCTTTCTTGTTACTGACTTTAAAAGTGAGCATTTTTAACGGAGTGTTTTGTCAAACTGCCAAACCTGCAGGTTGCTTTAGGTGAGCTCTCACCTCAGATACCGGCACTGCCACCATTCTTGCATCGAAACCGAACTCACTTTTTTTATTTTCTTTTTTTTTCTTTTTGGTAACACCACTGGCTCTCTGCCATCAAATGATTAATCTTTTCCTCGCCTCTCCATCTGTCCCTCTGGCAATATACGTTCCAAACGCTGTGGTGGCTCTCTCTTGGAACACGTTACTATAGGATGAAATAGTAATTAGCAGAGACTTACTTTTTTTTTTGTCAGTAAACAGATGCAAGATGATGCCAGCAGTAGTAAAGAAAGCCTGTCCTCCCCCTTCACAAACGAGCCTGAATTCCTAATGGACCTGAAAGGTCCATTAGGAATTCAGGCTCGTTTGTGAAGGGGGGAGAGCCGTGATCAGGGAGGTGGACCTTGCTTCCTGCTGGAGATCGCTGCTTCATTCCAGAGGGAGATAAGAGTCCAAAGAGTGAGCTCCTCCCCGCTCTTTGGTCCCGAGTGGGCGGGCAAAGCGCCGGTGGGAGTGGTGACAGCAGGGAGGGGCTCCAGGTGGTTGATGCCAGCTCGTAGGAAGTCAGTGTTAAACTCGCCTGGGATCCGGCAGGGAAGTGGTGCAGGTGGCACAGGTCCCTGTCTCCTCGAGTTACCCCTCTGGAAAGCAGGAATCAACCTTGCTGTCCTCTTGCACTGTCACCAACAGCCTGAAGAGCAGCTGAATTATCTGTCAGTGTGAATTTCTAAGGTCCTCCATTACCTAGATCTACTCTTTTATTCACAGTACTTTGTGTACTTCAGTTGTAACTTCTGAGCACCTCAGACACCCGACTTGCCTGATTTCCTCGTCTTGAGGAAAGCACCAAAGCAGAAAGTTAAAATTATTTAAGCCAAGCAAGGTGACCTGGTGCTTGTTAATGCAAAAACATTTCCGTGGTTGGGAGGAGAGGAAGAGGGAACAAAATGCTGAGCTCTTTAACCAGGTTACATGTTGAAAGCCCAGATTTAGGGCTAGGTGTGGTAATTCGATGACAAATGAACTTGAAGGATTAATCTAATAATGGATATTAAGTGGCTGGTTTTGTTGAGGGGGAAGTAAAGGGTCCAGAAGTTCTGAATCATCCCTGTCCTGTACTTGGATCTGTGGGTCATAGTGGGAAGTGCAGAATTCCCATTGCATGCCAACTTGCTTTATTTTATAGAAGAAAAAAAGAGAGAGAGTAGAAAAGCATCCCTGACATCTCAGTGATGTAACTGGGGATTTTGGATGCTGCTGAGTAGCCCGGGGGGTTACTCAGGGTTGGAGTGTTTGTGCACATCTGCTCTGCCAGCCTAAAGGTATTGATTGTGTGGAACCCCGAAGTTCCAGCTCAGGCATTCAGAGAACAGCAGCAGAGTTTACAGCAGCTCTGGAAAGGTGGAAGCAGTCAGTGTCTCCTCAGCACTTACATGTTAATCACCCTGGCTTGTTTTGTTCGTTCAACACTGGAAGGAAGTGTTGGAGGAAGCAGGGAGAACGTCCTTCCTTGCAAAGCCAGGGATTTAGAAGAAAGCAGTCATGAGTGGCAGATGTGTTTTACTAGAGCAATTTACACTGTTGAGCAGCCAAGCTCTCACGTATGTGACTCTTCAACACTGCTGTTAGTTTGTGAAGATCTGGCCTCTTATCAAAAGAGATCAGATCTAGGATGCCTCTGCTCTCTCTTCTTTAATTATGACATGCATGTTCTGTTCTCTGAAATAATTTAAATTATTAATCTGGGGCTTACAGTTAAATTGATTTTTAGCTTTTATGCCGTAGACTAAGCCGACAGTAATACAGGGGCAGTGGTGGCTCAGTAACAGGCTGACTTTTTGAGTTCCTCCTTGTCAGATTCAGAGGTGTAGGAACAGTTTGGACCTTCCTATTTTTCTATTGCCAAAACAGGGCAGGGAGTGGCATAACCAGTAGATTGCCTGTGTGTCCTCATTGGCGTTATTGAAGCTGCAGTTCTTCACAGCACCCCTCCTCAGGGGTCTTCTAAACTGTTTCCTGTCGAGCTTTCAGCTGCCTCCCGTGTCCTCAGATAACTTCTGAGGTGCTGACAGGACAGAACTGGCGATGATGGTGTCTCCTGCAGAGCCCTGGGTACTGGGTGTGCTGCTAAATGCAGTGGGTGACGGCAGAGGTCTCTGTGCTTTTCTTCGTGGAGATGTTAATCGGAGTGTCTGTCCTGGTTTAGGAATGGTATTCCCCAGTTTAGTGCCCTGGCCATGCCCCCTCCCAGCTACTGCAAAGATTAACCCTGTCCTGGCTGGAAGCAGGACATTATCCACCCCTAATTCTGTCCCATCTGTGTCACGCCCAGATCCTACACCTTCCAGTGTTAATATATATCTGTATATACACAAGCACAGGTGTCATTTCCACGGTCAGTGGCCATCCCTCCAAGATGTCTGGTGAGTTCATTTAGTCCCAGGACTGTGGTTTCCATCCATCCTAAATGCCTTCCAGGGCAGGAGGGGTGATGTGTTTGATGTGCTCTCAGCTGGTTCCAGCTGCAAAAGGAGCTCAGGACTGGTGGATGTGGAGCACTCCATCCTCACTGTCCATGGCAGTGGCAGTGTCATTCAGCAACCAGTATCACACAGTGCAACATTACAGACTGTCCTCACCCAAAATCCCCCTGAGGAAAAAACCACGATTTTCTCTGTCCTTCTGCATCACCCCCCAAGTGCACCAGGTCCTTGAGCAAAAATAACCCCACGGGTGGGTTTGCCAGTGGTTGAGGCAGGACTGATCCAATCTGTCTTTCCTAACACATTCCTCATGTGCACCAGAGGGGGTTCATCCCCTTCTATAGGACGTGCAGGTTCAGATTGGGCAGGGCCAGCTCGGGTGGTGGACCCTCTAGTTCTGACTGACAAGGTGGCTTGTGCTAAGTGTAGATCCCAGTGTTTGAAGGTCCCACCACCCCTTGTTTTCAGTGTGGTTTTTGACAGTCTATTGCACCAGTCACCTTTCCCAGAGGCTGCTGCATGACAGGGAATGGGAAACCCCCACTCCATGCCCTGCTCCCTGGGCTGGGGCTCTGTGAGTCACTGGTGCTGTGACTTTGCTCAGGCCACCACAGTCCACTCCAGCCTCCACTCTGCACTGGGCTTACACACTGGCCATGTGGGGCTATTAAAGAGGGAGTGAGTCTTGCTGAGCACTCCCTGGCTCTCCACTTCATGAATCATCTCCTGGCTGGGGTCACGGAGTCCTGGCTGGTGATCACTGCTGACACTAAACTGCAGTGGTAGCAATCACTGCTTGTTGTCCATCAACCCTCAGCAGTCCCACAGCAGAGGGGTCCTCTGAGAGGCCAGGCAAGCTGTTCAGCTGTCTGATTCCCTCTGTCTCCACAGCAGCTATCCCAAAAGCACAGCAATGCCCTTTTGGGTCCTTGAAATAATCTCCCTTGAGGTGATCTGTGCCAAGGATGCCCAGGGCCTCTGTGCTAGTCACCATGGGGGGGGCTTTGCCATTCATTCCCCATCAGGTTCCCTTCAACTTCCAGTACAGTCAGCTCTTGGGATCCCTCTGTCACCCCAGAGACAGAGATGGATTCTTCCTCTTCATACCTCGATGGCATCAGGGTACATTGTGTGCTGGTATGAGCTAAAGCCTCACACTCTTGTGGGTCTGATGTGCCATTGGATCCACACAGTCTAATAGCTCTGACTGTCCCTTTGCCCTCCCCAGCTGCAGGCAGGGCCCCTCTAGTTCTGGTCATGGAACTCATTGCCCACATAGAAATATGAACCAGAGGTCCCTTCAGGAGGCTCAGAAGTACCATCATCCCTCCTGTTCTGTCTTAGGGCCTGCCCACTGGAAACAGGAGCAGCATTTATCCTTGAACAATTCCTTGTGGGGGTTGTTCTTCTGCTCAGCTCACACATCTGTGCTGCATCCCACTTCCTCAGCTCCTTTCTGTGGTCATGCAGGTAAAACCACGTCACCCCATGGGCTGTGTCCTCTCTGTCGAGCAGAGGGCATGTGCTCCCAATAGCAGAGGCTGGTCCATACTGGCAGGACATGGGGCATTTCCTCTCTAGTTTGCTAACTAGAGACTTGGAAGTGTTTCCACAGCCGAGGTGCAGGTTAGCAGGGAGGAAAAAAGATGATTGTATTGCCAGAGTCAAGTGCTCACTCGGAAGCACTGGCTGGAATCAGGACAGTGTCAGAATCTACCTGTCCATCTCTCTGCTCAGCAGTCTTGGGAACTGAATTATCTGGGAGACCATTCACAAAAATGGGTCAAACTGACCAGAGATTTCCAAAGTGATTGGAGAAAAACTGATCTGAGGAAGGGAGGGGAGATGAGGCACTGATTGTCCTGGCACTGGTGTTTAGGCACAGTTTCCTGAGTTAACTGACAACAGAACTGGTTTGTGATCCTGCAGTGAGTGTCAGCCTGAAGAGGTGACTGGATTGCTGCTGGATTGGGTGAATGGGTGGAATTCTGTGTCAGTGATCCCATGGCATTGGAAGAGCAGCCACCTGAGGCTTCACTCAGCCTTGCTCAGTGACACAGCCCTGTGGGGCAGAGGGGGGTGCGATAGCTTGGTTCAGTTTTTGGTTTCTGTTCTGCATCTCAGCTTTCCTGGCCTTTGCTGCTTCTCCCTGGCTTTGGTGAATGGGCTTTGCTCAAGGTCTCAGGATATTTTTGCTTCCCAAGTTAACTTTTCCTTCTCACCTTTCTGTGTTGTCTTTAGACAAGCAGAAGGGAACTTGTAATCTTTCTAGTCTATATATTATATATATATATTATAAAGGATTAAGCTAATGAAAATGAAAGTGATAGAAAATCAGGATACCTCTGATTAGAGGCCTTATGATCTTTGTGAACTAATTCCTGTTGATGAATAGAAGCACACCTTATTTAAATAAGACATTAATATAACCTTAACAATTTCACTAGTATTTGGTCACTTCAATTTTTTTTTCTAATTTTTTTCTTTGAAGCTACAGAGCTTCAGCTCTTACCTGTTTTTATCTCTTTGCTAATAAGAAATATTTGTGAGATCACCTTTTTATTCCTGAAATCAGTACTTTAGGATCACTTCAATCCTTGCCTTAATAAGATAAGCAAATTAATAAGCTTAAATAGTAAGCTAAATAAATTAGGCTATTAGATTGCAATTAGCCTGTCTTTAGCCATGCCTTTTAGTCCTTTGAATAGTTCTTGAGGCATCCCTGGGTCCTGTAATTTTTACCTATGGCTCCTGAAGCCCTAATAGAGCGTGTTGGTTGTCGTTGCAGCAGCATTCACGTCACTCCAGACACGTGATGGTGTTGCTTTCCCCTCGCCCAGTCGAGTTTTCATCCCTCCTGTCGGCACTTTGGGAGCTCAGAGCTGTTCTTCAAGCGTTGTGCCGATTCATGGCTCTCCAAGCCCAGCCAAGCTTGTCTAGCTTGCTTCCTTTCTTTCCAGGCTTGTTTTCTACAGTCAGATACTCAGCAGATACTGAAATGAATGCTAACGATAACTATTTTTAGTTTCCAGGATTGGATCATAATCAGATTACTTCAGCCAGGCTTATTTTCCACTGAGCCCGTGCTGCTTTCAGTGCTTTGGTTCTCGTATCAACCTTTCTGTATCTTTTCTACTCTGAGGCAAGTCCAAATCCCATGGTAGTATTTTGATTTTAAGTACTCAGCCAGAATAACCTTCTTCTATTTTTGTACAGAGTCAGGGCTTCAAAACTTAATGAAAATCAACATTTAATTTGGAGAGAAGTTTGTTGGTTTGAGTTTTTGCTTTGTTTTTATTTTTTGGACAAATCTGGATGGACCAGCTAATTAAAGAAATAATACTAATAATTAGTAGCATTAACTTTATGGAGGCAGTAGTGGTGCAAGATACAAACCCAGGAGTGTGGCAGAGGTGGGTCCTACTCCTTGGCACATGCCTGCAAATGCAGGTGCTTTCTCTCTCACAAGAAAGCTGAAAGTGAATTCAATCTGTCCTGCCAGACCTTTTATTAAATTTGGAAATGTTGGAATGAAAGGTGGGTCGGGACAACAGAAGATGACAGAATATCCCAAAGGGAAAGGGATAGGAAGGAGCAGAACTGTGTACAGTTGTGTGGTTTATGACAGCTGGTTGGAGAGGAAGCTAAAAGAGGGACTGTGAGTAGGAAATGATGTGCTTGTAAGAAGCAGTGGGGTTTGCAGCCTGTTGTATTTGTTGCATGTCCTGGGAACCCCTGAGGAATGTGGTAGTGGAGTAACCTGGACTGCTGGAGATGAGGGGACAGTTAATAAAAACTTAGGAGGAAAGGACAGGATTTATTTGCAACCTGAACACTCAGGGTACCAGAGGTAGCAGCTCCTTGCTGCTGGGCTGGAGGAAGAGGTACTGTAGTTATGTCAGTGGTGCTGAAGAAGGGAGGAAAAAAACCTTGAAAAGCAGAAGAAACAGCAAGTGTGGAATTCAGGCTGCTCCTGAGGTATCTTGGAAATATAGATTGGTGAACTTCTTACCTCTGTCATATCACGTGTGAGTTGCACCCTCGGATGAGGTTCAGATTGGTCACAGCCTTGCTCTATAATATCTATGAAACTCCAGAAATTAGAGGAATCAGAATTGCTGTTCTGCTCTGACGAGACCTAAAAAGCAAAACCAGAGAAGTGCCTCCAACACCTGCTGCTCAGAACAGGCTGCAGGGCAGTGGCTTGGTGGTCCAAGTCAGCTGAAGGAAGGTTTTAAGTGTTGGGGGTTGTTTTCAGCTTGGAAGTTTGTACATTCCTTGGCTTGTGAGAGTAGAGTGAAATAGCCCATTTCCTATCCACACCGGGTAATAGATTCCGGTATCTTAGGGAGTTGCCATAGTGATAAAAAAGGGAACAGAATCTGCTTGTCTTTCTGGGATAGCAGAATTATTAAATTAAATGCTTCTTTTCCATTAAAAGAGAGTGTCATTATCATATTTCTGAGAAGAACTGTGCGTGTTCAAGCTGATGTCTTGCATTAATCACGTTCCTTCTTCAAGCACCTCCAGCCTTGACTTGTGCTTGGGATGCACCTCTGCATCTCCCTGGTTGCAGCTGCTGGAACAGCTGCCTTAGAAAACACCTTGCTTGGGAAAGAGTCTGCTTTTGATCTGGTGGGTAGAAATCACGGAGTTGGGACCACAAAGAGCTGGGCAAGAAGCAAGAGCTGCCCAAAATTGTAACCCAGAAACTAAAGTATGAAACGTGAGTTGCAGAGGATGAAGTGGGATGAAAAGGGACACCCCAGAGTGGAGTGCAGGGAACGTGGCTGCCAAAAATGGTGGCTGCGACAGGTAGATGAACTGAGAGGGAAGGGGAGAAGGCAACAGGAAGGGAATGTCCTTAAGCTTCGAACTAAGTAGGAGTGAACAGCAACATCATCGAGGTTTTCAGAGAGGAGCTTTCAGCTCTTGTAGTGGAGATGCACGGGCTGCCTGTGGAAGCTGGAGTAGCCCAGTCAGGCACTGCTCAGCCCGTTCATTGCAGGTGCAAAAAGAAGCAATTCACACTGGATCGCTTTTCGCTTTTATTCCTTTCAGGAAAGCAAATTTAACGAACTTTAGGCCAAATAGAAATCGTTGTGATGGCTCAGAGTTCCCCGTGAAAACGGCCGTTCTTACCAGGTTGTTAACTCCGTTCTTGCTGGTTTATCTTCTTGATGACTTGTACTTACCTGGTAATCTTCCCCTATTTTGGGATCGCAGCTCTGTTTCAGAAATATAAAAACAAAGGTCTCTTGAGTATCTTCCTGCCCCCACCTGCCCCCTCATTTCACACGGGAGGAAACCTTGGGGGCAGAGGCAGGAGCTGCAGCGTTTGAGCCTGGCTCCTTTCCTCCGGAGCTGCAGGTTTCAGTTTGCAGAATGAACAAGCAGGGTAAAACCTTTACTACTCACAGGCTCAGTCCTCTGCTTGTATTTACCAGTTATCTTTTGAGATTTCAGTCAGCCGTGGTTTAAAGTTCCACGGAAGTCACTGAGCTCAGCGTTCAGATAATTAACCAGGAATTGCAGTTAATTCCTCGCGCGCCTGGGTGTCTTGCAGTGTGTGATTTCCAACTCTTCCTTTCCTTCCATCTCCTGTTTGCTGCCTTCCCACCAGGGAGGAGCTGCCAGAGGTTGGCTTTGCTGGAGTCCCTCCCTACCTGGCTGTGTTTGGAGGTGGTTGCTGCTGGAATACATTCCAGACCGCCCCTCAGGGTACCGGTAACAGCTCTGGAACACCGTGGATCTTGGTGCTGTTTGGCAGCAGGTTGTTCTGCCACTAAAACTCATCGATCCCAGCTTGGTTGGAAGCTCTTATAAACTGATAAGAGTTCATTAGAGCAGGTCTTGTGTTGTGTTGTGCACTCCTAGTGTCTGGAAATCACAGTCCTGTTATTCTTAACTCCAGGAAAAACTGAGTTTAACCCCCCTGAAAGAAGCATCCATCAGTTTTAATGAACTCAGCTTGTGATGAGTTTTTGTCTCCATATTTACTTCAGGGATTGCCACGTAAAAAATGCCTTTCCACCTTTTTAGATTATTTTTTGTAAATGGACTTCAAACAAAAAAAAAACTCTTTGGCATTTTGTTTCATTGGCAGTAATTTACAAAAATGAAGTGTGGGTTAAAGGGCATGTCTGATGTTTTAAAATACTATCAAACTATGCTATTTTATTAAAGTTATGGACTGTTGTAACTTTTTAGCCTTAGGTTCCCTTTCCTTATGGAAGCACAACTTTGGACAGAAATACAACGTGGCAGAGAGCAGGATTACCAAAATACAAAGTTTCAACTGGAAGCTATTCTGCTATTTCAAAGAACAGCAAGGCACTTCTTAAAATTTCAAACAAGTATTTATGACTTAATGACCACCTAGAGTAGGAAAAGTCATCCTCATCCTCAGTTTGGAAGATTGGAAAGATTGCTTTGTTGTCATACTGAGTTGTGATATGTTTAATAACAAGATCTATTGAAAAGGAAATGTTAAAATAAAATAAAACCACCCACGTGGTGGTACCTGTCAGGATTTCAGGCCCTCAGTGCTTTGGGGGTGTTCTAGATGTTTTAACAAAATTAAAATCAATATTCCCGTTCTTTGTCTTTTGAGACCAAAATATTGGTAATACTTTTTCAAAAAATCTATTTTTAAACAAGATCAGAGACTGGAAGGGTCAAATCCTTCCACAGACAAATGAAGTTTGTGGTTGGGAATAAGACACGGGGAAGCTGAATAACAGCCCAGCAGTTACAGTTCCTGTTTCTGGCCTCTGAAAGGTTTCAATAGTCCGTCTTAATCTTTCTCAAAATCTCACTTTTAGTTTCAGACATTTTCCTCACTGTTAATCTGATAGACCCTCAAAGCATTAATGAACAGCTGTAGTTATCAGTCGATCGTTTCTCATACCTTGTCTGAATTAGTGGGTAATTTTATGAAATGTTTTGCTATTAATTTTTCAGATAAGAGCTGCCAAAACCCATGGTGTGAGAAATAATAATTAAACTAATTTCTTTGAGCATGCAGTCAACAAAACAAACACAGAAATACAGAAAATAAAATGCTAGATACTTGTGCCATGTGATAGTAGCCAATACCGCTTCTCTTTAAAAGCAGTCTCAGGATTAAACTTCAGATGCTGGTTTTTGGTCTTATAGATGCTATTTGAATTATTCAGCTTTACTCTGGAACACAGCACGTACTCGATAACCTCTTACATTGCCAAGTAACAGCTTTGGGGATGTTGTTTTTTTAATGTGTAAAGATAGAACGTCTTGTACAGTGAAGAAAGGCCCAAATCTGGCAGCAGTGGCTGTGCAGGGAAAGGGAAAGGGAGCGTTTCCTGACGTGAAGCTGCTGGGAGGGCAGCTGGGCCCTGTCTGAAACCCAAGGGTGCAAAGTACAGGGGCAGAGAGGACGAGGCCCAGTCCAATTGTGTTCATTGGACTCTGCCCCGGGGTAATTTACTGCTCCTTCAGTCTGGTTCCTGTAAGCATGAAGAGCACCCACTGAGTAATCCCTGATTATGGGGCTGTTACAGTGATAAGCTGATGTGTGAGGCCCTTCTTCCAGCTATTCCCCCTGAATCCCTGCTGGTAAGGGAAGAGGAGAGACCAGGATGTGGAAAACCACTGTGGTGTGTAAGGAAAGGCTGGGCAGGTCAAGGGAAGAGGAAGATACAATTTAATATTTCAGATAAAGACTTTGCTCAGGAGTTGGATTTATATTTAGGACATTCTGACAGGTGATAAAGTCACCTGGGAATCCTCCCAGTGCGGGGCAGGGGGAAGAACAAATGTGATCTGTTGAGCATGTCCTGTGAGAAGCAGCTGAGAGAGCTGGGGGGGGCTCAGCCTGGAGAAGAGGAGGCTCAGGGGGGACCTTCTGGCTCTGCAAGTCCCTGACAGCAGTGGAGAGCTGGGGGGGTGTTGGGCTTTGCTCCCAGGGAACAAGGGGCAGGACAAGGGGAAATGGCCTCAAGCTGTGCCAGGGGAGGTTGGAGTTGGATATTGGGAAGAATTTCTTCACTGAAAGGGTTGTCAGGCACTGGAAGGGGCTGCCCAGGGAGGTGATGGAGTCACCAACCCTTGGAGGTGTTCAAGAAACAGCTGGTCTGGTTGACAAGGTGGTGATCGGTCACGGGTTGGACCTGATGATTCTGTAGGTCTTTTCTAACCTGAATGGTTCTGTGACTGAAATTTCCTCTTTATTTTGAGGTGAGCAAGAAGGATCCTAGTCTTAGTCATCCTCTTTGGAAGAAGTAAATTCCTGCTATAACGTCTTCAGGACCTTTTGTCTAATGTGATATTGAGTAGCTCCAGTAACAGAGATTTCACTGCTGGGGAGAGACTCCTGCAGGCCAAGGGGCTCTTTGGATGAATAGGGATTGTTTATTTAGGGGTAGTTGTGTTTCTACTTGCTAAACTAAGAAGTTTTGGGGTGTCATTTGTCAAGGATGTCAGCTTTAGATAGATGTCCTCTTGCTCAGACACTCAAGCACCAGAACACAAGCTGATAACCATTAACTTGATGCCTCTATACATTCCCCTCCCTTCTCATCTAGGCTATGTTACAAAGCCATGCTTTGTGCACAGAATGCACAAAGTAATCACAGGAGCTGAGGTTTGTTGGGCATTCAAAAGCTTCTGCAGTGTTGGAAAATGTAATTTCTGCCAATTTTCACGGGAAGGATAATCCTGTGCTTGCCTTTGGTTTTGTAAGTTGAATTGCAAGACTTCAGCCCCACATAGATGTATATATTTGTAAAGCATCTTTTTGAAATATATTTTAACTTGATCAAAGTTGTGAATTTGTGAATTTACTATTGAGAATTTCATACTGAGCAACTTAAACTAGAATTTGGTCTCTGTGAATGCAAAGATGGATATTTAATGTATGTGGATTTTTTTGTTGGTTTTTTTTTTAATGTCCCTTTGGAATCACAGCAATTCTAACCATTTCATTCATTCTTTTCCAGATGGGAATGACAGGTAACACTAGTCCCTTTGGGCAGCCTTTCAGTCAAACTGGAGGGCAGCAGATGGGAGCTACAGGAGTGAATCCTCAGTTACCAACCAAGCCAGGCATGGCCAATAGTCTGTCTCCCTTTCCTGCTGACATCAAGAGTACTCCCGTCACCAGTGTGCCAAACATGGTGAGTTGGACCTGCTGCTTCCAGCATTTTTTACCTCTTCGTGGTGCTTTCTGAGTTCTTGGGTGATCCAGCTTCTGCAGCTATCAAATCACCTCCCATTTAAGCATCAGCGTTGCCCCGGGGTTCCTTTGTGTACATTGTTATGCAGGAGTTTAACTTCCTGAGCAATCACAGTGTTCTGTTACAAGAACTGCACTGCATCCTTTCGTTTTGTCTGGTACATTTAGTTTCCAACCAGATAAAAACGTCTTCTCTAAGTTCTGTTTGTCAGTTAGAATGTGTTGGATGCATCATCACCTTCCTGAGGCTAAATGGAACCTCACAATCCTGAGGGTCTATTGTAGTGAACACCCCACGTGCTTCTCACTTTATGTGGTGCACAACTTGCAGCTCCCAAGCCTATGAGAGCAGTTCTTGTTAGGATACCTTACAAGTTTGTAGTATTCTGTTTACTCGAGTTTTCTTGATCAAGGAAAATGAAATATTCCCGTTTGTCTCAGGATGTTGCGTATTAATCAAACTGCTTGTGTTGTTTCTATGGAAACCTCAGCATGTTGCATTTTATATTCTTATACATGATAGCAGTTACTATAGAAACTTGTTAAACCTTCCATAAGATGCAAATTACCTATTTTTTTTAATTTAAGTCAAAAAACACAACTATTTTTTGGCAGAACCAATGCTTGTCCTTCCATCAGAGAGTTTGCTACCTGCCTGTCGCCAGTAGGCTCTGTATGACAGGCAGCAGGATGTAATAAACTTCCTCTTTTTCTCCTGATTTTAGAGGATCACTCCTAATTTTTCTGTAGTCACACTGTGAAGTCGTTGTTTAATATCATCTGTCATTTACTCTTCATGATTATGGAAAGGAGCTGGTGACTCGTATTTAAAACCATCTTCAGAATGCCACTTGCACTAGTGCAGGATATTTGTAAAAGACAATTTGCTGCATGACTGCTCTAAATTTGTTTTTAAAAATTTTGGGTCAGGTGTGAAGCAAATAAATTATTTTCCAGATTCTACAAGGAACCTGCAGGTCTCCCCAAGGGGCCATATTCCTCTCAGGGACTGGGTGATCTTGAAGCCCAATTTTGTGCTCATTTAAATATCAGGTTTTGGGAAGCCTGAATTTTAATAAACTCACTTATTAGTATAAGGTGCAGTGGCAGATATTCAGGTGGAGTAAAAAGGGCATTTGCCATCTGGGTTTGTTTTGTGGTGGGAGAGAAATAAAAAACTATTTCCTTTCTCCCATCTTGTCCAAGAGACAGAGGAAAATGAGGGAAACTTTCCCAGTACTACAAATTGCAGTTTCTTTAAGATGTCAAAAACAGCAGCTGAGAGAACAGTCAGAACCATCTTTCTTTGTTTCTCAGGTGTCAAAAGCTTCATATGTGCAATATGTGGAGAGTAATGACCATTTCAGCCAAAAGGCATTGGCACTGTCGAGCCAAAAGGTCTCAGCTCGTGGCTCACGAGTGGCTTAGAGGGGTGACAATCCTGGCAGGGGTGGAACTTGAAAAACTGAAGTTTCCATCCAAACATTTTGTATTGTAAAGCCAAGAATTTAAAAGGAAATGTCACACTTGTTAAGAATTTAACCTTTCTTTGGCAGCAGTGGGTAAGGCAGTGTAATTATTTGGTAATAGCACATCCATGGCCATATGCTGTTCCTTCCACAGGGACTTTGCTTTCCTCAGTGAACAATATGAGCAGAGCCCTTGGAAAGAGCACACAGTCAACATTTAGTTCTATTTTTGCTGCTCAGTGTGTGGCTGTGGGCATTGTTGGGGGGATGTTGGAACTTATTTCACTGAAATCTTTTCCAAATGGTTTTTCCTGTGGCAGCCAGCACTGGAGCAGACCTAACATTTAGGATTAGTTAATTTTCCCAGCTCCTCTCTGAGATAAAGATGTGTTGCCCTGGTTTTAAACACAGTAAGAGTGGAAGAATCTGCTGACTCAGAGCCTGAGGTTTGTAGGTTCTGAGTTGCTAAACCTTATTTGCATATTAAGATATTTTCTAAGGGTAAAATAACATTCTTAGCATTCAGTGAGTTATAGGAGCACACATCTGAGTGACATCTGTCTCTCACATTGGGCAACTGAACTGTGACCCAAGTGGCACTTGTGAAAAGCAGCTTGTGACAGGGGCAGGTCCCAGAGCGGAGCTGCAGTGGTGGAGCAATCATGCCAAGCTTCCTTTGCCATTTCTGTGTCCTGGGATGTTTCAGGACCCTGGAGATGATGGTTTGTTTAATGTATTTGGCCTTGTGCATGGTCTGCTGGAGACAGTGCCTGTCCTGGACCCTGACGGGGGCAGGACTGTTAACATCTCTCAAAAATGAACCCATGGAGGATCAGCTCAGACTCCATCTACTACAGCAAGTGAAAGACCAACTACATATTTTAAAAATAAAAACCTCCAGGGTCTTTTGTGGGCTGATTGAAACCACATATCTTGCTAAACCAGCCCTCTGTACTATTCTTATCATAAAAGGGCTCCAAAAGGACTATTCCATGTGAGAGACAAGCCCATGTGAATGCAAACACTGGTGATATGTGGCATATCTGAGGCAGGAAACCAGATTGCAACATGGCACTGAACACTGTGGTTACCATGAAGAGAATATAAATGAGAAAAGAGGAAATAGAAAGGTGCAGCCATTATCTGAAAACCCTAAATCCTGAAAAGCGAGATATTTTTTAAATGCTTTCAGTCTTCAGCCTTACACCTTCATGTGGGCTCCAAAAGTAAAAGATGAGTTTCTTAACCCGCTTTATTCTAATTGTTGTGTGACACCCCTGTCCCCACCACTAACCAGGAGCTTTGCCACTGCCAGGCATAACCCTGGCAGCCAGGACAAATGTGCTGCAGCTGTGCATTTGGGTTTTTTTGATCCAAATCCAGGCTACCACTCTCCTGAGAACAGCACTCTCTTCCCTTCCCAATAAAGTGGGTCTCAGAAGTGTTAGTTCTTTGCAGCCTGTGTTCCAAGCATGACCTTACACTACACCCTGAGAAGCACATTTGGATTAATCTCTTTAATTAGAAAAGAAGAACAAACCTTATGGTATTAAAATGATTAAAAGGTCAGCATTAAGGTATTAATTTTCAGTGCCAGCAGGATGGATTGATTTTTTCTGTTTGTTTTGTTTTAATGGTGGATCCGAAGAGCATATTAGCTCTTAATTTGTATGGCTGCTACAGAATCAGTTCTCTTTACAGAATGGGCAGCTTGGAATCTTGAGGGAAAGGCTTGTTTCCAAAGGAGAAACGTTGCTTCTGGTGTTGTGGGAAGTTTTGGTGCCACGTTATTGAGATTGAGTGTCGCTGAAATGGTTGATGCAGGACTGGCAGCGCTCTGCTGCCCTGAGATCATGCAGAATCCCTGGGCTGTGCAAGTGAGCCACAGCTCACTCTTGGGCACTCAGCACAGTGTGCAGCCTGTTCAGGAGCCAGAAGGCTCCTGGTTTTGGAATGTGCAGGCTCCAGAATGAACTGTCAGTGGAGGGAACCCTGTTAGACTTTCCCATCGCACTCACTGAAGCTTTGCGCTCCCTGTCCCAGGGCTGGTGATGGATGGTTCCTTCATGGACATACCAGTAAATCTAGTGTTTCTACATGAGTTAGGAACACAATGGTTGAAGTTTGGCTTCCAGACACCAGCTTGGTTTCACAGTTATCCCTATGACCAGCAGATGGAGTTGAGAGAATGTTACTTTTTGGAAGCGAAGGAAATCGTTTCTCCTTGGTTCTTGACTTAGAATTGGAGCAGCACATCTTCTCCTGGGTGTTTTTTCCCCCATCTCTTACTAAACTACCTCAAGAGCTTTGTGTTGAGTTCTTTGTTTCCTTTTATGTCTTTTATACTTTTTGTATTAACAGATTTTGATCAAAAGAGGGGAAAAGTGACTGGGGGGAGGATGTCTCAGGTGTGCTTTGCTATGGACTTCCAAGAGAGAGGAAGAAAGCTCTTAAACTGGGAGGCCAGGTTTAATTAGAACAAGTAGAACTGAGGCTCCTTAAAATAGACCAATGGTGTTTTATTCTGGAGACCAGAAATAAAAGGCTTTGTGAAAATCACTTAACTCCTGTGCCCTTCCAGGGAGGAAGGCCTGCGTTCTTAACCTCTCTGTCATTTTTCCTCTCTTGCAGCACAGTCACTCTTCTCTTTCACTGTGGGAAAGGTCTGTGGCTCTTGCCCCAGAGTCATGCTGTGTGTCTGCTTGCTGTTCTCCCCAGCAGTCTCCCAGTCTCTGGTGGGCTTGCTGTTAGCTGTGCTCACCTTCCCTGTGCCTGCCCTGACCTCCTCTCTGAAAGTTTTTCATTCACAGGCATGTTCACTCCTTCTCTTCCTCCAGAAAATCCCTCCTGATTTACAGCAGTGAACAGCTGGGAAAAGCTCTTGTCCATGTTGCTTAGCTGTGGTCTCTTAAAGGAGAGGATCTTAACAGCCTGGAAACAACTCCAGCAGATAGTGTTTGGTGCCAGAGAAACAGCACTGTTGGGGGAGCAGAGAAGGCAGCTCTTTTCTGCCTTCGTGCAGGAGTTCATCCTGGGAGTGTGGTTTGCTTTGAATGGTGGAGCATTTTAGTTTTTGCACCATCCATAAATGCAGTGCCAGCCTGGCAAAAGCTGACAAAGAGGATTTGCTCTTTCCACAGCACTCTTGTCCATGTCCTACTCTCCCATCCCCCATATGCAAATACACGTGGTGGAGAATATCCATTGCTGTTTCTTTCTTCCAGGAGTTGAAGTACTGCCCAGTCAGCGTGGCTTTCCCTCCCTTACAAACTTCTCATTTGCCTCTTATCCTTCTTCTATTTGGGATGTGCTGTTTGGGATTTTTAATGTTCATCATTCCTTAGTCTGTTTTATCCCACAGTAAAATATTAAGATTTATGTAGGTTGTATAAACCCCTCAGTGTTTTGTTCAGGTAATTTCCTGTGTGTGAGAGCTGAACTCTGTCTAAAGATTGCTGTATTTTGTCCCTGTTTGCTACTTTGAAACACTCCTTCAGTGTGTGTTTCTTGGCATTTGCTGGTCCTTCAAATCAGAAAGTCGAGGGGATGAAACTCCACAAGTGTATCCTTAAGAAAGATGCTGATCCAGCCTTGATTCCCTGGAGGTGTCCAAGGAATGGCTGGGCTGGGCTGGTTGACAAGGTGGTGATCAGTCACAGGCTGGACTTGATCTTGGAGGTCTCTTCTGACCTAAACGATTCTGGGATTTTAGGATCATGCTGGCTTTGTATTCAGGAGCTGAGTATCTCCTGCCTCCTTTGCTGGAGCACTGCCAGGGCTCAGGTTGGTGCTATTAACAGGCTGATATAACTTCTTGACACTTGAGTCGTTCTCCCTCCAGAGACCATGACCCCCTTCCAAGGCCATATCCAGTTCAGGAAGCCTTTTCTCGTTTCCTCTCAAGTTTTCTGCCCACGATCCAGACTCAGATTCTGATTCCTGCAGCTCCTTGGGTGAGGAAATGCAGCACTGCAGGGTTTTTGGGCACAAATGCCAACGCTTGTGCTTGTAGTACTTGTGCCCATCTCAGCCTGGTTTGTGCGTGTGTGAGCACAAACCTCCAGCCTCTGGGGCCAAAGCAAACCTTGGCATTCCTGGTGTCAGAAGGATTCTTCCTGTTTGGATAGGCTGTTCAGAGTAACTGGTGGAACCAGAGGAACCACCATCCACATGGAGAAGTGAAAGCTGGTTCTGTGCTGCTTTCCCAGTGGAGCTCTGGTGGTCACTGGAGAAAGCCTGGGTTCATCCAGTGACTGTACTGGGGAATGCCTCATTCTTAATGCCATCTGACAGCTGCTGCTTGAGCTCTCCTTCAGTTTTGGGACAGAATTCCTGGGTTTTCAGAGCTGGTTCGACAATTATTAGAGCATTCCTGCAATTCCTGTGTGCAGGAAGAACTTCCTTGAATCTTAATGAAAATGTGTTTGGGTACACGGCTGGAGGTGATCACACTGTGAACAGTAAATTTGTTGCTGATTAGAAATGTTCTTTGAGATTTACAGTTCATGTGTGTATCCACTTTATGCCCACTATCCCTTCTCAGGAGGGGACCCTCGGGATCACACTTTGAGCCTGTGGTTGAAGGGGAACTGAAGAGATCTGGGTGTGTTTCACCTCATGTGCCTGAAGGTGGGATTTGTGGCAGTGGAATTTTAATTACCTCACTAAGATCCACTGTTGATTACAAACCTGATTCTATGAAAAGAAATAAAAGGCCTTTTTTTTTAAACGCATGATTTGTCCTAATACAGTGATTCCAGAAAGTCATGTTCTCTTACAAGGGAGAAGGGAAAAAGACCATGGAAGTAGAAAGAAATTACAGAAGAGGAAGTGTGTTTTAAAACCACAATGCTGTATGGAAGCTGGGCTGATGCAGAGTTCTGTATCACATTGTTTACCTGCTCTGAGATTGCCACTGCTACTGGAATTGGTGCCTACTTTTATAAGAAGAGGTACACAGTGTTCCATCTTGACAGTGTGGAGTGGTTTTGAATATAAACACATCAAAACATAGAGAATTGGTCAGCTCAGTAAAGTGAAATACCAGGGAACTTTGTGTCCATCCAAGTTCTTGATGGTGAGATGTTTGTGCACCCGTAATGCCCAGACGTGCAGGAAGATTTTGCCTTTTGGGATAGGGACAAGGCAGAACCATCTTCCTATGGGAATATAGAGTGTCTATCATTTTAAAGGGTCATAATGACTGTGTTACCCTATAGAAATGTGTATTACTCTGTTTCTAGAAAATTGGTCAATGAACTCCCATCTCTGTCAGAGGTTTTAGCAGACTGACAATCCCTGATCCATTTGTTCTGTTGATGGTGGAGCTCAGCAAGGGGCAAGAGAAACAAAACTATCTTTTTTTATCTCATGTATCTGACCATTGAAAGATTAATTTTAACCGTGGGACAGAAGTGTCTGAACTTGTTGCCTCAGCAAGAAAACTGTTGGTCATTCAGGTGCAGCAAAAAGAAGCCTCCTGCTCGTTCTGGGGTGCAATGACTCCTGTCCCTTTGGGGTGACTGGGGTGCACTGGCAGGTCTTCAGTAATCAACTGGTCCTGCAGACCACTGTTCTTGGGAGGCAGACTAGCAGGGAAGAGATCAACCTCTTCAAACACTCAGCAGTCCTGGGCAGGAAGATAGGCAATATTCTGAGGTGGGGGTTGTGCCTCCCTGCAGACACTCTGCTCTCATCTGGACTCAGGCTGCTTGTTCTTCAATCCACTGATACTCTGCAATTCTGCTTTTTCATTACTCACTCTTCAAGAAGCCCTTTTGGGTCAGGTCATCTGTGCTGATACAGCTGTGACTGTTAACTGGTAGAGTAGGAACAAAAGGAGAACTTGGCTTGGGAAACAATTCTTTGACTGGGATGAAAACACCACTTCCAACAAGATTTTCTTTGGCATGGCCTCTGTATTTTTTTGCAGATTGACTGAACTAATTGTTTCCTATTTGTGACCCAAGAATTGTTTCAGCAAAACCTGTCTGCTCTGTGGATGTGTTCACAGGAGAAATGGAAGGCTGAATTCCAGCTGTGTGCACTGGAAGCAGAAGTGGCTGTGTTTCCTTCATTCACCCTTTTTCCTTTTATTGCTCTTTTTCTTGTCCTGGCAAGGCCAAGACAAACAGATTCAGCAATTCCTCTTTGTTTAAGGCTTGCTATAATCATTATCAAGTGGCAGAGTCCCCATCCTCCTCCATCAAACACCAGCCATGGTGTTTCCTACTTGATCTTTTGTGCTTCACTCTCCAGAAGAAAAAGCAAGCTCTTCAAAAGCTGATGTGCAGGGACAAAGCTTGTTGCTGGAGCAGCGACAACTTGTGCCAGGGAAGCTTTTGTTCACCAAAAAACCCCAAGATTGCTGTTGTTAGCCTGTGGAATTTTCTGGGGAGTTCCTTCTCAAAGGTCAGAAGTAGAACGGGCTACAAATGATGTATTCTGTCACTTTAATGTGATTTTCTTTAAATGTAGTACACAGGCTTTGGGCAGTAGTGGTCAGCACTGAATTATTTCCTCTCTTACCTCCCCAGTGTAATCCTATTCTTCCTATATTCTATTTATAAGTGCTTTTAATGGCTGATTTTCCTTAGGTAGCTTTTCTGTGTTAACCTATTTTCACAGGGCATAATCAAAGTGATTCTTGGGACAGTTTTATGTTTGTCCGTGAGATTAATTCAGGCTGCAAATCACAGGCATTTAAGTGCTTTTGTAGTCCCATATCTACCCCTGCTAGGGGAGAACATTGCAGGCTGTGGATGTGCTTAATTTTGAAAATCAGGTTTCTACATTTGTGTCCAGGAAGGTAGAAAAAGGTGCTCAATCTGTGCTGGAGAAATGACACGTTAAGGAGGCTGCTTCTCTTCTGCACAGTTATGAGCTGTACCTTAGACTGGAGATCTCTGCAGGTTTGCAGCTGTCAGGCAGAGCTCAGGCCTTGGTACAGGAGTGTGTCCAGAAAGAGTGGATGCTGGAAGTAAAAACATTGGATTTTACAAGCTGATACATCCCAGCATCACCCTGTAGTTAACTCTGATTCACTTCAGCAGCCATAATGCAACCCAGATTTAGGTGGCCCTTTCCAGGAGAAAACCATATACAGCTCACCCAGGAATTTTCTCTTTGAAAGGAATATCAGCACTCACTTGTGAGACAGAAGACTAATTTATGCTTGGGAAATCTGCTCTACCTTTTGTTGTAATATATAGAGACAGTCATAGAACTCTGACTGTTTTCTCCCATTGGACTCCTGTTTCTGTTAGGGATGAGAAACAAAGTCTTAAGTGTACAAAACCTGTAATATGAAAATATAATACTAAACAGGCTTGAATTCATAGAATCATAGAATGGTTTGGGTTGCAAGGACCTTAAAGATAAGGTCCAATAAACAAAAGGGTTTGAGTGGCTTGTGTTTTAAACTCTTGTTTTTAAATGTTTTAACAGAGGAACTTCTCAATACTTTGTTCCAAGATTAGAATAGATCCACAAGGGTCATCAAATCCAACTTCTGGGTCTGCACAAGACCATCCCCAAGAGTCCCACCCTGTCCCTGAGAGCACTGTCCAGAACCCTCCTGGAGCTCTGGCAGCCTTGGGGCTGTGCCCACTGCCCTGGGGAGCCTGTTCAGTGCCAACCACCCTCTGGGGGAAGAACCTTTCCCTGAAATCCAACATAACCCTCCCCTGAGACCACTTCAGTACCCTGGGGTCCTGTCCCTGGTCCCCACAGATCAGTGTCAGTGCCTGCCCCTCTCCCCCCCTCAGGAGGGAGGTGTAGACCGCAATAATCCCGCACCATTAAGGTCAGGCTCGCGCCTCACAGAGGTGACGCTGAACTCTCTGCTCTCTCAGTCCCAGATGCAAACCCAGGTGCAGCAGGTGGGGATCGTCCCGACGCAGGCCATGGCCACCGGTCCGACGGCGGACCCGGAGAAGCGCAAACTGATCCAGCAGCAGCTGGTCTTGCTGCTCCACGCCCACAAGTGTCAGCGGCGCGAGCAGGCCAACGGCGAGGTGCGGGCCTGCGCCCTCCCGCACTGCCGCACCATGAAGAACGTCCTCAACCACATGACGCACTGCCAGGCCGGCAAGGCCTGCCAAGGTGAGGCCACGGGGCTGAGCCCGCTCTGCAACACCAGCTCTGGGGGTTTTCTGGGGGGGTTTCCACCACAAACTGGTGCTGGAATTAAAACAGCTGTTCCCTGGTTTGCACTTCTCAGTTTAAAAAAAAAAAACCCAATGCAATATTTGCCTTTTACGAGAAGGATAGTGCCAGGGTAGACTTGCAAGCATCTTTTTCATCCCATCTGTTGTATAAAGAGGGTGTGCTATTCACCACATCTTCGTCTTAGATTTTAGTACCAGTTTCTTCCATTGTTTTCTTGACTCATCCCGAAAAACTTCAGTTGTGTTTAGCTGTGTTTAGTTATGTGCACAGTGTTGCTTGTGAAGGAGAAAGAATAGAATTGCTCTTAAAAATGAGATTGAGTTAATTGAAAACCAGCTAACCTGGTTAACAGTGACCTTAACTCCGTTGCTCTTCCTTGCTGCAGTTGCTCATTGTGCATCTTCGAGACAAATCATCTCCCACTGGAAGAATTGTACCCGGCACGACTGTCCTGTGTGCCTTCCTCTGAAAAATGCCAGTGACAAAAGAAACCAACAACGTGAGTAGTTCTCTTACTGCTGTCACCACTGAATGATGCTATTAAAGCTCATCAACTGTGCAGTGTAGGAATGAACTTTGGTAGTGTCCTAACAAAATTAGTAGCTGGTTAACTTGCAGAGGGATAAATTTACTAGTGAATTCTCCTTTCTGATCATTGAAGGCAATTTACTACTGAAATACACAATAATTGGGAAAGTCTGAGCTCAAGCACCCATCTGTTTTTAAAGGATGTGGCAACTTGTAACTGGTGCTTCATTGTGGGGCAGATCCATAGATTCCAGTTATGAGGCATAAAGTTTTGGATATAGGTACAGTTGGGGGAAGGAGATAAGCTACTTGATTGTTTTTCTTGCTGCTAGGAACAAATTAACGTGCTGGTGATTCAAAACAATCAAAAATGTTTGAAAAAGCAACTTGCATACAAGATGATGTGATCTGGATGTCTTAATCACTAAGTGTACTTATTGCTGGTATAGATTAGCTAAAGCCCTGCAAATCATAGTGCCCAGGCCTGGTTTTTATAATAGCTGAGCTGTTACTGTTGCTTGTGGCAAGTCCATTTCCAGTGTATTTTTATTTCCCTCTTGCTCTGAAACAGAAAATACTGAACTTATGTTGGTAGGTTTGCCTCTCATCAAATCCTTTGAAAAGATGCCAGGGTGGAACATTTTACAGCATCCACACTGCAGTTCTAGGAGTCTTAAGTAATGTTATGCCTGAGTATATTTAAATGAGGGTTAAGGAGTGGAAAATGGCTGGAGAAGTTGCAAAGCTTGTACATTGGAATTGGCTTGGAAGCATTCTGCTAATTCCCAGTTAAGATGAGTCTGCAGTGAGGAGCACCAGTAAACCTTGGAGGATGGAGAACTGGTCCTAGATTAGGTGGGATTAAGACAGAGGATAAAGTATCTGGAAAAGCTGGCAAAATTATCCATTGAGCATTACTCTCTTTACAGTTTCAGGAGGGGTGTTTCCCCTCCAAAACAGAAAAAATTACACCTGTAGAGGTACTTGGAGGTCAGGATTTTGTTTGTGTTTTACCAAACTTCTTGATAAACAAGTCTTGTGTGTTGAAAATAGTAATTTGTGGCAAGTGCTTAGTTGTTTGGTCCTCAAAAAATGTGTTGAAAGCTTTGCTTTTTAATTTGTGCATAACATCCTTATTAGACAGTTGTTATCAAAGGACTAACAACACCTAGCACAACAGAATTGTATTTTTCAATACAATTGTATTTTTCAATACAATTTTTCAATACAAGCTGCTGTAGAAAAGTAGTTTGTGCAGTATTTTTGTTGTTCATACAGCTTATCAAAAGAGAACAAAAACTTGAACACAGGCAGTCCTCAAAAATAATTTTGTTATGGGATGTTGTTTGGCTGCAACAGAATTATAATGGGTAAGGGTAGAATTTGGCTCTTTTGTTGCATATGGAGGGAGATAAATATGAAATCTCCTTCTAATCAATTAATCAATAACTACAGTGGTACAGGGTTCTTGGTCCTGGATTATGTCTCTGAGTCATACACCCAGCAGCTCCAGGTGAAAGAGGAACACTCAAATACTTTAGATCTATTACAAAGGGTACCCCTCTCTGGGCAGTCAGAAAGGTCTGTGAAATTATTCACCATTCATATGTGCAAATGGTGAAAATGCTGTGCCTGCTCAGGTGAAAACTAACCTCAGTTGTGTTAGTTTAGGACTGGAAGAAAACGTTGGGTGTCTTAGGAATAAATAATCACAGAATCTACTAAATTGGAGGGAAGAGGGGGTCTGCATTTGGCAGAATGTGATAAGAACATTTAGAAAGGGAAAAAGAAATGAGAAGTGTAGAGATCCTCATTCCCTTGTCAGGCTGCCTTTCTTCCACAGGGTCTGGAGCCCTCCTTCCTGTGCCCATCCCTGCTTTGCCCTGTTATTTCAGTCCTGGTGTGTCTGTGCTGGGTTTTCAAGCAGCTCCTTCAAAGATTGCCCATCTTTTTGAAAGCTCTGCAGTTGAGCCCTGCTGAACCACTGCAGTGGGTGCCTCACTTCCACCTGCAGCCATTCCTGTGCCTTTGTAGCTCTCTGTTCCCACTCCGTGGGGATCTGTGTGCTGCAGAAAGCCCTGGGGTTTGGGTCATTGCCATGGATCTGTTTCTCTACAGGTCTTTCAGTGTTTAGATTTTTTGCAAAGAACATCTCTGCCAGGTTTCTTCTGTGTAGCTTTTTTTTATGTTTTTTTTAAAGCATTGTATTTTATTACAATGGTTGATAGTGACCTGACTTGTAAATAGGACATACTGGGACAAGTTTAAAATTCTTTCTGTTCCTCGTGGTTCTTGTTGTGTGACCCATGTACCTCTGAGGGTGCTGGGGAACGGGAAAACAAGTGTTATTTTGCACATGCTGAAACACAAAGCTTTTCTTTTGAATGAGCAGGTGACTCCTGTGTTTTGAACTAATGGCTTGAAATGTTTTGGGGCTGGGGCGTTGTTTCTACTGGGAAGTACCTGCTCCCTGCTTAGCCCACAATTTGAATTATAGACTCTTGCAGATAGCTGTTGATATGCTTCCTAGTTTTGTAGCTGTGCCATAACAGTTTGGGGGTGTTTTTTTTGAAGATTTCATCTTATCATGCACATGCTTGAACTCTCCTTAGTTCTTCCATTCCTGACCTGGGCTGGTGTGTTGTGCCACAGCTCCTGGGCTTTTCTTCCTGTCCCAGCTGTACAGGTGGTGATCTGTGTGCTGTGCTCATGTCCTGGGCCATCGCTGGGCAGTGCTTTGTGTGCTTCGTTCCAGGATCAGGGGGCACTGGAAATGCCCTGCTCAGCTGAGTGACACTGCAAGGTGGAGTTGGGAACACGGGACTGGTTTCCTCTGTGGTTTTTCTTCGTAGGAAATTTTTTAATGAAATGCAGCAAGGAGAAAGCTTGATTAAGAAAAATTAAATTTGAAACCATTGATTTTCAGCTAAAAACATGATTTTAAAGAATACTGAGCCAGAAATTCTGGAGTATGTGGACTTGGGGATGAAGAGTGGGAACCTGATGAGGGAGATGGAAATAGGGACCAGGAGCTAAGTGTACAGGCAGAAAATGGAGGAAGGCCTGGATGTGGAGCGTTTGAGAACCAACCCTTTGCAGAGAAGGAAGGAGTGCATTGGTGCACAAGGAGTTGTATCCAGGAGGAGGAGTCTCAGCTTCTTCAGTAGAGCCTGTTTCCTGTGAAAACTGAAAATGCAATCCAGCTTGCTCAAGTCTTACTGTCACTAACTCTGGCATCTGCAAACAAAACGTGTTTCTTGTTTGTTCAGTTGCTGGAAATCACATATATAATGGTGACCTATCAGTTATGCCATGGAGCCATTATGGGTGGTTAGCCCATGGATTAAGGAATTCCATTCACAGATTAACATGGTGCTGTACTGTGAAGCTTTGGGTTTAATGCTTAACTTAAATAAGCATTAACACAGCACTGGTGCTCAAGTTTAATATTGACACTTCCTACCTTCAAGTTCCTCGTAAAATCTTCACCCCATGATTTGATTCAAGGTACAGCCTTTAATTAAATGGTGGTGTCCACTTACCTTTGTGTACCTGCCTGATTCTGGGTGCAGGACAGGCTTGTGCTGAGGTGAGTCCAAGTCACCACCAGCAGAATTTTTGCTCCAGCCACTTTGAGCTGGAATGGATGTAACGAGAGGAGGGAGGAGCTGTGGGACAGAACAAATCTCAATCGCAGAATTCAGAAGCAAAATCAAAAATTTAAACCACACTTTTCAAAAATGGAGTAACGTGTTCACTGGACTGGTCAGGTTAGGAGAAGTGCCAAGCATTTATGCTTAAAATAGAATTAGGAGTCTGGGTTTAAAATAAATTTTAATTAGCTGGAGGGATTTCCCTCTAAAGCTAAAAGATGTGAGTGCTTCACACTTGCAGCTTCTGTCATGAGCTCATCAATGCCTGAAGCATCAGTTAATAGAAATAAATTGCAGTCGACGTTGTTTCATGTGGCAGTGGCCTAATGTGATAACTCCTGTTTGTTCCAGGGCTATATTTGTTTTAATTTACTGTATTTCCCGCAGTATCTGCCTCAGAAAGGACAGCATTTGCCTTGGTCTGTCCAGAATGGAAATGTAATACTCTCTGCCTCCATCTTCTTGTTTGACAGATGGAAAGAATGTCATGCCTTCCTGTAAAATCAGTGAGCAAACAGACAAAAAACCCTCTTCAAAATCAGATTCCTGCTGTTGGAAAATGCTCGACGTAGTGTCCTATTAATTGAGTAGTGAAGGGTAGAAAAGCTGAGGCCAAATAGTCTAAAGCTGTTCTAACACAAGGCCTGAGCTCGTGCTGTGGTTGTTCTGCCACCTCCACATTTACAGCCAACACTGAAAGCACTGGGGCTGTTTGGTTGTAACTTTTCCAGAGGAATACCTTCCTCTAACAGGCTGGAATTCTTATTAGCTCCTGAATCGATCCATGCTGTCCCAGCAGCCTCTGAAGCCTTTTGAATTCCAGGGTGCCAAAAGTTTTGTGGTATTTACCCTTCCTGGAGACTTCCTATTCCTTGGCTTGCACTTGTGTAAGGCATTTTCTCTTAGATGGTGTCATTCCAGAGTGCTGTGTGCAAGTCCAACAAGGAATTCATATAGCTACTCTTTATTATGTCCTTTTTTTTGTTTTAATTAAGCTGATAGGATCGTAATCAGCTTCTGACTTTGTTTTTAAAGTCTCTCAGAAATGATCACTGAGTTCAGAAGTTATTGTGAATGAGCCCACAGAGTGTAAGTGTACGTAAGCCTAATTTCCATGGTAAGCCCAGTGTTAAAAATACTGTGGATTGTCCTTTGGGGAAAAAAAGGATGTTTTCTGTGGGGCTGCTTATTCTGGAGAGGGACATCTCTGACTACAGTTATTTGTAGTTCCTTGGCAAATGGGATCAAATCAAATTCTCATCTGGAGAGAGAAAAGTCTGGACTCTGTAATGTGTGTGTTTTCTCTTGGGTGGAAGCTGAAAGCCTGTGTATCTCTTTCAGTGATTCTCTCAGTTTCCATAGTGGGTAAGGATTTAAAAAAGCCTGGATAATGCTGTTAATGTCTCAGAAGGCTTGTTTTCCTGAGTTTTTTATCTAACCACGTGGCCCTCCTAATATTTCAATAAAACAGTTATTGTTGCCTGTATTAAAAGCCATTAGTGTTGCTATGTTTAGCTCACAAATTTGTAATGCACATTACGTGTTTAATTACTTGAGGGGGAAAATGTGAAGGATTAGTTACTTCTACCAGAGTCTCAGTTATCAAAATGCAGTGTCTCTGTACTGAAGGATATAATACTCCAGGGGTCAGCCACAGTGGAACATGTTATCACTTAGAATGGCAGCTAAAATGAGGTCCAGAAAGCAGAATTTTATTCTCTTCTGGGTTGAGTAAACACTGCTTTCCCCTGTTGTTTCCATTACCTGTGCACAGTGGAAATGACTCTTCCATACCTGTGTGTGGTGAGAGAGGCTGGTTGGTCATGGTGGTCATATAGGTCAGTACAAACTGACACCCATCAGGGTTTTTCCTGTGTCTGAATAACTGGGCTTTAGGGTAGTTTGGCCTTCAGAGGATTCGCGCAGTGACTGCTCGCCATGAAAATTTCTACCAACAGATCTTCAGTATTACCTTTGTGTCCAAGGACACAGTATTTCTGCTGAACTCAGGATCTCTGTTCTGGAGCCAAATATTTTGACCTAAAATGGGATTGATGGGAAAGAGGGAAGTAGAGGAATTAATTATTTTTTTTCCCCTTAGCCTACTGTCCCAAGCATGAAAATCCTATTTAGCCTCATCTAGGAGCCTTATCTTTATATCTGTTACAGTAATTATGGACTTATCTGCCTGAAATACACAGCCCTCCTCTTTAGACTGCATGGATTAATAGTTAGGGTGGTTTCTGTCCTGTAGAATCCATGACTGAGTTTCCCCACTTGGGATCTCAGGTGTCATTCTGTCCTCTGGCAGGAAAAGATATTTAACATAGAAGTATATGCATGTCTGGTGATTCTTGGCATGATTAGTTGTATTATTTATCCTCATCGGTTTTCAATGTTCTCTTATCCCTTTTTTTTTTGTTTGTTTATATAGCCCTTTTAGGGTCTCCAGCTGGTGGAATCCAGAATTCCATCGGTTCTGTTGGCACAGGCCAGCAGAACACTCCAGCACTAAGTAATCCCAATCCGATCGACCCCAGCTCCATGCAACGAGCCTACGCTGCCCTGGGGCTGCCCTATGGGAACCAGCCCCAAACACAGCTGCAGCCCCAGGTACAAGGCCAGCAGCCAGCACAGCCCCAGGCTCACCAGCAAATGAGGACCATTAATGCACTGGGTAGGTGGAGAAAATACCAAGAAACCGAGTGTTAAAATAATTCCTGTTGAATTTTTAGGGTAGTCTGGTATTGTGCTTGGTTGGAGCAGTGACACTATTTGTATTCCATACTGATCATTTATGTTTGAATGGTAGAGAGTTTTGAGTATGCTGCTTTTGCCAAATAGCAGGAGTTTTGGTTTCTCCTAAAATATAGCTCAGAGCTTGATGTTGCCTGAGGTGATGAGACACAATTGCTGAAGAATTTTGCTTTAACAGTTGTCACCTGTTCTAACAGACAACTCTGTCTCAAATGCTCCTCTCTTTCTGCAGCTTGTTAGTATTCTCTTCTTTTTAGCTTATTGATCTAATAGTAAGAGTTTATGAATTTAAAATTTTAATACCTCATTTTCGTAGTTTAGACTGAAAGTAACTTTATTGCATAAATAGCTATGCGTGTGCACCACAGCAGGTATTATTGTAGAAATACTTACCTGATACACTGATATACTTCTTCCATTAACCACTTGGGCCAGTAAAGTATAGTTTTGTCATATTATTGTCAAAATTGTGAACTCTCTACCAATGATGTTTAATTTTGTCCCAAAGGAGCCAACCAGATGAACCTTCCTGCAGGAGGAATAACAACAGACCAGCAACCCGGTCTAATTTCTGAAACTGCTCTTCCAACATCCCTTGGGACAAATAAGTAATGCACACATTTTCATTCTCGCTCAATTAAACATTTATTTACATGCTTATAAATAAGGAACTGCTTTAAAAACTGGTTGTGTTGGCATGGAAATGGTCAGTGACATCTACAGCTATGCTCAATCTAGAGCTGCTGCTTTGTGCCTCCTGAGAGCTCCACAATATTTAGTAGTTTTAAATGAGTTTCCAAAGGCAGAACATTTTGTGGTTTTAAGTGTACCAAATACCTTTACCAGTTGTGATTCTTTATCATTCACCCTGTGCCTTGTAAACTCCTGAGCTTTGCTGCTTTTTGCTGCCGTTTGTCGATAGCAAACTTTCACTTAAGGAATGTTTGATACAGCAGCTAAAAAAATAATGAAAGCAATGACTGAAAAATAACTTCAGGCATCAAACCTACGACAAAACTCTGCGTTCTTGTAACAACCCCTCTTGCTTTTGGTGTTGTTTTAGCCCACTAATGAATGATGGCACAAATTCTGGCAATGTTGGAAACCTCAGCTCAATGCCCACGGCTGCACCTCCTTCGAGTACCGGGGTAAGGAAAGCATGGCATGAACATGTCACTCAGGACCTGCGCAATCATTTAGTGCATAAACTGTAAGTATTCACCAAGGCTGCCCTTTTTTCCTGAATGTTTTTAAAGAGTTTCAATACAGTAGTTCTATTATTAAGCTGGGGGAAAAAAAAAAAAAGTTGTCAGTAATGGTGCTCTGGTGCTGGGCCACTGAGGATGAGCTGTTATCTTTAATGCTCCTCTTCAGTTCTTCCTCCTCGTTAAGGAGCGGGCATGAAATTTGTTTATATTACAAGTAAATGTGCTCTGCTCTACTGAACAGGTATTTAAACTCCTGACTGTTAAACCTCACTTTATTTTCATCATTGCTTTAATCTGGTGAGAAATAATAAAATATTGGGGTTTTTTGTTTTGTTTTTAGCACGTTTGATATGTTTTTACATACCTGGTGTATAAGGGAATGTCCAGGATGACTGTAATAAAGCTGTATTGATTTTTGATTTTTTTCCTGAAGGATTTTTCTTTTGTTCTCCCTCCTTCCTTGCAGTGTCCAAGCCATCTTCCCCACTCCTGATCCAGCAGCACTGAAGGATCGACGCATGGAGAACCTGGTGGCTTATGCCAGGAAAGTGGAAGGAGATATGTATGAGTCTGCTAATAGTAGGGTATGTTGCCTGAGTCCATTCAGTAGCTGTTAAAAAACTGTAGGATCACTAATCTTACAGGTGTAGTGAAAACCACAGAGAATCATTTCACTGCTCCCTCGATGAGGAAAGTCGTGTTTTCTGTCTGTGACAGTGTTTGTACAGTCCAAGACAGATGATTAATGTCACTCCGAGCTAATTCAGCTCCCTCAGCTCCATGAAAACTACACAGCATCATAGCCCAGCCCCACCTGCATTCCTCCTGAGTGTGATTGACAAAGCTTGGAGCACAGCTTGCAGTTCTTGGTCTTTCCCTTACTGACTTCTTCCCTTTCTGGAAGTCTGTGTAAACAGGAGTTTTAAAACTTCCTTAATGTTTCCTTACTGTTGGAGGTTTTCTGTAGGGCCCAGAGCTGTTCCACAGCTTACCTTCTACCTGCACTGCTGGAATTAGTTCTCCTCCACTCAGCAGGACCTAAAAGTGGTTTGGCAAAGACATAGGAAATCAGTTGGCCTGCCTTTGTCCTTGTGCATGGAAACAAGACAGAATTCCTGTTCATGTTCATGATTTTCACTGTCTGCAAAGAGGTGCCAGTTCCGACCTCTCCTGCTCAGAGGGAGCAAACCCCTGCTGATTGACAGGCTGAGGATATGACACTGTGGTGATTCTACCCTAAAGGAACCACTCCCTGAAAGCTTTCATTTAAAAAACGATGTCAGTAGTGCCAGTAATAACAGCCAGTGAGATCTTAGCAGATTAGAATCCTGAGATCCTTCCTTAAGTAAGGGAGGAGTATCTGAAGAGAGTGGTTAGTGGCATTTCAGGTGACAATTATTCAGCAAGGCACTTCCTCTGCCTCTTTCAGCCCATTTCCCAGAAGAGCTGAAGGTGGAAGGCAAGTTTTATTTCCTAGAGATAAATATACTGGCCATACTTGCAGTGCTGCTGCTGTGGCAGTGTTGGGCAGTGAGCACGTTGTATCCCTCTTGTAGCTGCTGAGAGGTCGTTTACAAGGAAGGCTGGAGTGTGATCACCCTTGGTCACCCTGGCAGCTTTAGAGACCAATTTTAGGGAGAAGGAGGATTCAGGGACATACATGGGAGTCGAAATACCTTCTCAGTAAGGATGAGCATAGTAAACTCCTGGTTATAAAATTAAATGTCTTCTGACAGACAAACACCCAGAACTGTCTGCTCTTCACCCCTCCAAACAGCTGTCAGAGCCTCATTGCCAGAAGCTGCTGTTACTGGAATTCATCTGATGTTTTTGGCTCCAAGCAGCAAACTTGGAAGAAGGGAGTAATTCAGAATTTACTGATGATGCCATGAGGAATTACATCCTTTTTGAGGAGCTTCCCTTCTACTTTGACATTGCAAACCATATTAGTAAGAGGCATCATTGCAAGCAGTTTGACACTGTTCTAGTGGTGTGTGCTCCTTGTGAACACAGCCTTTTTGGGAATCTTTGCAGGAGGAAAGTAGCACAATCATAAATTTACAAGTAGGAAGTTAGAGGTGAAGTGGCTTGAGCAGGAGGAGAGAAAGGGCTGTAGAGCTTTTGTGCTGGACAGCAGAAAGTGTCTGCACTGACTTCTGAGACATTTGGAGGAAGGAAATTATCTAAAACCAAAGCTTTATATTGCATCACTGGACTTCCTTAAGGAGGCTACTGAAGAATACCTATCTCCTGGTTGTGATGAAAATTGAATAAAGACGTAATGACTGTGGGACAAGCATCCCTCAACCTGTACTCTGTGTAACACTGGGTTTTGAGAGCGTAGCTGACCCCACAAAAGAATTGTAGTCTTGAGGGTTTGTGAGGTTTTTTTGCCTTTAATGGGTGCATAATCTCATGCACTTGGCAGTTACTGACAAGCAAAATTGTCTACCTGGTGTGCACTGTGACTGTCGTATTGGATCTGTTGTTGTTGTGGGTTGAGTGAAATGGATTTTTCATCTTTTGCAGATGTAGTGTTTAGTTGTCTGTGCCTGTGGACTGTTTTTTCAGTAAATTTCCTCCATTCCTTTGAGGTTTTTCTGGTTTTGTTTATCCTTTGCCATGATTGCTGATAGCCAGACTCTTCAGGAAAAGAGCAGTTCTTTTATGTAAAAATTGGTCTGTTCTTAACATCTGTCTCCTGAAGTTTATTCAGTGTAACTGTGCGCTGGGAATATCTTTTTCTTTTGTCTGTGGATTAGTAAAAATGTTTATTATGAAACTAACATTTAGAAATCATTAACATTTAAAAACTAAACCCCAGCTTCCTGGCTTTTGTCGAAGCAAGAGAGAACCTCCAGCCTTCTCCTTTGCTAGTCTACTCAGAGTAGGTCTGAAGGATAGCCATAAAGCAAGTGTGTTTTCTGGTATCTTCATTTTTCCTTTTCTGCATTAAAACAGGGATAATTCTGAGAAGAAATATTTCTTTTTCAAACAGATATTAAAACAAAAAACCCAGATGATGGTATTCAGGTAGTAAACGAGACTAAATGAGTTCTGCTGCCACTTCTTTACACTTGATGCTGAGTATTCTTTTTTTTTTTTTTTTCCCCCTTTGTAGGATGAATACTATCATTTATTAGCAGAGAAAATCTATAAGATACAAAAGGAGCTGGAAGAGAAGCGGAGGTCTCGTCTCCACAAACAAGGGATGTTGGGGAACCAACCAGCCTTACAGACCCCAGGGCCCCAGCCCCCCGGGATCCCCCAGGTGGCTGCTGCCATGGGCCAGGCACAGCCCGTCAGGCCACCCAGTAAGTACTGCTGGGGGTGCCTCTGCGCTTCCCAGGCTCTCCAGGTTGTATTTTAAACTGATTTCGCTGACCTTTCTTCTGCTGTGTTGCAGATGGGCCAATGTCCATGCCAACCGTGCCTATAAGTCGTATGCAGGTTTCTCAAGGTATTTTCTGATTTCCTCTCTAATTGCAAATTGTGGGTTTAAAATAATTTTATTGGGGGGGAGGGGGAAGCTGATCTTATGTTGGGTTTTTTTGGAGTTGGGATGGAGGAAGAACTACTGGGTCTTCCTTTTTGCAGCATCATTCTGGTTGCTGTGTGGCAGGGTCTGTCTCAAAGTGCAGTCTTAAGAACCAACAATATGTACCCAGCACTTTCCTAGCAATTGGGAATTGATTCAGTCCTTCCAGAGAGGACAGTTCAAGCAAGAATACTGTGGAGAATCTCATTTCAAATGCTGTAAAGGGGAAGGATGTTGGCATTTCTTCTTCATCAGTTAATTAGCAAAAAATATATCTGTAGCTGGAAACATAGCAAATTAATCCTAGAATGTTTGTAACTAATGATATCCTTTCTTGGTTTCTGATGCATTAAAGTGCATTAAAAAAGTTGTTCATGGCACTTGACATCATTGATTGAAGCTGCTGTGAGCTCATGGGTGGGTTTTTTCTGAAAAATATAAACCCATGAGGTGCTCCAGCTTCCTTCAAAAACGTGTTCCCAGTTATTTTATTTCGTGGTTCAGAGTTAGTACTTGGTCGAAACTTGTGTTGAAATGTCCTTGGGAAGTTAAATCCTTTTAGAACTCATTTGAATAGGAGAACAAGTTGATAGCAAATATAGCTCCATAATTACACCTTTAGACAGGTTTGGGGTTTTTGGAGGGGTTAAATGTTTTGTATAAAAAGCACAACCCCTTTTTAAGAATTTTACTGGCTTTTGTCCTCATTTGAGGCTTGGAGTTGCCTTCATATATACAAGATGTATTTTTATCATATTTACTTCAACCCTTTCAGTGAGCCCTAAATAAGGCATTGCTGTTTCAAAGCAAATGCCTGATTTTAAGAAACCATCCCAAGGTATTATTTATAAATAGCACCGTGTCTCTGCAGATCATCCACACCCTTCATCTTTTGCACTTAATGTTTTTCTTCAGACATCCTAACTGGTATTCTTCTAAACACTTCTTGCATCCTGATTTGTCTGTGAAGTCACATAATTTGAACAAAAGCAAGAAATAAAGTGCGGGGCAGTCAAATTTCAGCCACCATAACTGTGAAATTTTATAGTAGAATAAACATAATAACCAATTCTATGACCTGTTCCTAATGACTTGTTTTGGGGGTGCATTTGCAGGAATGAATCAGTTTAACCCCATGTCCATAGGGAATGTACAGATGCCACAAGCCCCCATGGGACCGCGGGCGGCGTCTCCGATGAACCACCCGGTGCAGATGAACAACATGGGAGCCGTCCCCGCGGTTCGTACCCCTCCTTCTGCTCAAAGCTGATCCCCCCCAGCAGCCACTGCTCCTCTGAAAAGGCCATGTCACAGAGCAGTGCTGGAAATTGTAGGATAATTTCCTGGAAAGGCTTTTATTGAGGTATTTACCTGCTGTAAAAAAGCCCACCAGCCCTTTCGAGGCGTTCGTGCCAGAGGTGCAGTAATTCCCAGCTGTCTGGGGAAGAGCATCATTCCTCCAGAAGCTGGCTTTGCAGTATATACACCTCCTTTATTTCTCAGTGAAAACATGTTTTATTCTTTAGAAAAACAAAAATATTTTCAGTTTCACTGGATTTGTTCTCTGTTATCTCAGAGAACAAACACTCTCAGTAGAGTTTGGAATATTACCTGTTTAAAAATAACTCCCTCGTGAATGCTGGGGAACAAATGCTGAAGTTCCATGCATATCCCCACTTACATTTGGTTTACTGAAGCCAGTTTTCCTTTTATTTTTTTGTCCTATCTTTTGGTTGATTACATTGAGGGTATTTTCTTTTGTCTTGCTTCATAATACTCAATGGTAATGAGTTCATTTGGGTGTTAATTTTCAGATGGCAATGTCTCCTTCCCGAATGCCTCAGCCACAGAACATGATGGGAGCTCATTCCAACAACATGATGGGTCAGGCTCCCACCCAGAACCAATTCCTGCCCCAGAATCAGTTCCCTGCATCCACTGGGACAATGAATGTGAACAATGTGGGCATGGGTCAGTCAACAGCTCAGGCTGGGGTGGCACAGGTAAGATGGATTTTCTAATTAGGAGTTATTTACTCTTAATTATTTTACTCTAATGTATTTAATACGTTTGCTTATTTGTATTTCTGTATCCACTGTTCAGCACAGTCACCCCAACTTTGGGGATCCTGGGTTACATCTGCCTTTTTCAGAGGCTCTTACATAACCCATCGGCATCTGTTAACGGGGGCTGTGATTCCTGTAACGCCCTGTAATTCCTGATTTAAATTCCTTAAAAATGCATGCTGATGAGATTTTTAGGGGGAATATCAGAAATTAATTTATGGGATGTTTAGGAACATATGTTTCCTCTCTGTGTGGACCCAAGTAGCTAACTTTAAATCTGGATTTATAATGAAGTGGCTAGGGAAGATCTTCTAAAGTTTGTTTTAACCTTTCTGCTTCTGAAGAGAAAATGGTTGTTTTTCTTCCTGTGACATTTTTCTGTTGCTTTGGTAGTCAATGTTAGTAGCAGCTGTATTTATGATGTCAAGGTGTGTGCTCTTCCACAGGGAAAGTAACTCAGAGTCCAAGTAATTCAGGCTGGTTGAGTCCTCCAGAGTTCTCTAGTCCAGCCCTGTCCTCAAATGAGAGATGACTTAGATCAGGTTATGATGGGCTCTGTTGAGTCAAGTTTGGAATATCTTCAGGATGAGCATCTACAGCTTCTTGGGTCCTGGCTCAGTTGTTTGACTGCCTTTGTGGTGAACATTTTCTTCCTAATGCACTCAGTTCAGTAAAACTGACTGTGTACAGGCAATAGAGGAGTATGTTTTAAATTTGAAACCTCATCTGCAGGAAATTGTTAACTGATTTGGATTTCTAAGAGTAACAGTTACATCTGAGGATAGCATATTCTTATTTTATCACCAGTTATCTGATGCAATCTTCAGTAAAATATACAATTTAAAGGTTTAAGTACATCCAGAATACGTTATTATATTGCTGCTCTGAAAAACAAATCCACAGTTTTCTGAAGCATCTGGAGCAGTCTAATTAAAAACAAAACAAAACAAAAAAACTCCTCTTAAGTCTTGCTCTGTGCAACTGGGCAGCATTAAATGTGTTGACCTGCCCTCTAAAGCAGAGCTGCTCCAGAGTCCTGACCTAAAATGGGTATTTGCTCGAAACCATTTTGTGTCAAAGCCTGACCTTTGCCCAGCTAATGGCACGATTTAGAGGCTCTGTGCCTGTGGGTTTCTGTGTTACTGGGATGGTGGAGATTCCCTCTGTATGCCAGAATTAATGCAGGGCAAACATGGCACATCTGGGGCTGGGAGAAAGGTCTTTGAGAGCTGATGAGAGCGATGACAAAAATCAGAGCACAGTCACTTGCAACGGCAGCGTTTGTTTGTGGCTGATCTCCTGGATAGTGTTCTGTCAGAGAAGGCTTCAGTGCCGGGATTTAAAGGATAATGTGATTCCCAGGGTTTTGGGAGTCACACATGTGTAAGAGACTCTCTCTTCCTAGCAGGGGCAGGTTCCCAGTGCTGCTCTTCCCAACTCCATGAACATGCTGGGGCCGCAGGGCGGGCAGTTGCCGTGTCCCCCGGTGACGCAGCCGCCTCTGCACCAGACCACGCCTCCCGTGTCCTCTGCTGCTGGGATGCCGCCCATGCAGCACCCCACGCCGACGGGAATGACTCCTCCCCAGCCAGCAGCACCCACCCAGCCATCCACACCGGTCTCGTCCTCGGGACAAACTCCGACCCCGACGCCGGGTTCTGTCCCCACCGCGACCCAGGCCCAAAGCACCCCCACGGGGCAGACGGCAGCCCAGGCCCAGGTCACACCGCAGCCCCAGACCCCAGTCCAGCCCCAGTCTGTGCCAACCCCGCAGCCAGCCCAGCAGCAGCCAACATCTGTGCAGGCACAGCCACCTGGCACTCCAGTAAGTACCAGCCAGTCCCATTTTCCTTGTGTAGTGACATTCCATGAGTCTCCCTGTGTGTAGCACCGTAGAGCCCGTAGTTGTCAATAGCAGCTTCTACTTTAGACCAGAGGGTTCATTAGAATGTGTGAAATGTGTGTGTTCAGATGTTCTCAGCATTGTCTGAAGGAGGGGGGGATTGAATGACTGAGCTGCTCAAAGTAAAATTGGCAGCAGTGTGCAGAAAGATGAGGTGTGACGGCCTAATACTACATTTGGCCACGATCAGAATCTTTTCTGAGCCTGAGATTTGCATAATTTTTTTTAAGATGCAGTCAGGCAAATGCACGTTTCAAGGAATGTACAGGGTTTTCCTGGGCAGGTGTTTTCTCTGTAAAAGAAGCCACTTTGGGGCAGAATTCTTCCTCGACTTCTCCTCTGTAAAGCAGAGTTATTAAATGTGTGATATCAAAACTTGGCTACAGTGACCTGTATCCATGTTCTGCACTGTTTTAGAATATCATCTCATGTCTCTTTTGTGCTGTTCATTTTTAGTAAAGGAAAATATTTCTATATATGCAGTGTCTTTCTTTTGTACTGTTTTTACAACAGCTATCCCAGGCAGCAGCTAGTATTGATAACAGGGTCCCCACCCCTGCCTCAGTTGCTAGTGCTGATACGAATTCCCAGCAACTAGGACCAGATGCACCAATGCTAGAAAGCAAATCAGAAGTTAAAACTGAAGAAACTGAGCCAGAGACTAGTGAGACACAAGTGGAAGCTAAGACTGAGGTAAATGAGATTCTCTACAGCTTAACTGAAAGCAGTGATAGATATAAAAGCACTTAATGATGTGTCTGAATCGGTGAGCTAAGGGGCGAGAGGAGGGTCGTTACTGAAAAGTAACTGTCCTGAGGAAAGCCATGGATGGAAAGTGCTTCAGCAATCTCAAACTAATATTTTGGTGGCTGAAGTTTGGGTTGTAGATGTAACAGTGCATCTCGTTGCGTCCTTTCTTAAGGTGGAGGAGGATTTACAAGGATCTTCACAAGTAAAAGAAGAAGCAGATGGAACAGAACTGAAACAGGAGCCAATGGAAATAGAAGAAAAGAAGCCTGAAATGAAAGTAGAGGTTAAAGAGGAGGAGGAGAGCAGCACTAATGGAACCACTTCCCAATCCACATCACCGTCTCAGCCCCGCAAGAAAAGTACGTGTATGAAAACTGAGTTTCCTTGTGTACTTTGGTTTCACTAGCATTTGTTTTCCAGCTCCTGCTGGAAGATCTGTTTTGCACTTGTGTTCCAGCACGTGGAACTCTGGGAGATCAATACTCTGTAACTTAATTTTGAAAGTAGGGTTCTTTTAATGTTGCGTGAATCGCGGGTGAGAAAAGCATTGTGCTCTTGATCCCAGGGCAGTGAGGCAGGGATTGCTGGAGGAACTGAACACATAAATCCCTCCCTGTACATCTTGGTGCTCTTTCAAGGGAGTTCAGTGTAGATAAGTGATTTCAGTAACCAAGAATATCCACTGCTTTTATTTCCCTGTTAGAGGCTGCACACGCTGCCTTCATACTGAGTTTTGTCAGTCACTTCTCTGAGAATTAAGCACCTGAACTGCTCTTCTGAACCTGGATTCCTCCTAGGCTGGACTGCTGCAATAGGCTTAAACTTTAAAATGAAGTTCTGTGTTTTCAGGACTTTAAGGTTTTCAGTGCAATGTTCATTTGGAAGCTTTCTCCTTGGAAATAGCTCAGCAGTCTCTTAAGGTACATAAATTGAGGTGTGACTGTATCTGTACTCAAGGAAACTTTATGGCATTACAGATTATATAAATGATTGAGTGCCTTGGGTTAGTAAGAAATAAATGAATAAGATGATTAAAACAGAAATAAAAGACTACACTTGCAGTGCAGGCTTTGTGGGAGGCTGCAAGATTTAAGTTTTTGGACTCAAAACCCTTTGCACTTCCAAGACCCCTCTGTCTTTTGGCATCTGCTTTTTTGAGATGGTGTCTTTTGTGGGTAGTTTTTAGTTTTTTGACCAAAGGTAAGCTTTCAACACGCTGCAAATGTCAAAAAATCTGGATCTCCTGGGCGTGCTTGGGGTTGCATTTGATTACTAAACATAATCTTTCTGTAATAAAACCCTGTAGAACACATTTTGCTGTAGATTGATATTTTCAGTTTGCAGCAGAGTGGGCCAGCAAACGAGAGCTCACTGCAGAACCAACTGGCAGAGCCTGTTCTGACCAAAATGTAACACAGGGAGTGGAAAGCTTATTAGCATTTATGAACCAGTGCTATTCCCAGTGGAAGGAATCTCTGCTTCCTGTTAGGAATGCACTTGCAGTAAATGGAGGCGAGCGGCTCAAGGAAGGTTCTTGCAGAATCAGTCGGTGGAAGCTGCTCTGGGTTACTACGTATTGCAGTCCCTCCTTTAGTAACACAGTTTTCCCTTGGAAGTGTTGTCATTAAGTAACTCTGGAGTGGAATTCGTGTGCAGCGTGGGCAGGTACAGCCAGAGACATGAGTTGAAACGGTGACATTTCCTCACCCAGGAGTTTGTTCGACTTTACCCCAGCGTTGGTATCAAAATGCTGAATGAAGCACGAGGTGTTGGAGGGTAAATACAGCAAAGCGTGCTGAGGGGTTATGAGGTGTTTTAAAACTCCTGGAGAGGCTGGCCAGGAGTTTTCACGGGTTACAGAACTACTGGGGACTTGTTCCTTCCCGTGCAGCAGAGTCCTGAGGTGCATCCCACAGCACCTGGGACGCAGCAGAAGTGCCATGGAATGTATGTTCTAACTTAGCAAGTCATAGCCTTGCTTGGCTTTATTTCTGCAGATCTGATGTAAGCAAGAAAGGAGATTCCTTTGCCTCTTCCCTTGCAGGCTCAAAAAGCTTGGCATAATATTCATTTGGGCAGCTCCTCTCTCCTTGTAGGTGACTTCTTTAGTTTGCCCTTGGAGATGAGTTTTACTGGTTTCTTCCCTTCTTTGTAAGGGAATAATACTGCAAAACCTGCAAGGCCTTGGGTTTGGGGGTTATTCAGGTGTCTTGTCTTAAGAATTTTGAAGATTGCTAATCTTCCTGTAGGATTTTCCCCCTCAGTAGTCATAAGCAGTCTTGCCTCTGTTTGAAACAAGTTAAAAATTCAAAAAAAAAAAAGTAAAAAAGGTAACATTGTACTTTCCTTTGGCAGATAATACGTCATCATGAGTCAGGCAAAGATCCCATTTTCTTTTTACCACCCACATACCCAAGACAAAATGAAATAACTGGGTGCCAGCTCCTTACAAAGGTCTCCTATCCAATGGAGGAGGACCGGGAGCATTTCATTTTGGAAAGAGGAGAGAGGGCAGAACAAAACTTCCTTGTAAAATCAGGGTATAGGGAGATCCTATGTTCAAATATGCTGTTATTAGTCACATTCCTTTGAGGCAGAGCAGCTAAAGACAAAGGCAGCTCTTTACATTTTTAGGTAAAGTAATAAATTGAAATGATATAACTGGATTTTGGGTTTGATTTTCTTCGAACTTCAAAATGAAAGTAGGTTATAAACTTTATCAGCCAAAATAATTAGGCTTTAAGGAACTTGGCAAAAGTCGTGCTGTGTCTCTGTAGTTTGGGTTTAAATTAAGATTGGATTTATTTTGAAAGATGCTGTAACTTCAAGGTGTGTTATTATAAGAGAAAGAAGTTCTAACAGCAATGTCAAGCAGGTAGCCAGAAGGGGGTTTTTTGACATTTAAATTTCATTAAATGAAATAATGCAGATTGTGATGTTATGAACTACCTGAATCAGAGCAGTTAGAGATTAATGTTCCTCATTAACGGAATTTAATGTTTCCTTCTGTTCTCGAGAATCCCAGTGTATAATTTAATAGTTGTTTATAAAATGTTGAGAGTCTGTGAGAGGGTTCCTTGCCTAAGGAAGTGCCTGTGTATATGGTATTGATAAGCATGGAAAAGAGTTACCATTTTATTGGGCCTGAGATTGTGGAACAACTGAAATGATCATACAACCAATGTAGTCATCTCAGCTTAATTTCTTGTCATGCTTTATTTTCTTGTGTACTTTTTAAAATTGTAGATTATGAACTAGATGTCCCAAAAAGCAATTTATATCTTACCAAAATACCATTTGAGTGAAAAAAGCAATGATTGTGACTCAAAGGGGTCACTGAGCCCTGTAGATTCAAGTGCTTTTGACAGGACTAACTGCTCCATTTTATTGGTGTTGTTCTCATTTCATCCAGGTAGATAAATATTAGATGCCATCCTGCTTTCCTTAGTTGTCTTTTCTTTCTCAATAATAGGCATTCTTCGCTATGTAAAGTCACTGTTCCTAAGGAAATAAATGTAATTACACTGCTGAGATGTTCAAAGAGCTCTCCAAGTTATCATTATTTTTCAGAAAATGTATTGCCTTTTTTTTTTTTTCTGTCCTTGTCATTCACTACTGAAAGAATCGTGGCTGTTGCCATGTCACTGTTGCCAAGTGGTGCCATAGAAATCTGGAAGTATTAACACTTTCAAAATCAATTAATGATCCATCAGACCAGGCCTGTTTGCACACTGTGGCCAGAAAAAATTCCTGTGCCAGCTCTCAGGACATCTGGTCACTCTCTGTAGAGCTGGCTCTTCATCCCTGTCCACTGCAGTGGGTTTTGCTGGAAGAATCTTGGCTTGGAAACAGCGAACAAGGTTAGAAGGGAGGGAGAGAAAAATAATGCTCAGTCTCTTCTCTGAAGAGAAAAGGTTCATCCATGTTGAAACAATTGATTTAATTTGATTCTGTGTAAGTTTAGAGGGGGGTTTTATGCTCTAGAGTATGTATCATTATGGGCTAGAGTTGTTCCCATCCCCTTATTCTGGGATTAACACCTGCTGTGATGAGAGGCAATAGAAAAGCTGTGTGGCTGCCTCTTGATTTGTAAGTGAGGTTTTGCCTCTGATCAGGAAATCCCTCTTCAGAGTTCTGTGTTAACATAGTTCCTTGCTTTTCCTAGGGGAGTCAAGAGGTTAGGAAGTGTGGGAAGCAGTTTTCTAACCTTTCTGACTCTCACTTGCAGTTTTCAAGCCCGAGGAGCTGCGCCAGGCTCTCATGCCCACCCTTGAAGCGTTGTACCGGCAGGACCCCGAGTCTCTGCCTTTCAGACAGCCTGTGGATCCCCAGCTCTTAGGGATTCCGGTGCGTTGGCATTAAGAAAAACCTACCAAATCCTCTCCTGCTTTGTCTTTGCCCGTTCCAACGTTCATTCCCCACGTTTGACACGCCGGGAATGGTCGACGTCCTAAAACTAAAGTGGTTTTTTTTTGCGTCTCCAAAGGACTATTTCGACATCGTGAAGAACCCCATGGATCTCTCCACCATCAAACGGAAGCTGGACACGGGGCAGTACCAGGAGCCGTGGCAGTACGTGGACGACGTGTGGCTGATGTTCAACAACGCGTGGCTGTACAATCGCAAGACTTCCCGGGTCTACAAGTTTTGCACTAAACTGGCGGAGGTGTTTGAGCAAGAGATCGACCCCGTCATGCAATCACTTGGCTACTGCTGTGGGCGCAAGGTGTGTGTTCTCCTGGGTGCAGTTGTGTTCTTCCCAAGAGCTCAGCTTGATTGACCAGACAAAACTTTAGGTTTTCATATTTTAAAATGGAAGTTGCTAGTAGTTTGGCTTTATCACAGGCATGTGGAGAGCTAAAGAAGGTCAATAACATCCTTCTCTCTGCTCTTGGGTGGTTGTTGTTGTATTTTGCACACTCAGAAGACAGCTGTCTTGGTCATAAGCAATATTAAAATACTCCCCTCCTTTCTCACATCCCCTGCAGTAAAGCAGCAGGTTGCAGGGTCAGCTTTTAGAGTTAATGATTGTCATCAAGTCGAGAGGGCTGTGCTAATATATTTACAATAGCTCAGAAAAGCGTGAAAAACCTGACAATCTGATACCCCTAAGCATCAGGTTAGCACAATAGATCCTTGCCGAACAAAGGGTCCCATTGTAAAGCTGCTTTTCTCCCTTGTTTTGCAGTACGAGTTCTCTCCACAGACCTTGTGCTGCTATGGGAAGCAATTGTGCACCATTCCCCGGGACGCTGCCTACTACAGTTACCAGAACAGGTAAATCCTTGAATTCAGGGGTTTTTTTTTCCTTATTCAGGAAGTGACATCTCCTTTGACTTCCCTGCACATGTAGAGGAGGAGGTTTCTTAATTTTTGCTTTTCTTGGTCAGCTAAGTCAGGGAACATTTATTTTCTTTACCTTTCCATGCTGTCCTTTTGCAGGTGACTCTTGACTTTCCTGCAGTTTGGTACCCAGTGTGCTTTGGTGCTTGCTGTTAGTTAGGCTGTCCCAGGAACTCCCGAGTGCAGGGCAAGTTGTCCACGTTTTCCATAAAAAGAGGAGCAGGGCTTTTCTGGAGGGAGAGGGGCAGAACTGCAAAAAGGCCAGTGGGAAATCCTGTTACCTTGTTCTGGGAGAATTGTGAAAATATGCAGGTTTGTTTTCAAATTAGTGCCAGAATTTGCCAAGTAAAGGGTGTAGTGATTGATTGCAAGACTTACATTCTCCCTTCCTAGACAGTGCTTAATTCTATTTAAATTAGATTGGAAATAGCATTAAAAACTACCCAGAGACTCCATGAGAAGCTGTGAAAATTATGGTTTCTCTAAATCTTTAATTAATATTAGGACTTGGTGTTTGATTATTAAACAATCATTAGATTATAATACTAATGTTCTATTTAATGCTTAAATCTCCAGTGTTAAAATAACAAAACAAACTCAAAACTTGGCTTTTGTTTTGGGTTCTTAGATGATGTGTGTTGTCCCTCACCAAAAAAAAAAAAAAGCAGAATATAAATGGGCTAAGACACAAGCTTTGTTTTAAACAAGGAAAAGGAAGTTATGAATTGCTTTCCAGAGGCTTGGCAGTCTCTGAGCCTTGCCAGCTGTGAAGTGCACGGGGCTGTTGTCTGAGTGAAGTTTAAAGAACCAATTCAGACACTGAGCACTTGCATTTCAACTTTCAGGGCCATCCTTACTCACCAAGCAGGCTCTGAGCTGGTTTAAGCCTGTTGGGCACCAGCACTCTGAAGTGTGGCAGATGAAAATGTGTGTCCTACCTCGTGTGGGGGCAGAAAGTATTGACAGGGAGGAGTAAATTCATGACCTCTCATTAAAAGGTTTTAAACAGACACTGTGGACTCTGAAAAAAGTCAGGCTGAAGAGAAACAAAGCAATTAAAGTGCATTTTAAAAGACAGCTCTTCAGTACTGGAATGGGGGAAAAACAACCCTTAAATACCATCACTGTAGGTAGAATTTGAGTTAATTTTCATGTTATGCATCCAGGTAGTTCTGCATTTGAAAAGAACAGTAACTTCAAAAATTGATTGAAGAAGGGCTCGTTTTTCTTTCAGTTATCCTTCCCTCTTTAAATTCCCGTTAAATCATTAGGGTTATTCCATGGAAGGCAGTGTTGGGCACCAGCAAGAAGCCCGGGGTTGGTGGGGCAGTGGGTTCCTCTGCACTGGCTGTTGCAATATTTCAGTTTTCTGCCCATTATAAATGTTTTGAAATTGTAGATTTCTGTTCATTCAGATGTCTTGAGAGAAAGGGTTGGGGATTTGGGGTGGGTTTGGGTTCAGGGGGAATGTGAGGCTTTGTGTTTCAGGCCAACTAAATTGAGTGATAAACGGGGCTTTTAAAGAAAGCATTTCCGAAGATTTATCTCCGTATTTTTAGGTGTGCATTTGGAGTGTCAGATCATAGAAAGCCTTTGCTCATCAGCTGTATTGCTATAAAACAATCATGTTTTCTGTGGCAGTGATCTTGAAATCTTAGGTGTTCTTAAAGACCTAGAAAATAAGTGAAAAAACAAATTCTGTGCTTCCAGCAGATCTTTTAATTGGTCAAATGCTCTTGAATTTTCCATGTACAGAACAGGCAAAAATGAATGCACTAAAGTCCAGCATATCACATAACTAAATTACAACTAAGAATATTTAGGCACCATTGAATGAAATGAGCTCTGGCACTACAGTTCAATGATTAAAAGTTAATTATTTGGTATGGAACTGTTTAGGTTCCCTAATAAGGCAGAAATTTAGGTTAAAGTGTTCAGAAAACGTGAATATCCAGTTAAGAAAACTGATTGGTGTTTCATACAGTTATTAATTTGGAATTTCCTTTGAATACACTCAATTACAGTTGGGAATTCTCCTGTGAATGCAGAGATTGAGCATTTTTTGGACTTTGGTATTGAACCATAATGTTGCTCTTTGATAAACGGGAGTCAGTCACCTGAACAGTCTGCATTTGAAAAGCTTTTCATGTTTGATGTGTTGCAATAAGTACATTCTTTGGGGTTTCTATGGCTGTTGTAACTAGAATATTGTATGTTTTCTATGGGTTTTGGTGAATATTCGTGGGGGCAAGCAAAAGGCAGGTCTTTGTTTCTGAGAGTCCATATCCATAATCAATTATAGCTATTGCTTCACCATGGTTATTTTATGGATAAATGTTCATGATCTTTAGGTGATTTCATTTTCACTGTACTTCAGTTTTTATTTCCTCATTTTAATATCATGGATTAAGGCTTGGAGTGCTTTGAAAGCCCATAAATTATTCTGAAAATGGATCAGAATTAACATTTTCTGGGATTGTTTACCTGTAGCAAAATATGAATAGGAGCCTTGACCATGGATTTTCCTGGCTACAAACTCCTGTGTTTGGGTCCTCCTGAGTTTCAGTCCTCCCCAGTCTGACTCTTAAAATGATGAGTAACCATGTTAGTAAGGAAAATAATTAGTGAGGGGTTTTAATTAAAGGAAAATTCAAAGCAGCACATTCTAGGGGGAAAAAAAGGGGACATGGACAATGTGTAAAAGGATATAAAATTCTGAATCTCTTATATTTGAGTTTTATAAAAAAAAGAGTACATGTTTTGGTATTAGTTTAGGGGTGTGGAGTGAGGGGCAAGGGAGGTCATTGGAAATGAGATGTGCAGCGTCAGTCCCCACTCCTGAAACTCTCCTGTGGTGTTCCTCTTTAATAACCCCATTATGTTTATCATTCCAAATGATTACAAATTATTGGAATACATTTGCTTTCTTCCTGGCCTCGCTGTGCTGCATTCTCAGTCCCAAAATCGTGCTTTTCCTCGGGAGGGCGATGTGTTTCATCCCAGTGGGGCTGACCCAGGAGCAGTTGGGTGCAGTTTAACTGGTGGTGGGCTGGGAATCCACCCTTGGACAGAGAGGGGTTGCTATCAAAGAGCAGCTGCCCTGTGTGGAGGTGGCACTGTGGGTTCTGTTAACCAGGATAAACCAGCCCCTCTCCCCTCGAGTCGTCCCTCACCACGGCCAGGGCTCTGTGTTCTGCTGCAGTTCAGTGGCTCTGGGCTGCCACAGCAGCTCCTTACCCAGAGCCAGCTGGCAGAGCTTGGAAAAGTTTTCTGGCTCTGGAAATCGTGCCGTGGTAACTCTGAGCCGGCTCCAGCCCGGGGAGGGCACGGAGAGCTCTGCGGAACTGCCCCAGGAGGAAATTCTGATCCACCCATTCCAATAAGTGCCTGTAAATGCCCGTTGTTGTCTCCAGGAAAGCGCAGCCTTGGAGGTGTCAGCGGGATCAGTAGTTTAGGTGTGTGAGGGTGTGCTGGAAGGGGCAGAGCTGCCACTCTGATCAGTCTCCATCCCCTCAGTTGTTGGTTCATTGTGACATTGAGTCTCGTGCGGTGCCTTTTACGCTCCCCATCCCACAGTTGGTGTTCGAGTACTAAATCTGCGTCGTACTGTGCTGCCATCGCTGCTTAAACTCTCTCACTCTCGATCCTCCATAAAGCTCCTTTATTTTGATGATCCTTTGTGGCCTTCCCGCATTTTACAGCTGTGGCCTTTCTGTTGCCTTTGTTCATGTGTGAATTCATATCCTTTCCAAACATTTAGCCTCCTTTTTTTAATTTTTTTTTTTTAATTTATTTTTGTATGACCCTGACAACTTTGGTTCCAGTTCATCTGAAACAAACAAACAAAACCACCAAAAAACCCCCAAAAATCCATGTAACCTTGATTTTATTTTTATTTTTTTCAAATGCAGATTGTATTTTCATAGAGTTGTATTCCAGTTTACTCAGCTTGGTTTGGTAAACTGCAGAATTGGTTTTGCTGAGTATGACTTGGATTGGCTCTTGGTCTGGTGACCAAAAATTGTACCTGCCTCATATTCAATTTTTAAAGCTTAATTAATTCCACATCCTTAATGTACCTGATAAATATATTGTATGTATGTACAATATTTCATGTTGTTCACATATATACATATATTGTATTTGTATAGATAAATGGCTGGAAACTCTGACCCATAATTGCATTTCTGTTAAATGTTTGTCTAGAGTATGGATTTGGTTTCATTTATATTAAAGAATATTAGCTGAGCAATTGGTCACATTTAATCTTATACTCAAATTTGGAACTTAATATTTTTTATAACATTTAATCTTGCAGTCAAATTTTCAATTCAATATTTTTATAGATTTATTTTTTTTTACAATACCAAGCGTTTCTGCTTTTGCAGCTCTGACTCACAATCAGTAAATGCTTTCAACGTGTTTCCTAATTCTTTAAATCCACAATAAACCGTGTTCCTAAAGCTTTTTGACAGGCTGCTTTTCACCCAAAGCAAACTCGATCAGTCGCAAGCCTGGAATCAAAGAGCTTGTTTGGTTTTTTTTTCCCTAAACAATGCAAATCAAATCCAAATTCTTAAATTTGAAGCCTATACAAAGGTAGCTCTTGGTGGCTACTCCATTAATCCTCCCCCAAATTTTGAATTTGACGCCCGACGACGACTTGTTAGCGATGTGTGAAATGAGACCGAATGCTAATCTGTGCTTTGCCTTGGCTTTCTGCTCTGTGTTGTCTTGGTGTTTGCGTCTTACCTCTTACGTCTGTGCTGTTTGTTCCCTCCCCTGTTCTCTAATCCTGCCCTCCCCTCCCTCTGTTCCTCCTCATTGTCCACACTGACCCATCAATCAACCAACAACGTCCCCCCTTCCGTCGTGGTCGTGCTGATCTGCCCTGCCCTGGTTGGTGGCTCCGTGCTTGGGTGGCTGTGTTTGTGCTGGACCAGCTCACCCAAATATGGCCTTCTTGCTGACAGGTATCACTTCTGTGAGAAGTGTTTCACTGAAATCCAGGGGGAGAATGTCACCCTGGGTGATGACCCTTCCCAGCCTCAAACGTAAGTCCTTCCTTTCCTCTGCATGCTGCCTCTTGGGATGGGAGGGGCGGGGTTTGTCCTGGGCTGGGAGTAAAACCCAAACCCCTTTGGTGGTGTTTTTGGGGAAATGCCTTATTCCTTCCTAACAGGAGATTTTACAGTGCCAGGAGGAACAGCTGTCGCTGTGTTGGGGCTGCAGGTGTGCCCAGCAGCGTCCAGCTGAGCTGCCCATGCCAGGGGTGCAGACCCCAGATAATGTGCTTGGAGGGGGGCAATGGGGACTGTGTCAGTAAATGTCACTAAGGCTTCACCTCCTTAGGAAAGACTTTAATTCTGATGTCTCACCTTTGTGAAGTGCAGCCTATATATATATATTTGTAAGACCAATGGCTTGCCTTTAACCTGGCCAGAAAAATCAAATTTGAGTAATACAAGCTACTGTTTAACTGACAATAGCTTCCCTTGTCCTTTTTTTTTCTGAATTTAAATGTATCCCGGTGCTTGGGTGTCTCTTATTTTGCTTTTAATTTATGCAGAAAGTAAAATAAGAAAAATATTTTCTGTAGCTTAAGCTAAAATGAACTGAATTGCTTGCTCTGACTAGAAAATAAATACTGAGGTGCTTTCTTCAGACTTGAGGTTTGCTGCAATTCAGCTAAAAATTATATTGTCTCAGCCTCTGATATAAAAGTGCTGCTGAGTTTTCATGTTAACTCTCTGTCTCTAGAACCATCTCCAAGGATCAGTTTGAAAAGAAGAAGAACGACACCCTAGATCCGGAGCCGTAAGTACCCGACTGTTGGTTTTCCTGAGATGATCCCATCACTTCCACTCGTCCTTTAGCCAGAAACAGGGCAGGGAGTAAAGAACTCTTCCTTTTCCCCCATCTCTGCCCAAACAGGCTACAGAATCTTTCCCTAAAATTTATGGCACCACATCCAAAGCTGATGTCTGACTTTGGTACCCAAAAGGAAACGTGAGCCTGTTCCTCAGGCAGTTCCTCGTTTAATGTGTGATTCCAAGAACCAGCCAGGCTCTGCTCAGGGCTGGGAATGGCCCTCTCTCACACAGAGCCTTTCACAGCCAGCATTCCTGGGGCACTTCTGCCTTTTCCTCTTCTGGTTCTAAACCACATTTTTCTCCTCACTGAGTGCTCAGCCCACCAAAAGGACCATCCTGCTCCTCACATGTGCTACCCTTGGGAGGCTGAGAGAAAGCCCAGCTGAACTTCCCTGCTTTTCCTGCAGTCCTTAACTGGCTGCAAAGAGATTTTTATCTTGCTGTTACTATTTTCCCTGGCAGTTTGATACTCAATACATTTCGATTCCTAATCTTATCTTTGCAAATATGAAATAGAGCTCCTCCTCAGGCCTGTAAAGGTGGACTGGGATAGACCCCAGTGCATTTGGCTTCATAACCAATCCTACAGCCTGGTCTGGGAAAACCTCCAACAGTTTTCCCATCCAAAAAAAGGGATTTTGACATACTATTGTGACCAGAAAAAAAGAAGACTACAGCAGAGCAAAGACAAGTTAATGCATGTTTTCTTGGCAGGGTGATTCATGACTGACTAGTTTTTACGTTTACAGTAAGTTGAGCAACCATTTAGTCAGTCTGTGGTTGTTGCAGCAATTGGGAGTTAAATCTGTGGAGGTATTGTTGAGCAGGATTCTGTGAAGCTGGGAAGACTCAGGACTCTGCTTAGAAAAGGATAAAAAAGATCCAGAAAAAGTTGTGCATGACAGCCCATTTCAGATTTTTAAACTAGAACACCTTGTTATATATATATATATATGTGTATATATATATATGTAATTCACACGTGGATTGATAGATGTGGATCTGAATCTATTCTGAGTATTTTTTAAACTGGCACATAAATTGGGCCTATTGAAGTTGATTCAGATCTTACCAGAGGATTGGCAAGTCCTTCTTTCTTGCTGAACTCTGAAAAGTGACTGTACCTAACACCAGAAGTGATTGGCTGCTGTTTTTTCTCCTCAGGTTTGTTGACTGCAAAGAATGTGGTCGGAAGATGCACCAGATTTGTGTGTTACATTATGATATTATTTGGCCTTCAGGGTAAGAGATGTTTGTTAGTTTTTTTACCCCTTGTATAATAATGTCGATGTAGTTTATATAATAAAGACTTTCTGCCATTGTTCTTTAATATGTGGCCACTACCTTTGCCTTCTAAGAACTGAGTACAAAAGGACAAAGTGTTTCTTAATAAAACACATTTTTTGGTGCTTGGGGTCTTATTTCAGTCTGCTCAGATAAAAATGTGCATGAAACCAACTTTTCATCCACTCGGCTTTCTGTGGTTTCTTTCTAACTCCTAAACAAGGTTGGAGGTGAATTTGTGTGCCCAGAACACAAATGCAGGTGTAACCACTTGGCAGAATTAAACCAGCTCACAAAGGCCTTAAGTCTCTCAAAAATGAAGTGATACAAACTGTTCAAATCCAGAGAAAAATATATCATACATTGAAATTATGGGTTCAAACGTTGGGTTTAAGCTCACCAGTAATGGGCTTATGCTAAATTTTTGGCCTTCTCTTTTTTTTCTCAATAGGTTTGTCTGTGATAATTGCCTGAAGAAAACCGGTAGAACACGCAAAGAAAACAAATTCAGTGCTAAAAGTGAGTTTGATGTTTCTGATTTTATCTCCAGCACTCATCTTCCCCCTGCCACCCCTAATGGCTTTTTGATTGAGACTTTGGGGCGTGGTGTAGCCTGAGGCTGTCAGAATTTTAATCAGCATTTTAAAGCCCTGCTCTCTCTGTGTTTGTGGTCAGCCTTGGGGTGTTTGGCACCTTTGTCCTTATTTTTCTAGGGTTAAAAAGCAGAAAGAGGGGCAAAGAGAACAGGAAAAGCACTGAGCTGTGTGCACTTCCCTGGCTATATTTAGCTGTGTTTCCATGTAGTGCTGAAACTGTAGTAAATGACTGTCACCTCTGTGCCCTTCCAATAACGTGTAGTAACGTGCTGTGCTGCAGTTCAGGTGCTGCTGCCAAGCACAAAAGTGTTTGAAGAGCTTTTCTTGCCTCCAGAGCGGGCGGTGGGACATGGACTGTTCACTGGAATGAGTAGCCCATTCCACTGTGAGTCTGGATTCCCTTGGCAGTAACCACTGCCATAGTCTGGTTGAAATGGGCACTAAAGAGAGGGCCAGGAGATGGCCAGGTCAAGTTGTATCAGTCTCTTCAGTGATCCTTACACAGGGCTCTCTGCAAGCATTTCACCTCAGGGAACATAATTCAGTCATTTCCACTCACATCTGGAGGGAGGGCAGGAGGAGAAGGGGCTGGTATTGGAAATGCAGTGCCAGTGCACAGAGCAGAAAAATTGGGTGACTGCAGAAACCAAGAGGGTGATTCAGCCACTTGAACAACTGGAACTTGCAGGTGCATTTGATTCCTGCCTTGTCCTTTGGTCCTTGGACGTTCTGGGCATTCCTGTGTCACACTCTGCCTGCACAAGCCTGAATCTTCCACACTGTGACCAAGACAAGGTTTTGCATTAAATGTGACTTCTTGATAACTTGGTGTGTGGTTGATTGCATAACAGGAGCTGTGAAGGGGGATGATGTGGAGATGAGAAAGCTGTGTGAGGCATTATTAGGTTACAGTAATCAAAAAGGTCTCTGGAGGAACCTGACGCATGCAAGACAGCATTGTTAAAGAGATCTAAATTAGGCTCATTAAAGACAGATTAAAGTTGTAAGAGAACATTAATAAAATGATGAAATCAAAAATGTGGGTTTAGATAACCATTTTAAATGGATGTCTCTTCTGTTGTATCCTGACTTTAGAGCATATATTGATGTAAATTGTCTGAAATAAGTGTGTGACTGGTATCTGTAAGGTATCTGCAGTTGTTTATAGTTTGTGTAAACCAGCCATTTAGTTCAAGGTAACAATTCTGCTCTGCACAGGGAAATAATGATGCTTTTTCCCTTTCCTCCTTTTCCTTTCCCTGCTGTTTGACTGTCTTGTCTTTTTCCCATGATTTGAGTCCTGCTGTAAATCCAGTGGTGGGAGATCAGCTGTCTCTGACAATGCTCTGGTGGAAATGCAAGAACAGGGAAGGAAAAGGAAAGCCTGCTCTTGTCCAAATCTTGGTCTTACTGCTGACCTGAAAACAAACCTGAGCAGTGAAAGATTTGAAATGTTAACATGTTCCCTCTCCCCATAAAAACTTTTACTTATAAAGTATTACAATCAAGTAATACAATCAAGTTTTAGTTGCCATCAATATTTCTACACTCTTTCAAGCACAACTGCTGATAAATAACCAAGACAGCACGTCCCTCAGGTGTTCTGGAACATTCATATTCCTAATGTATATTAGGTAAAATTGGCTAATTAACTGATAGCCTGCCAAATACAACAAGGTGCAGCTGTGAGACCCCGAACTTTTCAGGTATTTATTTTCCTAGGAAAATCTGCAAATATCACTTCCCCAATGCAGAGAGGTTCAAAGACAAAAGATATCCTGACAAATCAGTCACCCACAGCAGTTTCCTGACAAGGAGTCACAGTGAGCCAGGAGTCTGACTCTCTTCCTATGTGTCCCGTTCCTCATCCCCTCACAAATGTCTGGCCATTGCTGCTGCCACAAACCTCCTGTGTGGCAAATTTTAGATCCTTTCCTTACAGCACCTGTGACCTTCATGTTGCCTCTTTCTTTTATCCTCTAATCTGGTCTTGTTGTGTGTGTTGCTTTTCGAGCCCTAGTGCTCTGCAGCGTAAGGAAGGAAGCAGATAGCAGATATCCCCTGCTCGCTTAGCATTGGGAAGATGATGAGGTGAAAGCACAAGACAGTGGAGTTAACTCTAGTGGCTTCCTAACTCATCAGCTGAAATGGAGCCCTTTCTTCTTTTTCTGTTTGCAGTCAGAGAAAATCAACAAAACAAAAAAGTGTCCTCATAAGGAATTGGTGATTTCCTTTAAAATCCCCTTCATGTTATACATGGAAAGCCCAGTATGGTGTATTGGGCTGGGAAACACTGGGAAAGGCCAAGGTGTTGGAATTTAAAGAGGGCATGGTGTATTTTTATTTTAACCTGCCTTTGAATTTAGTTATTGGCTCCCAATTAAATGATATTTAGACTGTGCTGTGCTGGTTATAACCATGGAATCTCACTGGGCAAGGGGGACAGGCTGAAAGATGCAAATCAAGATTGCTGCTTTTGGGAATTTCTGTCAACTGATTGTGATTAAGCTGACAGAGGGCAGGATTATAGATGGGATATTGGGAAGGAATTCCTCCCTGTGAGGGTGTCAGGCCCTGGCACAGGTTGCCCAGAGAAGCTGTGGCTGCCCCAGCCCTGGAAGTGTCCAAGGCCAGGTTGGATGGGGCTTGGAACAACCTGGGCTGGTGGAAGTGTCCCTGCTCAGGGGGACAGAATTAAATGAGTTTTAAGGCCCCTTACAGCTAAAACCATTCCTTGATTTTATATAAAAAAATTAAATATATAAATGCCTTAGAAAGTGAGATCATCCTTTGAGTATATGTGGGGGTTTTCCCCAGTATTGGAGCCTAAGGAATTTTAGTGTAGATATTCCACTGCAGCTTTCTGGATGTCAGGAGGAAGAACCAAGAGCCTTGTGTCAGGAGCCAAATAACAACTGAAACATGAAGCAACGGAGAGCAGAAAGTAAAATATATTCTAGTAAAATGAACATCTGTAGATTACACCATCACTTTGGAAAAGATAGCAGATTGACCATAAAATGAAATAGGAATACTGGGTAGTAAAATAAGTACAGCAGGATAAGAGAAGTAGTCATAAATCTTCAAGTCAAAACAATGGGCTCCTTCTGTTTTCTTAATTTAACCCAAAATCTTCATTGTGAATTCTGTAATTTGTTGTGGATTTATTTGAAAACCATCACATCCTGTAAGACCACAAACCCAGCTCGCCCCACAAAAGCCAATTGTGAATGTAAAGACCGAGAGAGGGGACCTGGACAATCTGTGGACTTGAACTTTCCAAGACCTCTATCCCTGTGCAGGAACTATTTAACCTTGACGTGCAGATTACTGTAACTGCAGCCTGAAAGCTCTCTTGAAAAGAAAAGCAAAAGCAATGAAATCTCCGTCAAAGTCAAAAGGCTTTTCATTTCTGGTGATTTGCTTTGCTTTGCTTGAAAAGGTGTGGCACGGAGCCAGATCTATAAAGTGATGTAATCTCTGTCAAGCAGCCAGAGAGTGGGTTTGGCAGGAGAAAACATTCGCAGTGTTCATAAAATAAGCCTGCAAATTGAAAAATGCTACGTAAAGCCGCCTTTGTCGGTTCACTTACGGGGTAATTTTCCCACTGTAGTGGTTTTAAGCTTCCACCATAGGGTGTGAACACCTTAAGGCCTGGGGTAAAGCATGGATGGGTTTGCTTTTTTTTTTCTTTTTTCATTTTTGGCTGCATAAATAAAACCCATCAGATTTTCATATGCAGGTAAAACAAAGGGGAGAAAAAAACCCCACTTCCATCCGGAGGAACAAACTGAATGAGTTTAAAAAAGCACAGTAACACCCCAAACCTAAATGATTTCTCCAGAATTAAGTTTCCATTGTCATATTCTCCCCCTTCACTTCCAGGGCTGCAGACAACACGTTTAGGAAACCATTTGGAAGACAGAGTGAACAAATTCCTGCGGCGACAGAATCACCCTGAGGCTGGAGAGGTCTTTGTCAGAGTAGTAGCGAGTTCAGATAAGACAGTAGAAGTCAAACCAGGAATGAAATCCAGGTTGGTTCTGTTCATTCTAATAAATGCAATTTTTTTAAAATTGATTTTATTTTGAAGTCTCCTTTGTAGATATTGCAAAACTTTGACAATTTGCACCTTAATCCCTTTACACGTTTTTGGAACTTTGGCATGAGTAAGATTGTGACAGGTACAAAAAAGCAGAGGAGGTGACAGTTGTATTTTGACTGTTTGGGGGGCAGTGGGGGCATCCTGGGTTTGGTTATAATACTGTGACTTTGTGTTGCTAAATCTTAAGAGTCTGACCCCGTTTTGGTTGGTGTTTCAGAATTCATAGTTTAGTTTGGAGCAGTTGCTGAGATTCTGTTCCTTACTGTTTTGTTGTGTTTTTATAAACACTTTGGCTTTCAGGAGGGATTTTTAATTTACTTCATTATAAATGGAAAGCTTAAAAGGTTTATTCTATGGAGCATTTTGGCTTTAATTCATAAAGAGAGTGTTTATGTGACATCACCTCATCATAATGCATCAGGTTTTCTGCTCTGCAACCTATTTAAAGGCTTGTGGTCTCTGAGGATATTCATGTTCTCAGTGCTGGCCTGTTCAGCCCTGTGTTCTATATGGAAACAGTCTCTCCATGAATTTACAGTGACAGGACTCCCTGTTTTACCACAGCTCTGATCTGCCCCCCTTTAACTTCTGTGTAAATGTTCCTCATGGGTTAAAAATAAGGTTGGAAAACATTTCCTCATTCTAGCCAGACGCTGCTTTAATAGTTGGCTTTTTGCTGTTCTCTTTTTATCCTTCCTCCCACCCCTTCCCTGCAGATTTGTGGACTCTGGTGAGATGTCAGAGTCCTTCCCTTACCGAACCAAAGCTCTGTTTGCGTTTGAGGAGATCGACGGGGTGGACGTTTGTTTCTTCGGGATGCACGTGCAGGAGTACGGCTCGGATTGCCCCCCTCCGAACACCAGGTACCCCCTCAGCTCTGCACAGGGGCACCTTGCTAAAGCCACTGGCACTCACAGAAAGCTGGGCAGTTTGTCTCAGTTCTGGGGCACCACAGTCCCACTGTAGGACTGCAGGTGACTCTGAGAGCTGTTTACACCGTGCTAAGATGGTTAAATGTGCGTTCAAACATCATCATGGTTAATTTTTCTTTCTGTGTACGTGCCTGGTGTAAAAGTCAGCTCTGAGTGGCCAGAGCAGCCACCCGTGACTCGCTGTGTTGTCGTTGCTGCAGGCGTGTGTACATCTCCTACCTAGACAGCATCCACTTCTTCCGCCCCCGCTGCCTCCGGACCGCAGTTTATCACGAAATCCTCATTGGATATTTGGAATATGTGAAGAAACTCGGGTAAGTCACATCTTTGGAAAGAAAGGAATTGGGGTTTTTTTAATCCAGGGTGCACTGGACAGAGAAACTGGGATTTTTGTCATTAAAGTGGTGGTTTGTTGTCAGGACTCTTTAAGCTCACAGCACATCATTCACCTGGTCAGAGGTTCACTCGATATTTAAGCTTCGTTGTCACATCCCAGACCTTATCCCTTGTCTAAATAGAAGTTATTTGCCCTGCTAACTTTGCTACAAAATAAAAATAGAAAAATATTTTTAAAAAATAAAGCTGGAGCTCTGAATGTATGCTTCAGTTGGGGTTAATTTTGTGATGGCAGTCACAGATTTTGTTTGTTGTGTGTCACACCAGGTATGTGACAGGGCACATCTGGGCCTGTCCCCCCAGTGAAGGAGATGATTATATCTTCCATTGCCACCCACCTGACCAGAAAATACCCAAGCCCAAACGTTTGCAAGAGTGGTATAAGAAGATGCTGGACAAGGCATTTGCTGAGAGAATCATTCATGACTACAAGGTTTGCTACTGTTCAATTTCTGAATTAATTTTTATGGGCATTTCAGACTGGGATGATGGCCTGCAAGGGGTTTATTCTCAGCCAGTGTCTTCATTGTCTTAGATTTTCTTGAGGTTCTGCCTTTCAGGCTGAAAATTCCTTAGGTTTGGTGTCTGAACAAAGAGAAATCTGCAAGGACCTGCCTTTGTGTACTTGTCTTTCACTGCAGTTTTTAGGCAAGGAAATATGGAGCTTGTTAAGAAACTGTTTGCTTTGGTAGCTCTGGAGGAGCAGGTGGAACTCTGGGCCCCACTAGTGTGAAATAAAAAAAAACAACTCCTTATAAAAAGGATGATTTTCTTAATTAGAGAACATCACACATGTACCCAAGGAAATATGTTGAAGGTGGCAAAGGGAGCATTTGCCACTCCTTACACGCTAAAATTTACAAGAATTCCTTCATGGCAGTGACAGTGCCGGCAAGAAATTGATGTTTTGATGGCAAGTGACAGCTATGAAATGTGTGGAGTGGAACAGCCTCTCACAAGCCTTGCCACGGGATTCAGTGTAGCAAAGAGCTGCAAAATCTGTGCCTCCTAATAAAAAAGTGGGCTTGAAACCAAGGAGGGCTTCGTTGGGTTTTCCAGGGGTATCTTGGTGTCTCCCATCATGTCAGGAACATGAACTGGTGGCACGATGGGGGTTCAGGAGAGGCTCAGCAGGGTAAGATAAAACAGGGGGTGGGGCTGTTATCAGCATTGCCAGGCTGGTTTTGGGGCTGCACCCAGAGAAGGGGACCTGGCAGGAGCAGGCCAAGGCTTTTGGGGCCATGTCTCTTGTTCTCCTCCCTCCCCTGAGTGATCTTGGTTTATTTATTCCTGGAATTGTGTGATGTGCTCAACAGGACATCTTCAAACAAGCAACTGAGGACAGGCTGACCAGTGCCAAGGAGCTGCCTTACTTTGAGGGGGATTTCTGGCCCAACGTGCTGGAAGAAAGCATTAAGGAGTTGGAGCAGGAGGAGGAGGAGAGGAAGAAGGAAGAAAGCACTGCAGCAAGTGAGACAACAGAGGTGGGTTAACTTCATGTGCTGTGTTTGCTCCTGGCTCACAAAGCTGACAATCAATGTTTTAACAAACGAGAGAGTTCACAGCCAGTAAACTAGAAAAGGTCATTCACACCATGAAATCAGGAGTCCCTTTACTGCATTTCTGGGTTTTTTCATGGTTAACAAATACACTGGTGGCTTGGTTTGGGTTTTTTTTAACAGACTCAGAAGTCAGTTGTGTCAGTTCAGCGATCTCCGTTCTCGGAGAAATGTGTTAAGCTGCTTTTGCATCACTGCATTTGCTCACAGTGCTTTGGCTGAGCTGGTTCACACCTTTGCAAAGCACCTTCAGTATTTGCATTTGGAGAGGTGCTGGATTTTTCAAAGCTGAATGAAATGTGGCTGTTATTTAAGCACAAGTACTTGTAGTCATTTGCAACAGCAAAGGGCTGATATTTAAAAGTATTTAGTGCAAGCTTTGTGTTGGTGGGAAACGTTGATCCTGATAGTGCTGTTCCTTCACCACCATTCTCCCTCTGCACATAAAAAAACCAAACAAAACCCCAACAACCAAGTTTTTCAGGGTCCTGGGCAGAATTTCATCATTCATTTGTGTTTCTGTGTCTATTTTATCTGTAACCAAATGGTCCCAGTACTTTCATACTGACCCTTCGACTTGTGATTCACAGCAAGGAGTTCTGAAAATTAATATTGTAGGAAAATCTGAAGTCTGATAAGACTGATATTGTAGGAAAATCTGAAGTCTGATAAGACTGAGGTGGAACCAAAAGCTTTACCTGGGGGAAACCTGCCTTCAGCTTAGATGCCATGACTGTTTGCTTCCAGTGAGTGTTACATGGGCTTGATGTGGAGGGATGGACCTTCACCCATCGATTTTACTGTGTCAGGAAGTTCCTCCTGTTAAACTTCAGCAGCTCCTTCAAAGCTAATACAGTTTGTTGCTGTGTTCTTATGGAACCAAAAGGTTAACAGCTTTCACTTTGTTCCTCCTGAATGTGACTTGGAATATTGAAATACTTCAACAAACAGAGCAGTATAAAAAGAAGTGGAAGACAAGGCTTGGGATTGAGCTGCAGCCCTCTCCTGCTAACAGTATCATTTCCAGTACATCAGAGGGTGCCCTCCCAGTGAAAGCATTTATTCTGCATCTAAGAGGGGAAAAAAAGGTGTTTAAAAAGCCCAGAACAACTAATTCTGAACTCATGCAAGTTGTGGCCTGAAGTGCAGCCTTGCCTGTGACATCCTTGTGCTCCCACCTGATGCCACTGATGCTGTTTTGGGGCAGCAGGGCGACAAAATCTGCATCCAGGTCGCTGAGATGTCATCCAAGAACACAACAAGGAACGCAACAGTGGGGTCTTTGCCACTTGGCTCGGGAAAAGGAGTAGTTTGAAAAGTGTGGGAACTTCTCCAGTGCAGAGACCTAAACTTGGGTCACCTCATGGAGGAGCCTGCCCAGCAGTGGGGATCTCCGAGGGTGGAACCACGAGATGGGTCTTGGGATTGAAATGGCACAGAATCTGCCTGTCTTTTCTGGAATTCTTCATCCTAAACTTTGTATGTGTGGAGAGAAAGCTTCTTAAAAGTCAACTTGTGCTGCAGGTGTCAGATAAAGAGAGTCTGAAGAAGTGGGAAATAGTCAGAATTCCTGGAAAATTCTGAAGAGGCAAGACTCACATGTCTCTGGGTGACCTGGCTGAATATCAAAATAAAGTGGTACAAACACCATCTTACAACTTCTTAGTAAACAGTTTGGAATGCTTTGTACAGTTGACAACTTAGACTTGTCCTGTTAGATAAGTTTCAATCTGTCCTTCCTCTTGGTGTTGAAATTTTAAAGTCTCTGTTGATGCTGCAGGATGTGCAGGCAAAGGAGGACAGGCCCCAATTCCATCAGGGTGTGGTGGAAAGTTAGGGGAAGTGAAGGTGGGAACATACAATAGCTCACTTCTGAATCACTTCAGATCACCTAGAGCCCTGTGTGGTTTCCAATAAAATAGTCTCATTTTAATTTCCAAACAGATTTGGTCAAAAAGTCCATAAAATTAGTTCCAGAGAAGCCAGGAGTGGACAGGGAATTCCTGTCCAAGCCTAATTAATGGAATGGAAGGATGGCAGCAGTCTATAAATAGAATTGCTCTCTGCAATTGGAATATTTTTGTTTTCCCTGAATAAATATGCCTGTGGATAAACCCTGTGTTTGCTTGTACATGCTGTTCATGGAACTTTCTTGCATATGTGTATATATATATATATATTTATATATATCAGAGTATTTCAGTAGCTTATTTTTAATTTCATGGTGAGCAACGTTCTCGCAGTTGGAGGGGGGGTTTGACTGAGTGAACTCCCTGCTCAGGGCTTGGGGGTTGATTTTTCAAGGACATGAGAACTCCTAAAAGTTATTTCTGTTTTCCCAGGTCATCTAAATAACATCATCTGCTATTTTTTGCACTCTTTACTTACATCTAGCATTCAGTGTATGGCCACTGTGGTCTGTGTTATAACTTGGGCACAAGTGAAGGTTTGGGAGGTTATTTTTTTTTGGAGTTGCACGTGCAGCTGGAATTCTGCAGGATGGAGAATCACATGTTTGCTTGGTTTCAAATCCTGCATGTTCTTCTCTGTATCCTCACCCTAAATTTGTTCAGTAAAAACAAACAAACCTTAAATCAGAGCTCGATCGAGTGTGTGAAGCCCCAAATGCACAGCAAAGCAAGGTGCTGCAGTCCTGGAATTGTTTGCAAGTCCATTTTATTTGCAGCTGATTTTATCATCAGATGTCAATAAGATCTTATAAAGCAGTACAGTGTTTGAGAGGGAAAAAAGAGAGTGTAAGATGGGAATTATTTAATGTATATATGTACTTTAAAAGTCTGTTTTTAATCAGTGTTTGGATTTGTTTGCCTGCCAGTTTGGCTTTTGATTTTTCCTGGAAGATAGGATATATTTAACACAGCAGGGCTGATTTGCAGGCATTGGAACGAAAGTTCTATTCCTGACAGCAGAAGTGTGTCAGTGTGAGCTCAGTGAATGGGAGAGAGCTCTGTAAAGTGTAACATCTTTCCCATGCCTGTATTGCAGGGGAGCCAGGGCGACAGCAAGAACGCCAAGAAAAAGAACAACAAAAAAACCAACAAGAATAAGAGCAGCATCAGCAGAGCCAACAAGAAGAAGCCCAGCATGCCCAACGTGTCCAATGACCTGTCTCAGAAGCTCTATGCCACCATGGAGAAGCATAAAGAGGTACTGTCAAAGTGTGCAGTGCAAAGAGGAGGGTTCAGTCCGGGCAGTGCAGGCACAATGACACTTGGACCTGAACACTCGGGAGAGAAAAGCTCGTGGTGGGGTTGGAAATGTTTCTGTTGCATAACAACATGCTGGAAGAGATTAGCTTCCACCCAGTTAATGAGATAAGGTTTGTAGCACGGTGTTACTGCAGAGAGCAGGAGCCTCCTCCTGCCAGATCACCTGCCCTCGCTGACGCCTCTCCCGCTTACCCGCAGGTCTTCTTTGTGATCCATTTACATGCCGGGCCCGTCATTAACACCCTGCATCCCATCGTGGACCCGGACCCGCTGCTGAGCTGTGATCTGATGGATGGGCGAGACGCCTTCCTCACCCTGGCCCGGGATAAGCACTGGGAGTTCTCCTCTCTGCGCCGCTCCAAGTGGTCCACGCTGTGCATGCTGGTGGAGCTGCACACCCAGGGGCAGGATCGCTTCGTCTACACGTGCAACGAGTGCAAGCACCACGTGGAGACGAGGTGGCACTGCACTGTCTGCGAGGTACGTGGGGGGCACCTCACAACGCGGCTCCCTCTTGCCCTGCAGCTGAGCTTTGGGGGGGGTTTCTTGGATATTGCCCAAAAGTTCCTCCAAATTAAGCCTGTCCTGATGAAAGGGTGCTAAACCTTAAGGGAAGGTGATTATCAGGTGGGTAGGAGAGGTGGGTACCTCTTCTTCTAGAAGTGACTTTGGGTTCTCAGCATGGAAAACTCAGGAGTGGCTCCTGCTACATCATTTATTCCTCTGTGGCTCCTCTGCAGAGACAAGGTTTTAACTGAGTTTTAAAGAATCATGAATCTTAAAATGGTTTGGGCTGAAAGGGACCTCAAAGACCGTCTCACTGGACCAGGCTGCTCAAACTTTAGGACTGGGTGGTGGGGTGGGACTGTGTCACACTGGTCAGAATCTGCAGGGCACTGACTCGTCCACATTTTGTGGATGTCCACCAGAGCAGGTGACTTACCCTCCTGCAGGGTCACGCTCCTGCTTTAGACATGAGGCTGCCACAGCTCCAATCATTGTCCCTTTGGTCCAACACTCCCTGCCCTTCACATCAAACCAAATAATTGCTGCTAAGCCACACCTGGCTCAGTGCTTTTAATGACCAGCCCTTTTCCAGCACAGGTCACTTCTGCTGGGCTGTGTTAGAGAGCAGTTATCCATGGGGCTGTACCAGTGGCTTCGTGAGGGCTTCTGTTGACCTCTGGCTGTAGCTGAACAAAAGAAATTTGAATAAGTGCAGCCTAGTTCTTACACCAAAAGTTACTGCCAGGTTTGTGGTGGAAGAGTCTTAATTAATCCCTCTGAGGAAAGCATCGAGCCGGGATTCTGGAGGCAAGGCTGCAGGAGATGGATCCCCCACACAGGGGGAATCAGGTGGTGGAAGGAGGGTGTGACCTTTGGGCTGCCTCTGGGTACCCCTGTGTAAGGGAGTGCCCTTCCTGCAGCGAGAAAGGGACAGGGCAGTGAAAATCTGGGGGGTAAGGAAGTTTTCAGGTAAGTGTCTGTCTCAGCATGAAACTTGCACTTGATTTGAGGGTTGTTTTAGGGATTTAAAAACGCACATATTTCAGGGCAGTAATTATTAGTCAGTAATTACACTAAGAATAACTAAATGGAGAGCTAACCTTACCTTTCAGGCAGTGACCTTAGGTTTGTCTTACTAGTTGGAGGTTTCAGTACCCAAATAGGTATCACAGAAAAATACCTAAAAAACCAGTTCCTGTCACTAAAAGGGAAAAAATAAAATAAAAAGCGATTCCTGCAAGACATTTTCATGTAATAAAGTGACACAATGACAGCCCCTGATTGCAGTGTTCCCCACTGTGGTCCAGAGCTGTGATTGCAGGCTGGCTTTGCTGGGGCTGCTGCCCTCTGTGCCCCAAAGCCCTGCTCCCACTGCCTGTACAGCTGCTTCCCTGCCTGGCCTGAATGGAAATGGGTGTAAATTGAGGGGGCAGCTCTTGGGAGCGCATGGCTTTGTCCTGCTTGTGCTCTGTGTGGTTGTACCCACGGACACCCAGAGCGTTCCTGTACGGGGGGCTGGTGCTGCTCTCCCAGCACCGCTCTGCTCCCCTGCCAGCGTGGCTCGTGCTCCCTCAGCAGCTGAGCTCTGGGTGTTCTTCCCTTGCAGGACTACGACCTCTGCATCAACTGCTACAACACTAAGAGCCATGACCACAAGATGGTTAAGTGGGGCCTGGGTCTGGACGATGAGAGCAACAGCCAAGGAGAGCAGCAGTCCAAGAGCCCCCAGGAGTCGCGACGGCTGAGCATCCAGCGCTGCATCCAGTCCCTCGTCCACGCCTGCCAGTGCCGCAACGCAAACTGCTCCCTGCCATCCTGCCAGAAGATGAAACGGGTTGTCCAGCACACCAAGGGCTGCAAGCGCAAGACCAACGGTGGCTGTCCGGTGTGCAAACAGCTCATCGCTCTTTGCTGCTACCATGCCAAACACTGCCAAGAGAACAAATGCCCCGTGCCATTCTGTCTCAATATCAAACACAAGCTCCGACAGCAGCAGATCCAGCACCGCCTGCAGCAGGCTCAGCTCATGCGCAGAAGGATGGCGACCATGAACACCCGAAACGTGCCTCAGCAAAGTTTGCCTTCTCCTACCTCAGCAACGCCTGGTACCCCCACACAGCAGCCAAGTACACCGCAGACACCGCAGCCTGCCCCCCAGCCCCAGCCCTCCCCTGTAAGTATGTCACCGGCCGGCTTTCCCAGTGTGTCCAGAACCCAGCCCCCCACCACCGTCTCGACAGGAAAACCCGCAAACCCGGTGTCCGCGCCTCCGCCTCCGGCTCAGCCCCCGCCGGCCGCCGTGGAAGCGGCTCGGCAGATCGAGAGAGAGGCTGCCCAGCAGCAGCAGCAGCTCTACAGGGTCAACAACATGAACAATGGTTTGCCTCCCGGCCGCCCGGGACTCGTGAACCCCGCGGTGGGTTCGGTGAACCAGATGCCGCAAGTCAACATGAATGTACCGCGCCCCAACCCCGTGAGCGGCCCCGTCATGTCCAACATGCAGCCCGGGCAGTGGCCGTCGCCGCCGATGCCGCAGCAGCAGCCGATGCAGCCGGGGATGGCCAGGCCGGTGATGCCGATGGCGACGCCGCAGGCCGTGGCCGGGCCCAGGATGCCAGGCGTGCAGCAGCCGCCGCGCAGCATCACCCCGAACGCACTTCAGGACTTGCTGAGGACCTTGAAATCACCAAGTTCTCCGCAGCAGCAACAGCAGGTTCTTAATATCCTTAAATCCAACCCTCAGCTTATGGCAGCTTTTATAAAGCAAAGAACAGCCAAATACGTGGCGAACCAGCCCGGGATGCAGCCGCAGGCAGGGATCCAGCCCCAGCCCGGGATGCAGCAGCCGCAGACCGGGATGCAGCAGCCCGGCATGCACGCGCAGGCGGGACTGCAGAACATGAACGCCATGCAAGCAGGAGTGCAGAGACCCAGCGTCCCGCCGCAGCAGCAGGGGATCGGAGCGATGAATCCCCAGGGACAGGCGATCAACATCATGAACCCCGGCCACAACCCCAGCATGGCCAACATGAGCCCGCAGTACCGAGAGATCCTGAGGCGGCAGCTACTGCAGCAGCAACAGCAGCAGCAGCAGCAGCAACAGGGAGGGGCCGGCATGGCAGGAGGGATGGCAGCACACAACCAGTTCCAGCAGCCCCAAGGGCCGGGAGGTTACCCCCAAGCCATGCAGCAGCAGCGGATGCAGCAGCACCTGTCCATACAGGGCGGTTCCATGGGACAGATGGCTCAGATGGGACAGCTGAACCAGATGGGCCAGCCCGGCCTGGGGGCGGACGGCGCTCCCAACATCCAGCAGGCCCTGCAGCAGCGCATCCTGCAGCAGCAGCAGATGAAGCAGCAGATAGGGTCCCCCGGGCAGCCCAACCCCATGAGCCCACAGCAGCACATGCTCTCAGGACAAGCGCAGGCGTCTCATCTCCCTGGCCAGCAGATCGCCACCTCCCTCAGCAACCAGGTGCGGTCCCCAGCACCCGTTCAGTCTCCCCGTCCCCAGTCCCAGCCACCACATTCCAGCCCGTCACCCCGGATACAGCCCCAACCGTCACCGCACCACGTCTCTCCCCAGACTGGTTCCCCCCACCCAGGACTCGCAGTCACTATGGCTAGTTCCATGGATCAGGGACACTTGGGCAACCCAGAACAGAGTGCAATGCTTCCCCAACTAAACACCCCCAACCGGAGCGCGTTGTCTAACGAGTTGTCTCTGGTTGGTGACACCACCGGGGACACATTAGAGAAATTTGTGGAGGGTTTGTAGCATTATGGGAGCATCACTTTTGTTTCTTCTTTCCTTTCGTGTTCTTGGATATTTTGTACTGAAAAATTCAGACATCTGGGTTGTTTTGAATCCTAGATGGAACTGCTGCTTCCTACAGATGGAAGAATTAATTGCTGTTTAAAAATAAAAAGAAAAAAAAAACAATACAAAGAATATATTTTTTTGTTAAAGCCAGGCGGTTAAAATATCTGGTCTCTTTTGTGGGTTTTTTTGGTTTTTATTTTTTTGTTGCTGTTGACTCATACCTTTTTTTTAACGGGGAAAACAAGTTCATTATATTCATATTTTTTATTTGTATTTTCAAGACTTTAAACATTTGCGTTTAAAAGAAGAAAAAAAAATAATATTCAGAAACTGTTTCCTGAAATAATGCAACATTATAGCGTATCCCGGTAACTTTGACACATGGCGGGAAGATTTTTGTTTTCTATAGTGAACTCTGCAGGCGTTTGAAGTATTACCCCTGGGAAGATAGGAATTGACTCTTGCACACATTGGCCAACGCCAAAATCCTTGTCTTGCAGATGTAGAAATTGTTGCTTTGTTTCTCTGATAAAACTGGTCTTAGATGAAAATAGGGATGATCACTCTTAGGCCGTGCTGATCTGGATAGAGAAGAAACATTCTTTTCTTTCTTTCTTCTGTGTGAAACTTGAAACGAGGAAAGCAATTCTAGTGTAAATCATGCAAGCGCTATAATTACTATAAATAAGAAAATCCAAGAAGATTCAATCACTGTATAGAATGGTAAAAAGAAAAAAAAAAACTCATTTCTTACTTATAATATCATATTGTTAAAATAAACTGTGTGCAACAGACAAAAAGGGTGGTCCTTCTTGAATCCATGTACATGGTATTAACACTTAGTGTTTGGGTTTTTTGTTATGAAAATGCTGTTTTCAACATTGTATTTGGACTATGCATGTCTTTTTTCCATTGTATATAAAGTATTGCTTAAAATTGATATAAATTACTGAAGTTTTTAACATGTATTCTGTTCTTTAAAATCCATGTAAGAATGTTTAAGGTTTTTATTTATTTATATATTTTTTTTTTTTGGATCATGTTCTTTGTAAGACATAGCTATGACGATTCACTCATGACCCGGAGCAGCCAGAGGCAGCGGTAGGAGTGGCACGATCCATGGATGTTGTAGGTAGCAATGTCTGTTTTACAACACCTTTAGCGATTGTTTCCTTTTCGGGGAGGGAGAGGAGAAGGGGAATGGTTCCCAGCCATCGACTCTTTGCAGGTGTTCATCCATAAGGGTTAACTGGAATAAATTATTAATAGCCGTTGCTTTTTAAAAACTGCATTAATTTAGAGAAGGATCACCAATGAAAGGAAAATAGAGAGTATTGAGTTAATTCTAGGCTAATTTATTTAGTCTACAGTAAAATATGAACCTATTGACTTTAACACTATTTTTCTGCTGTTAACTCTGAGTCTAGATTTGAGGGTTTTCTGTGGAATAAAAAATAACAAATCATGTACATGTTCCCTTTAATATCCTGTCACATGCCCTCCTGTCCCTGGGATACTCACCCCTCCTCCCCTCAGTGAATTGCTCTCTTGGAGTTAAAAAGTCCAGGGCACTTTCCCAGCGTAGGTGTGAGCTCGAACCACGCCGAGCCGTAACCGCCATCCCTCAGACCTCAAGGCTCCTCCATTCCATGCGCCTGGCATGGGCTTTGCAGCGATTCCAGCAGGGAATCCCGCCTGGCAGCGGGAGCACCGGGCACACGTGGCTTTTCACATCCAGTTAGTGCTTCCTCCAGCCTTAACGTTTTTCTTGGAGTGCTGTTGGGGGAGGATGGGGGGGAGAAGAGCAAGGATTTATCTCAACTTTTATTCCCCGTACTGTGAAAACAGCGCCCGGCGGCGCCTTTTTAACTGGAGAGGGTCTCTGCTTCAACTTTTCTTGCAAACTTTTAAACTCTTGTACCTTTTTCACCACCATCGGATTCATCTGCCCACGCAATTGTCTTCAGCAATTCAAGATGTCAAAATTTGGGGCTGGGCTGAGGTCAGTGAACACTAACCCAAAGCTTGTCCAAAAGAAATTGCTGTTAAAAAAAAAAAAAAGGAGGAAAAAAAAAAAAGATGGAAAGCCCTGATGCTGTGTCTCATGCTGTGTACTTAAAAAAGAGGAAAAATACTATATTTGTGATCAAAAAGAGGAAACTTGAAATGTGCTGGTGTTTCTAATAAAAGCTGGTAAAACTGCTTGGATTGAAGGATGGTTCCACTTGGCTGGTGCCCGCGAGGATCAGCGGAGCCTGACGCCCGAGGTTAAGATAACTGCACTCAATCCCGCTAATTCCTCTAAGTAGCCTCCATTTTAAAGGCATCGGCACCGCTTCCGGATTTGGATAAGCCGAGCCCTGGTTGCTGTGGCTCAGCCTGCAGCTCGCTCGGGTGCCCCTTCCTGGGCGAGAGTGGAAAAAAACAACCGATGGGCAGCCAGCACCGGAATGTTTTTCAGTACAACCCCAAGTGTGGTGAGATCACAGAGCCAAGGGGTCGGTGCGGATCCAATAACGAGCTCTCTGGAGCAGGTGTGTGAGGGAAGAGCAGGGAGAGAAGGGAGGTGCAGAGCTGAAATCAAACCTGAGCAGGGGCTGGGCTGGGGGTGCAGGCCCTGCAGCCTCGGGGAGGTTTCACTCCAGTCTCCTGTGAGTGTTGATAGGAAATTCAGCATGGCTGAAGACTGCATGGGCATGGATTTGTCCTTGCCTGTGTTTGATGGAGGTCCTGGCACTAAGGAACAGCATCCTAGAAACATGGGAATTTATAAGGCAAGCGTGCACTGGAGCTGGATGCAGGATCTTCACCACCAGAGAGGGTGGGTAAGCCCTTCCCCCCCGAATTCTGGAGGGGAAGAAGGTGCTTAAATCTGAACACTGACCTGCAAGGACGACTCTCTGCTCCTTTCCTGGGCTGTCCACCCCACTCCACTGTGCTGCTGGCTCTGCTGCCTCCCACCGCTGCCCCTCCTGCTGCAGGCACAGCCGGGCTGCCTCCCGGACACAGAGCTGCCCCAGCACCCGTGTGAGCACAGCCTGCTCTGGGCTCCCCTCGGACACAGAGCTGCCCCGGCACCCGTGTGAGCACAGCCTGCTCTGGGCTCCCCCCGGGCGTTAAAGCAGCGGGGAGGAACAGGAGCCAAACAGGCTGGGACAGTCCCAGTGCAGGGAAGATCAAGCAGCCGCTGTGGAGCTGGGGGAGCACTGCAGAGCACACAGGTGTGGGGTGATCTCTCCTTCCCTGTGCTTCTCCACAGTCAGGAATTTAAAATGTGGAGCAGGAGGCTGCCAGGGCAGTGGTTGAAGCCAGCTGGTGCCAGCCCCTGGATAACTGAAACGAGCCTGGATAGAGGGAAGGATCTCCCCCAGATCCCCTGCAATCCCTCCAGGAGAACACTTCATGGCCAGTGGTCAAAGCACACCCAGGGTGAGGCAGGGGGAAGATCCGGGTGTTTCACAGCAGGTACAAGAGCTCCGTTAAGATGTCGCTCTCAGAAATGCTGTGGGGTCAGCTGGAGGTAGCAGTGAGCACAGCAGGAGGAGGGAGGGAAGTGTTTGAAACGGGCTCAGAAGTCATTTTGGTTTTGGCTGCAGCACAGGGAATCTCGATGAAGGATCGGAGTTGGTTCCAGGTGGAAATGCAGCTGCTGGAAGGGCACAGCACTGGTGCAAAGGCTCATGCTGGGTCTGTTGCACCTAATCCATAAGATCCAGTGTCACACAAACCCCGCTCTGTGTAAACGCTTCTTGGACGTGAACCTCCAAAACAACACGTGTAGTCCCGGGGATCATTGCAGCCATGAGTGAATTGCACACGGAGCTTTCCAGGGAGCTCCCGGGATTACAGAGCTGGCTGTGTGCGGTGGGCACGGTTCCCTGCTGAGGGCTCCTCGGTCTGGAAGTGGTTAGTGCTCCCTGAAAGGAGCCCTGCTCCATCCTTTGTTTGGCCGTGGTGTTCAGCTCCGACCGCCGAGCTCCTGCCACAGCCTGGGCTGGGCTCCCTGGGTCACCAGCGCGGACAGACCCGCAGGGCCGTCTGTGCGGTTTGTAACCTGCGGCTGGCTCCCTGTTCTGACGAGTCCTGAGAAACACCGACATTTTTACCATCGAAAGGCTTGGAAGTGGCGTCCTGGGCTTGGCATCCAACCTCCTGGCAGAGCCCTGGAAACCCGCCGTGAGGGAATCCGGGCAGGGCCGGGAAGGGGCTCAGCCCGAGGGCCGGGAAGGGCAGCCGAGGCCGTGAGGGGACAGAGCCCGAGGCCGTGAGGGAGGGCACCCAACCTGGGGCACTGGGGCAGGGCCATGAGGGTACTCAGGCGGGGCTGTGAGGGGAGTCGGGAGGAGCCCAGACGGTACTCGACCCGGAGGCCATGAGGGGACTCTGGAGGAGCCCCGAGGGTGCTCAGGAGGTGCCCGGGGTCCGTGAGGGGACTCCGGAGGTGCCGTGAGGGGGCTCTGGAGGTGCCGTGAGGGGGCTCTGGAGGTGCCGTGAGGGGGCTCTGGAGGTGCCGTGAGGGGACTCTGGAGGTGCCGTGAGGGGGCTCTGGAGGTGCCGTGAGGGGGCTCTGCCCGGGGTCCCTGAGGGGGCTCTGGAGGTGCCGTGAGGGGGCTCCGGAGGTGCCGTGAGGGGACCCAGGAGGTGCCGTGAGGGGGCTCTGGAGGTGCCGTGAGGGGGCTCTGCCCGGGGTCCGTGAGGGGACTCTGGAGGTGCCGTGAGGGGACCCAGGAGGTGCCGTGAGGGGACCCAGGAGGTGCCGTGAGGGGGCTCTGGAGGTGCCGTGAGGGGGCTCTGCCCGGGGTCCGTGAGGGGACCCTACAGGAGCCCTGCAGGGCCGAGCGCGCGCAGGCTGAGGGACAGGGTGACGTCACCGCGCGCGGAGGAATGCCTCGCGCCCCGGCCCCCATGACGTCATCGCGGTGCGCCGCGCTCGGGCAGCAGGGCCATGGCGGCGGTGGCGGTGAGGGGGGCGCGGGGGGCGCGGCGGCTCCTCCCGGCCCTGCGGCCCCTCGGGGCCCTGCCCGGGCCGCGCCCGCCCGCAGGTGAGCGGGGGGGCGGGCGGCGTGAGGGACCGGCCGGTCCTCCTGGGCTCGGCCCGGCGGGCGCGCTCCTTCGCCTGCGCGGAGCCGCGCTCGGCCCGCGGTGTCCTTCGGCGGGGGCGCAGGGCCCGAGTGTCACCCGCAGCGCCCCGTCCCTCTCGGCTGGTCCCGCCGTGGCCGCTCGGCAGGAACCGACCTGAGAACGCCCAGCGCTCCTTCCTGCGGGAGAGCGAGCTCCTCTGGGACTGTACAGGGAACAGAGCACAGCGCGGGGGTTTGTGGTGTCTTGTGTCGGGCAGGGAGCACGGTCAGGGTGTGCAGGTTCATGTCCCGGCTCAGACAGGGCGCGTAGCATGTCCCAGTTCTCCTTTTGGCTCGCACAGCATGTGCCAGCTCAGGTCATGCAGCATGTGCCGGCTCATGGCCTCGTTCACGCAGGGTGTGCAGCACACGTCCCAGTTCCTCTGCTGGCTCATCCAGGGTGTGTGGGGTGTCCGGGTTTATCTGCTGGCTCGTGCAGGCTGTGTAGCGCGTTCAGATCGTGTGTGGTGTCCTGGTTCATGTCCCAGCTCATACAGCACATTCAGATCATGCAGCCTGTCCCAGTCCTGCCCTGGCTCATGCAGGGTTTCCAGCACTTCCGTGGGGAGCTGGGGGAGGGCAGAAGGCAGCAGTGCTCTGTTCTCTGGCCATTCAGTACCAGGGCACTTTACATATGAGCCTGAAGGGTTTGCATGTCCCAGGGCTGCACCCAAGGTTTCACCTCAGGCAGCTGACAGGAGTGAGTGCTAAGAAAATCCAAACTCTGAGGCCTTGATTATGGGATGTGCTCTCTTATCAAGGCCATCATGCACAGGAGTTGTCGTTATCCGAGGCACAGTGATGATCTTCCCGTGTGTCTCCTGTGAGCAGCCCCTGCTGTGCTCTGTGTTTCCTTCTCTGTTGTCTGGCCCCTGGTCCACACACTGGTAGATTGTCACTGTGGTCTGTGGTTTCCCTGTGGGTTATGAAGAGAGAATGTGACAGAGGAAATTGTGTGACAAATAGGGTCACTGTCAGGGTCGGACTGTCAGATTAATTGTGCCACTGAGTGCCACTTCAGTGTTTCTGGGCAATCCAGCTCTTCCTCCACGGAAATCCCCAGTGGTTTGTCGGTATCTGTGTCTGGAGCGAAGCCACGAGCCTCTGGTGGGTTAGATGTGCTCCAGCAGAGCCAGAGTTTATTCCTTAACCTGTCGTTCTGGTCCTTCAGGGGAAAAAATAGTGGGCAGAAGCTGCGTGGGGTGGGAATAACGAGGGAGGAGCAGGAGGTGGTGTCCTTTCAGTTGGATACAGGCTGCAGGGACAGCCCTCCCCTCCCTTTGGCCGTGCAGAACAGGCAGTGTCTGCTCTCACAGTGCTGAGGGTTGAAGCTGCTGCAGAGGTTTTTGGGAGATGTGTTGGTGGGAGCGGCTCAGTCAGGGAACCTCTCATCCCCTGATTCACGTGGATCTGGTGCCCAGCTAGGGAGCCTCTTTGTCTGATGTGATCTGAGCTGGGAGGGTTTATTCTCTGCACGAGCCTCCCTGGGCTCAGGGCTGCCCTGCACGGAGCTGTTATGGTAATTTCTGCTGACCCAAATTCTCCTCTTTTGTTTTGAGGCACAGACTGCTTTGTGCTGGATTTCCCACCCTAAATCCCTAACTGGCGCTGGGCTCGGCTCCCTGCAGTCCTTTTGCAGGATGAGGCTGTGTTTCCTGGGGGCTGCTTGGCTCTGGGAGTCGCTGAGGCATCCTGGTGTGTGGATCGAGAGCAGCCCGTGGGGATGAGGGTCCTTGTCCTTGCCTTGTTCCCCGTGTGCGAGGTGGCTCCGTGGCCACAGGCACAGGATCCCTTGGGATCATGGACAACTGGAAGCTGGGGGGTAGTGTGGGTTTCTCCACCTCTCCTGGTGCAGGTGGGGCAGTGATGGGTGTAGAAATGTACATGGGCTGTGATAAAGCTCCACATTTGATTAACTTGTTATCAAAATATATAATACCTGATTTGCCCAAGCACATCACAGCACCCATCTGGGGCAAGAGCCATTCCTTCTTCATCTCTTGGTCCTCAGAATTTGGGCTCCTTCCAAGTGTCATGTAACCTGTTAACTCTGCAGGTCCTTTCTCCACAGCTCTTGTGTGCTGATAATTGTAGTTTTATACCCAGAACAGCCAAGCTTTTCCTGTTCCCTTCCTCCAGGCGAGGACTTGCTGAGAGGCAAATGGTCTGAAGATGCTGCAGCTCGTATTTAATGAGCCGTGTCTCTCCCTGGCACTGTTAATTAAGGATGATAAGACCAAACATTACACAAATCCAGAAGTAACTTCCAAAGTGATGGGCGGTGATCTGTCATTGTGCTTTAGAGGTAGGGAGGCAAAACCCATGAATACGTGGAAAATGATAAATAGCTAGAAATAAAATTATAAACAGCTGTAGTTTCTAGAGTCAGCTGGTGTTTATGAGCTGTTGTGGTGGCTGTGGGGCTTTGCTGCCTGGACATCTGATGATAGAAGTGGCCTTAAGGTTAGCAGGGAGCTGCTGCTGGTGTGTGTCCTTTCTGGATCCTGGAGTCAGGGAGGGAGCAAAATTCCCTCTTTTATTTCTGCTGGTTGGGAATTGTGTGTGTGTGTGTGTGTGTACCTATGTGCAACTGCAGTATCCTACAGCACCCAGCAGAGCATGAGCATGAAATAAGTAAGCCCTGGGTAAATATATATAAATATATATAAAAATAAAATATGTAAACCCTGGGCTGCAGGCCCTTCCCTTCTGAAGCTCAACAGGCTGGACAGGGAGTGCTCCCCTGCTCTCCACTGTGGCCACCCAGGCTGTTTGCCTTGCTGCTTTCCCAGATGATCCCAGCAAAGGCAGCTGAGTGGAAGTTCCAGAACGTGTCCTGTGATAATGCGGCAGAGCTGTTTGTGACGCAGAGAGCACAGTTATGTGTGTGGGAGGTGTTCAGATGCATTAAGAACTATTTGTGGGCTCTTTTCTTTAAGGGCAGAATGACTGGGGAGTAATTCAAGCTTCTGGCTGCAGAAGTGGATCTTGATTCAGAGCTTTCTGTGAGGAGGAGGAGGAGAAGGAAGAATGAGGACTGGCAGCGTCCTCGATCAGCTCTTGGGGAAGAGGTAGAGCCAGGAGTGCTGTTGAAGCTCAGGGGTTTGTGTTCTCCTGATCTGGAGCGAGTCAGAGCCCAGCCTGAGGGTCTGGAGCAGCAAGACCCGTTCTCAGTGACCACACCTGCTGTAGGACCTGCTGTGGGGGGCAGGAGGTTTGCAGAGCACTTGTGAAGGGAGGTTGAGCCTTCCCAAGGTGAGCTTGAGGCTGACAAGGGATGCTGGTGCAAGGGCTGGGAGGGTGAGTTCACTTGAGGGCTGTGGCAAGGTGGAGGAAGGTTCAGGAGGGAGCCAAGCTCTCCCAGCGTGTCAGCTGGCCTGGGGGCAGAGGAGGGCCAAAGAAGCTGTTTCCAGAGGGATCACAGGTGCACTTTAGGACTCTCACTTTGCTGATGGTTTCTGGTTCAGTGTTTTTCACTTCTGCTGCTTGTCCAGGTTCTCCCTGCTCTGTCCAGGCTGTGCTGGTCCCTTCTCTGCTTCCCAGAACAGCTCTGTCTGTTAGTAGTCGTGGTAGGGCTGGAGGAGGCCAAGTCACTGCCTGCCCAGGTCAGATCCAAACCCTCCAGGATCCTGCTCTGGCACAGGCCAGAGATCACACCAAGGAAATGGCTTTGGGCAGAGCTCTGCAGTGCTGAAAATGGTCTTTTTGTGGCCAGGTTTGGCTTTGATTCATCCCCTAACAAAAAGAAGACTTGTTGGGTTCGTCTGGGCAAATTGGAAGGAGGAGCATTGGGAATCCCTGACCTTAACAGGGCTGGTGACATATCCCAGCTGGTCTCATTTTCCCCACTGATTTTGTTGACTGGTGGTTTTGCTGCTGCATGTGCTGCTCCCCTCGGAGGCAGCCTTGTTGGGAGATGTAATCCCTGTGCTTGGACAGTCAAGGACCAAATATTTATTGCCAATTTACATTTTCACAGGCAGTGACAGGGGAGTTGTCTTCAGCTTGGGCAGGTAACAGCAGTGGAAGCTGCAGACTGCCTCTTCCTCACTGCTTCCCAGTTCATTGTGAAGGCTGCTAATTGTCACCTTCTGGACAGAACTTCAATTCAGAAGAGTAAAGGCAATGCCAAAGGGGAGTAGTGGGGTTTGGATTGTGAGGGAACTTCAGTCTTGCTTGCACGGTGTAACTCCCACAGGATTGCTTGGGTGGGACCTTTAAGGACTGCCCCTGTTGCTGCTGGACTTGTGGTGTGTAGTGAAATATCTTCACTTGTGTCTCTAGGAAAAGGAGCAGCATGTTTGCAAAGACAAGTCCTCCATCGATGGAGCCTCCAGCACAACATTCCTGCCAGCAGCATTCCTGCTGTCCGGGCATACAGCACACAGACAGCAGAGAGCAAAGAGGAGGAGCCCCTGCACACCATCATCAGCAACACGGAGAACGTGAAAGGTGGGCACGGACACACCAGTGCTGGGGGACACTCCTGGGGTGTGCCTGGGACAAGGTGTGGGTGCAGGTGACCCCTCCTCTGGAGGAAGTGCAGGGGTTGGTCATCACATCCTTTGAATCTGAACTGCACCATCAGCTCCCAGAGCTGGGATGTGGAGGTCAGAGCGGCCTTTCCTGAGAAACAAGGCCATCAGGGCTGCATCCATGGGCTTAGCCAGGCTGTTGATGGTCATGTGTGTGTGTGGAGGTTCCACAGGCACTAGAATTGGCTAAAAAGAGATTTTTTTTTTGGTCCCAGAAGCAAGCTGTGCCTGCCCAGGTCATTGCTGTGGATCCTGGAGGTCTAATGAGAATCCTGGCATCAGCCCTTTAGTTAGAATGAATTGCTTTGCACATCTCCAGGGAGAGGTGCTTTAAGGCAAAGTCACTTGAGGTATTCCAGCATAGATATAATGTCTAAACTCTGTGCCTCCGTGGTTTTTCTGGGAGGTATTTTTAAGACTGCAAGGCTTTGAACCCCCCAGTGGGGTTGATGTGCTGCTCCAGCTGCTGCCCACACCGGGATTCACTCCATCCCTGGGGAATGTAGGTTCCCCAGCAAGGCACAGCGGAGGTGACACAGGACCTGTGGCTTTGCCCATGTTGCCTCAGGCTTCTCTAATGCCTCCTGCAGGAAGGATGCTATTTTTAAGAGGCCAAGGTCTCTCAGCTGAGATTTTTGTAGTGTTACTCTCTCTGAGGGAATTTCTCTTCCTGGGCACAGCTCCCCCCTGCAGAGGTGGCTGCAGGTATGTGCTCCTACCCTGAGGTGCAGAAGCCAAGTGTCTGTTGGCAAAGCTGCCTCCTAGGGGGGTGTAAACAGCACCTTTGTTGTCACCTTGTTGGTGGCCACAGCAGCCTGTGTCCCATCCTGCTTCAGCTGTCACTGCTGGGAAGCTGAAGCACATGGTTTGCCTTCCTTCCCGAGAGGACCCTGCTGAAGTGCCTTAAAGGTGTGTCTGTGACTCTCATAGAGTCATGGAATGGTTTGGGTTGGAAGGGACCTTAAAGCTCATCTCATTCCACCCCCTGCCGTGGGCAGGGACACCTTCCACCAGCCCAGGTTGCTCCAAGCCCCGTCCAGCCTGGCCTTGGACACTTCCAGGGCTGGGGCAGCCACAGCTTCTCTGGGCAACCTGTGCCAGGGCCTCCCCACCCTCACAGGGAAAAATTTCTCCCAATATCCCATCTAACCCTGCCCTCTGGCAGTGGGAAGCCATTTCCCTTGTCCTGTCACTCCAGGCCCTTGTCCAAAGTCCCTCTCCAGCTCTCTTGGAGCCCCTTCAGGCACTGGAAGGGGCTCTCAGGTCTCCCTGAGCCTTCTCCTCTCCAGGCTGAACAACCCCAACTCTAACGTTTTATTCCAGGTGCAGCCTCTAAACATGAGTTTCAGGCTGAAACAAAGAAACTGCTGGACATTGTTGCCCGTTCCCTGTACTCGGAGAAGGAGGTAAGACACCCACTGCTGGCTGGGAGGTTTTCTGGTGGCAAAGCTCTGTCTCTGTCGGGGTTACATCTCAAACAGCTGAGCCCAGAGAGTGAACTGCTCAGTTCCAGCAAGTCCTGTGCTGTTCATGTCAGGCTCCCTTGAATGATGTTTTCTTAAGAGACCTTGAAAATGTGTTTTGGAAACAATTTTTAGGTACAGCCAGAGGGCTCTGTGAGTCTCAGAGTCTCTGCACTTTCATACCGAGTTCAGGCAAACGGTTCTCCCGGCAGACAATGGGGAAGCACAGTTTGGGGAGCTGGGAATTACTCTGTGGGCAGCCAGTGAGCTCCTGGTCTGTGGGAGTGCCGTGCAGGGTGAGGGCCAGGCTGCAGTGTGAGGGTGTGTCTCGTCCCCAGGTGTTTATCCGGGAGCTGATCTCCAACGGCAGCGATGCGCTGGAGAAGCTGCGCCACCGGCTGATGACAGAGGGGAAGGCCTTGCCAGAGATGGAGATCCATCTGCAGACAGACAGTGGAAAGGGAACCATCACTATCCAGGTATGTCCCTTTGGTAACAGGGGAGTGTTATTCCTGGCCCTTTGTCCCGTGGAGGATCAGTGGAAGCTCAGCAGCAGCGCGGTTCCACTGAAGTGTGGTGTCCTCAGCTGGGCTCTGGTTCACGAGGCTGTAACCTGAGGATTTGGTGAAAAACCACTAATTTATCTGCTCCTCACTTGTCCCCATAGGAAAATTTACTGCTCCTTCTTTCCCTATTGGGAACTACCAGTAGCTTTTCTCCCACCCCTGCACTTCCCAGGTTGTGTGTGTTTCTCACTAGTGGATAAGTTGTGAGTCCAGTTTCATCCTGATGTTTGGGGAGGATTTTCCACACCTCCTTAAGTCCAAGGTGTTACCTGGTACCTTGCAGACCCTCCCTCTCACGGGGTCGTGGGGAGGTGCAGGGGTGGTGAGAAGAACCTCCCACTGCTGACTGGCTCTGTCTCTTCCTGCTCAAGGACAGGCCAAGCCCAGCTGATGCTGAGGTTCTGAGGTTTTGCCTGAAGGTGTAGGTGGGACTGTAGATTTGGGCAGTACCACAGCACTTACCTGTGCCCAGGGTGTGGTTGTTCCCTCCTGGTGACACGGTGCTGATTGGGAGGGGGACAGTGGGCCTCAGCATGGGGAGGGAAGTGGAGCTGGGCCTTCTCTCTCTGCTTTGGCTGCCCTTGTTTGTGTCTCTGTCCAGGGTGGGTGGCTGAGCCTCAGTCCTGGTGTTTTCTTGGCAAAGTTGTTGATGCAGAGAAGGCACGCTGGTCACTTTGCTGGTGGAGCTGTGTCAGCTGTGGGTGCAGCTGTGGATATTGTCAAGAGAGTGGAGGATGAGGCAGGTAGCAGTGAGGGAGTGACTGAAGCAGGTCCAGGGGAGATGTGGCACAGACAGAGCACACGGGCTGACATTTTTCACGTGGGACAAAGCAGGGGCTGTTAGAGCTGCGTAGTTATTTCATATTTCTGTTTCTCTGCAGAACAAGCGCTGCGGTTGCCATGGGGAAGTTAATGCTCGTCAGTGGGCAACACAATCATCAACCAGAGCTCCTCAAACCGTAGTGCAGGGGCTTTGCTGTTCCTCTCACACCTGACTGTTGCAGTTTCTGACTTCCGTGTAACACCCATTGTTAATGAGCCCTCGCTTAGCCCCAGGCAGGCTGGCATTCCTGCCTTGCTCTTGTCTTTCCCTTTGGAGACCACAGCGGACACGAAGCCTCAGACTGCACTGAGACATTCCCTGTGGAAGCTCTCCACTTCTCTGGCAGTCTGGTTGGAGACCTGTTTGCCCGCCTCGCAGGGCAACTCTGATGCCATCCCAGTTGGATGTGTCAGGGACTGGGCTTTTTATAACCCCTGCCTGACTGCCTGTGCCTCTCTAATGCCATTAAATGAGTCTTAACTAGGAGGCTTTTAACTGCAGCAGCCCTGGGCTGTGAGGAGCAGCAAGAACAGCACTGCTGCAATCTCTTAAGAGCTTTGCCTTCTCCGGAGTGCCGAAAGCTCCTTACCTCCAGTCCAGGGGTTATTTATAACCTCCTGAAGAAGCAAACTGCTTACAGTGATTGTTGTGAACCAGCCTCATTCAGAACATCTCCCTGCCTCTCAAAGGTGCAGGAAAACTTGCTGCAATGACTGAGGCAGAGGTAGATCTGTCCCTTAGCTGCTCTGTGTTCTCTGTATTCGCTAGGACCCACCCAAACAGCCAGCAGGTCCCTCGTATACAACCTGTAGCAGTGACCCCTCCTTTTGTTTTTCCTAGAAAGGTCCCACTGTCTCACCCCTGGATCCTCTTCAGATCTTCATGCTGCTCTTGGCCTCTGGATCTGCTGAATCTCTCCCCTCCCCTTCCAAACCCTGTAGCATTTCTTTGTGTCTCACAGATGGGAAAAGGCAGGTCTGTAATGTGTGATGGCCATTACAGGCATGTTCCTGGGGGGATTATGTAGCTCTGGTAAAGGATTACATTCATCTCTGTTCAGTGACTGCTTACTTCTCTGCCAGGACTGAATTCAAGTCATAAGCACAGCAAGTCTGCAGAATTCTGATACAGTGTCCTCATGCAGGGATCCCATCTCAGCATTGCAGTGTTGTGTCTGCTGAAAGGAGTGTGTTCACTGGATTCCACCACCTCTGTCCCTTCACCAAAGTCCCGTTGTTTTAGCAAATTCCACTGTTTCCTCCATCCCTTTGCAAACTGCCTCGTGTTTCTAGGACAGCTCCATCTGTAGCAGCCCCAGCCTGCAAGGTCAGAGCTCTTCAGAAAATCTATTTGAAAATGTGCAGGGTGTGTTTCCAATGAGGACAGCTCTGCAGAGCTCTGCAGTTCCGCATGCTAAGGCTTTACAGGCGTGTCTTTGGACCCTTTGAGGTGGGAACAGAGAAGCCCTGACAGATCCCAGGGCCCTGTGAGCACAGAGCTCACCTTCAGCAGCTGCACGAGGTGGCAGGCAGATGACGGGCTGTGCTGTCGTGGTGGTAGAGCTGCTCAGTTCTGCTGTGCTGTGTGAGCTCAGGGCTGCAGTCCTGCTCTTTGCTGGTGCTTAATTTAGGGCTAGGACTGTTTAGAGGAAATGGTTTGAAATGTTTACAGAGCTGATGGCTGCTGCTGGGGGAGGGAGGGAGTGTGACTGCTGCTTTAACATGGGAAAGCAGCGCAGTCGCTGCCAGAGCTTGGGCTGCTCAGTTCCCTTTGCTGGGCTTTCATCTCGCTGGTGCAGTCATCCAAAATCCGTGTCTGTGAAGCCACAAAATAACCAGTTTGCTGTGTTGGGGAGGAGTTAAAATCACTGCAAAATCCACTCCTCCCTGCAACAGCTCCCTGTATCACTGAGCAGATCTCTCCTGCCTTACCAGTTACAGACAGCCTGTAAAAAGGACTGGGCTGTCGAGGGTCTCCAGTAAGGATTGGGAAGTTTGGGCTGTAGCAGTTCAGTGCAGATGCACCTGCATGTCCAGCAAAGCTTGGGGCAGGTGGGGAGCAGGTCCCCCTTCCCTGCATGCAGCACTGCAGCATCCATGTGCCACTTGGGTGGGAGATGGGCAGGTGGACTGGGAGGGGTGAATCTGGCTGCACTTTGGCAAGCCTTGGAATTAGGCTTACAGGAACGTGCCACATTGCAGGGATGGGTTACAGCTTCCAGTGGTTGCATCATCTTTCAAAAGTAAGCCAAGGAACCAGAAATACAAACACATCTCAAATAACCTGCGGCCCAGGGAAGGAAGTGCAGAATATTTTAGTTCTCGTCATGCCAGAATAAGAGCCTGCCACTTTTAAAAATGGGAAAGTCAAAGTGGAGGAAATGAAGTACTTTTCTGGACAGCAGGCATTTAGACCTGGATGGGTGGAGACTGAGACTTGTATTGGAAAGGCAAACTGAGGCTCCCTGCTTTGGACAGCTTCTGTGTACTAGGCCAGGATTACCTTGTGTCCATTTGCATCATTTTTTGGTGGCTTTTCTTCTGCTGGATGCTACTGCTGCAGATGCTGTATTGGTTCTAAACCAGAACGTTGCTCTAGTGCAGCTGCTGTCCTGGTCTTGTGAATTTTAAGTTTCTTTAATCAAGGTGTTTCAATAATGGGGGCCACACATAGTTAGACATTTGGGGATTTTTTTACCTTGTCAGATGGTGAAAGCAGCATGTACTTATTTTATAATGTAGTCAGTGCTCTTCTGATGCCCTGTTGAGGTTTTACCCTGAAATAAACATTTGTTTTGCAACAAAATGAAATGAAAGACACAGTAGCTCAGCCAGGTACCTCTGACTGGGATCGTTCTTTCAGATGCAGCCCTGGCAAAGGCAGCAGTTACTGGTTAATTAATGGGTTATTTGGTGTAACAAGGCTCTGCAATACTTTAAACTGGACTCAGGTAATGAGCAAAGCTCTTCCATTGCCCAGGTTCTTGTTTACCAGCATGTTCTCTGCAAACATCCAGCACCACACACCACAGGGTGAGAACAAAGGGCACAGAAGGCACAAAGGTCCTGTGCAGTTCAGCAGCAGGTTTGGCACCTGGGAGGTCTCCACACATAAAAAGATGTTGCTAAAAGCAACGTTCAGCTGGTGTCTCTTGGGGGTTAATGTTACTGAGCTTAGTTCAGCAGCTGTGGCCACAAGCCCTTCATGTGCCTTGGAGAGGCTGGTTTGGGGAAAGCTCTTTACTCTGCACCCTAAGAAGTCCCAGAAGGAAAATTCAACCAGTGTGAGGAGATGGAGTAACAGCAGGACTTCTGTAATTAACCTTCAGCTTATGAAGGGTCAGCTCACTGAACTCTGCATCTTGGTTTCTCCAAACTGGGGACAAACATTTGGCACTTGGAGCTCTGAGCATATCCCTCATGTCTTGGATTTTGTGAAGCCCCATGAACAATTTGCTTTGTGCTGTTATCAGTAGCTCTGCTGTGGCTGTTATCAGCCTGATAAAAGTTTTCTTGCAGGCTGAAGGGACAGCTTGAAACTGTCTGCAGGGGCAGAAGAGTTGTTGTGTTGATGGTGGAGCAATGGCTGGCTGGGGGTGGGTAGAAGGTGTTTGCAGGGGTTGTGTGATGGGAGGTTCCTGACTCAGGGGCTGAGCAGTGGCTGGTGCAGCACAGAGCACAGAAGGCCAGTGCAAGTCCTGCCAGCTCCTTCCTAGGACTTCATGGAGCTGGAGCTGCCAGTGCTTGTGTTGGCTCAGCCTGAGGCGGGCTGTTCATCCCTGGAGAACAGCTGATTCCATCCCTGGAGAACAGCTGATTCCATCCCTGGAGAGCTCCTGCTCTGCAGGGCCGAGCTCCCATCTCTCCTTCCCTCCAAGCAGCACCCTGTGGTGCAGGGAGCCCAGAGGGCAGCTGCAGGCAGTCTGGGCGCAGCAGGGGAGGATTAGATCTTGATGTCCTCTTCATCCCAGCTGTCCAGGTGTTCTCCTGCAGTAGGGAATGCCTGCTTTGCCAGGATCTTCTACTTCCCGCTCTCCCTGTCAGCGTCCCAGCGCTGTGGCGGGAACAGCCTGCTTTGAGTCGTGCTCTCTTTGTTCCTTGCAGTTCCCCCTCACCAAACTGGTTTCCAGGAATTGTCATTAAGCATTTTGCAGTAAGTTTGGCAGAGCGTTCCAAATTCAAGAGCCAAATAAATTCATGGGGTCGGGATGTATTTTTTTTAACGTGCTGGAATTTGGGAATGACATGCTGTACTATAAATAGGAGTGGATCAGAGGAGTTAAGAGTTCTGTTCAGGGTCTGGCATGAACAAAAACTGAACCAGATGCTGAAAACTGCTCTTTCTGGCTCTTTCTTCCCTGGGGGAAGGGACCATGTCAGATTCCTGAGATTTTGCCATACACTGTTTGTTTTTCCTGGCTTTTCATCTCTCACTGTTGAGATCTTACTGGGCATCATCCCTCCTCTCAGCCAAGTGGACTGACTAGCCTTAATGTATTTAATCAAGGGAAAGGTGTTGCTGTGCTGTGACTTGTGGGGATGCAGGAAAATGTCTTACCCTCACGGCACCTCACAAGTTGAACAGTTCAGTCACTCCTTCATTAAGAAATATGTGCTGACATTCATGTACCTTGCTAGAAATCAGCCCAATAAATGGGTGGCAGAGCTGTGCTGGGCCAGAAGTCACTCTGGTCCCTCATCTCTGAGCCATGGAGCAGCAGCCAGCCCTGCTGCAGCTGGTTTTGCTGACCCTGCACACTGAATCCCACCCCTGGGAACGTGTCAGCCCGCTCCAGATGTGCCAGCTGCTGTCAGCTGCAACAACTGTGCTCACAGGTAGGGCTGAGCTCCTCATGGGAGTGAGAATCACCTGTCTCTTGGCTGATTTTCGTCCTGCTTCCAACTTAGGAGTGGCTCAGAGAACCTGCAAAAGTGGCTTCTCAGGATGTTTCTTGACAGGTAGAGAGGCTGCTGAGATTTGGGAAGGGGAGATGGCCCTGGGTTCTCAGAAGTGGCATCCTGGAGGGCAGTAGCCTGCCCTTTGCTCCTGTGGAAAATGCATTGGACAATAGAATGGGACAGATTTTTGCTGGGATCCTGTGTGAGAGGGTGGCCATTTCCAGCTGGGATTTGCTGTTCCCTTGTTGCCTTGGGGTCCATGCAGACTGAAGGTCTGAGACTTGCTGCAGCCTTTTCTGGGTGGTGCTGCTGCAGGCTCTGCAGCCTGAGACGTGTGAGCCAGCAGCAGGGAGATGTTCATCTGCATGCAGCAATGCAAATCTGGGATAAACTTGAGGATGACAAGGAGCTGTGTGCCTCCAAAGCCTGGACAGAGCACCATGAGGTGTGGCCAGTGCACTGGGGTTAGCCTGTTCCCATGGGAATGCAATACCAGCTCTCTGGTACCTGGATATCGTGGAGCATGGAACGAGGGGAGGGGAGGGAGGAAAAGACAGAGAGGTGGAGATCAGTGCACCTGGAGCTTGTAGACAAGGGTTTGCATTACCTGAGAGTTCAGGGGTTCACTGCTCTGCCACTGATTCCTGGTGTGAGGGCATCGGTTCCACATCTGCCAGTTGGAAATAAACTGCTCCTCCCTGCTCCTCCACTCCCCTTTGCACCAGCTCAGGAATGGAAGGTGTCTGTGCACGGCACCTGGCACAGCCAGACCATGGCTGGGTGAGATCTCTTTCCTGCCCTGCCAGCCCGTGCTTTTTAGAGGGATGTAGAATCCAGCCTGTCCTGGCATGGGTTTGTCTTTCCTCAAGGAATGGTCGGAGCCTCTGAGCTTTCTGCAGGTTTTTGGGCAAAGGACAGCTGTGGCTGCCCCTTGGAGTCTCTGTTCCTGACCATGTGCAGGTGGGGTCACAGCTGGAAGGCTGTTGTTGGATTTACTGCTCAGAGGCAAAGGAGAGAGGGGCAGAAGGTGCTTGGGTGCTGTGTGCTAAAGCAATGCCTCCCTACTGTTATGTCAGCTGCCACTGCTGTTTCTTTTCAGGACACAGGTATTGGGATGACCCAGGAGGAGCTGGTTTCTAACCTTGGAACCATCGCTCGATCAGGCTCAAAGGTAACCCCCTTCTCCCTCCCGTAGGAAACTCATCTCCAATTACAGCCACTTTTGTTCTCCCAGTAATTTCTCATGCCACTTTTTCCCTTGGCCCCCAGCCCAGCTGTGAAATTACACCCCTCTTGGAAGCTGAAACCTACCTGTGGAGTCTTCTGGCTCTTAATGGTCTCTGCTTGTTTTTCTTTACTGCCAGAGTTGCCCTAAGCAATGCTCCCCTTTTCCAGAAGTGCAGTCCCTTTGGAGAAACCCTTTTCCTTGGGCATCCTCCTCAGAGCACTGATGCTGAAGTGTGGGATGAGGGTGCTGGAATGCCAAGCTGCAGTGCCTGAGGAGCCTGGCTGGGGGATGGATTGCAGCCTCCCAGCGATACCTGAAGTCACTGTGTGCTGGTTTGTGTCTCCTTTGTTCCTCCAGGCTTTTCTGGATGCTCTGCAGAGCCAAGCTGAAGCCAGCAGTAAAATCATCGGCCAGTTTGGAGTGGGCTTCTACTCAGCCTTCATGGTGGCTGATAAAGTGGAGGTGTTCTCCCAGTCTGCAGAGCCAGGCAGCCTGGGCTACCACTGGTCTTCCGATGGGTAAGGCTGGAGAAGGGGGTGGCAGCGTGGGGGGCTGTGTCCAGACCAGGCACAGACTGAAAACTGTGCAAAGACAGGCTTGTGTGGCCAAATGTGCCAGGGTGGAAACCCCAAGGACAGACTTGCTGTGTCAGAGCAGGTGTGTTGAGTGCCAGGCAATTGGCTTAGGGGGTCCCCAGTCTGCAGGGACAAATTTAACCTCTTGGGTCTTGTCTTCTTCTCCCGGGGTTTGGCTTGAGGGCACCCCCAGTGAGCAGAGCTTGTGCAGCGTTGGGGCCTGCAGGAACACCTTTTCTGGAGGTCAGACCTTTGCACTCATCCTTTCCTTTTTTGTCCTGGCAAAACTGTGGGACCGTGTTGGAATTGGAGCTTCTGTGGGTGACAAGCTCAGCATCCCCTTAAAACCTCCTCAGAATAAAGAATGTACAGAGTTATTTAAATTATTAGGAAACATCTGTTAATGGAGATGTCAGACTGTCTTGGGTTTTCAGTAGCTGGTGTCTTTGCAGAGCGGTGTGTCCTGGGTCTGGCTCTGTAGGGAAAACAGCCACATACAAACAGCCACATGTTTTGGAGGGTTTTCCAGAGGCACAGGGAGCATTCAGGCATCCAAGACTTTTTGCCTTTTCCTCTTGGCACTGAAGTGTTGTGCATGCTCTTAGTTTAATAAGCCATTTTTCTGTCCTATCATGGATGTGTCTGAGGCACAGGCTGATGCAGGGTTTGTTTCTAATCCTAGTTCAGGAATGTTTGAGATTGCAGAAGCGTCTGGGGTCAGAACTGGGACTAAGATTATTATCCATCTCAAAGAAGAGTGCAAGGAGTTTGCAAACGAGGACCGAGTGAAGGGTGAGTGGAGGAGGGCGATGCTGTTGCCCCCGGGGGCTGTTGGAGTCTGTTGGTGAGTGGGAGGTGATTTTACAGCGTTTTTCCTCTCCTGCAACTCCTTTCACCTGCAGTTACTGAGGGAACTCTTACTGTGTTGTTTTCACAAAGGTGACTCTTCTCTGTCTTCTTTCCATTCCAGAGGTGGTGACAAAATACAGCAACTTCATCAGCTTCCCCCTGTACCTCAATGGGAAAAGGATTAACACGTTGCAGGTGAGAAGGAGGCCACAGGCAGGTCATTTGTGGAGTGACTTTAATCCTCAGTGGAGACATGAAACAGGATAAAGCTGCTGCTGTCCCTGGAAATCTGGGGAGGATTGTCCAGCATATCACAGACCTTGGAGTGATCAGTTAATTAGAACAAAAGGAGACAATCCAGCAGAAGGTGTGCCTGGAGCTGCTTGTTTGCGTTTATGGTGGAGTATTCTTGCAGATTGGCAAGATCTGGGTCTTCCCTTAACCTGAATTACTGTTTCAGTGCTTTATAATGCTTATTTTAACAGTTTAGGCCAGGTGACATGTTAGTGCTGTAGGGATTGCTGGTATCACTGATGTGCTGACACCTGTCCCTGCAGTTGCTGTCCTTCAGCATGGGACAGGCAGTGCCAGGGATCGCTTGGGCTTTTTTAGCAGCTCAGCTCACAACCCGATTTATTCCCCTCTCCTAGCTGAGCACTGCTGGATGCTGGCATTTTCTGACCACTTAAGTGATATTGCAGCCAGATCCATTTTAGTCAGATGTTCTTGGCCCAATTGCAGGCATCACCTGGGAGAAATTAATTACCTTTAAAACAAAAATCGATGAATCGTTTTCCTCCAGCATCTCCTTCTCTGATTGTTTAAAGCTTCCTCTCCCCTAAGACAGCAGGTAGGGAGCGTGTGTGTGGCTTCTTTTGTTTCCTGGAATGTGGCACTGACTGAACAGACTTTCAAGACTGTACTTAAACATTTTATCATGTTAATTTATCTAAGATTCTGTAATTGCTGTTATTAGTCACTGATTATTTATTTGGATTCCTGTGTAATAGTGTTTCTCTTCCAAAGGCTTTCTAGCTGTGCCCCTTAATTAGACAGCTGTTTGCTCTCTCCACCTGACAATCAATAGAACAGGCTCCCTGGAGAAGAGCAGTAGCAGAGCAAGGGGTGAAATGCCCTTAATAGAGTCATGGACTTTTATCTCCTCATCAGAAAGTCTGGTTTCCCTTGAGGTACAGCAACAGCTTTATTCATTATGCTCCCATTTCATGCCTTTTCTTTATCCAGGATCTTGGCTTTGTGTTTTTCCACACATCAGTGTCAGCTCACTGCAAACAGAGCCACAGTTAGTTCCCTGGTGGGGATTCTCCTAGATGAGTTCCTGAATGCTTGCCATGTATCTCACAGTATGGAGCCCGAGGCTTCTCCAGTCTAACTGGGATAACTGTGAGCTACAAGTGAGCCTCTGGGAACGCAGCACTTTACCCAGCACAGCTGCTGTACAGCACCTGAGTTCCCAGTGAGTCCCTAATCCTACCTGTGATCCTGCAAACCCTCCAGGACACTTGTGTGTGCTGGAAATGTTGTGAAGCCACCTGTGGAACAAGGCTCTGAGGCAGAGGAATCCTTAAGGCAGCACGGCAAGGCTGCCAGGGCCCTGAATCCCTTGGAGTCTGGTAGGTGGAGGGTGGGCTGGATGTTTGTGTTGCCCCCAGAAATCGCTCCTGTCACCCTTTAGGGCTTGGGTGGCACAGAGTGGCAGTGGGTGAGGTGGGCTTCACCCCGCTGGACACATGAGGTTCTTAGTTGAGTGCCACATCTTTGCTAGAGGTGAGTCTTTTGCTGAGGTGCTGAAAGCTGAGATGTGATGTGAGCATGGGCTGAGTGCTGCAGGAAGCCTTGGAGGGGTTAGAGCAGCAGCAGCAGCAGGCATGGCCACGTGTTGGGATGTGAACCAGTGCTGGAACACTTTGTGACCCTGCAGCAGGGGTGGCTCAGTGGTTCACAGAGCATCTCCTAAACTGCTCCAGAACAAACCAGCAGAAAACAGGCAGTGCAGCAGTTCTTCACAGGCTTTCAGCTGGGATAGTGACCTCCATCAGAGAGGCAGGCTGAGTGCAACAGACTGACTTGAACTTTCACTTTTCCTTTGCTGATCAGGCCTTGGGATATTTGACCAGTACTAGCCAGTCAGCCGAGCTGTGGGATCTGTCCAGGATGCTCTTGGCCATGGCAAGTGTGAGGCAATGGAGATCAGCCAAATCCCCTTTGTTTTGGGCTACACAAAGCTTCCCTATGTATGTTACAGGGCAAGAGTAACCTCGGAGGTTGGCTGAGGGGCAGTAATTTTTAGTCAGTGATAATGTGCCTGAAGCACATTCCACTGCCCCTGGGTTATGCAGAGGAGTCTGTCTGAAAGATCTTATTTCCTTGCTCCCTCATCCTGGAGGGAAAGTGCAAGAAGAAGAACCCTGTGCTGTGAGGCCATAAGTCTTGAGAGCTGATGGGATGTCCTGTCCCTGCTGCTCCTCCACAGGCCCTCTGGATGCTGGACCCCAAGGACATTGGAGAGTGGCAGCATGAGGAGTTCTACCGCTTCATAGCGCAGGCGTACGACAAGCCCCGCTACGTCCTGCACTACAAGACTGACGCTCCCCTCAACATCCGCAGCATCTTCTACGTGCCCGAGCAGGTACGTGTCCTCCTGCCCAGGGAATGTGGGGTATCATCTGCCCAGGGAATGTGGGATATCATCTGCCCAGGGAATGTGGGATATCATCTGCCCAGCTGCTCTGAAAGAGGGGAATGGGAGAACGGGACAGCTCCTTAGGGAAAGGAGGCAGCCAAAGCTGCGGAGTGGCAGGGAGGAAGGAATACCCCCTGTGGCATCTCTGCAGTGGGTTGGGGGCTGCAGGGTAGTTGTGGGGATGCTGGAATGGCTCAGGTAGGTCCTCAGGAAAACCAGCCAGGATTTCAGCTCTTGCTGTGTTCAGCACCACAGGGTGACCTGGTAGTGTGCAGCTGGGCGCCCTGCACAGTGCTGGTGTTACCTCCTGTCTCTTGTTCCTGCAGAAACCATCCATGTTTGACATCAGCAGGGAAATGGGCTCCAGCGTTGCCCTCTACAGCCGCAAAATCCTCATCCAAACCAAAGCTGCAGACATCCTGCCGAAGTGGCTGCGTTTTCTCAGAGGTGTGTGCTGGGACCAGGAACAGTGGGCTGTGGACCATGGCTTCCTGAGGGGTGCATTGCTGAGCCTGGCACTCGTGTCTGCCTCAGTGTTCAAGGGTTGCTCTGTGTTCCAGGTGTTGTGGACAGTGAGGATATACCTCTGAACCTCAGCAGGGAGCTCCTGCAGGAGAGTGCCCTTATCAGGTAAGCCAGAGGTAGATCCTGTGGACTGCTGAGGCTCTTTCAGCTTCTTGCTGGTTGAGAAGGGAGCACAGTGGAATAGTTAGAGGGGTTGGAGGGACCTGGAGTGTAAACTGCAGCATCCCTGAGAATTTCTGTAGTCTCCAAAGTGAGTTGTTTCTCAGGCAGCTGCCACTGTTGGAACTTGGAGTATAAGAGTAGGCTCTTCCTCCTTAACACCAGAGTGGTTACTTTGTTGGGTTTGATGGCTGACTTTGTGTTCTACAGCTGGTGAAGTGCCTCTGCCTTCACTGTAGTCAGCAAATAACAATGTCACTTCACAGTGGATTTTGAGGCCTTCAGAAAGAGTTCCTCCAAGGGTAACCACCCCTGTATAGCCAGCCACCTCTGTCCCATGTTTGTGGGAGAGAGGCAGACACCCTGGGCACAGCTGGTTATGTGCTGCAGCATCACTGAGTCACAGCTCATGAGGGGCTGCAGCAGAACATTTGTACACAGCTCTGTCTGCATCTCAAGAGCTGCTCCTGACTGAGATCAAAGAATAGATGTAGAACCACGAGGGGAAGGAGATGGTGGACCCACTACAACCCTGTACAGAGAGAGAGATGTTCACCTAAAACCTCTTGTCTTGCTCTAGCAGCTGTCTTTAAAAAGGCTTGTTCCTGCTGCAGGAAGCTCCGTGATGTTTTGCAGAAGAGGGTGATCAAGTTCTTCATTGACCAGAGCAAGAAGGACCCTGAGAAATATGCCAAATTCTTTGAGGAGTACGGGGTATTCATGAGAGAGGGGATTGTCACGATAGCAGAGCAGGATGTCAAGGTACCAGGAGTCCTGAAGCACTGCAGCTGATGGGAAAGATTGCTGGTTATTCCTGTGAGCTGGGATGAGGGGGACTGCTACTTCTCCATGAAACTTGCATGCCTATAACTTGTGTTCCTGGGTCTACCCAGACATACTGATTCTCTAGAGCCCAAACTCTCTTTTTTCCTGATTGGGCGCTGCTTCCCACTTACTTTGAGGCCCTGCAGAGTCTCTGTACCCACACTGCTGTCAGCCCTCCCTGATGCAATATGAACTACAACACACAAGAAAAGTAGGGCTTTCCCCTCCTGTTGTCCTCTGCCTTGATTCCCATTTTTAGGAGAGTTTGACCTACATCCTGTCTAGGTCACTCTTCTGCCTCCTTAATATCTGGAGCAGGAAGGGAGAGACTCAGAATCCCCCAAGCCTTTTTGCAGAGCTGCCAGAGAGGCCTGTGTGCTACACCAGGAGTTGTTGGTGCTGGGGGCGGTCAGGTGGAGGTGCAGGGAGGTGCCCTGAGCTCACAGAGCGTGTTCCCTGCAGGAGGACATAGCGAAGCTGCTGCGTTACGAGTCGTCGGCCCTGCCCGCGGGGCAGCTGACCAGCCTGGCCGACTACGCCTCGCGCATGAAGGCCGGGAGCAGGAACATCTACTACCTGTGTGCCCCCAACCGCCACCTGGCAGAGCACTCGCCCTACTTCGAGGCCATGAAGAAGAAGGACATGGAGGTGGGTGAGCGGTGGTGCCGTGGCCAGGGGAACGCCCCTGAGCTGCTGCAGCAGTGATCGGGGCTGGGGCTCAGAGCCGAGCGGGGCAGCGAGGCCGGTGACAGAGCCCTGCCAGTGCGGGGCCTTTGCTGGCTCTGCTCAGAGCGTGGTGTGAGGCCAGGAGGGAGCTGTCACACCCTCTAACCACAGCACAAACAAGGCAGTAAGCTCTTAGAGAGCATCCAAAGGAGGCCACGAGGATGGGGAAGGGTCTGGAGGGGAAGCCGTATGAGGAGCAGCTGAGGGCGCTGGTTTGTTCAGCCTGGAGGAGACAGGTCAGACCTCACTGGTGTCTTCAGCATCCTCCTGAGGGGCAGCACCAATCTCGTCACTCTCGTGGCCATTGACAGGACCAAAGGAAACAGCATGAAGCTGAGTCAGGAGGTTTAGGTTGGATATCAGGGAAAGGTTTTTCACCCAGAGGGTGGTTGAGCGCTGGAACAGGGCAGTGGGCACAGCACCAAGCCTGTCTGAGTTCAAGAAGCATTTGGACAATGCTCTCAGGCACCTCTGTGGGATTCTTGGGGTGTCCTGTGCAGGGCCAGGAGTTGGACCCGATGATCCTGATGGGTCCTTTCCAACTCAACATATTCTGTGATTTAGTACTTGTGCAAACATTTAGTTCTGACAGCTGTTTCATACCTTTGCTGAATCCCAGAGCAGGAGCCCGGGAGCTGCTGTGAGGGCTGCAATGGTGTTTCAGGTGACCTCTGTGGGCACGTGGCCCTTTCAGGACTGGAGTTAGTGCTGGTTCTGGCAGCAGGACTTGTTCAGGTGCAGACCTGCCACCCATGTTAATAAATCCCTCCAAGGGTTTGCTTTCATGTGGGGCCCTGAGTGATAATCACCATGGGGTTGAACCTGTGAGTTTCCCATGTGACGTTCTTGCTGTTTGGTGCAGAGTTGCCTTGGGAAGGAGGGAATGCTGTACTTGCCCAACAATGTGTTGCTGTCCCTTTTTTGGCACAGGTGCTGTTCTGCTATGAGCAGTTTGATGAGCTGACACTCTTGCACCTCCGTGAGTTTGACAAGAAGAAGCTGATCTCTGTGGAGACAGACATTGTTGTTGATCACTATAAGGAAGAGAAGTTTGAGGAGAGCCGCCCAGGTGAGGCTCCCCTGGCCCATCCTGCTGCCACCCTGTGCCACCAGGGAGGGGACACCTCCTCCCCTGCTCCTGTAGCTCCCGAGCAAGAGCCCTCCTTTCCACCCTGCCATTCCTGTGCTCTGAGGCAACTTGGAGTTCTTGCAGATCCTTTTCACCCCACGTGATCAAAGTTTAAGCAAATTTAAACAGATGCAATGTCATGTGTTGTGTTGCCTTGCTTTGATTTTAACCCCACAATGTAAATCTGGTGCCCTGATAGCAGCAGGCAGGCCCTGGCAGGGCATGAACCTGCCCTCCCTGGGTATGGCATGGTCTGGGATGAGGGTGTATAGGTGCTGAGTGGTGCTGCCTTCCCATTCCCACAAGAGAACTGATAAATGGAAGTGTGAAATGGGCTGAGCTCAGGAGACATGCCCTCTCTCCCTGCCAGCTGGAGAACGTCTGACAGAGAAGGAGGCTGAGGATCTGATGGCCTGGATGAGGAATGCCTTGGGCTCTCGAGTCACTGGAGTTAAGGTGGGTATTCTGTGTCTGGGTGACTGAGTACAGGAGATCCATGGAGCTGATGATCTAGGGAAAAAAGGTGCTGCTTGCTTGGGGATCTGCTGCCACAGATTTTTCTTTGGGCCCTGACGAAAGTCATTCCTCTCCATGCCTCCTGTCTGTAACTGGTATGGATGAGGGCATTTGTCATTTGGATGGACAGTGTGGGAGCAGAAGAACCACATCCTAATGTGTAATGAGCAAAGCCCATGTTCCTAGTTGATGCTCATGTTAGCAGAACGGGCTTTTTTGGTAACTTTCTTGCCTGTGGACTAGAAAGGTGTATTGGCAGGGAGTGCTTTGGTTGTGGCTGCAATCCACTGCCATTTGGGCCCCCAGCTTTCTGCTGCTTTAGGCAGTGCCTGTGGGATGGGGAGGAATCGTGTGGAGGCTCGGTGTGAGTGTGCTGAGGAGACTCAGAGCGCTCAGAGCTCGCCCTCCTGCAGCACTGCCCTGTCCTGCCCAGCCCTGAGGGGTGTCTGTGCCGCAGGTGACGCCCCGGCTGGACACCCACCCTGCCATGATCACCGTGCTGGAGATGGGCGCCGCCCGCCACTTCCTGCGCATGCAGCAGCTGGCCAAGACCCAGGAGGAGCGAGCCCAGCTCCTGCAGCCCACCCTGGAGATCAACACTGGGTAAGGGGGGACAACACCAGCACTATTAAGTGCAGCCTGTGCCACAGTGCCTTAATCTGTGAGGCTGTGTGGCACAGGACCCACCCACACACACAGTGTCCAGCCCTCTGGGGACCAGGGGGGTTACAGGAACAGATGGGAGAGAAGAGAGAAGCCCCCAGAACAGGAGCAAGAAAGTTGCCTTTTGTGACCCACCTTGGCTTAGCTGCTCATTCTGGAAATAAATTTCTCCTTGTGTACAAAATCACCACGTCTCAGTGCTGATCTCTCTCTCTTACAGGCACACTCTGATCAAGAAGCTCAGCGAGCTGAAGGACAGTCAGCCTGATCTGGCCCAGATGTTGCTTGACCAGGTGAGAGCCAGCCCTTCTCCAGAAGCAGCACCATCCTCCCCAAAGCCAGCTGGCAGACCATGCGTGGCAGGGAGTGGGGTGAACCATTACAGTGGGCAAGAATCACATCTTTCCGTGGTCCCTGGGTATTTCCAGGGCTTGTGCTCAGTATGTTTCCAGTATGTTTTCCATGAAGACATCCTGGTCTGAGAATGCACGTCCCGGAGAGTGACATTCCCTTCCTTCCTCATGCAGGTCGCTCTTGCTGCTTATTCAGTGCTTTCTTCTCCTTTTCAGATTTATGAGAATGCCATGATTGCAGCAGGGCTGAATGAAGATCCCAGGCCAATGGTGAGCCGGCTGAACGAACTCCTCACCAGAATCCTGGAGAAGAACTGAAGGATGAGCTCTGTGCTGATCTCTCTTGCCTCAAGTGCAGCCACTCTCCCAGCAGCAACCTGTAGGCAGTGTCCAGCATGGGATTCACGGGGCAGAGGGCAGGGACAATGCCAGGGACATCCAGCCCTCCCTGCACAGGGAGGAGCCACCTGTAATTATCAGATCATACGTCATCAGCCTGTTCAAAGTGCAGTGTTCTTAGTGGGGACAAAATCCAGAGGTTGCTGCTTAAACAATGTGCCCAAGCCTGAAGAGCCTCTTTTCCTACTGTTTCTAAAAATGGCCTTTCCCAAAACAGATGTTGGCAGCAAGAATCCCAGTTAGGTCTGTGAATACACCCCCCTCCACCAGATCCCTGTGCACCATTGTACTCTGGATAAGCACTGGCAGAATGAATGAATGAATGAATGCAGAAACCTCCAGCTCTGACCAAGCAGGAGGAGTTTGCTGGCATGGAGGAGATTGCTGCCCTTGGCAGACACAGACACTGTTGGAGGAACATGTCAGTGCAATCCAGTGGTAGAGAAGATCACCAAACTGCTGGATAACAGAGTTCATTGTGGTCTTGTGGAAAAAGGGACGTAACTGGGAAACAGCCTTTCAGCATATGGCTTTCTGGAGAGTCTCCAGGGATTTTGCCTCTTCTGTGGGATAAACTGCACGCCTAGATGATCTGTATTTATGATAAATAAACACTTCTTTTCCAGACCCTCTCCACTTCTCTCTTACCATTACATTGTTGGGCTTTGTGTCCTCCAGCTGGTGGTTTGTTGGTTCTTCTCTCTTCAGGTGCTGTTTGGTTCTTCAGGGCATCAAGCACTGGACAGTGGTGGGAAGAGAGGGCTGTGAAAACAACAGTAGTAGCAGGGAGTGTGGAGGGAAAGCAGGAGAATCTGTGGCTATGAACCCTGTCAGCCTTGTCTTTGGAAATGGAATTTGCCCCTTTGAATCATTTCTAAGGAGCAGTGGCTGTTCAGCCAGAAATGCCACACAAGATTCCCTCTGTGTTTCTGGTTTACACCGTGCAAACTGGTTTATAAGAATCCTTTCTCCTGCTCAGTGGGGCACGGAGCAGCCCTGATATTTGTTTAGCTTATCTTTAAATTGCCAGATTAAGATGCAGGAACTGGATTTGGTTAACTGTTTGGATGCTGTGCTGGACAGGACAACTCTTTGAGCTACAGGAAGCCTGGCTGTGCACAGAGGAGTTAAAAAGGGTCCTGCTGCACAGGGCACCATTTGAGAAGTTTTATTAACATCACCTAAATTTCATTTTTGTGTGTCATTTTTGTTCAGGTGCAGAAGAGGAACTAACGTGGCAGTTTAGAGGGTGTTGAGAAGAACAAGGAGCCACCTCCTGCATCCTACATCCCTGCTGATGTATCATCAGGAATAGTGTGGCAGCAGGAATGGGCAGTGCCTGTCTCCCTGTGCTGGGCACTGCTGAGGCCCCACCTTGAATCCTGGGGTCAGTTTTGGGCCCCTCAAAATAAGCGAGATATTGAGGGGCTGCAGAGTGTCCAGAGAAGGGAACGGAGCTGGGAAGGGGCTGGAGCAGCAGGAGCAGCTGAGGGAGCTGGGGGGGCTCAGCCTGGAGAAAAGGAGGCTCAGGGGGGACCTTCTGGCTCTGCAACTCCCTGACAGGAGGGGGAGCCGGGGCGAGGTGTTGGGCTCTGCTCCCAGGGAACAAGGGACAGGGGAGGTCTAGGTTGGATATTGGGAAAATTTCTTCATGGAAAGGGTGGTCAGGCACTGGCACAGCTGCCCAGGGCAGTGGGGGAGTCCCCATCCCTCGAGGGATGCAAAAGCCATGTGAATGTGGCACCTGGAGACATGGGTTAGTGGTGGCTGTGGCAGTGCTGGGTTCATAGTTGGCCTCGAGGATCTTTGAGGGCTTTTCCAACCTTAACAATCCTGTGATTCTAACACAGACTGAAGGAATTTAAACCTTTGGTGATTCCTAAGCAGCACAGCAGGTGAGTGTGGTATCCTGCAAGCTGCTCACCTGTTGAAGTGCCTAAAAATAGCAGCTGTTGATACAATGCCTGAGCTGGATGCTGGTTTGTAACCTTTGCTGCAGTGAGCAGCTTGCAGGATACAATGGTCATAGACTGACACATCTTTAACCTCCCCAGCCTGGGAATCCTTCAAGAATTCCAGCAGCCCTCGAGGTGCTATTTTTTTTTTGCCATGAGAGATTTGTGATTAAAATAATCAGATTTCTGTTACTGGAGTGCACACCTGCCCTGTGTCCCTGTGCCCATCAGACACAGTGAGAGGTGGTGATGGTCCTGGGGTGCAGGAGGGTGCTTTGGCCCAAATCTCACACACTTTATCACACTGCTTTGTCTAAGCTTCACCACTGCACACACCAGCAGGCTCTGGGTCCTCACCTCAGACTCAGCTTTGCCTCTTGTTCTGCAAAGAGCTGCAGGCAGGGCTGGTGTGTGAGGATGATAAGCCTGGCTAACAGAGCAGATCCTACTGGGAAAGGGGGATGTACTGAGGTGCTGATAGGAACACAGGTGGAAGCTGGTCTGTCAGTGGTGACTCTGTGTCTGAAAGGGCAACACAGGCTCTTTGGTGAAAAAAGCAGTGACAAGGATGAGTTGTTCCAAACATGATGGCAAAAGGGAGGTGTCGGAAGCTCACTAGAACCTGGGGTTTCACGTTCTGCACAACCTCCAAACACGCTGTGCAAGCAGAGGATCTTGCATCAGACCTGCAGCACTGTTTGAGGTGGTGAAGCTGCAGCTGTGCTCTCCCAGCTCCTGTTCTGTCCCAGCTCCCGTGCTCTCCACTTGGACATTCCATTACTCACCCTCAGACATGCTGGATCATCAAGCAGTTTCCATCTGGCCCCTTCTCCTCCTGCAGCCAGAGTGCCCCTGGTACCTGCAGCACATTGCAGTGAGCAGAGGGAATGCAGCATGTGGGGATGGTGCTGGAAAGTGCCCAGAATGGACTAGAGGAGGAATCTCATGGAGCTTGTTTCATGTCCTGGTTGTAATGCAATGCTGAACCCTGCCTGGTGTAGAAAACTGATTTATTGGGATTTGGTTTGTACTGTGACCTTATTAACTGCTGCCTGGCTCCTTTTTAATTGTGGTTGGTTTTCGGGGTTTGGGGGATTTTTTTGGTTCCTTTTTCTACAAATCAAACCTTGCGTGCTGACAAACTTGGTGATAAACAGCGTGGCCTCCTCTCCTGCTCTGCCCAGGCTCACCAGCTGCGGAGTCAAACCTACATCCCACAGGGCAGAAGATGGAAAATATTTATAGGCAGCAAAACCAGTTTGAAAGGACATTCCAGAGACCTCGTGCTTTTAAACTTGGACAGAATCCCTCTCACGTCTGGCTTGGGACCTTGAAACTGGACTGGCCATAAAGTGGTTCACGGGGCCAGACTGAAAACAAAGTTTTCTCTCGTCCAGACTTCCTGCTGAGACCATCGAGAGTGTCTTGGGCAGGCTCCAGGTCTGTGATTTATGGACAAACCACAAGCCAGGAATCTGCAATCTAAGCTCCTTGAGCAGCAACTGTTAAAAACATTATGGGAAGAAATGGCCACTGTTTCCAAAAGAAGAAAACTTGGGAGCCATTAATAATGTTTAGCACTTCTGTGGTCCCTCACAATTGTTGATTAATCTTCCTGCTCTCCCTGTGAAGCGAGTCAGAATTATTCTTACTGTACAAATAAGGTCTGCATGGAGCTGAAATAAATTCCCTTTAAGAGACACAGTGAATCTGCATTAAGGACACAGCCCAGGACTCCAGAATCCCAGCACAAAGTGAAACAGAGGCACGAAGACAAGTACCTGCTGGGTTTGGATGAGGCAGTAAACACAAACTTAGAGCATCTTCGAGGGACTCTCTGCCTTTCATTTGAAGATTCTTACCCGTGCAGTTCTGGGTCTGCCCAAACCTTATCCTTAGGTGTAAAAATTCCTGGGATTTTAGAGAATCCCTGGAAGTTTGGCTGCTTACTGGAATTATCCTGTACAAAGTCCTTTCCAGTTGTTTGTTTCCCTTATTGTTTGGGAAGAAGAGGATGGCATGCTAAATCTATCCTGCCATCTGCCCAGAATGCTCAGCTCCTGATGCTTCTGGAGTGGGTTAAACATGGGTTTTCCTTTTCTTTCATCAGCATGGAAATGGAAGCATCAGGCTGAAATGGAAGAGCTGGCAGGAGCACAAGGACCAAAAGCTTCAGTAAGTAAATTGGTAAGGACTCCTGATGGTCTCATTGTTAATCTATTTACAGCAGCAGGAAGGATGAAAAATTGGGGAAAAAAGCAAGAGTTTCCCCCCCTTTTTAAATGTGCCTGGCAAAAGGTGTTGTAATGAACTGTCCATTAAACATCCATCCAGTAGTGTTCCAAATGTCACGACATGACCTGCAGGGGATTTGGGATGGGTTAACAAAGCAGTCTGAGGAGCCAAGCAAAGCTTGTTCTCCTTTTGCAACCCAAGTAACAAGAGGTAATTGGGTCTAAAAGCCAGACCAGAAGTAAATCAGCAAGTCAATCCTTCATGGAACTGTCCCACATTAAATCCTTAGAAAATCAAGATGTTGGAGCTGTGTCAGGAGACAGAGGGAGATTCAACTGGAGTTTTGTCTCACTGGTGCATCTTGATCACTGGACCTGTTCTGTCACAAGTGGTTTAGCAGTTTAAAAATGAAGTGTTCAAAGCTACCTCACAGCGTGCTGCAGGAAATCAAAGGACAGGGATTAGGTGTTTCAGTTGGGAATTGTATTTTTACCGTGTTTAGAGATTCTTGAATGCCCAGTGTCCTTGCTGAATGATGCTGATTCTCCTTGGAAATGAGAGTTCACCTCGCTGCCCAGGAGAACAAGACAAATTTTGGGTTATACCACTCAAACCTGTGCCCTGTGACTTACTGAACAGGAACATGCTTAGACGAGGAGATGGATAGAGTGGCCTGTACCATCCCAAAATTCCTGCTTCACAGTGCAGCAAGCCAAACCAAACCACTTTTGAGGAAAATGCTGCCTTGTTGCTTGTTTGGCTCTGTCAAGACATTGTTCTGAGTATTGTGCTGAGCTCTGTCATCCAGCACGGCCAAAGCCCACGAGAAGGAAATTAACACAACAAATTAATGCAAACCCAAACTCTCCTCGTTGGAATTGCTCTCTGTGGCTGCTTCTCTGATCTCTGCTGACCTGGACTGATCAATTTGTATGGAAAAGCTTTAAAAAGTTAAGCTGGAGCTGCCAAAGAGCCACCAGTGTTGCAAGTCCTAACGGAGATCAGGGGATCTGCCCTGAGACCGAGCAAAGAGAAACACAAATGCTGAGCAGTGCTGACTGCAGCACACTGGGGATAAACATGAACATTATATAGAATACATAACTTGTGTATTCATAGATCTGCAGATAATCACATTTACTGTAAATCCCATTGCATGGTGAATCCGAGCAGTTCTTTGAAAAACCGCTTAACGTCACCCAAACATGTTCACAAGTCCCATAATCGTTGTTCTCTGCAGAGAGAACCCAAACCCACAGTGTGACAGTAAATATCCTGCCTCTCTCCCAGCGTGGATCCCAAGTGCTGCTGCTTCAGGGACCTGCCTGCACCCCCCCAGTCGTAATTCAAGGGTGAGTACACTTGAAATTAAGCCAAGATTTTCCTGCTGGAGGCTGAGCCATGTCTGACACAGAGCAGTTCCCTGCTGGGGAGGGAACGTGGATTAGTAAAAAAAAAAATGCTTGTGGAAGTCCAGTAGGTCTATGTGGAGAGTCAGACAGTCTGCCTCTCATCAGCTGCCTGATTTTGGGAGGGCTGCTTCTCCTCTCTGTGCCTGTGTCCTCTGATGTTGGGAACTGGCAAACCACATCCTTGCTGCCCTTAGGGATGGTCAGAGGCCTTGAAATGCCCTGTGAGATACCTGTTTGGCAGCCAAGGTGAACCAGTGGGTGCTTTTGGATCCGTCTTCCCTGGGAATGCCACAATTCCTTTGGCTTTGGAGTGCTTTTGAGATCACTTTAGGGCCTTGTGCAGCCAGATGCTCCTGTGCCTGGGCTCAGTCGTGTCTCAGGATGTAACTGGAGTATTTTCAGCCTGTTTGAGCAACGGGCACTTGCAAGTTCTTGCAGGGTTTTCTTCAGAGGGCTCCCAATTCCCACCAGTGCAGCAACTTGAGAAAGAACTTGAATAAACCAGCAGAAGTGTTGAAAGACACAAACCAAAGGATTTCCTCACATCACTTTCGAGTTCTTGTACTCACAGGGGTAAAAATCTCCTGATGGGATCCACTGCAGAAAACACACCCTTCAGTCCTGCCAAAACAACCATTTTTTTTTGCTCAAAATTCAAGGGTTTCCAGCTAAAATTGCGTGAATGGGTTAAAAACTGAATTTCTTTGCTGGAAGTGAAAACTCACAAGTGCCTCAGGAGCTTGGAAACCTCACAGTAAAAAAAATTATCTACAACTTTTAAAGTGGAATGAACAGGCAATGTTTCAAAAAGAAACTGTCTCTTTTTTCTTTTGGTAATGTTAAATTACAGACAGAGATATAATGATGGGAAAAGGTTCATGTGTAAAGGAGACATTCTATTGCTCACCATTAGAAATGGTTTGTAGTTGTTAGTGAAGTGCCTGCCTCGATGTTTATGAATCTCTGGTGTGTTCCATGTGCCACAAAAACCTCTTCCCTCTGCATCTTGGCCTGTTGAGAAGTGTTGCCCAGGAGGGATTTTGGTTCTTGCCACAGCGAGGCCAAGCATTGGGAAAGAAATTTGGATTTCAACACAAATCACACGTTCAAAATGCAAAGCCAGTGTGTGAACACCCCAGCCCCCACTGCACCTCAGGTGATTTTATACCTGCAGACCTTTGGCCACAATTAACTGATGAGCTGGAGGAAGTTATTGTTGATCCTGATTCCAAGGTAAGACTCAGTGTGAGGACTTTGAGCCAGAGTTGAATGTAGTGGGAAAAAGGCTCAAGTTTTCCTGCCCAACCTCAGGGGTAAAGTACAAAATAAAAAGGCAGTGGTCATTCTTTCGACAGATGAGCTTGGGAAAAGCCTGAGCTACGTAACTGCTCACCTTGAAATTTCAGTATTTCCATAATTTTCCGTTTGAGCAGCACAACAGCCATGAAAACCCCAAAACATTACAGCTGTGAGGGGCTGCAGCTGCACAGGTGTGCCTGACATGTCTTACATGTGAAGAAGGCTGACTCCAAATGGTAGCTCCGTGCTCACGAGCAGGGGCTGTGTCTTTCTCTACTTACAATTTATATTTCTATGTGTATTTCCATATATTAGAATTCTTTAAAACCATGAACAAGGAATACCGTGCCGTGTGCTTTCCCCTTTGGCCGGTGTCCATCCCGGCCTGGCCGTTCACCTCGGCGGCAGCCGCAGCCGAGGCCCTGCCCAGCCGTCCCCGGTCTGAGTGGACGCTCCCCGGGCCGGGGCCGCTTCCCGCGGTGCGCGGCTGCCCCCGGTGGCCGCCGGGCCGGGCTCGCCTCAGCGGGCGGCGGGCCCTTCTCCCGGAGGGCGAGAGCGGGCCGGGCCGGGCCGTGACGGGGCGAGGCGAGGCGGGAGGAGCCGCCGGGCCCGTGAGGGGAGCGGCCAGAGGGGCCGGGGGAGGCGGGACGGGACGGGGCGGTCTCCATGGCAACCGCTGGCGGGAACCCGTGCGCACGCGCGGCCAGGGCGAGGCCCCGCCGGCCGGCCCTGCGCGTGCGCGCCGCGCGCGGCGGGATAAGCGGCACGGTTGGCGCCCCCGCGCATGCGCTCCGGCGGCGCTCTGGGGGCTCCCCGGGCCGTGGCGGCGGGGCGCGGGGAGGGCCGGCAGCCCCGGGGCGAGGCGGACAGGTCGGTCGGCGGCGGGACGGGACGGGACGGGACGGGACGGGCGGGTGGGGAGCGCTCAGAGCGGAGCGCGGGCTGGCGGGGTGACGTCATGACGCCAGCGCCGTCAGCGTGGCGGGGCGCCACCTAGCGGCGAGGAGGCGGCGCCGCGAGACTGGCACGGGCCCGAGGTGACGTCAGCTGTATGACGTAAACGATATGACGTCACCCCGTGCTGTTCGGGGGGATGATGAGCCCGGATCTCGGGAGGATGGGATATTGGGAAGGAATTCTTCCCTGTGAGGGTGGGCAGGCCCTGGCACAGGTTGCCCAGAGAAGCTGTGGCTGCCCCAGCCCTGGAAGTGTCCAAGGCCAGGTTGGACGGGGCTTGGAGCACCCTGGGCTGGTGGAAGGTGTCCCTGCCCATGGCAGGGGGTGGAACGAGATGAACTTTGAGGTCCCTTCCAGCCCAAACCATTTTATGGTACTGTAAAATGGGCCTGCCCTGAAGGGAGATGGTTTCAGCTGCTTTACTGGCAACACTTTGTCCCTGACCCTGCAGACACACAGGTCCTCCTTTTCACCCTTCTGGTTTTAAATAAAGCTGTAATTACAGCTGGGAAAAACCATTTATCAGTTTGACTCCAGTAAAAGCCAAAGCTCAGTCCTTTGTCTGTATAAACTCTCAAAAATCACAGGCTGGGTTCAGCCCTTTTTGATGACAGGAAAGACCCTTGTGTGGTTGGCTTTTGTATCTGCTTGAAATCCTCTTCTTCATCTCCCTCCTGGTCCCTCCTCTCCCCTTAGATTTTGGTGTTTGGATTCAAACAGCTTTTTGGGTACCAGTTCAGAGGCAGACTGGAAACAAAGAATTGTTGCCATCAGCTTTGCATTTGGAAAATTTGGGCCTTGGGTTCTTCTGAGTCTTTGCTTTTCCCACTGGGTCAATTTTAGTTATGTGGTTTGTTTGTTTGTTTTTTTTTCAGAAAACCTGTGAAATGGTAGAAAATAGGAATTTAAATAGGATGTTTGAGATTACTGTGTGCTGTTGAAGCTCAGACTGTGCTGTGGGTCCTCGACTGTGGACAAGGCTCTTGCCCAGAGTTTCTAGGAGGAATTTTCCTGTGTCGTGGGTTGTTTGTTATAAATTAATGAAACATTGTTCTAAAAGATACTTTATTAGATCACCTGTAGAGATCCGTGATGAGTTGGGTCATGTTTTTAAAGTGGGCATCTCCCTGTTTTAGCAAATAGGGGAATCGAGATACTGTGTTAAATTTCACTTTATGTTTTGCTCTCCTGACAATAAACTTTGACATTTTCCTGCTACAAACATCCAAACTGTGGATTGCTCCATTCTTGATCCGAATGTGGGATGGGAATAGAAGCACCCATGCTCAATGGCAGCTGTTTGCAGCTGCATTTTAATAATTTAAAATGCGTGTTATTGATTTTTTGGGAGGATTTTAATTAATCATTTTGTCCCTTGATGCTTCTTTAATGGTTTACAGAAGAATTACCCTCCTGGTAACACAGAGCTCTCGTTAAGAAGGTATTAGCTGAGTGTTGGAGCTCTGGGTTTTCATAAACTGTGTTGGCTGGTCTTAATTTTATTATCCATCTTCATTCATCAGTTCCCATCTAAGCCATTTCTTTAACAGCCTGGCATTGAGCTCTGTGGGCAAGATGAGTGTTTACTTCCCTAATTGTCCTTTTCAACAAATCACAGAGAATTCTGCTGGAAAAATGATCCAATTCTGGTGACAGAAACACCTTCAGCATCCGCTTTTTGGTGTGTTTTGGGTTGTTCCTGGAAAGGGCTCTTTGCAGCAACACCAGGGGATGGGTATTACAGGAATATTCACACGATTAACAGTTCCACAGTTTGATTAAGTGGCCCTGGTAGGTTTTTCTCTCGGGTTTTGATGGACACCAAAAAGATCTTTTTTGAAAGTCCTTAACTTTTCTGGCCGGGTAATTTTACCTCCTGGCTTTAATACACTTCATTGTTTATCTTCATTGTTTATTTTCACTGTTTATAATCAGTGCAATCCAGTTCCATCACCATGATGTTATTTTACATCTTGGTTTTTATTATTACTCGTGATTCCTTTCCTTCCTCTGAAAACCAGGTTCATTTTTAATAAGTCTTTTTATAAGTATTTATAAATAAGTTTGGTTTTAACAAGTATTTTAATAAGTATTCTTCTCTTCCTTTATTTCTGGGGGCCTCTACCGAAACATTTTCTTTGGGTCCTTAATCTCAGTTGTATTTTTCCGTTGAAATTCATAACTTGTCGTTGTCTTCAGTCAAATCAATTTGATTTTTGCCTCACCAGCTGCCTCTCTGGGTGATTTGTGTTTGCATACAACCACCTGAGCGACCGTTAGTGTTTATTTTTGTGTTCACTTCCCCTTTGTCCTTCCAGGGGGAGGTGTAAAGTGAATTTCCCAGTTCGGGGACGTGCTGGTAGAGGGACATTTCACTGTGTAAGTAGCGATTTAAATTCGTGTCTGGGACGTGAGGGATTTGTAGTGACTGTGAAATGCTTTGCTGTTTGTCCCGGGTGCTGCCAGGGGGAGGTGCAGCCTCCAGCAGGAATGTGAGCGTGGCACTGATGGGATAACAGGCATGGAAGTGGGTGGTGCCAGGTGGGCAGAGATCCTGGCCATTGCTGCAATTGCTCCTTGGAATCTTGATTATGATTTTCCTACCTGTCATTTCCCTGCTCCTGGAGACTTCATTTCTCATTCCCTGTTTTCCACATCTGGTTTTGTTACCCTGTTCTGGCACAGGAAAGCTGGCAGACACCTGGACAAGAGGGTTGTACCTGACTTTGGATTCCTGTTTTGCACTTCCATTGGTTCTCTCCCCATGGAACAAGCTCTGCTGTCCTCACTGTTAATTCATTTGCACCTCCTGTGCCGTTTTTGGTCTGGCTTCATCGGAAGTTTTGCTTCCAGCCTTCAGATCTTTGGGCTGCAGCTTCCACAAATGGAGAAGGGGAGGGATAAAACTTCCAGTGCTGACCCAGCATGGTGCATCCCATCATCCTGCTGCTGTCAGCACTCCTAATTACCAGCCTGGGGTCGTGTAGGCTGTGGCAATTGGGTAATTTGTGAAGGCTGAGGTGATATCGGTCACTTCCGTCCCATTCCTTGACTCTCCAGGCAGTCCTGGCCAGCTTTTCAGGACTCTTTAGGACCACTCCTATGTTGATCTTGCTGGTGTGGAAGCAGGAGAAGGTGGTCCTGATGAGCAGAGTGCCACCCTTGCTGCAGCAGCCCACTCTGCCTGGCACACAGGGATAGCCCCTCCGTGCTTCCTGCCTGCTGGAGCTGCAGGCTCAACTCCCAGCTGGGAATGCATCCAGCTGGGCTGTTTCCCTGGTGGAGCTGGGAGAGGGTCTGTCTGCAGGACAGGGCAGTTTGTACTCTCACCACAGGGAAGTGGTGTGTATGGAAATCATGGAATCACAGACTGGTTTGGGTTGGAAGGGATGTTAAAGCTCATCTCACCCCCTGCCATGGGCAGGGACACCTTCCACCAGCCCAGGTTGTTCCAAACCCCGTCCAACCTGGCCTTGGACACTTCCAGGGATGGGGCAGCCACAGTTTCTCTGGGCAACCTGTGCCAGGGCCTGCCCACACTCACAGGGAAGAATTTCTCCCCAATATCCCATCTATCCCTGCTCTGTGTCAGTGGGAAGCCATTCCCCTTGGCCCAGCACTCCAGGCCCTTGTCCAAAGTCCCTCTCCATATTCCTTGTCAGCCCCTTCATGTACTGAAAAACAAGAGTTAGGTCACCCCAAAGCCTTCTCTTTTCCAGGCTGAACAATCCCAACTCTCAGCCGTTCCTGGTATACCAGGAATGTGACCATACCAGAGCTGCTCCATCCCTCTAATCATCCTGGTGGCCACTTCTGGACTAGCTCCATGTTCTTCCTGTGCTGGGGACCCCAGTCAATAATTCAGGTTACTTTAATGTGAAATAATCCATTTTCCCTTAGTGTTTCTTGTGAAATACAAGAAATTGCTCCCAGGGTACTTTCCTTTTTTGGAATTATAAGGTCAATTTTTCTTTGAAGATGAGGAATTAAGGAGAGATGCTGAGGCACCACTGCAGGGCTCGGGAGGGGAGGAGGTGTCTGCTGGCTACAAGTTCCTGAGGCCTGTCTAGCACTGATATACACGTTGTAGCCACACTGATGACATATTCTTGGAGGCTGAAATGGCAGGAGAATTGTTCCTGGGACAGACAGGCAGTTTAAAGCAGCAAGTGAGCAGGCCCAGATGCTGTGTATTTGTGTCAAGTGGTTGGACTGCTGGTGGAAATACTCTTTCAAGTGTTAAAAGAGAAGCTGCTCTGGAAGGAGGGAGCAGATGTTTTACCTGTCCGGGGTTTTTTTTAAGCAGATGTTTTACCTGTTGTTTGGGGTTTTTTTTTAAGGGTTCTAAGATTTAACTAAGTAATTACAAGGCAGTAAATACAAGGCATGAAATAGGTACATACTTTTCTATCATAGAATCACAGAATGGTTTGGGTTGGAAGGGACCCCAAAGCCCATCCAGTCCCACCCCCTGCCATGGGTGGGGACACCTTCCACCAGCCCAGGCTGCTCCGAGCCCTGTCCAACCTGGCCTTGGACACTTCCAGGGATGGGGCAGCCACAGCTTCTCTGGGCAACCTGTGCCAGGGCCTCCCCACCCTCCCAGGGATTAATTTCTCCCCAATATCCCATCTATCCCTGCCCTCTGGCAGTTTGAAGCCATTCCACCTTATGCTGTCACTACATATTCTTGTAGTCCATCTTTTTTTGTAGGCTCCCTTCAAGTTACCTGTTGAACTGGTTGAAATGGTCATCAAGTTATTTTCAGATGTCTGTCATTGTATATTTTTAAGCTGACAGCATCTCATCCTGCAGAGCTGAGCTGAGCAGGTCCTGAGCAATGCACCCGACTCACCTGCACAGCTCAGGTGTGCAGCTCAGTGGAACTGGCAGAGCATCATCACTGTCACCTTCCCCCTGCACCTGGGAACTCGAGCAAAAAGAGCAGTCAGCACAAAATGCACTAAATCCAACATTTTCCTTCCATTTTCCAGGTTCCACCTTTCATTCTCACTTGTCCTGCTTTGTACCACTTTGCTGACCACGTTTACCTGAAGAGCACAGCTGGGCTGTAGATTCAGAATCTCAGTGGGTAGGTAAGTGCAGCTGGTTATTTTATTTGAACCACTCTTGTGATTTGTTGAGTCCTAGAATCTTCCAAAATTAATTCAGTACTGTTCTGAAAGAAATTATTTTCAAAGTCATTATTTTCAAAGTCATTACTTTCTGAGCCTCTGAACTGGTGCCAGAGCTGGCTGTTAGGGGCAGCAATAGCAGAAGATCAGAAATACTGAGATGTTGAACAGAGCAGGAGCCTGTAAATGCAGGTCTGGAAAGGGAGGAGTAATACAGATAAATTCTTAGTTAGTTTTATGTCATTTTTATGTCTGATCTTATCTACCTGGGGCACTGAAAACGGATTGCAAATGCAAAAGTGCTGATCTGTTTCAAAGTTTAATATCAGGAACTCACCATAAATAATCCCAGCAGTACAGATGTACTGTCAGTACAGATGTCTGTGAGAGATATTTAAAGCCATGGAGGATGTGAGATTTGGGATTTCTCCACATGCTGTCTCCTCTTTAGAAGAAAATGGTCAATTTACAGTGATAACTACACCAAGACTCTGTCCAGGAAAAGTAAATGTATGAACTGGCTACATAAAACTTCAGTTTCTCTCTGACAGGAAATGGCTCCAAGATTCACAGCAAAATCCTCTGCTGGTTTGGGAGCCTGAGTTTAAAATAAATAAATCCATTAACATCTGTAATTGCTTGCAGGAAAGGCTGACCCATGGAAGTGTGTAACCAGCATTCCTCAGCCTCTCCTGGCTGCAGCCAAGCCGTTTGAGAAAACAATTCTCTGTGTGTTTTTCCCACTTTTTGAGTCTTTCTGTGCCCAGAGCTTCACTGGAGAAACTGAACCACAGCTGCTGCCATTCCAAGTGAAACACTGCAGTTTAGGCTTGAAAGAAGGAGGTTTTGGGAGCAATACAAACCCTCTGGTCAAATAGCCAGAACCATCATGGACTCAGGACTAGGAAGAAGAGGACAATCAAAATGTCTAAGAATAGAGCTGTAGTTTTAATGTTGCCTGGGAGTTGATGGCATTTCCACCTGGACATTGTCCCCAGTGCTGTTCTAAGTAATCCCTGCCTGGTGCTGCTGTTCTTGCTGTAGCTGAAAAGATTAAGACACTCATTTAAAACACCATTTGTTTAGTCTGATTACCTTGTGTGTGTGACAGCAGTGTGTGAAACATGGTGAGTGCCATGGTTTACTGAGAACTTAAGGGAAGAATGCAGTATGAGCAGGAGAGCTCATCCTCAGTGAGCAGCTGAGGAGGTAAAAAGAGAAAAAGGGTGAACATGTTTGATAAAATTGTTCTCCGTCTTGTCCTTCTGATATTCCAGAAGCTCCATTTATTTACTTCTCAAAATGAGGTTGGAATCTCCTCTCTGGAACTGCGGTGTCTCAAAGCAGAGTTTTACACTCCAGAATCACTGCTTGAGCTGAAAAAGAGTTGTTTTTTTAGCACCTGTGCTGCTTTCACTGGTCTTGTGTTGCATAAATATAAGTAGGAATGTCTCAAAGCCCGAGGACAAAAGGAAAGCCTGAAGTCCTGAGCTCTAGGAGAAAAGCCTATCCTGTATCAGATATCTGCTTTAAAAGCTTTCCTCTAAAATGCTGATGTGGCTTGGGCATGTCTGCAGTACAGTCATAGGGGCAGTGTTTGGGGTCGATATGTGCTTCTTCTGATCTTACTGTTTCATACAAATTCCCTTTGAAGTTCTCTCCCACACTGCATCTGCACATACCATCCTGCATAACCACCTGGTTTTGTTTCTTTATTTAAGGGCTTTAAGAAGTGTCTTTCTGAGGTCCTGCAGCAAATCACGGTGATCCTGCGCCCGCTCTGCACACACCGAGGTGCCAAACTCACGTCTGGAGTGCTCTAAAGAACAGCTTGTGAAGGAAGGTGAGGTCTTTGGAGGGAGAATGTGCTCTACTCAATGGCTGTGAATTAAGTGTGGAAGAATGAACTGCCAGAAGTGCCCACTCTGTCGTTGGATTCTGGAGAAAGGACATCCCCGAGGTGCTGGAAGGGCTGATGCGAACCTGAACTGATCCTGCCCTCCACTCCTCACAGTGTCCTTAGGCCACGGTGTTACTGGGAGCTGCACACCAATGGATGAGCAGGACAGTGATTTTAAAGAGTTGTGGGCAAATATTTTGAGTGGGGCGAAGAAAAAGTCTGGGGATGCTGAAACGGCCAAGAGGGCTCAGAACAGGTCAAAGAGAACCACAGCACGGAGCAAATTAAAGAGAGGCAGAGCTGCTCAGAGCCAAACCCACCATCACTCACCAGCAGTGAAGGAGACAAACCTGCCTCGAGATTTGGGTCCACAGGAACAAACACTGGTGCCCAGAGAAGAGGGTGATGATGCTGCAGCCTGTAGTGGTGAGACTGCACAAGGGGATGGAAGGAGAAGCCCTTTCCCTGCCAGCCAGCTGAGCACAGGGACCACTGAGTGTAGCCAGAGGCCTCTGACAGGTGAGTGAACCAAAACAGCTCAGTTTGGACTGAAAAGACTCTCTGATTCAGTAGAGGTCTTGAGAGGTCCAGCTGGAGGGGACACACAGCAGCACTAAGGGAAAAGGTTTGCACCTTGTCTTTCCACCTGTGTTTACCTGCTTATCTTGGGGTTTAGCCTAGCAGTGTGCTCTGTGCTGCAGGCAGATGTCCCTCAGTAAGGTGAAGCCTTGGTACAAACTGATGTGTTGGGCAGTCATTATTCACTGGGTTTTACAGTGTCAGGATTGAGGTAAACGCCCTAAAATCTTCTCAAAGCAAGCTTAGAATATATTGAAGTGCTTTTTTACTCAGTGCATCGTGGTATGGTGAAATACACTGCCACTGGATGTTGTCAGGGGCAAAAATATGAATCAGTTGAGGGGCATTGGATTAATACATGAAGGATTGATCCTTCAGTAGTTATTAAACATGATGGCCAGAATGCAATCACCAGGGCAGGAAGTCTTTAAACTGATAAATTAGGTCAGGAACTGTGCACTGGGAGCACTGGGGAGAGTGGGGCTATGGACTGCCTTCCTTGTTCTCACCAGTAACCTTCAGACAAGGTCTTCCTTAATATTCCTCCCTCTAAAAGGGATATAGAGGTATCCAAACTCCACTGAAGCACAGAAGCCTGATGATGTTACTGTGGTTATCAAGTATAAAGTCAGTAAATTGTTCACTTCTTCTCTAAGAATGGCTGTTGCAGAACCAGACCTGCCCCAGGCTGCCATTAGGGAAGGGCTTCCCAGCAGCTCCCAGTGTGTGTTTAAAACTGACTGGTAAAACTGGTGTTTTCTCCCCCTCCAGTAAACACCCCGAGTGGCTGTTCCCAGACCACACTGCCCTTCCTTCCTGCCACACAGCCAGGAACCTGCTCCTCACCCCCCTCCAAGGCGCAGCTGCTCGCGGGGCCCGAGGTGCGGGTGGCGGAGCTGGTGGTGGAGAGAATGCAGCAGTTCAAGAGGGTGGCACCTGAGCAGCTGAAACTCAGCACAGATGGGAGCGTGCCAAGGGCTGCAGCCAGTGGGGATTTCCCTGATGGAAGCCAGGAGCAGAAGCCTCCAGAGGACGGTGCGTTTCTCCTCTTAGCTCTGCTGTGTGTGGAATGAGTGCCTGGTGAGAGTGGTTGCATGAGGAGCAGCCCTGCATTCCTGGGCTTTGTTCCTTGCTGGCCTAGCAGCTTGGTGTGCAGCACTCAATAAATCACTCCAGATCCCTGAGAGGACTTTGTTGTTAAAGGACTATGCATGCTTTTCTCCCCAGATCTACTTTAAGGCTGAATTAACCTCACTTAGATTCTGGAAGGATCTTCTTGGAAACAGGCTGAAATTCCAACAGGATCAGTGAACTTGGTCATCCTTCCCTTGGGACAGTGTTAGGCAGCTGTTAGGTAAATGTGGCTCCTGGGTAGCCCCATCTTTGGGCACTCTGCAAGGTGATGTGTTCTGTGCAGGTAAATTGAATTCACAGCAGTTTTACTCTGGGTGGTTCTTCATAGATCAAATCCTTCTTGCTTCCGTATGGACATGAAAGTCTGCTGGGTTATACATTTGATGTGTAAGATCCCATGTTCCCCCCAGACACTTCAGCCCAAACTGCCCCTTCCTTGGCTCTGACACTGCAGGCAAATTGCCCCTCCTGCCCCTGGGCCGGTGCAGTCCTGGAGTGTTTGAAGGGTGCAGGTTGTACCTTCCCTTGTGAGAGGTCAGGTGTGAAGATGCAAGAGACAGATCGCAATTCATCTCTGTGTGTAAAATAATAATCCTGAGTCTAATGGCTCCTCACCTTTCAGACAGGATTCTTGGCTTTCTCTCTTAACCCATCTCTCCCTTCTTTGCCAGATACCCACCAGCTCCCATCCGTGGAACATGACGGTGCCCTGGCTTTGGCTCTTCAGCAGCAAAGCAAAGAGGAAGCCCTGGCAAGCCTGGAGGATGCAGGGTTGTTTTTTTGCCAGATCTGCCAGAAGGATCTCTCAGCCATGAACACGGTGCGACGGGAGCAGCACGTCAACAGGTGAGACACCAGCACGAGGTGTCCTTTCCACATGCAGTCCCCCACACACTCCTCACTCAGCTCAGCCATGAAAGAACACAGGAGCTGGGATTCTGTGTAGTGGCCTTGCCCTTTATGGCCTGAAGTAACAAGTCCTTTTGATCTGAAAGCAGGGGCTTGGCTGTGTTGCCCTACAGGGCTTCTGTATCAGCCAGGCCAGTGCTACTTCCATCAGCAGTGTGGCAGAGGAGCTGCCATTGTAAATGAACTTGGGGATCTTAAAGGTCTATTCCAACCTTAATAATTCTGTTAATGAGGACCCCCTAATGCAGATTTTGAGACCTACCAATTTCAGTAACAAAGTCACATTTGCTCCATTTTGCTGAAATTTGTCAAAGGACATCTGGTATGTCACTGTGTATCTGAGCTGTTGGCTGAGGGAAAGGTGATCCTATTCAGAGAGGTGACTAAATGGAAATTACTGCCCTTAATTTTACAGGTTTTTTTGATAGCAGTCTTCATCACAAGAGGTGAAGCTGTAGATGGATAGATGTACTGGCAAACCAGTAAGCACCAGTGCTAGTACCTCAGATGAACGGTGTCTTAGCACAGCCCTATGTGTGTCATTACCTAATCAGGGAGTGACTTCTGTAACAGGTCCTGCAGACCCAGGATTTCACACCCTGAATGTCTTTGGAGAGAAAAAGAACATGTACAATTTTTACAAAGTTTTGACCTACAGAAATTATTAGATGTTGATCATGCAGCACCCTGGAGTGTGGTGTTAATTCAACTGCTCCCTTCTCTGTTAAGAGGGGTTTGTAAGTTAGCTGGAATGTTAGAATGAGTGCAGAGAGGAATTAGGTGATGGAGTGAGTGCAGAGAGGAATTAGGTGATGGACACACAGTGGAATGTGTTGCCCAGAAGAGGTTGTGGACTCCTTATTCCTAGAGGTGTTCAAGAACAGGCTGGACAGGGCTTGGAGCAACCTGGTCTAGCGGAAAATGTCCCTGCTCATGGCAGGGTGTGGAACTGGGTGATCTTTAAGGTCCCTTCCAACCCAAACCAGTCTGGGGATCTGTGATTCTGAGGTTATTACCTGACCTGGCCTTTAAGCAATGTGTTTTTAATATGCCTGTGAGGCCACAATAATGTGACTGTTACATGTCATGTTCATCAGAGGTGACTCTTGTTTCTTTAGGGGATGTTTCTGGCTGTTACACATGATTGTGCTTCCTTTAATGTGGTTTAAATCTTAGTGTGGACAGCTTTCAAGTCTCCATAGGTAAGCTTTGCCATGGTCTCACAGGTGTCTGGATGAGATGGAGGCAGCACAGATGTCATCCTCCAGCAAACCAGTGGTCCCTGAATGTCCCATCTGTGGGAAGCAGTTCCAAACCCCACAGAGCAGAGTCAGTCACCTGAAACGCTGTGCTGTGGAGATGGATGTTCCTCCTAATCTGCTTCTTCAGGCAGTGCAGTTGCAGGTGTCCACGCTTGGTGATGCACCTCTCCAGTGTCCCAGGTAAGCTGGTGGAAATAAAAGGTGCTGGTTACTTCCTTTGGCCTGGGATAAACAGTAAATGCCAGGCTGACTCAAATGCTGGGTGAGCCCTGAGCCCGAAGAAGCCCAAAGAAGGTCACCCAGTACCAGGAGAGGAGGATGTGGTGGTCAGTTGGGAGAAATCATCTTTCTTTCCCTCAGAGGAGGTCAGGCGGTGGATGACTTTAAAAGCCAGCAGGCAGGAGCAAAATGGGGAGTAAATGAGCTTACACTGGTTTGTCAGAATTATTTGTGCTCTGTGAGGCAATTACTCAGCAGAGCTGAATGGTGTGTTTGAGCTGATTGAGCAAACCACAGGGTACAAGTGTGCAGGCTCTCCTGAGATCTGCGGGGCCTCTGCCTCAGCTCCTCGGCTCGTGGCTGTCCTGGGAATGTGCTTTCACCCCGAGCCAGAGAGGAAGCAGATGTGATGTTTTGGAACGTGAATATGTGTTTTGGTATGAGAGCTGCATCTGCTCATTGGGATTGGAGCAGAATCTTCAGAGTGCAGCAAGTGGGGCCTGCGTAGAGGGGCTCGTAAGTGCCTTTTGCCTGTTCCCTGTGGAAGCAGAGGAGTGGGGAAGCATTTTCTAGGGATCTTGGTTTTGCCCTGCTTCAACTTGTTTATCCCCCTTTATACAAAGAACCATTCCAGGTAGAGATAGGAAAGGCCTTGTGCTTGCTTTTTCAAAATAATACTTTCTCCAAATTACTCTGAAGTTGCATGAATGACGAGAGATCCTTTGCTCTCTGCTAGGAAAGAAAGTACTGAATGGTTTTTATTATGCCTGGTATGGGAATCTCTCTGAGCAAGTAGAGCAGCTGGTCTGGAGTGTTTCTTGTCTCTGATCCGGTCACATTAACTGGAGCTTCCTGCTGCATTCTTGGATTTCAGCAATCAGCCGAGCAGGGCAAAGCGAAAAGGCTCCTCCAACGAGGACTCAAAGAAAACACAGAAGAGGGCCAAAATGGAGCCAAAGGATGAAGACTTGCAGGTTGCCATGGCAATGTCACGCTCCCTGTTGGAGCAGGAAAAGCAGGAGCAAGCAAAATCGGTTACAAATGTGAAACCAGTGGCTGCTTTCCCAATCAAATGGAAGCCGGGATCAGGTATGTGTCACAGTGAGTTAGTGTCAGAGGCTGTGCTATTGCAGGAGTAACTGGCACAGCCTGTTACCAAACCTTCCTGTTGGGCATGGGAGGGATGACAGCCCTGCTTCTGTTTTACTGAAGCTGTCAGAGCTTCCACAATGTGCAGCGTCCACACACAGTCAACAACGGCAGCAGGATGTCCGTGGGTTTCAGTGAAATCCCTGGGGAATCTTGGGCTTTTTTTCACTGATTGCTTGTTTTGAATCCTTAAATATTCTTAAGAAAAGCTGTTGTTTTTTGTCAACTGCCAGAAGGAATAACATGAAAAGGTGATTTTTTGCTATTCTGGTAGATGTTTTTGCTATTCCTCCTGCTACAACCTGGATTAATGCAGTTTTTTCAGCGTTCCCTCTTATCTCTGTGTCCTTCCTGCAGTGGACATGTGTGTACACTGCATTTTGTTGAGCGTGTGCCTCACTGTGTCAGCATGCAGAAGGGTTTAGCAAGGCAGAGAAATGGCAGGGAAGAGCACTGAAAGCTGCAGAGAGGGGAGATTTCATGACCCTGCTCGGGTCTCCTCCTGCCAACAAGTACTCCAACTGGATTTGGGGTTGGCTATTAATAAGACACAGGATTCCCAAATGGAAGCTGCTCAGCATTTGTGTGAGCTGTGGTTTGATATCCATGAACAGAACACAGGAAAAGGAGTCCATCACGGATCTGTTGGTGGTTTCCCCTCCCTTTTTTATGCAGGACTGCCTTACAGGCAACATTCCATGGGTCTGGGGAGGTGGACTGCATGGCTACCACTGGCTTCCATAAGGATCAGATTTTGCAGAGATGTGAAAGCCCTCAACAGAGCAGTGTGAGGAGGAGGGGGGGTCACTCTTCTTCTCCACAGTTCATTTCTCCTGGAAGGCTGATGTGTGGCTTCAGACCTGCAGAAATCTTGCTGTGTTCAGCCTTTTGGTCATCCCTGAGTATGTTATCTCCCCTGCCCTGCGTGTTCAGCTGTTTGTTTACTTGTGTTCCTCTTGTTTTTGAAGAGAAGAAGCGGCGCAGGAGAGGCCCGGCGGCCCCTCCACCGCTGCTGCTGCAGGACCCGGAGAAGGTCCGCAGGAGGATCCAGGAGCGGCTGGCTATGCTTCTTGCAGAAGAGGTGGAATTCCCTCCCACCCCCCAGCTTCCCATCAGCAAGATTTTGGAGGGTGATTCCGGGAAAGCAGCCTGGCTCTTGCCGTTGTCCAAAGCCAAGGAGTGCTTTTTATGGAAGATCAGCGCTCTGACAGGACCCTGTGACCCCGAATCCTTCTACACCGCTGCGCTGAGCCCTCCCATTGTGCCTTGGAAGCCCGTGCAGGTGGGATGCTCTGTTCTCCTTGCTTTGATATGTGTCTGCCCTAGTTCACTTGCCCTGTATCCCTGCTGTTTCCTCATTTGGAATTTAAACAAGTGACCCCTGCTCTGCACACTCACTGCTCGTGCCCTGTCCTCCCCTGGTTTTACGGGATTTTGGGATCTCGAACTTTCATTTCTCCCTTTTGGGGAGGAGACCAAGGCTAACGTTACCACACTATTCCTTGAGCTTTCAGAAAATAAAACTGATAGGAACAGAGAGTACTGAGTAAAGGACCCCATCCTGTTCACTGTGCCACTAGTTTGTCCCTGTTCACAGCAGCCTGACTTTTATTTTCCTTCTTGGCCCTTTTCTCTGGTCAATTCTAGTGTGAACTTTATGTTGCACTAAGCAGGATCTGGCTGAAAATATCGAACTGAAGACTGATATTTTCTAGCACAGAGAGCTGTGAGTGCCTGGAGTTGTAAAGCAAAGCAGTTGCACTGCAGGCTCTCCTTGTGCATCCCACTGCCTCTTGGTGCGTGGGAGCTTTCATCCAGCTTTCAGTTCCAGTGTTTCATTCTGGGTCCACCTGGATCTGCCCCTTTCAGTGCTCTGTATTTTTATAAAAAGTGCCCACAGAAACAGACAAAGCTCTTTCAGTCTCTCCAAGAAGAAGGATATCACTTCCCTTCCTTCCCTCCATCTTCCCTTAAATTATTGGGTGCTTCTGTTCAAAAATGAGTGTGCATAAAGAGGTGTTTTGTTTAATACTTCTTCCCTAGTCAAAGCCCAGTGTTTCTCTGGATTGTTGCAGGTTGGAGCTGGAGTGGGTGGAGGGACTTCATTCTATGAAGAGCTTTGACCTTCGTTCAAGCCAAAAACTGCCACAGAAGTTTAAAAATAAAAAGTAGGAAGGTCTTTAAAATCATGGCAAGAGTGTGTCTTCCCTCTGATTCTTTCCATTCACACAAATGGCTAAACCATTTTTACTTAGAAATAAACAAACTCTTTTTATTGGGAAACAGAGTCCAAACCTGGAAAATATCTGCTCCAGGGTGAAAGTTTGATTTAGTTACACCTAACTGCAAAAGCATTTCAGAACTCAGAACAGAAGTACCTGGAGAGCTCCAGCTGTGACTGTTGCAGGCACTCCAGCTGTAATGAAATATTTAAGTGTTGGATTGGGAGCATTTCCTCCATCCTTTCTCTCTGCTTGGCATTTGCCTGCGAAGAGAAACCAACATCCTGGAGAAACCAGCTTTTCTGTTGTAGTTTTCTTTCTTCTGTTCAGAGCTGTCTTATCTCTCGAGAGTCCTTCATAAAACTGCAGAGAGCTGTTCCTCAGAAGCCCCTGTACCTGGGGAATGCTCTGGGATCCTTCACAGATGTTTCAAAAGTAAGAAGTAGAGACCGTACTCCGAGCTCTGCAGATACATAAAACAAGACTTAATTTATTGGTGTCTCTTTTTTTTTCCTCCTCTCTCGATCAGAATGATAAGCCAGAGAACCTCGTGCCATCGGTGGGATCTCATCAGCCAGAAGTATCCCAGCAGATTCAGCCTCACCTCAGTTCTCAGGAACTCACTTGCACAGAAATTGGAGGCCAAACTTCTGAAGAATCCAAGCCAGGGCCCAAAGGAGACGGGCAGTTTTTATCTCCCAGCCAGAAGGATGTTCAGACTCTACAGGACCTGGTAGAGTTGGCCAGGGAAGGGCTTACCCTTACTCAGTGGAACCTTGATGTTGGCCACGTCCAGGCAGCAGAGCAGCCAGGTGAGTTCTTGTGAGCCTTGTGAGCCCTGTCCTTGTTTCCCTCAGCCTCACAGAGCCAGACTGACACTGGGCTAAGTCAGAGATCCATGACATCACCCACGGGCTGATGGTGTTGATCCAAGAGGTGTTTTTGTGGGGTCATGTTTTCCTACAATAAGCTTTAGATGTAATCAACCTGACATTTCTGAAATGATTCATAAATCCCAGCATTTAAGAGAACTCCTGGACACCAGGTGCTAAATTTTATTTTTAAATTCCCTAAAAGATAACAAGTATTTTCTGCTAGGAGGGAGACTGGATGTGTTCAACAGATGGAACAAAATCCTCATCCCTGCTTATCTTGGGCCTGCAAGAGAGCTGGGAGAGAGACTTTGTGCAAGGGCATGCAGTGATAGGACAAGGGGAGCTGGCTTCAAACTGAAGGAGGGTCTATTCAGATTAGATATGGGGAAGAAATTCTTCCCTGTGAGGGTGGGCAGGCCCTGGCACAGGTTGCCCAGAGAAGCTGTGGCTGCCCCATCCCTGGAAGTGTCCAAGGCCAGGTTGGAGGGGGCTTGGAGCAACCTGGGCTGGTGGAAGGTGTCCCTGCCCATGGCAGGGGGTGGAATGAGATGGACTTTAAGATCCCTTCCAGCTCTGATTCCATGATTCTGTCTGGACAGCCTTTCTGTTGTGTGCACTGTCTTTTCAGGTCTTGAAACAATCGGATGAGAGATGCACAAGAGGGGTGATTTTATGTTGGACATGGATTATCCAAACCTGAAGTTTATCTGTACCTATACAGGGCTGAAAAAAAGTACCAGCATCTGGAATTCCTCTATAGGCAGCTCTCTAGTGTCCCCAGTCACAGTTGCCTGTGGTGCCCAAGTGCACATTTCGAGGTCAATAATACCCCTTGAAGTGGTGTGGCTGCTCAGCAGAATGTGTTGTGTGTCCTGTTCACCTGTGAAGGAGAACATGGTTCCTCAGCTCACCTGTCTACATCTGCACTTGGATATAATGTTCCTCACTTCCCCTGCTAAACTGCAGCAAATGGTCCCTGGTCCTGTAATGTATATAAATAACAGCTGAGTGGTGCTGGGGTACCCACAGCCTGGCACAGCCCAGAGCCAAACCCTCCAAAAAGGGAGAGGCTGAGCCTCCAACACAGCCAGGCTGGTTAGAGCAGCTGTCACAGCAGGGATCCTGTTAGGAGTTCTTAGGTCACTCTGGCTCACAAAGAAGTTGTATGTGATTTGTGATGTGCATTTTCTTCCCTGAGGAGAAGAACTGAGTCCCAGTGATCCTCCACAGAGTGGCTTTGTGCCTCCATCCGAAGAGAAGAGCCTCCTCAGGAGCAGCAGAAAAAGAGTAAGGACAAGCCTTTTTTTTTCCCCCTTTTTTGGTATTTGTTTGTAACAATAAAAAGGAAGCTATTGCATTTGTGCAACTGTTTCAAGTGGGGAATATTTCCCATTCCTTTCTGTGGAAACCAAGAGGTGCTTAAGGTTCACAGTGACTGAGGACACCTGGGGGTGTTTCCCTGATGCCCACGAGCATCCTGTGGATTTCTCAGTGCCTGTCCTGCCTGACTAGTGATGATTTAGAATTACAGGTAACAGGAGGCCAAGCTGTGCAGGTTAAAGAGTTACCTTATAGCATGGAGAGTGTTTTGGGGTAGGAGCCAGCGATGCAGCTGCAGCACGTTAGGCAGGACTCTGCTTTCATGCCCAGGTTATCCAAGAGAAAACTGGCTGCAGCCCAGGAGAGACAGAGGTGAGGATTTTTTTTATCAAACCTGTAGTGTTCTGTAGAGCCCATCTCACCCCAGATGGATGCACGAGTGGATGTGTAATCCTTCATGAATGTATTATCAGTTTTCTTCAACTGAAGTGTCTATAAAAGTCAAATAATTCATTTTCTTACCAAGGTAATCTACTTTATCTGGTGAAACTCACTGTCTTTGGTTTGATAATAAATAATCATGCTATGAAAGCTGGTCCATTTTGGTGCTTGATAAATTTTGATGCCCTGAGAACATACTTTCCTATTGTGCTTATAGGATTAAGATATTTCTAAAGGGAGACAATTCCTCGAGGTGGGAATCAGTATTAAACTTGAGCATCCCAGCTGCTTGGTACAGAAACCCTCGGTATACTTTGAGAGTATTAAAAAAACCATAATCCTTAGCAGGAGAAAAGTCTGGTTTTGTTTTCTGAGTCTGTTAAACCAGAGGCCTTTAGCAATACAGAAACTGTATTGCTAATACAGAAACTGTTCTGACATTCTTTAGCTGCACCCAGCAAAACCAGTATGACCATTTTTTTCAGGTACAGTTTGATTCCATGATAGTTTTCCTGAGCAAATGAAGTGTTGCTGAAGAGCTGGATTGCCAGTGGGAGAGATTTGTGCTTTATATGAGCACAGACAGAGTGTAAGCATGCAGAGCAGATGCACCCCTGCACTGGTAACACATCCCCCTCGTGCTGAAGACCCTTGGCCACATCGGTGGGGTCCAGTCTTGCCAGCCTCCTCAGCAGGAGAGAATGCTCTGGTGTGTTCTCCACCAGCAGCACATACCCACTTGGAGCTGTCTTTGGGCCTTGCACAGAGAATGGAGCAGCCAGGAGGTTTAATTTCCCCACCTTTGATTGATAATTTGAGCCTCAGCAGGAAAGCTGTTGTAGGCTCTGTGCCTGGAACAGCCCATCGGGGGCTGTGTTTGCTGCCTTCCCCAGAACCCCCTTGCAGGTGTCCCACCTGCCAAGAATAAGAAAAGCAAGAAGCATCACATGAGTTTCCAGACTGAGTTTCCTGTCTCCCCGTTGGAGATCAGTCCACACCCCTGCCAGGACAGGCAGTCTTCCCCAGACCACCCATGGAGGCTGGAGGAGCTGCTCCTGTGTGTGCTGCTGATTGCTGTTGGCTGGAGAAGGGAGAAAGGTTGGGTTTCCACAGCCCACTACTAATGGAGAAACCTGCTAATAAAATAAAGAGCTGTGTTGTTCCAGGTGGAACCGCATCTGCTGCAGATTTCCCCTAAAGCTTGCGCTTCCTCAGCTCTGCAGTAGGTTTGAAAAGGACAAAATCAATGATTAGGATGTTAAACCTCAAATGGTTTCTACAGTCAGCCAGCCTCTCAACCCAGCTGTGAGCTGAGGGTGTTTCACTGAAACAACAACCACTTCCAGAGCTGCAACACTTGGAGGGATCTGAGTCTTTAGGTGTTTGCCTGGGGTTTGTACTGGGAGCAGCTCCAGAGCGTTCATCCTGGCTGTCTTTGGCACCATATCCCAGGCTTGGCCTTACCATCACCAGAACCAGTCTGAGGTAGCTCAGTCAACCAGGCCTCCCCAAAATTCCAGCAAGGGGTTCTAGAATGACAGTAGAACTTATGTTTCATTTCTTAAATTGAGTGGAATTTTCGAAAGGTGTTTCAGGAACATGCTCATAAGTTCCTTTGAACTGGATGCCTACCTTAGTTTTATTCCAGGGGGGCCCTTTGGTGCAGAGCTGCTCTTCTCAGCTGTCACTGCCAGAGAGGGAAAGGCTCATTTCCCCAGCCCTGAGTCATCCTCTTTCCTCTTACCCTCATTACAGTGAAATGAGTTCAAGTCTGTTGAAGTGGAAATTACAGTTTCCTAAAACTGTGGTGGGAGGCAGTAGATTAAGAGGCAGCTCCAGGCTGTGGCTTAGACCACACCAGGAAATGGTGTGGTGAGGATCTGAGGGTGATAATGTGCTGTGATACAAGTACAGCAGAGTGTACAACACCTACTTGCCCTTCACAATGGACAGACTGGGAAAAAGTGGAGGAAAACAAAACCAGGAATGTCCCTTTGTCCCATGGAAGACCTGATGTTCATAAACCTGATGATTATCTTCAGGAGGCAGAGGTGGTGTGTTCAGGCCCAACAGTGCTGATAGACTCTTACTATTCCTTCTGTTCCTCCAGGGAAGTGTTTGGGAGCTGTAACCTCTGTCTTTGTGTTCCTTCTGTGTCCTAGTCCTCTCTCAGGCTGCTGGCTGAAGATTTCGGAGCGATGGTCAACAACCCCCACCTGAGTGATGTGCAGTTCCAGGTGGACTCTGGGGAGGTCCTGTACGCCCACCTGTTCGTGCTGTACGCGCGGTGTCCGCAGGCCGCTCAGGCTGTAAGTGCAGCTGCCATCCCTTCAGGAATGTCACCCACGGCCCCTCAGTGCTCCAGGGCCAGCACAGAGCACTTCAGCTCAGAAAACCACAACAAATCCCGACAAAGTGGCGAAAGATTGTGGTACTTGGTCTGTGAGGAGCCGAGGATCCTTCCTTGTGTTCCACCCCTGAGCAGTGGAGGAAGCTTCCCAAGTGCTTTTTGCCCTTGAATCTTTGTACCTGTGCAATCTTTGACACCTGCAGAGCAGCATTTCATGTTTATTTTCTGGATGGATGAGGGAGTGCTCCTCTTTGATGGAGATTTTGAATAACAAGGAGACAGTAATTAATCAGAGATAACTTTGGAGCTCGTGTTTTCTGTTGCGTGGGGTCCCCTAACTTTGGAGAGAGTTTCGGATAACACAGTGTGTGATTTGGCTGCCAAGGGAGTGAGACCTTACTGAGCTGGAGATGCATTTTGGCCAAAACCTGAGATTAGACTGGACCCACAAAGATAATGGTCCAGTCAGTGGAGTATTTTTTTGTGTGGTGTCTGTTTTCCTGTGAGAACGAGTTTGGGCAGCGCATCAAGGGCAGGTAAATTCAAAACAGGCCAGATGAAGCTCATCTGTAGAGAGGTGTAGATAACTCTGGAAATTCTGCTCTGGGAAGTAATTTGATTCCAAAAGTGCAGAGCTCTAAGGCCACCTTTTATATGTGTGACTAAAAATGAGTAATTAAACTCCATCAAAGCTGACATCCATGGGGTCAGGAAGGATAAGGGGAGCTCTGAATAACTGCTCACCTTGGCTTCCCTCTGGGGCATCGGGTCCTGGTCCCGGGGCAGGGCAGGTGTGAATAGAAGCACCGAGCTGAGAGGAACAAGGCTGAACATTGGTGTTGCTGCTCCTTTCGTGGCAAACGGACTTTGCTTTGCTGTGCCCCAGGTTCACAGCCAGGGGTTCGTGGTGGAGGAGGACGGGGCCGCGCCGACGCGCCGCGTGCTGCTGAGCGACGTGAGGGCCGAGGCCGTGGGGGCCTTCCTGCGCTACCTCTATGCTGCTGACACCCACGTCCCCGCGGGGCTGCGGCCCCAGCTCGGCGCTCTGGCTGCCAGGTTTGTGTCACGAGCATGTTCTGGATCCCCTCATGCAGGCCCCAGGTTCACAGAATCACAGAATCTCCTGAGTTGGAAGGGACCCATGAGGATCATCAAGTCCAGCTCCTGGCCCTGCACAGGACCATCCCCAAGAGTCCTACCCTGTGCCCCAGAGGATCATCCAAACACTCCTGGAGCTCTGGCAGTCTTGGGGCTGTGCCCACTGCCCTGGGGAGCCTGTTCAGTGCCAACCACCCTCTGGGGGAAGAACCTTTTTCTAATATCCAGCTTAACCCTGCCCTGACACAACTTCAGGCCATTCCCTGGGGTCCTGTCCCTGGTCCCCACAGAGCAGAGCTCAGGGCCTGCCCCTCCTCTGCCCCTCACAAGGAAGCTGTAACTGCAGTGTCTCCCCTCAGTCTCCTCCAGGCTGAGTTTGATATTTTGCAGTTTTAGTGGCTTACAAATTCCACAGTCCTCTGCTACATCTTAAATGAAACTTACACCTAAGAACATCCTGCCCTCATCTTTTCCACGAGTCTCTCTTTAGGCTGTCCCTTTGTGAGAGTTTCTGTGTTCAGTACATGCTCAGCAGACTTTGCCCAAGGCTTTTGTCTCAGGAGGTGCACTGGCAGCTGATGCTGACAGTGATGAGCATATCTTCTGTATGTGATTTTCATTTCATCTGAACACTTGCAGAATGCACTGGATGCTCAGAACATCGATGTGTTGTGCCAGTCATGCTCTCAGTCGTGGTCCAAGGCACGCACGAAGTAAAGAGTTTGAAACAGAAGCAGTTGCTGAGATATGGGGGAGGAAATGGTTGGGTCTTGCCCAAATATATGTAGAGGTGCCCTGTCTCTCCAAAAAGCCATGGAATTTGCAGACATTATCCAGCCCCAGCCATTCCACAGTGCCATTGCCAGTGGCAAAGGGACTTTTTTAGTGTAGTTGTGTAGCTGGTCAGTCTCAAACACAAAAAAGAAGAATGTGCCTGATGCTTTCATGTGAGTGACACCTGGAAAGGGGGGTTATGAATTTTAGGAGTATCCTGGAACTTGGACATCTTAAGAAACAAGCATCCTCTTGCAAATTCCTTACAAGGCTCACAAGAGTGATCAGGTAGGCAAATGGTGAAGAAATGCTGGAGGAGGAAATACTGATGTTACTGTTGTATCCTTGCAGGTTTGGTGTCAGGGAACTGATGGCAGAGTGTGAAAACAACACTGGAGAGAGTCAGGTGTCTTCTGGAGTGGATTCAGAGGATGATCTTCTCTCTGTGAGGGATGACAAAGATTGTGAGGACAGAGCTGAGAACTTCCAAGATCTCTTGAACTCAGTGTGGGTGGGTGAAGATGAGGAAGAAGAAGCTATGCTGACCCCTGAATGCCAGAAGGAAGATGACAGTGGGGTGAGTGAACAGGAGCTGGAGGAGATCTACGAGTTTGCTGCAACGCAGAGAAAGATGGCTCAAGGTGAAGGAGAGGTGAGTGAGGGAACAGACTGCAGCATCTGCAGTGACTCTGAGACAGCTCAAGGTACAAACCAGCCACCTGAGGGGGAAGAGGTAAAGAGACCTGAATCTGCTTCAATAAGCAACAGCTTCAAAGTTCCAGGGGATGGCAACGATGTGGAAAGATCTAAATGTGACTCGTCTGCACAGGAAGAGAAAATACAGAATATAAACAGATGCAAGAGCATGAACCATCCACAGACCACTGTTGTGCCTCACCACAGTGAACCTCAAAACTGGGATGGAGCATCCCGTGGTGCTAATGAAGGGGAGGCTGTCAGTGGATGTGGAGGTGTGGAGGATTCCAGGTTGTCTGGGGTCTCACATGACGAGGCAGATCACTGTGAGGAACAGTTTCCTGGTTTCCAGGGTGCTGCTGATATAAATGACAGTTATGAGCGCTTGTTTTCTGCCTCTCAGGGGGATCACTGGGAGCCTTCCCCGATGAAAGAAGTTATCAAAGAATCAGGAAAGTCCCCTAATGAAAAACACGTTGATCTTGGTGATTCACTTCTGTTCAGCAAGTCACAGAAAGACCACTCGCCACGTAGGAATGGTTTTTGTGGGAGTTCAGCTCCCAAACCTTATGTGCCCCTTTTTCCTGCAGTTGGCTCTTTACCTGCATCTCCAGAATCGGAGGGAAGGTTTGCCAGAGAGCATGTGTCAACACCAAAGCAAAACAAAAAGGAAAAATCACTTCCATGTGATGAAATACACTCCCAGAGAGCCAAGGAGCTGGATGCTGCATTGAGAAATGAGAACATAGTTTCTCCAGCAGAGCTTCCCCACAGTGATTTGAACAAGCACACACATGTCCCAGTGTTGTCATCACCAGGCAGGACTGAGGATGCTGCAGCTCAGGGGAACAAGGAGGGTGATGTTATTGTTTTGTCTTCTGATGATGAAATGGAGTTACAACAAGACAAGAATTCACCAGAGTCCAGCCCTGCTCTGAAGCAAATGGAAATCCCTGGGCAGCTGAAGTGTACAGACATAGAACAGGGTCCTGAGCTACCAAAACCTGAACAGAACTCATCGGTCCCTGAAACAGAGCAGAGATCAGCCCAGGTCTCATGTGGCAATACAGACACAGTGCATGTAAGTAAAGATGTAAAGGTGGCCCCTGAATTGCCTCTCAGCAGACAAACAGGTGCTTGTATGGAGAGCAAAAGGAGCCCAAACCCGAGCCCTGAGAAGAGGCTCAGTCATGAAATGTCCTCAGGCACAGACAGCTCCTGGCTCGTGCCAGCCACACCAGTTCTGAGCAACAACAGAAGCTTCTCAACACAGACTCACATCTCAAGTATTAATTCTTTAAAGAGTCCAAGATCGAAACTCAGCACAAAGAAGTTAGCAGCAGGTAATAGTAACAATAGGATTACTGGAAATTTAAGAAAAGTCCATGAAACAGCACTGTCAGATAAAGATTTGCCTGTGGAGAACTCAGCCACTGAAAGGAGCCTGTCCAGCAGCCCAGCAGCAGGATCCCCTTCCAAGAGCTCCCCACCAGTTTCTCCAGTGGATCCAGTTCTCCTTTCCCCTGGCCACACCAGCACGAAAAGCAAATGTGCCGATGTCTCAGGTTCATCCAAACCTCCGTGCCATGAGCAGCCCCTGGAAGATAAACTGAACATCAGCGTGGTTGAGTGCGTGGACAGTGAAAGGGAAGTAAGTTTGCCTTCTCTGGGCAGCAGTGTCCTGCTTTGTGAGGAGCCCCCGATCCCCACTGATGACTGTTGGCACGTTGAGTACCTGTCACCAGTCAGAGGTGACAGCCAGGACTGCGGCCAGGTCAGCTGTGCCAGGATCAGCACGGTCAGCAGCCCCAGCCCTGGCTCTTGGCAGGACCAGTGGGAGAGCCCAGTCCACACCCCGGGAATTAAGGGCAGCACCCCTCTCCAAGGAAGTCCTGCTGGCAGGAGAACAACTTTGCTCTGCCCTGAGAAGAGCCCTGTTGAGGCATGTTCATCGTTGGGCAGCAGACCCAGTTACCTCAACTCCAAAATCTGGGACGACTGGAATGGAGAAGAGAAGGAAGACGAGTTTCCAGAGATTCTTCCTCTGTCTCAGAGGTTGGCAACTGCAGCTGGTGCCTGTCAGATAGATCCTGTCAGGACTCCTGGTAAGAACTTGTATTCCTACGAGATTTATTGGATTTGTTAAAACTGTGTTTATTTTAAGTGCTTATCATCTCACCTGTGGGTCACTTGATATATTAAAAGGGTCTTTGGGCCTTCTGATTTGAAGCAGCTGGCAGGGCCAGGCACAAAGAAGGTGCAGTCATTTGCTGTGGGAGAGAGCCTGAATAAATGTGGGATTCCTGGAGCGTAGCCACTTGTGTTTTGTTCACACCAGTCCTTTATAGTGGCAGGACTCCTGGCAGCAGCTTGTGGGTACCTGGAGAGACAAAACCAACCCAAACAGAGCAAACCAGCCTTCAGCCTGCATGCCAGTGGGTATTTGCTCCCTGTAGAAGCAGCTGCTCCGTGCACTCTTGCTTTTCACACATCCATGCAGCAAAGCAAAGCTCCTGCATCCTGCAAGAGCACTCCATGGATGCACTGCTGCCTCCTGCTGCCTCCTGCTGCCTCCTTCTTGCTGGATCTGGGCCCTTGTGAGAGACCTCTGCGTGCCCAGCACATGTCCTTGCATGGTTCTCTCCGTGTTAAACCAGTAATTGATGTCACAGTATCTAATGAAATATGTTATTAATTACACCATTCTAAGTGATTAGTTTAAGGGGTGTTTAGAACACGATGTGTGGGACTGACTGTGCTTCATGGTATCAGTAAACTGGTGTCATTAAATCAGCATCTAGCTCTGCACCCCGGTAGCTTGATTTGCTCAATTTTTTCTGCATCAAGTCTCTATTATGAAATTTCTCTCCTGGGAGAAGAGCCACTGCTCAGAATTCAGTAAACATGGCTTTTAACTGCTGTGTAAACATTCCCTGCTCTAACAAAGCCCTGAATGGGCTTCATTTTCAGATGTGACATATGTCCCAATTTAAGCTGTTTTCTGATGTAAAGTCAATAAAAAACAGTTGAGAGAAAAAAAAAGTGTTGACTGTTCAGTCCAATATGAAGCTGAGTAATACCTAAAACAGCTTAGAAGAAAGTAGTTGCTACTAAACAATTACTCTATAATATTAGCTTTCTGCCACTTAGAGGGGAGGTTACCAGCCATTTTAAGTTCTTTCTCTACTAATTCTGATCATGATAATTTCATTCTGCTGCAGAACCTTCCTGTCAGGAGCACAGCAGGTCTCCCAGCACTCCAGTGACCCCCATGCCAGCTTATTCCATCATGGAGACCCCGCAGCTGAAGAAGGAGTTGAGCAGGTAAGTGTTACCTCCCCCAGTGCAGCTCTTCAGAGCAGGAACTTGCTGGCAGGTGGTGTGGAAGAAGGAGAACTGTGGTGAAGCTCCAGCCAGTGCTTTTTGAGGTGACATCACACTTTTCCAGCCGCTCTTCCCAGCCTGAGCCTCGTCCTGAGCTGTGACAGTGGAAGTTGCAGCGTTATTGTAACCCAAACTCCCACCTTTCTCTGTCAGGTTCGGAGTCCGTGCTCTCCCAAAACGCCAGATGGTGTTGAAGCTGAAGGAGATATTCCAGTACACTCACCGGGACGAGGACTCTGACTTTGAGGATGAAATCCCCTATTCCCAGCCTCTCCCACAGAAGTCCCCGGCCCGACGGCCGAGGCAGCCGAAGGCAGGCCGGGCTGGAGGTGGGAAGGGCACCGGCGCCTCCAGGGCTGTGGGCAAGAGGAAGCAGGAGGTCAGCGCTTCCTCAGGGCTCCCTCTGGATAAGGCCGATGATGGATCCTATGGGAAGGGCTGTGCAGCACCCAAGGAGAGAACTAAAGTGACGCCTCACCCAGAAGGAGCCAAAGAGCAGGAAAAGCCATCTGTGTTCTCAGGGCCTCTGGCAGCTGATGGGGAGGAACCGACGCTCTCGGCATCTCAGGAGTCGGCAGCGTCTTCAGGGGATGGAAGCGACATCTCCTTCGGATCACAGAGGTGAGGCAACAAAATCCCAACCAAAACACTCAGTGGTGCAGGAGAGAGATGAGGTAGGAATGAGGCAAACAGAGGTGGAGTGTCTGTGTGGCTACAATGGCCCTGCCACCTCCTTGGGTGTGTCATTTGGAGCTCAGCACACTATTCCAAAAGGAATAGGCTTTGGATTTTCAGTCTAATTCCCACTGAGCTATTCTCAGAACATAAAAGGCTCTGTGTGGGCAAGGCCCATAAGTGGCATGTCTGGTCTGCAAGTTGGTGACAAAGGAGCACTCCATGTTTCATGAGAACCTGCAGCTGGAGTTGGGAGAGGATGGCACAGCACCCTGGGCAGAGCCTGATGCAGTATGGGTCAGGAGCTTGGAATGCCAGCCAGCTCCGGGCTGGATCAGCAGGGCCTGCGCTGTCACAGCTGGGATGGGGAAGTTTACAGACCCCCTGCCATGTTCTGCCTCACTCATTTTGTGGGTGCAGTAGGGGAGAGTCTGTGATCCTGGAGAGAGAAGTCCCAGGGGTTCACCATCAGGGATCTTGGGGAACTCTGGTCCTGTCCTCGATGTCCTGTTCTTTCCTTGACCTCTGGTCTATTTGGTCTTGCTTTTAGTTCTTTCGTGAATGGGTTTGAAGCCTGTGCTTTTGCATCTGAGGAGGAGGAAGAGGAGTTTCCAGCATCTCAAGCAGCAGCTCGGGAAGAAGAAAAGCTGGAGGCAGTGAGGTGCTACATCCGCTCAAACACAGCCCTGTACAACAGGATTCTCTTCTATGAGCCACTCGAGCTGGCAGATCTGCACGCAGAGCTCAAACAGAACGGCATCAAAATTTCCAAGGCAAAGCTGCTGGACTTCTTGGATTCTCAGTGTATCACATGCACCATGGCCGGAGCCCGGAAAGAGCAGGCGCGGAAAAGAAAAGAGAACAAAAAACAGAGAAGGCGACGCCGAGCGAAGGCCACTCCTCCACCCTGACAGTCCTGGGCGTGGAGGCCTCGCTGCTGAGCTGGAAACTCCCTTCCCAGGTGGAGCTCCAGTGGTGGGTGCTGGGTGGGAGCACAGCTCCTCCTCGTGCCCTGCTCCCAGAGCACATCCCAGAGAGCAGGGCTGAGCCCTCTGCTCCCATGGCACAAACCCCTCCATCTCTGGCCTGCCGTCAGCACACAGCTCCCCTGGAGCCTTTTTTCCACCCTGATTTTACTCTTGTGCCTTTTCTTTCCATTTTTCCAATAGGTTGTAGGTCCCCAACTTTTCTTCACGTTGGTGCTTCCCTCAGTGACACTTGCCATGACCTTTTCCCTGGCTTTGGGCTGGGAAATGCATCCCCATTTCACCTTCAAGTATTCAACCCACTATGGAAAGCGGTGCCCGTTTGGACCAGGGACTTCCACCTTTCTTTCTTCAGCACACTTTGCCTTGCTGATTGTGAAGGCAGGGGGTGCTGTAGAAATACATACAAGGCCTTTTTTCTGCCCTCAGTTCACTTTGCAATCTTTATAAACTTTCTAAATCTGTGTTTCTACAACAGTTGCAGAGCAATGGAGGTGTCCTTTTTGGTCTCTTTGGGATGGCTCCCAAAAGCACCCCTGACACCCAGTGTCATGAGAAAGCCCTTTAGATTGGAAAATTCAGTGGGGGTGTCCATTTCCAGTTTGGATCTGTGTTAAAATCCCTTCTGCTGCATCTCCCAAATGCCCTTTGACCTCCTTGGATTGGCCTGAGTGTGTCCCTGGCAGAGCTGTCTTGAATGCAAGATTACAGTGCCCGCTGGATCTCTTCAGCACTTCTCACACCCTGAAATAAAACTACTTTTCTGATCAGTCCCATTTCCAACCTGGACTGATCCCACTTGGAAACTGTCTGGGACTCTTGGGGAGGTCTTGGACCCTAAATTGTCTTATTCTGTGTATCAGTTTTCACATCTTCTGCCTTCTTTCTGTTGTGGCACTTTGGAGTGTGCAAAGAGTCACTGAACAAAATGGACACAACACTTCACAAAAAGAAGCCAGATTTCTACAGGTATTTATAGACTTGGAATGTAAAATTTTTATTTTTTATTTTTGATAAAGTATATCTTCAATTTTGATTTGTGTTCTGTACAATAAACAACCTGTAAGGTCCTAATTCTAAACTCTAAGTAACAACCTAGAACAGATTTAAGGGGGGGTCTAAACAGCACTGTTGGGTCTGGTTGAGGGCAGGGGGATCCACAGTCTGCACCAGGACTGGCTGAAATCTGGAGCAGAGAACTGGAGGAAAAGGAGTTGCCAGGGCCACCCAGCAGCAAGGAGAGTTGGAAAGTCAAGGATTTTGTGAGCAATTCTTTTATTACATGTTACCTTCACTGAATGCAGCATCACAGTTCAGTGGATATAAGTTATAACCACTCAAATCACATCATGTCATAAAGCACTGTTAAGCAGGAAAAAAAGCTGTATTTTCATACCACATCTGTGCTGTCGGTGTTTGGAGGTGACCACTTTGCTGAGACTTGCCTTGATTCCTCCTTACAGCTGAACTTGACAAAATGTAATTTTGGTAGATGATGAGAAAAGGATTTGAAACCTTTTGCAGCCTTCAAGACCACAAGGATGCATCTGACATACACTGCAAATTATCTGGAAGCAATTATTCGTTCTCCTGCTTCATCAGTCCATGAGCAGCGCAGGCCTGCCTGATCTAAGGTTGGTGTTGCCATGTGCCAGTGCTAATGTGTTGCCAAATAATTCAATTTATAGATATTTCTGTGGGTTTTTACCTTCCTAATGCAGGCTCATTTGCCTTGAAAGATAAATTATCATAATTTTTTATTTCCAGCTCTGTAGTAATAGTTACCAAAAATAGTTTGATACCTCGTGGTTTTTTAACACTTCCAACGCTGTAAAAAAAAAACAAGCCTTTTCAACTAGAGTATTAGTTGTTAAGTTAAAGAAAGGAGCAGATATGTTATTGGCATTGCACAAAGCCTCTGTCTTACCAAGATGCACCATGTGAGCTTCTAAATTTGCTGTGATAATCAAATGACTGGTGGGATTGATTTGGGATATTCCATGTTGGTTTGTGTATTGTCACATTTCCTGCCTGGGAAAAAAATGGCCTTCATAGGTTTATTCTGCAAAGCTGTGCTGCAGATTTCTGTGAAATAGTTCTGAGAAGAGAGTTTTCTTACACAGGCAGAGTTCTGTGTGTACTCTCACCCTGTTTAATGGCATTTCCTGAGTGGTTGTTACACAGCACCTGGCTGAGACCCTTGGAGGTTTTAACTACAAAATATACAAAATAACTACAAAATATGTTCTGTAAAGCACAGAATGGTGACTGCTGTGCCTTCCCCTTCTACTGGGCTAACACAGTCACACTTAAGGGTGCCAGTGTTTACATATGGAAGGGATAAATGCCAGAGCAATCCTCCCTGCAGTTCTTCAGGGAGACTGGAGTTGTTCTGGGAGAGCATTTCAGATGTGCTGGTTTGCTTTTTTATTATCCTAGCATAAAAATTTCTTCCAGAGGCATTGCATGTCAGCTGGTTAATGAAACAAAGTGCCTGGGAGAGGTGACATCTCTATCCCTGTGATTACCCTGAGAGGCTGTGGACTCCCTGCCCCTGGAAGTGTCCAAGGCCAGGCTGGACGGGGCTTGGAGCAACCCGGGCTAGTGGAAGGTGTCCCTGCCCGTGGCAGGGGGTGGGATGGGATGGGCTTTAAGGTCCCTTCCAACCCCAACCACGTGTGATATTTAAGAATTTAAACTCGTGCCTAAGCTCAGACCAGTCCCGCCGCTTCTTTCCCAACACTCGGGACCTGGGCGGCCCCAGCCCCTGGCAGTGCCCAGGTTGGGTCCTCAGCTCCTGGAAGGGCACCGAGCCCACGTACAGATTTCCAGAGCTCTGCTCGGGTGTTCTCTGGATACTTTCCTCCCTTAGAAAGCGCTGTTTCGATCGCGTCTTGTTCACTGAGCCTCTGGCGCAAAGGCTCTGTCTCGCCCCCGAGTTCGGCACTCGCTTTCCCCCTGAAGCGCTGTTGAGGCACCCCAAGGGAAACCCTCCCCCTGCGGGGACACCGTCCGGCAGCCGCGGCGGCTCCCCCAGCACACGGGAGGGGCCCCGCGGCTGCGGGGAGGGCTCGGAGCGGAGCGGGCAGCGGGCAAGGGGCTCTCAGGCGGCACAGCACTGCGGCCACCCAGCCACCATTTTGGGTCGCCCTCAGCGGCGCGGGCGCCGCCGCCATTGGCCACCAGTGCTCGTCACGTGACCGCGCCTCAGCGGCCGCGGAGCCGCCGAGCGGGACCGAGAGCGAGTGAGGGGCTGGGACGGGACCCCGGGACGGGACCCCGGGACCCCCGGGGCTGGGACAGGACCCCCGGGGCTGGGACGGGACCCCCGGACGGGACCCCGGGACAGAATGGGACCCCGAGACAGAATGGGACCCCCGGGACAGAATGGGACCCCCGGGACGGGACGGGACCCCCGGGGCTGGGACGGGACCCCGGGACGGGACCCCCGGGGCTGAGACGGGACCCCGGGACAGGACCAGACCCCCGGGACGGGACCCCGGGACGGAACGGGACCCCCAGGAAGAGAACGGGACCCCCGGGATGGAACGGGACCCCCGGGACGGAATGGGACCCCCGGGGTCGAGACGCGGGCACCGGCGGGGCTGGGACGGGCGGCTTTTAGCGGGGTCCGTGCCCAGCCGCCCCCCAAGGCCGGGCAGCCCCTACAGCGGCTCCCGCGGGTCCGTAGCGGTGCAGGGGGCGCGGTGCACCCCGGGGTCCATGCCCGGGGTCCCCACCCGGCCTGTCTGACCCACCCCGTGTCTCCCCCACAGAGCAGGACCCCCAGAGTGGAGCTGGACGTGATCTCCCACGTTGGTCGTAAGGAGGAGCTGTGGTTCTCCCACCTCTGCGCCTTCCAAGTGAAGACCGAGATGGTTCTGAGCGACACCTGTGCAGGTGAGGGGATGGTACAGTCATAGAATCATTAAAGTTGGGAAAAGCTGTCTAAGATCATTGAGTCTCACCATTAACCCAGCACTGCCAAGTCACCTGTGAACCTGGCGGTGAGAAAAACTTGTCCAGGATCCCCAAACCACACCCGAATGCGCAGGATTGGTGGTACCACGATGAAACACGGTCCTCCCAGCACTGCTGCTGTTCCTGGCAGAGCCTGGGGCTGGATCCCAGAGGAGGCAGACAGGCAGTGCTGTGTCCATGGATGCTTTCCCAGGCCCTGGCACTCTGTGGCTTCAGAAAGTCCTGAACTAGACACACCACGTCTCCCTATCTCAAAGCCCTGTTTGTAATTTCTCGCTATCTGAAGTTGTGTATGGTGTAGCATCTGTGGCAGCTCTCAGCCAGTACAGACTCTGTACAGGAGTGCAGATCCTTCATGTCATCCTCTGTATCTGCCTCAGCTCTGCTGGAATTTCTCTGAAAGGGGGGATCCATCCCCTCCTTGCACACACTCAGGATGTGGGGTTTGGTTGTTTTTCCCAGTCAATCATTAGCATTTGATGAGCTGCTTTGTCTGCCTGGGAGCTGCAGTTTTCATCCATCTGCTCTAACTCCATGGTGCTATTCCTGAATAATACCGAGAACATCATGGGCTCATTCAGGTATAAGTGCAAGGTATAGATGCTGTTCACCTCTGCAGTTCTCTGTGTTTACCTGCAGTGAATGTCCCCTATCACCTGGCTGGTCATAAGGCTCTGACACTGTTTATAGTCAGCCTTTGTGTCCTACCCCTGAATAACATCCACCTTCTCTTCCTTCCTTCCCACCTCGTGAGGGTCATCCATCCCATGGCAGCTTAGTTTCCTTACCAGTTTTGGTGAAGGGTGAATGTCTTTGGGAACACCTTTGCTCTCTAGATCTCCCTTTTGCTAGAATTGGTGACATCTCTGAAGAGCTCCAAGCTTCTCCTGAGAAAGAGAGATCCAGGTGATATTTAGGTTCTCTCAGTGTTGACACTCACTCTGCTTACCTGAAGCTTTTCTTGTAGCTTAGCCCTGGCAATCTGGGGCATATCAGAGCATAACCCAAATTGGCCTGGGCTGATGAGGAGCCACACTCTTCCTTTTTCTTTTGCTTATTCATTTTTGCCAGTTCAGCCCTCCTAATGCTTCCAGTATGAATTCCTCTTGTGAGGTCCTGTCTTCATGATTTTGATCTAACCCTTTACAGACAACAACCCCTTTACAGAACAACTTCCCAAGCTCCACTGTCTGCTCAGTAAATCAGACCTGCAGTTCAGGAGTTTCATGCTGGGCTGACAGAAATGTTCTTATCCTGCCTTGGGATATTCCTCTTCTCTTCTCCTACAGGCCTGGATAGAGTGGCTGCAGACAGATGGAAGTGGATAGCAAAGTTCCAGTTTCTATTCCTCTCAAGGAATGATTTTAAGGCAAACTATGTGAGGGAAAAGTAGCATCAGTGCCACACCAAACTGCCACAAAAGGCATCTCAGGACCTCAGAGTGAAATCATATTGCTATGATTTCTTAGTGACACTGACTGGAAAGAGGTAGATCAAATATGTACTTGTATCATCTGGATTGTAATTCTGTGGATTGCACAGGGGTTTTCAGAGATCCAGGAGGAGCCATTGAGTCTCTCCATGGGCAGATCTGGAGCTCTGTGTGTTCGCAGCTTCAGTCCTCACCCTGTGCCAGGTTTTGGGTCTCTATGTAGTCAACAGCAGGTCTGTACACGATGATCTGGAATCTCTTCGTTGACTGACCTGTCCTAACCCTGGATGTGATGCCTCTCCTCAGAGATGCATGCTGCCATTTCTACATCCCATGTTCCTTTCTGTGAACACTCTTGAGAAATCCACTGTAGAGTTTGGAGGGAAATATCAAAACTTTTTATACTTAATCAGGTGAATTTTTGGAATTTGGCCCCTTTTGATTTCCCCTGTCCAGTGTTTCCTGTCCTGCCTGTGAGTTTTCTCTGGATTCTCCTTTTATTGCAGCTGAGTATGGGATTGTGAACAAGAAAGAGGAGAATGCCCACAAAGGCTTTCCTGGGCCAGCAGAGCCCGAGGCTTTACTCTCAGGACTCTCCAAGGAGAACAATGCCCAGAGTCCAGCACAGGACCCACACAGGTCAGAAAGAGTTCAGAGACCTCTGGGGAAGAGGCAAAGCCGAGTGATGCTGCGTGGGAAGAGTCTCGGGAGGCCGCCAGACATCACCCAGCCGAGAAATCCATCTGTGGGGAGACTGAGGGTATGTGGGGACTGCGGGAGGGGCTTCCGGGTGAGCTCCAACCTCACCCAGCACCGGAGGATCCACACTGGAGAGAAGCCCTTTGGCTGTGCCGAGTGCGGGGGCAGGTTCCGGCAGCGCTCGCACCTCATCCAGCACCAGAGAACCCACACGGGGGAGAGGCCCTACGAGTGCTCCGACTGCGGGAAGGCCTTCAGCGTGAGCTCCAAGCTGCTCCGCCACCAGGTGACGCACACCGGGGAGAAGCCCTACAGGTGCTCCGAGTGCGGGAAGAGCTTCTCCGCCAACTCCCAGCTCGCGCAGCACCGCCGGGTGCACACCGGGGAGAGGCCCTACGAGTGCGGCAGCTGCGGGACGAGCTTCAGCGTGAGCTCGGCGCTGGCGCGGCACCGGCGCGTCCACACCGGCGAGAAGCCCTACGGCTGCTCCGAGTGCGGGAAGAGCTTCAGCCAGAGCTCCGAGCTCATGAAGCACCAGCGGGTCCACACCGGGGAGAAGCCCTACGGGTGCCCCGAGTGCGGCAAGAGCTTCACCGTGAGCTCCGCCCTCGCCCAGCACCGGCGGTTCCACGCGGGCGAGCGCCCGTACGGGTGCTCCGAGTGCGGGAAGAGCTTCACGGTGAGCTCGCACCTCATCCAGCACCGCCGCTTCCACACCGGGGAGCGGCTCTTCGGGTGCGCGGAGTGCGGCAAGAGCTTCCTGTGGAGGTCGGCGCTGCTGCGGCACCGGCGGGTGCACACCGGGGAGCGGCCGTACGCCTGTGCCGACTGCGGGGACAGCTTTCGGCAGAGCGCCCACCTCGCCCAGCACCGCCGCACGCACACCGGGGAGCGACCCTTCTCCTGCGCCGACTGCGGCAGGGGCTTCGCCGTCAGCTCCGCGCTGCTGCGGCACCGCCGCACACACCGCGCCGGGCGGCCCTCGGGCAGCGGGGCTGATCGCTGCGAGCCCGGCGCCTCTGCTTCACTGACAGCCCTGCTCCTGGAGCGGGAAGGCAGCTTATTATAGGGGAACAAGCCCTAAAGGAGAGAGAGAGAAGAAAGGGAGAGGCAGGGCGAGCAGTTGGAAGTTTGGGGAGGAACGTGGGCTGAGCAGAGGAAGGCGCTGGGGGCCGCAGGGTAAACTCTTGGGAGAGAGAAGCGGTTTGAAAAGGCTGGAATATGCCTGTTGTATTTCAGAGGGCGGTAAATGACTCTCCTCTGTGCCCGCGCGTTATGGACAACTAACAATGAACCAAACGGACCATCTCAAACACTCTTGGTTCCCGTGCTCAGACACGCCGGGCTCCCCCCTCAGCCCGCGGGCTGGGGCTGCAGCACAGACAAGCCCCAGGCCTGGTGTGCTCAGCCGCCTTGCGCGGGCTGCCCGCGTGTGCCGCCGGCCCTGCAGGGGCGGGAGGCGCGCCGGGTGTCGCTGCCGCCGCCGCCAATAAACCCGAGCGTACCGAAGCACCGCCATCATTGCTTCTCCGCCGCCATCATTGCTTCTCCACCGCCCATCCCGCCCCCTGCGCATGCGCTGCCCCGCGCGCCAACCCCCCCGGGGGCGGGGCCAGAGCCGGCCGCGTGACTTCCCGGGCACTCCCACCAATCGGCGGCGCCGGCGCGTGCCCGTCCGAGTGCCCTGATTGGCCGCGCCGGGACCCCCTCGTCAATAAATCCCGGCCGGCCGAGCGCGGCCTTTGTCCGGCGCCGCGGCGGAGATTGCGGTGAGTCCCCATGGCAACGGGGGGGCTGCCGTGAGTCCCCATGGCAACGGGGGGGCTGCGGGCCCCGCACCCTGCGGCGGTCGGGGTGGGCACGCTGGGCCGCCAGACCTGCCCGCGCCGCCTCGGGGCCGTGTCCGCGCGCTTCTCTCCGCCGGGCCGGGCCCGCGGTTGTCAACCCTCCCGGATCCCTGCCCTGTGTCCCCGCTCCGGGACGCGGTGGCCGCAGAGCCCCGCGGTGACTCCGCGCGGCGGCTCCTTGAGGGTGCCCGGCGCTTCGGGTCGGGAGCCGTGCGAGGGGCGCGCTTGGCTCTGCTTGACCCCGCTGAGCTCGGGGAAGAGCTTGGAGGGCGACGGCCTCTGAGGCCTCGCGCTGTCCCTGCCTTTCCGTTGTTGGGTGGAACAGCTGTCCTATTCAAGGCTCAGCACTTACACCCAGCAGTGCATTACACCCCGAGTGCCTGTCACCGGCCCCGCTCGGCGCGTCCCAGCCACAGCTGTCAGCGTGCTGGGACAGGCAGGGCGAGCACTGGCTCTCCCCAGAGCGAGAGCTCTTTGATAGAGTCATGTGTGTCTGTCACCCCCTGTTCTTTCTTATCCCAGATCCAGCCCTGACTGACTTGTCCCTTGGCTGTTCTCATAGCCAAGGTGAGAAAATAGGTTCCTGATGTGCTGCCTGACACAAAGGACAGCGCTCTGAAGGTCTGTGAGCTTGCCAGGAGCTTCCCTCGGTGGGGTTGCTGAGGTGATGGGCCACAGCTCTGGGGGCAGAAGTAGCAGTTGTGTGGGCACTGCTAGAAGTGTCTTAGACTTGAATTATTGCCTAAATTTTGGCTTTGTCCAGATGAAGCCTTAAACCTACCTGGGATCAGCTAATGTAGTAACTTATTCTGTGAGGCTCCATTTCCAGCAGCAGCCGGTGCCAAATTCCTCCCCAGAGGGAGGAGGAGACACGAGTCTCTCCTGCTGGGATTGCCAGGTAACCTCTGAGATGATTCCAGCCCCTAGAGTGGAGTTGTGGGGTTTGTCTCCAGCACAGCGATGCTCAGGTAGGTCCAGCCCCACTCTGAGCTCTGTGGGTGGGGAAATTCCTTGACACTGCATAAAAGTCAAACAGCAGAGGTGAACTCTGTACTGCCTGGGTGTTCATGGGTTACTGAACTTCTCCCAGGGTGCCCAAGCAACTCTGGGGCTGCCAGTCCTGCTTCCCTGCAGCAGTGCTGTCTGCTTCCTTCAAAAGGCACAGGACTATTGGGATTAAGTGTTTTCCTACCCTAGAAGAGCAGCTGTGCATCTGGGGTGTGAGGCTTGCTGGGGAGATGTGCGTGGGAGCAAAGTAGTGGCTGGCTGGATGAGGAGGGATGTCTTCTCAGAGGGTTTGAACGCTGTCATTGGGAAGGAAATGTTTGGAATGCTGAGGTGTCCTGTACCAGACCTCCTCCCCACTCTCTAGCCCTGCTATCCCAGCTCATGGCCTTGGTTTTAGCTGGGTTTCTCCCAGGTTGCTGTCCAGGCACTGTGAAGATGTGTTTACCCTGAACGTCAGCCAGGTCCGGGGTGAGCTGAGCTCCTGCAGCAAATGGAATGACATTCCAGCCTCTGCAGAGGAGGTGGGCAGCTGCCTGAGCCTCCTCCCTGGCATGTGGGACACATCCTCCTTTGCAGAGGAACAGAGCACCCTGAGAAACCAGGGCTGTGACCAGGCACTGGAGTTGCTAGTTTTGGAGTAAAAGCAACAATGTGTAGTGATAAGAGACACAATGATTCTGACTTTCCTTCCTTCCAGTCCTTGTGCAGTAGCCCAGCAGTGGGAAGGATGGGGCTGTTTGTGCTGACATGTCTCTTGAATTCACGGCTCATGGGGGAGGTGTCTGTACTAGAAACTGTATCAGAAAAGGCTGAGCTTCCGTATTTCCTGCACGTGTTCTGCCCTTGCCTCGGGCTGCAGGGACTGCTGTCATCACTGGCTGCCCCACTGCCATGGAGAGGAACGTGTCACACTGAGCCCCTGCTGAATTCCCAGAGTGCATCAGAGACCTTAAATGCCTGTCTGTGTGCTGAACCCTGCTCCCATCAGCAGACAGGGCCTCTGGGACAGCCCTTCACCCTTCTCATTAGCTGTGCTGCTGCAACACTGGTAACAGGGCTGGGTAAAGGCTTCTGGGACCCCACCAGGTCCCCCTGTGTGCTGAACACGAGGTGTGCTCGAGGCGTGGGCGGGGAGGCTCTGAGGAGTGAGTGGAGGTGTCTTGTACAACGATGATCTCGGGGCCACATGCGCGTGGCCACTGGGCCCTTGAGCCATTGCTGCTGTTAACCATGGTTTTCTGAGCCTGGTGTGGCGTGCTCCTTTAGGCTGGATGTGATGTCAGCCTGCAGGCCTCTCCCAAGGGATGAGTGGTGCTGAACTGCTCTGTAGCTCTGCTCTCACCTGCTGCTTTGTGCCGGGGGCTGTCGCAGACGTGCAGAGGCAGCACACCCTACTTCCAGGCCTCTGGCTTTGTGGGACTGTCAGATAAACTGGAACTCGTTTGTCTAGTTTCATTTTGGAATCTGCATCCCTTGAGAAGGTCTGGCCTGCCATAAGCTGAGCAGGACAGATGATCTGCATTGGCAGAGGTGAGTGGGCCATGCCCCCTGTGCCCATGACAGGCTCCTGGCTGAGCTCAGGTGGGTTGTTTGCCTCTGCTTTGGTTTCCTTTCCCCACAGTGGGCATCTCCCACTGTTTGAAGGTGGAGCTGAGTGATGAGTCCTGTGTGCTGAGCTGGTGTGAGCAGCTGTGCTGTCTGGGCAGTGATCCCGTGGACAGTAGGGCACCTGAAGGTGGTTTCCTCACCTATCTGAGCCCATGTGCTGGTGTCCCCACCTGCCCTGCCCACTGTATAAGTGAGGTGCCTGGATTTCTGTGCTCAGCCAGTGGAAGTGATACCTGCCCAGTATGGGCTCTCCAGGCTGGTTTTGTGTCGAGCCTGGGGGTTTCCTCCTTGCTTACCCCACAGCTGCATGTGGAGGGGGGAGCAGTCACGAGGTGTGATGTGCTGATCCAGCGAGCGAGCCGTTGTTCCTGCTTCTGGGTGAGTCTTGTGCGTCCTAGTACATCCAAGGAGATTTTGTTTCCTTTTGCAAAAGAGGAACTGCTTGTGGGGTTTGAAGTCAACCCTGCCAGGCAGGAGAGGAGGCTGTGAGTGGGAGCAGGAGCAGTGAAATCTGCCCTTGCTTTGGAAGTTCCTGTATTCTGTCGCAGGGAATGTTCTTGTTTCCCCTGTGAGCTGCCTGACTTCAGAGCTCAGCTGGCCTAATTCCCTGCTGCTTTCTTCCAGGGAAGCTCTGTACTGCTGTGGAAATGGAGCTTGTTCTTCTTCCTGAGTGAAGGGGAGGTGCTTCCCTTTCCTGTGACTGCTCTGAGCAGCACATTGGGTGAAACATTTGGTGGCACCAGGGGAGAGCTGCTCGCTCTTGATTTCAGTGCAGATTCCCAGCTCGGAGCTCTCATCTCCAGCCAGGAACCACCCTGAAATGGTGGAGGGAAACCAAATGCAGGCTGCTCGCTGTGTTGTGGGTCCCTGAAGTTGATACTCAGTGAGCTGGGTGCCAGTGTCAGGGTTCTCCTGGGGTGGCTGAACTGAACAAACAAAAGTGCTTCCTTGGGAGCGCCTGCTGTGCGGTGGAAACAGCCCAGAGGCTCCTTGCTAGACAGCGTTTCACACCCATCCCTCTGCTAAGGCAGCTGCCCCCAAAACCTCTCCCTGATTTTGCCTTTCAGACTGATCCCCAGCGCTGACCAGCAATGCCATCAGCCATGGAGGGCACAGACGGGGGAGAAGACGGGGATGTCTCACGCTACGAGGAAACAGAAGACAACAATGTCAGGTGAGTCCTGTCCTGCACTGTGGCACAGACACAGCCCTGGGCAAGGCAGGAGACCTGCCAGGTCAAGGACTGATCCTCCTCCTCATCTGAAAGAAGTGAGAGACACCAGTGGATGACTAATCAACTACGTGTGCAGTAAAATCTGTTTAATCAAACTGCTGGAAGGGATGGGAAGGAGCAATCTGGCAGGGCTGACAACACAGCTGTTTTTTTAGTTGCTGCTATCAAAGTGACATTTCACAAACACTTTGACCATTCGGTGGCTGTGTTTCTGCCTTCCTGGCCAAGGGAGCCAGTTTTCCATGGCTTGCTGGGCAGGCTCATGTGATAGCAGCTTCTTGTTTTGAAGGTGACTCTAGAGGTGAACTCCGCTCTGGGGAGCTGCCTTTCTTGCTTTGCAGAATACCCGCAGGTCCAGGCAAGAACATCTTTTAGGAGGTTAGTTCCAAAACCAAATTCACAAACATGCTCTAAAACCCAAGGATTCAGACCTGGAAAATGGGAAGGAAGAATAGGGTGCTTCCCAGAAGACCTAGATAGGCTGGTTGACTTCTTTGACTTGACAGGCTCAGCTTTGTGAGAAGTTAATGTTTCCTGGCTCTCCTGGCACACTCAGTGGGTCTGGGGTGTCCAAAGTCTCTCTTCCAGCTCACAGGAACGTGCTACCTGTAACAACCTAGTGATAAAACCATAAGGTGCACTTTGGCACGATTTGAGTGGGTGTAGTGTTGATACTGTACCAACCTCGGGGTAAGTGCAGTGGCTGTAACTACAAATCATAGATTTTAATGAGTTGTGGTTTGGTTTGTTTTGTTTTTTTTTTTAAAGACACCATGTGGAAACCTGCAAAACCAGTGTAATTCAGGAGAAATGTACTTTTTAAGGGTATTCTCACCCTGCTTCCTCCTGCTGGTGCCAGTTCAACCTGGGGAGTGGCCTGAGAGTCCCACCTTGCACCTTCTCCAACCTGGGCCTGGGATGTTAGGGATTGAAGGGGATCCCTCCAAACACAGCAGGGACAAGCTCATAGCTGTGTGTGGACGTGGGGTAAAAGGAGCTCTCCCTGTTCCCTGCAGCCCCACGGACCTGTCGGAGCTGCTGAAGGAGGGCACCAAGGAATCCCACGACCGTGCCGAGAACACTCAGTTTGTCAAGGACTTCCTGAAAGGACGGATCAGGAAGGAGCTCTTCAAGGTGGGTGTTGCTCTGCTCCTGGTCTCTCTGATGTGATGCAGTCCTGGAGGCAGAGCCCCACAGCCCTGGGGGCTGTTGTGGGGGTAGATGGAGCAGAGCCTCTGCTCCTTCAAGCCGTACCTGCCCGGTATGAGCTCTCCAGGCTGGTTTTGTGCTGAGCCCGGGGGTTTCCTCCTTGTTTACCCCAATTCCAAGCAGGGGGGAGCAGTCCTGAGGTGTGATGTGCTGATCCAGGAACTGGCTCCTCAGGTGAGCTGTGCTTTGTCCCTAGCTGGCCACTGTGGCACTGCACTTCACCTACTGTGCCCTGGAGGAGGAGATGGATCGCAACAAGGACAACCCCGTCTTTGCCCCTCTCTATTTCCCCACGGAGCTTCACCGGAGGGAAGCCCTGGCCAAAGACCTTAAATATTTCTATGGAGAAGACTGGAAAGAGAAGATCCAGTGTTCAGAGGCAACTCAGCAATATGTGGACAGAATCCATCACGTGGGACAGCACGAGCCAGAGCTGCTGGTGGCTCACGCTTACACCCGCTACATGGGGGACCTCTCAGGTGGCCAGGTGCTGAAGAAGGTGGCCCAGAGGGCCCTGAAGTTGCCCAGTACTGGGGAAGGGATCCAATTCTACGTGTTTGAGAACGTTTCCAATGCCCAGCAGTTCAAGCAGCTTTACAGAGCAAGGATGAATGCTCTGGACTTGGACAAGAACACCAAGGAAAGGATCGTGGAAGAGGCCAACAGAGCCTTCAGATTTAACATGCAGGTACTAAACAAATCCCTTGAGCTCCTGTGTGTGCAGGTGCTGCTGCTTTTGGGTCTGATCGGGGTCAATTCAGTCAGACAGCTCACCCAGGGAGTGGTTTGGGGCTGAGACCACCACAGCCCCTCTGTCTTGTGGGGTTGGGATTCTACTCTAAATAGCTTCTCCATTAGCTTCTGGAGCTGGTGTTGGGCAGGAATGCCTCCCATGCTCCAACACCACAGCTGGGCCTTTGATTGGGGCAAAATGAATAGGACTTCAAGATTCCTGTGGGCTCTGTGGCTCTGAAGCAGTGGGGGGAGCAGAGCTCCTACTCAGCCTCAAACAGTTTGAGTGTGTTGCACCACCCTGGTGACAATCATGTCCTGTCTCAGAGTCTGACATGTTTCCCTATGGCTAAAAATGTCTGGAACCTCTTGTTCCTCCCATAGCATTTGCCTTTCATCAGACCTGCCTGAGCTGCCACTTGCCCCAGGGGGATGAACACAGGTTTAGCTACTGGATGGGAGCTTTGATCTGTGCTTGTAGCTGGTTGGTGTGGTTTAAACTGGTCTGGAATGTGTTGGGATGTGGTTGGCTCCTTCATCAGGATCCTTATGGAATCCTGTGGCAGCAGAGCTGCAGGAGCTGCCTGGCCACTGCAGGAGCAGGGATCCTCTGATGGATGCAGTTGGCTCACACTCCCACCTGCAGCAGGATGGGGGGTGAGGAGCAGGGTGGTCCTGCCTTCTCCTGGCTCCGACTGGATGCTTTTGGGATGAGCTGTTCCGTCCTGGAGCTGTAACGTGTGCCAGGTGCCACCACAGGTTTGCGGGAAGGTGCTCCCCAAGGAGTCTGGGGGGAGGGAGGCCGCAGTGGTGCTTGCCTGTTCTCCAGATGGTTCCAGGGCTCTGGATGAGCTGTGCCTGCCTCACGTGCTCACTGTGGCCACTTGCAGGTGTTTGATGAGCTGGACAAGATCGGCAGGTCGCTGCCAGAAGCAGCCCAGGACGGAGGGTTCCCGGTGCACGACGGAAAAGGAGACATCCGCAAATGCCCGTACTACGCAGACAAACTGGGTAGGTGGGGGCAGGCAGAGCTGCCACGCGTGTGGCACGAGCCTGGCCGGCACTAACAGTGCTTTCTGTGTCCTGGCAGGCGCAGCAGGGCCCGGCTGCCCCTTCCACGCCGTGGTGGGTCTGGCCAGGCAGCCCCTCGTGCAGCTGGTGCTGGCGGCCTGCGTGGCAGTGGCAGCAGGAGCTGCAGCCTGGTACATCCTGTGACTGGCACGGCGTGGGGGCCAGGGGAGACGCGTGCCCTGTCTGTTCTCAGACCCTTCCCTTGCTGGTGGTGAGTTGGCTGCAGAGCTGGAGTGAGGAAATAAACAGGAATCCCGCGGGACTGTCCAAGCCTCCTTGCACACCGCTGTAATATGATGTCTTTAGCTGGCTAGTGCCCAGGACTGGTCGGTGTGAGGGGTGAGGATTCCACTGCAGCACTGCCCTGCCCTGCCTTGCCCTGCCCAGGCTGGGGCAGCTTTGAAGGCTAAAGATGTCCTGTCCTGTCCTGGCAAAGGCTTCACGTGCTTGGCTTTTCATCTCCATTCCCGGGGCAGTGTCTGGAGGGGGTTTCCTGCCCTGGGCTGCATCCCCAGAATGTGTCATCAGCCTCTTCAGCAGCGAGGCTTTCCCACCCCGAGAAGCTGAGGCTGTGCTGTGGGGCTGTTACCTCAGAGGACTGTCCTGTTGGGTGTGCTGTCCCCGTGCCCCACTCTGACTCCTGGTGGAGGGAGCACCCTGGGGATGGGGGCAGGACCCGATGGAGGGGACAGATGTGTATTGTGCAACTTTGGGGTTGAGGGTTGGTTGTTGGTTATTTTTCCTGAAGCCTTGACTGAAATAAAAAGTTGCAATGCTATAGCTGGGGAAAGCCAGAAGCACATCACTGGGAGAACAGGGAGGCTGGGGAGGGGATTGAGGGGGAGAAGAGAACACTGTTGTACTTGTCTCTGACTCAGGCAGTACCTGAGAAACTCCTGCCCTTGCACCCCACTGTCCCTGTTGCCTCCCCTGGGGCTTCCCCCAGTTCCTGGTGCGGGGGTTCCTGGTGGGGTAGGGAAGCTGCTGCTCTTCCTCCTCATCCTCAGCTCCCCTGCAGGCTCATCTGCTCTGGATTTTGAGCAGGAAAGAAAAGATGTACACGAGTTCAGGGTCTGTTATTTATTTACATAAAAACACTGACTAGTGCCACAGTTCCACCCCTGGGCAAACAGCAGCTGCCTGTGCAGGCTGGGCTGTGTTTGCAGACCTGGCTTCCAAAAGACCTGCCCCTACTCTGCTCGGGGGGCTGCAGGGGCAGGGCAGGAGCAGCCCCCCAGAGGCTGAGCATGACTCCCAGCTCCTCTTGCCCGTGCCTGGGAGGGTGCTGCTGGCAGCTCCTGTCGCTGCCTGCTCGCCCCCTTCCTTCTGCCCCACCGAAGTGAGCTAAAAATACCCCCTACACCCACATGCAAGGAGGAGCCCGCAGGGCCGTGCGGGGTGGGGCCCGCAGACCCCGCCGGGCTCAGGGCGGGGCTCCGGAGCTGCGGCCTGGTAACAAACTCCTCTACTCTACGTGCCGGCGGGCAGCGACATGCCGGGGTGCTTTGGCTATCGGGGCTGTCCCTGCCCCGGAGCCGGCAGGGCTGGGAGGGGGCACATGCAGCTGGAGCGGCCACGGGGACAGGACGGAGGTGCTGATCAAGGGTGCAGTGCTGCTGCCTGTCCCCTCTCCATGCTCAAAGGCAGCTCTGCCTCTGCTTGGGAAGGGGCTTTGCCAACGGGCTGGAGGGGGTCGTGAACCACCCTGAAACCCGGTGTGTGGCACGACCCTCTGAGCCCCTTCCTAGAAGTGCCACAAGGGCTGTGCTGTGTCCCCTGAGTGTGCTGTGGGCTGCTCAGGTCCCCCCCTTCCCTCCTGGGCTCCCTGTGGCTGCAGCACATCCCAGCAGCCAGGCACCCCTTGTGCTGTGGGCCTGGGGTGAACCCCTCCAGCACTGGGGTTCCTCCAGGGGAGAGGGGCCTCGCTCACACCCCAGAGCGTAATGGGGTGCAGAGCGATGCCCCCACTCCTGCAGGGCACCCCCCACAGCATCTGGGGCCTGAGCCCACTCCCCTGTGCGCCAGCATCGCCAGTCCAACTGTTCAGTGAGGACCAGAGCTCGGGGCAGGTGGTGGCAGCGGGAGGGAGCCGGGGTTACACACACACACCGCCGGCGGGAAGCGAAGGAGGGGTGCACGCGCGGACACTCGGACGGCAGCGAGAAGGGGCCGGTGTCATTCCAGTGGCTCCCGGGGCGCTGTTAGCACATGCGCTTGTACGTGTAGATATAGGCCTTGCAGTTGGGACACGTGTGGGTCACATCCTTGAAGTCATCGAACAGGCAGGGGATCAGGCAGCAGCACAGATCACACCTGGAGCACGGGAAGAGAAGAGGCAGAGAGCGGTGAGCTCAGGCAGCCCCTGGACACTCTGGGGGCAAGGGCAGGAGATGAGTATGTGCAGGGGCTGTCACCCCCAGAACCTCTCTGCTGCCCCAGTTCCACCTCCATGTCGAGCCCCCAGCCCTGCCCAGCAGCTCAGCCAAGGCCCCCAGCACTGGGGCTACCAGGACCAGGGCTGAGTGCCCACCGTGAGGCCCCAGCGTCCCCTGCAGCACCTACCCCACGAAGCAGCAGAAGAAGCCAAGGAGGAAGCTCATGAGCCCAATCTCGTAGGAGATCTTGGTGGTGATGGCTTGCTGGCAGTGGGGACACACCGTCTGCACGGGGGCACCCTGGAAGATCTCTCCCTGCAGCACCGTCACTGTGGTGGCAGCTCCTGGCGGGACGAGCACTGTGGCCATGTGGCCACCAGGAGAGGGGTAGTGGCCCGGGGCAGGGTAGTAGCCCATGGGGGGGTGAGGGCCTGGGGGTGGGTAGAATCCTGCTGTGAATGAGAAACATGCACAGGTGAGCATCTTTATACGTGGCAGGAGAGGCAGATCCTCGCTGGGGAGGTCCCCATCCTGCAGCCACATCACCACTGGGGTACAGACTTGGGGCCAACCCAAGTTGGGCCCACCCCATCCCCAGCAGCCTCGCTGCAAGCCCCAAATGGCAGCTCCTTGTGTCCCCCAAATGGCAGCTCCTTGTGTCCCCCAAATGGCACCTCCTTGTGTCCCCCCCCATTCCCCAGGGCACCAGGAGCCACGTCCTGCCACCCATCCCCACCCCCTGCATCCCCCAGCCCCTCACAGGACTCACCTGGTGGCACGTAGGGCCCGGAGCCATCGGTGGGCATGTGGGGGGGCACGAACCCCGGCTGCGAGGGCGGCTCATACGGGGGGGGCCCGAACTCGGGAGGGGGGATGGGAACCCCCTGGGGCTGTCCCACCACTGGGGTGACACCCTCTGAAAGGAAACACAGAGTCAGCAGAGCTGATAGATGGTGGCTTGGCTGTGTGGTCAGAGGGTTGGTCCCAGCAGGGAAGGGGGACACATGAGGTGGGGGGCACCGCCTTAAACCTCATCCTCTGGGCCACATGAAGCCCAAATTCACCCCACCTCACCCACAGCAGCGAGCAGAGCCACGCTTTGAGCTGGGAGTGCCTCCTGCTCTCCCTGCTGCCCCCGTGACCTCTCCTGCCTTCTCTGGGGACAGAGGGATCCGGGCACTGCACCACCCTCCCCAGCACACTGCGCGTGGCAGGGCAGGGCTGCCAGGAAAAGCCACGGCCAGGGCACTCCCAGGGAATCCACACTTGCTTGGCTCCTGTCTGTGGGACAAGGTCAGCACAACACCCCCGGTACCTGGAGCAGAGGGGGGGCCATTCTTCTCCTCTATCAGCGGTGCCGAGGGGCCCCCCGGGTAGGGTGGCGGTGGATCGTTGGACATGGCTCAGGGTGGCCCTGCAGGGACACAAACCTTTAGAAAACACCAGCCTTTGGTGCCACAGGCACCAGCCCAGAGCTGCACAGCACTTGGGGAAGGAGGTGACAACAGAAGGGGACAGGGGTGCAGCCCCGAAGCTGGACAGGCATGAACTGCAGCTCATCAGGGCAGCTCTGGGCTGGGTAGCCACCAGTCCAGAGCAGTGCTGGGCTGGAACCTGCTCTGCCAAGTGCCTTGGCTGCAGTATTGGGGTACCAAAGGTGGGGAAGAGCTGCCAACGCTGCCCACAGCCCCCCAGCTCCACCCACAGTGACACAACGCTGTGCCCTGAGGGTGGCAGGACCTCCAAGCCTGAAGTGCAAACACCAAGGCAGAGGCTGCAAACTCACAGAGCAGCTCTAAGTAAATCTGTAAATAAATCCAGTGAGCTAAGGTAAGACCAGCTGCAACAGCTGGAGCCACTGTTTTACATGGGGTACTATTTACCTGTCCTCTCCCTCGCAGCAAGAGCTCAGATGCCTCAACAGAGCAGAGAGAAGCAATTCCTCTGAGCAGCGTCGTTTGGGAGCCGGCTTCTCCCACCAAATCTGTGCAAGAGGAGAGAAGGAGTTACAGAGGTGGAGTCACAGCTGCAGGGCTGCCCTGGCCACCACACCAAACCCCCTCCTGTCCCCAGTGCAGGTGTGGGGAGAGCAGGTACCTCCCCACATGCCCCCTCGCTGGCAGGTACGAGGCTCTGTGTCCTCAGCACGTGGCAAAGCCCCACCAACACACTCTGAGATCCAAGGAAGAGCAACCACATCAAGAAACCCGATTTCCCTGTTTTCTCTGGCTCAGTTATAACGTGACTAAATCAGGAAATACAAATGAGAGGCTGCTCCCTCGGTGCTTGGGATGGCTGCCACTCAGGATGGGACAGGGTGACACTGCTGTCAGTGCCCAGGAGCAAAGCTGGGAGCTCCCCTTGTGGGCTGAGCAGCTCCCTGAGCCCTCCATCCTTCACCCCAACAGGCCAGGAGCAAACGTGACCCTGCTTGTCCTGTTTGCTGGCACCAGTGCCACGTGCTGGGCAGCCCGCCCGGAGCACGCCAACCTCCCCGGCACGGCACGGCACAGCACGGCACCACGGCACAGCACCACTCCACGGGCACCAGGCCAGGCAGCCAGGGCTGCCCCAGCCCTGCATTGCAGGTGTGCCCAGACAGGAGCCCCTGGGGCACAGCCACCTCCACCTGCAGTTCCCAGGTCAAGTGGAGCCAAGGCCTGGGCAAGCACGGAAGGGAGATCCATCCCTCCCTCACCCGCCTGGCTTTGCTTTATTCCACTCCTTTTTCCTGCTTCACATTCCCTGCCCCCCAGCAGCCTCCTGCAAGGCAGCAGGAAATCCATCAGGTCACCAGTCCATGGAGCACCATCACTCAGTGCTGGTCATGCAGGAGCACCATCACACTGATCCCGCAGGAGCCGAGCAAATTCCTGACGGGCACTGGGGCTGCCCTGGATGTCCACATTTACTGACTAATATTTCTCCCCAGAATTTCCCTCTGAAACTGTGTGTTGCAGCCAGGCAGTTTCAAAGTGTAACACCGGGGCAGCTGGGGGTCATCTTCCATCCTGCTCCTCTCTCCAATTTCTTCCTTAGGAGCCCAGGGAAGGAGAGCTGCCGGCACAGGGCGCTCCCCGGCGCACTGCAGAGCCTGCCTTCTCCTTCAGTGACCTACAAAGCTGCAAACTGGGCCGTGCTCCTTTTAGCTCACTGGGGATGGGAAGATGAGAAGGACTTAGTCTTCTGAAAGTAGCCAAACACCCCACCCTGCACACCCAGACCTGCCTGTCCCTGAGCCTGCAGGGGTCCTGGATGAGCCCAGCCCAGCTGCAGAATCCCAGAGGCCTCACCTGGGCACACCAGCCTGCCTGGGAGCTTTCCTTGCCCCCACAGGCCAGCTGAGCCCACACCTTTTCTAAGGTAACAGATCTCCTCCCATTCCCACTCTTTGAGCTGGATGCTGCTTTCCCATAATGTGACATCTTTCAACACTCCCCAGCCTCAGTCCTCCCATCAAAGAGCTGGAAAGAAAACCCAGGAGAGGAGCAGACCCACCCACCCACGTGCTCCACCAGCCGCTCTGAAAACACCCAGACCAAGCCAGCCATTAATCCTGCCACCCTGACCAGCAGGGAATGGCATCCACAAGGGAAACGGCCTATGGATCTCAGAGCCACACATGCACTGGGATGAAGGAAGCTGTGGAATGCAGGGCTGTTCTGCTCGTTCTTGGCAGGCTCAGTCGCTCCTAATGCAATATTCTGCTTATTGAAAGAGATCTGTAAAGAGCGAGATGTTGGCTGTGTGCCCTTCCCAGGAGGAAAAGAAAAGCCTGTTGCTTTTAAGCCTCTTAGGAGCTGTTTCTCCCGTGCTTTCTTTCATCTTAATGCGAGCAGCACAAACCCAGCCCATTTCCGATGGAGAGCTCCGTGGGAAAGCAGAGGGCACACGGATTCCCCCAGGGCATCCCTCACCACCCTGGCCTGGCACGGGCAGCCCTGCAGCAGTCCAAGATTACCAGCCTTAAGTTCAAGATCTGATGAAATCACCAACGTCTAGAGCAGGTCCTTCAGAGCAAGGACACACTGCGAGATCCTAAAACTCAAAAGGAGTTGGTCCAGTAGGAAGATGGAGAGAGCAGATGATGTTTCCAGCCAAAAATACAGATGAGCTCTTCTCAGCTGCAAGAGCAGCTTTTACTGGCTCCTCTACTGCAAACTAACTACAGAGGATCAATCCACCACGGAATCATCGGAAACACTGCCCCTGCTAAACGCAGAAGACACACAAAGGGCCCCCACAGGCTGCAGATTTGCTAAAGAACATGAAAGAGAAAGGATTCCCATTAACCTGCTGGGGCACAGCACTGACAGACACAGCCAGGACAGCACAGCTCCATGACGGCCCCAAAGCAGAAAGGGCTTGTCCAGCTGGTTGTGGCCTCGAACTCTGTGTCCTCCCCTGGCTCTGGGCCCCCTAACCAACCCAGGGTCTCATTCCAGGCAGCTTTTGGGTGAGGAGAAGAACAAATCTCCAGATCCCCCCAGACTGGGGCACCACTCCCAGCCCCAAGAGGTGTGTCTGAGGTTTCTCTACACAGTGAGCACAGTCAAAGAGCCGGTGAGGAAACACGAGGCTTTCTAATCAGCTTCTTCCTGTGCACAGCAACTCTGGATCTAATTAACGAGGGATCACAGAATCCTGGAATGCTTTGGGTTGGAGGGGACCTTAAAGCTCATCTCATTCCACCCCCTTCCACCAGCCCAGGTTGCTCCAAGCCCCAACCTGGCCTTGGACACTTCCAGGGCTGGGGCAGCCACAGCTTCTCTGGGCAACCTGTGCCAGGGCCTGCCCACCCTCACAGCCAACAATTTCTTCCCAGTATCCCATCTAACCCTGCCCTCTGGCAGTGGGAAGCCATTCCCTGTGTCCTGTCCCTCCAGGCCCTCATCCAAAGGGCACTGATCGATATCCCAAAGCTCCTGGTTCCAATTACTGACACATCCAAAACTGATGACAAAGCTCTCCCAGCTGCTTCCAGCAGTGATGAGAGGAGCTGGTGTGTCAGGGTCCAGTGTCCCCTGCTGGCTGCACTTCCCTCTTACATCACTGTGGAAACAGTCTGGGATTCAAACATGACAAGAGGAAAGGTCTGTACATCCGACTCGGTCTCCAGACAGGTATGATGGGCACCACTTCCCAAAACCAAGTGGTGTGCAGCGGGACCAGGGAACGCTGTGCCACCACAACAGGTCCTAGCACCATAAAGCAGACAACGCCAGAAAGAGGACACCCACAGATCACTCCTGCACTGCCTGGAGACCCAAAGATTTGGTCTGGTAACACCATTCTTCCCAGGCAGCAGCTGTTTGTGCTTCAGGCTGCCGAAATCTCCCTGGGGGAGACAGACCTGCCAGGGACAGAGCAGATTCTGGCAGGTCTAACTCACGTGCGAGCCCTGATGGTGCAGCTCTGAGTCAGCCTCTCAGCTGAGATCCCCTCCCACGAGCAGAGATGCTCGGTGCTGTCCCTGCTCCTCCTGCACTCGGTAACTCAGGCCCACAGTGATGTGGCTGTGTTTTCCCTATGGGAGCAGTGTCTCCAGCCACTGAGACAGGAAGCAGCGTTTGCTCATCCTCGACCACGTTCAGTGACGTTGACACTTCAAAAGCTGCTGCTGCTGCACATTTTTGGAGCTCTTCCTCCACAAAAAAAAAAAAAAAAAAAAAAAAAAAACCACCACAAAACTTCTGATATTTAGAAAAGGAAAAAAACACACTAAAATTCAAAGAATAAAGGATATGAGCACTTCTAGCTTCGTGGCACATCAGGCGGGCACAGATTCCAGCTTCCAGGCTTTTGTAAACACAGCTTTAAAAAGCCAAGAGTTCTGAAGATGATGGGCTCCCTCACTGAGCCCAGCCTCCTTCCTTTAGAAATAGGAACAGCATTGTGGCCGACACTATCCCAGCTTTCCTGGCCCCAGGAAAAGCTACTTGTGTGCCACAGGCTACCAGCTCCAGCAACTGGGAAATACTGAGATAGGAGAGGTGTGCAGGTATGAGCACAAAAGGCAGAGCAGGATGCTGGCAAAATTCCATTTGATGAAAGCCAGTTATCCTTCAAAGTGGCTTTAGAGGCAGAAAGGAGAGAGAACCCTGATCCCAGCAATCCCAACCTCCTTCCTCCACCACGGCGTTTCTGAGCAGCACCTCCAAAGCCAGCCTGGAGCTGTGTGTTCCCTGTGTTCCCTGTGCCCAGAGCACAGCGGGATGTTCCCTTTTCCATGCCCCATTCCCTGTGTTCCCTGTGCCCAGAGCACCCCGGGACGTTCCCTCTCCCTGCGCGTGCCAGTTCCCACACAGCTCCCCGGGATGTGGCTCGGCTCCCACTGCTCCTGAACGCACCACACACAGCCCCACCAGACAGCTCTTACCTCCAAGAGAACAGCAACAACCCCTGCTGAACAAGCAGTGTCAGTGGTTACTTCTGCCTAGTTTTTATGTGGAACAGCAAAAAGATGTTTTCCCTGTCAGGGAGCCAAACTTCCGCCTCAGCCCTGCCTCTTCCCATGCGCATTTGCTGCCTCCAGCCCGCACCGGAGCCAGGAGGGAGGAATGAACAGCACACAGAGCTTCAGCCTCCTTCAGAAAGAGGGTGCCCTGGCAATCCCTGACCATGTACCCGCTCCTTTACCCCCACCATTAACCCTGGCAGCACCTCCTCCTGGTCCTGGGCATGCCAGCAGGAGGGCACACGCCTGCAACGCTCCGCAAGGCACGATGGAAACCCCAGCGAAGGACTGAAAGGGAAGGTCTGTTCTTTTTCTGAGCAACTCAGCTGTGTTTTCCCAAGTCCAAGTCACTGCCAGGGAGCGCAAACCCACCGTGCAGGAACAGCCAGGCTGCTCCCAGACTTCTCCCACACTTCTGCACTAAGGTTTCAGCTGTGGAAAACTGCTGCTTCCAGGAGGCTCAGGCTGTTCCTTCAGTGAGGGGATGGAGAGCTCAGCTGGCAAGGCAGGACAGCAGCAGTCCTTTAAAACAAAGGGCTGCTGGAGGAGAAGGTTATTCACCATTCAGTCCAGGTATGTCAGACAACCAAAGCTCCCTGCTCTGCTCTCCAGGTGAACCTCCGGAGGGACCTTGGCCATGTCTGACCTTCCGTGTGCCACCAGCACCCAGCAGGCAAATCACCTCAGAGCAGCAGCCTCGCTGGAAGGCAGGTGCTGTATCCAAAGCAAGACTTCTCAGGGCATTAAATCCAAAGCACAATCAGATAATCCCCACGGCGCAGCCCCGGCTCAGCCGCCCTCGGCCAGAGATTCAAATTACTGCTTCACGCAGCTCCTCTGCATCAACATCGGGAAAACCAGACCCCAAATCCGCCCTGTTTAAGACAAGGAGGGTTCATCTGCAACACCCACAAAGGGTCACGTGCAGGAGGAGTGTCTGCAGGACCTGCTGCTGCCTCTGGGACTCTCTCCAGGGCTATTCCCCTCCGGATGGGCTGACCAAGTGCTGTTGGCATCTCCACAGTGGGGCTGCAGAAACAGCCCTGCCAGGACCTGAATGTTCACCTGAACATTCAAAGAAAAACCAGCCAAAATGGAAAGAACAACTGGGGTAGTTCTTTCTCTCTGTTGTGGGCTCCCAAGCCGTGGCACCCCGCTGTGGGAGACACCACATGCCAGCAGAGACATCCCAAAGGAGCCAAGGCATCCCACCAGGGAGCCTGGGACCAGCGAGGAGAGGCCACAGAATCACAGAATCGTAGAATTGTCAAGGTTGGAAGAGACCTTTAGGATGATCCAGCCAGCACTACCACTGTATCCCTTAAACCACCAAGCCATGACCCCACTCCTCAAAACCTACACGTGCAGAGGCACTGGCGAAGGCTCAGTTGTGCACAGAACTCCCTGCACCACCAGGGCAGCTGGACTTGGCTCCCAAAGATGGTTTCCTGAACACAGAAGAAGCTGGGAGCATTCTCCTGGTCCTGGAGAACACACTGTCCCACTCAGGAGTTCTGAGTGTTCAGACCCTTCCAGCTGCCAGTGACCTGCCTGCCTGGGAAGCAGACAGGCTGCAATATGCCAGGTGTTCTCATGGATGTGACTGAAAACAACACTAAAGCCTCTGCATCCTAGAAATCTGCTCCAGAGAGGTGAGAAAAGGAGGGGGATGCAAGCCAAATCCCTGGGGAACCAGAGAGTTTTTTCCCATGAGACTTTCCCTGGAGTTCACAAAGAATCCAAGCTAACACTTGATAACATCCATGGGAAAGCACCCAGTGATATCAGCAGCTGTTGCCTCCAGTCCTTAATTTTCCCCCTGAGAGGACACATCCTGCATTACATCATCCCTTTGATATCTGGTTAATAATGGTAATAACACAACCTGCCAGAACACAGAGCAACTAAAACCAAGATCCACTCCAACCCTGCTGTCTTAACATATCACCAAACTTACATGTGGCACAAGAGTAGCTGTTCATTTAAAGAGGCAAACAAAAATACCCCAGCTCAAGGAGCTTAAGGCAAGCAGGAGGCTGGGAAGAAGCTCTGCAGTTCCTTGCATTAAGGACAGTCACAGATCTGAGCTCACCTCTGATGGCAGCCTGTAACAGAGGCTTAAGGATGAGTTGGGAAGAAAGCAAAGGCAGAATGACCTCCCTGCCAGTCCCTCCCACTCCCAGCACTCGGGGTTTTGAAGACTGGCCAACCTGGAGTTTCTCCATGGACCACCCCAAATCCTTCCCAGCCCTCCAGCTCATGGCAGTGGCAAGTTCTGCTCCAGTTATCTACACAAAAAGGCATCTCCTGCTGTCAGAGTCTGCTGCCTCCCCTTCCTGGAGCACCTCCCAGCTCTGCACAGAGAAGGTGAACTCACAGGGATTACCCACTACGTCCCACAGCTCAGCTCAGGATTTTAGAGATTTCCTTCCCAAAATTAAACTAAAAATATTTTATTTCTTTATGCACTCATTTTTGCATTTCTGCCTCCTTCTATAGATTTTTTTTTTAGAGAAAGTCAAATAACACAGCTACATCATTGCTGAATCAAACTGAGTAGATGTGTGACTTCCATTAAATAACAGTGAGCTCCAAGGGAGGAGGAAATCAGAGTCAGAGAGGATCAGCACTTTTGCATTTCAGCTTCAGAATTAATCAGAGCCCAAGAGCCTATTCAGAATTCCCTTGCAGATTTTGCAGCACAATGAAATCATTTTGAATACATTGGTGGTGATTCCAGACCCGTTTTCCTTTCAAGTGCTGAACAGAACATATGTCTTGGAACTGATGTTTTCTTATCCAAGGAGAGCACCAGCTCACTGCAGGACTAACTCCAGTCTCCACCAACATTAGCACTTCCCATCCTCACAGATCCCCCTGCCTTGGCGCCAGAGAATCTGCTGACATTCAGATTTAACAGGTACAGTGTTACCCTGCACTTTTTTCTGAGGACTGCTGTGAAGTGCTCTGTGTCACTCCATTTTATGTAAAGCCCTGGCTCAGTCTTTGCAACTTTTGGGTTTGGAGTTAAGCAGGAGTGTGTGTGGAAGGTCTGGGATCTCTCCTGAGTCCTACTGCCCACAAGGAGGACCCATGCACATCCAGAGACACGTGCACTGGACTGGCTTGTCCTGTGGCACTTTGACAGGAGGATGGTGCTCTGCTCCCAAGCCCAGCCCACTGGGGCTTCTCAAAGACAGATGATGATGTCCCAGCTCACAGAGGGCACCCCTGAGTCACACACAGCTCCTGCCATTCCCAGTTCTCCCTCCAGTTCCCACCAGACTTGGCCAGTCCACACTGACTTCCCAGTCCAGGAAAGTCATTTTCCCTCCAAGGCATTTCGTGACTGTGGTTTCAGTTTGCAGCACCAGTTCCTGCCAAATGCTCCGTAGCCCCTTTCCCAGAACTCCCACGTAACGACCTGCTACGTATCTGCCCCTCAGGTCCCCCAAAAGCTGCTCCACCTGAGCCTGATTTGCCACCAGTGCTCGCTCGGAGGCAGCACAGCCACCCTGCCAGGGGGACAGTGGGGCCGTGCAAAGCCACATCTCTCATCTGAAACGTGAGCAGGTCTGACCAGAACATTGACCAGGAACACAGCCAGACTTGCAGCTGGTCACACAGAGCTGTACTCCCTTTGAAAACAAGGGGGAAGGCAGAGAGGTGTTGTCCTCGTGCCTCTCCAGGCACCATCCCAGTTTTGGCGTGCGAGGGACATCCCTCGGATAGGAGGCATTCCGACTCCAGAACGTAGACAAAGCCAGGAGACCTCTCACTCAAAATCTAGCACAGCAGCTGGACTCAAAGCACCCCTAACACACATCAACACACCTCCTCAAGTCCCTGCTCTAGGCTTTTCCAAACCCCTTCTCCTCTCTCTGCTTTGCTGTTCCTGGTCAGGGGGTTGGGAACAGCCCCGAGGCCGGATCGCTGTTCTCACAGCAGGGGATGGGACTGGGATTCAAGCCCATAATACCAGGATGCCCTCAGGGCAGGTAAATAGCTCAGCTGCTTCAGGGGATTCAGGGCTGAAATCCTCTCCTGAGCCCGAGGAGGATGGAGCAGCTGCCACAGTTACAACACTGAACGAGCTGGGAACTGTTTTCTCTCTCACTGGAACAGCCCAGCAGGCAGCTCCAAACTGAGCTCCCACCCTCCCAAATCACGGCAAGGAGGGAGTCTGAAAAGCAAAATAACACCACCTGTGTGTGGCTAAATAACACCATGGACCTGGGGGGAACTCCATTCCCAAAACACAGATATGGTCCAGGTGACGTCCTGGTGGAAGAGCTGCAAGAAGCCCATGGGAAGAGCTGATATGTAACAGCACTGGAAATGGGGCCCAGTTCAAGCTTCACTCTCATGCTCAAAAACCACGTTAAGATTTCGGAGGAGCTGAATGGTCCCAGTAAAGCAGGCAAGAAGGGCAAATTAGGCCTTCAGCCCAGACCCAGCTCCTGGGAGCACCTCCTGATATAGCACAAAGCAGAATGAAGTTAATTAGAAGGCACAGGGAACACACCTCTAAGAAAAGGGCAGCACACACACCCCAGCAGCAGCTACTTATCCAGTGGGCAGTTAAAAATACAAGCACAGAGGAGTCGGCAGTGCATGGAAGTGCCATCCCCACTGCCCTTCTCCACTCCCTGTTCCAGTTCTCCAGCACAAAGCTCAAACACTCCCCTTCTACCATGTATTGGGTGACTGGGACCCTTGAGGACCTCAAAAGCATCCCAGGTTGGAGTCACTGCAGCAGGAATATAGCCTTGGCTCTAGTCCATGATTTCCTCCCAAAACAAAGCTGCTAAAAATCCCAGGGGTTCTTTTCCCACTCTTAAAAGGGTGGCCTGCTTCTCACTTGGAGAAATGATCAATAAAATCCAACAGGCTGCTTTTCATTCATCCCCAGCCAGAAATCTGCTCTCCTGTGACCAGCCCAGCCCTGAACACAGCTACCACATCTCTCATTTATCTCCTGCGGGTACCAGCACGTGCGGGTTTTACAGCTGCGGAGAGCGGGGCTGCCTGCATCACAGTGAATAATTTATTCTCAGAAAGGCTAATTTAATCTGGCAGTGAATGTTCTCAAAGCCTCCTCACACAGAAAAGCTTTTTATCTTGGTTGGCTTAACAACAATACAGCATATCCAAAAACGTGGAGGGATGCTAAGGAAGAACACTACCCTTGTGTTTCGAGTCCTCCAGTCTGAGAAATTTCTCTTGGTAACCACAGGCTCTGAGAAAACATAGAGGGCCTCTGGGTTTTTTAAAAAAGCCAACCGTATTTCCCAGACAAAATATACAACAGTCTACTTCCCCTTCTCATACAACTGTGTCTCGACAGAAAGAGCTGTGCTCTTAATAAAACTAAAACTAAAACCCAGCAAGGATTGTTTAGTATTAGATGAACTGCGTTGATGAACTACGTTCATTTCCAACTGCACATCAAGAGCAGCCACCAGCACACCTGGCCTGGGGTGTGCTACCTGCCATGGCAGGTGACTCTCCCCAGCCCACAGTAGAGAGAAATATACTTCAAAAGAAATCCAAAAGCTGTTTGTGTTAAAAAAGCTGCCCCACGAAGCATTTCAGAGCACCCTCCAGATTCCCAGCCTCTGTCATCTGCGGGAGGGCAATAAATAAGCAATCAGAGAGGGCTTTTTTCATTGTTTTTAAATTCTAGGTGATATTTTCCCCTCACTTGTGACAGACACAGTCAGACTGAGCCATCTGATCCGAGGTGCTGCCTCAGCCCCTCATGGAGTCTCCATGTCAGCTGTGACGTACGGACACAGCATCTGCTGCTGCTCCTCACCTGGATCTACCCCTGGCAAGGCCCTCACCTGGATCTGCTCCCTCCACAGGAGAGCCAAGCACAGCCCCTGGGAGTCAGAGGGGCTAAAAAGGGCAGATTTAAGCTTTACAACAGACAGAGTCGTACCAGTCTGACCCTCCACACGCGGGATTGTCACCACCACGCTGTTGGGAGAGAAAAGCTGGTGCTGTGCAAGGATCACAGCCTGGATCATGCCTGAGAGGGCTCCTTTGCTGCAAGGGCAAGAACGTGCCTCAGATGACATCCAGCAATTTAGGACAATTCAGCAATGTGGGAACAAGGCAAAAATCAGGGGGAAACAAGAGGATTAGCACAGGCCACAGGAGAAATAAAGAACAAAACAACACAACGCTCCCCTTGTTCCAATCTGTCAGGAATTGCTGTCCCAAGAATAGCCTATTCAGAAACCAGGAAACTCAGAGAGCAGCAGGGAAGGGCTGAGTCATGGCCATTTGGAGGGGGAAAAAAAAAAAAAGCAAACCAACCCACAACAAAACAACCCAAAAGGCAATGAGAGAAAACATGGGACAGCAGCTGTTCTGGGTCTTGGAGATATGAGTAAGTCAATCCAGAACCTATTAGCCAGTCTTTATTCTCAAAAGCTCTGCAAACACGTGGTGCTGCCATAAAAAGCAGTTGACCCTCCCCCCCTGTTCCTGGGAAGCAAATTTAGCTCTGGTTGTATCGGGAAAAGTTGCTGGTCCTTCCCGGCACCAGCCCCTCGATGCAACACCCCCTTGGCTGTGCAGGGCTGCCAGGACACAAACTGCTTCCTCTTTATGCCCTGGTTGTTGTTCCTCTACAACATCAGCATCCAAATGTCACAAAGGCTTACAGGCTGGGTAAGTGCTTTCCCAAAAGGAAGGCACAGTCAGTTCAAGGGATGTCATTAGCATGAGGAGTGAGGAGCCCTGGAAGGGCACAAGATCAAACACGACTTGGAGAGGTTTCCTGGGACTCTGTGAATGGCCCAGCAGAAGCCAAGGGCTCCCATCTCCCACCCAGCCTCAGCACTGCCCACGTGGCCCCCAGGAAGGCCAGGCTGCACTCAGGTTTTGCTCAAGTCTTCCCACACGACAGTCTCTGCTCCATGACCTAAATGAAATCAGTTTTACAACAATTCTCCCCAGGACACTAATCTTGTTCACTCACCCATCATCTGAAAGATTATACCTGCTCTCCAGCTGTGGGGCTCTGGGAGGAAGCACAAGGGATTTCTGAGCAACGAGGGGCTTATTTTTAATACAATTCCCTCGCAAATTAGGGAGGGGTGTGTGTATCTTTTCGATCAAATAACTGTGCTTCAAAACATGTTTGGAAAAAAAAATTGTTTTGGGACGTCACTGCCGACAAAAACTTCTCGGCCTCCAGGCTGAGGTCTGTGGTGAGGTGGGAACTGTGTCTGCACACACAGCCCGACAGCAAGAGAGAGCAAGTCTCTGTGCTTTTGCTTTGTATAAAGTCCTCTCAGTCTGACAGAGTGGGCTGTATTTCTGTGGGGTTTTTTTCAAGGAACAATTTAAAAGCATGAGGGAAGCTCAGAGAGCCAAACCCACCCCTCTGAGCAGTCAAAGTGTCCCTCCCTGCAGCCCACACAGGTCCCTGGTCCTGGGCAGGAAGGGGGATTCATCCTGCTGAGAAAGCATCTCCCACAGATCTCACCTCTTCCCAGCTCTGGGAATGGCTGGGATAACCACAACACAGAGCCAACCTTGACATTAACTCCCAAAATGAGAGTTCAAGCAAACTGTCCCAAAGCAAAGAGGCTCTTATAGTTCAAATTGTGAGTAAAATTCCTCTTCTCTGTGACCACGCAACGCAAGGAGTAAATAAGGATGAAATACAGCTACAGTAGGTGCTGTGCACGTGTCCCTCCATCCTCTACCCAGATCGATGACCAGCACAGGGCTGCTCTCAAACAGCCCTTTTCCACCACCACAAACACACAAATTTTAAACTGCAGCCAGGAGGCAGCTCAGAATCAATGGGCCCAAAGCAAAACTGTAACAGCAGCCCAGAGCTTCCCTGAGCGTTTCATGCCAGAAATAAAAACTGTGCTCCCCCTGCCTCAGAGACTTCATTCTGGGAGAAAATAGGATCGTGGTTTCCTACAGCACCTGTTCTAATTGTGTTCCCTTTGATCAGAGAAAGAGATGGGTCCTGTGCAGAGCATGCAAAGATCTTTCACTACCCATGAAAGTGGCACTGCTCCTCCCCAGCTGTGAGACGGATACCGAGTGCTGGTCGGGAACAGCAGGAAAATAGCCAGGTGAGGATCACAGCCCAAGGCAGAAGTTGCTCATCAAGTGCTTTTCGAAGGAGAAAAGGCACGTGCACATCTGTGTCTGCACACTTGTGTGCTCAGGTGCTCTGAAACCTTCAGGAGAGTCAACTGGCTCCAGGCTGGAGTCCTCTGCCTGCGTAACAGCTGCAAAAACAGGTCCTTGGGAGCAAAACCAACCAAAAACCTTATATATTTTGCAGAACAACTGAACTTCCCACCACAAACCATCACTGTTCCTGTATCAGGGAGAAGGGAAGTTTAAAATCTTTCCTTTTAGAACATTCCTATTAAGAGCCACGAGGCATATCAGCATCTATCTGTTGTTTCCCAACCATCCTGTCCTCCCCGTTTCCAGGTGCTTTGCACAGATGAGTTTGGAAGAACACCTTCTGAGAAGCTGGCACACCTGTCTGGAAGCTCGAAGGTGTATTCAGTCCTGCTGCCTTCGTTATTTCAATCACCATATTCTGCAGACACTGTTGCCTCCCTGGCTCAGCTGGCAGCCATCAGCCTTCCCCTTTGCTTGGTGCCAAGCTGAGTAAATGTGACCCTGCACATAGGAAAACTGTCACATGGTACATTCAGCACATGCACAGAGCCCTGGTAATGCCAGCAAAAGTGAAGCACAACCCCATTAGAGACCAAAAAAACCCCACTTTTAACCCGGGATATTCTCCTAATTAAAGCAATTATAAGAAACCAAATGTAGGGTTTTACAATGCACCAGAGACATTTGCAGAACACTGAATTTCATACTTCTCTTTACTCAGAAGCAAAAAAACAAGCCTTGGATCAGAGCAGATGCTAAGAAGTCTGTGTATCTCCTTCCAAAACCGCTCATCCTCTTAATGAAAGATCTCCACATCAACCACATCCTTTAAACACATGCACTTATCTGCTAAATTCACATCTGAAGAGGGAAAAAAGGATACTCTTTCACATAATAAAGTTACTTCCATCTCTGTTTTTGTTACTAGTAGGAGCGGCAATGGCAACATTTCTGCGGGTGACAACACCGTGCCAAGAACCCAACCCCCCCGAAACACAGACAGCGTGGGTGTTGTGTACTGTCTGGCCCCTGGCTGAGCATCCCTACACTGCAGGAGTGCATTATCTGTGCTCCCAGAGCGTGTTTGCCACTTGTGCCTCACCCAGAAGGAAAGCAGTGGTCACTGTGTTGCTTCCCACGCACAAAAGTGGCTGATCAGGAAGCGATCTTCAAAAAAATGCTCATAAACAAAGTGTCTGAGAGAGCCACCCTCCCTCCTTCCATGACAGCAGCTGAGACAGAGCCCCAAGCAGAACAGAAACATGAGGACCTGAGTTTCTGAACCAAATCTGAGGCGTAGCATCTGTTGATGGAACACAAGAAGCTCACCACGGTCTTCCATCTTCTTAGGAAGGGGCTCGGGTTCTGAAAGAGAAGCTCCCTCACTGTTACCCGTCCCCATCATACCTGTGGCAAGATCTTTTGGTACTCAGCCTATGAACACGCACAACCCTTCTCCCAGCACCTCCCTGAGCAGCCACTGCAGCCCCACCAGCCCTGAAACAGCAGCTGGGCAGGACTGACCACGCTTGCTCCACGTGGCATCACTCAGGGGACATCGGGGACGCTGCTCCATCACCTGCCCTTGTTGCAGCCATAAAGTCACTGCCTCCCCACCTCCAAGCAGGAATTAGCTCCTCACGTAACACCTCCGGAGAATACAGCAGGGACATCACTAAATGCCTCCGGGGATTTCCTGGGGCACGTGGACATTGTGACAGCACTGAGACAGAGAAGCCTTTGGGAAAGGGAAGTTTTCAGCTTGTGATTTCCACACCGACAGGAGTTTGTTTAGTTCCTAAACATGAATGAATGACAGACTGTGATTATATACTACACTATGTAATACTCACTCTAGTTTCCCCTGCTGCTTACTCCGGTCACACTCTGAAAGCAGCAGAGCCTCTGCCAAAATCAAAGCTCCATTTCAAGCCCATTGGGTGAAGAGAATCAACAGGAGGCTCTTGTGCATATCCCCAAAGTGTTTCTCAGAGAGTTTTACATATATTCCAAATCCACTACAATTATAACTAGAAATACTGCTACTTAAAATTGTTGTGCCTGACCTTGTCTCCACCACCTGATATTTTAGGCTCAGCCTGGAACATGACAACTGCCAGTCCCCTCACCAGTTCTCACTGGTGCAAGGAGACCATCTCTGAACAGCTTTTCCAGTGACGCCTCGGGCCAAGGGACACACACACCTACACTTGCAGTGACCTGGAGAAGGTTAACCTTGAGTGTGGCTCGTGTGGATGATCCAGGGGACCATCCCAGCCTGCCTGTTCCCACTTCCCTGCACAGCCCTGGAGCTCTCCCCAGGATCCCAACCCCATTCCTCTGTTTAGCAGCAACCAGAACCCCCTGTGCTTTTTCCTAAAGCAACTGAATGCTGCCTCTCCAGTCCCCTTGGGAGGCAGAACCAGGATCTCATCATTTTAATGGTCAAAGACCTCCCAGCTTCCCACTAACATTAATTCCTTGGTATTTGTTGCTGTGCCGTGCTGCCAATGTGCTGATGGACACCACCATCCTCACCATCATCATTTCTCATCCTGCTTGTCGGGCTTCTTTCGGCTCCTCTAAAATGGGCTCATCGTTCCTCAGGAATCACTGGGCAGGCAGTTCCAGCCCGAGCTCGTCTCTCCCGAGCAGGGATGACTGCAAAGGCACATACCGGTCCCCAGGCCTGGCTCCTGCTCTCCCGGGATCCCATTTTCTCCTCTCACCGCCGTGCTCCTGTCCTCCCGGCGAGCTCATGACCTCGGCCGGGCACCGGCACTCGCCTTACGCCGCGGAGTCTCTTCCCGAGTACACGACCTCGCTTTCCTTCCGATTAAATTTCATCCCTCCAGCCCTCCCGTCCCAACCCTCCCCGGCCCTGCCGAGGGCGCCGAGCTGAAGATCTGTAAGATTTCGGCAGCGCCCTGCGGCGCTTGGGCAGCGTTAAAGGCCCGTCCGAAGCCGGGGCCGTCTCCTCCTCCTCCTCCTCTCCCGGCCCGTGTCCCCATCCAGCCGTGCCTCTTCCCCGCAAACGCTCGAACACGGCCCAGCACCGAGCCCTGCTCCCTCCTCGCACAGTTAACCCGGGATTCATTCCCAGCCCTTCCCTTCCCTTCCCAGCGGCGCTCGTGTCCCCCGCGGCGCTCAGTGTCCCTCCATGGCTCAGCGTCCTCCCCACGGCTCGCTGTGTCCCCCTTGTCCTCGCTGTGTCCCCCCTGCTGCCGCCGCGACCTGGCTGGGGCCGGGGGTCCCGGGCCGCCCTCCCGCCGCCCCCGGCCCCGCCGCCCCCGGCCCCGAGCGGGGCCTCTCCCACAGGCACCTACCGGCCTCCGGCTCCCGGCGGCGGCTCCGGTACCTGCCGGCGGCGGGCGGGGCGGGGCGGGCGGCAGGGCGGGCCCGGGCCGCGCTGGGCCGGCCGGGGACGGGCAGGTCCTGCAGCCCCCGCCGGCCGCGCCACGCAGGGCCCGGGGCTGGGCCCGCTGCCCGGGTAGCTGCGGGGAGTCACTGCATGGGTTAAAGCATGGACCTTAAAGATCACCTTGTTCCAACCCCTGCCATGGGCAGGGACACCTTCCACCAGCCCAGGGTGCTCCAAGCCCCGTCCAACCTGGCCTTGGACACTTCCAGGGATGGGGCAGCCACAGCTTCTCTGGGCAACCTGTGCCAGGGCCTCACCACCCTCACAGGGAGGAATTTTTTTCATATATCTTAACCTAAATTTCCCCCTTCAGCTCAAAGCAGTTCCCCCTTGTCCTGTCACTCCAGGGCCTTGCCTGAAGTCCCTCTCCAGCTCTCTTGGAGCCCCTTTAGGCACTGGAAAGGCTCTGAGATCTCCCCAGAGAGACCTTCTCCAGGCTGAACAGCCCTGTCCTGTACATACCCCCTGCCCTTCAAGGTGTCCCAGCTCATGCCCTGAACTGCCCCACACGATGCCCTGCTCTGGTGCCATCCCAGCCCTCACAGGGTCCTGCCCATGCACTGACTTGCCCCATTGTGTTGTGCCCTACACAGTGTCCCACCTGTCCCCCGTGGTGCCACACCGTGTCCTGCCCTACACAGTGATATGTCCATGCCACGGCACCTGCTACTCCAGGACCTGGGAGCCTGGGGAAGCACAGAGGCACCTCTCTGGCTCCACGGGCTACAGCTTCAGGCTGGGGAATAATTAAAGAGCAATATTTTAACACCAGCCACAGGTGGTTTCAGTCACTTCTCACCTGCCCCTGGGGGTCCAGCTCTGAGATTTAGGTCTGTTGAGTCCCATCCTGCTCTGGCAGCTGTGCCTGGGAGGTGGGGTCACACCTGGAGCACACAGCCCCCAGCTCCCTAGCAGGGACAGCAGCATCCCTGGCAGGCTCCTCTTCTCCTCCCTTCCCTGTGCACAGCATGGCTGAGCTGCAGGTGACAGCGGTGCTGCCTCTCAGGCAGGCTGTCCTCATGGGACAGGATCCTGTAGGAGACATTGCCACAGCATGAGTTCAAGTTCAGACTCTGAGTGGGAAATGCTGTAGGTAACACCAGAAATACCTGCCTCGCTCGCACACTGCAGTGCAAAGGTGAGTTGTGGTGGCCTTGTGCCCCACTGTCTTCTCCACAGGCAGCACAGGACTGGCCCACAGCAAACCCAGCACTTCTTCACCCCTTGGCAGACCTGACAGCCCTGGGCCAGTCCCATCCCACATGTTGTGACCTTGGCTTTGAGCACAACCACAGAGCAAAGGGAAAAGGAGACAGCTCCTTCGGGACATTTGCCCCCTTTGCACATCTTTCACTTCAGTTTGGGGGAGCCTGCATCACTGATCAAACCCATATTCCTCAGGTCACAGACACGCTGCAGGAGATCACCACCACCATCTGCTCCCTGAATACCACTGCTGAAAGCTTCCAGCTGCAGCTCCTGAAGAATAATTTCCAGGAGGTGCATGCACAGAGCTGGGACAGTTACTGTAGGGCTCTTTGCAGAGTGGTTGGGCTCCCTGGGGACCTGCATGGATGGCAAGGGTGCATGGAGTAATAAAAATGAGGAACTTTGGCAAATCCTTATGGAAAATGCACTGAAGCCTCTCAGGGGCTGACCTGGCTGCAGTGACCTGCCTGGGTGAGCAACTGACCTCACAAGGTTCTTCTGGCAGGGTCCATGTCACCCTCCCAGCCACTGGAGCAGACATCCATCCCTGGGTATCCCACTGTCCCAGTTACCCCACTGCTCTTGTTGCTCCTGCAGTGCCAGGAGGATTTTGCCCTCTAGATTTTGAGGTCCTGGAAGACCCACAGGGCTGGAAATGGCACTGTGGTGGCAAGGTTTGGAGTCTCCCTACCCATCCCAGGGGCTGCCCAGGCTCTCCCCTCCTGGACCAGGGTGGAAGGGCTGATTTCCCTCCCAGTCACAGGTGGAGGTGCACAGGGAGCTGCACTGGAACCCTTTCTGTGGGATGCCCACTGGTGAGGTGCTGCAGGCTCCTGGGTGCCAGGCTCCTTTGCTGGCAATGCCCTGGGATGGCTGGGGCTCTTCTCTCTCCCCAGAACCTCAGGGGCTGTTTAGTTTCAGAAACTCTCTGGTTGGGAGCTTGGTCCTGAGGCCTCACAGGTACTGGCCCACAAATCCCCAGGCAGGCTGCGCTGGCTGCTGAAGCAGCACGAGGCCACAGGGACCTGTGTCGGCCACCTTGAGCACTGACACCTCTGTCACTCCAAGTTGCCATGCCAGGCTGTGCCACCAGACCTTTGCCAGGTGGATGGCAGGGCCACACTCAGCCAGCCCATCCAGGTCCCCGAGCCACTGCAGCCCCGTTGTCCCTCTGCCCCATGCATGGCTGTGCCCAGGGCCTGTCAGTAGTGCCAGGGGGTCTCCACACCGTAAAACCGCCTGGGTTTGGGGCAGTTGTGTGCTGGGGGCCTGCAGGAGCGAGCACTGTCTGGAGAAAGCTTTGGTGTGTGTTTTTAGCTGACTCAGCGACCTTGGAGGATGTGGCTGCCTGTCTGGAGAAGGTGCTGTGTGAGATGAAGCACCTGCAGGATGGAGAAGGTGCCCATCCCATGCCCAAGTGCCTGGGGGCTGCAACCCCCCGTCCCACTTACTGGGGACACACTGGGGCATCTCTCAGGATGTCCTCACTGGGGCCACTCTCTGGGGCCACCCATAAGCTCACCTCCCTGCCTTGCCTGGGTCCTGCAGCCTCCTTGTTTCACCCAGGGCTGTTTCCTCCCCAGGGGCTGGGTTTGGGCAGGGAGGTGCTGGGCCAGCTGCAGGAGCAGTGCACGAGTGCAGGAAGCTGTGGGGTGACACTGAGGACACCCAGGTGAGCACAGCCCGAGGCTCAGCTCAGGAGCCACTTGTGCCATGGCTGGTGCCTGAACCAGGCTCAGTCCAGGCTTGCCCAGACTTGGCACATCCCCACTCCAAAGCAGCTCAGCGTGCCAGGCTTTTGTGGCCATGCCATGCCGACAGAGCTGGGGATGAACAATGGTGGGCGGCTCCACGGAGGCAAAGGGGAGGGCTGGGGGAACACGTGGAGCCTGCGTGGGATGGTGGAGCACCCAGCCAGGAACAAGGTGCTGCTGGAGCAGGGCTTGGGTGTTGTGAACAAGCAAAGGCACACGGGGTGGTGGCAGGGCTGGGGCTCTGCAGGGGATGGCTGATTCCCTGTGCTAAGTGTCTGCTTCTCACACTGAAGCAATGAAGACCCTCCAGCCTCTCTCCTGGCACATCCTCAAACACAACAGCAACTACATTTTCCCATTCTCACGGCAATGTCTGTTGTGGGTGTGCCCTGGGCCACCAGCCCTGCCGTGTGGGCTCAGCCTGCTTGTAAGCACTCCTTGAAGGGCTCCCAGGGAACATCATGGAAGGGCTGTTTGTCCTTCTGCATTGCAGGAGATGCCATGTGGACAAGGACAGGCTCCTCAGGGGCTGGTGGCAAACTGCACAGGTGTCTGGGCTGGCCACAGGGCTGTTAAGATGTTGTGGGGAGCTGGGAGGGGCAGGTGCACCAGGGCTGTGCTGCCAGGCCTTGGGGACTGGTGGAGTTGGAGTCACACTGCCCTGGCAGCCACTCACCATCGTGGGCTAACAGTAGGGACCACAGAGATACTCTCTCCTGTGCTGCCTCTCCTGTGCCATCCCTGGGGACTCAGCAACCACAGTCTGACACTTCTGGGCTATGCCATGTCCCCGTGAGCAATCTCTGATCAGTCAGATGTCCAGGTCTCTGGTCTAGCACTTGATTTTCCAATCCTATGGCTCCTGGTGGCCCTGGACAGTCACAAGCAGCTTCCCCTCCCCACCACCCAGGTCTCCATGTGGCTTCACCTGTGTTTCACAGGCAGTTGTCTGCTTCTCTGTGTCCCCTGGATGGGCTCTGTGCACACCCCTGCCCCACAGACCATCCCCACTCCCAGAAGGACTCCACCCTGACCTCGAGGTGCTCAGGCCACCACAGCTGGGACACAAGGTGCACAGCCCTGGCTCGTTCCAGATGATACCATTCCATTCAGTGGGGCAGGACTGAAGGTGGCAGCTCCAGCACAACTCCATGCAGGGCAGCTCACAAGGGCCAGCCCCAGCTCCAGCCCTCACTCCCAGGCTCTGCCAAGGCTGTCCCTAGAGGCAGCCGGGGTGAAACCATCGCTCCTACACTGTTTATTTTAGCAACACAAATAAGAGATTCAAATTAATTATTGACTGGTGAGCGCAGAGGTGCAGGGGAACAGCCTTGCTGGGAGAGGGCACCGCAGGGACAGCGACCTCCGAGGGACCTGGCGAAGAGGGGAGAGGTCACAGCAAGGCACAGGGACCTGTGGGTGTCGCACAGGGAGCTGAGGGCTCAGCACAGCCCTGCCATCAGCCTGGGCTGGGTCTCTGCAGTCAGAGCTGGGCTGGTTCCTGCTGGGGCTGAGCCCTGGATGCGCTTGGCCAAAGGCAGCTGGTGTCACTGTGCTGCTGGAACGGGGTGTTTGGAGCAGCTGGAGGTGCAGCCAGCCCCACCTTGGACACACAAGAGCCACTGGGAGATGGGATCTGAAACACTCTGGGCCAGGGCAGCCTTCCCCTGCTGCGAACGAAGCAAAGACACCGGGTTCAAAGCAGAAGAGCGTGTATTGCAAGCGGCTGCGGCGCATCCGGAGAGACTTCCAGCCGCCGGGAGAAAGAACAGAGGAGTTAAAAATGATCCCAGTCTCTAGGGTTACACTGTGTCATGCAAAAGAGCCCTGGGGAGAACCCCATCCCAGGGGGTGGAGGGGAGGGTGTGCTGGCCCAGCCGGGCCACCGTGGCTCACCCCCTGCTCCCCATCAGGGGCTGGGTGAGGGGCCAGATGCCTCTCCAAGAGCCGGTGCTCCCTAGCCCTGCTCACCAGCGAGGATGGTGTGTGCAGGGTGGAGGCTGCGGTGGAGCAGGAACAACCCTTGCTCTCTCCACCCCTTACAAAAAACAAGCCTCGTGGGGTGTCTGCCCCCACCCAGTCGAGCGGGGCCAAGGGATGGGGGAGAAACACTCAGGCACAACCCACTCTGCCTAGTGGGGTGGCCCAGGGGACCCTGAAGAAGGGACCTCCTCTGTAAATGTCACTGGCATGCAAACTCCGGTGTCCCAAGAGAGGAGGGGGTGCTCCCTCCCGGAGAGTCTGGCAGCAGTGGGGTCCCAGGAGGAGGCTGGCACCGGTCCCACGCAGCCTCCCGCTGTCTCTGGGGAGCTCCATTCAGCTCGAGAACAAGTAAAAACTACTTCAAACCAAACCCATGCAAGGCAGCTATTTCTCTCGTGTGTCTCGGCGGCTGCCAGACGCCCTGGCAGCAGAGTTCCTCTCCTCTTTTGGGGAGGAAGGGGGGGAAGAAAAAAACAAACAAAAAAAAAAGAAAAAATATTTATATGCAGGGGTCCCTCCCCGCCGCGTTCGCTCTCGGCCGCGGCCTCATCTCTCTGCCTCCATGGTCACGTTGGCCTTCTGTTCGGCGGTGGCCTGCTGGGAGACGGCGGCGGGCCAGCCCGCGGGCTGCGCTGGCGCGGCCGGAGTCCACGTGCTCTGCTGCTGGCCAGGGGGAGAAGCCGTGGGCCAGGCGGGGTTGAAGGCCCCGTGCTGGGGCAGCGGCGGGGCCGGGGGCGGCGGGGAGGTCGCCATGGAGGCCACAGGGCTACTGCTGTTGAAGCTCTCGGAAGCCTTGAGGCGGGAGAACATGGTGAGGGCGTCGGGGAAGTTGGGCGGCGTGGCCGGCGTGTTGGCGGGAGTGCACATCTGCGGGAAGGAGACACGGGGTCAGGAGGGGGGGAATCTCTATCTTCTGCCTCCCACCGGGGCACACAGACCCCTGTGCCCCCACTGCTGTGGCACCAGCAGCCCCCAGACCCGCGCTCTGCTGACCATGCTGTTGTTTAAGTGTCTGAACTCTGATGCTGCGGTGAGAGCTCTTTCCAGAGGGCCCAGACAGTGCCCACTCCTGTACCCACCCAACTCAGGGACCCCCTCTGTTTCACAACCCACTGGTGCCACCCTGGGCCTGCAGCTGACTTGGTGGGCACCAGACTCAGGCCCAGCTCCCACCCCCCACGGGACTGGGCACTCTCTGGCCCTGCTGGGTGCTTGCTCTGCACGCCCCAAATCCCCAATTGTCCCGGAGAGTCAAACGAGGCCACAGCAGCCAGTAAATCCCTAAGACACATCTGCCCAAGCAGCTTACAGGCTGGCGGGGCACAAGAGCTGAGGGGCTGAGTCTGGGGACAGCTGGAAGTGCGCAGAGGCAGGCAGCACCCACGCTCTCCTGTGTTTACACACTTCCAGAGGCACGCTCCGGTGAGGCTCCAGGGATTTGCACGCTCCAGGGAGCACACGAGGACTCGTGTGTGGCTGCTGCTCAGTGGGAAACACCACGTATCCGTGTGTGTGTTTACACAGGTCAGTGCTTCAGGCTCCTCCATGCTCTCTCCCCCATGCTGGGGCTGGTATGGACCACTGGCCATGCCCAAAACATTCTCCATCAGCCCATCCCTCTTGAAGGTACAGCCGCAACCCCTCTGCAGGGCTCTGAGGGCACTCCCAGCCCTGCTGGCCCACTTTGTAGCACCAGCTGCTCTCCAGGAAAACCTCCCTTGGCAGGCAGCTCTGGCAGTGCCCACTCAGACTTCCCTGCCTGCACTCCTGGGGCTGGGGAGCAGCGAGCTGGACATGAACACCAGGCTGAAGCGCCCGCCAGCTGGTGCTGCGCCCTGGGGAGCTGTGAAACCACTTACCATCTGATGGTGGTGGCTGTAGGGGATGTTTGTTTCTTGGAAAAAAGCACTGAGAGCAGTCTGCAAGCAAGAAGAAAGGGAAGACGATGTTACTACCAGCACGCAAACTGGGTACCCACCCATACAGCGGCAGGGCTTTGACAGACCCCAAAGATGATCCAAAAAACAGACCCTGGGGGGGCTGACCATGCCCACAGCCCCTGCCTGCACAGGAGGGTGCTGGGCACAGCTGCTCCCTGTCCCCAGGCAGGGACCCACGCCTGCCATCTGCTCGCACCAGGGCAGGTGACAGCCACATGTATTTGGGACCACCATCCTCACTGAGCAGCAGCTACTGCTGGAGGAGACCCTGGCAGGCATTTCACAACTCACAGCCATGCTCTGCCACCACTGCGTGCAGGGAGAGGAGGGAAACCAAACCCAACCTCAGCAGGAACCAGTCAGATGTGTGTCCTTAACAGAACATGATCATAGTCACTATTCCCACCAGGACATGCCCAGGGATGCAGCAAGTGCCCACCCCACACACCAGAGCACTTCCAATTCGGTCACAGGCAGGGCATGGTGATCACTGACATTGTCCTGGTTGGCTTCCAGTTAAAACCAGTAACAGTCTGGTAAATATGTCACATGCCACAGGCACGTGAGAGCACAAGGAGGGCTGCAGGGATGGAAGGCTGGAGGAACAGCACGGCCAGGAGGGCACACACCCAGCCCAGGTCTGGGAGGAGTGGAGGCATCAGGAGCTTTGGGGGGTGCACAGGACTGAACTGACAGAGGAACAGTGGGAGAAGTTCTTCACTCAGAGGGTGGTGAGGCCCTGGCATGGGTTGCCTATGGAAGCTGTGGCTGCCCCATCCCTGGAAGTGTTCAAGGCCAGGATGGGGTTTGGAACAACACAGTCTAAAGGAAGGTGTCCCTGCCCACAGCAGGGGGTTAGAACAAGATAATCTTCAAGGTCCTTTCCAACCCAAACTATTCTGTGATTCCACGTTAGTGAAGCTGACTCCTGTCCTGTGCCAGGTTTTAACCAAGTCAGGGCTAGAAAACAATGTTTTGATTCAGTTGCAGATCAGACTTGATGGAGAACTGGTTTGGATTCAGTTCTGGTTGGAGGAAAAGCCCCCATGTGTCCCATTCAGCCCTCTCCCCACGGCCTGCAGCTCTGTAAGGCAAAGTGTGAGGAGCAGGGCTGGGGCTGGGTGCTGCCACACCATCCCAGACTTTGTTCCCTTCCTACAAGCCAGAGACTGGGGTTACCCAAGCTGCTGGGAAAAAAAATAAAAAAAAAAAAGGCAGAAAAGCCTGGAAAAAGGAGAGGGAGGTTGTACCAAACCCTACCCAACTGCAGCAGCCACAATCCTACCACCACACATGCTCCTCGTCCTGGTGCCCACATGCTCGCTCCTGTGTCATTCCCAGGGCTGGGATAAATGACAGCGAGTCAGCTCAGCTCACTGATCCAATGGAAAACTAATTCTGCCCCCAACACCCAGGCTGGCAGGCCTTGGGAAGGCAAAGGGTTTTATGGTTTCCTGGCTACAACAGCAGAAAACTATTGGCACGACCAGGTGGCAGCCAGAGCAGTATCTGCAAACAATGATCCAGACCTGGGTGGGGGAAGCAATTCCTGCAGCACAGTCTGGCAGCTCCCAAACCTTGGGGGGAGCGTGCAAGAGCTGGGCTGGCAAGGCTCTTCTCTGCAATAGCTGCATTTAATAACACACCCCCTGAATCCCAGGCTGGGAATTCAGAGCCCTCAGCACCCGCAGGCAGGACCTGCTGGATCCCAGCGGTGGCCATACAGCAGGAATAGGGTCTGTGAGCCCAGAGAGAGCTCTGAACAGGTCAGTACATGTGTTAGAATCAAGGAAATGTCCCACAGACACTCCTGAGGCAGAGACACCCCCATCACTGCTCTACCCTTCGTCCTGGGTGAGGTCTGATGTCAACACCCACAGGCCCTATCGCTCCGACAGGTCCTGATAAGAAAGGGGGGAACAGCGAACGGGAAGCACAGGCAGAGGTGTGGCTGATTAAATCTGCTCTGTGCTTCTGTTTTCCAAGTGGTCTCGTATCTTGGACTGTGCCACTGGCAGACAGGGCAGAGCAGGTCCCTGCTGTCCCCCTGAGCTGCCCACCGATCCCTGCCAGTGCTGGGATGGCAGCTGGGACTGGGCAGAGGAAACACTCCACCAGTGCAGGTCCCTCTGCCTAAAAGAGCGTCCCCTCCCATCCATCTGCCCCTTTCCAAGCATGGCAGGAGCAACCCCTCTGCCCAGCACAACACCCACCTCCCAAAGGACCTGCAGAGCCCCAGCCCCGTGGGCGAGGGACCCGCTCCCACCCCCGGGTGTGTGCCAGGGACACAGATGTAACCAAAGCTGCTGGTGCCACCTGGTCTCCAGCCAGCGTCACAAGTGCCGTGGTGACTGGTGCAACAGCAAAGCCAATTAATAAGGCTTCTCTGCTTGAGGAGCCCGAGCCCAGCTCAGCCCCTGTCTCCTGTGTCACCCTGGTGCGAGTGGGAGTGGGGCAGCCCCGCACCCATGGCCTGGCCACACTCAGCAGGTGACCAGGCCACTGTACCCGCCCCAGGATGCAAAACCAGGAGCTTCACGGGAGGTGGATCACAGAGGGACCCTGCTAGGGTGCTAAGAGTGGTGACCCAGTCAGAGAGAGGGGGGCTGAAGGTGTGTGCTGTACCTGCTGCCAGCACAGGGGGCCCAGCAGCCCCGGTGCTGCAGCAGCCCTGGGAGCACCCTGTCCTTGAGCCACAAAGGAAGGGGCTTCACAAGACATAAATACATAAAGAGGAAGTGGAAATCCAACCATGGGCACAGCAAGCAGAGCCAGACACCTGCTCCTCCTCTCGTTCCCCACACACAAGCTCACTACACTGAACAGACACACTTAGCACCAGGGAAAGGAAGGAAAGGGTGCTTTTATAAAAGCAGATTTCATCTTATCCTTCCCAAGCAGCCCCAGGGGACACGAGCACATAACAAAGCTGAACTTCTGCCTGAGAAGGAGCCTGATCCAGTGCTCAGCCCCATGTGAGACTCTGCAAACTCTGCCTGGCAGCCTGCTGGGTTCCAGCCATGGAGGAGGTACCTGCTGCTCTCTCTGGCTTCTCCCAAAAAGCCAGCACCCGCAGCCCTGGAGGGGCCAGAGACACTCCAAGCTGCTTCCTCTGGCCTGTAAACCTCCCCCTGTGACCAGCCATGGCACTGCTCCAGCTGCTGGAGGGCTGGGCTGGCACTGCCATTCTGGCTGGCACCCACGGCCGCTGCAAGGGCTGCAAACTACACCAGGCATGACAAGGAAACCCCTGCCCAGGGTCCCCAGGAAACAGGACTGGAGTCATAGCGAGTGGGAGAGGTGATCCACTGCCCCATTCCCCAGGGATGGATGGATGCAAAACAAATGGCTCCCTGGTTAAGCCCCTGAACTCGGTACAGGCTCCAATCAGCTCACACTATAACGTGTGTGCATCCAAATGTGGCTGCATCCCAAACGTTTTCCTGAGCTCCTGCCCTGCTCACTGTCCTGGATGATGTTCCTTCGCCCCAAACTCCAAGCAGGCAGGACATCACATGCAGCAAAACCCTTCTGCAGCCCCCACTGCATCCTCCTCCACACACAAGGGCCCATGGGCAGCCCCAAAGCAGCAAAAGCCCAGGAAAGTGGTCCCAAAACACCCGCATCCCGAAGCTGTCCGTGTTTCACAGCAGCCTCACTCTCCCCCCTGCCCATGACCGACACCCAGGGGCTGCCACAGGCAGGGAAGGTCCTGGGCAGGGCAGATGGGTGCCAGGAGTGCCCTGGCCAGGACAGAGACCTGGGAGAACCCAACTCCTGCCGTTGTGCCACTGAGCCCCCCTCATCCCCCCTGCACAGAACACCTCTGCCCAGGATGGTCTTACAGGCAGAACCAACACCCTCAAGGTACAAGCAGGCTGATCCAATTCACACCGTGCCTCTGAAGCAGCACTTTGGCTCGCAAAACACTGTTAATTTACACCACCGAACTCGCCTGAACTCCACCAATTTAAACACACTGCGGACACACACCAGCCAGCAGACGGGTGCTGCACCAGAATAACAAAAGCAACGCGGGCAAGAGGTGGGAGCAGGCAGGAGTGGTCGGGAGGTGCTCCCTCCCCAGCGTGGCTCCCAGAAGGAGCCGTGCCCAGCGGCCATTTTGCAAAGGGAATTATCTGACCGTTGCACCAAAAGTGAGTGGGAACATGGTAACGGCTCGTCGTCGCAGCGTTTGTTTACAGCCCAGCTTCCTCTGAGTCATGTGAGTGCCCAGCCGGCAGGAGACGGCTGTTTGTACTTGTGCAACTCGCCAAACGGTGGCAAAGTTCTGCAAAAAAGAGCCTTTCGATAGGAAAGTTAAAAAACTTTTGTCATCCCCTCCCCAGCTCTTTTGCGACAGCGCACGGAGGTGGTGGAAGCGCCTGTCCCAGAGGGCCGCACAGCCAGCCTGTGTTAGTAAACAAACCCCAGAGCACGCCACACACGCAGCACACCCCACGCCACGGGGCTCCCGGCAGCGGGACGCGGTGGAGGGCAGCGTGGCAAGGCCACCCCGGCATCCCCGCAAACCCACCCCGCGCTCCCCGGACACGCACGGCTCGGCTTGCAACGCCTGACCGAGCACCCGGGAATCCCGAGGCCGTTCCCGATCCATCCGGCAGCCGCTCCCTTAGGGAACAGCTTCCCGAACGCCGTCCAGGAGCCCGGCGCCCACCCGGGTGGGGGGAGGGCTGCGGCCGCAGGGATGGCACAGCCGGAGCCTCCCGCTCCCCGGCCTGGCTCGGACCCGCTCCCGCATCGCAGCGCACACACCTCAATTACCGAGGTGCCATCAGCGTCAGAGCCACCAGCTCCAGCCTGGGGAGCTGCCGGGGCCGCGGCACGAGAGGAAAAATCCCATTTAGACAGCGATTTGCCGGCGACAGCCACCACACACACCTCTTTGCTCCTTTGCACTTCAGCTCTGGGGGCTCAGAGCGCCCCAAAAGAGCCCCCCCACCCCGCGCCCCCCGCCCGGCGTTCACCCCTGTCAATGTCACGGAGTATCCCACCCGCGGGCGAGGCGAAAAAAAGGCGTCTGGGAGCCAGAAAAGCGTTGACCTACAAAGTCTCCTCTCCCACGGCCGCCCGAGGTGCTCAAAACTCCCCGGGGCAGGGCCGTGGGAAAGGCTGCGCGGGGCTCTCACAGCCCACGGCCACGCGGGAGGGGCTGTGAGGGCTGAGGCGGGGGGGACAAGAGGAAGGTTCGGCTCCCCCGGTCCGGCGGGGCTGCCCCCCCAGCCTCCCCCCGCGCAACGTGGACCCGCTCCCCCCGCCCCGCGTGGCGCCCACGGGGAGCCCGGCGCGGCCCCGCCGCGCGTGGGCGAGCGGAGAGGGGGAGAAGCAGCGCGTCCACGCCGCCCGAATTCCGCCCCCACCACCCCGTCCGACCCACGCGGGGGCCCCGCCCGGGGCCGGCACCGGGGCGGCGGCCTCACCTCGAACTGCCAGTGGGCCGCCTGCAGCAGCTGCTTGGCCTGGTCGGCGGCGCACCCGGCCGCCAGCACGAACTGGTTGATCATCACCTGGTGCTTGAGCTCGTCCATGGCCGCGGCCCCCGCGGCCCCCGCCGCCCTCAGGGCGCCGCCAGCACGGCGGGGCCGGCGGCTCACGCCAATGTTTACCGGGCACTGACTCACGGCGCCCGCCCCGGCCCCGCCCACGCCCGCCGGGGGGGCGGGGCCGCCGCGGCCCGGCCCGCGCGGCGCCGCCTGGGGCTTGCAGTCCGCGCCCCCCCTCCCGCCGCGCCGCCCTCCCCCCGCGCGGACCACAACTCCCGGCACGCCCCGCTCTGTTTGCCGAGCCGCCGGCGCGCGCTGAGTGACGCGCGGGGCCGGCCAATCGGCTCCCGCGGCCCCGCCGTACCTGACCGTATATGGTCAACAACGGCGCGGCGCCCAATGGCGGGGCGGCGGGGCGGGCGCCGCGCGCGAGGCGAGGCGGGGCCCGGCGGTCACGTGGGCGCGGGCGGTGTTTACAGTCGGGTCGCGTGCGGGTTCCCGTGGACGGGCGGGACCGGCGGGGACGGGGGCATGGGACGGGGAGCGGGAGCGATGGGGAGCGGGGCCGCTGCTAACCCCTTCAGCCCCGCACCGCCAACGTGTCCCCCCCGCGGCTCTGCCGGAAGCCCCTTGTTGTCTCGCAGCTCCCGCACAGCCCCCGCCGGGGCCTGAGATGCTGGAGCAGCATCTTGCTTGGGCCCCGCGCCCTCCCGCAGCGCCAGTAAACCGCGGTGGGGGGGGGGTGCTCCAGACCCTGCTGGTCCCGTTTTTCCCTCAGCCGCAGCACCTCCGTGCACTCCACTGCCTCCTGAAGCGAGAGGCGGCAGCCGGGGAAGGTTCTGGAAGGTGCTGGGGGTGCTCCCGGCCCCGTGAAAGGCTCCTTTGAGAGGAGATGAAAGCTCGGGGCGCTGGAGGGCGGACAATGGTGTTGCTGGGGATAAGCAGGCACAGACACGCGCCTGTGGGGAGGAAAGCCAGGGAAGAGCAAGGGAAAAGACTCAGGAAGCGCTGGCTCCGCGAGGCTTGTTCAGACCGCCGGTCCCCTCCGTGTTTGCCGAGGCTGTCTCCTGCTGTCTGGAGAGGTTTATCCTCACCACCAGGGGTTTGTTCGCTGACACCCCTGTCCCCAGACAGCGTTTGGGCGCAGCCACAGGTGTTTCTGAGCCGTGAGGATTAAACGGCTGAAGCTCAGGCGGGTCATGCATTTGGCTGGTGAGGTTCTGCAGCCTCCGCTGGGGGGGCAGGAATTGCTCCGGGATTGTCCGAAGCTGGTCACCATCTTCCACGTGTCCTTTAGTAACCAGAGCACCCCAGGGCTTGGAGAATTGGAGAATTCCGGGGCCAAGGGGTTTTCCTCCTCCTTCTATGTGTGTCACTGCCCAAATCCAGGTGAGAGCTCAGCTGTACAGTGGTGGCAGTGGGACACAGCCAGACATGACAGGTCATTTTTCCAAGGAGACAACCCCTGGAGAGAAGCAGCAAGGGGAGATCTGTAGCCAGCACGGTGTAAATGCAGCTGGAAAAACAAATCTCCTGAAGGATTATTTTAATCGGAAAGAATCAGAAACTTTAAGAAACCTTGCAGTTGGGTGTTTGAAGGGAGAAGGGCTGGGCCTGGCCCAGCGGGGCTTTCCAGGGAGGGTTGGAAGCCCTTTGGAGCAGGGCAGTGTTTAGGGAGGCAAAGTTCACAGGCTCCCTACTCCTTCTGGTGAGGATGACCTGTGTGTGGCCTCCAGGGCTCCTGAGCCTTGTTGTGCCTGACAAACAAAGTGAGTGACAGCTCTGGGCAGGGGACAACTGATACAAAGCAATTTGCTTCGGTGGGTAATAAACCCCTGGGCAGCTGGACTTTGGATGAGCTGCTCCGGTGACTGGGAGGTTTGCTGGGAAACAGATTTCCCTGTTTACACAAGTGTGCTTGTAGCTGCCTCCCCAGCAGAGGTGTCCAAGGAGACTCCTGAAGGGCAGGTGGTGGTGGCTGGAGAAACCTGTGGCAGTGAGAGGGTGGGCACCCCCCCAGCCCCTCTGCTTCCTCACCAGGCTCTGTGGAAGGGTTTGAAGGATCCCTCCTCTATCCTGCTGCTCTCCTCCAGGTTGTGCTGGAGAATGGATCCAGGCTCATCTTTTGCTGGATGAGATTTTGCCAAGGTGGAGGGCAGTGCAGGAGCTGAGGTCTCCTCCCCACCCCTGGGACTCTGCAGGGTCCCAATGGGAAGGAGCCCTGGCCCAGTTTCACCCTGGTCCTCCCCAGCTTGACCGCTCTCACCCCACACCATGGTGGCACCTGGAGTCTCAGGCTACCTTGTGGAAGTCTTTTCATCCCTCTGTCCTGGAGGGCCTTCCATCTTCATGGCCCTGCTCCCTCTCCATCCTCAGCACGGAGCAGGCAGAACCCTGGGCTGGCAGCACCAAAACAGGGACAAATACAGTCTCAGGGACCCCAGAGCTGAAGGTGCAAAAAACACACTGGGCTGGCAAAACCCACCAGGGTTTGTGGGGCTATTGCTGCTTCTTGCAGCTGCAACATCTCCCTGGGCTGGGGGGCTGCTCCTCCAGCCCACAGGACCCGCCCGTGGTGCTGCGGGACCCCAGGAGGGGTCTGGGAGGGCATCCCCGCTCCCGGCCCCAGGGCTCCCTCTCCCTTTTCCCTGCTGCTGGCAGTGGCCCCTGCGAGGGACAGAGGAGGCAGTGGTGCAATATCCTGCCTTTGTGTGTGCCCGAGGGCCGGGCTGGGGCACGGCAGCTGCGGCTGCTGGAGGTGCTGCCCTTCAGCTCGGCTCGCTCCGGGATTTGGGGCGGAAGGGCTGAGCCCGGCCCTGGCACAGCGCTGCTATTGTCGTTGTCTGTCACACTCATCTCACGGAGCAGGGCCCCGCAGGGGATGTTCTCCAGCGAAAGCCCCTTCCTTCCCAGATGGCAACAATGCCCTCGGGGCCCTACGGCTTTCTCAGGAGCGGCCGGGAGGGACCTTCCCGCTGGAACAAAACCCTCCTGCCGCAGCTTCCCGGGCAGAGGCGACACCCCCACAGCCCAGTGCTGCGGGACCTGGCTCTGCTCTTGGCGTCCCTGCTTAACCCATGTGGCTCCTGGTGAGCAGCTGCAGAGAGAACAGGGCTGGGGGTTGGAACTAAGTGATCTTTGAGGTCCCTTCCAACCCAACACGTTCCAGGATTCTGTGATCCTGTCCCCCAAAAAGCTCACTGGGTGCCTCACTGGGCTGGGGAAGAGCAGGATGCTGGTGGTGCTCAGGATGTGGGAGGGAAGGGTGAAGGACCCTCTCATCTTCTGTCCCTGTGCAAATTCCGATCCTTGCCTTGCCTCATGGTGCAAACACGGCTCAGCTTTGCCCCCAAGCTTGTGGCCAGCTGGCAAACAGACCCCAGCATGGCATGGGAAGATAGAGATCCTTGCTGGGCTGGATCTGCTCCAGCACTGAGCCCCAAATCAGCTGCAGAGCGAGGCCTTGGGGGGTTATGGATTCACCCTTCTGGGCTGGGGCTGCTGGTGGCACACAAGCTGTTCCTATCACCCCACTGCTGCCAGAGGGCTTGTTGCCATCCCTGAGGAGCATCACTGGTGGCTGTGCAGGCACAGAGCAGCCAGACAAACTCCAGGCTGGCACACACCGTGAGGGTCAGCAGACTCCATCCTTCACTCCATCCCTCCCCTCCCTCTCCGTGCAACTTCTGTCACGAGAAACCCTTGCAGGGAGAGGCTGGTTGAGCAAGAGGGGCTGTCACTCTGGGTGCCAGCAGGATCCTGGGGGACACAGGAGGCAGCACTCCGGCCCAATTGCTGCCAAGGCTCCCCTGTGCCAGGTGCAGGGTAACCCGGCTTTCATGGCTGGCCAGCAGGAGTGGTTGCTAATTCCATGCTTTTCCCTGTCCTTCCCAACCCTGCTGCACAATGGGATGCAGCAGAGTGAGGTCTGGTCCTGCTCTGTGCTCACCCCTGGCACCCATTCCCCTCACGTCCTGTGCCCCATAGGGCTCCTTGTACTGGCCATACTCGGGGTGGCCTCAGCAGCTGCAAGGGTAATAATTGTCTGGAAGCACATTTCCCTTCAGGGTTGTTTGCTTATTCCCACTGGGTGTGTTTTAGTTTGTGTTTACAGCCATCAAATTCCACCCACCGCCCGCTCAGCCGCTATCACAAAATACTCCGGTGCTGGCAGGCTCTGCTCCCTGCCCCTCCCTCTCCCTGTGTCCCAGCCCCCTTTTCCTGCTATTCCCCTGCTCCTGAGGCCAATTGAAGACCTTTCACATGTGCCATCCCAGCTCCTTCATGTCTCCCTGGGCTTTCGAATTTGGGTCCCCAGTTCTTGTGCAGGAAGGTGCCTCCCTTCACAAGCCGAGCCTGGGCAGCTTATCCCTGCTCCCCGGTGCCAGAGGGGACAGGACTCGCTGTTGGGACATCAGTGGCTCTTTGGTGCCTCTTCCTCCATGCCATCCTCCGGGATGGTGTGTCAGCCCAGTCATCCCCAGCTCTCACATCCAGGCCTCAGACACCTCTGTTTTCTTTCCTGCATGGGTTATCTGGCAGGGGAGGAACACAGGAGAGGTTTCCCCTGGGAATGTCACAGTCTTGCAGCTTGGGAGGCTGATCGCCTCTTCTCCTGCTGGCTTTGAGCCTCAGCCAGGAGCGGGTCCCACCTCTGGGAACTGGCCTGGATAGTGGATTCCCATGCCAAACTTCCCAGGAGGAACATGGGTACCCCAGCTGGCCCACGGGATCTGCAGGCTCCGTGCACGCCTCCATCCCAGCATGGACACTCTGTGCATCCCTGTGCAGGATGTGTCCCCGGGCATCCCTCTGCAGGGTGTGTCTCCCTGGGCATCCTCCTTGTGCAGGATGTGTCCCTGGGCATCTCCCATGGGCATCCCCCCCATGCATCCCTGTGCAAGCTCCCTGGGCATCCACCTTCACTCTGCATCCCTGTACAGAATGTGTCCTTGAGCATCCTCCCTGTGCATCCCTGGGCAAGATCCCAAGGGATCCCCATCCAAGGTGTGTCCCTGGTATTCTCTGTGCCCATCCCTGGGTCCATCCCTGTGTCCATCCCCATCCAGGGTGCCCTGTGCTCATCCCCAGGGGCCCTCCTGTTCCCCATTCCCACCCCCATTCCCATCCCATTCCCACTCCAGTTCCCATTCCCACACCTAGCCCATCCCATCCCATCCCATCCCATCCCATCCCATCCCATCCCATCCCATCCCATCCCATCCCATCCCATCCCGGTGCCTCCTTAGCGACCCCTCCCAGCCGGGCACCCGCTCTCCCCCCTCCTCGCGGCCCTTGGTACGTTCCGTTCCCCCCGCGGTTGGTCCGGCCGGCGCGGTGCCTGCCGGGCGCTGTAGTCCGGGCGCGGTTGGCCTCGCGGTCCCGGCGTGCCCCGCGCCGCCGCCGTGGGTGCGGGTCCCGGTGCGGGTCCCGGTGCCGCCCCCGGTGCCGCCGCTCTGCGCCCCCCGCCATGGGCTCCCTGCTCAGCCGCCGCATCGCGGGCGTGGAGGACATCGACATCCAGGCCAACTCGGCCTATCGCTACCCGCCCAAGTCCGGTGAGGGCCGCGGGGGCCGGGGATGGGGGCCGGGCCGGGCCCGGTGCCCCCCGGGCCGAGCGGGGCGGCCGCGGAAGGGGCTGCGGGAGCGGCTGTCACCGGCCGGGGGTGGCTCTGGCTGTGGCTCCAGCTCCGGCTCTGTCTCTGCGCCGGGCCCTGCGGGCCCTCCCCGGCGGCGAGGCCGTGGATGCAGCTCCGTGGGCCGCAGCGATGGGACGGGCCCGGTGCGGGTCAGTGTGAGGGGCTCGAGGGGCCCACGCCCCGCACCCGCGGGCAGCAGTGCCCGTCCCTCGGCCCGTGCCCGCCCGGCACAGCCCTGGGGTCCCCCCTGGTGCCGGGGGGTCACTGGGGGTGCACAGAGCTCTGCTCCCCACCCCGGGAATTCGCTAGGAATTCGCTGGGAATGCGGCTGGAGCGGGTTGTCGGTCAGTGGCGAGCGCGGCGGCTGCTGCTGGTGAAGGGGAAGCGATGGTGGAGTTCGAGGGGGACACGGAACAAAACCGGGTCTGGTGGCATATAGGATGACAGATTCCCGCATGACAACCCCCTCTAACTCCTTAGGATGGCAGGCGGCTCTCACCTGGGAGAGACCTGGGATGACACGGCATAGTGGGTGTCTATTCCAAAGGGAATTGTCCTGAAAGCCTGGAGAGTTGTCAGTGCCCCTGGTGGGCCCATGACCCACCTTGTCTGGGGGTGGTTTTTGAAACAGGCCAGATTTAATTTGTTTGAAGAATTTTACTTCTCACAAAATTAGTTGTCAGGGAAATCTGGATGCTTTTTTCCCCTTTACAGTGTTTGTTTACTTATAAATGATTCTGAGTTCCTGTTCTGCTGGGGCTTTTCCAGGCAGGCTGGAGAATTTGCAGGGCAGCACTTTGGGTCCCCTCGTTCCCAGGTGCAAACACTTTTCCGCTCAGAGGTTCGAGTCCTGTGTGTGTCCTGTGACATCCTCGGGGCTGTGTGATGGAGACAGCCCTGCTTGCTCTGGAGGGGGTGCAGGGTCATCCCAGAGTCCTGCCATTGTTACACCTTGTTCTGCAAGCAGGAATGGTGGTGTGGAGGGGATGGAAAGGGGGGAAACCTGCCCAGAAAAAAAAAAAAATCCTACAGCTGTGTTGTATCTCTTAGAAAATACAACCTGGTTTTTTTAGGGGGTTGGGAATTATTTTTTTTTGGGCTGCAGGGAAAGACAAATGTCGCTGTTTGGCTGCAGCAGGATCTGCATGTGGCAGAATTTTAGATGTGGAGTGCATTAGTTATAACCACCATATGCAATGGACATTGAACTGCTTCTTTCACATCATCTTCCTGTTGTTCCTGTGCTGTTGTATTTACCTGGACTGGAAGTTAAATGATGTGTTGGGATGGTTCTAGGCAGAGGAAGAGGTTGTGAACGCTTCCCAGGGGGAGATTCAAAGCCCAGGACAGTGAGGGCTGTGAGGATGGCAGCTCCCCTCCCTTCCTCAGGAGGATACTGTCCCTTCTGGTCCTCAGTGTGTCTGCCTTGGAGCTGGAAAGGTTGGTTATGGCTGGTACAAAGCCTGACAGTGAGGGTGACCGGGAGGGAGTGAGTGTGGTTATATTTGATTTTGGGAAGCAAGCTGGGAGTGGTACAAAATGTTCGCAGGCCAAATGGTTGCTGATTATTTCTAACTTGACACTGCCGCTGTGAGCCCTGAGTGGAAGGAAGAAGCCACTTTTCCACTGGCTGTGTTGGATGTGTGAGTGTGTGTGCTGGAGCGTGAGCCTGACAGACACCCCTGAGATTACCCCTGGAAAGCTGGAAGGTGTGGTGAGAGAGCATTCCCTGAGGTCACCCCTCCTCTGGAGCCCTGTGCAGCACCGAGGGTTGTCCGTCCCCTTTTCCGTTCTGTCTCTCCAAGCCTCTGGTTTAAGCAGATCTCGACTTATTGTGAATGTCTGATCAGCTGCTGGGTGCAAGCACACCCCCTCACAAGAAGAACATGTTGTACGAGGAAATGAGCCCTAAACGCAGGTATTCTGGCTGTAACTGTGCCAGCCTGCCCGTGGAAAGGAACACGGTGACTGTACCAGGTCGTTCCGAGGTGACGGCGCCTTGTTGAGTCACAGCTGGTGGCAAAGGCAGAGGTGAATATTCACTTCTCCTTTATTGACTTTTGATGTGGTTGTTGCCGGGTCAGTCACGTGCTCTGGGGAGGATTGAGCGGGTTGGTGTGGAATCCACTTTGGTCTCTAGGAGCCAGAGTCACCAGTGAGGCATCCACAGGTGGTGTGACAGCTTTATTGCAAGTTGTATACAGTTCTATAGTCAAAAATCCTCTGAAAATGCCCTGCTTGTTCCTCCAAGGCTCTGGGTGTGGATAATCAGCATTTTCCCTCTTGCATCAGGATGGCTGAGGCTGCTGTGGCCCTTTTCTGAGCTCTCTTTTCTGGTGCCTTTTAACCAGAATTTCTTGCTTTGTGGAGCCTGTGCTGGCATTGTGCCCGCCTGACCATTTGGAAGAAGGACTCAGTTTGTCCATGAAATGGGCTAAAAATGGGTCATTTTTTGCCTGTTGAGTGAGGAACAGTCATGATCTCCATCGTGCTTCCATGTTTGAGGCAGTGAAAGGATCCATGTTTGTGCAGATGGTCTCACATGCCTTTGGAACCAGTGAGCGATGCTTCCCACAGCTCCTTCAATAGCTCCACTCCTGTTCCTCTGAGCTCCTCTGCAGTGGAGCAGGACAGGGAGCACCTGCCCTTGGGATGCCTCTTCTCCCCTGGAGTAGGCTCTTGGAAGAGAATTCCCTGGAGGGAAAAGAGGAGATTACTCCTCTCTGAAGCTGAGCTGGTGTGTTGTTTGGGAATGAGGCTTTAATCAAAGAAGGAGCATTTTTAAATAGGAGATGAGTACCCAGAGTCCATCACCTCATGAGCCGTGTGTGCTGTGACATTGTCACAACAGGAACACCTCCCTTATTTCACACAGAGCTGTTGTTCCTCACTCTCTCCCCAAAGCATGTGGAGTAGTCCTCTCCATTGCTCCTGCTGTGTCCTGGAGCTGGTGACAGCCACCACCACCTGCCATTGACCGGGACATTCCCTCCTGCCTTCTCCCCAGCTCCTTGTGAGCACCGGATGGAAGCGCTCGGGGCCCCAGAACCAGTTGATTTTGCTACAGGTTTGGATGGTATTTATCTCAGCTCAGAGCCACATTCCTGTTTGCTGCGTGGTGGCTTTTGGTGGCCCAGCAGGGACGGGTGGTGGGGAGGGCGGGATGGCCTCATCCAGGCAGGGTGTTGGTTCAGGCTGTGCCTGGGACTGTGCTGACAGTCCGTCCCTCAGTGTGCCCTGGTGGAGAGTGTTTGGCTGAGTAATTAAAAGGAACTCAATTTCTGTCACTTCACTGTTAATTGTGTTCATGGTGAGAAGCCTAAATGGACATTAATTGCTTTCTCTTAATAAACAATCAGCCCCTGTTTTGCTGAGGTTACAGTTGTGCTGTCGACTCAGTGCTCCTGGTCCTTGTAGGGTGTTGTGTCACTCATGCATCACATCCATGTGTTGGGGTTGCATGAACATGGGATTGGGATGCTGGGTTAGGGAGAGGTAATTGTGACTGGAGCAGTCTGGTGCTTAGTGCTGGTGCCTTTATGATAATAAAACCCCACCACTATGTTGTAATAAATATTAACTATTTTGGTGTCATTTGATGGGCACTCAGGAGGAGCCTTGGGTTCCAGTTTGGTTTTGCATGGGACAAACTAATGAGTCAGGCTTGGCCATTCTGGGTGTCCCAGTGCTGTTTTTTCCAGCCACTGTAAAGTTTTCCACCGTAATTTCTCTTAAAACCACTGCCTGGACCTCAGCAGTGTCACCCATTCGTGTTCTCTTTTATGTAATGCTCCCTCATGTTCTGTCCTGATTTACTCTGGGGAACTAAAGCCACAGTGATTCTTTGCTCTGGCATTTTTATCCTGTTCCATCCCTGTTTATTTATGTATGATTCTTTTCCTGGTAAGTGTGTCGCTGCATTTTCCTGGAGGATTTCTGTTTCTAGCAATTCTGGGGAGGGTTAATCCAAGGAGTTTTTGCTTTCCTTTTTTTTCCTGCCAAAGAGGATGGCACTTTGCATCCCCCCTTCTGCCCGTAGCTACAGAGCTCTGTGTAAAGCTGGCCTTGCAACACCTGCCTAAGGTAGGTCAGGGTGGTTTTATAGGCTGGGGGGACATGTGGGAACAGGGTTCAAGAGGTGTGGCAGCCTGGCTAAAAATCCTAAAGCTGTCTTTGTATTGGGTTTGGAAATGGAACCTAGAGGTGGAGCTGTAGCAGGATTCTGATGCATAGAAAATACATACAAGTGTGTCTCTTTACAGACACTAAAAATCCTAAACGTGTGGATCTCTCGGTGACTGGAAAAGAGGATTCCTCTTATTTTCTGTCTCAAAGTTTCCTTGTCCTTTTAGTCCTTGGTGTGGTACTTACAGAAATGCTTCCATAAAGCGTTTTGTCTTCAACTTGGGCAAACCCCGAGTTGCTTGTGACAGTGGTTGAGAGGATTAACGCCTAACTTTGGGCTCACCTCGAGAGCTCCGAACTTCATGTGTTGTTGTAGCAACTGAAAGGTTTCTGAAAGCTTGCAGTAGAATATCTTTTTTTAGCTGCTGAAAGCTGCGTTGTAAATTCGTGGAGACAGTTTGCTGCCATTCTGCTCTGTGAGTTTGGCCGTGGAGACCTCGAGCGCGTGGCGGGTTTTGTGTTGTACGGCAGCCCTGGCAGTGCCCGCGGGTTGTTCTGCTCACCGGGAGCTCCTCAGACTGATTTTTTTCCCTGTGCTCTTGGTGGCTGGCACTGACTGCATCTCTTGGTTGCTTTTGAGGGAAGTGCCTCTGGGGAAAAAAAAGCCCTCCTTCACGTTGAAGGAGGTGACTTTAGAAGATGAAAAGAGGTTCAGTCTGAACATGGAACTGCAGCTGTGGTTTCCAGTTGCTGTGTTGGAGAATGTATTTATGAGAAATCCTAACAATTTGTTAGAGATCCCTAAAGTAGTTCTTAGTGGAACAATGACAGCGTGGCAGGTGACTTAAACATGCTAGTTTTGTGTCTGGATGTTGTTCCAGTTATACAGGAGAGACCTTTCCATGCCAAGGTGCTGGAGAGGCTGCCAGGAGATGCTCTGGAATCGTATCCTGGGCTCATCCCACAGCGTGGGCAGCAGAGGAGGGTGAGATTCTGCCCCTCTGCCCTGCTCAGGTGAGACCCCACCTGCAGTGCTGCTCCAGCTCTGGGGTCCCAGCACAGGAAGGACATGGAGCTGTTGGAGAGGGTCCATAGGAGTCACCAAGATGATCAGGGGGATGGAGCAGCTCTGCTGGGAGGAAAGGCTGAGAGAGTTGGGATTGTTCAGCCTGGAGAAGAGAAGGCTCCGGGGTGACCTAATTGAGGCCTTCCAGGACCTGAAGGGAGCCTGTGGGAAAGATGGAGAGGAACCTTTTGCAAGAGCCTGGAGTGACAGGACAAGGGGAAATGGCTTCATACTGACAGAGTAGGTTTAGATTAGGTATTTGGGAAAAAATTCTTTGCTGTGAGGGTGGGGAGGCCCTGGCACAGGTTGCCCAGAGAAGCTGTGGCTGCTCCATCCCTGGAAGTGTCCAAGGCCAGGTTGGACGGGGCTTGGAGTAACCTGGGCTGGTGGAAGGTGTCCCTTCATGGCAGGGGTTGGAACAAGATGAGCTTTAAGGTCCCTTCCAACCCAGGCCATTCTGTGTTTCAGTCTCATTCACTGGATATGAGGCAGTTCTCCAAGTCTGATCCCAGATAACCAGCTGCTGTGCTACTGCACAAGCATTGTCCTCACAGTTAATCAAATAAAATCTTCCAAAACATAACACTACTCGACACACATAAAATGTGAAATCTATTCCTAACCCCCAGCGTTCCTCGTGCTCTTCTGAACCGGTGTGAGCATAAACCACTGCGTGTATCTGGGCTGGAGAGGCTGTGCCAGCCTGGCTGTGCTTGGAGATTACATGCAGATCAGCGTTTTTAATTTGTTGCTTCTGGGAGGGGTGGGAAAAGGTTCCCTGTCATTTGAAACACCTACATTGGTGATCAAGGAACGACTGGATGTGGCATTGAGTGCACTGGTCTGGCTGACGAGGTGGCGATCGGTCGAAGGTTGGACTCAGTGATCCTTAGACGTCTTTTCCAAGCTCAGTGGTTCTGTGATTTTGTTATTCTGACTCTGCAGGTCTGGTTCTGAGTAGGTTGTGGACCTGTGCTGAAGGTGATTGTTGTACTTGGAAAGAAGGACGTGTTTCAGCACCGCAAACATCTGGGTGCTCGTAAGCTGAGCTCAGCAAAGCTGAGCGCTGCTGTCGTCATTAAGGCCCTGCCATCTGTGCCGAGTAAGAAGAGCCTTTTCTTGAAGCATAAAGGAAAAAAGCCTTAATGGAAAAAACAGAGCCATTCATGGAAAGCCTTCCATTTCAGAGTAATCGTGCTTGCTCCTGCCTAGAGGGACTGCAAATCCCCCCAGAGTGCCTCCCTAGCCACTCAGATGATTAGGTACTGCTTCTGGAATGGCTCATTTGAACACCAATTTTATGCTGTCTGTGCACTGCACCCAGGGAAGCGAATGTACGTGTGGCTCAGTTCTCTTATCCCCCACTCTGAACCTTGAAGGGAAGTGACTTGAGTGCAGGCTTTTATTTTAGTTCTCTCCTGGTACTTATGTCCCTGAAATTGTAACTCTGTGAAGTTCATGTTTGAGAGTGCCTTCCTGGAGCCTTTCTAGGAGGAAGCTACGCTTGTGGTGCCCTCATGCACCTGAATTGATTCTGTTGACTTTGGAGTTAATCCAGTGCTCTGGAATCCCCGTGACCTTGCACACACTTCGTCTCCTGAAATTTGAACCGTAGTGCATCACCTTAAAGATGAATGACACGAATTTGTGGTGAAGCTTTCAGAGCTGAAGTTCCCTTCAGTCAGTCCCTGCGTGTGTCTTGGAGAAATTCGTGTTTCTGCATTTAGAGCTGACTGTGTTATTAATTAAATTCAGCATCGAGGTGTAAAGGTTTTGTGTGGTTCTTGCCTGGGATATGGCAGTGAAAGAGGGGAGGGAAGGAGCCCCTTCGGCTGTGCCAGGCTTTGCAGTGGGAAGAACCCTCATCCTTCTCTGAGGAGGTTGATGATGTTTGTGGGACTGGGCTTTACACTGTAAATTGGAGAAAACAGGAAGAATTCATCAGAATGGAGCAATATTGGAATGAGCTGAATCTCACTGCTCCCTGTCCATTCTCTGGAAAACAAGTTAAAATGGAATTATCTCCACTGTAATGATTTATTCCAGGTTTTTGATTTGTTTTGTTTATTCCTCTGCTCCTGCTGTTGGCAGTGGTCCTCAGTAGTACAGGGAAAGACTGAATTAGTAAGTATTTTCTGTGTCTTGTGCTCCTTTATACTTGTGAATTCAAAACTGCACAGACTTATCTGGGAAGCACCAATTATTTTAATTTGTTTGCTTGTTTGTTGTTGTTTTTTAATTCCCCTGTGTTTGTGTTGGTGTGTTTTTTTTTTTTTAGGAAACTACTTTGCAAGTCACTTCTTTATGGGAGGGGAGAAGTTTGACACCCCTCACCCCGAGGGCTACCTTTTTGGGGAGAACATGGATCTGAACTTCCTTGGGAATAGACCTGTTCAGGCAAGTCCCTGTGTTCTATTTTACTCTTCTGTTTCCTGCCTGTTTTGGAAAACCTCATGTAGGGCTTGTCGAGGAGGATGGCACAGACCTCACTGCTTGGGGAGTGTCATTCCAGTCTGTTCAGATCCAAGCTGAGTTTTCCTAAACAGTATCCACCTTCTAGGCTTATTTTCACTTAGGACAGAAGGAATTAGTAAGTGGGGGAAGAAGGACAGGGACTCAGGAGCACAGAATCTGGGACTAATTCTGCTTGCCTGCCTGGGCAAGTGTAAAACATGCTGTAGGGAAGGCTGGCAAGCAGATCCACTCTCAGAGCCCCAACTTCCCAAAGCTCCTGGGCATGCTGGATGGCTTGCAGCCAGTGTTCAACATGTGCTGTTCTCTTTCTAAACAAGTGGCCTGACTGGGCACAGGGCAGGGTTAAGATAAATTTTGATATTTGGTGGGGTTTAGTTTGCTTTGTAACCTCAGTGGGCTGCTCAGGAAGTCTCTCCTTCTCTCCTTTAGTTTTCCCAGGTGGAACACAGAGGTATTTCTGTGTCCACAGGTGTCTTTGAGACTGTGAAAAGCTGCTTGCTCAAGTGCTTGTTCTTGAACAAGGAATAGCACCATTGTGAGGGACAGACAGGAATTTCATGGAGTGTTATGTTTTGGATTTCTCTTGCCTCTCAGAACTGCTTAAAAGAATCAGAAGGTAACAGAGTAGGAGCAGTTTGGAGCTCTTTGCAGAGTGCTGGAGAGGAAAGGGAAAAGAGCTGTTTGCTTTACCAGCTGTTCTCCCAGTTGTTTCTGCAACTTCTAAACATGGAAAGGAAAAACTGAAGTTGTGGTTCTCCTCAGAAAAAGCCATGGCTGTTGTTTAATTTACGTTCGTAGTGCTCGGAGGCAGTTTGGGATCACCTTGGTTTCACAGGTGGGGGAAACTGAGGCAGGATGAGTCAGTGTTTGAACTGGAACAGTGACAAGAACATTCTGCTTTCTGAGTCCCCCTCAGGCTGTGCCATTGGTCTTCTCAGCACCACAGGCAGTTAACAGGACTCTGCAGGGCAGGACAGGGAAGAACCTGGAGAAGTCCTTGTTCAAGCAGAAAGTGTAGTTGGGCAAGAGAATTAGGAAGGAGGGAAATGGAAGCTGGAAATTGTTTTGGATGTATCAGTGCCATGCAGGCTTGGGGGTGCTCACACAACCCCTGTGCACTGCCTGTGGCTGCAGGGACTGACCCTGCAGGGTTAAATCACCTGCATGTCTCAGCCTGGATTTCCTTGCTGACATCCCAGTGCTGAATTTCATCATTTCTCCAGAGGGGAGCGTGTGAGATGCCATTAACACCATGGGACGTATGCCAAGTAGGTTTAAGAGGAGCCTGTTGTGGAATATAGTTTGCCTATGTTAAGGTAAAGCCCTTTGGCAGCTCTGATTAATCTTCAAGAAAAAAAACAACAACAACAAAAAACACTTGAACACAGAGCAGCAAAACTGTTTTCTGGACGTGGGCCCAGTTCTTGCTTTGGAGTAACGGAGGCCTTGCCTCCTCATTTCTAAAGAAACATGTGTTGGTGGTCCCTGGGCCCCAGCAGGCAGGTGTGGAGCTGTACAGGTTGTGATCACCACAACAAGCAGTTCCTTAGCATTTCCCACCAGAGATTCTGTGCCCAGTAGGGAGAATTACAGTCTGAAGCATTAATGGCCCTATTTAAAGGACAATCTGTGAGAGAAGGTTTCTTGACTGCAGAAATGGAAAGAGGCCCCCTATCCCTGTCTCTTTTCTTTTCCAGAACATTTGCCCCATTGTTTCAGAATAAAAAGAGTTTCCCCCAGTAATCCAGGGCTTCTCCATGCTGATTAGCAGTCAGATCACTGTTTGCATGCTGTAACACACATGAAAGAGCTGCATTTCTTCTGCTCAAGCTGCAGGTGGTTTCTTCAGCGGAAACAAAAAGCTTGGGAGGGCAGTGCTTTCCTGACTGGGAATTCAGGGTGCAGAACAAGAGCTTGTGAAAATGCTCCTTCTTAAAATGTGTACTCCCAATTGCCTGGCCAGGGCAGGATTTTCATCCTGAAAAATGCTTGATTTATCTGCGTAGCAGGTTGATGTACCTGGATGCCAGGTACCCACTAAAGCCACTCTCTCACTCTCCCCTCTGTAACTGGACAGAGGAGAGAGGAAAAAAGCTTCTGGAAGGTTCTAAGAGAAGCCACCCCTGTAGCCCCCTCCCCACTACCAAAACCCAACCACAGAAACCTCACTACAACCTGTAAATAGAATTTACTATTGCTGTTCCTTCTGCTGTACTGAGTACCCTGAAAGCTGGATGCTTCTTGATTTGGGTAAACTGCATGCCAGGCGAACATGCTGCTACCTTTTTATAGTATAATAACAGGAGAATTATTTGCCTTTTTGTTCCAGTTTCCCTACGTAACTCCAGCTCCACACGAGCCAGTGAAGACGCTGAGGAGTTTGGTGAATATCCGCAAAGACTCTCTCCGGCTTGTGAGGTACCCACATTGCCTGGACCTTTCATTTTATTCAACCCACAGCCAAAATGTATTGATAAGATTTTGGAGAATAGCTGATTTCCAGATCCTTGTTGCTTGTTATGTCCAAAGGTTCCTGCATTCCTTTGTGATCAGAGCTTTCAAGTGGTTCATATGCTCCTTATCCAAACAATCTGTTTTTAAACAGGACCAGTGATGTGTCTGTCTCTGCAGGACAGGCTGGAGTGGTAAACAAAGCCCTGAAGTCAGAACAGAAGATATTAGTCAGGTCAATAAACCCTACAGACAGATTCCTTCCTGCATTCCTGTGCAAGAAGAAGACAGAAAAGAGCTGATTCTGGAGCGAGCCACAGGCCAGGAAGATTGATTGGTCTAGAGTGAAACTTCCTCAGGTTTCTCCTGCTGCCAGGATAAAGGTGTTTAGGTGGCTTGTGTCCCATGCACAGGGCAAGGAGGGCTGGATAAGTCATGGAGATCTGTTACCTCTCACTGCTCCACACCGAGATCCAAAGCAGCATAGCTGGATTAAACGCTGGCTCGTGCTGGGATCTGCAGCTGCCCCCTTTCCAACAGATGGCTGAGGTGCAGGGCCCAGCACACAGTGCTTTGTTTGGGTCTGAGCACTGGGCTCGTGTCCAGGCAGAGCATTTCCCAACGATCCTGGAGTCGCACTGGGTTGTGCGTTCCAGGCTCTGGCAGGGCTCCAGCTGCAGCTCCCGGCCAAGGTGGCTCTGGGAGCGTGGATGTAACGTGAGCAGTTTGAGTCATAACCACACAAACCCCTCAGCCTGGTTTGATGTGAAAACTCAAGGTCGGTTTTGTTTTGTTTTTGTTTTGTTTTGTTTTGTTTTTAATCGGCAAAACCTGTGGTTCCAAAACTGATTGAACAGGAAAAGAGGGAAGAACTTCCAAAAAAGTCACCATTGATAAACAGCTCTGAATGTTTTCCAGCTGAGGGGTGAGGGGTACTTCTCTAGGACAAAGTTGCTTTCCTCACATGCTTGCAGTGGAAAGGGTATTTGGTTCTCCCTGCAGGCATCCACATTAGCAGTGTGACATCTCTCAGAAGCCAAATGGGAAGTGGCTTTTTCCCTGGGAGTGGCCTTGCTGTGAAAGGAGCAGTTGTTGAGGTTTATTACACGTGGTCCTGCCATTCTGCTTTCTGTACTCACACATCCCATTCTCCCAAGCAGAGTTGCAGCTCTCTGGACTATTTGGAATGTAATGAACATGCACCTTGACAGTGTCCAGGTTTGCATCCATCTGATTCCTGGCACTGTCAGTTCATTTTCTGCCTCACGAGCTCTCACAGGCCCTTGTGCTGCTGCTGCTCTGTCAGTGCTGACACTGCCAGCATGACTCGATTTAATTTTGCACTGATGTAGACCCAAAATGGGATTTTAATTGCCAGTCCCCAAGGGTACATTCTGTCTCGTGCTTTTCTCATGTTCTGGACTAGAGGCATTTCCTTCCCCTCTCTCGGCATGTAAGGACACTTTGTGCCCTCTCCAGCTTGGCTTCTTCACAACCAGTGGTTGAGGTTTGCACATTCTTTCCAGAACTATTTAATTTACCACATCCTCCACCCAATAAAATGATGCTGAGCTGAATGTCCAGGTGTAAGGTGGGTTCTGATGGTAAAGCCCTCATAAGCTTTTGAGTTTTTGGTAGAATCTCAGCATGGTTTGGGTTGAAAAGGACTTTAAAGATCATCTTGTTCCAAGCCCTGCCATGGGCAGGGACACCTTCCAGCAGCCCAGGTTGCTCCAAGCCCTGTCCAACCTGGCCTTGGACACTTCCAGGGAATGGGGCAGCCACAGCTGCTCTGGGCAACCTGTGCCAGGGCCTCACCCACCCTCACAGGGAAGAGTTTTTTCCTCATGTGTAATCTAAACCTATTCTCTGTCAGTTTGAAGCCATTTCCCTTGTCCTGTCCTTCCAGGCCCTTGTCCAAAGTCCTTCTCCAGCTCTCTTGGAGCCCCTTTAGGCACTGGAAGGGGCTCTGATGTCTCCCTGGAGCCTTCTCCAGGTTGAACAACCCCATCTGTCTTGGCCTGTCCTCATAGGAGAGGTGCCATGGAGGGGTATGGGGAAATGTCCACTCTGAGCTTCCTGACAAGCTCTGACCAGACAAAATCCCGAGCTCTGCCAAATCCTGAGTATTTACAGCGGCTTTGGAGAGCAACAATAAACCTGTGGGTATTGGTGTTGAAGTTCTGAGTCTTTGACATCTCATGTGTTTTCTATCTTTGGAGAAGGGTAGCAGGAATTTTGCTGTTAAGCATTAACAGAGAAAGAATTCCTTGTGTCTGTCTTGTCTCCCATGTTTGGCCTTAGATCAGAAGCTTTATTTCAGAGCTGCAGTACCTGAGGGACTGGTACTGGCTGTTCACTCTTACCCTGGAAGCACTTCCAGTTGCAGGAGGAAGATCAACTCATTGCACAATGTGTTTTGTGGAAAAGTCGCACTGTGGGACAGCCTCTCTGCTTCAGTGTGGGCTCTGGGATTTGTATCTCATCGTGGAACAAAAGTGTTGAAGGAAGCAGCAGCTGTAGTGGTTTGGGAATGTGTCTGAAGCAGCAGGAATATCATGGAGAATAGAGAAACCACTGAGAGTGGCCTGAGAGGTGGATGAGGGGCCAAGGGGAGACAGGTGAGTTGCTGTGAGAAAGGAAATCCCTTCTCTTCCCTCTCCAGCAGAGCAGAGATAACTCTGATCCCTGGAGCTGTTCATCCCATGGTAGTAGGAGGTGAGGGGCTGGGACTGCCTGTTCTGCAGCCCTGGAGAGTGTTGAACTGGACAGATCTCTGCAGAACCCCCAAACATGTAAAGCCTCTGTTTGATGATGATGTCCCCCATGCAAGTCAGTGCTGTAGGGATGTGACTAGTTCTTCCTTCATTTAACCCTGCTCTAACCCTGGGTGATGCAGATCTCACAGTACTGAGTCAAGCAATACTTAATATTTATCCTGCATGTCTACTGAGTTGTTGGCCAAACCTTTTAATCTCCTCAAAGGATGGAATTGTGTTTGACTCAGCCTAGTTCTAAAAAATTGTCGTGGCTGCTGTTAATGGCATGTTTATGTTTTAATTCTTTAACAGACAAACAAAAAGTTCCAGCACTTCCAATGTTTTATCCAGGAGTGATGTCAGATCAGGTGGCCTCGGCTCCCTTGGTCATCCTGCTTTTGCCTTTTCCATCCAAACGCTGGATCAGCTCTTTGTTCCCAAAGGTGGTCAGTCTCTTTGCTCTGTACACGTGACTGTGAAGGCTCTGTGATGCACCTCTGTGCATGACCCCAAAGGCACACCCAGCAAAGTCACTGGTTCCTAACTGTGCATGCATCTGTGACCACCTCACATCAACACTGTCTGCAGGGCTCAATGTCTGCTGTAATCTTCAGGTGCAGGTGGAGACAGAAGAGCTCTTGAAGCACCTGAACCACTCCTGAGCCACCCCCTTGTCTGCCACGTCCCTTGCAAAGAAAGAAGGAATGCAGAGTGTGTGATTTTTGTCATGTTACTCCCCTGATGTTACATCCCACCATTCCTGCACCTTAAGATGGGACATGAGATGTCTCTGCCTCTCAAAGTATGCACCAAAGTCACCTTAGCTTGTTCCTTGAGCCAGTTACCAGCTGGCAGAGCAGCCTGTGCAGTGTTTTCTCACCTGAACTCCTTGTTCTCTGGTGTGTCATAGAATCCCAGCATGGTTTGGGTTGGGAAGGACCTTAAAGCTCATCCCCTGCCATGGGCAGGGACACCTTCCACTAGCCCAGGTTGCTCCAAACCCCATCCAACCTGGCCTTGGACACTTCCAGGGAATGGGGCATCACAGCTTCTCTGGGCAACCTGTGCCAGGGCCTCCACACCCTTACAGGGAAGCATTTTTCCCTAATATCCCATCTATCCCTGCCCTCTGGCAGTGGGAAACCATTCCCCCTCGTCCTGTCATCACAGGCTCTTGTAAATAGTCTCTCTCCATCTTTTCTGTGGGCTCCCTCCAGGTCCTGGAAGGCTGTGAATGATTTTCTTGCCCTCCAGCACCAGGATGTTGGATGGGAAGACACAAGCACAGCCTTGCTGTGACTGTCACTGTTTAGGGACATGTGCCTTGTCCCCTGTTCCCCTGATGCTGCTCCAGGCAGACAGGACTCGGACTCTCCGACATCCCGTGTATCCTCCAGGAACCTCCTCTGCAGGCACTGCAGTTGGTAGTGGCCCCTCAGTGGTTTCCCAGGGCAACAGATCTGTTCCAGTCTGGGTTTAACCCCTTTTCTTCTTGGAAGGATGGAGGCACATTTTGAGTGCCTGCAGGGAGGTGCAGAGTTGGGATCAGGAGGGTGATCTGGGATGCTTTTTGTGACTTCCTGAGAAGATGAAACAGGCAGTGGTTGTATTAATGACATGCTGCTTCTGTGTGAGCTGCCCCCCACCCCAGGTCTCCCACCATGTTACCTGGGGCTGTTACAGGTGCCTTGGTCTGTGTTGTCCATCTGTAGCTCACACCTGTGCTGGGCACCTCTATTTAAATCCTCCCTGTACACCAGGTGGGTCTGTGAAGCACTTTCATCAGTGCTTTCCTGCAAGGGTCCTGGTTCTCCCTCCCTGCTTCTTCTGGAAGAAGTGGCAAGTCTGTCATAGCCTGGATCCTTCTCTGCCAACCTCAGATCAACAGAGAGCAGCAAGAGATAACTCACAGAAACTTGTGCTGCTTTCTTGACACGTAAAACATGTGAGTGGATTGTTGCCATCTGTGTTCTTGGGTCAGTCCAGCACAAAATGTTGCTGCTCTCCTGTGTGTTTTCCAGGCAGACCTTCCCTGCTGCCCAGACTGTTTCTTCTTTACAGCCTTCGAGTGCCATGATTTTATTCTTTGAATGCAGCCAGCTTGTATGAAAATACCATTTTGCTCTGTGCTGTGTGTTTTGTCCAGGCTGCTGCAGGTGTTCAGACTCTCAGTTTTGGGGATATGTCTTTTTTATACTGGCATGTTGGGTGTATTTAGCTTGATTTGCTGTTCTGATCTCGGTGAACCTCGGGCAAAAGTCTTGTTTGGAGCTCTCCAAGCCCTTCAGACAGGAATGCTGTGTGAGCTATAGTGGTTCACTTGGGGTTACATTAGTGCAAGTGCATGCCTTGGGCATTTGATTATATTGCTCTTAAATTTCATTTTGCACCTTCTATATTAAATTGCTGAAGCTGAACATTTCACTCTTGTTTGGCGTGGTGTTAAGTAAAATTCATGCTGGAACCCTCTTAATTAGGCAGCAGTTATTATATGTCAGTGAACTCGGTAAATAAGGATTCCCTTGACAATTTTTACATTGAATTATGGAGGTATGCCTGGCACATTTCTGAGTATTTTTGACAGTACAGCCTATTCATCCAGGCTGTTTAATGAGGGGAGAGTCTGACTGGTACTGTGAAGTCAGAGACAGTGCCAAGCTTTTCCTGAATAGTTCAGCTGCTTGGCTTTGACCCAGGAATCGTGGCAATTAAGGTAACACTAATAAACAAGTGGGGCTGGAGCTGGGTGACAAATTGAGTGCTGTTACACCTCTCAAAGTCAAACCTGCTGCCTCCACCCTTCCCACACGGTGCCTGAGCTCACGGTGGTGCCTGTGGTCCTGGGCTTACACTGGGATTTGAACTTATGTGTAAGGATGTGGTGCTGCCCTGCCAGTGATTCACATCCATTTGTCTGTTGCTCTGCTTTTCGAGGCAGGGAGATCTTGGTCTCTTCAGCTGGAGAAGAGGAGGCCGAGGTCAGACCTCGCTGGGGTCTGCAGCTCCTCCCGAGGGGCAGCTCCGATCCCTGCTCTGTGGGAGCAGAAACAGGACCTGAGGGAATGGCTGGAGCTGTGCCCGGGGAGGTTTAGGATGGATCTCAGGACAAGGTCCTTCCCCCAGAGGGTGGTTGGCACTGAACAGGCTCCCCAGGGCAGTGGGCACAGCCCTAAGGCTGCCAGAGCTCCAGGAGTGTTTGGACAATGCTCTCAGGGACAGGGTGGGATTGTTGGGGTGTCCTGGGCAGGGCCAGGAGTTGGACTCAGTGATCCTTGTGAGTCCCTTCCAACTCAGGTTTATTCTATCATTCTGTGATCTTCTCATGGAGTGTTGTGTTGGCTGTTTGTTCCAGGATCTCTGGTGTCCCTGGCCACTCCTGGCACACTGTAACTCCCCACTGCCCTGGACCTTGCTTCAAACCTCCTTCTTCACCAGCTCTGTGACCTGCCTTTTGCTGCAGCAGGGAGGAGTAACCCTGGGCAGTGGTGATCACACCATGGCATCCAGTTTGCAGTAGCCCACAGCCAAGTCATGGCTCATTTTGATGTTAATTAAAATAACTTCTAAACTCATTCTTGTATTGGTTATTGTGTGTCTGCTGTGCACTTGGATGTGTTAATTTTTGTTCAGACAGTAAACACGTGCAAGCTCCAGTCCTTCACAGCATCAGAGCTTTAGGTGATCATTTGTACATTTAAAGGTATTTAAAATTCCTGTATTCAGATGCTTTCCAGGCTGAATATCATCCTCTGTGTGACACTGCAGGTACCTTTTGTTGAGCTTCAGGAGTTCTTTGTATTACACAAACCTTGGTTTTTTTGTCTGTCAGGCACTGTTTCATTTGCAGTGTTCAAAGAATTAGGTTTTAGGTTTCCCATGCCCATGCAGGACTTCTTTAGCCCAAATACTGAGCCTGATATGAAGACTTAAATGGAAGGAGAATGTTTCTTCTCCTCAGGGTTTGACATTCAAGGTTTCCCTTTCTTGTCTCATTCTGTGTCCTGGCCCTGTAAGGCTGGGTGAGATCCCTCAACACCACTGTTACACTTTAATTACTCCAGTGAAATCTTGGAAGAACCTTCCTCAGGGGAAGGAATGGAGATCTCCTGGGAAGCCTGAAGTGGAAGCCCACGGTGCCCTGCCTGCCCCAAACACCTGGGGAGTCTGGAGTACTCTTGTCCTGATCTCTGGAGTGATCTTGGTGATATCTCATAAATGCTTATTCTAATCCTCTGGCACTGTCTTTCAGGTATAAAGATGATGTTGACAGTCCTACAGAGGAGAATGGGAAGCAGAAGGTGCTGTACAGCCTGGAGTTCACCTTCGACGCAGATGCCCGTGTTGCCATCACAATCTACTGCCAGGCCACGGAGGAGTTTGTTGGTGGCATGGCAGTGTAAGTCTTGGGCTTGTGGGAGTGTGGAGGGGCACAGGAGCTGTGGTGGATGAGCTGTCAGACATCAGTCACCCCTGAGGCTGTGCTGCCACAGATGGTGGGGGGGGAAATCTCCTCCTTTTCTGTGTGGTTTTATGTATTCTGATAACCCTGAATATTACTTTCACTTCCCTCACACAGACAATACCTTGTCTCGTTCCCTTTTTGATTTGGTTTTAGGGTGTAGGGCAACTATTCTGTGTGCAGCAAAGGGGGGGAACTCATAACTGTTCTGTCAACAAGATGTTCTATGAAATTAAAAAAAGCATCCCTTCCCTTCAAATACCACCTGTTTTTTCCCAGGTCACCTAATTCACTGCATTTCTGCATGTGGGCCACCAAAGCAGAGTTCAGTCTGACATTTACAGAGTGAATCTGTAGAACTGAAGCCCTCCCAAAGCCCCTTTTGGGATAAATGGCCACCTCAACACAGGCTGTTGGGAGATGGGAGAGGATTTACTCCCTGAAACCCTGTGTTTCCTGCCAAGTACACCTTGGATTAGCTGTGAAAAGAACGGTCAAAATATCATCTGTGGGGTCTTTCTCACATCCTGGTAGTACATCCCTACAGATTTTAAACCCTTTTTATCTAAACCAGCACATTTAGACCATTCCAGTCAACACCATATCCCATGAAAAAGTCAGTCAACACCATATCCCCTCTCTCTGTTAAGAGCAAAGGTGGCTGGATGTGCTCTGCCTGGTGTGAGTTGGGTACATGTGAGCTGCTGGTATGGGAATGGCAGACTTCCAGTGGCCATGGGACAAGGAATTCCATTTGCTCCATGGGCAAAGGAAGGTTCAGGCTGCAGAAGCTCTTGGCTTCCTCTGGTAGAGGCTTTTGGCTGAGCAGTGGCTCCTGGATGTAGTGCTGATGGCTTCTGCAGTGATGCTCTGGAGCTGGGGCTGAACTTATCCTCGACTGAAGGGACCTGCAGAGGTTCCAACAGGGAGAAATGTGTATGGCAGGCCATAAAATGGCTTCTGTGTTTTATGCACAGTATAAATATCCCACTAAAGTTCAATGAGTAGTGTATTTTTAGAAACGAGACAAGCTCAATTCTCCAGGTATGCATTCCTTCAAACTGGAGGATGTCCTGATCCAGAATGTTCCCTTCCTTTCCCTTCTTCTGTTGCAGCCTATGGCTACCTCTGCTTTGGGGAGGCAATAAATGAGCTCCTTTAAAAGTGCTTGGAAAATATCCCTTGACAAACTCTGAAAACACTTTCTGTTTAGATCCAGCTTTTCCTGAGCAGAGCTGAATGCAGCAGGATGCCTTAGAAATCCTGATAAAGTTTCCATGTTCTGTCTCTTAGGTCCTTAGGTTTCCTGTGAATTTAGTGCTAGTGAAGGTGTTGGAATGGCAGCCTTGGAGATTGAAGTCCTCTTTTCCTAACACAGGTACAATGTGGAGAGGTGGCCAGTGTCCCTTGTGCTGCCCTGCAGTGCTCCCTGGTTTTTGACCTTAGAGGGAAACAATCCATGGGCTAACGGGGAGAACTGAGGGTCTCTATGGCCAGGGTGGATGTATTTACATTGCCAGACTTCAGCCATGGCTCAGATCAGCAAAGGCTTGGCTTAAATAGTTGATTTTAATCTTGTTTTGTGTATTCACCTGTTGGTTCACCTCGAAGGAGAACTTGTCATTGTTCATTGACAATGAAACATCTGCATTTACAACTCGGTGTCAGCTTCATGTCAAACCTTGTGCTACATTTTTTGTGCTACAGTCTGTGAAGAATATCTGTGTAGTTTAAAATCTATTTTTTTCAGACTTGTGCTTTTCCATTTTACGCCAAAATGGCAAAACCCCAAAGTTACTCTAAAAAGAAACATCTTTTATTCTTTTTTTTACCCTGTGTCTTGAACCAGGCAGTGTTGGGCTGGAATTGCAGCTGAAATCACCCAAGACCAGCAGTTTTTGATCTTGTTGGTTAAACTGCTCATGCTGGACTCTTAAGAGACTGTCTTGTCAAGTTGTGCCTTGGATAATAATTGCTTAATGGAAGTATTTTAGTTACCAAAGATAACTGTTTCTGAACAGAGCGTGTTTTCAGTCCTCTGTAGCTGGTAGCTCTCCCCTCAGAACTTGGTTGGTTGGAGGGGGAAAACACAGTTTCTGGTTCTTGTTTTCATTAATTCAGTGCCATGCACTGAGCCAGTGACTGTCACCAGTCTGTTCTTCTAACCTTGTGCAGCAAACACGAGCTACCCAATGGCTTTGAAACGAAATTTGAACAATTCCTAGGCAGAGTTTCTGAAAGTTAACGCATCTGTCAACTTCAAAGAATTTTCTTAAAGTGTGAATTTTTAATCCACCCTGTCCATGGTTCACGGAGAGAGGGATCTCTGTTAGATGGCAGAGGAGAAGCCTGTGTTTGTGAACCCTCTGCATGAAACCAGGATCAGCAGGGATTTCCCCACTAACAATGTGTAGCTGATGGTTCTGTGCTGCCCTGCTGGGGTGGCAGCAGCCCCTGGTGCACTAAACCTTCTCAAAAGCCAAAGCACCCACGTTCAGCTCTTGCTTCCACTGCTGGCCCTTTATCTATTAAATCCTACTTTCATTTTCCCGTAGCACAGGAGTGATGGCCTGTCTGTCTCTGCTCTGGAGTTCTTGGGTCAATTAAATGTCACACAAGTGTGGGGTGCAGAAGCCAGGGAACCTTTTGGAAGGCATGATCCTGATTTCATGCAGATGTGTAGGTAATAAGGGCTGGGGGAAGCAAGATACAAATATAGGCTTTATAAGCTGCTTTAATTCAACCCAGGCTCTTTTCCCATGTGGAAGTGGCTCCCGAAGCACGTCTTGGGGCTAGTGCAGCTGCCCAAGTAGGCACCTCTGCTTCTCTGGATTCGCTGGCTGCTAGTGAAAAAACCTTTTGAAGCTCTGATTTCAGCTTTGCAAAGCAATTCTGTAAGGGCAGTGCTATAATTACTTGGATTTACTCTTTTCAAATTCTAGTGGAAAAAAAAAAAAATCTGGGCTGCATTCTTAGAGCTCCGAGTGGAGCGAGTGCATTTTCAGTGCACTAACAGGAATGCAGCTTTCCCTGCCTGGGCTGCTAGATTTTCCTTTTCCTCAATTTCTTTTGGTGCTACATTCAAGGAACAGTCATGTGCAAAAGCTGTACTGTGTATAAAATCAAAACTTTTCCTATTGCACTTGATTGGGATGAAGATGCCCTTTAAAACAAAGTGCACTTTTTTTTTTTTTCCACTCTCCTAAATCGAGTGCTAAATCCTAAAATGGGAGAAACTTTCTGGACCCTCGTGAAAAGCAGGAATTTTCTCCCAGCCTGCAGCATGGCTCCTCAGAAGTGCTAAACAAGTTATTCCTGCTTCTCTGCTGGGACAACCACTGATCCTGATAGTATCAGCGATCCTTCCTTAGAAACTCCTGCTAGGAACGTGGTTATGGTCATGCAGGTGGGGGGGGAGAGGAGGGAGGGCAGTTGGCTCTCACCTGGGAGCCACAATGCTGTGCCTTTGGGATGAGCTGGTGTCCATGGCCAAAGGGAATCCTTTCTGCAAGCCAGGGAGCTTCCTCCTGGAGTTATTTGGGCTCTGTTTAAAAGCTGGTGGCTTTATCAGTCCGTGCTGCCTGTGCTAACCTGTCCCAGAGGAGTGTTCAGCAGACCTTCCCAGGTCATTTTGCTCAGCTCTGCTGTTTCCTAGCGGAGATCTTGGGAACAGGGAGCTCCCAAGGGCTGCCTGCCCCTAGTCCTGAACTGTTGAACTCTGAGCTTCACAGGGAGCTGTGTCATCACTTCTGTGGGACCACAGCTGACCAGTAGAGTCTGATGGGGATGAATGTGTGGTGTTGGTGGTTATAGAGGTGTGTTTATCACCTCTCCAGCCCTGTGCCCAGGGAAGGTCCCCTGCACTTTTGGGTGCTAGTGCAGGTATCTTTAAAAGCCTCTTGGATGAAATGGGAATTTGTTTATATGTGGAGGGAACTGCTACTCTCACCTCTAAAATACCTTTTGCTTGATTCCTTTGTGGTGAGAATATAAAGAGTAAAACACATGAGTTCTCAGAGGACCAGCTGGTTCATCACCCCAGGGGTAACAGAGATCTGCTTATGCCCAGAGTCTCTTTAATGGCATGGAATTAGCACTGACCTGCCTCTGAACAGCTCAAGGCCCTCGATACCTTCGGTTTTATTTATTTTTCCAATTGTGCCCATTTTCTTTGGGTTTGGAATTTGGTGAAAACGCGGAGATGTATAAACTGTACATGAACTACTCACTAGTGATTGGCCCCAGGCATGTGATTTCCTTCCAGAGGAGAGGGGACTCTGCATTGCATTTCCATTGCAGGGCTTGTAGAGAATAATCAAAGGACTCCCAGTTCATAGCCTGCCTTCTGCAGTTCCTGGTTCACGAGGTGTCTTTGGGTTAGGAGACAAGTGTGGTTTTGGAGCAGGCCCAGAGACGTTCGTGTTTTCTTTTTGGGAGTGCTCTGTGAATGCATCCCTTCCTTCTCTGGCAAAAGCCTTGACGTGCACACTGTTAGCCTGTTCCTGGGAGGGCCCCTGGGACTCTCCCAGCTGCAGGTATCCTGCTGGATAGGAAGGATTGAGTAGTCCAAACGTGACAGCAGCGGTTGTTGCCTCGGGGCAGGGAGTCAGACCAACCCTTGGAGCTGGAAGCACTTAAAAGAGCCAGTTCTAAAGGCATGAGCAATCCAGGCAGATCAGCAGCTCATGATAAATATGACTTGAAGAGGTTTGAGTCTTGCAGCCCATTCTTCTGAAAAAGATCTTCCTTTTTGGACAGAAAAGGTTCTCTCCCATATCCCAGTGATGTTGCCAAGCTCTGTTTTCTCATTATAAAGAGAAAACAGAATGAAAATAGGTCAGTCTGGCTCTGCAATCCCTGCCCTTTTCAGGGCTATGCTGTTTGTGATGCTGATGGGCAAATGGGTATATTAGAAAAAGAAATCCCATTTCCTTGTTTGTTTTGCAGTGCCCACCACACTCATCACAAACATCCTCCCACGATCACTGCAATGCCTGGACTCTGCCATGATTCCCCGTTCTCCCTGCGTGTGGAAGTTGGAAGAGTTGGGGTCACAAAGTGAAATCCAACTCAGTGCATGGCTGTTTTGATCCAGGCCTGCGTAGGAGAGACAGAGGCACTCACGTATTCCTTTGGTTATTTAATGGCCTCTGTCTGTTCAGGGCCTTTGAAAGGTGCTCTTGCTGCTTTTGGCCGTGGGCTGTGGTGATTAATACGAACTCTTTGTGAAGAGATTTCTTCTGTGTGGAGAAGTCAGAGGCGAGCACTGGTTTTTATTGCTCGGCACAAGCCTTGACAGCTTTGATCCAGGCCCACACCAGTCCCCAGGGGAACACTGTGGTGTGCAAAGTTCACAGGCTGGAGAGCCAAATTCTATAGATTTCACGGAGCAGACAGACCCTCTGTCAGTGAAATGGGAGTTGTGGCCTTTGTGCCTCTCTGTGTGCTGGTGTGTGAGCTTTGAAGCGTGGTGCTCCCAGCAGCTCCAGGCACAGCTCTGCAGGGGCTGGACTGGGCTGTGGGCAGAAGGGTTTCAGCTGCATGGGGAGGTGTTTGGTTTTTCCTGGCTCAGTGCTGGAGGAAGCAGGAGGGGAGGAGAAGGCTGCCAAGGACTGCAGTGCACCACCTTAGCACCTGGTTAACCTCCAGACTCCTTGTGAGAGCCTCTCTGGGGTGGATCTTGTCTGACTGAGACCCAAGGCTGTGGCCTTCCTGTAGTTTGGTAGTGTTTCTTTTATCAGTAAAAATCACGTTGAGTTGAGGCATTTGTTCAACTTCCCTTTTCCCCAAAAGCAACCTGTGAGATCCTGGCCCAGAATGGAAGGGGAGTGAGCAGGTGGGAAAGAGAGGAGGGTCGGTGTGCTTGTTCCTCATCAACTCCTGGCCCCTTAGAACACCAGCAGAACATGACTGGCTCATCCCTCACCACCTGTAAGAGGATATGGAGCTTGCCAGGCAGTGGAAGTGGCAGTGGAAGAACTGGTTCCTGAGCACCCTCTAAGGCTCTCGTGTAACCCTGCCTTGTCCTCTCTTCACTGGAAATTGCCTGGAACATGCAGAGCTGCTGCTAAAGGAAGAGGACTCTTGTTTTGTCCACAGGCTCCTCAAAGCAGGGACTCTCTCAGATGTTTCTTGTCAGAGGTGTTACCTTGAGGCAGCCCTGGGGTGTGGTCACAGGGCCTCTCATGGGCTGGTTCTCTGATACACAGCAGGTTTTGGGAGTGGAAGGGTTTGACATGGGGGTGGAAGGAGTCATTGCAGAGTGTAAACTTTGGTCTGTGTGTGTCACACAGCTCACAGGAGGAGTTGAGCTGCATGAGCCCTGAGGGCAGAGCTGGGGGCTGCTGCTGCAGTCAGCACGTGTACCTTGTATTGCTGATGATTCTCATGCTGTCAGGGGTACCTGAACAAACAAACAGGTTTAAAATACAGTGACCAAGGATTTTTGTTTGGTCCTGACCTAATAGGACAGATCCCACTCACTTCTGCACTGTCCTGACCTTCCAGTGATCCCCAGGGGTGGTTTATTTTTTTGGAAGTCTCTCTGGATGGAGGCCTGGCCCAGTGCAGTCTGAGCAATAGCAGCTCAAACATTCAGCTTTCTCAGTCTTTATGCAGGGAGAGGCAGTGTGTTGCTCCTCTGCTGTCCTTTATTCTTTAATACATGCTCTCCTTTTCTGTAACACCTCTGCAGAGCTTCTCTGCTACTGCTTGCCTTGAGCCCCCAGCAGATAAGGAATGGAATAGAAGATTATAAAAACAGCAGATGCCAACCAAAGGGGCTGGGGATGGGCAGATGCCACTCAGACCCTGCTGTGCAGGACACTTGCTTTGTAACAGCTTGCCAAGTTGTCCTCCTGTGCAGCACAGGGAGTGTGTGCTTGTGCACAGAACCTGTGCATCACCCTGGAAAGCTGACTGATCTCTGGGACAATCTGGGCTCACCAGACTTCCAGGGAATTCCCTAACCCACTGGTGCTCAGCAGCCTCAGTGCTGGCTGCTGACTGGAGGTGTCCAGAGTTGACTCAGGGTGTTCAGATCAAGTCTGACAGTCACAGATCGAGTCTGACAGTCACAGATCAAGCTAGGCAATCACACACAGTCCAAGGCATAAAGCTCACTTGGTTCACCTGGGGAAGCCTCCTTAATAACTTGGTCATACTCTTCAGCTCAGAAGATCTGTGTGCCTGGTTTACTCCTTTTGCCCAGGGATAGTGAGAGCAGCAAGTCAATGTGAGTATTGTTCCTCCCTGTCCTCCTGGGAATAAGTGTTAATTGTTTTCCTGTTGTAGACTGGTTTGGGCTTCTAGTGCTGTTAAGTGCAGGTCCTGCAGCCTTCCTGGTGCTCAGCAGCAGCTTGTTTACACCCCTTTCCCAGCTCCACTCTCTGCTCTGCACTTTATTTCCAGTAAGCTCCTGACTTGCTGTCACCTCAGATAAGTCACTTTTCCATCCTCTGCTTTCCCAGCTGTGGAGGGAGAATTGTGCCTCTCTGCAGAGCTGAGAAGCTTTGAGAGTGCCACAAAAGGAGCCAGATACAGGCTCGCTCTATTCATTGTGCTTGACAACTCAGTAAATAAAACTTCACTCAATTGCTCGCTCTGTAATTCACATATAAAAGACCTGTCATTCTGATCTCTCCCACACCATGCTTGAAATGCAAAGGATGGAGTGAGACCTTCTAGTAAAGCAGCATAATTTCAGCACAGTGCAAAATGGGCTCTGAGGATATTGTCATAAATAACATAATGCACCTGCCTTGGCAGGAAGAGCAGAGGGCACATGTTGAACCTGCCTTTTGTCACAGCCTTCCAGAATTTAACGTTGATCTTGTGACACTTGATAAGCCTTCTGGACCCTCAGAGGGTACAGGAAATAGTCTGGCTTTCCAGAGGAAGGCAGCAGTTCATGCCAGTGGGGTGCCTGGTTTTTCCTCCTCGAGTTCGAGAGGAATTAATAAATATTCATCACCTCCTGTTATCCAGGTTCTTACACCTTCAGCTTCAAAATGCAGCCCAGTCACTGTGCTGGGTGTCTCATCCCTGTGCTGAGGGAGCCTGTTGTTGTTGCAGTGTAAGTCCCTTGGGCAAGGGATGTCTCACATTCTCTCTGGTTTGTCAATGTGCTCTGAGCACACAGTTGGTAGTTGGCCAAGAAAGGCTTTGGTGGTAAAACCAGCTTCAGATGTTCCCACCCTGCTCTGGGGTTCGCTGCCTCCTCTCCTGTGCCAGAAGTGGCACAGGGAGAGAGGTTGTGCACATCCAGCTCAGGCATCACCCTCTGGACAGGGGCAGTGGGCAAGGAAACGCCTCTCTTGGGGCAGAAAGCACCAGGTGGGTTGTGGATGCAGAAGATGGTGGATGGTAGCTGTGGTCCCATTCCAGATGTTCATCCCAGCCTTGAGACAGTGGAAGAATCATGGCTCTTGTCTGTGTGGCCGGCGTGGAGGACGGTTGGGGTCTCTCACGTGGTGCTGGTAGCCCTGCAGCACCTTGGGGAAGCACGTGAGGAGCAGAGGGGTGGATTGGAATGGCTCTTGCTTACCGGGATGGTGGAGCCAAGCAGCGTTTCCCACTGCAGAGCTATCCCACGAGGCACGGGAGAGCTTTCAGCACCGTGCTGGGTTGTGCGTTGGGTCATTGCTGGTTCCTCCTGGGTTTCCTGCAGAAAACAGGACTGTGCTGGGCTGAAAGCCAGCACTGCCTAGGCCCTGGATTTAGGGAGCTAGGCTTTGCCAAGCTGCTGCACCCCACTGTACCCCTGACTCCTAGTGTTTCCAGGCAGGTCAGTATGGACACGATCAGACCTTGCCTGTCTGCGCTGCTTTCCCTTCCCTGTGCTCACCTTCTCGCTTTGACCTTTCCCTTCCCTCCTTGTGTCCCCAGTGAATGGCTGCCAGCCCCTGCCAGCTCTGCCCTTAGAGCTGCCACTTGTGATTCCTGAAAGGCAGAGAGAGTGAGAGCCTGGCAGGGAGCAGTCATTTGTTACAGCAAGTTTTTCTTTCCCCCCCTTTCTTCAGATACAGTACAAAGAATCCCTCTCTGCAGTCGGAGACGGTTCATTACAAGAGAGGGGTAAGCCAGCAGTTCTCCCTGCCTTCCTTCAAGATTGACTTCTCAGAGTGGAAGGATGATGAGGTGAGTCTCTTCTCAGTGTCCCCTTCTTTCCACACCCCTCTTGTCCCAGAAGCACTGGTCTCCATTTAGTGCCATGAAGTTACGGCTGGAAGACACTTTCTCCCAGCTGCCAGAGTGCATTTTGTGGGTACTTGGGAACTTGGCATTCATATCAGGCCAACAAGGAGGAAACTTCTGATGTCACTGATCAGCTGGTTTAGGAGAGAGGCAGCAGAGATTGGCACTGGAGCTTTTCCTGGAGGAACCTGCCACTCCTCAGCCTTCCTCTCCCTGCCAGCCAAAGAGCTCGTGGGAACAAATATGTGTTTCAATCTCTCTCTTTAGGTGGGTTTTAGGTCTAAGATTTTGGGGTTTTTGGCTGTTCCTCTGCAACAGTGGTCTCCAAAGTGAGGTGCATACGAGGCAATTCACTGGGGTGCAGGAGGAACTTCAGTAATACGTTTATATACCTCGTAAATGATAAACACACACATATTGGGAATATGTGCTCAAAATATTTTACTGGTGGAGTGAATGATCAAAGTAGTCTGGAGTACGCTGCTCCAGTGCTGTTTAATGGCCACATCCTGCACTATTAACTGCAGCAGGACAGTGCTGTGAGGGGATATTCTCCTTCTGAGGCAGATTCACAGTGGTGCATCAATGTCCTCCTCTTAGTTTAACCCATAACTGCAAACAGATCAGGGCTTGGTTTTAATTAAACACTGTGGCTATTCCTACACAGCCAAATTTTGGAGTCCTGGTAATTTTGGTTTCTTTGGTATCTTTTCAAAATTCCAAGCCAGGCAGTAACTCTCTGCTTCTTGAGCCTCTGAGCTTTGGCCCAAGGGCTTCCCCTGCATGTGACCAGAGCAGGGAGCCCTTGGGCTTTCCCCTGCTCTGTGGAGAATTGTCAGAAGAGATTTCTAAGGCAGAGGAGTCAGTCTGTAGCTGCTGATAATATATTTGTTCCTGTGGACCCCTCTCCCAGAAAATCAACACTGACAGAGTGTTCAATTCCTGACCCAAGCCTGTGTAAGAGCATTGTGTGTGTGAACCCTGGTAGATAGCTACCTATTTAAAAGAAAAATTAGAAAAAAGAAGGGAAAAAAAAAGGAAAAAGTGATCTTTCATGTATTTTGAAAGATTGAATAGCTATTGTCTTGAAATTATAACTATAATCAGTCCCGTGCCTTAAAAAATGCTGTGGTGGTTACCAAGAGCCTGCTGAGTCTGGTCTCCTGATGTCTTGGCTTCTCTGCCAATAGATGATTTCACAAGTTCAGCCTACAAAAGCCTGGAAGAGCTGCTTTTCAATCCCTTCTGTTGTCTGAGAGAGCTGGAAAGCAGGAGCTGAGATCCCTTTCTTCTTAAAGAATTGTGAAGCTTAATTTTCACTTTTGTTCCTGTCAGCAAGGTTTTAACTCGAGAACTAAAGTCATGTCCCTTTGACAGCTAAAAGGGAGAGATGCTGTAGAAAAATGAGCTTCCAGCTCCCCTTGCTTGTTCTGCTGCATCCTCCTCTTTCTCTTTTTCCATTGGTGCAACTGGAGCTGGAGAAAATGTGGAATGAGCACTGTGATTTGGAAGAGTTTCTCCTCCCATTTTAGCTCTCTCACATCAATCTTGGTCCTAAATCTTACACTGGCCACCAGAATGCAGCCCTTTTATCTGGGATAGCTGACAGTGTGTACACTCAGCTGTGCACAGTTTCACATTTCAGATTTCTTGCCAGCTTTGTCCAAAACCCCCCCAGATTTACTTCATATTTTTTACTCAGTGTAATACTCGGATGTGACGTCGTTCTTGGCTGGCCCACAGAAGGGACAGTAATGTCATGTTGGGTTGTTCTGTGGAAAGCTCTATAAAAGTTTGCTTTGTCTTCCCAAAACACTGCTTTGCTTGGAAGTTACAGAGTATGGCTTGTGTTGAGCCAGTTGTGCTCGGGGCCGTAAAAATTAATGGGAAATGGTCCCTTAAAGAGGCCTTTTGTGTTTGAGAACTCCAAAGTTTGTAAGGTAAAGCAACCTCAGTTCTGTGATGTGACTTTCCCTCCAAATGGCCAAAGAACAATTTCTGTCATGCAGTAATAAATCAGAGCAGGAAGCAAAGCCAAACCATAAGCTTTTTCAGCTATTTTAATCCATTGTCCTGGGTGAATTTTCCTTCTGTGCCGTGCCAGAACAGTTCAAAAATGCAAGCTGGAAAACAGTGGCTCAAGGAGTCTGTTCTGTAACAAACACTGAGAGGTTAAATGAGATTTTTTTTTTTGTTTGCTCTGTTTTGGAAAGAGAACAGGTGTGTTATATCCCAGTGTACAGGTGTCATTCCTTTCAGGATGAACATTGAGGTTGTCATTCATTTTCAGCTGTTAGGCTCACACTGAGGGTCACCTTACCTGCAGTCTGGGTGGTTTGGGTGGCCATTTGTGCCAGTGGCTGCCTTGTTAATTAATTAATTAATCTTTTGAGGGACTGGCTGGAGCGAATCACGCTGCAAATGATATATTGGGTCTGCAGGAAATTTGGGGGAGCCCCAAAACACTACCTGGATGGTGCTGCAGCACTTGGAATTGAGTCTCAGTTTTCATGGGAAAACTGAAAACAGACTACCTGGAGCACCACAGTGAAATGACATGTTCTTTTTTTTTAAGTCCTGGCAAGAGATGAGACAAAAATCTCCAAGTCAGTAATTAAAAAAATCACCAGAAATCCAATCTCTGAGCCACTTCCATTCCTGGCATAGGACAGTGTCTGTAAGGTTGCCTTTTCCTTGTGTTTCTAAAATGACACAGAGCTTCTGAAGTGCTTTAATGAAGTGCAGGATAAAGGGAGAAGTTGAGTCTGTTTTCCTTGCACTCAAATGAGATCTTAAATTGTCACTCTCACCAATTAGAAGGTCGAGGACTTGAATTTCATGACATACCAAGTGATGGAAATCAGTCTGGTGTTTCCTTCAGGAATGTGAGCTTGAAGTTTGACAGATTTTTCTCCTCAGGAGCTTCATCCAAGAGTCAGGGTCAGTTTTGTGCTGTTGGGAGCACAATGCACTGCTGTGCTAAAGCCTCGCCTATCCTGCCATACACAGGCAAAATTGTGGCATTAAACACATTCCAACAATCTGCTACAAATCACTCAGGAGGCTTTTGGGATACGTGAATTAGTGAGAATTAAATACCATTTGAGACCAGGGGCTGGGGGGCCTGTCAGAAGGGACCTTCATTGCTCTGCTGTTACGAGATCTCCAGTGTTGTCTGCACCCACCCTGGTGTGACCTCAGCTCGTTTCTGTCCCCGCAGCTGAACTTTGACCTGGATCGTGGTGTGTTCCCTGTGGTCATCCGGGCAGTGGTGGATGAAGGGGATGGTAAGCACGGTGCTCTGCTCCCTTGGAATTCTCCTGGCTCCCTCTGAGCTTAGGTGGCTCCTTGGAGAGCCTTTCCAGAGTAAAAATATTTCAGGAGTTCACCTCAACTTCCCTTTATTGAAAGGGCCTGGTTAACCATGAGTTCTTGCATAAGAACATACTTCTAAAATTAGCCTGCATTTTGTACAGGAAAAATGGCCAGGTATTTAGTGTTGGAGTGGTGTTCAGGAGAGCTCCTGGCTCTGGCACCGATGCCAGGCACAAATTGGAGCAAATTACTTCTTTATTCTTTGGGTTTTGCTTTTTCAGTTTGTAAGAGGAGGAGGGAGGGAGTATTTTCTCCCTTGTTAGGGTAAGTTATCCTCATAAAAACCTAGAAATGGGCAGAGAAAAGGAAATGGCTTTAAAATGCTCAGGTTACTCTCCAACCATGCAACTTCACTGAGCAGTTTGAAATTCTCCTGGTTTTTTTCCCCAGGGTGATGAATGGTTACAATAAAAGAGTGTAACCTTTGAGGAGAAATAATTCCTAATTATTTAAAAATAGTTTATAATTATTATTATTTGGTGATTATTTTTAAAGTGGATTGCTGCTTTGGAGGGGGATGTCCAGTAAATATTTAGATTGTTACTCACCTTGCACAGTATTTCCCTTAGTGGGGTGTGTGCTTTGGGGCTCCACGTGTTTGCACTCACATGAATTGTCAACAATGAAAAGGGCACAAGGAAGCCACATTTTCTCTGAAATTGGAGGGGTGTCGTGGCCAGCAGGGCCAGCATTTCACTTCTGTGACATTTTTTACAAAATTTAAGGTGATTAGGAAGGAAAAATAATCCGTTGTTGATCACATTTTTCAGGTCAGTCACTTCCACAGTTTCTTATGCTGTAGATGTGAAAAAGCCCAGAAACTCATTACATTATTTTTACAGTCTAACAAGCAGACTGAAATAGAAGTGGATGAACCAATTAAAGTGTGACTAACAAAGCACAGTGCAACATAAAGGAAATTACTTGTAAAGTGCATCTATTTTTAGTGATTTCAGGCACTGTTAGTAAAATCCACATATATGTATATTTCTTTACCATAATGTAAAACATCTTCATGGAACTTTTGGCAAGGTATTTATGCTCTCTAATGTTGGGCATGTCTAGAAGGATCAAAAATAGAACAGGAGGCAGCATGGGAAGCATACATTTCTGCACATACCGTGCCCAGTCTTAGCCAGTAATGTACTCTCATCTGTTTTAATAACCTGGAAAGGCAATTGCTTTTAAATCCTCTCCTGGAAAGAATATCAGCATAAAAAATATGTGACACTTGAGCGAGATTTGAGGAAATTGTTGTGCATTTTGGTTCTTTTTTTAAACTGATGGGCCTGGAAGGAGCTGGCCTTGTGTGTTTGGAGCACCTGGAAAACTACAGCTGGCCTGTAACTGCTTGTGTTTAATCAAATTGGGTGGTGGTTCCATGCCTTCCCTTCCCTCTGTGACTCCTCCACCACCTCTGCCTCCCATTTCCATACGATGAGTCTGAACAGAATTAAGCAAAAAGGCCCAACCAGTTGGAGCTGAACAGAACCTCAGAGTCCTGAGTGAGGGAGACTGGGACTGTACCTCCCCTCCCCTGCTCTCTGCTTGCTGAGGGAGCCAGGAGTGCACTGTTGAAACCTCTGACAGCCCCTTCTCAATGCTATTGGATTAAGAAGGAACTCTGGAGTTTGGAAGAGGGGGAGATGTGATGTTTATCTTTGAGGGAGAAAGTCAGAGAACTGGGCAGAAATGCCTCAGTGGCTGGAGCTGGCATGAGAAAGAAATGTTTTACAAGCGTGTCTGACTAGAGTGAAATAAAGTGATAAGGGCTGGAAGTGCTGCCAGTTGCTGTTAAACCAGATGGATCTGTGATAAATTCAGGTAATTAAACCCAGGAATGTGAGGGGAGAGCAGAATCCCACTGACGGCTTTGTTTTACTTTCCCTTTGCAACCTCTGAAAACCAAGGGGGATAGTTTGGAGCAGCCAAGAATGGCTGGGTAGGGCCCACCACAGAGCCCAGTGAGATGAATCAACCGGGCAAGATAAGTTTTAAATGCAGGAGAGATGAAAATAGAACAGTTCAGAAATGTCAGTGGACTAAAATGCAACTCTCAAGGTATTTTTATGCTCGTGCTGTTTACAAGGTTTAACCAGATCTGCTCTTTCCCTCCTTGCAGTGGTGGTTGAGGTCACTGGTCACGCCCATGTTCTCCTGGCTGCGTTTGAAAAGGTAAATGAGGTCTTTTTTCCCTTTGTCCTTGTGTATGTAAACATTTCCACGGGTCATTGGTTTGTATTTATGTAACACTTAGCCCAACGGAGTCCTGGCTGGTGGTGTAGTACAAAGAATCTCTTGCAGCAGCTCCTGTGCAGCCTGTAATTATCATTTGTACCTGAGCTGGTCACTCAGGTAATTGCAGCTGCTGTTTCCTGTGGAAGTTGTTGTCCATGGCTGCTGCCGTGCAGTTTTCCAGGGCAGAACTGGATCTGCTGTGTCCAGACCCTGTTGCACCACTGTTTGGCCTTAGTTTACACACAGGGCCAAGCCCTTGGGAAGAATTAGGACACATCCTGCACGAGGACTGTGAGCTTCACTGCTCTTGGGTGGTGTGTTTGATGCAGTGACCACTGCCTGCGTGTTAAGGCCCAGCCAAGCTGTGTGTACAAGCCTTGACAACAAACTCTCTTCCCATGATAACTGGACCCTCAAAGGAGTTGCAAGATGCATGTGTGGCTGTGGTAACACTGCACACACGTACCCTGGGCAGGTGATTCTTGTGGTGACAAGCTGAGGTGAGGCCAGAGATGCTGGAGCAGAGCTGGGCATGTAGAGGGAAGCAGCACCAGTGCTGTGCTGTTGGAAATTCCCCACTTCCAGGCTGGCACGTGGCTGACCTCGGTATCCCAATCCACTCAGTTCCTGTTGTATCCCCGAGCAAGTTGCCAGGTCTTAATTCTCTTCCTCCCAGGTGGATAATGTGGATAGTGAAGAGCTGAGTCAGAGGGCACGGGAAGCACAGTCAGTCCTAAGGAAACCATGGGGCTGGAAGATGCTTTAAGTGTTCTAGGTTGCTTTTTGTTGGACTTGATCTGTGAAGAAAATGAGGTTTCCAGTGTTAGAAGGGTTGTTCTGAGCACTGGCTCTGTAGGTGGTTTTACTCCTGGCAATTAGAGATGGGCAACTGCAGCACCCCTGGGATTAGGACAGGGATGTTATTCTGGTTTCCTCCTCCTCTGATGTGGAAAAGCAAATCACACTGGAATCCCTCAGTCGTAGTTCAACCACTTCTTACTTCTCATCTTCCACTGAATGCTTAGAACAAGATTAAAATCTCACTTTTAATAAAAAGTCATAGGGCAGAGTACATGTTGAGTTCATCCTCCCTGTTTGATTAAAATATGTTCCTCATCCTTAGAGTAATTGCAGCTTTTGAAGTGTAGGTCCATAAATCCAGGGGAGGTCCCTGCTAATAAGCACTGCTGATCCCCCAGAGGACAGACAGACCAGCAGGACCTGGTAACTTGCTATTTATATGTATCTTTAAGATCAGAATAACAACCTTGGTCCTTTGTGTAGTTTGACCTTGCAACTCTTGCAAAGGTAGAAACTCGTTTGCCCAAAAACAGGACTGTTCTGTCCTTGGTGTGATGTTGTTGTCCCTTCCTTCTGAAACTCCTTCAGCAAACAGATGCTCATCTGCAGATGAACTCTGCAGCTGTTCACAGCAGCAGGACCTGCTGAAGCATCCCCTGAGTTTCCTTTGCTGCTCTCTAGACTGTGGCACGGGGGTTGATTTCTTTCTTTAGTGGCCCTTGTGGATGATGGGGAAAGTAGAGCTGGCATCACTAGTTCTGGCACCAGGGTTTACAGAATTGTTCCAGCTGTGCCTGCTGCCACTGAGGACATGAGAGGCTCACGGCTCTGAGGATGTGGAGCACGTGTGACTTCTTTCTGACTCTGTCCAGTGGACAGACCTTGTTCTCAGCCTCTTGCTCTGTCAGGGCCTTGGCCTCAAGAGTGGCTCTGTCTCTGGATGTTATTTAGGGTGTTAACAACTGTCCCCTGCCAAGTCGTGCTGGACTGGCTGCAGAAGTGTCTGCACCCAGCTAGACTGCTTGCAATCTGAAAGCACTCAGTGTGCTAGGGCAGTTTTGTCGTGCTCTGACCACTTCAGAAAGGTTTAACTTGAGCCAAGACTGCACTGGAGCAGACGAGGTGTGCTCCAGTACCCTGTCCCACTAACTCTGCTGGGAGGGATTGCCATCCAGGCTGTCCTGGTTATACACCCCTTCCCCTCCCCATGGCTGGCACACACCACCTCTGAGCACGAGTCTGTTTAATTTACTTTATTTAACCAAATTTTTATTTGATGTTATTTTTCAGCTGTTTAACATGTTCCCTTTCTTTGTCCTGCTAGCACGTTGACGGCAGCTTTTCCGTGAAGCCCTTAAAACAGAAGCAGATTGTAAGTACCTGTTTTCTGTCTGCTCTTGGTGACAGACTTGCTGGTGTCCCACTGGTGCCTGACTGTACCCAGTGGGAAGGTTTGGTGCTCTCTGAGAGCCTGAGATCTCACCTCATTAGCTCAGATATCCCAAGCCAAGGCAGTGAGCTGCTGGCAGCCCTAAATGTTGCCCTTTTGGATCCCATCCCCGTGTGATGTGCAGAAGTTGGGTAGTACCTCATCAAGACTGAAATTGCATCAGTCCTGCATAGACAAAAATTCATAAGCAACTGCTAAGAGTGCCAAGGATTTCAAGTTTTGAGAAGAACTCTGGTAGTGATCCTGCTGCAAGGATCAGCTTAAAGTGTCTTGGAGAAAGATATGAGATTTTGGTGGTTGATCCCTTCACCCTTAGGCATATGCAATGTTCTGCTTTAAATGTTTGACTGCTCATGATGGATGTTTAAGGTTTATTGATTTGAATTAAAAGGCCTTTTACTACCAAGAAGGTCATTAAGTACCTTAATAAGACACTCCTCACTCTAAGATGTTCCTTGCCAGTCCCCAAATCAGAAGAGAGCCACAAACAGTGGCAGTAATCATATATGAAAATGGCATTTGGTAATTCACTGTTTGGCTCCCCAGCTCTGTGCACAGGCTCATGGCCTGTCCATATTGGACATCTGACAGCACTGTTGGCCCTGTCTCCCAGAGCTTTATCCCAGTGCCAGTGGTGCAGCCTGAGTCAGCTCTGAGCCCTGTGTGTCTCAGGCTGATCTGTGCTCCCCTCTCTGCCTTGGTGCTCCCCTCGGCTGTGTTGCAGCACAGTCTCCTGGCTGGTTGATCAATGTGGGGCTCACAAGTATTTTTAATAGAATCAGAGACTGTTTTGGAAGGGGGGGAGTCTGTCAGGTGTGTTGAGGGCAGGTTTGTAGTGGGAACATCCAGGAGAGCTGTGCCTCGGCTGGAAGATGGAGCAGAGCGATGTGATGCCAGCAGTGCCTCTTCCTCACATATTTTTCAGGTCAGAGTGTTTGTCAGCTGATGAAAAGCCACTCATTTATCCTGTTTGGGGTTTTTTGGGCGGAGGGGGTTTAATGTTTTTATCTCTAAACCAGTGCTTACATGGTGTGAGCTCTCTGAGGCAGTGTTGGGTTGCTGTGCATCCTTCTCCATTCAGCACTCCAGACTCCCCACATGGAGGGCTGTCTTGCTGGAAATGCTCTCCAGGGAAGTTGGTTAGCTGACTCCTGCAGTGAAACACTGAGTGCTTGTCTGTCTTTACTGGCAGAGCATGGAACCTTCCCACTCAGTGTTAAGTTGTGGCTACTTTTTTTCTTTTTTTTGTTAGCAGTTAGTAAAATGTAACGTTTCTAAGTTCTCTCCTGGGGCTTTTGGAATAGAAGGAAGCTCTTGTTAAAGAACATAGAGTGCCACTGACACTGAGATAGCATCTGCACCCTTAAAAGCATAGAGCAAAGGTGCAGAGTCTGTGCCTGGAGTAAACCACGTTATAACATTGTACATTCTTTGCCATCCCTGCTTTCCTTGTGTCTTCCCCTGCCTGCCATTGCCAGGATTGTGGGTACCTTTTGTGGGCATCCATCTCTAAAGCTCTTTGGGAGCAGGAAGCAGCAGCCCATGAGCTGAACTGCCTCGTGCTGTGTTCAGTTCGAGTGTAAGTACCAACCTGTTTACAGAAATTCAGCCTGGATGAATGCAAACAGATGGATCAGCAGAAAAACATAACCTGGACTTGGCCAGTGGTTCCTGTGTGCATCCAGTGAGGCTGTAAATAGCAGCAGAAGCCTTTGGAAGGATGACTTTGTGTGGAGTGGGTTGGAGAAGGGTGAAGGTGAAGGACTGCATTGACTGCAATCATCTACTCCTTCTTAATTACTCCTACTCTTTTAAAACCTAGAGTTCTTTTTACTAAGAGCTGTTGCACTGCTCACCCTTTCCCTGCTGGGACATGCGTTTCTCAGGATTTTTGGAGGAAAGCAGATAAAAGGAACGCAGGCTCCTGCAGAGTCTTTGGTCTCTCCCTCCCTGACCTCCTCTTTGCTTTGAGCTGACCACTCCTGCACTCACCATCGCTCATCGTGATCCTCCAAGGAGTCAGGAGCTGTAACAAGGCTCTCTTGGAAATGCCAAGTTACAAAAGGACATTTCCCACATAATTGCCCCCGAGACTTCCCGGGTGAGCTGTGAGCTGCTGCGGAGGGTTTCGCTCAGCAGTCCAACAGCTGATCTCATTGCCGTGAAATGCAGGCCCAGAACAGATTGTCTGTGAGCTGCACACTGAGTTACACAGGGAGGCTCTGGAATTAGTGTGTTAACACTGCCATGTGCCAGCTCACAGCGTTTCTGAACTGGCAGATGGGCTGGGTACAGCTCCCTCCTGCCCCCTTCTTGGCATGTGTCATCTGCAGCACTGGAGTCCTGTGGAAAAGCCACTGCTCTTCTGAGCACCTGGCTTGACTAGAGAAGAGGGGAGAGGCCAGTTACACATGGAGATGCCAGAAGCCCTGGGATTGACAGCTGTTGTGGCACTGGGGTCCTGGGGGCTTGGCTTCACTGCATGTTGTCAGCTGGACATGGAGGTGGCAGGAAAGTGTTTCCTTCCCCTGCTTGTGATGTGTCTGTCTGGTACTTGGCAACCCTTTTACCTGTTGCAAGGTTTAGTGCAGGCAAAGCAACACATCCTGCTCTGGGGAAGCTGCTGTGGAGCACCAGATCACAGAATCCCAGGATCATTTAGGTTGGAAAAGACCTCTAAGATCATCGAGTCCAACCTTGGACCAACCAGAGCAGAGCACTGAGTGCCATGTCCCGTCATTCCTTGAACACCTCCAAGGATGGTGACTCCACCACCTCCCTGTACGGCCCTTTCCAGTGTTTAACAACCCTTTCTGTGAAGAAATTCCTCCTGATGTCCAACCTGAGCCTCCACTGCTGCTACAGATTCCTCTGCAGAGCCTCCAGCAGATCAACACTCTCACCCAACTTAGTGGGCCTGAGTCCTTGGGGACCAATATCTCTGTGCTTCCTTGTAGAGGCTGCCCCTCACAGCTGTGAGAGGCTCATGCTGTACTTGAGGGCTAAGCTGGAGAGCAGGGGAGAACCCCCAGTGCAGAGGGACTTGACCCATCAGCCCTCCTTGTGTCAGTGCTGTGGTTCAGTGCCCAGGGGGTTTGCAGGCAGCTGCCAGTTTGCAGAAGTCGTGGCTTGGGGGGGAGTGTGTCCCTCTGAGTAAACCTCCAGCTGTGCCTTAGAGCACTTTCTGCCACCACACCTCCCGTTTTAGAGGTGCCACCGAGGGCCTGGGGATGGCAGTCAGTGACACTGCACTAATGTAGGGTTGTCCACTGAGTGCTTCTCGTGCTGAGGGAAATGGTTTGTCTGTCCTTAGAAGCCTGACCCTGTGCTCCCAGGGGATGGGCAGGGAGGTGATGTGCCACCAGTGGTGTGCCAGGAAGGAGCTGTTGGCGCAGCCTCTCTCTGCTCAGGGTGCAGAAAGAAGAAATTCATCTTGGTTGAAGTTAAGTAGTACTTCCACAGAGGACTGTGGAAGGCCGATTGCCTCTGGATTATTTAAGCTATGGGTGTGTATTCCCTCTTGATCTCTGAGAAATGCAGAGTTCTCATTTTTTAGATTGTTTTGATAGCCCAGCTGGCCACTTCTGGTGCTCCCTACCCACACCAGGCAGGGTGGGCAGCACTTTTTGGGCAAGGAGAGAGTCACTCTCCACTCTCATTCTCTGTCCTTCGCTATGTTCGTTATCTTCCACGTTGCTATAGGGAAGCTGTGGGTGTAACATGGACAATTTGACACGAGGAGGGAGGGAAGGTGGTCACAAATGGTCACAAAACAGCAGTGACAGAGCAGCTGGCACTCCCAACTATTGTCTTCTCCCCCAGGTTGACCGGGTGAGCTACCTGCTCCAGGAGATCTACGGCATTGAGAACAAAAACAACCAGGAGACCAAGGTAAAGATCCTTCCTGAGCTGTGGGTTCGCAGCCTGCACCTTCTGCTTTGGAGCCCAAACTGTGGGGATTGTCAGGGCCATGTGGAGGTGAGAGAAGGGGCCTCCTGAAACACCTTCCTGAAAGACCCAGCTTTCTACAAGCCCTAAAATCCAGTGCTCTGAAACACCCCCATGGGGGTGTTTCAGAGCACTGGATTTTAGGGTTTGTAGAAAGATCTCTGTGTGTGTTGCTGCCTCCCTGTCTGGTGTCTCTGCTCCCTTGGCTCCTTCACGTTCTCCTGGTTGGGAGTTCTGCATGTTCCTGCAGTGTTCCAGAAAACTGAGCTCTCCAAGGCTTGCCAGTATCCAGAGAGCAGCCTGCATTCCCCTGCAAGAGGGAGCACAGCATCCCTGAGGGATGTGTATGCAAATGCCAGGACCAGAAACATTCCCATCTTGAGGCAGGAGCTGCTGCAGGATCCACAGGATCTATTTAAGAGGATTGAAGGCTTCTTTTTAGGGTCCTCCAGGGTCTTGTAATGATTTTCTCTTGATCCAGCCATCGCACATTTGTGGCCTGGGACCATTTTGTTCTTCCTGGTGTGCTCAGCAAACTGTGTGACTGGGGCAGGAAAGAACCTCCCTCCCTCCCAAAATACCTGAGGAGCAGGTGTGGGCTGTCTGTCCCACCTGCCTGGCCTGTTCTAGCCCTGGTGACCAAAGGGACCTCGTGAAGTGGCACCAGGTGAAGGTGGAGGTGCCCCATGCTGGGTCATCGTGGTTCTGGCACAACTTCTGTGACGTGGGTGGGGAGACTGTGGAGTTTTCTGCTGTCAGTCTTGTGGTTTGGAAAGTGCATTTCTCCTCCCACCAGCAGTTTGATCAGTGTCTGTAATCCACTTTGGGGGGCTCTGAGTGACTGAGACACGAGTGTGGTGCACGGTCCTGTTGAATGGGTGCACACAAGCCTTTTGACCAGGGTAGCTGTGGGCAGGTGAACATCCCAGGCTGGTTCTGAGGCTGCACCAAAGCCTGTGCCAGCACAGCAGCTGGTGAAGATGCACAAGAACCACTGACTCCCTCACTTGTTCAGAGCACGTGTGGAAGCTGGGCTGGGCATGGCTGGAGTGCCTCCTGCTGTCCAGCCCTGGGGCAGCCTGACCTGCTGCCTGTCCAGCTCCTCGTGGGGCTGCTCTCAGTGTGGGGAAGAAAGGCTGGAGTGCCAAAGAACTTGCTTCCATGCTGACCCTGGAGCCACCAGGCTGGAAGGCAGGAGCTTGTTCCTGGTACCCTTCAGCTGAGGGGATCCCTGCCCCGAAGGGGCTCTGGGGAAGGACAGCTCTGCCCTGAATTCCCAGTGCAGTGCCCTGGCCTCTGGCCCTCAGGGAGCAGAGCCCTGGGAGGAAGGAGTGTCCAAGCAGGGCTGTGTGGGCTGGAGTTTGCTCTCCTTCAGAAACCCCCACTGAGAGCTGACAAAAGAGAATGCCAGCTCTACCACAGACTTTTGGGTGGGAAATCTCCCCAGGCTCCGGCGTCCCTTGGCAGTTTGGCACATCCCTGACCATTCCCGTGCCGACGTTTCCCCTCTCCTTGCAGCCCTCAGACGACGAGAACAGCGACAACAGCAACGAGTGTGTGGTTTGCCTGTCGGACCTGCGGGACACCCTCATCCTGCCCTGCAGACACCTCTGCCTGTGCAACTCCTGTGCTGACACCCTGCGCTACCAGGCCAACAACTGCCCCATCTGCAGGCTCCGTGAGTCCCCGTGGGCCTGGAGACACGGGCACCTCCTCCACTTCTCTTAGGGCACTGCAGGCTGTGAGAGGGGACATGTTTGACACAGCCCACCCCAAGGCTCAGCATCCCACTCTGCTGCTCCCATCTGGGGATAGATGAGTGGCTCTTTGCCCAGCACCTCCCTGGCTGCTTGTCCTCTCCCTGGGATGGGCCTGAAGGTGAAGGTGCCCTGAGCTGTGCCATGTCGGCAGTTCTTGTGTGGAAAATGGAAAATGTCCCAAAGGAGGGGATGCAGAAGCTTTATCCTGAGGGTATCTGGCCCAGACAGCAGCCAACCCCACCGGAGGGCTGTCTAAGTACTTTTTTTGGTTTTTTTGGTTTTTTTTTTTTTCTTCTGATAACTTTGCTTTCACCAGGAGGCAGAGATGAAATAAGTCAATTTGGAGTCCTTTGCTTTACCAGGAGTTAGGAGGATCTGCTTAACCCTTGCATTACTTAGCTCCCAAAAGATGGAAGAAATTCAGTACCTGTTTCGACACTCAGTCAGCACTTGCTGAATTCCATGTCTGTTCTCAAAAGCACAGGGGCATAGGAATCTCCTGAGAAAATGCCCGTGTTTTTGCTGGAATAGGCAGATCATGTGCTTTACCCCCTGCCTGGTCTCTGAGGTGTTTGATTGTTTCTGACTGGTAATTCTGAGGAAAAGAAAAAAAGAGCCTAAGACAGATGTTTGGCCTGAGGAACTAAGTCTAAACAGTTCAAGCATGGCAAAGATGCAGTAACCAAGAGCAAGATCTTACCACAGGAAGTGCCAGACAGCTTTGGCTATAAGTGGCACATCTTAAAACAGTTACAGCGTTATCTCATCTGCAGGGGAGCACCTTGTATTTGTTTGGAAAGTGCCCCCGTGTCAGACTTCCTGGGAACCTCCTTCTGGGGAGTGCAGAGGCAGCAAGGACAGATTTGTGCCTCTGTCTCTAGGCTGATCTTGCAGTGGCTGGGTGCAACAAGAACCAGGGGAATGCCTGACAAGTGCTCACAGCTGCATCAGAACAGATGTCTGGCTCATTCAGGGCACAGAGGAACTGACAATATTAAAGATTTGCAGATAGAAAATGGGGCTGTGGGCAGGGGGTGGAGATCAGAGCTGTGGTGGTGGGAGGACCAAGGGATCTCTGTGCTGGAGGCAGGAGTACAGCACTAACCCCCCAGCCGGTGCAGAGCCTCTCACCACCACAGCCCCTGGCAGGCACGGTGCTTCCAGTGCCAGCTGGACCCCAGGGCTGAGCTCTGTGGGGTCTGAATGAGCCCAAAGCCCCCCACCCATCCTGTAGATTGCAGTGCACTCCCCAGGCCAAGCTCACGTTTTTCTTTCTGTATTGTTGAATGACCCACCCATAAGGGCAACTTCTCTGGGCCTCTACACTTGTGCAGGGGAGCTCCCCCGTGCCAGCAGCGTGTCTGTGGCAAGGCAGGGAGCTCTGGCAAGGCCTGGTCCTGCAGGGCTGTGCAGTCACCTGGCTCGTGTTCCCTCCCAGCCTTCCGTGCCCTGCTGCAGATCCGGGCGGTGAGGAAGAAGCCGGGGGCTCTGTCGCCCGTGTCGTTCAGCCCCGTCCTGGCACAGAGCGTTGACCACGACGAGCACTCTGTAAGTACCTTGGGACCCTGGGGGACAGAGCCTGGGTGCTGCTCTCGGCCCGAGCAGGCGGCTGGTGGGTGCATCAAGCCTGGCCTGATGGCTGGTGAGGCTTCTTGGTGTCCCAGGGACCTCAGGGGGTTGGCTCAGACCCTCCACCGAGGGCATCCTGAGCAGTGCAGCCTTCCTTGTCAACCTATGAGACTGTGGGGTCCTGGATTAGTGACACAACTAGATTGGAGGAAACAAATCCATAGAAACCTCGGGCTGAGAAGATTCCTTAGGGCCTGTCCCAGCAGAAGAGTGGCAGACTCTGGGCATGACAGGCTTGGAGCTGGGAAAACAGGGCAGGGGGGTTGCAATTTGACTTGCCCACATCACACCAATGAAATGCCCTTGGCACTGGGGTTCTCAGAAAGGCCTCTTTTTTGCAGCCTCCCTGAGTGCGTTGGGACACAGCTGAGGGAGCGTGGGGTGAGTGGTGTGGTGCTGGTGGCCTCAGGGCCCAGCTGCATGTGCCCACTGTGGTGAGGGCAAGCAGCTCTTTGCCTGAGCTGGCTCTGGTGGGGCACATGAGATCAGAGTGAGGAGGAGAACCACATGTAGGTCATCTTACAGGCTTTCATGGGAACAGATGCTGTCACAGAAAAAGGCTGCCCTCTGCAGTGTTTCAGCCCTGCTGCCTCCAGCTGGGGCTGAGGAACAGGGCAGGGCAGAAACCCCGAGGGCTGCTGTGAAGCAGAGCACGGTGTGTGGAGGAAGCAGGTGCTATCACCTGCAGCGAGGAGAGGAGATGCTGCTGAGTGTCTCTTCCTGTCACTAACCTCAAGAAACAACTTCCTTAAAACGTGGTTTTCTCTTGACAGCGTCCCTTTAAGCCCCTAAAGGTGAGCTCTGTGTCCCTGCCCAGCAGGAAGCCTAGGAGGGGAGTGAGAACAGTAAGTGGCCTGGGGTGGTTGCACTGGGCTCCCGCGGCGTCACCTGCACGTGGCAGTCACACACACAGGGCTTGCTGACACGCTGGGTCTGACCTGTGCCCCTGCCTGGGCTGTGACACTCCACCTCCTGCCTCCACAGTGGCAGTGAGACACTCACACCCTGCACGGATCATCACCAACCTCCCTGGTTTGCCTGTGGACAGCAAGCGAGATGGAAGCAGCTTGTCACCAGGGTCTGACACCGGCTCTCAGGCACTGTTCCCAGGTCCTGAGCCTGGATGATTTATAGTCCCTGACCAAGATATTGTCACATTTGCATAGGACTGTGGCCAAACTGCTGTCCCCCTGGCTCACCCAAAAGCTTCCTTGCACTTGTCTCATCCCCTCGACAGTTTGGTGTGGGCACATCCTGGAGTGGTTTCCAGCCTGGTGCTGGCATGCAGAGGTAGACAAAGAGGCACAGCTGGAGCAGGTCTTGCCTTCAGGAACACTGGCTGCAAGGGGCTGGTTTGCTTTTTCAGAAACAGGAGGGATGGAGCTTGTCTTGTCTGGGGACTCCGAGTTGGTGTGGGATTGAGTAACCGGAACACTGTGCTGGGAACAGCACGAATGGCAATTGTGGGGGACCAGGAGCTGGGCAAGGGAAAGGTGAAGGAGGCCTCAGGCCAGGAAGTTTCTGTTTGTGCCCTCTGTGTACTCCCATCAGATACAGCTATGGCTGTTGTTGGTATTAAGGAGGTTCTCTCTTGCTCAAGCCAGCCTAGATGTTCGGTGTTACAAGGAACGTGGCTTGGTGGGCTTGTCAGGTCTGGAGAAAACCAGGCTGGGTTCAGGTAATGAGGCTCTTGCAATCTTGGCATGATGTGGCTCTCTGCAAGCCTCCTCCAGTGAGCAGCAGTGCTCCTGGGTGGGGTAAGTGTCCCAGAAGAGAGCAGTGTCTCTTAGGGTTGTTTGAAAGCTCAGTAACTTGCAGTGAGGGTGTTGTAGCCATGGGCTGAGAAATCCTCCTCCAGCCTCTTGAGCTGTGCCATGGAACCTGAGCTTTCACCACCACAACCCAAAATAAGCGCTCTTTAAACCCTCAGGGAGGACACGGGAGAAGTGGAAGTGGTGTAGGCTCTGAGAACCTTTAGCTGGTGCACCTCTTCTCCCCTCCTCCAACTCTGTGTTGGTGACACCGGTGGTGCTGTGAAACAGCTGCATGTTCCATGGCTGAAAGCACAAAGTGAGGTGTTCATTGAGCTGGAAGGGTCTCTGAACCACTGGAGGAACTTCTAGGAGAAAAAAAATCCAGATGTAATTTTATAGCAGCTTTTTAGGAACTGGCTTTCTCACCCTCCTTGCCCAGCTCTTGAAAGTGCATCAGAGGGCTGCCCAGCCACGATCCAGCTTGCTGGGATGCCCAGTCTCTCAAAGCAGTGCTCTGGAAACTTGCCTGGAGCATCAGCAGCTTTACAGCCCTGAGGGAACGAGTGGCTGTGGCAGGGGAAGGAGCTGAGGCGCTGTGGGAATGAGGGGGAAGGGCAGGGCTGGGTGGCAGCAGGGCCTCCCTTTTCCAGGGGGGTTCCTGCCTGGTGATGTTTTCCCAACATCCCCTCTCTCTCTTGCCTGCAGAGCTCTGACAACATCCCTCCAGGCTACGAACCCATTTCCTTGCTGGAGGCGCTGAACGGGCTCCGCTCCGTTTCCCCCTCCATCCCCTCTGCTCCCCTGTACGATGAAATCAGCTACTCCGGGGTGGTGGATGGGATCCCTCCCGCCAGCCGCCCGCTCGTGGCCATGGACAGAGCCCTGGAGAGCGGCCACCAGAAGGGCAAGCGCAGCAAGTCTCCAGACAGGTCAGCATGGGGACAGGGGACACTGCAGGCCCTCAGGGCTTGTGGCCACGTACTCTTGGAGCCAGGAGAGGGCCCTGCCTGCTCCCGTTGCTGCTGAGTTGGGATTTTAGGAGGCCAGCAGGTACTTGTGCCAGGGAGAGAACTGGGACATTGTCCCTGTGTTCAGCCTGAGGTTACAGCTTGGGTCTCCTAAAGGCTGGCTGTGCCACCAAAAGAAATAGTATTTTTATCAAGGAGACTTTAATCTTAGAATCGTGGAATGGTTTGGGTTGGAAGTGGTCTTAAAGCTCATCTCATTCCAGGCCCTGCCATGGGCAGGGACACCTTCCACCAGCCCAGGTTGTTCCAAACTCTGTCCAACCTGGCCTTGGACACTCCCAGCTTCTCTGGGCAACCTGTGCCAGGGCCTCACAACCCTCACAGGGAAGACTTTGGATGGAAACGTCTCCTTCCCAATGCACTTAGTCCCTCAATTTGCATCTGACATCCAAACCTTGTTGGAATTCAGCTTTCCATGGAGCTCCCCAGGGGCAAAAGAATGGGGAGAGAAGTGACTTGAATTTCAGAGTACAAAGAGCTGAGCTGAGATCCTGTAGTTGTTGTCTGAAGGCTCCTCTGTTGGCCTTGGCATGGAGGGTGTAGGTGAGGGACCTGAGCTTCTTGCTTTCCATGCAGAGGCAGGTTTGTCCAGGCTGTGTTGCTGTGCCAAAGCTCGGCACTCCTTGGCTCTGTCCCACTGTGGAGCCAATACAGGAGGCCCTGGTGAATTCAGGGAGCTCCTGCTTGTGGGCTTGTGCTGCCCCAAATCCTCCAGGAGCTGTGGTGCTGGTGGCTCCCTGCCAATGGAGTTTCTCTTGGCACACAGCACACTACGGTCCCCCTCGTCCCCGATCCACGAGGAGGATGAGGAGAAGCTCTCCGAGGACTCCGACTCGCAGCCGGTGCTGAGCGGGGCTGAGCTGGTCCTGAGGGAGACCAGCTCTCCAGAGGTGAGTGGGGGCTCTGCTGGGGAGCTGCCCCAAGCCACAGCTCTTCTGGGGGGGCTTCTGAGACAGGGGAGGTGTCTCGTGAAGGGCCATTGCCCAGAGCCTTGGCTGCTTTATTTACCCCTAGGGCTCCGTGGGGAAGGATGTAGCCACTCCCTGTGCCCCCGACCCCTCTTTGGGAGCAGAGGCATTGGAAAAACACTCTGTTGGAGCCATGTCAGAGCTTCCTGGGCAGTGTTTGGGGCAGGGGTGGGAGCTGGGCCTTGCTGGGCTGTAAAACCCCTCCATCCCAGCCCACAGTGCCACGGCATTGAGGGGTGGCTGAGCTCCTGCTCTGGAACAAATCCCAGCCCCAAGTGCAGCTCCCTGGAGAAAGCCAGAGCAGGAGAATGGCACAGCAAAGGCTTCCAGCTGCAGAAATAACCTGTGCTGTCCCTCCTTACAGAGTGTGGCAGGGGAAGAGATGGAGGAGGCCTCGCCTGTGCAGCAGGGTAGGTGAGAACCTGGCTGTGGGTGCAGCCAGGCCTTGGTGTCCAGTGCTGTCATGGTGGGATGGGGACAATTAGGGAATGAACAAATGAGCTCAGAAACATCCAGTCCCCAAAATCCATCTCTGAGCCTCTGTGCTTAACCAGGGAAAGGTGCCAGGGTCTCTTCTGGGGAAGTGGGGGAAGGAAAATCCACAGATCTCCCTGGTTTATTTGCCCAGCACCTCACCTTGCTCTAAGCTCTACTCAAGTAGAGCTTTTTCATGCCCTGGGGCTGTTTCCTTGCACCACCGGGGTCCTGGTGAGAGCACAGTCACAGTACTGGGCACGCAGGATGTGCCCCGTGTCTTTGGGATGGATCTCTGGTGCTCAGCCAGCACCCAGAGGGCACAAGGATGGGATGAGAGAGGGGTAATGGGCACGTTTGGGGCCATGAGCCCGCGTGTGAAGAGGTGGCCCTTTGGCACTGTGATCTGGGCCGGTCTGACCGGCTCTCCTGGGACCTCTGCGGGGCTGGGGGGGCCTGGGGAGCTTCCTCACGTGGAAGATCTGCACTCGTGCCGGCCAGGAGACCCCCGGGGCTGTGCTGGGGCTAAGCTGGGGGCTGAGGGGCTGTGCTGTGGCTGGTTGCAGGTGGTGGCCGCCCACCCTCGGTGGAGGACGTGCTGCAGGACGGCGGCTGCGGCGAGAGCCGGGGTCTGACACGGTCCGAGAGCGACCCCCCGGTGGACGTGTTCCTGCCAGGTAACGGCCGCGCCGCTGGGGCTGGAGCTGCGGGGCTGTGCCCGTGGCTCCAGAGCCTGGGGGGGTTGGGGAGCGCGTTCCTGCCCAGGGGCAGCCCCAGCTGCACCATGAGATGGGGCAGGAGCACGGGCTCTGCTTCCTCCCCGGGGGCAGAGCTGTGGGCGAGGGGGGATAACACAGAGGTAACTTTGCCCCGCCTTCTCTCTCCTCCTCCCTCACCCTCGTGTCTCTGTCCTTCCCCTCCTTTCTCCTCTCTGGGCTGCAGCCACTCCATGGCACTTCGTGTGACAAAAGCCTCCTGTGCGCTCCCAAATGTGCTCCTGCTTCTGGGCAAGGGAGGGGAAGCATCTGGGCCGGTTCCTGGGGGTGGGGCAGTGTTGTCCCCGCGGGGCGGGGCCCCGTGTGCCCCTGTGCTGTCCTCACCTCTGACTGTTGTCGTTGCAGCCTGTTCTCTTCCGTAGAGTCGCAGTCTGTTCTGAGTTACCTCTCTAATGTCTCCTTCCCTCTCTGTCTGCCTTCCTCCCTCCTGTCTTGGGCAGCACTGGGTCCTGATTCCTGCTCTGTTGGTATAGAGGAGTAAGCTGGTATGTCTTCTCATTCTTCTTTACTGTTGTGAGGGGCAGCAGGACCCCTCCTGGGAGTGTGGAATGGGGCTGGTCCTGGCCATGGGGCAGGGAAGGAAGGGGCAGCAAACCAGCCAGGCTCTGTCCTGGGTCCATTCCCAGTCCTGGCACCAGCATCCCTTCTGTCCCTGTGTGCCTGGACCCCAGGCAGGGCAGCAGAAACCCCTGCCCTTCCCACTGGCTTCTGCTGCCTCATGGGCACCGTGAACACCGTGCTGGTGTCCCCAGGCTGGTGACAGAGGGCGTGTTGTCCCCTTAGTGTCCTGTGTCCCACCCCGATGCTGAGCCTGCACTGGAGGGGATGGAGCTCTTGGCTCCAGCCCCGTCTCCCTTGGCCAGCCCAGGGGAGGAGGGTTTGGCCGATCCCTCTGCCAGCCCCTTCCTCTGCCCCCAGGGCTCTCGTTTCCGAGGCTGAACCCCCTTCTCCTCTCGCAGGCTCATCCGACTACACCAAGACGCTCCCCGTGCGCGGCACCGGCAGCCCCGTGCAGCCCCTTCTCTTCGAGCAGACCCGTCTGCACCTGGAGGACGAGCAGGGCCTCCCGTGAGCGGGGCCGGGCCCTGCCGGAGCCGCCCGGCCCTGCCCGCTACCCCCGGACACGGTCCCGGCACAGCCCGTGCATGTTCCCTGGCGGTGGGTCGGGATGGGGCCGTGTTTCCCGTGGGCGGTGTCCGTGGGGCCGGGCGGGGCGTTGGGTTCCGACGGGCAGATGAAGGACGGACACTACCGATGTATATTTTGTACACAGCGAGCACAGCCCTTTGCTGTCACTGCCCCTGTACAGACAGAGCCGTGGCCTCCCCGCCGTGCCGGGCCGCGGGGAGCGGGGGCCGCGGGGTCCCCCCCGGCCCGTCCCGCAGGGCCCGGCGCTGCCCACGCCGTGTGCCTTGTTCTGCTTCTGCGGGGGGGCCCGGGGCGCGTCCCCCCCACCTCCCGTCTATGTTTGTAGGAATAAACACGTGGAGCAGCCCCGCCAGACTCCGAGTGCAGGGGGGAACAGGGCGGGGAACGGGGGGATTGGGGGGCCCGGGCGGTACCGGGGGCTGCGGGGGCGTGGTCTTGGGATGGGGGCGGGGCCGGTGGCTGAGGGGCGGGACCGGGAGCAGCAGGGCGGGGCCTGCGCGCGGCGGGGGCGTGTCCATGGCTGGGGCGGGGCCAGGGCGCTGTGGGCGGGTCCTCCGTTCCGTGCCCCGCCACGTTCCCGTCGTGCCCCTCGCCGTCCCTTCCCCCCGCTCTGGGCCGCGATTGGCTCTCTGTGGCGCTCGGCGCGCGCAGCCGCGCCCGCCCTCCCCGGTGCCCGCGCGCCGCCCGCCCCGCCCCGCCCGTGCGCGCGCGGCGATTGGCGGGCCCCGCCGGCGCCCATTGGCCCCGCCATTGGCCGGGCGCGGGCGGGCGCGGCGGGCGCGGCGCGTGCGCGGAGCGGGCGGCGGTGGCGCGAGGCGATGGCGGCCGTGGGGACGATGGCGGCCATGGGCCCGCTGCCCGCCATGGGCGCGCTGCCGCCGCTGCCCACGCTCGGCGTGCCCGGCGTGCCTGAGCTCAAGCCGCTCACGCGCTACGAGGCCATGCGGCTCGGGCCCGGCTGGAGCCACTCGTGCCACGCGATGCTGTACGCGCCCAACCCGGGCATGCTGTTCGGCCGCATCCCGCTGCGCTACGCCGTGCTGGTGAGGGCCGGGCGGGGCCGGGCCGGGAGCGGGGCCGTGCCTGGAGCGGGGCCGGGGTCGGGAGCGGGGCCGGGAGGGCCCTCGGGCCGGGCCGGGGCGGACGGGGCTGGGCCGGGCCGCGGGTGCGGGGGCGGCGGGTGAGGGGGCGGCTCCGCGGGGGATCCGAGCAGGGCGGTAGCGTCAGGGAGGGCCCGAGCCCGGGCCCGCGGGCGGTGCGGAGAGCCGGGCCGGCGTCGCTGAGCGGTCCTGGATGCGCCGGAGCTGGAAGGGCCGCCCCGGAGCGCCCCCCGCGTTTCTCCGGCTCCTCCGGAGGCTCCTCGGCCCCCCCTCGCCCCCCGGCGGGGGCCCCGCCGTGCCCCATTAACACCCTGCGCCTCTATTGCAGATGCAGATGCGATTTGACGGACTGCTGGGCTTTCCCGGGGGGTTCGTGGATCGCCGTTACTGGTCCCTGGAGGACGGTCTGAATCGGGTGCTGGGCTTGGGTTTGGGCTGTGTGCGCCTGACGGAAGCTGACTATCTGTGCTCGCACCTGACAGAGGGGCCACACCGCGTGGTCGCGCACTTCTACGCCAGGCAGCTCACCCTGGAGGAGCTGCACACCATCGAGATCAGCGCGGTGCATTCCCGAGACCACGGGATGGAGGTGGGACACCCGGGAGGGGTGTGCGAGCTCTCACTTAGCCCAGGGAAGGCGCCGCTTCCTCCTGGGTCTGCCGGGCGGCCCTGGCCAGCCCGGCCGGGGAATGCACCGCAGGTAGAGCTGCCGGGGCCGGTGCCAGCACCGCCCGAGGCATCGGCGATAGGAGCCGGCCGGGTCGCGCCGCGGGCTCCGGAGCGCAGGGAGCTCCGGCTCCAGCCTTTCCCGGGGCCTGCCCGTGCAGGGAGGAGCCCGTGTGACCCTCGGCCAAGGGATGTGGCCGAGAGCCGTTTGCAGCTGGGGGGGATCCCCCTGCCCTGGGCTGAGTGCCCGGACTGGACCGTGACCGCGGTGTGGTGATGTCGCTGTGAGCTGAGTCCTCCCCGGCCCACATGGGGGTCGTGCAGGGGCACCTTCCTCCTCCTCCTCCTCCTCCTCTTCCTCCTCCCGGGCAGCTGAGTGTGGCTGAAGCCCCGGGGCAGTGTGAGACACCCAGGGCCTCCCCCTGCGCCCCCGGGCGCTCGGTGGGTGTCACAGCCGCGTGAGCAGAGCCAGAGGGCACTGGGTTGTGGCCTGGGCGAGGGGACACGGGGCAGCTGTGGTGTCCCCACACGGGGCAGGGGCTGGAGGGGGAAGGGAGACTCCCCGTAGTGGCCTGGGGCAGCGGGATCCCCCCCAAAGGGGCAGGATGGGGGAACCGAGCCAGGGCTGGGATAGAGGGCTGGGCAGGGAGAGCAGGGCCTTGGCGGGGAGCTCGGGAAGGGGCAGCACTGGGGCTGAGCTGGGCTGAGGGCAGGGAAGGGCAGGGGCCGGTGTGGAGGGAAGGCAGGACCTGGCAGCGGGCCTGGGCCGTGGGCTGGCGGGCACTGGGTGAGGGTGTCGGGACAGAGGGGTGCGGGGAGGGGGGGCTGGTGCTGCCGTGGCCCTGCTGAGCTGTGCCCTGTGCCTTTGCAGGTGATGGGCATGGTCCGGGTCCCCCTCTACACCCAGAAGGACCGCATGGGCGGGCTGCCCAACTTCCTGGCCAACTCCTTCGTTGGAACAGCCAAGTTCCAGCTGCTGTTCGCCCTGAAGATCCTGAACATGGTGCCGGAGGAGAAGCTGGCCGAGGCGGTGGCCGCCACGCAGAAGCCGAAGAAGGTGGCCATCGATCACGCGGGAGGGGCGGCGGGACACCTGCACGGCCACAAGGCGGGCAACGAGCTGGGCAAAGCGGGCAACGAGCTGGCGGAGCGGGCGGAGCACCCGGGCGCGGTGCAGGCGGGGGCCGAGCAGCTGGCGGGGCTGGAGGGCCAGGCCCTGGCGGAGCAGCTGGCGGGGGCAGAGGCGCTGGAGCAGCCGGCGGGGCTGGGGGCCGATGCCATGGCAGAGCAGCCGGTGGGCGAGGCGATGGAGTGACCCCACCGTGTGTGCGCTCCAGTAAAAGTGGGTGAGCCGAGAGACTTCTACCTTTCCGACCCGGGGCTGCAGTGGCTGCCCACGCGACCCCACTGCCCAGCCGGGAGGGTCTGGGTTTGTCTGAAGCAGGGAAAAGCGATTTATTTTTATGGCCATTAAACTCTTAGCGAGCTTCCCAGATCAACCTGCACAGCCCCTGCAGAGAGTTCATGTGCTTACGTGAGGGCGCCGGAGCCTTAGAATTATGCTTTGATTTCAGGGACACGCTGCTGCTGTCAGGTCCCCCTTTCGTTTTTAAGGAACAAAACATCTGATTTTTTAAATGCCCCGTGTTGACTTGGCTGCTGGCAATGGGCACAGCTGAGGGACGGGGCTGCTGGTCAGGCACCTCTGCCCATGTCAGCGACCAGGCCCCGCTCAGGGTGCCGGTGCAACACAGCAGCTGTGCCATGAATTCCCTCTGGGGCGTTAGGGGTGCTCATGTGGGGCCCTACCTGGAGATCTGTGGGAGCAGGAAAGTGGAATAAATGGCTTTGCTGAAAGTTTAGCACTTGGGATCGTTCTTGAAGGCTGAGGCTGAGCCTGGGGGACCCAAAGCTTGGGATGGGGAAGGCAGGGGTGGGAGGGAACAGCATCCATCAGCTCCTGCTGCCACAAGGGTTCGTCCTCTGGACTGTGCCAGGGCCAGAGGCAAAGGACAAGGCTGCTGGTGGCAGCCCCTTGGATCAGGGGGCTGTGGGGTACCTCTGCTGCAGCTGTTGAGTTTTTGGGTTAGTCCAGACTGGCTCATGCACCCCAGGGCTCCAGGCAGGAGCCTGGGAGGAGCCATTTGTGCCACTGCAGATGCTGAAGCACCTCCTGGGCACTGGCTGTGCCTGAGGGGCCTTTGTCCCAGCTGAGATGTGGGGCAGCCAGCAAGGAACCCCAGTCCCTGTGGGGCTCAGGAGAATCCTCCACCCACCGCTGGAAGGGCAGGCTCGGTGCTGGAGGAGCTGCTCCCTCTGCCCTGTCCCCCTCTCTGCCTGCTCCAAGCTGATCCCTGTCTTGGCATGGCAGCAGCTCCCCCAGGATCCCCCCAGCCCCCGTGAGGAGGGTCTGTGGGCATCCCCCAGCACAAGGTGGGGGCCAGAGCAGTCAGTTGGTTCCTGTGCAGGGACAGACAACTCAGAAAAGAGGTTTGGTTTAATTGAAGATATTTAGCGAGAGGCTCTTCAATAAATACTGGGCTGCAAAGTGGGGACAGGGCTAATGCCTCGGGACAGGGTGGCAGGAGGGCACAGACCAGTCACAGCTCCCCTGGGGATGTGCTCCAGTGCTGCAGCAGTGGAGTGGGGTCATGTAGGGGGAGGAGAGGAAAGGGACACACACACACTTCAGTGCCAGGCACTCAGGAGACAACGAGCTTCATTCTGGTCCAGAAAAGGCAAATGCTGAGGAAAACCAAGGGCCTGGGCTGCTAAAGAACCTCTAAACCAACAGATGTGCTTAAGTAAAAAGTGGATAAGTGAAAATACCCCAGACTGAAAAGTGGTAACACAGCTGAGGGTGTTGTGGAACTGAGGCTGGAAGGAGCATCAGGGGCCCTGGGAAAGCACTGGGGCTGGAAGGGGTCACTGTGCCCCTGCCCCTTCTGCTGCTGTGGGCAGCTGGGCCGGGGGAGGAGGTGCCTGCCCAGTGCCACTGACACCAGCTTGACTCATAAACACTTTTTTACCTTGTATCAGTCATTGAGCTACGCCTCTGAGCCCCAGAAGGACCAGCACCTCCCAGAAGAGCCTTGTGCTGCTCCCAGAAGGTCCATGCCAGCCCCTGGGCCTTCCTCCTGTCCAGGGCCCTCCCCTCCTGTGCTCTTTGATTAATGACCTCCCAGCCCCAGGGCTCAGACACTGCCATGGCTTTCTGTGGCCATCCAGTCTGCAAGGCCTTCTAACACCCAGCCTGACCTGTAGAGTCACCCCCAGGTCCTGCCCAGCCCCTGCCAGAGCTGGCAGTGCCAGCACATCCAGGCCCTGCACAGACGGAGCTTGGACCCCTCTGCTCCAGTGACACAATGGGAGGGGAGTGAGGAACGCGGTCTGAGCAGGGCAAGAGCCTCAGCCAGGGCAGGAGGATTTGCATGGGAATGTAGCAGGGCCCAGGGCCTGGCTGCAGCTCTGGGCCCTCCACACAGGCTGGACATGAGCTGCCAGTGAGCAGAGGCTCAGCTGGCCCCAGCCAGAGGGGTCCTGCAGCCAGGACAGCCCAGCACAGCCCAGACCACCACAGCGAGCAGCTGGGGGCACCTTCCTCTGCAAGGAAAAGCTGTTGTGATCCGTGTACAGATTCCATCACTCCAGATCCTGCAAGAGCCCAGTGCCAAGGGAGGGCACACACAGGGGAGGAGACGGGCTCTGGACTAGACTCTACACCCCCAGCTCCCCTCCCCTGCTACATTCCAACTCGGACAGAGGCAGAAAGATCTATACACTATAATACATATATATTTCACTATGAAATAGCAATTTCATTCCCTGCCTTCTACTCAATGCATCCCGAATTCTACACTTCTTTGTACGTCACTCCAGAGGGCTGGTGGGGCTGGGTAGTTCCTCATGTGAGGCAGTTACCCTCCCTGCAGGTTACCCACAGGAAACATGAGCAGCTGGTGTGGGAGGACCAAACCATGATTCTCACTCCCCCTTTCCCCAGCACCAAGGGCACGACTCTCCCCCTCTCCCCTGCCAGCCCTTCAGTGGTTCCTCAGTGCACGTTCCTGACCCTCCCTCAGCTGCTCTGGGAGCGGCGGGAGCAGCAGCTGAACCCACGTGTATGGAAGGGGCAAACTGGAGGCGAGGGAGGTGGTGGGGACAGTGCAACATGCACACGGAGTGGTGATGGACACCCAGGCTCGCCCCAGCCCACGGGGGTCGGGGCTGAGCCCCAGGGTGAAGTTGCCCAATGTCAGTCCCTGTGGAACAGGGGTCCCGCCCAGGGGCTGGGTCACTGGCCAAGAGCTGTCATCACTGGAGCCAGCGCAGAGCCGGGTGGGCCACGTGGAAGGAGGAACGATCCTATGGAAAGAAAAGAGGGCAGGTGTTGTAGGGAAAGCAGGTGTTAATGACAGGTCTCTCCAAGCGTGCAGGGGAGCCACAGTGCTGGGAATGTCAGGGACATGCAATGGCACTGGCAGCAAATGGGCTTCCAGTTCCTGGGCTGGGACACTGAGGGCTCAGTCTCTGAGGGTCTTGCACGCTGCTCCAATATCTGGGAAAAGGAGAAGGACAGCACATTCCACCTTCTGTTGGGCTCTGGGCTCAAGTAAACACGATCAGAATGCGAATTCCCTTCAAATGAAACCAGGAGGAGTTTTTGGCCACTGGCTGGAGGCCGGAGCACAGCGCTGCCCAGGCACTCCCCAGCAGCAGGGTGCTCCCTCTCCAGGGCTGTGGCCATGGGGCAGGGAGGGGCTGTCCCAGTACCCACCTGGGCTCCCCGCACACCCCGCGGTCACATCGTCCGGCTGTACTCGATGCCGCTCTTGGCAGAGATGCCAGACCAGGGCAGGAGGCTGCACAGGAGGCTCTGGGCTTGCCGGTATATCCTCTGGGGAATGGAGCACGGGCTCAGGCTGGCTAGTGTGGATCCAATGTGCTGTAGGTAGTCAGTGGCCACCAGTTAAGGACAAAAAACAGTTGCACTATGACTTAAGAAGGTGACGTAGGTGGAATCACTCCGTGTGCAGTGGAAGCTGCTCTGCTCGCTCAGATCTGCTCCCTGCATTCATTGCCACCACCTGTCTATCAAAAGCAGGTCTGTTCTCCCCTGTTAAAGATGGCAGTTTGGGAATGCTGGCTCCAATTGTGTGGGAAATACCTCCTCTAAGCAGCTGCCAGTTCTCTTTGCTTTCCATGGCAAGTTCCTGTGGGAATGACAATCCATCCCCCTGTCCCGAGAGGCTGGGATTGACCAGCTACAGCTGGGAAAGACTGAGTTTCTTTCCATGATTTGGTGACCTGAAACAAACTCCCTAAGTCATTGTGAGAGCAGCCTGCTGAGATCCAGGCCAGGCTCGCAGGGGATCCCAAGTTACAGGAAGCAAGACCAGTGGTTTCTCTGCCATGTTCCATGCAGGCCAAATCCTGCACCCCACAAGCCAAAGAGTGCCCAGCACTTTGGCCTAACACCAGCATTCACTATCACTGGCATCAAAATTGCTCCAGAAATCCTACACTGACTCCCTGAACTGTTCCCAGAGGAGTTAGGGGAGCTTGGGGACACGTGGATCACTGTCAGATCCCTCTATCATCACCTCCCTTCCAGCTTCAGGTTAAATCCCCTCTGAGCAGGCAGCAGTCCCCACACTCTGGTGGGTTGCTGTTGTCAACCCCAAACATGGCTTGGCCTGTGCTCAGCAGGTAAAGGATATAAGATTGTCCAGGGTGGGTGCCCGCCGTTGATGTAGAGGACGTAGGTGAAGCCATCTTTGAGGACCCCTCTGATGGAATAGTAATAGGGGAGATAGTGGTGCTGTTTAAAGTCTCTGTTTTCATAGAAGTTTATTGCTGTGTTGTTGGTGGTGAGGACGTGCAGGTAGATGGCTTTGCAGTGGTCCTGGGCAGTGGTGGAGATGTGGTCCTTCAAACTCTCCAGCAAGAGTGAACCTATGGAAGGGAAGAGCAGCAGGATCACAGCGTGGAGCCTTCCTCAGCATGAGGGCTCATGGGGCAGGGATTGCTGCACATCCCTGGGGGCCCCAAATCCCACACAGTTCTCAGAGGACCATGCTAGATGGTTTTAATGTGAATTTCATCTCACCTATAAGCATGGCTTTGAAAACCAGAGATCTTAAAGGCACAGACCTCTGACTCAAGAACCAGAAGGATGAGCCAGACATGGGACTTACCATGACAATGTCACCCATCCCCAGTGGAGCAGCTCCCAGCTTTGGGAAGTCATTTTCAATGGTATCAGTTTCACCCCATCCATTTATTTATTCTAAAGCCATTTAAAACAGCAGAGTGTCAAAAGAGAGCTCCACAAGCAGGTTATTGCCCCGTGTCTGCCGAACTCAAAATCTAAGAACTGGTGGGTTTTGAAGATCCCTTCTAAGGAAGAGAGCAGAGGCACAGTCTCATTCAACCTGGATTTGGTGCAGCCAGCAGGAAAAACCAGAGGAGGGCACAGAGGATACTCCAGCCCCAAGAGACAAGACCTGGAGGTTCATCCACACCACCTCAACACGGCGTGGTGGACCCAGCAGAACCTGCCTGGGAACTTCTCCCCTCAGGTGTGGTAACACCAGGCTAAAGGATCAGCCTGACTAATACACACAGGTGAGGTGGCTGCTGCTCTTTCACAATCCCCAGGGCCTGCACAGCTTCCAGCATTTCAGGGCAGAAGTCAACAGCACTGACTTCACAGTCATTTGATACTTAATGAGAATTTTTATCAGCCAAACCCAAAAAGACACCGAGAGACGTCAACAATAGAGCAGTTCAGTTTAGTTATGGCACATTCCGGTCTTGAAACCTCACAGAAATCCAGCTGCCCTCCGGTTTAAGAATAGCAGAGAACTAGAAATCAAAATCTTTCACTGTCTTCCAGAGAAAAATTAGAGCTTTAGTGCTCAGCAGCATGCCTGGGGTGAAGAGCAAACTGCATGAAAGGCTTCAGCTTCAAACACCAGTAGAAAAACTCTCAAAAGAAAGGTCTCAGAAAAAGCAGCAGCAGCTTCTTTAGGCTGTGCTGCTACAGGTACAAGTTCAAAGATTTTGAGAGAGGATGGTAACAAGCTGTGTAGATGTAATGGATGCAGGACATACTGACTCTGATGGGAAAAAATTCCAGCAAGATGGAGTTGGGAAAAAAAAAAGAGGCCTTGGAAACAGAAAGGAGACTCAAAGCCACCACAATTTTATAGAATAGCCCTTTATCACCTCTGAAGATCATTCTGTGCTGCTATTTTCTCCTTGGTACAGAAAATTTCTCTCCAGTGGCATTTCAATGCAAGGTTTGAACACAGTGCTCTCTCTGAGGACTCTTTGGTCATCTCTTTGCGCATCCTATCAGTTTGTCCCTTTCCAAACACGCCTGGGGGAGAAGGGAGGACTTGGAGATAATGAGTTATATCTGTATCCACTGAAGAGAGAGATCCCAGGTGTGCAGCCCAGGCTCACGCTGCCAAACCTGGCCTGTTCCCTCTGGCAGATCAAAGATACAGATCCCACCTGAATCCGCCCCAGAAGGGCAGCATTTGGTGACAGAGCACACCCTGCTCTAGGCAGAGGTAAAGCCTTTCTGAACTGCAGGATTCCAAACGGCTGCAGGAGCGCTGCATGTGGCAGCAGACATTCAGAGCTGACTTGTCCAGGCATTTGAGATCTAACCTGGCCCAAGTTACACTCTTTTTGCAGTTCCCTTTGTCATTTTCTAACTGTTTGTTCTATCTGTTGAAGCTTAAAAGCAGCTCTATTTTCTGCCTCAGGGATCAGGCTGCTGATACCCATGAGAGAAAAACATTTCAAACCCTGCTCCAGAGTGAAGTTCTCACATTTTCCAGTCAGTCTCAGCAGCAGGACTGCGAGTTTTTGGTGTGCTCAGCTGGCCCCTGGGAACAAGATGGACAAAGCCCTGTGCTCTTTGGAAATATTTGCATATTGTGCTGTGTCCACACCAGTAAAAGGCTCTCAGTGCAGCTGCACTGACACCAGGCAGGACATGTGGGTGCATCACCTTCCCACCTGCTGGTATCAGTCAGGGGTGAGCCTCTCCTACAGGGATATGCTGGAGCTCCTTCAGTCACCCCCACTGGCAAACGAGAGCAACAGTTGTCACTTGGCAGCATCTTACCTATTCCATGTTTTCTGAACTCCTTCACCACTCCAAGACTTAGGATGTAAGCAACTTGAGTGTCCACAGGAAAATTGGAAGCTAGGATGTCTCCATCCTGAGTAGAAATGAGACAGGTTATTTAGTAGGGTAGCTGGGGAGGCACAGGAGAAAGCAGAAATCCTGTACTGGAACACCTGATAACAAGGCTAAAGCAGGAATCTTCTCTTCACTGAACACTTAGCTGAAGTTTTTGGACAGGAAGTTCAAAAATCTAAGCATGGTTCCTTTGGGGCTATTCCTACTTTCAAACCATCTCTTCCCAGACACAGAACACAAATTGTGGTGTTTCCTGACTACAGACATTACCTGGGGGCTCAGGGACAGAACACACTGGCTTCCTTTCCCAGGAAGGATTCAAAGGGCCAGTTCTGGAGTCACCCATCAGTGTCTACATCAACCCAGCAGCTCCTCATGGCCTGCAGGCTCCCCCTGAGCTGTGCCAGCTGGACATCCCTGCAGTGCTGCAGAGGACAAGGAGCACATTCCACGAGCCCAACTGCCCAGAGCAGTGGCTGAATAAGCCCTTGGCTTCCAGCTTGGCTTGGGACAAGAGCCTTTTGTCAGAGTTGCTGAAGGTGCAGCTTCTGACTCTGATGAGCTTTGAGGTGAAGCCAGATAGCTGAAGTGAAGAGACCCGTGCTGCTCAGTGCTCTCAGCTCCTGTGGATGTTGGGATTATTGTTTAACCACAACACTGATGGCCTTTCAGGGGTTATGCACCCTCTGCACTGCTCCTGCCTTTTTTTTTAGTGGTCTTCTCCCACACTGTGCTCAGTGACCATCCCTCCTCTCCCTCTCTGCTGTCCTGTGTTGTCTCTCCTGGCCTCCAAGCTGTGTTATCTCTGAAGCTCCAGCTCTTTGCAGGCTGGTTACCTCCCCTCTGGGTTCCAGACAGGGACTGTGACAGTGGAGGGGGTTCTGCAGGAAGTCACCAGAGTGACTCTCCCAGTACAGCTGAGAAAGCGCTTAAGTAAGAAAGGAAGAGGTTTCTTCTCCCACAGCTACACATCCTGCAGCCACCAGGGACACTGCCAGGTAACAGTTAAATGCCTCCTGCACAGGTATTTGGGATTACACCTGCATGATTTGATCCCTCAGCTCCCCATTAGGCTGCAGCAGGAAGAGGCACCAGGCTCACGTGTTCATCCCCCACCCAGGCTCCGTGAGCTGGGAATCAGCACGTGCTTCATTCCCTAAATTAACTCAGGGCCAAGCATCTGAATAGAAGGGGGGGAAAAAATCCCCCAGGCAGGTCCCACCCCTGTTAACCACGGCAAGAGGTGGATGATGTCACTGGAGCTCAGTGCAGGGACGTACCTCCTTGTGCACCTTCGTCCTGCTCTTGATCTCCGCCACGATCATGCCCACGATGGAGCCTCTGTACGTGGCTGCGAGGGAAAAGAACTTCTTGTTGGAGGTGATATCTCGGTACCATGAGTCAGGGTACCTGGGAAGGAAGGAAAACCGGGAATGTTTCAGGATGCTCAACTGGAAACAGCCATTGCACCCCCTTTGGTACAACAGCATCCTTGCCTTGCTAAGAGAACCACGTTTTTGGTTTACATTCAGTGCCCAGAGCTTTCAATTCCAGCTTTAGCAAAGTTATTTTTAAATGCAAGATCCATCTGCCCTCATCTAAAAGCGTAAGGATCTCATTAATTTGATACATGTGTAAAAAAAATACTGCATGTTGGAACAAAAAAAAAAAAATTAAAAAATCACACCATCAGCCTCCAACTCTCCTCCTCCTTCTGCAGATACAAAAGGGAGGCTGGGGTACTCATTTATTTCAAAATGAGAGTTCGGCCTTGCATTTAAAAGAAATCTACAAACTCAAAATATTATGAATGCTTTTGCTGATTTGTTATATTTTATCCAATCTTGATTACAATTTGCTTAAATCTTCTGTAAGACTTCTCAACAAAGCTAAAGAAAATAACCCCTTGAAGCCTACAGCTGTGAGCTGTGGTTTCCTAGGATGCTTTAGGCCAGAAATCTGTCACTGTCCCCCAGAAAAGCTGCTCATTCCCGTGCTTTTGCAGTCATGGGCATTTACCAAAGGAGTGCCTGGGGAAGTGACCCAGGACAGGCTGAGATCAGCTTTAAGCCAGACCTTTGGGAGCAGCAGTGATGCTGAGGACACAGGCAGGCACTGCTCATTTCCCCTGGGACATTCAGGACAGTCCCTCAGGAGCAGCTGCTCCCTGTTGGGTTGGTTTGGCTCTGAGGGCGTTTCCTCGGCACACGCTCCAGGACACAACTTCCTTTCACAAGCACAGGGATGCTGTCCTTTTCCCTGGGGGTGTGCCCCTTTCCCCACCTCATTCACAGCCTTTCCCAAAGCCCATTTTCCTGCCCAAATCTGCACACAGGAACTTTCTGATGCCTTCAGGCCCCTCCACGACAGGCAGCAAAGGGTCGTTACAGCAACACCAGCACTGTGCACAGGAGATCCCGAACCTGGTGCTGTCCTGGCAACAGCCCAGATGGCTGCAGAGCCTTTGGAGTCAGCTCCAAACCGGACCAGTGCAGGCTCCCAGCCTTTGTTTGAGATCCCCCCGAGCCAGTGACGTACTCTATTGGGAACCAGTCTCCACAGAGCTGTTTCACTGTGTCTATGTCATCGTGGCACAGCAGGCGCAGGTTCACGTCCGTCAGTGCAGTCGGGGGCACCTCCTCTGTCATTCACGCCTGCAAGGACAGGAGGCACATGAGGAACGATGGAGGACAGGGTCTGATCCCACCTCCAAGCACCAGCAGGATCTTGGCACTGGTAAAGCTGTTTTTCCCCAGCAAAATGAATTTTCGGGAGAGATGAAGCAAAACATGGCAACGTTCACTCGAGAAATAACTCGCAGCCGTGTGCTGCCCACAGGATAATCCCAGCCCGCTGCTCAGCCTGCCCCACCTCTCCAGCCCTGCATCCATGCCCATCCCTCACTGTGAGCACAGTTTGGTGTGCACATGGCCACAGGTCCTTCCAAAAAGAGCTCAGGGTGCTGCATTAAATCAGCCAACAACGTGCCAAGTGTACCTTATGTTGCGTGGAGCTCTTCAAACGTCTGTGCAGGACCAACATTTTGTTAAAACAAAACTGAACAAACAGCTTGAAAAGGAAGCGCTGCTAGAAGAGCATTTAGCAAGTCCCCTTGCACAATCCTGCCATCTCCAGAGAGTACATGTGCAGAGGATTCCAGCTCTTTAAAATGTTCATTTTGTTCAACCTGTGCTGGTGAAATGAGATCTGCTTTAGGCAGGACAAAGCCCCACGTGAGCTCGACAAGGCACAGCAGCTCCAGGAGGTGGTTCCCTTGTCTCTCTTGCTCCACCCTCTCAGGTCAAAGACTCAGACCAGGATGCACAGGAAAAAAAGCCAAACTCACTGCCTTTAACAACAAAACCAAATGACTTGAAATTTTTACTTTTCACAATTTTAAGAGTCTCAAATCTTGGTTTCAAAATGCTGAGTTATAAAGGAAAAGCTGCACAAAGCAGTGTTTGTCTGTGCCCTCCTGGTGAAAGGGATGCTCAGCTTTCCAATCCTCTTGATTTAGAGCTCAGAGCTTGAGAAGGAACAGATTTAAACACACTCCTCATCAGACTGGATGTGCCATTTGAGCAGCTTCAACACGAAAGTTGTAACTGGCAAAGTCACAATTGCCAGTTTTGTAATTGTAATTGTAAATTTGTAATTGTAAATTGCCAGAACTTACAATGTGGCAATTAATTGTAAGTCATTAAACTTGCTTTGTCAGATACAGTTGCTCTGTGACTGGCAAAGGTGCACAAAAGGAGCAGGCCCAGCAGTGAACCCCATTTGATGTGTTTTGACAGCACACAACCCTGTGCGATCGCTCTCCTAAAAAATATTGAAACACACCCTTTTTTCCACTCTACCCCTCAGAAAAAAAAAGCAGGTTAAGCCACAAACCCCACATTTTGTCCCCAAATTTCTCTTTTAAAGTACATAAACCAGCTTTTTTTCTGCAGCAGCACTGGATGAGAGAGGTAGAAAGCAACTCCCAGTTTGCACAACACGACGATATTCAGAATCCCGGGATGTCCCTGGCACTCAATATCAGTGCTGAGAGAGCTCCAACAGCTCTTGAAAAAGATGAAATGGGGTGGGTTTCTTCAAGCAAGGGATCCTCCCAGACACAGCTTTCCTCCCAGTGACTGCTTCCACATATTTCCTGGAGAAAGGGATCTGTAATACTGACGTGGATCACTCGTTCTCCTCCAAAGAATTCCTTAAAAAGAATCACAGCTATTTCCCAGCCTATTCTAGGACTGTGGCTGCATGTTTACTGAGCAGCCCACAGCGCTCACAACCAGTCCAGATGCCAGTTTCAAAACAGCTTAAGCACCTACAAAACCAGTACTCCTTGCTGCCTTTAGAACTCATTTTACACTCCTAGAATTGTCTCAAGTCCCCCGAGGCTGGACTTGGAATCTGCACCGTGTCACGGCAGAGCACACACTCAACACCAACCCCTGGTGACCTTTTAAGAAGCTTCAGCTTTACCCCGTGGGACCCTGAAGGAAGGAAGGGCACGTTCACTGGCTGTGGGTGATCTGATCCACACCACTCCTGCCTGATGGTGTGGACCCCGGGCCCACCCTGCCACTCCTCCCACCCTGGCCAGACCCTTTGCTGAGCCGTTTCAGAGCAGGGACACACCACAGGAGCACTTTTCTCGCGAAGTTTTAATGCTCCTGTAAGGCCACACCCCTGCTCAGGCAACGCTCTCAGCATTAATAAATCAGAGAGAAATGAAACCACCATGCCAGGCCCGTTGTTTTTCCTAATGAGTACAAAAGGCAGGGCCCAGGAGCAGAGTGAGCACTGCGGGAGAGGCAGAGCCAGCACAGGACACATTCCTGGGAGGATTAGTCCATGTGTATCCAGCACTACATTCTCAAAGAGCTGGGCAAGCATTACACATTATCCTGGAGCTGAAGCCAGCCTTCAAACAGTAATCCATGACTGTTTTGTTGAACTAGGTAATTCCCCTCCCCTCAAATTCAGACACCAGGACGGGCTGTGTTTGCAGGGAGTCACTCCATGACCCCATCCGGATGCTCCAGCACTTTTTAGGGACATTCAGGACATCTGCCTGGCACTATGTCCTGCCACAGGGTTTTAGAAGGGCAGAGCTCTGCCCCTTCCTCTCTGGCCAGGCCTTGCTGCAGTAAGAGGCTGCTGTGACCAAGAGACAAGAAATCCCAGGCAAGTCAATCCCCTTCATACCCAGGTGACAGCTCCCCATGGATACCTGGGAAACAGCCAAAATCCTGAGCAAAACCCTCAGCCAGTACAGTGACCACAGCATCACTTTTACAGTCAGCTTAGTACTAGAGAACAAAAACAAAGAAATAATAATAATAAAGCCCCCAGTATCAGTGTAAAATACAACCCCAAGGCTTGATGAAAGTTAAAAGGGCAATTACGGGTTTTGAGGTAGCAACACAATTTGCTTTGTGACAGTGCCACTGTGGGGAGTTCAAACCCAAGGGTCAGAGGCAGCTCAGAGGAACCTTATGACAAATATTTAGCAGTAATGGAAGTTGGATGAGCAGAAATAGTAAGCACATTACTAAATTAGCCAACTTGACATACAGTTTTAAATTAAAGCATGTTGTAAGGCCCAAACTTACTATTTAAAAATAATCTTTGGCATCAGTAAGCTCTGGCTTTAATGAGCTAAAGGACAGCATTTCACAATTCTGTCTAAAAGGCAGCAGAGCCTTTGGCTCCCAGCATCAGCCCGAGCAGTGGCTGAGGCTCCAGGAATTGTTTATCCCTGTTCACTGAGCACAAAGAGCTGAGCACTGACACATTTCTACCCCCAGCACTTCCAGGCAGTTCTCATTTTCAGCCAGGTGCAGGGATAGTTTCTTTACTAGAACCAGATGCTTCGCAGATAAGAAACCTCAGCTCAGGCTTTTCTCAAGAGCAGGAAGTTTTCTTTCCCTCTTGAAGTTCTCGTATTTAAACAACAACAAATAACAAAATCTCCATCAGACCCTATTTCTACAGAAGCAGGCAGCCACACACTCTTAATCCAACAGGGTGTTCAAATGCAGGATAAAGCCTGATGCTGACTAGACTTTGGCAAGCAGCTGCTTAAATGTGTTTGAAAATCCCTCAAGCACTTCCATACCCACAAAAACATGGCCAAGTGGTTCTGCAAGTTAAGATTTCCCTTAGTTTAGCACTCTTAGACGTGTTTTAACAACATTTCTGCCTTGTGTAGCCTGTAAAAATGAGTGGGACAATGAACTGTCACAAGACACTGGTTTCATTAATTTTTATTTGGATTTCAGCTTCCATTCAGGTGAACTCATGAAATTCCTAAATAAAAAATTTATTATCTAGCAACAAAAATCACCGAATTTCCTGGCAGAATAAAAGCCAGGTAATCTAAGACTAAAGTTAAACAAATAGTACCTAGGATTGTTTACATATATATAACTCCCAGTAAGGGATGCGTTGGTTTCAAGTTTAGTGTTCACACAAAAACCAATGGGAGGGAATCTTCTTCATTTGCAGAAACAAAGCTAAGACTGAAAGTCATCAAAAACCCTTTTACTTAACAGGTTATTGAAATCAATTAATCCTGAACAGAAAGGAGTAAACCTGCAGGAAAGAGTAAAGAAAAACAACCCCTGGCAGGCTGTGGGTGATCCCATAATTCAGGCAGCACTGTCCCCATGGACACACACACCCAGCCACCCTGGTATTCCCAGCACCTCCAGCATGAAACAGTGTGGATCCTCACAGGGATGAAGATTTTCACCTCCTGGAATTCAAAGCATCTACTTGGAGCACACTCCTGCTGGATTAGTGAGGATTATCTGCTGTTGTTCCGCAGAAGGAAAAGCCTGAGCTCCTGCAGGCGCCTCCTGAGTACACACCACACACAGGCTATGCCGGAACCCCAGGGACACCGCTGGACACTGAACCCTTCCCTGTGTGGCTGTGCCCAGCACTGCAGTCATGCACATGTCACAGTGGCCCTATCTTACTTTACAGATGCTCCCTGGAAGGTGTCCACGCACACACAGCAGGACAGAGACGGATTCCTCACGCCTGGAACCCTCACCAGAGGAGCTGTTCCAGCGAGGCCACCAAATCCTTGCTTGCAACTCCCGTGTGGACAATCCTCAAATCCCAGTAAGGCAAGATTTCCAGGAAACAAATCCTAATGCCACCTGGTGTCCTGTCTCACTGGTAAAGAAACAGGACCAAACAAAGCCCAGACAGAATTTTAAAAGCTCCCCAAAACGCACCACAGCACCCAAACCAGCCATGAACTCTGCAATTGTCTGGGGACTGTCACTTCCAGTAGGACTTTTCACAGCTAGAAGTCTCCCTACCTTGTGCCATCTGGCTCTGGGGATTTGATTTACATTCAACCATTCAATCTGAACCATTCTAATTCCCCAGAGCAGCAAAGATTTCCCTGCTGCATTTCATTTTCAGCTTACTGTGGTTTTTAGGTTACTGGTCTCGCAGGGAATGTTCGACACAGACAACCCCTGCCACCAAGCTCCTTTCATTTAATAAAATGAAAATGCAACTGGATTTGAAAACATCATGAATTCATTGCTAAGAATCTCAAAGAGGCGATTCCAGGACTTAGGGTAACATTATTAAAGCAAGAGGAGCCAAATTTTTAAAGATATTTAAATAGTGCCAGTATTTAAATGACGGTTCCAAGGTACTACACCTAAAGTATGGTCACAGAGTTAAAAATAATTAGGTTGGAAAGATCTTTTGGGATTTAACCCAACTTAGGTCAGGTTGCTCAGGCCCACACAATGTCAGTGAGGAGCCAATCTCTTCCCCCTGCCTGGGATCACACAAGTTCCTTTGGATCTAAAGGTGCCACTGGAAGCTGTGCTGCCACACCAAGAGCCCCCCTGTGCTATGTGAGCATCACCATCACACCTCTATAGGCGATTTGTTACACTGTTTATCCCATTTAATGCTCCTGCTCCTTCTAGGAATCCCACAGGGGTTCACCTGGGACAAGCAGCACCCAAACCCCAGAAGACACAGTTCTCATTCCCAGTATGTCATGGAAACCGGCAGGGCTTGGAGTTCTCAGTCATAAACAGAACAGTGGTGGATTCACCTCCATCCCTGCACCTTCATCACATCCCACAGGAGTGCTGCCCAAAGCTGCCATCACTTCATTCCCTACATTAGCAGAGGGGGATGCATGGAATGAGTGAGATTCTTAAAGAGAAATCTAGGACAGAATGACTGACTCTGTGCCTTGATCTGAAAATAACGTAATAACGTGGCTGGGAGCAGGCTCTGATGCTAATTATGTGATTTTACAGCACTCCATGACACTTTTTGATCCGTGTTTTTCTGTCATTTCTACCAGAATCACAAGCCTCAGAGCCCTCGTGGACCCTGGGTCACTCAGGGACCTGCACTTGGAGCTCCTCATTATTCAAATTCCTTCAGCACAGGAGCTTCTTTCTGTGCAGAAAACTGCCCTCCCTAACCACCTGCCCCTGCACAGCCTCCCCCCAGGCTGCCACACCTTGAAGACCACCCTGCTAAATCAGAATCTCACCAAACACCAAATGAGTCAATCTGATATCGAACCCTCTTCGTCTGGAAGAGCCACAAGACTTGGCCAGAGCACACTGGACAGCCAGGGAGGCAGCACTGTCACACACAGCCCGGGAAAACCCTCCTGGCATCCAGCCCTGCTCCCAAAGGCTCCCCCCACGCTGCTCAGACAATTTTTCCTCAGCTCTGAAGTTCTGAAAACGCGGTGCTAAGGAAGGCGTTTGTGCCCTGACTCCAGCTCCGCCCGGCCCGGGGTGTGCTCAGCACAGCACAGCACTGAAAGCCCAACACACTGAATCACCCTAATTAACACTCCGGCCTCCTGCCGCGAGGGCTCAGCATTGAAACAGTCCCTAAAAGGATATTGGGAAGCGAGAAGGCGAAATGCAGTTCTACCTGAGCAGCGAGCAGCGGTTATTTATTCGAAACGAAAACACTTACTGTTCGTGCAATCCTCCGCCACTCGTACCCCCGATCCTTTGCCCACTTGGAGCCGGCCTCGTCAGACTCCCGGCAGCACAGAATGTTAATGTTTTGCATGCGAGCTGCTTTCCAGGCTGCTCTTTCTCCCTACAGCTCTGGCAACATCGCCGGAGCCGCGGATTTCACGGGAGCTGCTTCCCCAGTGAAGTGTCTCTAAAGCACGGCGCTCAAGGCATGGCTTCCTGCTGCCCCAGATACAGCGATTCCTCCCGGGAACGGCAAACAAGAATCTCTAAGAGGGTTTGGCTGGTAAATCTTTTCTTGTTAAGACGGGGAAGAGAAAATCTGCTTTGTGACAGTGGCACTGAGGGGAGTTCAAACCCGAGGGTCACAATAGAGGCAACGCCGGCAACAGGAACCTCGCTGGGGGGGAGATTTAATACACAAGTTCCTCCAGAAGAAAGAAAAAACCAAAAAAAAACCCCCACACAACTCATCACACTGCTGTAATTTTCGAAATTAGAATAAACAGCCACACAGAAAATGTCTGTTAGTGATGAAAAACCAGCCAGAAAATCAGCCTGGTGTGGTGCAAAACCCGGGAGAGCAGAATTGGAGGCTGCCCCCATTTCCTACACGGTGTTCTCATTATGGAGCAGCAACACAAAACCCAGTCCCTCCATCTGCACCCTTACAGGGCACACCAACACAGAACTTTTCAGAGGTTACTGCAAACGAGGTGCTTTCAAATAAAATAAATTTTAAAAATGCTTGGCAAGAGCATTCCTTTCCCAGTTGGCAGACAAGTGTCCCGAGCTCACACATCTCCAAGATCCCAAATTTAAAATGTGAGTTAAAATGGCCCCTTTTCCTTTCCTTTCTCAGTGACTTTTCCAGCATGAGACACTCAGATTCAGCTCAAAATCCCCACTGCTGCTGTTTTAAGCCAGCAACATTTAAAATGGGTTCTGGCAGAGGTGTCTGCTCTGCCAGCCACATAGTAAGTTGAAAAGGAGAAATTAAAAACTTAATTAAAAGTTAATGTTGGAAAACTGAGCAGTTGCTGTTCCCACCTTTCTGCAGGGAGGAAAGTGGTGGGGGGACACAGTGTGAGACATGAAGCTCTAATTCTTTTTGCAGCAATCAGACACACACACAAAAAAGCAGGAAGATGGGAATGATCCTACTCTGAGAATGATTTTGGATGCTGCCTGACTTCCAGGTTTGTAGATAAGGTGCTCAGCCAAGACAGAACTTTCTCTGCTGTTACTCTGAACAGCTTAAGACCCAGTTGGTTCCTTAAAAGCATCTTAAGACGTCACTGGAGGGAATTCCTGAATCAGCTCTGCCAGGAAGTCCCTGCCTCTGCACCTGGAATTCCTCAGGTATTTACAACAGCACCATCACTCAGAGTCAGCCTCTGCAGCCACAGTTCCCCCTGCTCCTGCTCTCTCCAAAAATTATGCTGGGAGTGGCCAGGGTGGGGACACAGGGGTGGAAAAGGGACAGGAAGTGAGGGAATGGCTTTTGGGGTGGCAGGACCAGTTCCCATCAGCTGATGGGCTACAAGAGCAGCGCTGACTCACTGAGTGACAGACTGCACTGGCCCAACCCCTGCATTCACAACAAACACCCCCACATGTAAATAAAGCTCATCCTTAGCAGGGGAGAAAACACCAGACAGGAGAGAAGCACCAGACTCTGTTAACAGAAACAAATGCACGTGTTCTTTAAAGGCTCTTTACTTAAAGACCAGTTCCTGAATTCCACTGAATTCATCACACCCAGGGCCAGCCCAGAGACCTGAACTCAGGATGATTGACACTGGTTCAGGGAAAAGAAGTGAAAATGAAGAATGGCACAGGTTTTAAGAGGCATTCACAGGCCAGTCCCCTACCAAGCTCTCAGGCATAAGTCAATCTGCTGTAAGGACACCCAGCAACAAGCTGAGAGAAACAGCAGCAACTTCAAAGAGCAAAACGACCTATCAGAGCAACACTTACACACTACTGACTGTTCCTTCTTTCACCACCAGGCACAGAAACAGTGATTAAAGCAGTTCACAAGACACAACAGAAATACTTTTCAAGCTGCAAGATAAACCCTTCTGCTTTACAAGCCTGGAACCTGTCCCTGCTTCTAAGGGGGGCGAGGCTGCTCAGTCCTATCTTGTAAATAAATGAAGAGTTCACACTGGGACAGAGCCACCAGTTGGGGGGTTTTCTGTTGGGTTTTTTTGTTGTTTGTTTGTTTTCCCCACCTCCCTTGTGAGGCACCTGCTGGAGTTTATTCACCCAGACAACTGGTTTGTCTGAAAACACCACGCACCAGTGCTCCCCAAACACTGCCACCCACAAGAGTCCTTCAAAAGGGCTCCTGAGGAAGCTAAGCTGGGCTAAGGGGAGTCTGTGGCACATTAGAGAAGTTAGTTAAGATAATTAATTACATTAAACCAATCTAGCATGAATCCACAGTGAAAGGAGATTCCAGCTATGACCTGTTCAATAAATTCATAACGAGATGGAAGAAGAGGGAACAGATCTGCAACAAAACTGGCTGATCATCCTTTGCGATAAGGCACAGATCTCCAGGACGGTAAAACTGAAGATGCTGACAGGTGTAGAAAGCTCTTACAATGCCCAGAGACAGATAAATCTGTGAGCTGGTAGATAAAAAAGAGAAAGGAGAGGGGCAAACATTTCCAACTCGTGTGAACCCCTGCAAGGGGGAAACCCATCCACGTTCTCACAGCGAGCTCCCCGAGAACATTCGTTGCTCGGCAGCAAAGGAGGATAATGGGAACTATCAAAACAAACAGAGAGGGGAAAACACGCATCTAGGAAGTCCGGTCTGAGCAGGGGACAGAGATTTAACGCCTCTGCGTACGTGTCAGCAAAGAGCCAGACACCGAGACGGGAGGGGAAGGATCTCCGAGATCAGCCGGCACGGGCTGGGAGCGGCTGCGGCACAAGAGAGCCAGGGCAGGCCGAGCTCAAACCCAGCACGGCCAACACAACCAAACACCCGAGCAGCTCGCAGCGCGACGTGCCAATAACCCGGTGCCTGAGGATCCCGGTCAGTGGCGGGACGTGGGAACAGCAGCGCTCCCAGCACAGCAGCCTCCAGGACGGGGGTGCTGTTTCCAGGCAGGGACATCCCACCCCGCAGAGCCCGCTGGAAACGCTCCTGCCGCCGTGCCGGGAGCCCTCGGGGGCAACGCTAAAGGCTCAGCCTGCCTAGTTACACTTTAAAAAACTCAACACGCGCCCCGCAAACCCCCCGGCCGCCAGCCCGTGTCCAAAGCAGCCCGAGCAGCTCCCTCCCCCCCGCGGGGAAGCAGCGGGATCCCGCCGCGCACGCCACATTCCCGGCCGTGCCGCGGGGAACGGGGCGGGACACAGGCGAGGGGCTCTCCGTTAGCGGGCGGGGCCGGAGCGCACCCCGCGGGCTCCGCGGCCTAGCGGCGGGCAAGGGGCGGCGTTGCCATGGCGACCGGACGGGCCCGGCCCGGGCGCAGCCGCCGTGACAACCCCGGCCCGGCCGCCCCGCCACGCCACGGGGACCCCCCCGGACCGCTCGTGGCTCACCTGGGAGGGGCGGCGGGCGCGCCCTCAGCACATCCCGGAGCGGGGCCGCACTCGGGGCCGGGGCACTCGGGCACGGCCGCCACTTCCTCGGCCGGGGCACCGCGCAGTAACGCGCCTCCCCATTGGCTGCCGCCGCCGCGCGTGAGCGCTGGGGCGGCGCAGGCGCAGAGCGGGCAGCGCCGGTCCCCTGAGGCCACGCGGGCGGCTCGTAATTAAAGGCGCTGTTAATTGACGGGGTCCATGAGCGCACGCACTCGCGAAAGGGGAGGTGGGGCTGCGTCACGCTCCTGTGTCACCTGGCCGGAAGTTTTCCCTCCGTCCTGCAATGGAGAAGGAGCCAGGAGGCTTCTCACAGTGCCGGGACTTGGCGACATTAACTGCTCTAATTCTGAATTTAGGAGTGTTTAAGGGTTTTCCCTGGTTGTCGAAGCTCTACAAAGTGAGTTGAGACAGGATGTTTCAGTCGGAAAGGACCTACAATGCTTACCAAGGCCAACTGGCTGACCAAAATCTAGAGCATATTTATTTCTTTTTAATTATAATAATAATAATATAATTAATAGCCAGAAAGAATTATTACTATTATTATTATTATTACTACTACTATATAATCTGGGGGTCAGACTAGGTGAAATCCAGAGGTGCCTTCAAACTCTAACTATTCCATTATTATTATTATATTATTATTATTATTAACCTTCCCTTTCCAGCTGTTTCATTCACATCAGACTTTCCCATCTTCCACCTAATTTGTCCTTATTTTGCAGCCAGTGTGGAACTGGAGACCCCAAACCGCCTCACACAGGGACCAGAGCAGCAGAGCTCCTTGTCACAGCCACTGATGAGTAGAAAGAACCCTTTTTTTTCCTGCTTCTCATCCCTCAGAGGGGGCTCAGGGAAGCCCAGCACGACAGCAGAGGGGCTGGACACCACAGCTGGTGGTTGTGCCAAGGGCAGCACATTCTGCCACCCTTCCCAGGTGATTCCACGCATCCCTGTGCCCCACCCAGAGCTGGCCTGAACACCACAGCCAGCCTTTGGGCCAGTTTTCCAGCCAGCACGAACAGAACACGCCAGATCTCACCCCAAATTTTCAAGAATCACTGACTGAGGTGTCTGGGAAGGGCATTTTGCAGCTGGCAGGTCAACGGGTCACTGAGTTTTGTCCCCTCCCCAGCACAGGCCTAATGAGTTGGACCTTCTATTTAACTGAAAGATAAAAAATTCTTAGCTGTTTTAATTCTCATTCTTCTAACTGTTTGACAGAGAAATGGCAGATTTGTTCCAATGCTTCTTAAATTGGTTCCTTTAATAGGAAGTGCTGCTTTACTCTACCCTTGTGCTTCCCAAACAAAACGTCTGTGTTCCAAAAATATACAGTGTACACATCCTCTGTAGCTATAGATACAAACATTTACAAAGAAACGAGCAGGCTGGGGTGGAAGAGCTTGGAAAAAAACCACAAACCCCACAAGGGCTTTTTCTCCTGGCCCTGCCAGAGCCAGAGCAGGCGGGCTCAGCGTGCCGGTGAAAAACGCACGACTGGGGAACATCAGACCCCTGGAGCAAAAGGATTTCCACACACAGCAGAGGTTTGGAGTTTCTGCTCCATATTCCCACCCCCCTGTTTTGTCCCTTAGGATCCGCATCCCACATCCAAACCTTCCACCCCCCGCTGCCAAAGGGCCGATCCCTCGCGCTCGGCTTCGCTCCAGAGAGGAAAACGTGGTTCCCACGACAGTTTGGTTTGATCTTGGAGACTTCCCCGGGCTCCAGGGGGAGCTGGGAGCCCGTGCAGCCCCGGTGCTAGCGGATGGGCCGGTATGGGAACGTCATTCCCGGAATGAAGGTCTGCACGGGGTGCGCCGGCAGCGCGGGGTGCGCCGGCAGCGCGGGGTGAGCGGGGTATCCCAGCGGAGGGGTGTGGATGTGGGGGTAAAATCCTGGGGGCAGGGCCCCGTGGGTGGGCTGCTGCACTGGGCCTGAGATCACCAGCTGGAGCAGGCTGTGGAGAGAAATCCAGACAGGAGGGGGGATTGTTAGAGCAGCTTTTGCGGTGAATCCACGGGCGACTCGCGGCACAGCTGAGGGGTGGGAGGACAGGGCTCCATTATGCTCTTTTTTTTTCCCCTTTCCCCCCCTCTTTTTTGCAAACTCAGTCCTCTTTGCAAAGAGGCAAGAAGCAATTAAGCTTAGGGTCAGGTAAAACAGGCAGGGAGCTGGGGATGGGACAACTCAGGGGCAGGTTCCTGGCTGGAATTTCACTTCCCTTTCTGGGTGTTTAACACAGACTGGGCAAGGGCAGATATAAGGGGGGAGCCACTGAAATCCCCTTCAGTCAGGAGTCCAGGGAAGAAGTAACCAGCACTGTGTCACCTTTAGCCCAGTGTGAACTAAGGCCAGATTTCAGGAAGACACATTTTTAGAGGAGATTTTGTCTCAACAGCCCTCAAGTGCCTTGGAACAAGCATCAAAAAACAACACAGCTGTAGAAAGGTCTCTTACTTGTTATGTGGTAGCCTGGAGCACACAGTCCTCAAGTCATCTGAAAGAGGACAGAACACATAATAATATGGATAAAGCAGAAATTAGAGTGATTTTCCTCTTCACCGTCCTTCCTAGGAAGGTCAGATTACTGAATAATCAGTAATTTTACTGAGTAATTACTGAATAATCAGCAATCTGTCACCATCACCAGTCACCAACACATCCAGAATCCCATTCTCAGGCCCAAAACCTTAACACAAGGGAGAAAATGTTCTCCATCTCACCAGCTTTCCACACCAGCCACTTTACTGTGTGTTTGACATTTAAGGCAGATCAAGCCTTAGGATGGATTTTGCAATGCCAGTACACCAACAAGACATAGGAAACACGAGGCTTGACTCTGCACACTGAACATTAGCATTTATGAGGAGAAAGGCATCAGGTCAAAGCAAGGCAAGGGTTGCCCCATGCATATTTTGTCTTGGTTTGGTGTTTTTGAAACCCTGACAGTGTAAAGAAAGGGTTGGGTTTTGGTTTTTTTTTTTCCTGAGATCTATCAGCTAGAAATTGCACCTTTTTTACCATCTCCAAACTTCTGCTCAAGCAGAATAACTAGAACCAAGGAATTAAACATGATACTCTGTTGATAGAGCGCTTTCAGGAATAGCTTGAGAACAAACTCCTGCCTTTATAGATAAACACACCCCCAAAACACTGAGATATCTGATATTTCAGCAGCACCTTACACTGAATTACCTTCCACAGTAAGAGCAACTGCTCAGAATGTTCCAGGTGAACAACTAAGAACCAACACAGCTGAAATAAGCCATCAGGTCAAAAAACTCCAATTTCTGCTTGCTCTTATTACATTTGGAGCTACTTTATAAAAGATTAGGAAGAAGAGCACTGAGGTTTGACCAGCCAGGGCTAAAGCTTCAGGCACCTGCTTAGGCAGAGGTCACTCTCTGCAGCTGGGGTCTGCACCAACTGTCCCAGTGGTTGGGGAGCTTTAAGCCTTCTGGTCACACCCCAAAATTCCCTGTTTTCAAGAGAATATAAGAAAACAGCCTGTCTGGTTGACTCTGTGCTGTGTTGAGGCACTTCCCTTTTTCATCTCTGCAGGTCTTCTGGAAAGAACCAGCTTTGGAGACAGGAAAGCCAGACAAAAAAACCACATTAGCAGCCTTTTTTTAACAAGTTTAACTGCAACTGCACACACTGTAACAGGGTCTCATTACAGGTGAGCTGAATGCCCAGAAATTCCAGGTAAAGTGTGTTTGTTTGCTTGCTTTTCAAATTCTTTGTCTAGCACACCCACCCAGTGGGTTTATGTGCTTCAGGGACTCTCCTCCAGCAGGTAAACTCAGAGAATTCAAACTGAAGCACAACTAAACAGTTTTTTTAAACTTTTTAAATAGCTACAAGCAATTTTGAGGAGCACAAATTTGTCCCTGTGCCAGACAACCAGGTTTAAGCCCCTTGTGCACACTGCAGGGTTGAGGATCAGCTCAAAGCAATGCGTAAGTCACCTACATCAGTCATCTCTCTTATACTCCATCCAGCTATTTGTCCTGAACTATTTCCTGCACTGTCGCTTTCCAAGAGGGGCAAACTACTAATCCTGCTGTGAGCACGTTGATCTTCACTTCCCTCGCTCCAAAACTCCCCCTTACAGCTTCTGCACGCCAGAGGAAAAGAATCCCATGCCGGGGTCTGTGCCATCCCCACCACCAACTCACCTCTAGTGCACAGGAGCGCTCCCGATGCCATGGCCACCTGCAAAGCCTGGGCCAGCCTGTCCAGAGCCAGTTCAATCTCTTTGGATGCATTGAGAGGATTGAGTTCATCAGACAGTCTGTTGATTTCCTCGACCAGCGGGACCACGTGGTCGAAGGGCACCAGCCCCAGGCGCCCGTAAAGGTTCTTCTCCGTCAAGTGCCCCTGAAGCATCATAAGAACCTGCAGGACGCTCAGGTGCAGCTTTGAGTACAGCTGGTGGCAATCTTTGTCTTCTCCCGAAGCCGAGTCCTTGGCAATTTTGCTGGGAGCGTGTCCATTGGAGAGGGAGGCTTTCTTCTTCCTCTTGTAGGCCAGGGGGGCCTTCACGCACCAGCGGATCAGTCCGGTCAGCGGGGTGAGCTCCAAAAACCCTATGGGCAGGTTGGCTGCGATGGGAGTGTTGAGGAAGGTGATGAGGATCAAACGGGGGTCCTCAAAGATCCAGGACACGATCAGCTCCAGCAGGTCTGAAGGAGGGATGAGGTCATCTGGAGAGAGGAAAGTTGGTGTTGGGTAAGCCGAGCCTTGCGCTGAAGCACAGGGCTTTAATTTAGTCTTGAATTGGTCTCTCACACCCCCCCGTCCTGCACTGTCACAATTATGATTTCAGAGCCTTCCCACTTCTGCTCTTTTTCCCAAGACACAACCTGTTCTTCCCAGGGAAGATACAACCACGTTCCTGCCAACTTCACCTTCTTCACCTATTCCAAAGGTACCACCAAATGCCAGCATTTATCCCCTCTCCCAGCAAAGCTACTTTTGTCATTTTCCTTCTCTCCCACCCATCATCCGCTCATTTCTTCCCTAAATTCAGTCTCCCTTTATCCCTTGCCACAGGAAGTACAAGGGGCAAGGGAAATAGGAAAAACTTGTTGGGTGAAGAGAAGGAAATGCCAATCATTCAACTCATTTCCTTTAAGACTTACTTACCTAAACAAATATGTTTAGGTAAAACACAACGTAATAACATGACAACACGACATGTAAAGGATTATGAGATTATGTAAAGCTTCAAGTAAGAAGTGAAAGGTGCTCATGGACTTGACTACAGACAAGAGAAACCCTGGCTTCCCAGTAACCATCCCTGCCAAAAGCTGCTGGATTTGAAGGGCAAGCTTCCTTTTCTTGTGTCACCAAAAACATCTCAAAGAAATGAAGGAATTAAAAAATTACTTCCTATAACTCACGTTATGTCCTTTCTGACATGCCTTTTAATCATCTGGACCAACTTCCAAGGGGTTGCACAACACAGATATAAAAATACCCAGATACAAAATACACTTTGAGCTCTACCAAATACTTAAAAAAACCAACGTGAAGTCCAAGCCTCTCCCTCCCCCTCAGTAATGCCAAGCTGTTTATCTGGAGAAGACCATGCAAAACTTTTCCTTTATTGATAACAAACGGCATTTGCTTTTCTGGATCATAGGTGGTGTTGGTATTTTGTGTATGGTCATTTCCTGGTCTACCAAAATCTAAATCAATCTTACTTTAGATGTGTCTGATCAACAACAACCTCAGACAGGTTGTATCACTGGCATGTGAACTGTATCACACACACAGTTCAAGAGTGCACTGGAAATATGCTGCTGATTATATATTTCTTGTCACTGCTCCCCAGAAATCCTGCTCCAGCGTGCAAACATTCAGAATTTGTGTTCCTGCCCTGTTTGGAAGGGATCAGGCTGACAGGCAGCCCTGAGTCCATCTCAGGTCTGAGTGCCCAGCCCAGACAGATCAGCTTTCACTGCCAGAGCTGCTCAGTCAAAGGTCCCCGTGTCCTTTGCCATCTGTGGGGGACGATGCCCTTTGTGTCAGGTGTTATTGTTACCTGGCTGCTTCCCCAGCAAACTTTCTCCCTTTTACCCAGAGAAGCTGTGGCTGCCCCAGCCCTGGAAGTGTCCAAGGCCAAGTTGGACGGGGCTTGAAGCAACCTGGGCTGGTGGAAGGTGTCCCTGCCCATGGCAGGGGATGGAATGAGATGAGATTTAAGGTCCCTTCCAACCCAAACTGTCCTTGGATTCTATGACTCAGCCACAGAATGGTTATTTTTATTCTCACCCCAGTGCCAGATGAGGCAACAGCCACACCCCTGAGCCGCTTCTGGCAATAATTACTTGTTAACACCTCTTTAGCATCCGAGCAGTTAATTCCCTTGCAACAGTTAATTTACTTGTGTTACGCTGCACCTCCTACTTGGAAAGACAGCTGGGAAACACTTACCTGAAGAGAGGTCGTAGAGAGCCGTGACAGATGTGATGAACTGGCAGCAGAAGCGAGGGCTGGCACTGAAGATCTGCTTCAGGGTCTGGATGGAGCCTGGCACCAAGTTGCAGTAGTCGTCAACCAGTGCCCGGGCCAACCTCACACAGAACACAGCAGGGGTTCTCTGAGGGGGTGGCACATGAGGAAAGCAGATTAAACCCTGTCACAGGGCTGCTCCAACAGCTGTGTCCCCACTCTCCCAAAACAGCAGTGTGCTTTCTCTCTCTCAGCGTATCAAACATCCACTCAGAAATAAAATCACTATATCTCAATATAAAAATAGGTGGGGATAATTCATGCTTAAAGTATCTGTGGTTTAAAATTAAAACCTTTCAAATCAATATTGTGACTTGGAGATTTTTTTTCTACTACTTCAGCAACATTTCTTCCCTGTGAGGGTGGGCAGGCCCTGGCACAGGTTGCCCAGAGAAGCTGTGGCTGCCCCAGCCCTGGAAGTGTCCAAGGCCAGGTTGGACGGGGCTTGGAGCAACCTGGGATCGTGGAAGGTGTCCCTGCCCGTGGCAGGGGATGGACTAGATAAGGTTTAGGGTCCCTTGCAGCCCAAACCATTCTGTGACTCCACAATTCTAACACAGTTCTGGAGTTCAACTGGTTCAGTCCCAGAACAACCAGTTCAGTGGCCTCTCAGTCACACCTGATATTTTTAGTGTGGAAAAAAATTCTGTGCAATCCTCAGGCCTTTTAAAAGCTGCAATCTGCAAAAAAATACACCTTCTCCTGCTATCCAGGTTACATCCCATCCTCCTCTCCCAAGGCTCAGCAGGTGGGAAAAGAGTGACCCAAGGAAAAACTGCTGGTCTTACTTTCCCTCCCAGCACATTCTTTCTGCTCTTCCCCTTCCATCAAAACCAGGTGATTTCTGCACATCCCACGAAGGCAGCAGGAACAAAGGTGCACTTCCCAAGGTTTACAGTGGGGAATCCCAGCAGGAAAAGGGGGAGACAGAGGAGATCCCTGACATACTGCATTCATGGAAGACAGACACAGGTATTTTGTGCCCAAATACCAAGAGAGAGGCCTCTTCCATGCACAGACCTGCACATCAGGCAGGGTTTATTTCCCAGACTCCTTGGCTTCTTCAAGCAAGGTGACCGTGAACTGCCAAGGTTTGTTCCCTGTGTTGGTCAAACCCTCACTGAGCCTTTTGAACATGCAGGGGACTGGGGGGAGGTAATAAAACTTTTATTGGCAGTTAAAAAAAAAAAAAAAACACAAAAAAAAACCCCAAGCCAATTGTTTCTCTTCCATGAATGGATTGGCAAAAGCTCTCCCTGATGCTGGAGCACAGGAGTGAACATGAGCACAGACAGGGGGGCTGTTTTGTCACCTGAAACCAGCACAGTCCACCCTGGAACACTCCCTCACCCCTCCCTGAGCCCCCCTGCCTGCACAGGAGCTGTACCTGCAGCCAGAAGGCAGCACACTCCAGCACAGGCACCCTGCACACAGCCACTGCCATGGACACCAGCTTCCCCAGCAGGGCCATCCTGCTGTCATCGGCCTTGTTCCCCTGGGGGCTGAACAGGGACGAGAAGATGATCTGCCGGACAGAGTCCTTGGTCTGCTCTTGGAAGTAATTGCACATGATCTCGAGGAGCTGGAGTTCCTGCAGGGAGTTCAGCCTCTGAAAGAAAACAAAAGCAAAGCTGCAAAATACACTGAGGGTCTTGGGGAAAGAGAGAAACAAGTGGAAAAGGCAGGGACAGTAAAGGCTGGGAGCCTCCCTCATGTGTGAAGGGATCAGTCTTCAAGCACAGCACATAAATTCAAGCTTTCTGAGCCACCATTGCATTTACCAGGTGACACTGAAAAGCTTTAGGTTGCATTTGAACACCTGGATACACAAGACTGGTGCTTGGTGCCCCTGCAAGTGCTGCCCACACGGACTGGGAGAGGAGACTGACGTTGCTGGGGTGGAAAATATTCTCTCCCTCCCTCTGCAAGTAACAGCTCTGAGGGCACTGCTGGGGACACAGCTGGGCCCAGGAGCCCACCAGGCCCCAGGTCCACGCACCCCAACACTCACCAGCAGCTGTGGTTTCTCACTGCTGATCCCTGAGACCCCCATCCCAGCTCCATCCCAGCCCATCCAAAAAGCCTGGCAGGGCCCAGCTGCAGCACTGGGGGGCTGTGGGTGTTCCCAGGGCCCTCAAAGCCCACCACACCTCCCGAGAGCCCACCACTCCATCCCTTTCTTCCAAAGCTTTGGTCTCCAGCAGAGGCTCCTCAGAGACCTCATCCTGGTCTTCCAAAGCCTTGGTCTCCAGCAACAGCTCCCCAGGGACTTAATCCTGCCCTTCCAAGGCTTTGGTCCCCAGCAGCAGCTCTTCAGGGCTCCCACCTTGCCCTTCCAACCCCTCGATCTCCAGCAGCAGCCCCCGCCCCTGGGACCCTCCTGCTGCAGCGGCCGCCCCGGGGGACCCCGTCCCGGGCCCTGGGGCCTCCCCTGCACACCCACAGCCCCGGGCTGTGCCGGGCTGCCCGTGCCGCACCTTGGGCGGCGCCCCGCGCTCCTTGGGGACCTGGAAGAGGAACTCCTCGAGCAGCTCGGTGGGGCCCTTGTCCACGAGCGGCAGCGGCGCGTTCTGCAGCTGGCTGCTGAAGTAGATGTCCAGGTGGTACAGCACCTCCTTGGCGGCGCTCAGCGCGTCCCGCCGCAGCAGCGAGTGCCGGATGTCGCTCATGGCCCCGCTCCTGGTCCCAGTCCCTGTTCCCGTCCCTATTCCCGTCCCTATTCCCGGTCCCGTTCCCGGCGCGGCCTCCCCTCGGCGGCGCGGACGGGCGGGCGCTACGGCGGCCCGCGAAGGACAAAAGGGCCCCGCGCGGCCGCCACCGGCAGCGCCCCCTGGCGAGAGGGGCCGGGACTGGGACAGAGCCGGCCCTTTGGGGTGGGCTCGGCTCGGGGGAATATCAGCCCGGGGGGAATATCAGCCCGGGGGGCTGGTCCTTGGGCTGACTCAGGAGGTATCTTAATTTAGGAGGGAAATGGCCCTGCGGGATGAGCCAGGGGGAATATTGGCCCCGGCACGGGGGGCTGGGGCTGGGACTCGCTCAGGGGGTCTTGACTCGGGAGGGAACTGAACCTGGAGGGATCTTTGGCTCTGGAAGGGTCTTGGTCCTGAGGGACTCAGCCAGGGCATCTTAATTTAGGGGGGGGGCTGGGGGTGTCTTGCCCTGGAGTGCTGGGCCTGGGGCTCACTCAGGGGGTGTTGACACACGAGGGAACTGGCCCTGGGGGGATCTTGGCCCAGGGGGGCCGTGGTCCTGGGCCTGGTTCTTGAGAGGGTCTTGACTTGAAGAGGGACTGACCATGGAGGGTCTTGGCTGGGGGAGCCTGGCCCTGGGCTCAACCCGGGGAGCCTGTTTGGGGGGGGTCTAGGCCCAGCCCTAATCCCACTGTGGGAAGCCCTCACGATCACTGCACATTTCTAGGGGTCTGGTACGGCCCTGCTGGGAAACCCAACAGCTGCCTTTGGAGGCTGGGAGCGCTGGGAGCACCGGGAACACCAGGACCTTGGCCAAGGCCGCTGGGGCAGGACTGGGGTGAGCAGGGGGAGAGGGTGGGATGGGGGGGCTGCCACCCCCTGGCACCTCACAACCCTCCCAGGGATGGGGCTGAGCCCTGTGACCGCCTGGGGAGGCTCTGGGGACAGGCACCACGGCAGGGATGTGGTGCTTTTTGGCAGTTCCAGATTGGCCTCGCAGCCAGAGAGCAGAGTGGCAGCACCACGCTGGGATGCACTGGGTGCCCTCAGCCCCTGGCACCGTGTTCCTGCTGGCCCCGGAACACCCACCTTGCTGGAAGTGTGGGGGTGGAAATGTGCTGGGTGGGAACAATTCATGTTTGTGAAATAAACATTTTTTAAGAGAAATTGTGTCTGTTGATGAGTGAGAGCTGCCCACGCCCCACACTGGGGAGCTGCCACTCTCCACGAGTGATCTCTGGGATCCGTTTCACTCCCAGATCTCTCGGCCATTTTAATCCATTCTGGCACGTTCTCAGCCTTACCTGTGACAGGAGGTATTGGCAGTGGCTGAAAGGGCTCTTTTTGCGCTAATCAGACCTTTATTTCCGTGAAAAATGCCATATGGAGCCTGCGGCCTCACATGCTCCTTGCCCGGCAACCACTTGGCAAGGTGAGCACGTCCCTCCCCATAAATGCAGGTGCAGATCCTTCCCCTTCCAGAGTCCTTGGACGACACCAAAGGTATGTCCTGCTCCCCTCTCCTCCCGTCCCCAGGAGTTCCCCAGTGCCACCTTCTCCACCTCAGATTAACTTTACCACCCTGCTCTGCCAGGGCTGAGCCCGGGCACGGCTCAGGGTCCTTGTAGGTGTCTTTGCCAGGGAGGTGCAGAGGCTGCTGTGCCCCCCAGGAATGGGGAGGATCTATGGGGCTTTGGGCAATATTTGGCATGACCAGACTGTGGCATTACCGAATCTCTGTGTTACCAGCCGGGGGGACTGCGGTGCTGGAGGGAAGTGTTTGCAGCCACAGCGAGGGTGCAAGTGGAAAAGGGCGAGGGCTTAACCGGAGCAGCTTCCCCTGAAGGAAAAGCAAAGCCTGAGGCAGCAAAACCTTCCTGGGGTTGGGATTTGTTGTGCCAAAAGCTGATGTGTTTGCCTGTCCTCTCAGCCCATCTTATCAGGTTCCTGCTTGGGGCACCTGGGCTTGGGCAGGGCTCAGATCCCGCACACTGGTGAAATATTTACCCCAGCGAGCGGAGTGCCATGGGAAATACTTCCCAAAAGCCTTCCCCCGTGGGTGGGAGCTGCTGGGCTGCCTCGGCGAGGGGTCCTGGTGGACGACAGCCCGGGTGAGGATGGGGCAGGGGCAGTGCTGGGAAATGGGGGGCAGGATACCCCAGGTGAGGATGTTCCAGGCAGGAAGGGAGATGGGGAGGGGTGTTGTGGGAATCCATCCCTTCCTCTGTCCTAGCACAGCTGCTGAAGGGTCTTTGGGGTCTCTGGCACAGATGCAGGGAGGGGTAGGAGGGGCACAAGCCAAGGGACCTCAGTGTCCCCGGCCATTGCCACCCATCCCAGACCAGGAGAGGTGTCCGGGCTGAGCGCGGTGAATGAGGAAGTGACCGCTCTGTGTCACCATGGAATGGCATTTACTTGTTTGCGAGTGAATTTTCTACTTTGGCTTCGTGGGTGGCCTGGCCTCCCTCCAGGAGGGACAGGCAGGACGAGGCTCCACGTGATGGATGTGCACAATCCCTGGATCCTGGTGGTTCACTGGAGAACAGATGCCTCCCAGTGAAACCAGTATGGCCAGTGGGATTACCCTGGTCACCTCCACCACCTGTGCCAAAACCCTCTCCTAGCCAGGAGGGATGAGTCTCTTCCCGTCCCTCTGCACACAGGATGGCAGCCTCCAAGCTGGTGCTGTCCCTGCTGGCTGCAGCTCTTCTGCTGCACGTGGCCACCGCGCTGAAGGTCGGCGCCTTCAACATCAAGGCCTTTGGGGATGCCAAGATGTCCAACCAGACCGTGGCAAACATCATTGTCTCTGTGAGTGCAGGGGAGAGGAGCAGGCCTGGACACTCTGACCCTGGGGCAGTGGGACACCAGCTTTCTGTAGGCATCCATCCCCTCATCCACAGCTCCATCCATCCCTCCATCCAAACCTCCCTTCACCCACCCATCTGCTCATCCCCCGTCACCATCTCCCACCTCAGGCCATCCCCACTCTTGCTGATGCCCAACCCAGGATGGGCAATGCTTGGCGCTGCCCAGGTTCCTCCCTCGGAGCAGCTGCTGGGATGATGGTGTTAGACAGATGGGTCTGTGTGATCCCAGGGTCCTTCCAAGGCAGAGAACACCAGCAGAGGAGCCCCCTCCCTGGGGCAGCGAGGGAGGTGGAGGGGGGTGTCAGGGGGAATCCATCCCTTGCTCTCCCAGCACAGCTGCTGTAGGGTCTTTGGGGTCTCTGATGCAAACCCAGGGAGGGAAAGGCCCTGCTGGCCTCCCATTGCCATCCTGGGAGCCTTTGCAGCCCAGTTGAGGCACCCATGGGTGCCCCATGAGCAGCTCCCAGCCAGGGGCGAGCAGCTCTGAGCTTGTCCCCACAGATCCTGTCAGAGTACGACATCATCCTGGTGCAGGAGGTCCGGGATGCCGACCTGAGTGCTGTGAACAAGCTCATGGCCCAGCTCAACAGGTGACCCCGATGGCACAGGGTGGGGGTGACTGCAAATGGGATGCTGGGCTGGATCCCAGCTGGCATCTCACCATGGCAAGGCACCTTGGCTCAGCTGGAGAGAGCCTGATGGGTGCTGGGGAGCACCAGGAGCCTCCTCTCACCCTCTCCACATCTCACCCCCAGTGCTTCTGGGCAGCCCTACAGCTTTTTGGTCAGCATCCCCCTGGGGCGGACCAGCTACAAGGAGCAGTACCTCTTCATCTACAGGTAAGGGATGTCACCAGGGTCCAGTGTCCCCTGTGTCACCTGCTGTCCTCCCCAGCAACCCCCAGAGGGCAATGGGTACCTTTAGGGGCCCTGTCTGTGCCAGGAGCTGTGCTGGGGGCTGCCCTGCTCTCCTCCCTCAGGTCGGACATGGTCTCCGTGCTGGAAAGTTACTACTACGACGATGGCTGTGAGTCCTGTGGGAACGACACCTTCAGCAGGGAGCCCTTCATCGTCAAGTTCTCCTCACCCACCACACGTGAGCAGAGCTGGTGTTGGGGGATGCCCAGACCTGGCACAGGGTCCCCTCCACAGAGGGCTAAGCCCAGAGCTGTGCCTGCCAACCAGGTTCCACAGGGGTCCCTCACTGCAGTGGGACCACCTCCCCCCTTGGGTGCCCAGAGGTCCTACCTACCTGCCCAGCACAGCTGGCACTGCCTGCTCTTTCCTACCATGTGCCATCTCCTGTCAATTCCCATCACATCCCGTTGTCTGTCACCTCTCGCCATGGGTTCTTTCAGTTGTGTGCCATTTCACACCTCCAGCTGCTTCCCATCGTGCCCTACCTCCCATCTTGTGCCATATCCCACCATCTGCTTCCTCCTCTTGGGTGCCATCTCCCACTGCCTGCCATCCCCCATCCCTGCCATCTCCCATCATGTACCATTCCCCACCTTGTTCCATCACCTACCCCGTGCCATCACCTCCACCTCCTTAGAACCTCCTCAGGGCACATACACTCCTCCATCTCTCTCCCACCCTCATCTCCTTCCCAAAGCCTTGGTGGCTTGGAAAAGCTGACAGGAAACAAGCAGCAAACCCTGCACAAATGGATGCAGCTCCCCACAGGAAATTCCAGTCTGGAGGACACGCACACCACCACAAACACCCTTTCCCTGCAGCAGCATTTCCCAGCCTGTAGCTGGGGCTTGGCCTGGGGTGGTGCCCGGGGTTTCTGCTCCCTTCTCAGTTGCTGCAGCCGAGGTGGGGGCTGACAGCCACCTGTCTGGCAGAGTTGCAGGAGGTCGTGCTGGTGCCCCTGCATTCCGAGCCCAGCAATGCAGCGCAAGAGATCGACGCGCTCTACGACGTCTACACCGACGTCATCAACAAGTGGGGGACTAATGTAAGCGAGCTCAGGTCCTCTCTGAGGACAGCTGGGTGGACAGGTGGATGGACTTGTCTCATGGGAGGCCTCTTGTACCCATTAGAGAGGGTGCCACCCCAGCAATGCCCAGGCAGGGAGCTGCTGGGTGTCTCCGCTGCCCTTACAGGGGGCTTGTCCCTGTGCACTGCAGTGCCCCAGGGGGATTGTTGGCACCCCTTAAGGATTTAGGGAGCCCCTGCTGACCCGTAAGGTCCGTGGGCAGGGACACAACGTGCTGCCCTGCAGGACATGCTCTTCCTGGGTGACTTCAACGCCGACTGCTCCTACGTGACCAGCTCGCAGTGGCCGTCCATCCGCCTGCGCTCCCTGCGCGCCTGCGAGTGGCTCATCCCCGACAGCGCCGACACCACCGTGGCCGACACCGACTGCGCCTACGACCGGTGGGTGCTGCGGGGGGAGGGAAGGGGCTGGCACGGGGGGCTGGCAGGCACTAACACCCCCGTGCTGCCCCGGCAGCATCGTCGCCTGCGGCACCGCCCTGCGCCAAGGCATCGATCCCGGCTCCGCCACCGTCAACAACTTTCAGAAGAAATTCCACCTCCAGAGCAAGGATGTGAGTGAGGGGCCAGGGCACATGGGCACACTAACACTGGGATTTACCCCAGGATACCTCCTGGGAGGGTGGGTGGGCTCCTTGTTCCTCTGGGCACACCCCATGGTGGCCTGACCCCAAGTCTTGCACTGAATCAAAGCCCCCAGACTGAGCAGTTTGGGGTACAGTCTAAATTTGGGGGTTGGAGAGGAGTGTTGGGGTCTCAGCCAGCCGTCCCAGTGTCTGGATGAGCTCAGGCCCTCTCTGCTTTCTCTCCCACCCAGGCTTTGGCCGTCAGTGACCATTTCCCTGTGGAGGTGACCCTGAAAGCTCGCTGAGCCCATCCCTGTGCCAGTGGCTACCAGGACATCCTGGTGTGCACCTTCAGCCTTTGTGGAAGCCCACATGCCACCAGCACCAGCCAAGCTGCCTGCTCTCTCTGCAAGGAGCCACTCTTTGGGGCCTTGTGGGAGTGGGATGCTCTCTGCTTCCATTAAAAATGAGCCTCTTCCAGCCTTTGCAACTCTGGATGAAAGGTCCCTTCAGTCTCTCCAGCAGCCCTCGGTGCCCAAGTTCCCTGTCCCCTGCCAGGGAGGTCTTCAGGGCTGGGGAACCCTCCTGCCATGGAGGACCTGGACCCACAGGGTGGCAAGCACTGCTTCTCTTTCTGCAGCAAAAGCAGAGACACTGGGAAGAGCCTGGGAGGCTCCAGGCTTTCCAGGGCACAGGATGCTCTTGCCACGCACCCTGACAGAGCCCGCCTGGCTGCGGGGCGGCTGACGGGGCACTGACGGCGAGGGTGGGGGGAGGCGGAGGATGTGAGTCAGTTCCCAGGGGGTTCGGTGCTTTCCAGGGGGCTTTCGGGGTTTCGGTACCGACACAGCACTGAGGGACACTGGACTCATCCCGAGACTGGGTGTGAGGATGCAAAACCTGGTGTCACACTGGGAGAGCCCGGCAAGTCCCGGCATGGGCTGCCACTGTGTCCCTGCCTGTCAGAGCCTCCTGATTCCTCATCGCCCCGGGGCGATGCCGCGGGCTACGGTGATGCCGTGGGCTGGCACGGGGAGTGCCACTCCTGCTGGGCTGCTTTGTGTCACCGGTGGGGCTGCTTTAGGTGACAGCTGGGGCTGCTTTGGGTCACCGGTGGGGCTGTTATGGGTGACTGCCAGGGCTGCTGCAGGGGTGCGCAGCTGGGGCTGGCGGTGCTCACCCGCCTGACCCAAACGCGGGCCATTTCCTCCTCTTCCCTCTAATTACACCGGCTGAATCACCCAATTAAGGTCAGTGCCCTTCACCTCCCGCCTGGCCACCGTGCCCGCTCTGTGATCTGGGAGGCCACCCCAGTTGGCTGCAGCCCCCCGAGTCCCACGTGCCCCACGCATTCCCACTGGGATGCTCCAGCCCTGTCAAGCCTCCAGGGCTACCCTTAGCTGTGTCAGCACAGGGGAGGCTGTGCTGGCCCCACCCTGTTGTCCTGTGGGATTTCTGGTTTCCCAATGTGGGAAGGAGCCCAAAGTCATGCCAAAACCCCCACGGGGGTGTCCGACTCATCCTGCTTTGCCGGCAACTCCACTGGGAATAAAGCTGCCCGTCCTGCTGCCGGGAGGGCAGAGGTGCTGCGCACTTGGCAAGGTAAGGACAGATCCAGGCTCAGCACCTTCAGTGCTGAACCGGGAGGGACTGGGATGAGCTGCGATGAGCAGGGGTGAGGAGCTGCTCCTAACCCTGACAGTGGAGGCTGTGGTGAAGTTAAAGGACATGGAACAGCCTGGGGTGCCAGCAGTGGTGGCTGGGGTTGGTGGGTGACGGAGAAGTTCCAGCGGGGAGTGGAGCTGGGTGATCCTGGGAGCTGGAAGAGGTGGATTCACTGTGGTGGGATGGGATTTATCTTCTCTGGGACCAGCGAGCTGTCAGACTGCCTGTGCCAGCTCCACAGGCTGCTCCAGGCAGTGCCCCTCATGACACGCTGTTGTACAGCAGGACTGAGGAAGGATCAGCTTGTCCTTTTATTTTTCTACTGCAAATCCAAAGGAGTTTTCCAAGTTCAGCTCCCACCTCTGCGACTCAGCGTCCCTCCCTGCAGGATGGGGACTGTGACTCTGGCGTTGTCCCTGCTGGCTGTGGCTCTCCTGTGCCCGGTCACTGCCACCCTGCGTGTCGGTGCCTTCAACATCCAGGCCTTCGGTGACACCAAGATGTCCAACAAGGAGGTGGCAGAGATCATCATCAACGTGAGTGCAGCCAGCGCAACGTGGGGGGAGGCTGTGCACTGGGACAGCCCCAGACGTGGCTCCTGTGGCCAAGGACGTGTGGCTGAGGATGGGATGGCATCCCAGTGCTGGGGATGCCCTGAGTGGATGAAGGCTTGGTGGGGACCACAGTGGGGCATCAGACACAGGTCCCTCTGAGCCCCCCTTGGGGACATCTGCCCTGGGCCCGAGGGACACGCGGGTCCCCACGGTGCATCCAGCACCGTGCCAGGGTACCTGGCTGGGGGTTGGGTGGGAGAGTGGCCCTGAGCTGGCAGCAGGTTCCCTCCCACCATCGCCATCCCCCTTGGCCTCGCAGATCCTGCGCCGCTACGACGTGGTGTTGGTGCAGGAGGTGCGCGACTCCGACCTCAGCGCCGTCACCGAGCTCATGGAGCAGCTCAACAGGTACGAGCGGGGCTGGGGCTGGGATGGCAGCAGGAGCAGGGAAAGTCAAGCTGCCTGAGCAATAAAAGGCAAAAAATAAAACGGTCAGCCACCGGCAGAGTTTGTTTTTGGGAAGGGGAATAGGAGAAAATGCTGGGGCACTTAGCAAAAAAAACCATTGCAAATAATCTGGTGAGGGGAATGGGGATACAAGTGCTACAAATCCCTTCTGAAAGCTGTAACCCCACCCGAGCATGCAGGATGGAAAGGAACTACAGCTCTGGCAAGCTCTGTCTCCAAAATCCAACAGAACAGGGCAGAGGTGAGAGGGGGGGATGAAGGGAGTGGGGGCAGGCAGACCCTCCACCCCAAGACCCTGTGAGTGGCAGAAAGACCCTGGGATGGACCCAGTGGTGGGTGATACTCTGAGGTGAATGGCTCTGGCACCCCAGGAGGAATAAGGGCTGGAGGGATGGGCTAAAACTGGCCACAGCAGGGTGGCAGCCCCTCCACCGGCTGGGTGCTGACCCCATTTTAGGAAAGGGCACGGCTCGGGACCAGGAGGAAGCTGCTGCCGCTGTGTTGAAAGCTGGGAGCGCTCCTGAGCAGGTCCGCCCAGCCCGTGTCCTCGCCCCTTCGGTGTCCCCTCCAGCACGGTCACAAAGCAGCCGGGGCAGGGAGGGTGACGCCGGGCGCTGCAGGGCCCCAGGCTGCTCGCTGACCTAATTCAGCCCTGCTGCAAAGGAAGGTGGGGAGTGTCCCTACAGAGAAATGGGGGGGGGACAGGAGCCACTCCGTGTCCTGCTGTGCCCGAGGAGCCACCCTGGGGTGGGACATAGAGGGGGTTCAGAGCAACCACACCCCATGTCACCTCACGGCCAGGGCACAGTGACCCACAGGACAGCAGAGCAGGACTGGCTCCTGGACATGCCGAGGCTAACCCAGGATGGTACCAGCCATGTCACTGGTGGCAGCTTCACCGTCCTGTCTCTGCATCTCCACAGTGTGTCCAAGTCCCCATACGACTACGAGATCAGTGGCCCCCTGGGACGTGAGAACTACAAGGAGATGTATCTCTTCATCTACAGGTAACAGGGCTGGGGCTGCTGCCGCCTGTGCCATGGCACAGGGCCACCAGCACTGTGGAGGGGACACGAGAGGCCGTGCTGAGCCCCAGGGTAACCATCCCTTTGCTCCCACAGGACAGACGTCGTGTCTGTGGTGGACACCTACCAGTACAAGGACCCCCAGGATGTCTTCAGCCGGGAGCCGTTCATCCTGAGGGTCTCAGCGCCCCGCACCAGTAAGCAGGGGGACAAGTGGCCCTGGGCGGTGGCACTGGGTGGCTGTGGGGTTGACATTCCTCTCCCCTGGCAGAGGTGGAGGAGTTTGTGCTGGTGCCCCTGCACTCCGCCCCACACGATGCCGTCGCCGAGATCGACGCGCTCTACGACGTCTACCTGGACATCATCAACAAGTGGGGGACTGACGTGAGTGTCACAGCACTGGGGGTGGCACCAGGGGTGGGCACTGAGACTGTTTGACCCACATTGGGTCCCTGCTCCAAGGCAAGTGCAGCTGGTGCGGGGCTGGTGGGAGGAGGCCTTGTTCTCATGAGGGATTCCCAGGCACCCAGGACTGACCCCCAGGAGGGCTGGTGTCAGAGACAGCCCCATTCCCAGACCATGAGCCTCTCCACCTCCCCCACTGCAGAACATCATGTTCCTGGGTGACTTCAACGCCGACTGTGCCTACGTCCAGCCCAGCGACTGGTCAACCATCCGCCTGCGCACCAGCGACATCTTCAAGTGGCTGATCCCCGACAGCACCGACACCACCGTGGGCAAGTCAGACTGTGCCTACGACAGGTGAGCACCACCCCCATGGCACTGCCACCCCCCTCCTCAGCACCCCAGGGACCCCCTGCATGCCCTGCCCTACCAGTGGCTGATGTGGGGGCAGGAGTTGGACTCCACCATGCACATCTCCCTGGCAGGATTGTGGTGTGTGGGGCCCAGCTGAAGAGAAGCATCGTGTCCAATTCGGCTGCTGTCTACAACTTCCAGCGTGCTTTCCAGCTGGACCAGGAGGAGGTGAGTCAGGATCACAAACCCAGGGATCTAACAGGCACCAAAGCCAAGCTGGCCCAGGCTGTAGGGCTGCCATCATCTGTCTGGGGGGCTCAGGGTGACAAGGAAGCCAAGGGGGGAAACAGCAGTGGGGATTGGGGGTCGCTGTCCTAAATCTGGGATTTGTCCCCGTGGGGATGAGAAGAGACACACGGGGGTTTTCATGGTCTTCCACGGGCAGGTGCAGGCAAGACTCCAGAGTAAGAGGCAATGCTGGCACAGAACCCCCAAGTGAGACATGAGGGGCTCAGAGAGCAGGTGCCCTCCTGCCAGTGCCCACCACAGGCCACGCTTGGGCCTCTCCATGAGAGGTGCCAAAACTGGAGCCCTGGGTGTCAAGTATCTCAGGGTTCAGAACACTGTGATCCCCTCCAGGAGGCAGAAGGTTCTGGCAGAGCTATGGACTGCCCCGCTGCTCCACTGGCATGGTGAGGAGTGAGGGACTCACACCTCCCCCCTTCTCGCCCTCCTCCAGGCCCTGGCAGTCAGCGACCACTACCCGGTCGAGGTGAAGCTCACGGTGTGAGCTCCTCCTGCAGCTGCAGACCACGATTCCAGCTCCAGCTCCCACCACCAACCCCTGTGAAGGCACCCCCTGCAGCCCCATCCACGAGCCCTGTGCATGGCTGTTCCGGATCCTGGTCTGGAGAAGGGTGACAGCCAGCCATGCCCAGACCCCACAGCTCAGGGCAGAGCTCCCCCAGCCCCTCACCAAGCAGAGCCTGGGGACAGGCCACCAGCCAGGACACTGTGACCACGGGGAACGAAGCATCCAACTCCTACCTCACTGAAGATTTATTGACACACCTCATTTCATGATTAAGTGTTGGACAGGAGAGAGGACATTCAAGGACCGGTGGGCTCAGGCCACAGCGTGCCGAGACCCTCTCCCTGTCCATCCCTCGGGGGGGCTGAGCAGGCTTCCCCCGCTCTCAGGGAAGGCAGCAGTGGTGTCAGGCACTCTACAGGACAAAGGGAAGTGCTGGGGCAGCCATGGGAGCAGGGCACACCACCAATTGCTGGCGCTGCAGATGGCTTTGCTGTGAAATCCTACAGCCACCGCAGCGTTCTGGAGGGTGACTTGACCTCCCAGGACCCGCCCCGGGGCGGTTGGATCCTCAGCTCTTCTTCTTCTTCAGCATCTCCATGTACATGCGAAGTGACTTCTGGATGGACTCTTTTGAGATGAAATTGATGAAGTACTTAATGTCTTCCTCCCGGTGAGTGACCAGGCGGTCCAGCACCGCCTTCCTCATCATGGACTTGGTGAGCTGGCGGGCGTGGTCTGCGGAGAGGACAGCGAGGATGAGGAGCACGCCCTGTCCCTCAGCCCTGACCAGCTCTCCCAGCCACTGCCACCACGTGCAGGTGCAAAGGGGAGGGATCCCACAGCAAAGGGCTCTTTGAACCAGCAGGGAAAGGTGAAGGAAAATCCCACTGGCTGGAAGCTGAACTAGATAAATTCTCATAAAATAAATTATGATTGTACTGCTTAGTGGGGAAATGACTTCTCTCCTGGCACAGATGAAGTGCACTTCCTCCTCTCTGTGCCCTCCAGAGCCCAGCCTCTTCCCAATATCCCGTCCCAGTACACACCCCCAGCCTCAGGACAGGAGAAACCGAACAAAATTCGCTGTTATTTGGAACTGCTCTGGCTCTAAGCTCCCCCAACCAACCCCTTCAACCTGTGGCAAGACAGTCTGCTCCTCCCAAACACATTGTAAGAAAAGCCAGCAGCACTGTCCCCTCAAGCTCATCCCTGGGCCTGTGCCATTCCACATGGATACGTGGATGCTGCTGGAGCTGACTGAGGCCTCAAGCACCTCACACACAGAGCCAGATGCAGTGATGTGGCAGCACATCTGTGCAACAGATGTTTTATGCACACCCTCAGTTTAGTTCAGCCGTGATGGTGAAATGGTGACTGACCCCCCAGCACGCTGGGAACCCTGAATCGCTCCAGCACCCGTGTGCTGCAGACACCTCCTCCTGCACAGACTCCTGGCTCTGATTCAGGGGAAGAGTCTGCAGAGCCTCCTGAAGTCTGAGACATGCTCACTGAGGGGTGAGGTGTCACTGCCACCAGGACAGCAGGGGACAGAGGTGGTCTGGGATGGGACAGCTCAGATCTGGCCTGGGCTGGCAGAGAGCCGTCTCCCAGCCCAGGAGCCATGTGATGCAGTCGTGGAGCAGCCCAAACACACAGGATCTGTGCTGTCTGTCTGTCCTCACACCCCCATCACTGCCATCCCCAGCTCAGCAGAGTGCCAAGAGTTGATCCAGACAAGGAAAGCAGACTGGCAGCCACCCAGTTGCTCTCACCCAGCCTGTTCCCTCAACTCCATGGCAGCTTTCCTGGGCTAACACCTCCACTGACAGACACATTCAGTTTGTATCTGGACCTCAGGCACCTCCAGATTGACTCAGCAGGGCTGGCAGGGCGAGCAGAGCTGGAACCACGTGCCCTGCACGCCCAGCACAGTGTCCAAGGCTGCCAGGACCGCTGTGCTCAGCTCTCCCACCTCCCAGCCATCCACACCTTCCCTTTCAATGGAAACTGTTACACAGCTCCCAGGTACCAGCCCTGGCACCTGTCCTTCCCTCCAGGGTCAGATCCCTTCCTCCTCTGCCAGAGGTTTACCGGGAAGGGCCAGCCACCGTGCCATGACGGCCGAAGCCTTTTCCAGGAGCTTCTCCTCGGGCACCAGTTCGTCCACGAGGCCAAGCTGGAGGGCCTCGGGCGCGGGGTGGAGGGAGCCCAGCTGGAGGGAGCGCTCAGCGATCCGGTGTCCCACAACATTCACAAACGTGTCCTTAAACCTGGAGGAGACGGGAGGGAAAGCCACGGTGAGGGAAAAGAAATATCCAGGGGCAGCTCACCCAGACAACTGGAGCTGAGAGCACCCTGGTCCCACGCCCCAGGCTTGGGGCTCTGAGCAGCAGCTGCAGGCTCAGCCACACCAAGGAAACCGTGGGAGAAGAGCCATTTTTGGTAGTACCCCAGCAGAGTTCACTCTCCCCTCCATGAGAGATCCTCACTTGCCCCTCAGTGCACAGGTCCCAGCTGAACCCACTGGCTGTGACATGGGCAAACTTGGTGTGAAAGCTCCTTTCCAACAGTACATTTACATGCTCTTAGGACAACCAAGGGCCTGTGTCTCAGGATGTTACTGTCCCTATGCTTTCAGAGATCTCCTCACCACGGGATTTTGCAGGTACACACCAAAATATCCCGAGAAAAGCACATTCCCAGACCGAGCCTGACCAGTGAGAACCCCCAGCACTAGTTCTGGAGTTGACTGCAGGGTCAGAACTGAGGTCCTTGCCAGTTAAGGACATGAGGACATCCTGCAACCTGAAAGCTTTTCAGATACCTGCAGGACAGGACAGAAACGAGGTGCCGCCATCTGCAGCTGCCTCTACCTGCAGGATCACTGACACACAAACTACACCTCCATGACCTGTTAAACTGACTGATTAACTCCTTGAAGATGAATTCTTTTTAGAGACCTACACGTGGCGCTAGAAGCAGGAGGCACTGGCCTACCAGAAGGGAGCCACAATGCCCAGCTGGGCTTCGTTCAGGCCGATGCTGAATTTGGGGTTCTCTGCCATGATCCTGTAGTCACACGACAGGGCGATGAGGCAGCCTCCTGCTGGGCTGGACCCCTGGCAGACAGAAGGATGGAGTGAGTCTAGGACACGGTTACACAAATATCCCCCAGCTTCACTGATCCCTCCAGAGCGGGGAAGACGTTGGGTGACAGAGCAGATGTCCCCCAAATTTATGATCTGAAACAGCCCTAAAGATCTCTGATAGGTTATCAGTTTCATAGAATCACAGAATGGTTTGGGTTGGAAGGGACCTTAAAGCTCATCCTGTTCCAACCCCCCTGCCATGGGCAGGGACACCCTCCACTAGACCAGGCTGCTCAGAGCTCCATCCAACCTGGCCTTGAACACTTCCAGGGATGGGGCAGCCCAAATTTCTCTGAGCATCCTGTGCCAGGGCCTCACCACCCTCCCAGGGGAGGATTCCCTTCCATCTGTGACCATCTTTGCCACGGCTTGGTGCTGCTCAGCCCTGCTCAGGATGCCCGTGGGAAGACCCAGCTGCCTTCAAAGACGGGCTGTGGACAGACACCACCGGGAGCTGCCAGGGCAGCACCGCACTGGAAAATGAAAAGAAGACACCAAACATGTAACGACCCATCCACGGACACCGAGATTCCAACAGCACTTCCCTGCTGGCCAAGAACCACAGCTGGAGGAGCAAAACCTGGTGGAAGTGCTGAAATGCTGCAATACCCCAGCAGTGTCTGCAGCTTACACAGTGCCTTCAGCCTCCTACGCTTCCACACCTTCCCACATGCTGACAGACACAAATTTCGCCCAAACACCCCAACAAACGCATTTTTTGGATTTCTTTCAGCCTGATTTTTCAGCTGTCCCTGCCCACACAGTGCAAACAAGCCGCAGCAGGTGACAGGTGACGAGGGAGGTGGGTCCAAAGGACATACATTGACTGCAGCGACCGTGACCATGTTGGAGCCGTAGAGCCGCAGCCACATCTCCTGCACGGCTCTCCAGAACTCCCCGTAGTGCTCCACGTTCTTCCCACACATCTCCATGATGTCCAGGCCAGAGGAGAATATTTTGGGGATAGCCTGGAGTTGGGAAAATGCAGACATCACTTAGAGTCACTGTCAGCCTGTAGCCCTCGGCATGGCAGCCTGAGGAAAGTGATAATTATATGTGATATGAGGGTCTTTTGGGGTTCTGAAAGTATCTTCCCAGTTCTCCCACAGCCTGGATCATCCCAGCACCATGGCCTGCAATGCTGGGACTCTGCCTGCAGCACAATTTCTCATTGTCAGGGTCCCTGTGTGGATACAATCAGCCACACAGCACAAAACCTGCCCTGTCCCACTCCCAGGCACCACCTCCTCCCCACACCGTGCCTGAAAATAAAACACTGGCATCTCCTCCAGGAGATCTCACGGGATGTGTCAGGTTGGCAGATAAGCAGCTTTGATTTGCATGACAAATGACAACATTTGGCTGTTGTTCTGCCAGAAGGGGGCACGGAAGGAAGATCACAGCCCTTCCCAGAACCGCCTCCCCTCCTCCCAGAGCCAATCAAAGCTGCCTCCTGTCCCAGTGACCCCAGAGACCAAACACGAGCAAGGGACAACACCTACGGATGTAATGATCACACCCCGGCAGGCACGGTCGTTCTCCAACTTCTCCAGGCTTATGGAAAACTCAGTGAGGAGGTCCAGGCTCAGGCTGTTCACCGGGGGACTCTTGAACTTCATCATGGCAACGCCTGTGCCAGGGTTAACACAGAGATATCAGACTGCCCAGCACAGCAGCACACAATGCCTTGCCCAGGGTAGCTTTCACCTGCCTCCCTGTTTCCCTGCCCACCTGATCGTGTCTTCCCACTCCTGGCTCTTTAAAAAGCTCCCAGAGCTGCAGGGCCAAGGGCAAGGTCCTGCTTTTGCCCAGTGAGCTGGGCTCACTCAGCCAGTGATGGACCTGGAGCACGGACCAGGACACGTGTGGTGGCACCTCACGTGTCCCAAAGCCCCTCGGGGTCACGCTGCTCAACACTTCCCTTCTCTCTGGGCTCAACAGGTAAGGTCAAGCCTGTATGTTTGTCCCAGTAAACAGCCTTGCCCGGGGGATCACAAACCTGACTGAGCCTGCCAGCACTGCGGGAAGGGCTCTGAGCCCTTGTCCCCTCCCAAACGGCCCTACCCTGCCCCAAAAGGTCCTCCCCAAATGCATACTTTGGGTGCTGCAGCCATGCCATGCCCAGGATGGGCACAGTGTGAGGACACACCCACGGGCCTGAAGGCAGGAGCAGGGGAGCCACAAGAAGAGGCACCTTTGTTCAGTGCAGGGACTGTGGTCTCATGACAGCTATTCCTGGTAGCAGAAATTCCCAACAGCTGTTCCCTGAAGGAGCACTGCCACTCTACCAGGTGCCCAGAGCAGGAACCCCACAGAGGGGATGGTGACAGTGACAGCCAGGGCTGGCCTGTGGCACCCCAGCAGCACCAGCCACGCGAAGAGCCCACACCCAGCAAGGCTCCTGACCCCAAACACTTCACTCCAAGCAGCTGCAGCTGGAACACCTGGGGCTTTGGTGGCTTTCCATGCCCAGGGCGGCACGGGACAGGGATGGAAGTGCCCCACGGTGCCCACGGGTCGAGGGTGACGCACCACCGTACCTGAGCTCTCGTCCAGATCCACCTGGATCTTGTTGTTGCTGAAGGCACGACATGGGGCGAGCGTGAGCCCGGGGGGCTGCAGGGCGGCCCTGTCCCACGATGGGGGCCGGCAGCGCAGGGACAGCACACCTGGGGGACACAGACAGGTAGGGACAGGCAGGGCACGGCCCCCACGGGTGTGAGGCGCGCTCCCCAGAGCCGCTCTGCACGGACAAGGTGGGACACGGGGACACCCTGACACACTGAGGGAGGATAGAGGGACACCCCATCCCACGATGGGGGACACGGCGAACACCATGACCCGCTGAAGAAGGATGTAGGGGCACCCCAACCCAGAGCGGGGGACACGTGGGGCACCCGCGGAGTGACAGCGGGGGGCACCCTGGCGGCGCGGGGGAGCACAGGAGGGTGTCGGGGCCAGGCCGAGCCCGGGCAGGGCGCGGGCGGGGCGGGGTCCGGGCGCACCTGAGCGGGCGATCCGCCGGGCCAGGGTCGGCGCCGCCGCCATCTTCTGCCGCCTCAAGGGTACGGGGCGGGGCGAGGGGCGGGGCTTGGGGAGACCCCGCCCCTCCAGCGGCACACGGCCCGGCAGTGCCGCGCTTCAGGCCCCGCCCACTGCACGAAGACACCGCCCATTGGCTGAAAGCTCCGCCCACCGTCGGTGCTGCTGCGCGCACGTGCTGCCCCCACGTGGTGGGCCTGCCTGCCCTGCCTGCACAGACACACTGCCTGTACTGCCTGCACTGCCTGCCCTGCCTGCACAGACACACTGCCTGTACTGCCTGTACTGCCTGTACTGCCTGCACAGACACACTGCCTGTACTGCCTGTACTGCCTGTACTGCCTGCACAGACACACTGCCTGTACTGCCTGTACTGCCTGTACTGCCTGCACTGCCTGCACAGACACCACTGCCCTGCCTGCACAGACACCACTGCCTGTACTGCCTGTACTGCCTGTACTGCCTGCCCTGCCTGCACAGACACCACTGCCTGTACTGCCTGCACTGCCTGCACAGACACCACTGCCTGTACTGCCTGCCCTGCCTGCACAGACACACTGCCTGTACTGCCTCCACTGCCTGCACTGCCTGCACAGACACACTGCCTGCACTGCCTGCACTGCCCATACAGACTGCACAGACACCACTGCCCTGCCTGCACTGCCTGTACTGCCTGCACTGCCTGTACTGCCTGCACTGCCTGCACAGACACCACTGCCTGTACTGCCTGTACTGCCTGTACTGCCTGCACTGCCTGCACAGACACACTGCCTGTACTGCCTGCACTGCCTGTACTGCCTGCACTGCCTGCACAGACACCACTGCCTGTACTGCCTGCCCTGCCTGCACAGACACACTGCCTGTACTGCCTGCACTGCCTGCACTGCCTGCACAGACACCACTGCCCTGCCTGCACTGCCTGCACAGACACACTGCCTGTACTGCCTGTACTGCCTGTACTGCCTGCACTGCCTGTACTGCCTGCACTGCCCATACAGACTGCACAGACACCACTGCCCTGCCTGCACTGCCTGCACTCCTGCACAGACACCACTGCCCTGCCTGCACTGCCTGCCCTCCCTGCACAGACACCACTGCCCTGCCTGCACTGCCTGCACAGACACCACTGCCCTGCCTGCACTGCCTGCCCTGCCTGCACTGACTGTACAGACTGCACAGACACACTGCCTGTACTGCCCATACAGACTGCACAGACACCACTGCCCTGCCTGCACTGCCTGTACTGCCTGCACTGCCCATACAGACTGCACAGACACTGCTGCCCTGCCTGCACTGCCCATACAGACTGCACAGACACCACTGCCCTGCCTGCACTGCCTGCACTGACTGACTGCACTGCCTACACTGTTCTGCCCTACCCTGCCCGCCTGCACTGCTCTGCCTGCCCACACTGCCTGTGCTGCCCATCCTGTCCTCACTGCCTGTCCTACCCATGCTGCCTGCACTGCCCTGCTTGCCTGCCTTGCCTGCCCTGCCCACGCTGCCTGCCCTGTCCTGCCTGCACCACCCTACCGTGCCAGCACTGCCTGCACCATTCTACCTCTGTCCTGCCCGCATTGCCGTTCCTGCCTGCACTGCCTGCACTGCCTCCCTGTCCTCCCTGCCCTGCATCCAGCCATGTGCCCAGGGTCCCCATACACCTTCTCTCACTCCACAGCCGAGCAGTCCCTGCCCGGAACGCCGGAGCCCCGGGAGCTCTGGGCCGTGGCCAGCCGCCCCGCAGAGCGCTGGCCCGGGGCCGGGGGCTGGGAGCCCCGGTGCAGGGCCGTGCCAGCGGTGGCTGCAGATCTCATCATGGTGGGGGCTGCCCCGGGGGGGCACCGCGGGGGCCAGGGACGGCCGTGCCGCGCAGGCAGAAAGCGTCCTGCAGCGGGATGGCGGGGATGGCACTGCCCCTCTGCCTGATCCTCGCTGTCACCCTGCAGGGTGGCCTGACCCAGGCGCCGGGACCCCTGGCGCGCCCTGGCCCCCTGATCCTGCGGCTGCGGCGCCTGGAGGAGCAGGTGGGTGCAGCGGAGGGGAGGAGGTGCTGCCCAGCCTGTGCCAGCGGGACACGGGGCATTTTGGGTTTGGCAGGGACCCGGCATGGGGATGTGGGCTCACCCCACCTCATCCCACTCCCTTGCAGTTTCTCCGGCTCCAGGAGGTGACGCTGAGCCATCTCCAGAGCATCGCCAGCAACTACAACATCTCCTACAACATCGATGGGCGCTTCCAGGCGCTGGCGGAGCAGGCGGAGGCGGCTGTCGCTGCCCGGGCCGCCCTGGGTGCCGAGCTGGCCCGCCTGGCCACCACTGGCCGGCGGCTGCACCGCCGGCTGAAGCGGCTGGAGAGGACAGTGAGTGCCCTGAGCCCACCGCACCGCCCGGCCACCCACGCACCGGGTGCACCGGTGGAGACTGGCACTAAGCCACACGGCCTGCTGGACACTGCCCGGAGCCGGGACAGCCACCTGAAGCAGGAGCCATCGCGCCAGGCTGCCCCCAGCACCCCCGGCCCTCGGCGCCCAAAGACGAGGCGGTGGCAGCAGCGCCGGCAGGAGGAAGGGCACTGGCTGCCGGCTGATGCCAGGCCTGGCGGAGCACCCACGGAACATGCAGAGACCCCTCGTGATGCAGCACCGGCACCCCAGCCCACGGCAGTGTTGCTCCCCACCGTGACCACGGTCCCCCGAGAGCAGCCCCCAGCCTTCCAGCAGCCAGGGGAGGGCAGGTACGGCCCCCTTTCCCCGGTGCCCACCTCCCCTGCCTGCCGGGCCGGTGTCGTGCTGCTCTTCCCCAGCACCTCCGCGGGGCACGGGGCTGTCCTGGCGCTGGGGCCTCACCGGGGGCTGCGGGCACTGTCGCTCTGCTCCTGGCTGGCCACTCCAGCCCCTCGCCTCGGTGCCCTCCTCTCCTACTCCACCCAGTCGGGCCGCAGCGAGCTGGCCCTGCGTGGCCGTGGCGGGGATGTCCGCGGCTCAGCACGCTTCATCCTGGGGGACGGGCAGTTCCGGGAGCTGCCGGTGCAGCCGCTCCTGGGTGGCGAGTGGCACCACCTGTGCCTCACCTGGTCCTCCGGCCAGGGCCGGTACCGCTTCTACGTGGACAGGCGGCTGCTGGCCGCCGGCTCCGGCTTCCAGCAGGGCTATGAAATTCCCGCTGGGGGCTCGCTGGTGCTGGGCTGGGAGCAGGAAGGCCCCAGCAGGGACTTGGGCACTGCAGGAAATTTTGTGGGTCACCTGGCTGGCTTCGCTCTCTGGAGACGGGCTCTGCTGCCCGGGGAGGTGGCCAGAATGGCAACCGGGCGGGGGCTGCCCCGCGGCCCTCTCCTCACGCTGGGCGATGCCTCCCTGCGGGGCGGGGTGCGGAGGGTGGCGTGTCCCTGCCTCCAGCACTGCCCGTGACGAGCCTGGCAGCAGGAATGGTGCCGGCACCCAGCGGTCACGGCTGGCTCATGGTGCTGATGCCGAGGTGGATCCTCCCGGATCGATGGGACACCCGGCAGAGAGAACATCCCAGGAGCGGGACCACCGGAGGTGGGATAAAGAGAAAGGGGCCTTGGCGACCCGTATGGCACAGGTGGGACCAAAGCCGGAGGTGGCCTGCTCCCGGAGGATGTACGGCCCATCCTTCCCATTAAAATGCTCCGGACAGTGCAGAAACCTCCTTATTTCTGCCCTGCTCTTCACTGTAGCGCTCGGTGCCACTCGGAGCCCGGCAGGAGCCGGAGCCCAGGCTGGGTCACGCGTGGGTGACCCGGCTCGTCCCCTGCCCCTGAGTCAGAGCAGGGGAAGCGGAGCACGGGACAGCCCGTGACCGGGGTGAGCCGGCGGGGCCGGAGCCGCTGCCGCCGCTCCCGAGCGCTGCGCCCGCCCGCGGGGCTCCTTGGCCGGGCAGGGCTTTGGGCCAGTCCGTGCTGCTCCGGGGGTGCTCGGGTGAAGAACATAGGGTGCCAAAAAGCCGCCCTGCTGAATTCTGTGTCCGGAGAGCTGGAGCAGCCCCTGCTCCGGGCTCTCCTGGAGCCCCGTGTTCCCGCAGCCTCGTGTTCCCGGGGGCGGCTGGGTGTGCTGGGACAGAGCCTTGCGGTGGACCCGCGGCTTCCTGGGCCGCTGTCACCGCGTCCCGATCCATCCCGGTGCCCCCTTCCCCGAGGGAGGGCCGGGCGGGGGGAAAGGGGGCGGAGGGACTACAACTCCCATGGTGCCCCGGGGCGCCCCGGCCGGCGCGGCGGTCACGTGGCGGCGGCGGTCACATGAGCGGGCGGCGGGGCAGGGCCGGGGCCGGTGCGGGAGCCGCCGCCGCCGCCCCGCATGGCCAACGTCGCCAAGAAGGTGTCCTGGTCCGGCCGCGACCGCGACGACGACGAGGACGGGCGTGCGGGAGAGACCACCCCGCTGCTCAACGGCACCGGCCCCGGGGCGGCGGGCGGCGCCCGGCAGGTGGGTACCGCCACCGGGAGCGGGGGTGGCGGGGTCTGTGCCGTCCCGCGCGGCGACTGGGGCCGCGGGTCGGGGTCGTGTCCGCGCCCCACTCCGTCCTCGGTGGGGTTTAACCGTGTTCGTCGCTCCCGGGCTGGGTGGGCGTGTCGGGGCTCGGCTGCCCGAGCAGCCCCGGGGGCGGCGGGGGCTCCCCCAGGGAGGGACAGCGGAGCCTGGCGGGGAGGGAGCCACGGCCGGGGCGCTCGGGGCACTCGCGGGAGGAAAACTGAGCGCGGCACCGAGGCAGGGGCGAGCAGGGCCCGGCACGGGGGGGCCGCACACGGCGGGGACGGATCGGGACCCCCCCGGCTCTGCAGGGCCGGCTCTGCCCCCTCCTCTGCCGGGAGGTGATCCCTGACAGCAGGACCCTGCTCCTGCCCGCTGGGGCTGCTCTCGTCATTCATGGAATCACAGCTTGGATTGGGCTGGAAGGGACCTTAAAAGACCATCTTATTCCACCCCTGCCATGGGCAGGGACACCTTCCACCAGCCCAGGTTGTTCCAAGCCCTGCCCAACCTGCCCTTGGACACTTCCAGGGCTGGGGCATCACAGCTTCTCAGGGCAGCCTGTGCCAGGGCCTCCCCACCCTCACAGGGAAGAATTTTTCCACAGTATGCAATCTAAATCTCTCATCTTTTACTTTAAAGACACTCTCCCTTGTCCTATCTCTATCTGCCCACGTAAAATTCATCTCTGCTAAATTTATTTCTGCCAGAAGCATCGTTCTGTGAGAGCCCCTTGCCTGACGTGCTGCTGCCCAGATCAACAGGCTGAGCCCAATACACAGGAGCATCTGACACTGGTGTGGAGGGCATCGTGCAGGATTGGTGGGGCTACACGAGCAAAAAGCAAGTCCAGAATGGGCCTGGACTTTCAGGCAAATTAATTTTGGGTAATTAGGCGAGGAGAACTTCTCTCCTGTGTACCCCCTCGGGCTGCCTGCCTGGCAGTCTCCCCTCCACACGCCATCAGTGAAGAACAGCGAGGCACTTGGCACGTGCTGCAGAGCAAAGCTGAGGCTGGGCAGGCTGGGCTGGGCTGTGATGTGGGTGGGATGTCAGGCTGGGTCCAGGGAGCACTTCTGTGTCCACACCAGGTGTGAGGGGGACTGTCTCGGGGTGACGTCCTTGGATTTTCCATGAGGTTCTCTGGGAGACTTGAGCTGGGATAGGGAGGAGCAGTGCCAGCTTTTGGCAGCTGTTGGCAGGGATGTCTCGTGCAGCACGATTCCGTGCTGCCCTGCTCCTGGGCAAGTCAGAACAGCCAGCTAATTAGAGGGAAATTCAGGGCTCGTTAAGCTGGAAGAGCCTCGTGGAGTGCTGTGGGAGTGGGGAATGGAGTCTGGAAGGAGACACCTGTGCCATGGCAGCTGTTCTGGGGAGAAAATAAAAGTAATCCTCCTGGGCAGCACAACAGGCCCCGTGTATTCACAGCATGTGTGGAATCCTGCGGGTCTGCAGGGTGTTAGAACAGGGATTAACCAGATCCCGTGGCTGCAGGTCAGTTAGGAAAAAGTTTCTCTGTTGGCTTGGAAGAAATGCCTCAGCCCTTCTGCAGCAGGGGCAGCTGGAGGTGGAGACTCAGCCTGGACAATGTGATTTGTCGTCACTGTGTCCCTGCACAGCACAGGCAGCTCAGGTCCCAGCTGCTGACAAGGCACCGCTTGGCGTTTTCCTTGGCAAAGGAGGAGAGGGAATCCCTGGCCAGAGCTGTGCCTGGCAGTGGCACTGGCCTGGCTGGGTTGTCACCATAGCACTGGGGGTTACATTTCAGCGCAGGGCAGCTGCTTCTCCCTTTGCCCCAGATGCCGTGGAGTCATGGATTGAAGTGGGAGGGCAGGACAGCCTTGGCAGAGGAACAAAGAGAGGCTGGAGCTGCTTAGGGAGACGAAAACGTGGGTTGTGGTAACACAGTAAAATGTCCCCGGTGGAGCTTCTTCCCTTTCTCATGTGCTTGTTTAATGAAAATGAAAGTGATCTTAAGGCAGCCAAAGGAAACATGGGGCTGCAGCTCCCCAGCTGAACAGCTGAGAGAGACCTGCTTGAGGGCAGGAGGTGAGGAGGGGGTGGATAAACACACTTGTGACCGTGGAGGGGATGCTACAGGGCTGTGCTTGAGGTCATCTCTGGTTTTGGGGTCAGTTGAGCGCTGTTTCAGACCTGACTAAGCCTTCGTCCTCTCACCAGGACTTTCCAGTCCCTTGAGCATCTCAAGAACTGAGAGTCTGCCTATACATCTGAGCATCACTCCTGCTGTGGGCTGTCCTTTTACCTGTGTTCTCAAGCCATTTGTGTCAGTTCTCAGGCTGGAAAATGGATGGACAATTTTAGTAAGAGCAGCCAATTTCTGTCGTTAGGCCTTTTTTGACAAAGAACTCTTCTTCTTCACTACCATCAAAGACATTTGTGCTGAAATGCCTTGACATTGGGGTTGGTACAATGCTCCTGCACCAGAGGGTGCCTGGAATAGGCTGCTGCTGCTGAGCAGCTCGTCCTTCTTAATCCTGGTGTGTTTATTCTGCATCTCTGGGTGTTGTTGGCCTCGTTACTCTCAAGTAACAGGATGCAAAATGCAGCCTTAGTGGCTGGGCTGCGATCAAAAAAACTCGGTGGGAGGAGGGGAAAAAGAGAATTCTGCTGGGTGAGCCCTGATTCCTGGCAGGTGGGCTGCAGATACTACACCCCAGGGTACCAGCAGAGAGGCTGCTTGTCCCTGCTGTTGGGACCCTGGAGAGCCACTGCCTTCAGGTGGTAGCAGGACAGAGGAGTTTTAGGAAGTGTTCTGCTGGGTGCTCGCACCGTCAGGGACTGTGGCAGCGCTTTTTCCTTGCACTGCTCCTCTGCAGAGGGGACATGTGGGACAGGGTGCCTGGAGGAAGGCCAGGGCAATAATGGCATCTCCCAGCCTCGTGCAGGTGAGGGTCAAGGAGCAGCTGTGCCCTGGAGTGGCAGTCTGGAACCAAAACTGTAGCTGAGTGGTGACACCTCGAGGAGAGTCCTGATGCTTTCTCCCCCATTACAGGCCTGGAGGTGAGCCCCTCTCCCCTGTTATGAGCCTGTTCTCTCCTGCCCTGGAGCGTTTTGGGGATGATGCTGAGTTGTCTGGGAGCCTGTCTCAGCTGTGGTTGTGTGTCAGAGGAGGGGGATTTCAAAAGTCTTTCAGCTCATCCCCCATTCGCTGCCATAACCAGTGACGGGGTTTCCTGTGACAGGGACCTGATGACAGCCTGGAGCTGTCTTTGCACCCAGGCTGGTATCAGGGGCTTCTTGGCAGAGTGTGCCAGGGCCAAGAGGGCCCTGGGGGCTGGAAATCCTCTTGCTTCCCTCCCACAGTTTCTGTAATACAGCTGTGGGCTCCTGCTGTGGTCTGTGCTGTGCTTTATCTCATCGGTAACAGAGTCACGTGCTTGCAGTTCGTTACTGAGCACGGGGTGGTGATAAGGGGCAGTGTAGGGGGGTCCTCATGCTGGGCCCCTGGGGGTGGGGGATGTCCTGCAGGGAACAGCCAGCATGATGAAGGGAAAAGGGACCCCAGAAAGTCTCTAGCCCAGCCCCTGCTAAGAGCAGATCCCTTAGACCAGCTAAGTCATTCAGGGCCACATCCAGTGGAGATTTGGGTATCTACTTTGCCCCCTCTTTGGCCCCATGTTCAGGGTGTCACCACCCACAGGGTGAACCTTTGGCTCTAATAACTAAGGCAGAAGTTCTTTTACTGCAGCTTATCCCCTGCTTCTTGTCCCATCAGTGCAAAACTTCGAGGAAAGTCTGGCTCTGTCCTCTCTGTAACCTCTTGTTGGGTGTCTTGAGTTGGCATAAGGATCTCCTCCCCAAGGAGAGGCACCAGCTTCTCCTTGTATGTCTTAGCACATGCTCCAGCCCCTGACTGTCTTGCTGGACTCCTGTGACTCTGTGCCTTTCTTTCCTGGGGACCCCAGTGTGAACACCAGCTCCCAGGTGTGCTACTGCAGGTGCCAGGTGGAGCCGTGGGATCCCTTCCCCAGACCTTCTGGCTGTGATCTTGCACCACACAGGAGGTGTTTGACCATCTCCACTGCAGATTTGTGCCACTGCTCCACTCGCCCACCAGGTTGCTGCAAGATTTTTTCAGCAAAGCTGCTTTCTGGCCACTGGAGCTCATCCATCCCAGGTGCAGGGCTTTGTATTTGAACTTTGGGGGCTTCCTTGCAGCCTAGTGAGGTCCCTCTGAGGAGCAGCCCTGCCTGCCAGTGTTCCTACTGCCCCACTAACACATGTTAAGCAGCTTTGGTTCAGTTCAAGGCTCCAGGTACCTCTTTGCAGAGCTCAAAGTGGGTGAAGAATTAACTTCACCACCCAAATGGGGCAAGTGCCGAGGGCTGGGTGCCATCTCATGTGCTGCTGTTGGAGTCAGGCTCAGCTGATCCCAGGGCCTCTCCTGGGACAGGAGAGCTGTTAACCCATCCATGTTTTCTGGTTTTTGGCAGCAGTGCATTTTGTTATGTGGAGATATCTCTGTGTGCCATGGTCACGCCAACATCACACGTACCCAGGATCAGCAGCTGCCTTGGCCCGAGTTTGAAAACATCCCAAGGAGGGCACTGCTTGGTGAATCTTTGAGCTGTGCACAAATAACCTTCTGTCTTGGCTCCTGGCTACCTGAATCCTTCCTTTTCCTCTTACCAGAACTGAGTGCTGATGGAAGTAGCCTTTTCCTGCCCTCCTGGCATGTGATTCCTGTGGCGGGTGAGACAAGAGCCAGCCCTCTGCTCGGAGGAGCCAGGGGGATGCCAAGGCTTGGTGGGTGGGGCATGTTAAAAATACACTGCTTGTCTAACAAAGCTCAGCTGCAGGTTCAGCTGCTGCTCCTTTCCTTTCATCTGGGTCCTGCTGGTGCTTGACCCACTGGGAGCTGAGCTGCTGTGCCCTGGCTGCTCGCTCCACTGGGAAGTGGGGGATGTGCTGTGGTGTCACTGGTTCACCCACATTTGGTTTTTCCATGGAACTTTGTAGCTAACAGAAGGAGAATTTTCCCTGAAGGGCTGGTCCTGTCCGAGGTCTGAGCCCAGGCCTGAGGAGGGGACATGGTGTGAGTGACCTTTTCCATCTCATTGCCTTGATCTTGCCCTGGGCACGTGGCATCTCACAGGAGCCCTAAATCTTTGTGCTTCCTGAAGCCAGGTGAAGGTGGTTTTCTTTGTGAGGTCTCAGCTTTGTCCCTCCCAGGCTTCAGGGTGAGGACCATGGCCTTCCCCTCTCCTCAGGATGATGAGGGCCTAGCTGGAACCTCTGCCTGCCACCAGAACAGCTGGGCACTGAAACAGGCAATTCCTGCCTCCAACTCGTGACTCTGCCCAAGTTCCCGTCCAGGGAGGTGACAGCTCTGTGTGTGCCCAGCTTGCAGGAGTCCACTGTGGTCTGCTGTGACAGCCAGCAAAAGGGTCCACCTGGATCCTTTCCACAGGGATTGTGGAGCCATCACAGACCAGAACCAAAGCACAGGCTGATCTTGCCAAACCAGTGCCTGAAAACAGCTCCATGGAGCACTTTGGGCTCGGGCTGCTGGGACTAAAGGGCACCAAAGAGGGTTTGAGAAGCTGGAGCAGAACCCATCTGCAGGTCAGGGAGTGAATGAGAATGTGGAGCAGACAGAGAAATGGGAAAATAGGTCAGGCTGCAAACACAAAGGGATATTCTTCATCTGCAGTGACATGCATGGCTCCCAACTGCTCTGGCCTGCACGTTCCAGACGGGATCCGTGGGGATTAAAGCAGCGGGGGCTCGGTTTGGGACCTGCCAGCAGGGAGGGACCGACATGCCAGGGCCCCGCTGTCGCTTGCCATTCTTGCAGTCCTTTACCCTGGCAGCTGGGGAGGTGTGAGGCTCTGGAGGGGAACATCTTAGTGCTGTGGGATGGTGTTTGGGCTGTGCTCAGTGACGGTGCTGCTCATACCCCTGTGCATCCCTGTGTTTCACAGCGAGCAGGGACGGCAGCTGCCTGCTCCCTCCAGGTGCCCTCCCGGCACTGCCCAGCTGGGGGCTGGCCCAGCTGCAGCCTGAGCCCCTGCCTGTCTCGACCAGGAGACAGAGTTGCCTCATATAGTCCAAAAACTCCTGTGTTATGCAACTGCACTGCCAGTAATGAGCCCGAGTGCTCACCAGCGAAAGCAGAACCTGCTCCTCAGAGGGAGATGCAAATAATCCTCTTCCCAGCATCACACTGGGGCCGGCTCAGGGAGGCACTGATGCCCCCAAGGCTGTGCCCACTTGCTCTGGTGTCTGCTGGCTGGCAGCCAGCGTGGCTGTCACTCCACTCCCGGCTGCTCCAAGGGTGACAAACACGCCGACGTGCTCATCTGCCTGGCTGAGAATCGCTGCTGTGGAGCAGATGGCAGAGCCAGATGTGCCCTCAGCCATCCCTCACTTCTGGCTGGGCTTTTGGCTGTGGAGGTGGTGCTTTGTCCAGGGGCTCTGTCCCTCCCCAGCCCCAGGGCAGCGTGGAACGTGTCGCTGGGCACTGCGCTCTGTGGCTGGAGGCTTGTGCTGGCCAGCCCTGCATAAGCTGCTCCTGGCTGGCACCTTCCCCAGGTGAGCTGGCTCTGCCAGCTGACAGGTTGGAGCAGCTCTCCCAAATCCCAGCAGGCTGCTGCTGGCTCTGGTTCCCTTGGGGATGGTGGGTCCCATCTCCTCGGTGTGTGCTCTGAGAGCGGGGTGCTGTGTTTTGGGGGGCTCTTGATGGTGGGCAGACAGGCAGAGCTGAGTGCGGGAGGCAGAGCAGGAGCATCTTGCATGCCTGCTCCTTCCTCCTGCTGAGACTTGCAGTTCATTCAGGAATTGACCTCATTTTCCCTCCTGTCCTCAGCTCACTCCTTCCTCCTTCCTGCGCATCGGGCAGCTGAGCAATGTGGACCTCAACGAGGACATCCATGAGCTGGTGAGTGGCACAGGGAGGTTCTGCTCTTACTGAGACACCTTCCCTTCTTCCACTGACAGCTGCTGTTGTTCCCCCTCACATCCTGCTTGTTCCATGAAGACTCCAGTGCTTCTTCCTGGGCTGGGTGACCTTCATGGCTGCTGCCCCAGGGGCCATTCTGGCATCCCCAGTAAATGCTTTAATTTGGAGCTGGGAACAGCTTGCATGGTCAAAGGCGTTTGGGAAAGAGAATTTGATTTCTGCCCAAAAACGTGGATATGCTTGAAATAACTCCTTGCCTTTGGCCAAAGGAATTTCCTGCCGAGGTGAAAGGTTGCCCTCCTCCAGAACACGGAGCTGCTCAGAGGCAGTGCTCGGTCAACATGGCTGGGCAAACCCTCCACCTGCTCCTGGGGAGACATCCTGCCAGGGGTGGAAAGGTGCTGGGTGGGGATGCACACCTGACAGCTGGTCCAGCTGCATTTAACTGGTGGGAAATCATCCCAGATCCCGGCCTGCCAGCCAGCTTGCACCTACAGTCCTCCCTGAGCATAAAAACAAGTTAAACCAGCACAGGGGAGGGTTGGACTCAGCCCTCACCGTCCTAACGTGTGGATCACGTCCCGCAGCAGACAGAGCTCCCTCGGCAGCGTCCCAATGAGATCTCCCACAATGAGAAGCTCCTGTCGCTCAAGTACGAGGTGAGTGCCCATCTCCCCTGTCTCTGCTCTGCCCTCTGGGATGCAGCAGGTGAGGTATTAGGGGCAAGGGCTCTTGGCTGCCCACTTAGCGGGGTTTCAGTGGGGGAGGAGTAGAATTGAGGGAGGAAAATGATACAGGGGTGTGGAGGAGCAGTGTGAGGGGCTGAGGGCAGCGCTCCCCTGCGTGGGGGTCTCCTCCCCTGCACTAGATGGTAACAGCATCTCCCTTTTCTGAACTAGAGCTTGGACTATGACAACAGTGAAAACCAGCTCTTCCTGGAGGAGGAGAGGAGGATAAACCATGCGGTGAGTCTTGCTGTGACCCAGCTGCCTGCTCTCCCCAGCCCATGGGAGCTGCTTCTCCGTGCCAGGGGAGGCTGTGCTCAAAGCAGTGTGTGAGCTGGGATGGGTTTACAGATGCTGACCAGCTTCTGATGAGCCATAAAATCTCAGGAGCAAGAGCCCAGCATGGGGTAGTTGGAACAGGAGCTAATCTGGGTCCATATGGTGTCATGGGGCAGGTCCCTGGGCCTAGGGACTTCTGGAGTCATGTGAAGCATCTGCCCTGGGGGCAGCAAGAATCCCCACAGGAGTGGCCTAACAGAGGCAGGCAAGCTGGAAAAGCACCTTAGGGATGCCACAGAGGGCCAAGAGCAGTGGCTTAAAATAAGTAAAATAAGTAAGTTGGGTCAGCCAGCATCAGTGCTCCCTGGCTCTCCTCTGAGCTGCCCAGCCTTGGGGCTGTGTTGGGGTGGGTTGGGGTCTCCTGAAAGCTGACAGGGGCTGGGCTGGATGGTGGCAGGGTGTGACTGCTGTGTGCCCCTCAGGCGTTCCGGACAGTGGAGATCAAGCGCTGGGTGATCTGCGCCATGATCGGGATCCTCACCGGCCTCGTCGCCTGCTTCATCGACATCGTGGTGGAGAACCTGGCTGGGCTCAAGTACAGGGTGGTGAAGGACAGTATCCTCATGGAGCAGTGGCAGCTGGGAGCTGCAGGATCTCTGCTCCTGGAAGCTGTGAGAGGGGTGCTGGGAGGGAAGAGGGCAGCGCTTCCCCGACTGGGCTTGGTGGCACAGACCCTGCTGCCCGAGGTGCTGCCGGGCTGAGCTGTGGCTGGGCACTGCCCTAGCAGAGGAGGTTCCTCCCTAAGTGCACAGGGGCCCTGAGCAACCTGCTCTAGTGAGTGGCATCCCTGCCCATGGCAGGGGGTTGGAACTAGATGATCTTTAAGGTCCCTTGCAACCCAAACCATTCTGTCGTGGGAGGGATGGTACCCAAGTGTTGCTGGTCTTTCCTTGAGCTGCTGCCCCAGACATTGACAAGTTCACAGCCAAGGGGGGCCTGTCTTTCTCCCTGTTGCTCTGGGCCACCCTGAATGCCAGTGTGGTGATGGTGGGCTCCGTGATCGTTGCTTTCATAGAGGTAAGAGTTTGGAACTGCTCTGGGTTCTTTAAATGGGTGAAGCAGGATCATGTCTCCAGAAAACGTGCAAATTTATGTAACAGCAAATGTGTTTCTGCCAGATTGGCTCCTGGTAGCCCCAGCTCCTCGGTGTTGGCTCTGGCTGTGCTGTGGAGTTCCCCTGGGGCTGTCAGACTGCTGGGACGTGCTGCCCTTTCCTGGCAGCCTGGGGCAGAGAGTGTGCTCCAGCCTTGGGTGTGGGTGCAGCTCTCCCACTCCTTGGCCCTGGCTCAACCTCTCCTTGTTGGATGTACATGAACCCTGACAGAGACCAGCCTGTCTGGGTGCCTCAGGGTCACACTCTGGAGGACAAGATGGAGGCTGTGACTCCCTATGGACCACTCTAATCCGTAGTGTCTTCCTTGTGGCTTTGCCCTTGTTCTCCCTGGCCACCCTGAGCATGTAGATAAACTTTGATCTCATCTCAGAGCCTCCCTGAGGGTGTGCTGGGTGCACCCTGTGCTGAGAGACAGGGTGAGGTGGCCAGTGTGTCCCCATCCTGTGTGGGACAGCCACTCACGCTCTCCCTGCAGCCCGTGGCAGCTGGCAGTGGCATTCCCCAGATCAAGTGCTATCTCAACGGGGTGAAGATTCCACACGTTGTCCGCCTCAAGGTAGGAAGCGGGAGGTGATGGGATGGCCCAGGCATGTTGTGTCCTCATGGGGTGGTCCCTGCCCAGGTTGTGGCAGAGGAGGAGCATGGCATGAGCTCCCAGCTCTGTGACTGTCCCCCCCCAGTGCCAAGGGTTAAACCTCCTGCTCTGGGATCAGCAGCTCTGGGTAATTTTTTGCTCTGGCCAAGAAGAAAATTCACCAACCTCGTTGCCACAACGGGGGGCTGAGAATCGCAAGTTCCCCCGGGTCGCTGGCTCCTGCCCCAGGGTTGGCTGGGTCTGCGTCCCCCGTGGCTGCTGGGGTTGTGTTCCTCGTGCCACCCCTGTGATGAGCTGTGCCTGTCTCTGTTTTGCAGACCCTGGTGATCAAAGTCTGCGGGGTCATCCTCTCGGTGGTCGGCGGCCTGGCCGTTGGGAAGGTGATGTGCACAAAGCCCTCTCTGGTACTGCTGCCATGGTGGTACCCACTGCTGGCACGTGTGTCACAGCCTGTCCCTGTCACTGTGCTGGACACAGGGCTCTGGGGGCCCTGTAATAATTCCCAGTGTATTCCCTGGTGTCTGCTGGCCAAGGTGACCGGTGTGGCCAGGCTTGGGGAGCCCCTGGGGCTGTGTGTGGCTCAGCTGAGGGTGGGAGAGGAGCAGCCCGTGTCCATTGGTGGTTGTCCCTGCAAATATTAGATGGAGCAGACTTGGGTGCTTCATTAGGACCATTCTGGCTTGCTGGGATCTAAGGCAGACAAGGGAAATGTATCTCCTCAGCTCACAAGAGGTGGCCATGGGAACCATTTGCTAGAATAAGGATTTCATAGAATCATGGAATGGTTTGGGTTGGAAGAGACCTTACAGCTCATCTCATTCCACCCCCCTGCCATAGGCAGGGACACCTTCCACTAGACCAGGTTGCTCAGAGCCCTGCCTAACCTGGCCTTGGACACTTCCAAGGCTGGGAAGGGGGAAAATATCAAGGTCTGTATTTCCCCGAAGGAAATCTTCCCACCCAGCTTCAGGACTGCCAGCTGGTAAGCAACATCCAACCATCCCTGTTCTTCCTTCTCCCGTTTGACTCTGCCCTCTGGCCCATAGGAAGGACCCATGATTCACTCCGGAGCTGTGATTGCTGCTGGGATCTCCCAGGGAAGATCCACGTCTCTAAAGCGAGACTTCAAGGTTGGTGTTGGGGTCTGAGGGGCTGTGCTGCAGGTGCCCCTCCTGTGCCAGACCACAAAGTTCCTTGGGGTCATCCTGGTGGCTTTCCCTGTGTCTCCCCTGAACTCATCCCTGTGCCCAGCCCTAAACCTGCCTTTGCTCTGGTGTTTCAGATCTTCGAGTACTTCCGCAGAGACACGGAAAAGAGGGACTTTGTCTCAGCTGGAGCTGCTGCTGGTGTCTCAGCTGCCTTTGGTGCCCCTGTGGGTGTGTATCTTGGCTCCCTGGCACTGGATTTCCTCAGGATGTTGCTCCCACTTGCTTGGAGACAGCTGCCAGGATCTGCACAGGGCACTGCAGGAGCCCTTGTGTGAAGTGTCTGACCCCACTCCAAGTTTCCCTGCCGTGCCATGCAGGTCTTGGGCAGAGAGAAGGGGGTCTTGGATCCCAAATGTTGCCTCCCTGGGATGGAGGAAGGCAGTGGGGGGTTTCACTGCCATCAGTACATCTCTGATGGCTTGGTGGGCTTGCCTGAGCCTTTGCTGGAGCCTGGGAGGTCTTGGGTGGTGTGGGACACATGGGATGGGGTGAATTTGGGTGCCTTGGCTGGTGCTCTGAGCCAAGGGTGGCGTGTGCCCCTTGTGAAGGTGGTGTGTCCTGTACTTGCAGGGGGTGTCCTGTTCAGCTTGGAGGAAGGAGCTTCCTTTTGGAACCAGTTCCTGACTTGGCGAATCGTAAGTGCTGGGAAGCAATGGAGGACTGCTGGCTCTGGGGTGAGGCGTTGCCTTTTCCCAGTGCCCTGCAGTCCCAGGCCTCCTCACATCTCTGACCCAACCAGGCAGCCGTGTGCCACACATGCCAGGGAACAGCATCCCAGCTCCCCTTCTGTGTCCTGGTCCTCAGGGGCTGAATTTAGACCTGTCTGAGCTCCATCTTGCTGCCAACTCCTTTCCAAGGGAGCTGCCTTGGGCTGTGCCCCAGGGCAACGGAGAGGCAAAAGGAGTGAACCCCTGGTCAGCTGCCCAAAGTGCTGCCATAGGGAATGTGGCCTCTTGTCCCCACCACACCGTGGGCACTGAGCCCTACCCAAGGGCCTTGGGGGGGTGGTTTGGGGCGGTTTGGGGGCACGTGGTGAGGGAGCAGGGCTGGGGGCATCTGGCAGTGACTCTGGGCTGCATCTCCCCCCAGTTCTTTGCCTCCATGATCTCCACATTCACCCTGAACTCTGTCCTGAGTGTTTACCACGGCAATGCCTGGGATCTCTCCAGCCCTGGGCTCATCAACTTCGGCAGGTTTGATAGCGAGGTACGGCACAGGTGTTCCCTGTGTAGTGCTGTGGGGTGTCCAGAGAGACTTTGGGGCAGCTCTGGAAGCCTCTTGCTGGCACAGACTTGTGCTGTCCCAGCAGTTGGAAGCCCCACTGGCTGTGGGGCTGCAGATGGGCCAGGAGATCTGAAACCCATTTCTTTCTTGTTTGCAGAAAATGGGATACACGATCCAGGAAATTCCTATCTTCATCTTTATGGGAGTGGTTGGTAAGACAGTGCTGCTGTTTCAATTTGATTAGTCTGAGTAATTTCCTCTGTTCTCTGTCTGGGTCTAAAAAGCTTTGGCATCCAGTTTCCTGGATGGAGAGGAATGGGGGAGAATGGGGAATCCATTAAATTCTGGAGTAGAAGATGCTTGTGGGGTGAGAGCTGGATTCTGGCCCAAACCTGGTAGGAAGTCCAGCCCCTTTAACCCATGTTGAGCAGGGTGAGTGCACTGCAGTTGTGAGCAGCCCCTTGCTGTCATGTGAGCTGCCCTTATCCCCATGGAGTTGGCCTGTCCCTCACCTGCCTGGTGCCAGTGCTGTGACACTGGTCTCCAGCCAGCCTGCTGCTGCTGCCAGGCTCCTCTTGGTGGCAGGTCCTGGCTGTCTGCAGGGGCAGTGTCCGTGTGTGCCAGGGTTGCTGGTTGTGCTGGGTGGGTTGTTGATGACCTCCCCAGGTTCCCTGTGTTGTGGGCAGCCTGGGCCCTGCATGCTGAGCTTTTCCTCCCTCTTGTGCAGGTGGGATCCTCGGGGCCCTGTTCAATGCCCTCAATTACTGGTTGACGATGTTCCGGATCAGGTGAGAACTCAAGAGGTGATGAAGGGGATTGGTGTGGCTTGGTTGGTGCCTTCTGTGCTCTCTCAAAGCACAGAAACAGGGCAAGATTGGGGCAGGATCAAACACCCATGCCCCTCAGTCCCGGGGTTACAGCTGGAGCAAAGGCTGTAATTTCTCACTTAACATGAGCAACAGCAGCCCTGGAAAATGCCACATGCCTTTTACTGCCCGCAGCTGAGGCTGTGACCCACAGCATCCCACCACTGCTCTGACCCTGCCAAGTGTTCCCCTCCAGTGACTGGAGGGCCCAGAGAGGTGCAGACATTGTGCAGACCTGTCTGTCGTGTGCTCCGAGAGGAACCAGAGAATGGAGAGAGCTGACAAAGCCACCTGAGCCCAGCCTGGCACAGCCAGTACCTGTCACCAGCTTTCCAAACCCCAGGACAGCCTGGCAGGCTCTGGGCAGGGAGCAGAGTCTGTCCCTAAGCCTGATGTGACGTGCCAAGCCAGGTTGGGGGTGATCCTGCCCACACCCCTGGGTGCCACCCTCACTCCTCTGTCCCCCTCACAGGTACATCCACCGGCCCTGCCTCCAGGTGGTCGAGGCCATGCTGGTGGCTGCAGTGACAGCCACCGTGGGGTTTGTCATGATTTACTGCTCAAGAGATTGCCAGCCCATCCAGGGGAGCTCCGTGGCGTATCCCCTGCAGGTAGGATCTGCAGGAGAACAGCATCCATGGTGGGGGGCACCCTGAGCCTGGGCTGAGCAGGGAGACAAGACCCTGCTGGGTTTTGGGGCCCTGGACCTCGCAGGTGATGCCCTCCACTGCAGGCAGGGCTGGAGACCCAGGGATGGTGTAGGTGTTGTGGTGTAGGCGTCCTCGCTGTCCAGAGCAGCCCTCCCTGCCACAGGGCAGCCAATTCTAACTCTCTTACCTTGCCTTTTCAGCTTTTCTGTGCTGATGGCGAGTACAACTCCATGGCCACTGCCTTCTTCAACACACCTGAGAAGAGCGTCGTCAACCTCTTCCATGACCCTCCAGGTCTGCGTGCCCGGCGAGGGGGTCCTTGAATGTGGGCAGGGAGGGACTGGTTTGTGCAAGGTGACTGACCTGGGATGAGGCAGACAGTGATCAGCATGGCCCCACGAGGGCTTCCCAGAACACTGTGCCTGCTCCTTTCCTGCAGCTGTGGAAGCAGGGATGGATTCCACTTCTGGTGGCACCTGGGAGCTTGGCCAAAGGGCTGTGGCCTCAGGAGACTGGACAAGGCCCTGGTTTTGTTCATGCATGTTTGCAGGCTGTTGCTCCTGAGCTGCCTGGGAGCATGTCTGACCCTCTCTGGCTGTCTGAAGTCCATTCTGGAAACATTCCTGACTGTTTTCTTAATTAGTGTGGCCTCTTGCCCCAGAATGACTTTACCTTCTGGGCAGGTTGCGGAGGTGGATCTTGGGGTTTGGATTTGCTTGAGAAATGCAGTTTGGTTCCCAGGTTCCAGCTCCATTTCCTTTAGACCTGATGTAACTACAGTGTGCCCTCTGCCTGCTGCTCTGAGTTCTGTGCCCAGCTGCACGTGGGCAGGGGGCAGAGAGATCCTCAGCCCAGAGGGTGCAGCTTGGCCACCTGAAGCCAAGAGATGACCGTCCTGAGTCTTGGGGCTGCTCCCTGCAGTGCTGGCCCCTCCCTGGCTCAAGGCTTCAGTCTGTTGACTTCTCTGTGAAGGAGGGGTTGCAAAATACTTGTTTAAACTAGACTGAGCTGCTCAGCAATCCTAAAATAGCAGCTGGCCAAGTTGTGGGGTCAGCAGGGCCTCCACTGTGATGGCACAGCCCGTTCTGTGGGGCAGCGTGGGACTGGCGGGAGCAGCCGTGGGAGCTGCAGGGTGAGAGGGGTTTGCAGGACCTGCTCTGTGGAGTTGATCCCAAAGCTGGCAGTGGGACCTCTGTCTTCCTGACCTTGTGCTCCAGCACTGATGGTCCCTCAGGGCTTTGAAGTTTGTCAAGCTGCCTCACGGGCGGCTGGGAACCTCGGGGCTGGGAGGGGATGGGTCATCACAGGTCGAGAGATGGAGGAATGGGATGGGAGGGCTTGGCATGGCCCCAGCTGGTGTTGGGGCCCTGGAGGGGACAGAAATAACCTGAAGAGCCAGTTTGAAAGGCTTGTGCTGCCAGGGCAGAGGGGGGCTCTCACTGCAGGGAGTGCATCATGAAGTCCTCCTGTGGCCACAGACCATCCCAGGGTTCCCTGGGCTGCAGGACCAGCACTGACTCCCCATTCTGTCCCCCACCCCAGGTTCCTACAACCCCATGACTCTGGGCATGTTCACACTGATGTATTTCTTCCTGGCCTGCTGGACCTACGGCCTGACGGTGTCCGCAGGGGTGTTCATCCCCTCGCTGCTGATCGGCGCGGCCTGGGGGAGGCTCTTCGGCATCTCCCTGTCCTACCTGACCAAGGGCTCGGTGAGTCCTGGGGTAAAGGGGTGCTGGGGAGGGTGAGCTGTGTCACCCAGCCCTCCTCCCTGGCTGCTAGGCAGGTGGCACATGCAGGCAGAGGAGCTGGCCAAGAGCTTGGCACGACTCTGAATTGGGCTGGCTCCTCATTTGATGCCTTCATGAGCTGGGTCTGGGCTTTCCCATATCCTGGTGGAACCCTGATGGAGCTGGGCCATGCAGGCAACCTCATGCACCTCTCCCCACTTCAGAGGAGGGTTTGAGGGCCAGGGCACTGCTCAGTGTCTCAGTGCCCTGGAGCCAGCAGGTGACTGGTCTCCTTCTCTCTCCTGTGCTCAGATCTGGGCTGACCCTGGGAAGTACGCCCTGATGGGAGCTGCTGCACAGCTGGGTGAGTTCCCCAAGGCATGGTCTTGTCTGGGGTGAAGGTGGCATGGGAAAAAGCAATCCCTGCTTCCTTGGCACAGCTTCTTTCCCAGCTGAAGCCGCAGCCTGGCAGTCAACTTCTTAATGCCCCTGCCAAGCACAGGCAGTGCTGGGGCACCAGTGAGGGCTGGGCTTGTCCAGGGCACCCCTGGCTGTGTGGGCAGTCCTGGATCACCAGGAGTCAGGGGCCTCAGGTGTTCTGCTGTCCCCTTGTCCCATGTTTCCCTGCCCTCCTAAACCCCAACCCCCCGGGTGCCTCTGGCAGGTGGGATCGTGCGGATGACACTGAGCCTCACGGTCATCATGATGGAGGCAACGGGCAACGTCACCTATGGCTTCCCCATCATGCTGGTGCTGATGACTGCAAAGATTGTGGGAGACTATTTCGTGGAGGTGAGGGCCGGTGTCCTCACAGGACGTGGCTGTGGGTCAGGTTTGGTGGTGCTGGGGGGCCGTGGGGGGCCAGGACAGGCACGTGCTCGCTCTGAGGGATGAGCTGCTGCCTGGATGTGCCCCTTGGCATCTCACCAGGCTTCTCCTGATGGCTTGGCTCTCATTGCAGGGGCTCTATGACATGCACATCCAGCTGCAGAGTGTCCCCTTCCTGCACTGGGAGGCCCCGGTGACATCCCACTCTCTCACGGCCAGGTACGTGGGATGGGGAGTGCTTGTCATTCCTGTGACAGCAACTTTTGGACCACACTGTTGGCCTGAGCTGGGAATGGAGGTGGTCCTGGGAGCCTGGTGCCATCAGCCCAGCTCCTTCTCCAGCAGGGCAGGGATGTGGCCTGCAGTGCATTCCTTCCCCTCTCCATGTCAGGTTTTGGGGACAGAGGAGACATCAGCTTTGAGTTTTGAGTGTGTGTTGGGGGGGGATATTTAGGGTGTGGCACAGCTTTGCCCAGAGAAACTGTGGCTGCCTCAGCCCTGGAAGTGTCCAAGGCCGGGTTGGACGGGGCTTGGAGCAACTTGGGATAGTGGAAGGTGTCCCTGCCCACGGCAGGGAGTGGAATGAAATGAGCTTTAAAGTCCCTTGCAGCTCAAACCATTCTGTGATTCCATGATTCCATGTGTGGTGCCCTGGGGCTGGGTTTCACCTGGAACCTTCCCTGCAGGGAGGTCATGAGCACTCCTGTCACCTGCCTGCGGAGGATCGAGCGGGTGGGCACAGTCGTGGACATCCTCAGTGACACCTCCTCCAACCACAACGGCTTCCCCGTGGTGGAGAGCAACCCTGACACCACACAGGTGGGCTGGGTGCCACTTGGGAAGGGGGCACAGCTGTGGGGTGGCCCCACAGGGGCCAGTGTGGGACCCCCACCTTCCCCGCCCATCTCACGCACGGTGCTGTGTCGCAGGTGGCCGGACTGCGGGGTCTGATTCTGCGTTCCCAGCTCATCGTCCTGCTCAAGCACAAGGTGGGTGATGCTGTGTGGAGGCTGTTTGAGTCATGTCTGAGCTCTGCTGCCCATGTCCCACTGGTGCCTCAGGCCCCTTGTGTCCTGCCTTGCTTGGGAGGAGCAGGAAGAGGGTCCTTGTCATCTCCCTCAGTGCATCTCCTGTCTCTCACCTCAGGAGATGGTGGGGGCTGCCGTGCCCTGCTGGAGTTATTCCAGCATTGTCCTGCACCCCACTGGCCTCACAAACCCTGAGTGAGTGGGAAACGGCCTGTGCTGCTGCAAATGGTCCATCCACCCTGTGCTCCTGCCCTCTTCCCTCCCGGCCCTGTGTGTTGTCCTGGTGCCTTGTGAGCTCTGCAGGATGGTCCTCAACCCTTTCTTTCCTCCCAAGGTGTTTGTGGAAAGGGCCAACCTGAGCCTGGTGCAGCGGCGGCTGAAGCTGAAGGATTTTCGGGATGCCTACCCCCGCTTCCCCCCCATCCAGTCCATCCACGTCTCCCAGGACGAGCGCGAGTGCATGATCGACCTCAGCGAGTTCATGAACCCCTCTCCCTACACTGTGCCCCAGGTAATGGCCAGGACCCCCTCTGCCCAGCACCCTGGGGGTCCTGGGAGGGCAGTGGGTGCTGGCTGGGGGTGCTGCAGCCCCACAGCCCTGCTCTGCCCTGCAGGAGGCATCTCTGCCACGGGTGTTCAAGCTCTTCCGAGCGCTGGGGCTGCGGCACTTGGTGGTCGTGGACAATCGTAACGAGGTGAGTCTCTCGCTGTGTCACAGCAGCCTGAGCTCCTCAGGGAGACAGGGACATGCTGCCCTTGTCCCTAGGCTCTGTGTGCCCAGCTCGGGCCATGCCCTGTCCCTTCCCTGGCAGGTGGTGGGAATGGTCACCCGCAAGGACCTCGCCAGGTACCGGCTGGGGAAGGAGGGCCTGGAGGAGCTGTCGCTGGCACAGACGTGATGCAGTGCTGCCAGCAGAGACAGGCCCTGGCCCCTCGGGGCTGGGGCCCCTTTTGGAAGGAGGTGGGGAGAGGACAGGGCCAGGCTGTGCAGGCAGTGCCTGGAGCACTGGCACGGCCATGCTGCCCTGGCTCTCCTGCCCGTTGCTGCCTTCCTATGTCTACTGCCTCCCCACCCCTTCCTCTGCTTCTCCGAGGGATCAAAATGCACCCTTGGCTCCGTTAGTTCCTGGGATAGGCTCTCCCTGAGGGTTGGGTGAAGGCTGGAGTGTTCCACAGGGAGCAGAAGTGCCCTGCTGAGCTGGGCATAGTCCTCTGCCATGGCCTCTGTTGCTTCATCTACCCAACCTGGACTGTCTGGGACCTAGCCCTGCCCTAGCCCGAGCTGCAGGTTCTGTGTGGGAGCAGAGAGGACATTATGGGGCTCCCTCCTGCCCCCAGGCTCCCTTTGACCCCTGTGCTGGCTGGGTCAGGCTGAGCTCTGGGGTAGGTTCTTGCCTCCCTTGCCCCTTGGGCCAGAGGAGGGGGCCATGCCCTGCTTGGCTGTGCAATAAAAGGGCTCCCATGGTTCTGCAGCTGATGCCTCTGGCTCTTTCTTGGCTCCCTCAGCCACTCTGACCCCAACCCATGAGTGGAGAGACATCCTGGGGTTTGGGGCAGGGATGGGCTGCCTGCCCTGGGGCCATGTTGGTCCTACAGCCTACCCTTCCTGCCACCACTGCTGCTGCCTCTCCCCTCCTCCCACACTGGTGTCCAGAGTCACTCCTGGGCCTTGTTCTGGCCCTTTCCAGCAGTCTGGGCCCTGCCAGGCAACCCAAACTCCATCACCAGCCCTGGATCCGGCCAGGGGTAGGGAGCAAAAGCCTGCACTCCTGTGGGTGATGGGGAAAGCTCCAGCTCTGGCATCTCCATCCCCTCATCCCTCTTCCTCTCCTTGGCATTGCCCCCTCCTCACTTGGGTGAGCAGGGCAACCTGGTGTCTGGAGGGGCTTTCAACTGTGGGATCTGTGCTGAAATAAAGTCTGTTTGTACTTTTATTGTGGTGCTGCCTGTCTTTTGCTCCCCTTCTTCCCCTGGGGCCGCTGCCCAGGCTCGGTGCCACCTCTGTTGGTGTCCACTGGGGGCTGAGCTGAGCCCTGTCCCCACTGCTGCTATGGGGAGGGCAGAAGCTGGGGGAGGGCTGCATGCTGAGGGCTGCTCCTCAGCAGCGCTGCAGTGCTCAAGGCAGGGGTTGGCTGCCCCTTCCCGGGTGCTTTCCCCTTTCAAGGCCAACAAAGAGCCACCACAAAGCCGAGGATGCCTGGGCTGAGCCCTGGTAACAGCCAGGTCTGGTGCTGGGGTCGTGGGGAAGGACTAGCTCTGCTCTCCAGCTCCCTGGCCCTGCTGTGGGGTGCAGTGGGTCCCCGAGGCAGTGATGGGTCCCCAGTCCCCACTGGGTGCTGGCAGCCGGGTGCTTTATGAGGCCCCGCGCTGCCCTTTGTCCCGGCGTGGCCGAGATAAGCGATGGGATCCACCGGCTTGTGCCGCAGAGTAAACACGGGCTGCTGGCTCCTGCCGGCACCGCGCTCCCCGCGGGCCCGGGGGGCCATGCCAAGCCATGGCCCTTTGTCACGGGCAGCAGTGACACCGCAGGGGCGGGTGGCAAAGGACACCACACGTGCTGGTGCCTGGCGGGAGTCATTTATTCGCTCGTCCCACCACCCGCTCCTACCCGGCAGCTCCAGGTGCCCCAGCGCTGGCACTGGGGCGACAAAATTTATCATTAACCGAGTGGCACGTGGCAGGACCAGGGGCCCCCGAGGCCACGGTGGGGTCACAGCCCGGTGAAGGGCTCGGCCTCCAGCCCCGGGCGGCCCGGCTCCAGCGGCAGCTCCCGCCCGGCACACGGCAGCTCCGGCCCCGGCTCCACCGTCCAGTTGGCCAGGAGGTCGCTGAAGTCGGGGGTGCCGGTGTGGAGGAGGCCGGCGGGGCCTGGCTCCTTCCAGAAGGAGGGCGGCAGCTTCCTGCGGTGCATGGGGGTGATGTGGCCGTACTTCCTCTCCAGCCGCTGTGTCCGGCCGCCGGCCGCCCGCGGGGACAGGCAGCGGTGCACGCCGTACTCGAAGAGCTCAGCCAGCGGCCCCAGCCTGTGCGTGGCCCCCGGGCTGCCCCGCGGGGCTTCGGGCTGGGCCCCGGCGCTCTGGGGTGACCCGCAGTCCTTGGGCACGGGCTGGGAGCCGGCGGCCTCCTCCCGGCCCCGCCGCCCAAAGTACCGCTGGATGTCGCAGCTGATGAGCTCCGAGAACTTGAGGAGCCGCAGGGTGGTCTCGGCAGTGCTGGAGGCAGCCGGCTCTGGCCTCACGCTCTCCTCTGCTGCCTCCACTTCCTCCTCCTCCTCTTCCTCCTCCTCCTCCTCCTCAGAGAGGTCGTGGAAGTCGGGCTCGGGGTGTGTGGGCAGCAGGAGGCCGTGTGGGAAGGGCGAGGGCAGGCGCAGCTCGGCCAGGGGCTGGATGACCCCTGTGGCCATGTCAGTGCTCGGGGCCACCCCGGGGCCTGGGCTCACTCTGCGGGCAGGACGGCAGGGTGAGGGTGACACACCATGGCATCCTCCCCAAAGCCCGGCCCTGCAGCTCTGAGGTGGCAGCAGATCGTGCTGTGCCACACCATGGCCAGGGTGGGGCTGTAGGACAGTGGGATCATCTCCCACTGGGAGCACTGGGGACGTGCCCACCAAGCCACGGGATACAGGGGAGTGGAGATGTTCCCCCTGGCACATGGGGCAGCAGGGACATCCCCATTGAGCACGGAGACACCAGGCAGCAGGGATGTCCCCACCAAGGCATGGGATATGAGGCAGCAGGGATGGCACCCCTCCCCAAGCCATGGGACATGGGGCAGTGGGGATATTCTAACTGAACCCCAACAGCCAACAGAGGTGTCCCCATCAGGCCATGGGATGTGGGTCAGCAGGGATGTCCGCCTGAATCCATGGGATGTGGTACAATGGGAACATCCCTGGGTCATGGCATATAGGGCATGTTCCCACAAAGTCACAGGATATAAGGCAATGGGAATGCTGCCCTGAGCCTTGGGCCAGGGGGCAGTGGGGACATCCCCCAGAGGTACTGGGCAGGGGGATGTTCCCCTTCAGCCCAGGGCTGTGTATGGAGGTGAACAGGGCTCATCTCAGCACCCATCCCACCACCCTGTGCTCAGAACACACCCTGCCACCCTGGGCTCAGCACCAGGGACACCAAGCCCTGTGTCCTGCTCACAGAATGTCCTCGTGGGTTCCTCTCTGATGTGGTGAACTCACCAGCTCCCCACACCACCCTGGTGGGCTCCAGCCATGGCTGGGTCTTGCAGAGCTGGATGAGACTCCTCTGTAGTTCATGCTACCTGTGCTGAGGAGCCCTACCTTGCCTGTAGTAGCAGTAGCCCCAGCCCTACCTTGTTGCAGGGCACCCCTGGTCACCAGCCTGGCACTGCCATCACCCCAGCCCCAGCCCCGGCCAGGGCACAAAAATCCTGGGGGACCAGTCCTGCTCCAGCCACTCCAGAGGTGGTGCTGGGCCATATACCCAGCCTAGGAGATTGTCCTTGCCATCTCTGGAGTCACCATGCACCCCTCTTCGTGCTGTCCCCACCGCGGGACCCCCGACCCTGCCTCTGTGCTGCCGCGGGGTGGGCTGGGGGAGGCTCAGACACCCGAGGCACTCTCCGGGCTGTGGGGAGAGCAGAGTGGGGCCACCCCAGCGACGGAGCCGGGCCGTCCCACTGCCCCCCTCAGCCTGGGGAACACCGCGGTGCCGGAGGGCATTGCCCGGGGGGCCGCGGCTCACACTCACCTTGGCGCTGCTGCCCGGCCATGCAAAGGCTCCCGCACCGCTCCCCCTGCCCGTCCCTCCACCTGGGCCTGAAGTATTTATAGCGGAGCGGGAGCTGGCGGCTGGCAAATATTTGGTAGCCGTATTGTAATAGTAGACTCGGTAAACAGAGCCGGGGTTTGCTTTAGCACCCAGCAACGGGAGAGCGGCGCGGGGAGGGACGCGGGGACGGAAGGCAGGGCTCACCTTAATGGTTCACTAGCCAGGGGATTTTCAAGTGTTGTCCCTGTAAATTCACCTATTAAATCGGCAGCCCCAGCTGCCAAACTGCCCGCACACTTGTGCCGAGGGCTCTTATCTCCCCGCTGATTGGAGGCGAAATCAAGCTTTGTCAAATAGGCGTAAAATTAAATTTCATGCTATTTTGACTCCTGGAGTAGGGATCTTCTGAAGAACATACTGCGTATGGAGCGATGCCTCTGCAAACAGGGGCTGCCGCTGCAGTGGGCAAAGACTCTCTCTGGGGTCCCCCCAGGTGCTGCTGGTTCAGACCCCCCATCTCCATCCTTGTGCCCCCTCCCCCGAGGTGGGTGTCGGGCTCCCTGACCAGCCTCGGGAGGGGTTTTGGAACCTGTGCATACAAAGGTGGACACGCTGTGTGGAGAATGGTTGGGCCAGCCCCACAGCGCCTGGATGGCAGCTCTGTCACTGGGGATGGGGCACTGGGGTGCCCCACGTCTCTGCTTATGGCCTGTGGCCCTGCTGGCCCACACAGAACCCGAGGGGCTGAGGATGGTGACGATGGGAATCAGCTCAGCTCACAAAGGAGGCTGTGCCAGAGGTCCTGGTTTTGCTTTGGCAGTGGGATGTGCCAGCAGGGCTGTCTGGGGCAGCACAGAACACGGCCAGGGGACATGGACAGCTGGGGGATGCAGGGTATTCAGGGACACGGGATAGCCAGAGGACACAGGACAGCCTGCCCACGACAGCTGGAGGGCACAGGATGGCCCTGACACAGTGCCTGGACTCTGCCACCAGTGGTGGGGACACACAGGGAGTGAGGACAAAGGCCATGGGGGTTGGGGACAGGCACAGCCCTGCTACAGATCTGCCCTGCTCTGCTGTTCTTGGGGTGACCACAGCTCCCTCGGAGCCCTTCCTGCCCCCTGCCCCGAGCACCCTGTGCTGAGCTGTCCCCCGGTGCCGAGGCTGGGTCCCCAGCCCCTGGCACGGTGCAGCACTGGCAAGGGGAGCGCCGTGGCTGTGCCCACCCCCTCCCCGGGGCCGGCAGCCTCGGGACACCCTGCGGGAGCAGAGCTGAGCACCGGCTCCGCAGAGCTGCCTCTCCTCTCTCCAAACCCTCCCCCTGGCAGAGCCGGGCGGGAGCAGCCATCAGCCATCCCGCCCGGGCACCGCTGGGCAAACACGGCTGATAAGCCACGGGCACCCTCCTGGCCGCTCCCTGACGACACCCATTGTCACCCACCCGCCCGGCACGGCTTGACGTGGCCATCGGCTGCATCCCTGGGGAGCCTGATCCCGCCGCCGGGGTCCACAGGGAAGGGGGGCTTCCTCCCGTGTCCCCAGCCACTGCTGCCCCAGACGGTCTCACTGCCGTGCAGGAGCCGGGGAGAGCTCACGGAGCCTCCAGCTCAGCCTGGCTTGGAGGTAAGGGCTGCACCAGCCCTTTGACTGGGTGGGAAGGGTCTGGCTGTGCTGGCAAGGGGCTCCAGGGTGGGGCAGGACGTGGGGAGCACAAGGCTTGGCTCACAGAGTTGGGAGTGCCCATTCCCTTCTGTGGGAAGGAATGGAATAACACATTTAGGGAGCATCCAAGGCTCAGCAGGACTGTTCCAGGGGCGAGCTGGAGGGAGAAGCAATGCCACTGCCCCTGCAGCAGGCATGTGGCTTTGCAGCCATCTGAGGGCCCAGGGTGGCCATCCCTGCTCCAGGCTTTGCCAGGGCCAGGCATGAGGAGCTCCCGTTGCACAGGGAAAGGGGTCTCCTGCCTGCAGAGACCCCCCAGACAAGCAGGGTGTTCTCAGCCCTCACTCGAGGGTTGATCCTGCACCCCATGCTCGGGGCTGGCTCACGCTGCCGGTGCTTTAAAGCCAACGGAGCTTTGACGCTTTAAGATGGGGGAAAACAGGCATGATTATGGCAGAACAGAGAGGCCTGTAAGGCAGGGCTCCAGCACCAACCCTCGCTGCCTTTGCAGCCCTGCGGCAGCACAAAGGCGCGGTGGGAGGGAGCATCCGTAGGGTGGCTGGGGCCTGGAGCTCGCGGTGAAGGGATGGAGGTGAAACCCGCGGGGTGTTGGGAGCTGCAGCTGGAGCTCAGAGAGATGGACAGGGCACACAGCGCCCGGCAAAGCTCCGCAACAGCCCAAGCTCCGCTGCAAAACCACGACCTTATCCCCCTCCCGCAGCTGGGGAAGCAGTCCTGGGCTGTCCTGTCCTGTCCTGGGCTGAGCTGACCTGTCCTCATCCCCTCATCGCTGTATCCCCTTGTCCGTGCATCCATTCTGCCTCCCGCCTGCCCTGGCCATGCATCCCATCACCATCAACCCCCAGCAAGGGCTTTCCTCACCCCCCACTCCCCCTCCCCACCTTCCCCCCGGTGTTCCCCCGCTGTCGCAGTGCCGTGGGGACGGACGGCAGCCACGGCAGCCTAGCCTCGCACCTCGCCGCGGCCCGGCTACTGTGCCCACCACACCCTACAGCCCCAGGGCGGGTCCCGGGGCAGATCCCGAGGCAGCGCCGGGGACGGGCTCGATCCCGACGGGGCAGACCAGGGATGGGGAACCCGGGATGGGGAACCCGGGATGGGGAACCCGTGAGTGTTCCCGGCCAGCCCTGCCCCTTCGACAGGCCCCTGCCCCTGACATGCGACCACGCCCCCTATCAGAGCCACGCCCATCCACCTGCCCCAATCCATTCCCTGCCCCTGCGGCCCCGCCCCTTCGTTTCGGCCCCGCCCTCTCACTCCACCCCTTCCCTCCGGCCCCGCCCTCCCTGTCCCTCAGGCCCCGCCCATTGCCCCTCCCCCGGCGGACTACCATTCCCGTGGTGCCGCGCGGCGCAGGGCGTGGCCGCTTCCGCCCAGCGCCCGCCGCCGCCGCCGCCGCGGAGCCGCCGCCGCCCCAGGCCCCGGGACCGCGCTCGGTGCCGGTCTCTGCCCCGCCCGGTCGGAGCCGCCGCTCCCGGCTCGGCCCCGCCATGTCGGCCCAGGCGCAGATGCGGGCCCTGCTGGACCAGCTCATGGGCACGGCCCGGGACGGTGAGTAGGGGCGGGCGGGGCCTGCAGGAAACGCCGCGGCCTCGGCGGCCGCCTCAGCGCGCGGGGCCCGGCCCGGCCCGGCCGCTGCCTCCGCTCGCTCCGGACCTGCGGCGCGATCCGCCCCCGCCCGCCCGGCCCCAGCCCCGTGGCGGCGGGGCGGGCCCGGCCTGCCCGGCATGGGGGTCCCGCCGCGCCCCGGCCCCAGGGAGCGCCCGGCGCGGCCCAGCCCCGCCGCCACGGGCCCGGCCGAGCGGGCAGGCCCAGGGCCGGCTCCGTGCCCGCGCATCCAGAGGCACTAGGTAGGTGTGCCTGCAGCGCCGGGTGCGGTCCGGCACCAGAAATGTGACAGCCCGTGCAAAATACGGCCCCGCTGCGGTTTGTGTTCTCCCTTCTGCGACTCGCTGGGTACTTAAATCCCCTTTGGCACGTTAGCAGGGCTGTCCAGGCACTTTGCACTTTGTTTCGTAAGTGAATAAGTGCTTTTCTTTTCTCTGTGTATTGAGTTGCTATTGAATTGCTTCCCATATTTTTATTTCATACAAACTGAACAATTGTGGCCCCTCTATTTTATTTATAAAGGTTCAGTGTATCTTTGCCTGCCTACATCAATCTGCAAGGGAGTTGCAGAAAAGCCTCATGTTCATCGAGCCGTGAGTCACAACCAATTTTTAAAGCTGTTATAACAAAAAAAAAAAAAAGTGTTTGCTTTTTTTTCACAAGTAACTTTAAAAGTGTAGCTTAGAAAGAAAAAAAAATGAAAAAAAAAATTCAGTAGACACAACATTATTCCTGGATGCTTGTGAATCCTAATACTTTACTATTCCCATACTTTAGTATTACACATACCTGTGTCATATGCACAGATGAGCTTTAAAATTGTCACATACCATTACCACTTTGCCTTTACTTTTATGTATCATTCCCCTGACTTCCTTACTGCAGGTGTGGGCAAGAAAGCTTTTCCTTTAAAACTTTTCAACAATGGGCATAAAATTCTGCAGCTGAGGTCTTGAAGAATGCAGATGGGTATAGTATGTGTTGGAGCTCGCAGTGTGTATTGACTAACTTTGTTTCTTTTTTTTTTTCCTATTATTATTATTATTTTTAATTTTTTTTTTTTTGCTTTTCTGATATTGTGTCGTTTTAAGTGGCTCCTGAGTGTAAAATGTCCTCTGAGGGTGGGCTGAGGGTGGGTGTGTTCCAGGCCAGGACCACCTTTGCACGGCCTGGGAAGAGCACACGGTGTAGTCGGGTTCCACACCAGAAGGACTGGTGGCTCAGTTACCACGTGAGCAAAGAGCAGCTGCCTGTAAAAACTGCCCAGCACAGCCCTGCTTGCTGATCCGTGGGGTTTGGTATCTCCTGCCCCTTCCTCGCAGTAAAACAAAACAAAAAAATGGGTGGAAAAAAAAATAGCAGTTTATAGCTGGGAGCCAGCCTGTCTGCCTGCTTTTCTCTCTTCTGGCTGTGCTGCCTCTTTATATGGATGACAGGCCTTGGACGTTGCTTGGCTCGCCAGCACTGTGTTTAACATGGTGTCCTGGATGAATAAATGCTAAAATAGTGTTTGTTGCCAATTATAAGTGTTCCAGAATATCCTGTTGCCCTCTAAGCTGGTTTGTTTAGTTGGTTTTTGGTTTGTTTTTTTTTTTTTTTTTTTTTTAGTAAATTTGGGGAGCAGGAGCACCAAGTATTTTAATCTGCATTTTGAGGTGAAATGCTCGTGCCCACGCCTGCGTTCCCTTGGTGTTCTAATGTCTCCTTATTTAAACCACACATGAATTGCAGGAGATGAAACCAGACAAAGGGTGAAGTTTACAGACGATCGTGTTTGCAAGAGCCACCTCCTGGATTGCTGTCCCCACGATATCCTGGCTGGAACAGTAAGTATGGCATCTGTCCTGAGGGATTCTGGTGGGGAGGGTGGGTGACTTCTAGGAGAGAGCAGTCCCAGTCCTAATTCCAGCTTTTGTGAACTGTGTATGGCAACTGCTGAAGTCAGGAGCTCTTAAAATACGCCTGAAATGCTTTTTCCCTCACAATCCCATGTGTGAAGTTGTAAAATCCTTTCTCTTTTTAGCAGTTTTGAGGTGGTCAGAGCCTGAAACTTGTCCTGTGGTGGTTCCCAGACTGTAGGTTGGCTGCTGCCCTGGGTGCTCTAGTTCACTGTTGCATCTTCAGCTTAGCAGGTGTTTTCTTAGCAGCTGCAATAGTCCTTGGAGGTTCTCAGTCTCCTCCCTCCAACCCTGTGGTGTTTCCTGATGGAACAGCAGCTATTCCATCATTCCTAGTGGGGTGGCAATGGCAGGTCACAGCTCCAGACGAAGGCTGGTTGGTTGAGCTGTTTGGTTTTTGTGTCTCTCTGCCCCGCTGGTCTCACACGGTTCTCTCTGCTCCTTCACTGCTCCCTGTGGGAACAGGGCTGGCCAGTGTTCAAAGGTTTGGCTCACGTGCTCCCTCTGAGAGCACAAGGTGATATGTGGGCTTTTAACAGTGAGGTGAGTGTTCAGCTTGGGCTCCCAGATGAAAGCTGGGACTTGGGAAAGAAAACACTGCGTGTCTTTTGTCCCCGTTGCTGTGTTACAGAATTCCAGGAGGGAGGTGAATAGGGGTGTTTGAAATCCACCCTCAGCCTTTGCTAGAAATGCTGTGGCGTTCCCAGTGCCCATCCACTTGCCCAGGTTGTTTGAAGATGCTGTGGTTATTTATAGCCCTTCCTGCTGCTCTTCTGGGAGCTGGCTGGACACTGTGGATCTCCAGCAAAGGGAGGGCTGGCACTGCTGCCCAGCTTGTGTCACTGCCATAGCAGGGCTGTGGCAGCACTGCTGGAAAGAGCTCTGAGTGCTCAAACTTCAGCTTCTCGGTGGCTGCCTCTGAATAAGATTGGAAGAGCTGAATACCAGTCTCTGTGTATTTATTTTTTATTCATTTGAACCTCAGATACGTTTTTCAGTGATTGCTCCATCAGCCATCACTTCCATTTCAGAATTTTAAACCTCCATCCTTCATGTAGGTCACTGTGGTCAAGGTATATTTTTTGACACGAGATTCTACAAGTTTTTTGGGGCCCAAAGGGTGATTTGAAGGTGCAGGCTGCCTTCTGCCTCTTCTGGGAGGTTTCCAGGAGGAGGGTAAATGATGACTTAAAGGGGTTGAACTACATGATGTTTGTGACTGCAGGAGCTGGTGCCAAAGTCTGAGGTGTTCAGGTGGGCTGTGAGTTTCCCAGGGCAGGGAAGCACCTTGAAGAATCTATTTCTCTTGCTTCTGGTGTTACTTGTCTTGATAGAGTTGTCCTTTCCCTCTTTGCTGTGGAGTTTGTGCTCAGAAATTGCAGGAGCAGGATGGAATAAACCTGATCTTGTAGGTCACTCAGATGATCTTGTGGTGGCCTTGAAGTGGCTGTGGAGCTCTGCACCACTGTCAGCCCGTTCCTGGGGGCAAGGAAAAGTGCTGGTGCCCCAGATCTGTGTTGAAAGCACATGTGATGTCCAGAACAGGAACAACACTTCAGCTGTCAGCACTAGCAGCGTGGAATGAAACCCAGCTGGAATGTGCAGGCTCTCCTCGTGATCCCGGGCAGCTCCACGGGCACCTTGTGGTGCTCTGCGAAGGAAGGGCTGTGTGGGCGAGTTGGCCTCAGCTGGGTGGGGGTAACACCCATCTCTAGGTGTATTGCTGCAGCAATCAGGGCCTCGGATCTCTTGGAAACTTCCAACAGATGCTCCAAGCCTTCTGGTGCTAGCTGTGTTGCGTCCTCCCCCTGAAGGCATTGTTCCTGCTGCATCCTTTGTGCCTGCAGACATTCCTTGGTGGGAGGCTGATTGGAAGCTGCTCTCTTGGGTAGCTGTGCTCAGTGGAATGTGATGGGAGTCCCATTCACTGACCTTCAGGTGCAGAGTAAGAGAAGGAGTCCAGGCTGTCAGTAAAGCTCTGGAATATTCCCGGGAGCTGCAGGAGGCCTGTTGATGTTGCTTTGTTCAGGGGCACCAGCATTCCTGGTCATAAGAGCTGTCCATATGTTGGATTGTTTCTGTGATTATTCTCCTTTTGGCTCCAGAAATTTGTCTTAACTCGTCACTAAATAAGCTACAGTGGTTCTCTAGAAGCCTGTGGGCTTACTAAACTAGTTTCTCCCAGAATTTTCTTCCTTACCCACAGAGACCAGAGAAAACCACTGTAGCTTATTTACAGCTGGTAATCCTCCTGAATTTGAGCTCCACTAAGAACTGGACAGATGAATCTGAAAGCTGCCCAGGTTGAACATAGCTTGAAAGTTACATTCAGGGAATTGTGTCCCTGACAGGGGAATATGAGTGAGCTGAAATCTGTAGATTTTAGAATTGTTTTATGGGGGGTCTGTGCTTTCCTTGTTCACTCAGGTGAAACTCTGCAGCTCTGATCACTACTAAAGAGCCTTCTTTGTGGAAATTTCACTTTGTGGTGAGGTAGCAGTTCAGCAGAGAACATAAGAGATGCCTCAGAATGTGGATTGCTCAGGAGATGTGAGCAGGACTAACCAGTGACATCTAAATGTCTTCAATCTGTGTGTTAAATCTTGTGTGGGGGTTTAAATCTTCACTTGGGCTTTGCTGGCCACCTGTGTTACAAACCAGCCAGTGCTGACTGGAGCAAGTTGTGATGTCTGTGGAAAGGCTGAGTGGTGACAGCCCTCCCTGGGATGAGAGGATGCTTTGAGGCAGAAGGGCTGCTGGTCTTACCTCATGTGAGCAATACCTGTGAAATCTCCTTGCCTCAGAATGTCCCAAGGGACATGGAGGAAGACTTGAGGTTTGTAAGCTGGTGAATGTTCTCCTCTTTTAACAAACAGGTGCACATTGTTGGCTCTTCTGAAGTTTTGGGTTGAAGCCCCTTCTCTTAAATGGGGTTAAGTGGCTCAGCTTGCAAGAAAAGTTCAGATAAGAATATTTGTGATCTGTGACAATCACATCTAATATCATTAATTTGTCCCTGTTCTGGAAAGTGATCTCAGTCAAATGACCATGAGAATAAAAGATATGTCACATCATAGAAAGAGTTATTTTTGTGGTAAAATAACAGTAGCTCTCCAGCATTCTTTGAAGAGGCTTGCCTGAAGATGAACATGATCAAGCTCTGAAAGTACCAGCATGTGGTTTTTTTTTGTAGGCATTAAATTTCCACCATTTGAGCTCAGCAGGACTATTCTGGATGCAGTGTCTGTTTCTGTAGCCTGTGGCCTCCTTATTCTGGTAAATCTGAGCAAAATGAGGAAGGCTAAATAGTGGCAAGTCATCCAGAACTGGTTTATTTTTGTCTAAAAAAGAAAAGCTAATGAGAGATAACTGCTGCAAACCTGAGTCTTACCTGGTGGAGTTTGCTTTCTTTGCCAAACACTGCTGTTCAAGTGCATTGTTTCACATAAGTGTCCCCAACTTTAGTTTGTGAAGGTTCCACAGGGATTCTGTGTTATTCCACTTTAGCTTTTTCCTGCAGTTCAGTGAGTTGACACTTGTTGTGTGTGTGCAGGTTTGGGCTCCTTGGAACTGGTGGTGACTGGGAGAGAAGAGGAGAAGAGGGCTGGGGTGTTCCTTGACATGTACCCTGCCGTTCCTACTATGGCTCACAATTAGGGCTTTTGTTGTTTTGGCTTTCAAAATGTCATATTCTTTCTCTACTATAAGAGAAGTGTTCTTTGTTACAAATTGGTGATGTTGAAATGCCATTTCTGTTTCGAGAGCATATTAGACTTGGGTTCATGTGGCTGTTAACTACTGGGTTGGGGAAAAGTAAATAGCATTGGCTGCAGTGGGAGGGACGGGCAGCATGCAAGTCAGAGCTTTCTGGGAAGGGAGATGCTCTTAAATCTCTCATTAAATGGGCTTATTTGTAGGACTTAGCTTTGCTGGGCAAGCTTTAAAATTCCAGGCTGCAGCTGGCTGTGGGAAGGGGCTGGCTGTAGAATTAAGAGTCTGTTGTTGCTGAATGGGGGTTGTGCATTTCTACTGGCTGTAGCCCTTATTCCTTTAAGTCCACTTGTTGTTGATAGGAAGCATTGTTTCTGCCCTACAATTTTGTGTCATTTGATATGTTATTAGGGCTTGTCCTTTCACAGATGTGCATTTCCAGGTGAGCTTTAAACAGAGCGCAGGTGTGCTTTGCTGTGCTGTGGCTCCATGAGAGGAGGCACTTGCAGTTGGTGCCTGTTGAAGGAGACCCAACTCCCTCACAGCAGTTTCTAAGGCTGTGCTATGACCTCAAGCAGGAGTAGGACTGGACTTAGAACATTGCCATAATGGAGAGTTTTTACACAGGTCTTGCTTTTTCTCTTCCACAGCGAATGGACCTGGGAGAATGCACAAAGATCCATGACTTGGCACTGCGAGCAGATTATGAGATTGCAAGTAAAGAGAGAGACCTCTTTTTTGAGCTGGATGTGAGTATGGAGAAATTTCAGTTACTTTTGTGGGAAATGCTTCTTGAAGTTACTGATCTGAATAGTAGAACTCAGTGACCGTTTCAGCTCATCGTGGTGTTTGATGTGTGACCAGCGCAGGATGTGCAGTCCCTTCCTGACTGTGGGCTTGATTGCTGACTTGGAACTGTACAAGTAATTATGGCACTTGCCATCCCCCATTAGCTCAGCTAGCCTGGAGGCTCCTCTGGCATTCCTGGCATCCCACACCTGTTGCTCTGCACCAGGTCGTTGTAACCTGGTACCCTGTCCCAGAAGGGGATTTAACATTAAAACCCTTCTGCTCAGTGGTTTCACTTTTGTGAAACCACTGTGATTTAGCCTTCTGTGATGGAACAGATCAAGGGGAAGAACAATTCTGTCTTCCCTTTTCATGTTATTCCAGTGCTTTTGTCTGTGCACCTGTTGCTCCTGCTTTGGAAGTTCCAGTGCAAAGCAGAGTTGATGGGAGCATCCTGTGATGTGTCAGAGTCAAGGAACTGGGTCAGGTTCCAGGCACGGGTCAAATGTTATTTGTTCTGCAGAGTGTCATTTGTTGTTTGGTTTGTTGTTTTTTTTTCCCCAAAGCATCTGTTCTTGAGATTGTTTATGCATTACACAGGGACTGCACCAGATGGCTGTTGGCTGTCAAAGGTATGTGTGGAATGGAGAGCATCTTTTATTCCTAATTCTTTGTCTGATCACACAGGCCATGGATCACCTGGAATCCTTCATTGCAGAGTGTGATAGGAGAACAGAACTGGCCAAGAAACGCCTGGCTGAGACACAGGAAGAGATCAGTGCTGAAGTGTCTGCAAAGGTATTGGCCTCTCGTTAAACTTTGGTTCTGGAAGTCTGTGTGGGAGCTCTGGTGCTCTGTTGTCTCTGACACCACTGATGATTGATGGTTTAGAATAGCAAATCCATCCTGTGGTTATCTCTTTACTTTGCAAATGCTCATGGAGTTTCCTCTTTGGGAACTTGCTTGTCTGGGCCAATACAGGACATTTCTGAAGCTGGTTTTGTGGACTCTGTACTGTCCTGTAAGCCAGAAATGTGCTGCTTTTGCAGCAGAACTGATGATGTCCTCTCCATGCCCAGTTTCTCTCTTTTTGCCAGGTGTTGGTGACTGTTGTGATTGGCCCACCAGTCCCTTCTGTTGTGCCTCTTGACTTCTGGAGATTTATGGTCATCTTCCAGCAGCTGATTTTGTTAAACAGCATTTTTTAAAGAGAAGGGAAAAGTTTTCCTGCAAGCTCCATCACGTTTTTTTCTTACTGAAAACTAACTACTCTCTTTAGGCAGAGAAAGTACACGAGCTGAATGAAGACATTGGAAAACTCCTAGCTAAAGCTGAACAGCTGGGAGCTGAAGGAAATGTTGATGAGTCTCAGAAGATCCTGATGGAAGTGGAGAAAGTCCGAGCGAAAAAGAAAGAGGCAGAGGTATGGCACTGATTCTGTGGATTGGAACAGGGGCCTGGGCTGAGCACATGGCACAGCTGGGCACTTCCCACCTCTGCTCCTGTGCTGCCAGCACCTCCTTTCCCAGTTTCAGCCATGTGCCAGCAAGCAGTTGGCAGGGGATGATAAGCTTTTTAGAAACTTTTCTCTAGTGCAGAGAGCTGACTGTGGCGGGGAGGGCTTTGTCCTCTGGAGTATTTGGTCCCTGTTCCTTCGCAGGGATGGACTGGCGGGCTTAGCTGTGCCCACAGAGTGTTTGTGTGGCACCTCCTTTGTGTGGGGGTGGGTTTTCATTCTTGAAAGCCATTCTTTGCAGGGGTTTCCCTGGAGGGTCGTGACAATGCAAGGCTTCCCTGACACTTGTGTGGGTTTTCTTGCCTCCCTTTAGGAGGAATACCGAAATTCAATGCCTGCATCCAGTTTCCAGCAGCAGAAGCTGCGTGTGTGTGAAGTCTGTTCAGCATATCTGGGTCTCCATGACAACGACCGGCGTCTTGCTGACCACTTTGGAGGCAAATTACACTTGGGTTTCATTCAGATTCGTGAGAAACTGGATCAGCTGAGGGTAATCCTCTCTGTTTTAAACCTTCTCTTTGTAGTTTCGAAGACATTGAACACTTCTATTAAATTAATACAGAATTCTTTGCAGAGTGCTTGTAAAAAGCCCGGAATCTTCCAATTGCAGAATCCCTGAAACTTCAAATGGAGCCTTTTTTAGCCTTGTCTTGGGTTCTGTTCTGTGTTTTCTGGGTAGCTAAATATGTATCCTCAGAATCAGTCAAGCTAGACCATGGCTGTCATTTATTCCTCAGGGCATTGGTACAGTCACCTGTATTTTTCTCGTTGATATGGCTGAAATTTGTCACTCTGAGGCCTCTTAATGAGATGTTTGAACTGAAGTTTCACATAGTGCTGTCAGCATAAAAGGTCTTGAGTAGCTGAAGCCATTAGGAGTTTTCTGAAGAGGTTTGTAATGGGTTGTGGCACTGGCCTTGCTTCCAAACAGAGACCTTTAGCCTGCTCTAGTAAGAGTTGTGATTCCTGTGCCTCACTCAGTATATTGAGGTCAGTGCCTTGACTGAGGAAAATGAGAACCTTGGTAGAGATCTTGAGCAGCACATAAAATGCAGTGAAATGGTTCTTTGTCTTGCTCTGGGAAGGGTCTCCCTGCAGATTCCTGACCTGTTACTGTATGGCTGAAATATGATGTGGACTGTTTTGGGGTTTTTTTCCTAGAAAACAGTGGCAGAAAAGCAAGAGAAGAGAAACCAGGATCGTTTGAGACGGAGGGAGGAGAGAGAGCGAGAGGAGAGGATGGGCAGACGGTGAGTGGAACCTGACAGCTGGCTTGTGAAGTTGGGTTTTAAATAGTCTGATTTTTCGTACCTTAGCATTGCAGGAACACAGCATCTGCTGCTGGAGTAGCTGTTAGGTGAGCTCTGGATACTGTGTGAGCACCTTGGGGTTCAGTTAAAGATGGAAACACGTGCACAAACCCCCACCACAGAGTGTATTGCTTCAACTGCCATTGTGTGTCTGAAAGATGGGAGCTCCCTCCTGTCTTCAGGCTTTTATTGGTCTACTCCCTGTCCTTGGGAATCTGAATCTGGATAAAATGCCCTCATCCAGTGCATCTGAGTGGGAAAGTTCAAAATGAGTGAGGACTAGGTCTGCTCAAAAGGGTCTTGCAGATATTCCCTGAACAGCCCCCTCACTTCTAGTCTTGGAGGTGACAGCTCTGTGGAGCTGGTATCCATGAGCTAAATAGGGGGCTGCCTGTCTTGCTCCAGAACTTTTCTACAGTAACAGTGAGGTGCTTTTGGCACAGCTTTGGCAAACACTTCCAGGGGATCCAAGAGATCCCAAGGTGTGACTGCTTCTGGTGGTTGTGGCCATATGTGTCACCTTCTGCTCAGATGTCTGTAATTCCTGAGCAGTAGGAGTGGCTGGAATGTTGGTATTCTCAGGACAAGCTCTTCTGCTTCCTGCCAGCTGAACTGGAAAAACAGTTTCTTCTGTACTTGAAGTGAAGAGGCACCTTGTGTGTAAACAGCTCTGTTGAACAGCCCGTTTGGGGAGGGTGGTTATTTGCAGGGCTCAGGCAGAGGAAGTGGCTGGGTGGGAATACTGTTCTCATTGTTACAGCATCTCCTCAGTTACCTTATGTGTTTCTCTTGTACTTCTTGCATCAAAAAAAACCCAATCTTCCTGCTTGTGGAGAGCTCCTTTTGACCTTTGGTGTCAGCTGGAGAGTGAGTTTGTCTGAGGCAAATGAGATTTGTAACTGAATTGTGCTCTGAGGTGGTGCTGGCTTCTGGCTATAATTACTGGAAGTGCTGACAAATAAACACCAGGATGAAGCAGCTTGGTGATTTTGATGGAATGTGAAAGATGTAAGCCCCCAATTGTTATGTATTATGCATATTATTATATCAATTAGGGTGTTTTATATGGGTTTTCTCTCTGTGGGTTGCCTGGTGGAATATGAAGTGCCAGTTTGTGCTGCAGCATTCTGGTGCCTCTGGGGTTTTTTTGTGTTTTTTTAAAAAAAAACCCTCAGTTCTTTAGCATTAAGGAGCCTTTTGTGTTTGTAGGTAGGTCATGTATGGATGCACCTGATGAGGGGGTTTGAAGATGGCTTTTGAATGTTTATTTATGCCTTTAAATAGGAAGGGCTTAAGAACTGCACCGAGTTGGCCTAAAGTCTGAGTTCTGGCTGCTTCCCTGTGTGACACTACTTCGACACCATGGCTGGCTCTGTGTGGAGGCACCTGTGTGCTCCCCTGCTCAGATACCACAGCAAAAGTTGTTATGAAGGAGCCAGGAGTGCCATACAGAGGAGGTCAAATTAATTGCCTCTCCAGAACGAGACCTTGACCCAAAGGAGGACAATAGTTCTCCCAGTGTCAGAACTGAGGTTACACCCCACATTTCCCAGCCCCTTACCCGCTGGGAGCTGTGCACACCATACTCACAGGGGCACTTCTCCATCAAAAACTAGCTGGTGACTTGGAGCACTTTTCAAACAGCCCCTTATCCAGAGCCTGATACTTTAGGGAACCACAGGAAACCTGTTTTCTGCAGAACTCTTCTTGTCATATCCTCATGTGCAGCATCTTCATGTTACTCAGTAAGAGAGAGTATGACTTGACTTTGGGAGTCTTTGGTGACTGGCAGGCACTGTGACATACTCTGGGAACCTCTGGGTTCCCTTGTGAAACTCTGCCTTTCACAGCTGTTATTAATTTATCAATAAACTGTTGTTCCACGTAGGAATGAGTGAACTGGGTTGTCACACTTAGTGGTAAATAAACACTAGTCGTTTGTTTGGTGTTGCTGGTGGGTGTTGGGTACCCAGTAATCTTGGAAGACTGGAATTCTGGGGAGAGGTGGCAAGCTTGGAAATGCAGCCCTCAGGGTTTGCCTCCAGGCTACACCAGCAAACAAGTCCAGTGGAGTTGCCAAATGGATTTCCTTTGTGTTAGGCTGCACAAAAGACAGATTATGAAACTCAGCACAAAGTCTGTGATACAGAGACCAGAGCGAGGGAAAAATAAAGAAAATAGACACGCTCAGCCTCTTGCTCCTCTGGACAGCAGTCTTCTTTTGTCTCCTGCTGATTCAGGCTAGTAAGAAAAGAGCTGTTTTGTTGGATACTTCCTGAAATCTGAAGTGTGACTCCAGGGTATGTTTATCAGGAGTTTTTTGTGCGTGTTCCTGCTCGGATCACAGGCAGGGGAGGGCAGCCAGGCTTTCATGGGGACGTGGAAGGGCTTTGCGAGGATGTGGCGCACTGGTGGTTTGGAATAAAGTGATCGGGATGAGAAGAACATTAAGAACTTGGAGTAATTACAACCACCCGAACAATTCATCTGCCTGCCAGGCACCCCCAGGAGGTCCTGCTGCTCCGTCAGGTTTTGTTAGGTGGGAATAGGTGCGTGGTTATTGCCTTGCTCTCCTGGTGTGTCAGCTTTTCCTTCACCTGCTCCTGGGTGTTGCCTCAGTGAATGGCTCGTTGGCAGTCTCCAAGTTCAGCTCCACCTTGTTTGCAGTCCTATCTGAATTCCCCTCTAAATTTGGGGTTTCTTTTGCTTTCTACCATGACTGAACAACCCCATTTCATTGTGAAGAAATGTTCAGTGCACACTTTGCTTAATCGTGTCTTACCCGGGTGTGGTTTTAAATGATGTTGTTAAAACAGACGCTTCTCTGTTTCTTCTTCAATTTTCATGTGTAGCTTTCAGCCACATCTGCCACAGTGCCAGGGGTGTGACTGCAACACCCCTGTGAGTCTGTGCAGCAGGGAGCAGTTACAAGAGTGAGTCTCTAAGTCACTGAACAGGGAGATCAGCCACTTCTTAATTAAAGCAAAACGAGGCTGTTCAGACAGCACGTGAAGGTTTGGTGTGAGCTGGCTCTGAAATGTGGCCACAGAGGAACAGGGAGGGCGGGTCTTGCACGTGCTGTGGTATTTTAAGTGGTGCTGAGTAATGGTGCTGCAGAAGTTGAGAGAACGGTGATGTTATTTATGTCAAAAGCTGACAGCAGTAAGCTGGGAGTGCCACACACAAGCTCTGAAGCCATGGAAATATGAGAAAGAATAGTGAGGCCTGGATTAGTCTTCTCAAGTGCTTTTTAAGTCAGGGATGAAGGATTTTCAAGTTTATATCTGTCACTTCTCAGCTCTTGCCTTTTGGCCGTGTCCCCTGTTTTCTTCTAGTTCATCTTTCCCAGACAGGGATAAAATATTTATGCAAATTTCCCTCTAATATTTGTTAAACAAACACAATGAGGTAGAAACTGTTGTTTTCTTTACTAAAACCTTTTCAAATTACAACTGCCTCAAAAAAACCAAAACCAGAAATCTGCCAAGTGTCTTTCTGACTGGAGAGTGGCACTTCTTGAAAATCTAGAGTTGATCCAGCTGATGTTAGACTGCAGGGAGTAAAGGATATATAACAAATGTGCACAGTAAACTTAGAAAGGCTCATTGTGGTGCTTTATCAGAGACTGAACTGGTTTCTAGACCTTTCCTGTTGTGACAGGAAGCTCTGCAAGCAGAAACTGGTGTTTCGACAGAGTTCTTCGGTTTTTGACAAATTCTCACTGCCCACAAAATTGAAGCTAATTAAATGTTTTAATGGCAAGCTTTTTTTTTCTAAACTGACACATTAGTTGGGGTATTGCTGTGTTCCTGTGAAGAGCTGCCAGCATGGATGAGTTTTTCTGTTGAAACCCCACTGGCTTTATCATAACTCCTCTCACTTAACTCTGCTCTTCCCTCTAGGTCTGGATCAAGAAATAGAGATCGTCGAAGGTGAGTGCCCAGTTCTCCAATTCTCCCAAATGCCTGTGTGTGTTTATGTCTTAACTGCTGAGGTTTTTCCTGGGTCTCACAAATGGAGTTCACTCAGTGCCTCAGTCTCTTTGGTTTACTCCCTGAAAAAAATGGGAACTACAGCGTGGGCACCTCAGTGGTGCTGCTCGGCTTGGTGTCCCTCGTTGGGCTGTGCAGCCTGGTCAGGATGGGGTCTGTGTGCTCCACAGTGAGTCCAGGAATGTCCTTGGTGCCTCTTCCAATAAATAGGCCCTGATACACTTCCATAGTTTTAATGCCTGAAGTATCTGTTACATATGTAAATACCTCAGATGTGAAAATAACTGATTCAAGACTAAAACCCCCACATTTCTGGAAGAGTGTGTCTGAATGGTATGACAGCATTCTGTGTGATCATGGACCTGGAGATTTCCCTCTGGCATGCTTCTTGCTTTTAGAGCAGGTTGAAACCAACCTGCTTCTAAAGTGCAGGACTTTCACAAGGGAGACTGTCTTAGGGTTATGGGAATTTAAAATAAATAAACAGGCTACTTACTTTGGCCTCTTTTCTACCTTTTACACTTTGAGCGAGGCAGGGTTGTAAGCTCTGCCCTGGCCCTTGGCATGTGCTTATAATAGTGGTGGGAGCTTTTTATATAAAAAACTGCCCAGCAAACTGTCTTATCCCTTGGCACTGTGTTGGTGGGTGCAGGAGGAGGAGGGGTGGGCGCTGTGCTGTGGGTGTGGCAGGGATGTGGCTGGGGAGGAGCGAGTGCTGGTGCTCTGGCTATGGGTATATGAACGTCTGAGGGGTGGGCTCAGGTGTGCAGATCCCAGGCCTGAGCCAGGCTGTGTCCCCTGCAGGTCACGGTCCCGGGAGAGGCGGCGAAGGCGCTCCAGGTCGGCGTCCCGGGAACGGAGGAAGTCCCGCTCCCGGTCCAGGGACCGGCACCGGCGCCACCGGAGCCGCTCCCGCAGCCACAGCCGAGGGCACCGCCGGGGCTCCAGAGACAGGAGCTCCAAACACAAGTATGTATTCCCGGCAGGAGTGCTTCTGGAGAGGGGAGCCCTTGGCTCACAGACAGACTCCCCGTCCCGTGGCTCTCAGCAGCAGCTCAGGGGCCTGGGCCAGCTCCTGGGCCAGAGCAGGATTTCCCGGTGGCCTCACGTGAGGGCAGTAACTCTAAGGCAAGATCCCAACTGAGAGGAGAATCCAGCAGTAGAACTGGTTCCCTGATTGCAGTGCTGAGCCTTGAGACAATCCTGGTTTTCCTGTATGAGAAGCAGTACCAAGGTATTTCTGAGCTAACTGAGCCTCTCTGGGCCTGCAAAGCCAAGTGACTGAGAGGCAGTTTTGATGTTACATTTCTGTTCTTACCTTCTGCTTCCCAGATTCCTTCTCTCAGTGCTGGCATGGGGAGGGAAGTGTATGATCTGGGGTCTCAGGCAAGTCTGTTAGAAGGCTGCTTGAGAGAGAGAGAGACATAATTCTTTAGGAATCAGCACTAGAGGAGGGAAGAAGGAATCCAGGAGGAGTACACCATTCTCCTGTTGCTGAGGAGAAGCACTATAGTCCAAAGAAGGGCTTTAAGTCTCCTGTGAAACTCAGCAAAACAGCCTCTGTGTTGGAGGAAGGATGAGACAAGGGTGTAGGAGTGTTAGAAACATAGAATGGAATCACTGCATTTCCTTACAGCCCTTCTAGGCCCATCAGTAAGTCTATCTCCAGGTGCTTGCTGAAGTTAGATCTGGCTGGTTTTAAATACTCCTGGTTAATAGGGGAGTGCTTTAGCACTGTCTCACCTGATTAGGCCACTGGACTACAACTCCAGAAACAAACCTACTGCTGTGTGGCTTGTGTCAGTTGAGCTGAGGGGCAAGAACAGCTTTTAAAGGTGCCTGGTGAAGGGGAGGGAAATAATGGTCTGAAAAATAAGCCTGTTAATAATTGGGGGGGGATTAAATACTGTTAATTCTCCAATGGCTGAGATGCTAAAGTGCTTTTTTAAATCTTGTCTTGAACATGAAAGATAAAAGAAGTTTGGACAATTAGGAAGTGAGGAAGATCCTGTAATAACTTTGGTTACTTCAGAACCCTTGGTCATATCCAGACCAGCCCATCGAGGTTGCAGGGGGATTGGCACTGACACACTTGCACAAAATTGCTGAGAACTGGGGACAGGCCAGGATCAGTTTAAGAAAATACAGCAAATACAAGAGAACAAACTGGAAAACCCTGTTTCCTGAAAAAATTGTAGTTTCTGTTTTCACTGTGAGAATTTATGAAACCAGCCCTCAGGTTCTGCTGGTCTGAGGTGTCACTTGCAGAAAGAATGAGAGTGTGTCACAGGATCTGGAGGTCTCAGGGTTAGGAGGACTGCAGGCAGCAGGTGCTCTGGTGGGAACAGGTAGAGAGTTAATCTCATCAGAGTGATGTGTTTTGGTTAAATGACACAGTTTAATGAAAATGAAATGGCTCATGTGACACCAAAGGGCTGTTAAGGTTTTGATCTTTCAATTGTGAAGCATTTTCAAACCTTACAATCAACAAGAATGAAAGCTGGAACCTCTGAGGTACCTGCCAGGGCCTCCTCTTGTGACTGTAAAGAAAAACCTGTGTATTGAGCCTTGGAGTAAAATGTGGGAGCCTTTGCCAAGGGGGATGGGCTGTTAGAGCTCCCTCAGGATCGGCTCCCTTGGAATTCTGCTATTCCATAAGCTGGCACAAATCACACGAGACACAGCCTTTCAGACTGGACCTAATTAAGCCTCCTGCTTAGTTCTGTGTGGGCTGACACGGGGAGGAGCTGCTGAAAATGTGTAGCTGTCACTCGGGCAGGGCCATGAAAAGATGTACAGCATAAATCTGTGTCATCCTGATTCTGAACCCGGGGTGCTGCCAAGGCCAGCGTTTGTCAGGGTGCAAAATGAAAAGCCCAGGGCTGAGGGAGCGAAAGATCCAGTTGGTGTTTAAAGCAGGGGAACGGAAAGCTTAGGCCAAAATGAAAAACCGCTCTGGAAGGCACGGACAGAGCTGAGTCAGAGACGAGGAAAAAAATTGCAGGTGCTTTAGTGTGGCCCAGAAAACTAATAAGGGGCCCAGGGAAGACCTGAGAGAGCCCCTGGGGCCAGAGCTTGAAAGGATCCCTGTGAGGAAGGAGTGACAGAGGGTGCAGAGCCAGTGTTCCCTCATGGAAACCCCACAGAGCCCAGAGCTGCCACCGTGGGCACCCACAGGCACGTTCCTGTGCTGCCCCACAGCCCTGAGAGGGAAAGGTGGTGCCACTTTGTGGGTGCCAGACAGTTCTGAGCTGTGAAGCTGACAGAGATGGTTTCATTTGTGCTTCAGATCCTCCAGAGATCGGTCTTCGAGGGAAAAGTCCCGAGACAGAGAGAGGAAAGACAAGAGCTCTTCTGAGAGGCGGCACGAGAGCACAAACGGCAAATCTCGTTCCAAGAGGTCAGAAGAGAGAGAAGCTGGAGAGATCTGAACTCAAAAACGATCTGTGTTGCACTGTAAATAGTCTGATAAACATTCTACACAAAAGCCTAAATTTTCCCATTTATATTTACTGAATACAACTCATCTTTTGTAGTTTGGGGTTTTTATTGTTTGGCAGATAGCTGTGAGTTTGTAGAGAACACAAGAGTTACGTACTGTTTAACAGGGTTTTGTTTCAGTAGGAATAAATAAACCTGGATGGATGGTTTTGAGCCCAGGCCAGTGTGGGCACCCTGTGTTTGTCCTGACAGCAGCTGGGGCCGTGCTGTGCCTGGAGCCCTGAGCTGCCCTGACCTTTGTAACGCTTCAGCCCTTCCCAAAAGCCCTCCCTGACCCTCTGTGAGCACACCAGTAGTGCTGGTCCTCACTTTATTCTGTTTTTCCTTCTGTTTATATATGTCAAAAGAAAATCCTGATTTTTCTTTCTTTTTTTTTTTTTAATCCCTTTTAGTGCTTAGCAACCCCCTTTTTATGTCTCCAGCACCTGAGAGTTGCCTCAGTTGTCCAGCTGAGGCAAGGCAGGTGAAATTTGGCCCTGATTTATTCTGAAAGCTGTGAGGGTGACCAGATGGGCTCAGGTCTGGTTTTAGTCCCTTGACAGGTCAGACAGTGGGTGTAAGCAAAGCAGTGGGAGACCCGGGCTGGTTTCATCTGCCTGTTTACTGTGCACTCTGCAGCCAGAGCTTGCCCTGGGGGCCTGTGTGACCCGCAGCGCCGAGCTTTGGTGCTTTCCCGAGGCCAGGGAGCAGAAGGGGCGGGGGTGCCCCGGCTGGAGCTGTCCCAGCGCCCGGGTCTGTCCCCCCAGGGCAGGAAGGAGCCCGGCTGTGCCAGCCCCAGCCAGGCTCGGCGTTTTGTGGCAGTTGTGCGAGTGAAGCCCTTGTGTCCCGCCGAGCCGGGCGCTGCTCATCAGCCGGGCGGGGCGGTTAATTACAGCCCTTAATTACCGTTCCCGGGGCGTCCCCTCGACGCTGTGCGGGCCCGCCCGGCATTCCCCCTCCCCTCCTCCTCCTCCACACGCGGCTCCCCGGTGTCAGTCCCCCGTGCATGCCCCCCTCCCTCCCTCCCCCCGGGTCCGTTTTTACACCGAATTCCGCGGTTTCACGTGTTGTTTTTTTGTAACCTGCGCTCGCGGGGGGGGGGGGGGGGCAGGTGACGGGCGGCGGGCGCGCGCTCGGGGGTGCGCTGTGTACGCGCCTGCGGCTGTTGGCGCCGCGGTTCGATGGTGAGCGCATTAAAGCTGTGTGTTTGTGGCTCCCCCGCTGCTGCCCCGACTCGTTTGTTGTCGCGGGGGCCGCGCCGGCCCCGCCACCGCGGAACGGCCCCGCCGCGCCACGTCACTTCCGCCGGGCGGCGGCCATGGAGGCGGAAGTGACGGCGGCGGCGGCCGAGGGTGAGTGAGAGCGGGGCGGGGACGGGCCCGGGCACCGGGCGGGATGAGCCCCGGGATGGGGGGAGCACCGGGCGGGATGAGCCCCGGGATGGGGGGAGCACCGGGCGGGATGAGCCCCGGGATGAGGGGGGAGCACCGAGCCGCCCCTCCGGGCCAGGGCAGCTCCGGGCAGGCTGAGCCCCCGGGGTGGGGCAGCTCTCGCCGGGCCGGCGGGACCCCGCGGGTGTCAGTGACACAGGGGACCCCACGGCTGCCGGTGCCTCCAGGAGCCCCTGGCCCAGCCCTGGTGCCTTCCCCGCTGACCCGGAGGGGTTTCCAGCTCAAGAGGTTTTCCCAAAAGCGCAGTGAGAAGCCTTGGGACAGAACTTAGTCTCTGCTTCCCAAGCCCGGGCCCTGCCGAGGTCGTTTGACCCGTTTTCCCCGTGTTGGCGTCTGCGGGGGGTGCTTGTGCAGCACCTGGGGCTGTGCTTCAGTCCGACAGACACGAGAGACAGCTCGGCTCTGCGGGGCTCGGCACACCTGGAGCCTCCCCAGAGGGTTAAACTCCTGTTCCTCTCTCCCTCAGCACCCCGCGAGCCTGGGCTGCACAAAGCAAAATGCTATAGGTGTGTTCAACTCTCACCTCGTTTCCAGCGTTTTTCCCCTTTATTTTGTAAGGCAGGAGCCTCTTGCATAACTGCTGGGAGTGAGGGGGCAGCCTGGCCTGCAGTGGGGGGAGAACCAGCCTGGCCTGCACCAGGGCAGAACTGGGCCCTGTTGGAGGGGCTGTGGAGGCTCCCTGGGGATGGATATCAGGAGTAGGGGGGAATGGCTGGGAGTGAGCTTTGCTCTGTCTGAGTGCAAGAGAGGAAAGGGAAAATTCCATTTCTCGGTGGGGGAAAGAGGTTTATCTTGGAAGTGGTTGACAAGGACAACAGGGCTGGGAGAAGGATGTTGTTTCATAGAGTCACAGGCCAGTTTGGGTTGGGAGGGACCTTAAATACCATCCAGTCCACCCCCTGCCAGGGGCAGGGACACCTCCCACCAGCCCAGGTTGCTCCAAGCCCCGTCCAGCCTGGCCTTGGACACTTCCAGGGCTGGGGCAGCCACAGCTTCTCTGGGCAACCTGTGCCAGGGCCTCCCCACCCTCACAGGGAAGAAATGTCTCTGAGTGAGGTGGGAAGTCTCTTGGAGAGGTGGGGGTGTCTCTGGATGAGGTGGGGATGTCTCTGGCATGGGAGGTTCAAACACCTACCACCCTGGGGTCGTTTCAAGGGATTTGCAGCAGTCAGTGAGGGTGAGTGGCTTGGATCCAGTGGAGCTTCTAAGCCCTGGGACGATAAATGATTGGTGTTTGTGCAGCTCAGTTGTTGTTACTGGCCTGACCTGTAATCAGTTCCACGCAACTTTAATGCTGTTCTTCATCTGAAGAGTTTGATCTTCCCACTGCTCTCATGGAAGAAGCACTGGATCATGTTTTGCTCTTCCCTAAACTGAGTTTCTGTGTTTCTTACTCTGGTGAAAACTGCCCTGGGGAAGAGGAGTTCTCTCCTACAAATGCCAAGTGTATCCCATTCCTAGCTGGCTGTGCTCTGGAGGAATTTCTCATTCCCTTGCTGTGGGGGCTCTGCGGCACCTCCTGTGTCTGCAACCAGGTGTCATTTTGGAAGAGCCTGATGTTTGGAGGAGACCTGTGTTAACAGGGACAAAACAGCAAGAGTGAGGGGAGGGGAAAGGACAGTTCCAGCAGGAGAACCACAGAATTCCTGAATGCTTTGAGTTGCAAGGGACCTTAAAACTCATCCCTTTCCACCCCCTGCCATTGCAGGGACACCTTCCACTAGCCCAGGTTGCTCAGAGCTCCATCCAACCTGGCCTTGGAGACTTCCAGGGATGGGGCAGCCACAGCTTCTCTGGGCAACCTGTGCCAGGGCCTGCCCACCCTCTTTGGTGGGGTTTGGGTCCTTACAAAGGCTGCAGAGACACGACAGGAACAGAATCCCCTGGAGTCAGACGGTGCAGGTGACTCAGCAGAGCGATGAGCTCGAGTGCAGGGGGCACAGCCTGAGTGTCCTTGGGAAGGAAAATCTCGTATGGGGGAACCTTATGTGTTATTTCCTCTTGTCTGGACCCTGATCTAAGTGGGGCTGCAGGAAAGGGAAGGAATGACCCCAGACTGAGTGTCACAGCAGGTGACTGCCTGGCGAGTTGGCTGCAGTGCCACGCTGTGCATGGGATCAAAACCCAATCATTGGCCTGTGGAAAACAGCTGTGATGGGGATGTTGGTTCTTACTCAGAGCAAAACTTGGCTCTTCTGTCATTATTGATTGCAGCTTGGGGCTTACAGCAGCTTCAGGTTGACAGGAAGGGAACCTGCCAGGTGCTTGAAACAAACAAACAAACAGAGCAAAACCAGCCAAATGCTGTGTTTGTGTTCCTAAAATGGCCAGTCAGAATTTCTTCATTCTGTGGAAGACAGAAACGTGTTGAATATCAAATGTAAGTTAGGATATAGTGCTAGGAGTTTTCCAGGAAGAACTGCTGCCTGGTGACATTACAAATGCTGTGGTTTGGTGTTTTACGGGTGGAAAATGAGTTCAACCTTCCATCACACTGATTCTTCAATGGTTTCTGTCACCAGCCTTCACCCACCTGACCGTGTGTGGTTCTCTGTGCTCGTCAGGCACTTCTGCCTGACTGGTCATGGTGGTTTAGCTGCACAAGTGTCACTGGTCTGGTTCAGATCAGATCTGTAAATCTGTGCTGTGGCTTCAGCAGAAGAGGTTGGTCGGTCCCCCATAAAGGTGAGTAAAGCTGTGTTTGTCCCGAGCACAGTGGTGTTACTGTGGGACAGGAAAGGGTGTTTATTCCCCTCAGCTTTGGCCAGGGTTTGCTCCTAGCTCATGCCATGGCTGGGATAATCAGCCTTTAGAGTTTGTGGAGGGGCTGGAGCGCTGTCTGAGATGCAGGTCCTGGCTGTGCTCCCTCGGTTCGGTTCAGGTCTGTCACGCGTGCTTTCTAAATATTTCCTTTTCTGCCAAAGTCTTTCTGCCACAAGGGAGCTGGTGCTGGCTGTGAGATCTGCATGTGGGGTGTGTGATCCTGTCACTGCCCGTTCCCCCGCGAGGTTAAACCTCCCGAGGAGTTATTTTATGTCCTTTTATCAGCGAGGAGGGGGAGACAAAATGTCGGCTGCTGGAGGGCAGTGAAACCATCTCAAATGCACACTATCATTTTCTGCTTGTCTTCAATTAAACTGATTACCAGAGCTCTTTGTTGCTCGGCGCTCAGGCCGTTCCACGGGCCGCCAGCGTGTACTTTGGCAGCGACGGGCGATGGGATTTCCTGCATTGTTTGAATCTCTGCCACTGACCTTCGTGGTCCTTGTTCTGGCACCGCCTCTGCTCTGGCAGGGGTGCAAAGGGCATTATTGAAACCCTGAAAGGAAAGGGAGAGAATTGCTTTAAAGGCGTTGAGGGCTCTTTGTACTCAGTGGCTCCTGAGGTCATTGCTGCAAAAGGAGGGGAATTGCTGGGGTTTTGGGATAATTACTGCTTTTTTCATTGTTCTCATCCCACTCTAGATGACAATGGTGTGATCTGTAGTGAGTCATAAAAATAGGCCTTCCATGCAGCCTTAAGCTGGTGTCCCTTTTGGCTGAGGGGGGAGAAGCCTGGTTTTCATTCCTCTTGGGAAGTCTCGTGGGTGCTGGAAGTGCTCAGCTGTGCCCTGGGGCTTTCCCAGTTCCATACTGGGGGAGCTCTGCTGGAGAGGCCAGCAGGGTTGTGCTGGAGCCCTGTTGCAGCCCGTGCTGTGGGCACTGGTTTTGAGAAGATCCACCTGGAGGGACACCCAGAGGGACACGAGCCATCTGCCTCATCCCACGGGAGGCCACGGAACCCACTCCTGCCTCTGCCCCCATCGCTGCGGCCGTGGCTGCTCTGTGATGGTAAATCATTTGCTCAGCCTCCGCCTGGAGCCTTGTACCTTGAACCTGCTGAAGGTCTGGTGCAGGAACAGAGCTGTGCTCAGCTCTCCACAGGCTGATTGCGTGGCTCTGCGTTCTTCCCCTTTCCATCTGGAGCCTTCCTGCCCCTGTCAGGTGCCTGCAGTTGGTCTGGAAGCAGCCTCGTGAAGGTGTCCCTCGTGTGGCTGGTGCTGATGAGAAGGGCAGATCTTTGGAATAAGCTACAACTTCTGCATTATTGATTCATCTGCATGGTATTGTGCAGGTTGGATTAAATTATCTGTAGCGTGAGCCTGTACCTGATGTCATGGAATAAATGCCAGAGTGCTCGGGTTGGAGTAAGTGCTTTGCAGCTCTGGCCTTATGAGTCCAGCAGGCTCTGGGGTTTGTTAAAGGATTGACAGTGGTGCCAAGCTGTCCCGCTGATCCTGTACCTCACCCCCTGCATACCCAGAAGAGAAGAGGCCGCTGTGTGGGACAGGGACAACCTGGGGAGCCGCAGCTGCCTGAAGGAGCTTGGCCTCCCAGGGTGACTCATCTTGTGTTTCACTGGACCTGTAAATGAACTCGGGCACGAAACGTGAGATGCAACAAGCCCAGTTGCTGTTGGAGCTGAAAGCCCAGGCTCTCTGTGCTATGTTAGTGCTGAGTTTAAGCTCTTCTCTGCTGGGGAAGTAAAAGGCTCCAGTGGACAATCCAGGCACGTGACTGCTGGGCACGGTCATGGAAAATTGGCTCGCTTGTCGTGTTTATTTGCTCTGATATAACTTTTCATAACACCGTCATGCAGCTTTTTCCGAGCCCACTGGAATGTGTTATTCTTTATTTCTTCCCTTCTGCTGTTTTTTTGAAGAAGCTCTGTCAGAGAATCTGTGTGTAACATTGATTTTTATTGTTGTTGTGGGTAATGAGGTACAGCCTTCTCCAACAGGCCAACGCTCTTTTTTTCCCCCTTTTTATAGCAAATTAGCACAGAACCCCTCTGTTTCTTGTAACTGTAGCTCAAGATTATGATTTATAGCAGGAGAAACTAAAATAGCAGTTGTTAGCTCTTCCAGTCTGATGAAATCAAATTTGCCTGACTTTAGTCTCAACTCCAGCCTTGTTTTTTCCCCGGGGAGGGAAGTCATCGCTCTCTTGCCTTCTGCAGGGCTGGGTTGCTGAACTTATCCAGTGTTTTCTCATCTGAGAAGCTACTGAATAGCTTTGGTTTGCTCCTATACAGAATATGCTGATGTTTGTTTCCCTCTCTCTCTCCCCTGGAGCAGCTCAAGTGCACTTTACAGTAGGGAACAGCCTTATGGGGGGATAGAAAGGTCACAAGTGTTTCCTTTCACCGCTCCAGCCGGGAGTCAGGCTGGCACGCATGGGAGGTGGCGTGAAGTCTTTGCAGCAAAAGGAGCTTTTGGGGTGTTTTTCTGGAGGGGGACCTATAGACCAGTCAGTCCTTTCTGCGTGGGGTCTGTAGCCTCCTTTGTCCGGCTCTGGCACAGCTGATTCCCTCCTCTGAAGAAGAATTAGTGCTATTCCTGCATCCCGCAGTCTCATTGCTCCGTGTGGGAGACCTCCAGCACCAGCAGCTCTGTGACAATACACTGGTTTGCTCACCTCCCAGTACAGGTTTCCAGCGTGACTATCAGGTAGTAACAAGAACATTTTAATGAATTTTTTTTTTTTAAATACATTCCAAAAATTATTTTAACTTCTCTGTCCACCGTTGCAGGGGCGAAGGGGGGGAGAAGGCTGTCTGAATACCCATGAATGAGCTGTGATGGATAACAAAGATTCAGAAGCTGAGATCCACCCTCTGAAGACTGAGGATGCCAAAGCTCAGGAGAACCACGAGAACTCCGTGGAGAGGAGGATCATCAGCAAGCAGACGGCGGGGCTGTCCCGGCTGTCCCGCTGGCGCACGGCCGCCTTCTTCGTCTCCCTGTTCCTCTGCCTGGTCATTGTCTTTGCTTTCTCCTTCATCATCCCTTGCCCAGAGAGACCAGTGTCAGAGAGAACGTGGTTCCAAAGCTACAACAACGCGGGTGAGTTTTCTGTGGCACAGTAAATACTTAACCAAGAGTCCTTTTGCTTTCCGTGCCGCGAATTTGGGTTGTTGGACCTCCACCTAAGCACGACGTGGAGCCAGACCTGCAGGAGTGCTGCCCTTGGGAGCCTGAGCTCTGAATACCTGACCTGGATAAGCAGTGGCCTGGCATAATTGGAGTGGCCTTCCAGGAGGTGTTTACAGGAGCTAGTGGAGAAATTAGATGCTGCTCTGAAGCACTGACAGAGGTAGCAGGCTGGCCTCATTTGTTAAAAAAAAAAAAAAATGGGGAAGGGTATCTGGGAATGAATCTCTGTTGAAGTTTGCTCTGTAAAAATGTTCCCTTGGAGTTTGAGTTGAAGTTGGAGACAATTAGGCATTTTTTTTCCTCTGTTGCTATGACTTTCTCCCTTTTCCCCACGACCAACAGGAAAGAGGAGAAGAAGAATTCCATCTTGTTGTTTTTGTAAATTGCCTTATAGCTGCTATAGCTATTTTTATTCTAGTTGCTTTGGTTGGCTCTTCAGCCTTGGTCCTGCTCCCCAGTGGCTCAGCACTGGCTTCTGGGAGAGCTGTTCTTTAATCTTGTGTGCAGGATGTTCTGGAAATGCAGAGACAGTGCTCTCAGCAGGGACTGAGCTGTGTGTGGTGCTGCAGACATCCCAGGTGCTGCTGCTCTGAGCTCAGGAGAGCTGCTTTTAGCTGAGGGGGAGAAAGATGGAATATCTGGGTTTTCTGGGTGGGGTTTTTTATGCTTCAAGAATAGCAACCCCACACCAAGACCAGAGCTGTTCTTGGTTCAGTGTGGTTCGAATTCTGGCTGCTTGGCTATAAAAATAGACAAATCCACGGGGGGATAGCAAATTTAAGAAATCCTTTGGCAATAACTTCCTGTCCTTGGTGCTCGTGTACGTGGCATTTTTTTAATACAAAATCCAATTTGTCCTAGTGTTACATTGCCCAACATGGAGGCAGTGAGTAGGTCTCTAGGAATTTGTGTTTTGCTCTAGCCAGCTCTGCTGTGGGCTGAGGAAATGCTCACCAGAGCCTGGCTCGTGGTCTCTTACAGTGGCCTACCGGTTCCTTGCTTTGGAAGATGTGAACGAAGACAAAGTGCAAGACGTCCTCTTTGTTTTCAAAGCCAGCAACGGCAGCAGCAGCTTCAACAGCTCCTGCCTGGATGAAGGTAGCTGATTCAGGGGCAGAAAGCCTTGTAGGGAGGGCTGCCCTGTCTCTTTTAGTTCTAAATAGTGAGAGCCTGGGAGATAAAACTGGGTGAGCTGGGTGGGGAGAGGAGCTGGGTGAGTCCCAGCCCCCGGGGGCAGGTGCGGGGCAGCAAAGGTGGTGCAGGTAGAGCTCCCTCTGACATCTCTTCTCCTCAGGGCTGCCTTCTCCCTGTGCCTTCGTTGCTGCCGTGTCCGGCACGAACGGCAGGGCTCTCTGGGAGAGTCCTGCAGCCCAGGATGTGGAGTGGATGGAGTGTGGCATCCAGCAGCTCGGCGGGGCGGGGGCCCCGGGGTGCCTGGTGGTGGGCAAGCCAGTGGCCCTGACAGCCCTTGACCTGCGGACAGGTGAGTGTGGGCAGGCTCCTGCTGCCAGCCAGGGGACAGGGCCCTGGCAGTGTGACATGACAGGTACATGAACAGAGGCCACTGAGTGTTTAATGACTTGAAAACCTCGCCAGAGCTGCTTGCTGGGTGTGGAGGAGCTCTCCCAGCCTCGCCGTTCCAAAGGTTGGGCTCTGTGCTGGGGGTTTGTGCCAACCAGTGTTTCATAAGACCAGCCTTCCAACAGCTTTCTAAGCAGGAGGAGCAGTCAGTAGCTGTGAATGTTGCTTTACACTCTCAGGGGCTGGACACACACCTGCACCTGCAGCCCTTCCCAGTTATTTGCGTGTGCGTACCAGAACCGCCTGCAGTGGGAAGAGGAGAGGGAGTTACAGGGGTTTATGATTTTCAAGTCATCAAGGAGAGCACTTAGATAAGTACTTGCCAGCCTGTGTCAGCAGTCCAGGGTTTTACCTGGAAAGGTTACTTCCTTTCTGAGCCCTGAGATGGAGAAATTCCTCATCATCTTGCCCAACACGGGGTGGTGTAAGTGCCTGTACTGCTCTAGGAACAAGGATCCTCTGCTCTGCACCTTGAACCTTCCTTGCTGATGAAGCCTAAAATACATTTCCATTTTGGGGATCACTGTTTCAAAGGTCTGAACAGTGCATGTTCTCCCTCGGATCCCATTTTCTGCTTCTGGTATTGAAACCCTCACAGCCTGTTCTCCAAAAATTGTGAGAGAGAAAAAGCAAGAGGTACAACTCTAAAGAACCTGAGGAAAATCTAGAGTGGCTTTTAATTTCCAGTGTAGATGGAAGTGTAGGTGCACACAGCTAGAAAGTTTCTGTACCAATGGAGATGTCATAGCACTGTTTCTCTCATGTGTAGGCCTTAGCACAGGTTATTTTTAGACTATTAATGAAGTAATTGCTTTCAGGTCAAAGTGGAGAGGGTTGGCTGCTGAGCCAAAGGCATGGAACTAAAGACAGCCATAAAGAAGCAGCACAAGCACGGAGAGAAGGAGCCAGGCTAAGCTACAGGTCACAGCAATACAGTGAAGAAAACATTCCATAGATAACTTAAAAGCAAGAGAGGAAAAAATGCTTCAGATAGAGAGGTGGATAACCCAGGAGTTTACGTATTTGATGCCTTTTTGCTGTTAAGTAGGTTAAAAGCAGTTTCTGAGCGTGGTTGACTTTTACTGGGGGTTAGGAGGGCAGAGTAGAATAAAATGTATTTAAATAGGCTAAATGTATTCAAAGAGGCAGAGTCTGACTTACATCACTGTGTGCTAAAAACAGTAGCCAGCACAATCTTTAGCTGTTAATGATTCATCATCGTGGAGGATTTGATGAGATTCCAGGGCTCTCAGGCTGTCTAGCCCCTGCCTTAGGAAGATTGAAGTAGAGATAGGCAGATTATCATCTGAAAGTGTCTGATGTGGTTTTGATCATTAAATGCTGATAAAGTTAGTGTTCTTCTGTCAATTCAAGTTGTGTTAAGCCCTGCTTTCTTCATTGCCAGAAGAAGTGACCTGAGCAAACAAGAAGGGAAGTGTAGGAGTGCAAGCTGCTGTTTGTGTGGGATGTCTAACATTCCTGCATGTTTATCTTGCCAGCAAACTGGGACACAAAAGCTTAAGATTAACTGTTCCAGGTCAAAGCAAAAGTCTTTGTAGCTGTGTATTCCCTCTCTGCCAGGGCCAGGAGCAGAGTCTTGAGGAAGAGGATGGGAGTGAGTGTTTTGTTTCACCTTCTCTCTTCACCTGATTCTCCCGCAGCCTGCACTGTGAGCCCTGTGGTGAGCTGCTGTAAAAGCAGTGTGTTGCAGTTTTTACTGCAAGAGTAAAAACTGCAGTCTTTAGTTTACAGTGTTTACCTTGTTGCAGTAAAAGCTTTGGTTAGCTCTGGTCTCCTGAGGGACGTGGCAGAAAAAGCAGCACGATGATCAGATGTGTGGAATTGCTTCTGTGTGAGGAATCACAGAACTCCAGCCTGGAGAATGTCTGTCAGGGAGAAAAGTCTCTGTGTCCTTGCAGCTGCTTGAAGTGAGAGCTGAACTCAGTTCATCTAAGTTCCAATTTTATTACTCCTTCCAGACAAAAACAACCCCAGCCCTTTCACCCAGGTTAGATTTGCAGTCTAGGCACTTGTCTAATTTCCATCTTGGCTTCTCTTGCTGTGCCTCTGCTGTGACCCCGGGCTCTGAGGAAGCACCACGGCACTCAAAGTGTCAGACAGGATTGTCCCTTCTCCCGGTGATGGAGCAGGAGGGGACTGGTTTCACAGTCCCTGCTCTTTGGGGGTTGGATTAGAGCATTAAAAGCTTCTCAAGTGCTTGGAGCTGAATCTGTCTCACTGCTCCCTGTTTCTGTTAAGTCAGACTGTTCTTTTAAGAGGCTGAGATGCTTTCTCCCAAACTGCTTTCTGACCAACAGAAATTAGAGCTTTATGCATTAGCAGGTGAATTCCATCAGCCTGGTCTGTCTTTGGTACCTCTGGACTGTGCTGAATCTGGGATGTTGTAAATTAAAACTTCAGTTCTCTCCTTCTTCTGACTGCTTGGTGTCTTCAGGGGCAAAATTCTTTGCCTTCCCACGATTTCCTAGGAAATCTGCTCTCTTCTACTTCACATCTGTTGTCATAGCAACAAATCCAAGTGGGTTTTTTGTGTGTTGCATTAAAAGCTTTGGAGGAATCCTACTGGAAATACATCCTGCCTTGAATTATTGCAGACAGCTTCAGGTAGTAATTCCTTGGCCTTCAGTCCAGCTGCCTTCCCCACGAAGAGCAGATGGTTACTTTGCATTCCTGACATGATAATTGCTGTGCAAAGGGAGGGTCAGCATTTCCCCTCTGGGCACCTTGTAAGACACTGGAGTGTTCCTTAAAACCCCCCCAGCAGTGTCCTCCCCACCAGATTCCACTGGAGATTCCACTGGGCAATGACTGGAAAGTGGCCAACAGCCTCGGACAGAGTGGATGGAGTGGAGCCACTCAACTGTTCTGGAGCTGTTGAAGAGAAACCTACCCCCCACTCCCCATTTTTTAAAAAAACCCAAAGCTTTTCTACCTCAGTTTACAAACAAGTTTGTGTTCTTCAAATGGGGGAGAGGTGGGATGTGGCCTGAGACCTGGCTGGTCATGGAACAGCTGCAGGAGGCAAGTTGCAGCAAAAAAGGTTTTGCCAGGAAGAGATGCAACACTGTGGTCAGAATTCAGCTGCTTTATGGTCTAAAAAATATCTGTGCAGATTTAGGTGCAGAGCAGCAGGGATTTAGATCCCAGCAAAGGATTCTCCGTGCCGTGAACGTGCTGGGAAGCTTGTCAGTCTGAGGCACAAGGAAAGCAAGCTGTTCTTTGTGCCAGGGGTTTGGGTGCATTCCTGCAGGCAGGTAGGGTTACTTTCCAGTGGAAGATGAAATTGTGGATGCTGGGATTCATTGGGAATGCAGAAATGCAAGGAAGTACCCCATGATGAGCATAAATGTGGCTGGTTGGTGGTGCTGTTGGGCTGGAACAGGAGCATTCAACCTAAAGTGCCTCTCAGTGACTGTTTCACACTGTCTTCTAGGGGAGGTTCAGTGGAGACAGTCCAGTGACTTTGGAGCTAATTACACTCTGCTGACTCCTGTGTCAGTGATCCCAGATGTGGATAATGATGGAGTGCAGGACCTGCTAATCTTTATTGCTACAGGAAAGAAGGTATGTCCCCCTGAAGCTCTGATAACCCCAGTGGCTGGACCACAGGGCATGGCAGGAGCGCTGTTTATTTCCACCTTGTGGTCTAACAGGAAGTGTCCAGGAGCCTCTGATTTCTGTGGGTTTGGGGTGGGTTCTTTCTCACCCTCCAGAGATATACTTGCAAATCGATGCAAGTGTTTTATGGTTTAAAAAAATAAAATAAATCAAAGAACTGGCCAGGAATCCCTCCCCCTGTTCAGTCTGCTCTCCTCACTGTGTGTTCCTGGGCTGCCTGTGGAGAGAGCCTGGGCAAGATGAGCTTGCAGTTTTCTGCTTCTCTGCCCAGAGAAGTGGAAGTGAACAAACCCTGACAGCTTTGGCTCTTAGATCAAAGCACAGCTGACAGACAGTGCTTTTGTACCACCGCTGCCCTTTTCTGATCCCTCCCCTCTCTGTGCCTGTGGTCTGCTTTTGCACTGCTCTCTTGCCAGTGTCACTGTGCTGGTTAATTCTGACCTGGGTTCATTCAGTGAAAGAGCTGCTGGTTCTGTTATCTCTGTCCCCAACATTGCTTTTCCCGTTTCTGAGAGGGGGAAAGTCGTGTAGCTGGGACTGTTTCTGTACCAAAATATCTGCGTCTGTGATTGAGTGGCACAGCATTGTCTGCATGCCCCGTCTGTCCTGTTCAAAGCACACAAGTTACAGTCTCATGGGAGCAGTGGGAGCCCCATGTCCTCATACCAGAGTCACAGAATCACAGATGGAAAAGACCTCCAAGGTCACCAAGTCCACCCTGTGCCCCATCCCTGCCTTGTCCCCCAGTCCACTGAGTGCCACGTCCAGTCATTTCTCGGCCACCTCCAGGGATGGGGACTCCACCACCTCCCTGGGCAGCCCCTCCCAATGTGTAACAACTCTTTCAGTGAAGAAATTCCTCCTAATAGCCTGGACCTCCCCTGGCACAGCTTGAGGCCATTTCCTCTCATCCTGTCCCTAGTTCCCTGGGAGCAGAGCCCACCCCCAGCTCCCCCCTCCTGTCAGGGAGTTGTAGAGAGTAGAGGGATCACTCCTGAGCCTCCTTTTCTCCAGGCTGAGCACCCCCCCTCCACTCCCTCAGCCACTCCAGGTGCTCCAGCCCCTTCCAGCACCGCTCCCTCTTCTGGACATGCTCCAGCTTCTTGTTATGGGGGGCTCACAACTGGACACAGGACTGGAGGTGTGACCTCAGCAGTGCTGAGCACAGGGGACTGTCACTGCCCTGGTCTTGCTGACCACACTGGGGCTGGTACAAGCCAGGTGCCATTGGCCTTCTTGGCCAATGTCTTCCATAAGAAAATAGGGTTTTGCTGTCTGAGGCATTGTTGTTGCCAGAGTCATCAGAAATTCTATCCTCTCTGACTCCTACGGTTCTCTTCTGTTTCCTTTCCTCCTTGCTTTTGCTATCTCAGTTATCTCAAGACTTTTGTTTTTTTTAATCTTAACCAGCCAAGAAATGTTTGAATGTAGCCTCTGTTCTGCAAGACTGCCTTTTGATCTGTTTTCTATTTAAACTCTCTAGCTATCTTGGTATGAAATCCCTTCCTCCCTCCGGACTTGGCAAGCATTCTGTCAACTTAAGGGAAAGTATGTTCTTTTTTGAGAAATCACACAAACTGTAGGGAGCTTGAGTGAAGCTGTGCAGCTTGGAAAGGGCAGCCTGGTCAGAAGAGAGATTCAGAACCCAAGTGAAGGAGCTTTGCTGCTATCAAGGGCTGAAGCTGAACGTTCCTGAAAGGGCAGAGCTGTGAGCAATCCGTGGGGAAGGGTCTGTGTGCAGGGGGTTTGGATGGCAGCTTTTTCAGACAGCCTCATTGACCCCCTATCTGCTGCAAACTTCAGCACCAGTACATCCTGGAAAATCCAGTTTTCAGGATCTCCATCACCTCTGGCAGCACACAGAGGGGTTGGGCAGTGCAGGGGTGAGGTGGTGTGTGTTCTCTCTCCATGTGTGAGCACATTTGGCTGTCACTCTGCCAAGGCAGCTGCTGGACCAGTGCTTGCCAGTAAAGGTGATCCTGGTCTACGAGAGCTGGTTTGTGTCTCCTCCCAGTGCAGGAGGCTGGGAACAGCTGCTCTCTCTCTCCAGTTGTGTTCTCATTCTCCTCAGCAAACTTTATCCCTTCATTCACCTGCCAGACTCTCCAGATTCACTTCAGGAGCAGCAGATTTCCTTCACTTCCCCAGTGCATCCCTTTCAAGGAAGAGGGAAGGGTTCCTGCCTGACTCAGCATCTCTGTGGATGCTGTTTCTCTGAGTCTGATGGTTCTCTTTTCCCTAATGTGCATTGCTCTCCCCAGACTGAGCCTGTTGCCCAGATCACATTTGAATCTGATCCCGATTTTAACCTTTATTCCCCTGGGTGAAATGTTTTTAGTGGATTCTGTTACCCTGCACGAAGAATAGAAAGAGAAAGAAACCTATCAGCTCTTTTATCCCCTTGGACTTTACATCAGCCTTAAGAGAAGTAGATTAGGGCACTTAAAACATTTAGCAGAGCTGCCATGTGAAGCCAAGTTTCCCCTGTGCCCATATGGTGCTTTGTTTCTGCCTTTAGCTCCTCTCTCTCGTTGTCCCTGCTCAGTAGGCTCTGAATGGATCTTCACTGTCCCTGCCAGAGCTGAGGCTGCTGTTCAGCAGTCCTTGCTTGTCTGCAGGGAAGGTGGGTGGCAGAGGCAGCAAAATCTCAGGGTAAAGTGGCTGTGCTGGAATTGGCTTTCAAACCTGCAAAATTATTTACAGCAGAGGGGTCACCAAACTCATGCCCACTCCTCCAAAACCAGGCAGAGACTTCCTGTCCCAGCCTGTGCTGCTCCCATTGAGCTGCTGTTCAGTATCAGTTTTAACCTTGTTGGGTTTTTTTGTTTGTTTTTGTTTTTTTTTTTTTTAATCCCTTCCCTGTGTAGATTAAGAGCTTCATCCATTCAGGAAAGAATGGCCAACAGATTGGCTCCACTGGCAGCCTGGCCGTGGATGGGAGCGCTCGCTACATCAGGCTGAACCTGGGCTCCTCCCTCTACTTCCTTTTCTACACAGGTACAGTTCTGCCTGGGAATTCAGTCTGGAAGAGTGATTGTAACTGTGGAATCAGGATTGCTAAACATTTTTTTGGCTGAGAGAGTGGTTTGCATTCCTAAAAGCCATGTGGTGGCTTCACCTGGCCAGAGAGCTGTTCAGGGCCAAGAGAAGGGAGGGCTTCTGCTTAAAGTGTGGTTTGTTATGTACTGTAGTGGTTTTATTTAACAAATGTCAGGCATGTAAGGATTAAGCAGTCATTTATAGCAAATGATTACTGTGGAGCACTTGGATTACGAACAGATAAGATGTTGAAAGCATTCAATAGCAGGCTTGAATCTCGAAATACCACTACAACTCTATGATGCAAGCCCTAAAAATATAGTTTATCTGCCAGATCTGGAAAATCATAGAGTTCAGAGCAAGGGCAGGATAACTTACCTCATTCTTGCATTCTTTTTTTTTTTTTTTTCTTTGCACAGAAAACTCTCTCTATGCATATTCCCTGAAAGATCTGTACAGTGCAGCAACTGGGATGGAAAGAAAGCTTTCCAGCCTCCAGCAGGATCCTCAGTGGGAGAAGAACATTGACAGCACCACGCACCGCTTGTCCCTTCTCAGGTGGGAGGTTGTGTCTTGGGGGCTGGTGGAGTTGGAGGGTGCTGGTGTTGCTGTCAGGGTGGGCTGCTGGGGCTTTGTTCTCTCCTGGCTACATGGCTTTTGGACTAGGAGCACATCCAAAGCTCAGGAAGAGGATTGGTGTTAATGGCCTTGTCGAGGCTTTGCAGAAAAATGGGGAAGGCAGGTTGGGGTTTCCTGTATGCGTTTACTGTGCAAGGAAAAACCCAAAACCTCACAAGAAAGCTTAATGATTTCTCTGTCCTTGTTCAGCTCTGGAGACTTTCGCTACCTGGCAAAAATTCCTGGGCAGTCACGGGAGAACATCTTGGTTATAGGCTCAGACATGGCCACGCTGATCAATGGAAAGAATCTCCAGACTTTGTGGACCCTCAATGTGTCCCGTGCTTTGAGGTACTGTTCCCACTGTGGGCTGGATGTGGCATTTCCAGGCTCCCAGCAACAGCAGTGTCCTGGCAGATGCTGATTTTGTTTGCCTGTGGTCATATCTGTGTCGTGCTTATTGTGCCGTGTGCCCTCTGCTACCAAATGTCAGGGGCTGCTTCAGAATGGAGGAGCCCAAAGCTCTGATCCCTCATTCTGTGCCTGCTGTGACGTGGCTGGGCTCAGGGTTGGGGTGGTACCAGGCTGACCCAACCTTGTAGCAGTCGAGTCTCTTACCAGGGCAGCTGTGGGAGGATGGAGGCTGCTTGGAAAGAGCAAGCTGTGCCCAAGCCATCGGGGTGGGTTCTGATCTCTCCCTTCTCTTTCTCCCCCTCAGTGAGCCACTGCTCGGTTACTACAAACCTGATGTTCTTGGTGTTCTCCTGGAGAGTGAAATTGGACCCAACAAGAAGAAGGTTTGAAATCTCTTCCTTTTAACTTCACTTTTCTCTGTATTTCACAGCTCAGGCAGGCATTGAGTCGAGGACAGCTGGTGGGATGTGTTCCCTCTGGCTGATTTTAGGAGGCTTTAAGCTAGGAAAGGATCTCTTTCAACAGGTTATTGAAGCCATCTCAGGCACTTTAATTCTCTTCTCAGCAAGAGGCTTCAATGACAGAACTCTGAACCCCTTGAAATAGCTGCAAAACTTGTGACTTGAACATGGCCCTCCCCAGCTCTCACAGCCCTGTGATGCTCCACTTCAAGTATTTCCTCATCTTCCCATCTGTCAGATACTTGTTCCCATAGACAGCGTGGGGAGAGACAGCTGACCTGACTTGTCTCTCGTGGTTTGTTAGATCCCTTTGTTACGAGTTCCTTTCCTTTCTTCCCTGCCAGGTGATGATTGTTGAGAGTGCATCTGGAGCAGTCCAGTGGGACCTGACTCTGAACTCGGGAGCAGAGAGTCCTGGGCCAGCCACGCTTTCCACTGCGGATCACCGGTCCACCTTCCTCATCTGGGGGGACTACGAGGAGCCAGGCAACGAGACAGTGAGTGCTGCTGCTGAGGGGCTGCTGTGCCCCAGACTTAGGGCCAGGATTGGGTGGAGCTACTCCCTTCTCCCCGATGGCATTCTCATCTGTCTGTGCCACTGACACCCGCACTGGGTGTGGGGTCTCTGCTGGAAGCAGCCGGAGCCCTGTGTGTGACCTGGTCTCTGCTGGGTCCTCACAATGTCCATAGCAGTGTCCCTGCTAGCAGGTGGTGGCACCAACAGCTTTTGTCATCCTCAGGCTGGTTATGTAGAGAAAAGGAACCCGGTGGCTCTATGAGCAAAGTCCCTGGGTGCCCAGAGCGCTGCCTTGGTGTGGCACTGTGAGTGAGGTGAGAGGCTGCTGCCCTGCTACTTTTGGAGTTGCTGCTGCTTCTCTGGGAGCCTCCCATGACAGCACGGCATGCAGTGATCTCCCGTGGCCATGTGAATATCCTCTCTCTGCCCCAGGCAGCCTCGGCAGCCTCAGTGCACAGCTCAGCTGCTGCAGAGCCCTCCGGGGCAGTGACAGGCAGTGTTGCTGACAGGTTGTGTCTCAGAGCGTGCTGAAGCACAGCTGAGCCTCCTCTGCTTTCCTCACTCACTCTGCCAGCCCTGAGGTAAAAATCTGTCTCCTGCCTGCAGCAGGCAGGCCAGCTATTTTCAGGAAGCTTGGGGTGAGGAAGAGAGCACTGAGCAGAAAGCAAAATCCCAGCACTAGTCCTGGTGACATCAGTCACGATGAGTTGGGCTGACATGGACAAGTGTCTGACTGGATGAATCCAGCCCAGCATGAGCAATAGCCGAGCCAGGTGCTGGTGTTGTCTCTGGAATAACGTGTGGGTGCCCTGATTGTGTCCTGTTGGTTGCAGAGATCCACAGCTCCCCTCCAGAAGCTCTACCTTTTCCACCCTTCCTACAATAACATCCTCTTGGAGCTCCGCAATAACACAGACCAAGTAATTGCGTTCAGTGGTAAGTCCTCTCCTTCCAGCCCTCCAGCAGGGAGCTGCAGGAGGACACTGGTCCCTCCTGACCTCTCTGGGTGTGTGGTGTTGGGTCTGGTGGCCGGTCCGAGCACGGAGACCTCAGGCTGGGCTTTCCCTGTGCGTTGCAGCCGCGCTGTTCGAGCGGAGCCGTCACGCCTGCTACGTCCTGCTGAGGGGCCCCCAGCCCAGCCAGGAGCCAGGGCCCGTGTCACTGATGAAGAGGAAGCTGAAGGAGGACGTGTCAGAGAGCAAAGTGATCCGGCTGAGCCAGGTGGCCGTGGACAGCGAGCAGTACATCCGGAACCGCCTCTACAGGATGCGATTCCACAGCCGAGAGTGAGCCTGCCCGGGAAGGGGGAGAGGCTGCTCGGGGCCAGGCGTCTCCAGGCTGCCTCTGCTCTGCAGCCGTGCTCTCAACAAGCCCAGATCACGGAATCAGATGGGAAGCTGCCTTTCTCGACCTGCAAACCAAAGCGTGGCTGGCAGGGAAGCACCCCCAGTGTCTGGGGACACCCAGGCTGTGGGGGCAGCTGCCGGTGCATCCATCCTCAGAGCTGATGGGACTTCAGTGCTTGGCCACCACTGAGGTGTCGTCAGCTCAGGGAAGAGGGCTCTGCCCTCCGTCCCTCTGTGCCCACAGAACTGTGCTGACTCAGGAGTGTGTCTGGAGGAAAACATGTGCTTGCTGGGGATGCCGGAGTGGATGATTTCTGGGGTGTTTGGAGCTCGATGTGTGGTGTTAGGTTTCCTTTCTGAGTCAGCTCTCCTGGCTGGGGGAGAGGTGCTTGGCTGCAGGTTGGTTTGCAATCACCCTCTCCTGGATTTAGGGCCTGCTTCAGTGGTGGTGGGGTGTGTGTAGTGCCCGACCCTGGCTGTGCCTGTCCGTGGGGCTGGGGGTCACCTGGGCCAGCAGAGCGCAGGTTAAAGTGTTGTTCTACTTAGAAAATGGCCTTTTCTCCTAAGAACAGCCCCACATGCCCTACTCTGCAGTCACCAGCCTGCCTGTGTCTGTCTCCTCTGCTGCTTCCCTCCCAACCAGGCTGTGCAGTGTTGGTGACACCGAAAGGGAGCTGGTCTCCCTCCTGATGGATGCACAATGTTCCTCCCTGCCCTCAGTCTGATTACAGGTGATGAGGGATGCACCCTGAGCTCAGGGTGGCTGGTCCCTGGTGGTACCAACACCATCTCTACTGGTTTAAAGGAGTCAGAGGATCTAGGACTTTTTTTTTTCAGAGTAGAATTGCACTTTAACCTTTCCTGGGAGCTGGGATTGCTGCTCTGGGAAGCCCTGTACCCGAGTGGCAGTACCAACTCCCTGCTCATTCAGCCTTGCAGCTGCTGAGGAGCCTTCTCCAAGCACTGTCCCCTCTGCCAGGAGGGGGGCAGGAGCTCCATGCTGCTTCCCTGCCCTGGGAATTGAAGTGATGCTGGGTGGGGATCCTCAGGTGCCTCTCTGCCCAGCCCAGTATCCTGGGGGATGGGACAGGTTGCTGTGAGGAGATGACATGTTCCTCCTGGAGATCTGTGTAGCATCAGGGGCGGTTTGCTCTGCCCTGTCCTGGTGGGTGCCAGTGCAGGCTGTAGAAACGAGGAGCAGAGCCTGGAAAAGGGATTGAACTGCCTGCTCAGTCGTGAAGATAAAAATTAACCCTAAAAATAACCTCTCTCAGGCTCTGCAGTGCCTGGAGGGGGTTTGGCCAGTGCCTCCCTCCCCTGCCGAGTCTCACACTGGGAGATGTGTAGGAAACACTGTAGGAATGGGAAATGTGGTGCCAGGCTGTGCAGGGTCAGGCACTGGCTCTTCCCTTCAGCTGAGTCTGAATGTGCCACAGGGCAGCTGCTGTCACCGGGCTCATGGCACAGCTTCAGCCTTCCCAGCCTGACAGCCCGATGACCTGGGCTGCCTGGACACTCCTGCTTCCAGCTGGCCTGGTGGCTGCCTAAAGGATGCCCTGGCTCCCTCTGCCCAGTGACCAATATCCCAGGCAGTCAAGGGAGCCAGTCCTGGGGCATCCAGGCTGTGCCAGGAAGCCAGGGATGCTCCCTGGAGAGCACACCACAGCCTTCAAAGCACCCTGGGCTCAAAATAGCGAGTTTCCCTCTCTTCCTCTCTTCACAGCCTGTTTTCTGAGGGTGTCTGGGGTCTCAGGGAGGTTCCCCTGCTGTGTCTCCTGGCCTGGGTTGCCTCTTTGCTCAGCACCTGAGTCCTGGCAGCCCCACAGGTCCCTGTGCCAGCGTTGCAGCCATAAGAGGCTCCAAGGGCCGGATTCAGGCTGCCCTTCAGCCAGCTGGGGCAGAGCAGGAGTGTGGCTGCAGGTGCTGGGCAGGGAAACCCCAGGCTTGCATATCAGTCCAACCTGAGTGTTGGATATGGATTGTATCCCACTGAGATGCCCCTGGCAGGGAGTGAGGTGCCTGGGCTGTGTTCTCACCACACTCCCTCCTCTGATCCCTTTCCCATAGGCACACTGAATGTTCCTTCAGGAGAGCTGGATTTTCAGCTTCGGGGAGCTTTTCTGGCTTTAAGTTGTCCATTCATTAATGTTTCCAGGTACTTTTGGAAACGCAGATTTCCCTGTGGCAGCTCAACTAAACGCATCAGTGCCAAACCAGCACCTTCTTAACAAAACCAGTCCTTTCTCCAGCTTATTTTCCTGTGTAATTGTTTTTATTTTGCAGTATTTCCTGAATGACTTCGTGCCTTGATTCAATGGCCCAGCTGGGTGGCGATGGCGTATTATCACTGTGTTCTGTGTTGGTGTGGTCTTTAACACTGAGACTGTTTGATTTGGTTCTTTAACTTATTGCAAATTGTGCCCTACAGGACTTGCTCTGACCGGAATGGTTTCAATAAACCCTCTTTTGCATTGTTTGTAAATAGTGCCCTGCTTTGGTGTTGCAGCGGAGGTCACACAAGACCACTGGGATTTTGGGAGCCCTGTGGGTGAATCCTGAAGGCAGAAACCCCCCATTTTTGGGAGGGATGCATGTGTCTTGGTGATGTTTTGGTGGCTGAGGCGCTGCCCTGCCTCACTGCGGGCAGGGATGGACCAGGAAAAGGGAGGGAGCGTGTGGAGAGGCTGGAGTTGGATAACCAGCCTGGGCTAGCCCGTCCCTGCCCCCCGCCCGGGGCTCCGTGACCTGGTTTTACACCTCAGATTCCTGCTGCAGTCCACCAGCATGAAAATCTCATGCCGGGGCTTGGATTTGGATCAAGCCGGAGGGAGACGCGTGGCAGGCGCTGTCTCCGGGAGCGCGGGACCATCTGTCGCTGCCCGGTGCCTGCCAGCCCCGAGCCCCATCCTGTGACCGAGGCTCCAGCAGCTTCCACTGCCCCCGGGCCCCTGTGCCTGCCCCACACTGAGCTCAGAATGCCCCCTGCTCCACGCCAGGGATCCCAGGCTCTGTGGCAGGGAAGGATGCCGTAATAATCGCCAACATCCCAAGCACCCGCGGTGTTTGTTAGCCGGGGTACGGGCTGGAAACACCCCCAGCCTGCTCCGCTCTGTGGGTCCCTGGGTGCGTTTGGGGGGGCTGGGCTCCAAGGGTGAGCACTGGTGGGCACCAGCCCCCCTCTCCTTTACGTAACCACCACTGATAATCCCCCACAGCCGGGGCTCGGCTCCCGGGAAGGGAATAATCCTGCCGTGCGATCCTCGCCCTCTGCTCAGATTATCAGTCCGTGGGCAGGGAGAGTGGCTCAGCTGCCAGCCCTGCTCTCTGTCCCTGTGCCAGCCCGCAGGGCCCTGGCAGCCCGGGTTTGCTGGCCCCTGGCTTCTCCACCCCTGCTCCCAAGCTGGTCCTCCCGGCCTGGGGTCTGCACTTGCTGGGCGCTGCAGGCAGGGGAGGGGTTTGCTGCCAGCACGGGGGGTACAGGACACAATCCAGCCTGGAGAGGTGGCCAGCACCTTGTGCACCTCGCACCCTGCTATGGCCTCCCTTGTCCCCCTTGCCCCAAAACCGCGGGAGCCTCAGCGTTTCCCCATGGGGGCTTTATTGTCCTGTGCCCGGGCTGGGGGCCGGAGGGGGGGGGGTGGCCCCGCACCAGGCCGGCTGGGTGCGGGTTCCCCGAGGGAGGGGAGGGTGTGGGGATGTGAGCAGGGGCTACAGCGGGGCCAGCCTGGCCCCGGGGGGCTGCTGGGGGGGATATGGCTTCTCTCCTTCAGTGCTACTGCCGGCAGGGTCCTGCGGCGGGGCTGGGGTGTGCTGGGTCACGGGGCTCTCATGTTGGCGGGGGGCTGCAGCCTCAGCTCTCCTCCTCGGGGACTGGGGCAGTCGAGGGGCTCCTGCTCCTCTCCTCGGCATCGCCCGCGGGCAGGAGCAGGGCCGGGCTGGGGCTGGAGTGCCGCTGTTTGCGCATGAAGGGGAAGACCCTGCGGGCAGAGCGGGGTCACAACCAGGAGGGACCACCCAGCGCCCCAGGGGGACGGTCCCTGCCCTCACCGCTTCTTGGTCTCCGGGGGGATGATGGCCTCGGCCAGGAGGTTTTTGTAGAGGTCCGACTTGAGGAACCGCGGGTAGGAGTCCTGGGCGAGCAGAGGCGTCAGGATCCTGCCCATCCCTGCCCACCCAAGCCCTGCCCTCACCCACCTTCTTCATCAGCATGTAAATGTGCATCTGGGCGTCGTCCATCACGTAGCGATGGGGCGTCTTGATGCCCTCCAGCGTCCGCTCCATCGTCTTGCTGTCGATGTTCACCCAGCGCGTGGCCCCGGGAGCCAGGAACTGCCTGGGGAATCACAGGCGGTGCTGAGCCCGGCCCCGCAGGGGGACCCTCCCCCAAACCTTGCCCCCCAAACCCTGGCCCCGCTGGCGCTCACTGGTAGATGTCGTCCACGATCTCGGCGATGCGGGACTGCTCCCCGTAGCGCAGCTCCTCACACGCCTCCCAGAAGCTCAGGTTCTCGGCTGGGGAGGGGGACGTGGCGCTGGGCACCCCCCATGGGCAACCCCCAAAGGCCACTGTGGCTGGGCACGCGGCCCTGCAGCCCCCCTGGGATGGAGCCAGCTGGGATGGTGTGGGGCAGTGGGTCCAGGGGAGCCTGGGCAGGTTAGTCAGGAGGTACTGGGATGGGGTGGTAGATTTGGAATGCCAGCATGGAGAGGTGGGTTGTGCGATGCCAGGACAAGGTTATGGGTTGGTTTGGTGGTGTTGGGATTGGCCAGTGGATTAAGCACTACCGGGACACAGTGGTGAGTTTGGAGGTGCTGGGACAGAGTGATGGGTCTGGGGGTGCCAGGACACAGCGGTGGGTTTGAGGGTGTGGGGCTGGGGCCGCTCACCACTGAACTCCTTCTTGAGGAATTCGAGGAGCTGTGCCCGGCCCAGGGGATCCATGATGAGCTCGCTGAAGTTGAAGCCCCAGCGCTCCACACGCAGTTTCGTGGGGGTTGTCACCCTGCAGGCAGCACCAGCATTGGGGCTGGCAGCCCTTGGCTGCCTGTGTGACCCCACACCCCGTCCTTGGGTGGGGGAATGGGGGGGCGTGGGGCGTGGGTGCTTACGTGGGGGCGTTCATGACCCAGTATGTGGTGTCGTCCGTGATCCAGGGGTTGCTGGGCAGGCAGCCGGACATGATGGGGTCGTGGGGCACGTACTGCTCGTTGAACTTGATGTACCTGCCGGGAGCAGTGGCTGGAGGTGGCCAGGGCCACCGAGCCCAGCCACCCCGGGGACACCATGAGGACGTGTTGGGGACATGCCCAGGCTCTGCAGAGCCTCAGCTCCACTCCCTGCTGAGGGTTATGGTGCTGTGGTGCCACCCACCATCTGCAGGAATGTGGGTGCCCCCTCACCCCAGCAAGGGACCTGCAGCCGGGGCAGCCACTGCCACTCACCCCTCGAGGCAGATGGAGGACTTCACCCTGGTCCTGGCCATGGCCTTCCTGCAGTACTCGATCTGGGGCCAGGTGCAGGGGAGATATTGGGGTGTCCAGCAGCCTGTGACACCCAGGGGCCTCCCCCACCCTTTGCCCCACTCACCTCCCGCTTGTAGTAATCCATGTTCTTGGTCTGCAAGAGACAGGCAGGGCTGGGTGAGGGCAGGGCAGGGCCAGGACATCGTGTCCTGCCATCGCCACCCTGGCAATCCAGGCGTCCAGTCCCCCACCCCAGGACCCCATAGCCCATCCCTGTGGCCTCCAGTCTCACCCCTGCTGGCTCAGCCAGCACAGCCCATGAGGTGTGACCCCCCCTCACCCCAGTGTGACACCAGCCCTAGGTTAGTGACACTTACGTGGGCAGAGGACACGGCACACGGCGCAGAGAAGAGAAAGTGGGTGGTTAGTGAGGACAGACTGGGGGTGCTGGGGCAGCATTAGTGGGGTCACAACACGGGGACGGTTAGAGTTAGGGTTGGGGCTCCTGGCAGTGCAGTGCCCTGCAGGGATTAGAGGTGCTGGCACGGGGGGTGGTGGGTACATGGGCAAACACACAGACCCCCCGACTCAACAGGGTGGACACACGGATGTTAGCAGAGCTGGGGCTCACCACCCCCTTCCCTCCCCCAAATGTGGACAGAGCCTGTGGTGGGTGGGATGGGCACCCACTGGGGCAGCTCGATACCCCAGGCACAGGCACATGGCTGTGCCCTGTGCCCCTTGACAGCCCCAGGGGTGCCTGGACCCCCCCACTCACCAGCTGGACACGGGTGGTGTGGCAGTTCCTGCGCTCGGGGCCCTTCTCCAGCACATTGGGGGCTCCCGGCTGCAAAGAGAGCATCGTGCTGGAGGCTGGGCGGACCCTCCGCACCCCCCAGCCCCGCTCCCCAGGCTGGGGCTGTGTGCGGTGCCAGGGCGCTTCCCAGGGCTGCACCCTCCAGCACGGCGCCCCTCGCCCCCCACGGTGCTCACCGGGGGCCGGTTGACGAGCCAGAACGCCTGCTCCTGGCAGTCGATGACGATGCGGTCGCCCTTCCGCCGCTGCTTGGCCGCCCTGCCCGTGCAGAGGCAGCGGGGGAGCGCTGGCACCCCGCACCCCGCCTGCCCCGCACCCGCGGGGGCTCCGTCCCGGCCGTCCCGGGGGGCGGCGGGGCCGTGCCCGCACTCACCGCAGCTGCTCCCGCGCCTGCATCACCACGAAGTCCCACGTGTGGTTGATCCGCTTGTGCAGGAGGTTGTAGTTGTCCTGGGGAGCGGCAGCGGCGGTGTCACCCGGATGGGCACGGTGTGGCACCTGTCCCCTTGCCCGGCTCCGCGTCCCATTGCCCCAAGGGCACCCACAGCTCCCCAAGGTGCCGGTGCCCCCTGCACCACAGCGGAGCCCCTGCTCCTGGGTGAGCTGAGACCACCCCCCAGCCCATCACAGGAGGGCACCGCTCACCTTCTCGTGCTCGATCAGGTCGCCCTGCTTGCGGATGTTCTTCTTGGCCAGGTAAATGGCTGCAAGAGGAACGGCGGCACCTCAGAGGGGCTGGGAAGGGGCTGCAGCCCGTGTGGTGCCAGCAGCACGATGGCACTTACCATAGTCCAGCTCCGTGGCCGGCCACTTGGTGCTGGTCCAGAAATAGGGGGTCTGCGGGGAGAGGGAGAGGGTCACATGCCGTGGGGTGCCACGGAGCCGAGCCCGGGGACCCCCGACCTGCGGCAGTGCCCGTGCCGGGCGGGGCTGTACCTGGAAGCGGTAGGGAGACTCGTCCGCCCGCAGCACCAGGCTGCGGGGGTCTCTGAGCGGGTAGATGTAGCCGTGCTTCACGATGAGGTTGCCGAGGTGCAGCGCCTCTGGGGGAGCAGGAGTGGGGGCTGCAGGACAGCTCGGCAGCCCCGGTTGCCCCCGCAGCGCCAGCTGCCCGTGCCAGGGCACTCACCCTCCTCGGAGATGCCGTACTTCTGGATGAGCCACTCCACGATGTCGTTCCCTGGGGACCCAGGCAGCGTTAGTGGGGTGCAGTGGGGTCCCCCAAGCTGGGCATGGGGAGGTTCCCGGCTGGGGCGCTTGGCACTCCATGGCAGTGCCAGGGGTCACGCAGGGTGACGGGGGCCCTGCCAAGGACGTGCGAGCGCCCGCCCCGCGCAGCCGATGCATAATTGATCCCAGCTGCAGCGCCGAGCACCCGCGGGTGCGGGGCGGCGAGCAGTGCGGGGTGCCGGGGGTGGGTGCTGGTGCAGTGCTGGGGACACCCGGGGAGCACCCACACGACTCCCCCACCCCACTCACCTCACGGGGCACCCCATGGGGGGACCCACCTGTCATGGCGTGGGGGATGACGGTGATGAGCAAGCGTTGGTTCCTCATCTTGATGCCCATGTCGGGGTCCTGCATGCTGACGATCATCCGCTCCATCTGCCGGGAAAGCACACGCCCTGCTCAGCCCCCCGACGGGGGCGCCGGGCCTGGGCACAGCCTGGCTCCCCCACACTGTAACCCGGGGTACCCTGGGACCTGGACACAGCCTGGCTCCCCACAACCGGACAGGGGCACCCTGTGCTCAGCCTGGGGTCAGCCTGGCACCCCGCAATTCCCCGGGGCACCTGTGCCCAGCCTGGGGACAGCCTGGCACGTCACAGCCAGACCAAGGCACCGGGCACCCAGGAGAGTGTGCGACGCCGGAGGTGCAGGCACCGATCCGAGCATCCCTGGCCAGGGGACCCCCGGTTTTGCGGAGTGAGCTCTGCCGAGGCTGTGGCAGCACCCCGGCTCTGCGGGGGGGAGCAGAACACGCAGCACCGGGGCTCTTCCCGTGGGGGTCCCTGCGCGGGGCGGTGCCCAGTGTCCCATGGCGGTCCTGGGGCCAGGGTGGTGCATGCTGTCCAGCGATGCACTGAATGGTGCTGGTCCCTGGTCCCCGGAGAGACGATGCTTGTGCCCCGGTCCCCGATGCACGCGTTGCCCAGCACACTGTCAGTGTCCGGTCCCCCCGGTGCCAGCTCCCGCGCCCCGCACGGTCCCAGTGCTCGATCCCCACAGTCCCAGCGCCCAGTGCCCACGGTATTCGCTCCCCACGGAGCCAGTGCCCGGTGCCCACAGTCCCAGCTCCCGGTGCCCGCGGTACCCGCTCCCCGCGATGCCGGTGCCCAGTTCTCGCCGTGTCGGTGCCCTGCACGGGCGCGGTGCCCGCTCCCCGCGGGGCTGGTACCGCTACCGGTGCCGGTGCCGCTCACCTTGCGCAGACAGGGCATCTGGAGGCGGGGGTGCCGGCCGCGGGGGCCGCCGATGGTCATCGCGGGTGCGCGCCCCGCGGCCGCACCGCTCCGCCCGAGCCCGCCCCGGTCCCGCCCGGCCCTGCCCGGTCCCGCCCCGCTGCCTCCCGCGGCTGCCGCCACCAGCACCGGGCACTCCTGACGGGCACCCCGGTCCGGGGCGCAGCCGGAGCCCTGTCCCCGAGGCCTGGGACCGGTCCCCGCCCTGCCCGTGGGACCCCCGGCCCGACCCACGGGCCCGACCCCCGCGCAGCTCCCACGCCGCCGCCGCTCTGCCGGCCCGGTCTGTCCCGGGGCCCCAGGGGTGCCCCGGCTGACCCGGTGCTGGCGAGATGGGGAACACATCCCTGTGGCTTTTGGGATGGCGGTGCGGGAGGGGCTCGGGCGGTGCACCGAGAGTGCGGGCAGGATGCTCGCGGGGTGCGGGCAGCGCGGACAATGTGCTGGCGGCGTGCGGGGCTGCGGGCAGGGCGGGCAGGTGGTGGACGCTGTGGACATGGTGCTCGCAGGATGCGGGCAGTGCGGGCAGGGTGCGGGCAGGGCGCTGAGGGTACAGGCAGGATGGTCGCGGGTTGCGGGAGGGTGCGGGCAGTGCACTGAGAGTAAAACCAGGATGATGGCGGGGTGCGGGCAGTGCACTGAAGGCACAGGCAGGATGCTCGCGGGGTGCGGGCAGGGTGCGGGCGGTGCACTGGGGGTACAAAACAGGATGCTCGCGGTTTGCGGGGGGCGCGGGCAGTGCACTGAGGGTGCCGGCGGGATGCTCGCGGGGTGCGGGCAGCGCGGGGCGGGCGCGCCCGGCGATGAGCTCACTGCAGTCTCGCCGCCCACGAGCGGCGGGCTGAGCCGCCGAGGGGCGGGGGCGGGCGGGGGCGGGCAGCGGAGCCGCCGCGTCTGCGGGAGCCGCCGCCGCCGCCCCGCCGGGCCGCGCCGGGCAGCGCCGGGGAGCGCAGCGGGGAGCGCGGGGGAGCAGCGGCACCGCCGAGCGCGGCGGCAGCGGGCGGGAGGAGCCGCCGGCACCTGCACAGCCGCGCCCCGGGCCCCGCCAGCGGCCGCCTCGCCTGGCCCCGGGGGCGGCGGGCCCGGCCCGGCCCGGCCATGCTCGGCCTGGACGTGTGCGAGGCCGGCGGGCAGCTGCTGGAGCTGCTCTGGCTGGCACTGTGCTACCGAGGTGAGCGGCGGCGGCCGGGGGCAGCGCCCGGGGCGGCGGGGGGGCATTGCCCCGGGGAGGGCGGGCGAGCATCACTCCGGGTCCCCCCAACAGGTGAGCATCCCCCGGGCACCAGCTGCATCACCCCGGGCCCGGGGGGACCCGAAAGTCCCACGGGGGAGTCCCCTGCCGTCCCCCTGCCTGTGGCACCCCCCGCATCCCACCCTGCCCTGCCACCCGTGGGGGGCCGGCCAACCCCGGGTGGGTTCACCCCTGGGTTGAGAGCCCCTGCACGCTGCCGCGACAGTCGAGGGCAGCCGCGATGGGGACCCAGAAGTGCAGCAGGGCCACTGCTCTGTGTCCCCGTCACTGCTACTGCACTGGGGACCAGCAGCCCTGTGGCCTCAGGGCTGAGCACGGTGGCCCCTGCCCCATGCTGTGTCCCCAGCACGTCCCCAGGGATGGGGTTCTGGAGGCTCTGGGGAGCTCAGTGCTGGCAGTCACAAGCAGTGGGGGTGATGCAGTGGGCAGGGAGAGTCAGGGGCTGTGGGGACATCACCCATCCTTGTGCTCCCCAGCAGAGATGCCTTTTTGCCCTGGAATTGCCAGTGGTTTGGGTTTGGGTTTGGGGTGGGAGATGGGGCTGCTGGCTGCCCAGCAGGGTTGGCGGGGGCCGTAGGGTGGTGACAGGGACCTCTCTGTGTGACACCGAAGGGACCTGTGCGCTGCAAGGGTCTGCAGGCACCCCCTGCACTGAGCACACCACGTAGGCACCAGCTCGTTTTGCTCCATAACCGTGCGGAAATGCAGCCGGCGGCAACACCTCTGGTCTCAGCTGTGCCATCAGGCCCTGGGGACACCGAGCCTGGCGCTGTCCCCACTGTTCCGAGCAGGGGAACAGCTCGTCTGCCCTCCGGGGATTGCCCACATCATCCGTGGCGTGCCACAGCTCAGCCACCCCCTGCCCGCCAGCGCCTTTTTGTCGGGGCATGGGGGGAGTCCCCCGGGTGTCCCCGGGGCTGCCACTGCCTGTCCCCCGCAGACATCATGGCTGACAAGGAGGGGGTGACGCTGTCGCTGGAGGAGGAGGAGGAGGATGCCGACGTGGCCCTGGCGTACAAGACGCCGGAGAAGAAGAGCCTGCGGGAGATCCAGGAGCTGGACCCAGGGGATGAGAGCCTGCGGAAGTACAAGCAGGCGCTGCTGGGTACCATCCCTGTCGCCGTGGGTAAGGCGGGGGGCTGCTCCTGGGGATGTGCACCATGGCACTCCGGGCCCTCAACACCCCGGCACCCCGGCTGGGTGAGGCAGCCTCGGCGGGCGCAGGGAGCTCGGGAATGCCCAGCACCCGCGGGGCATCCCCAGCAGGGAGGACACATCCCGGCCGGCATCGCCCGTGGGCGCTGCCTGTGCCCCCCGCCCGCGCAGAGACCCCGGCATCCCCTGCCGACAGGGTACCGGTGCCCGGGGACCCCGGTTGCCTTGGTTACGGGATCACCGCCGCAGTTTCCATAGGAACGGCTACAGGGAACCGGGAAATTCATGGCGATGACGGAGAGGAACGAGCAGCCGAGGGGCCGGGGTAGCACGGCTGCCGGTGCCCAGACGGTGCCCCCTGCTCTCCACGGCACCCACGGCAGCCCCCCAGCCTGGTGCTGGCCTGGTCTGGGGGGCTTCACGGGCCCAGCACCCCGGTGGGCATCTGTGGGTGCATGGGGGAGCTGCAGGCTGGGGGGGAGGTCCATGCAAACCAGCGGGGTGTGTGAGAGGTGCACGATGGGGTGTGTGCGAGCTGGGGGGTGTGCAGGCTGGTGGGGTGCAGGTAACTCAGACCAGTCCCCACCCCAAGGGATGCCTTTGCTGCACATGCTGCATCCTCCTCCTCTGCCTCTGTCCTGCTCCTGAGCCAGGAAATGGTGCACCCAGGGACATACCCGTGTCTGGGTCCTTTAAACATGATTTTACTCCAACGGCACTGATGCCAATGTTGGGGTGACCCGAGATGCCCTGTTCTCCTGTGCCCTGCCTGGCTGCCCAGCTCTCCTGGTTCTAACATCCCACCAGGGACACTGTGGCCCTTCCTGCTGTTACAGGGGCATGAGCAGCCCCTCAGCTCACTGGGATGGAGGTGCCAGTGGGCTGGGCATGGTGGGTAAGGCCTGGGCCCCGCTGTTTGTCCCTAGATGCCAGCGTGCCCAACGTGCAGGTGACAAGGCTGACCCTGATGTGTGAGCAGGCACCAGGGCCCATCACCATGGACCTGACAGGTGAGCTGTGGGGACACCAGTGGGAGGAGGAGGAGGAGGAAGGGGTACCAGGCTGATGGACCATCTCCCCACACAGGAGACCTGGAGGGGCTGCGAGGCAGGGCCTTTGTGCTGAAGGAAGGGGTGGACTACAGGGTGAAGGTGTCCTTCAAGGTGAGCCCTGTGCCCGCTGGCTGGGCATGGCCCTGCTGCCCTCACACCCCGGGGTCCCTGCCCCAAGAGGTCCCTGTGCCATGGGTCCCTGTCTGATGAGGTCCTTCATGAGGTCCATGCTCCCCATGGGTCCCTTTTCCCACATGTCCCTGCCCCAGAGGATCCTTGTTATCTGGGGCCCCTGCCCTCCCACCCTGGATGCCCTACCCCGAGGGGTCCCTGCTCCCCATGGGTCCCTTTTCCCACATGTTTCTGCCCCACAGGGTCCTTCCTGCTGCCCCTGGGGGGTTCCTGCCTGCTCCAGGGTCCCTGCCTGCTCCAGGGTCCCTGCCTGCTCCAGGGTCCCTGCCATTTGGGTCCCTGCTGCCTTGGGGTGTCTGCTTCCCACCCCTTACCCACAGAGTCCGTGCCCCTCTGAGGGTCTCTGCCCATTCTGAGGTTCCTGCTCTCCTGTGTCCCTGCCACCCTGGGAATCCTTGCTGTCCCCAGTGTGACTGCCACCCTCTGGTCCTTGCCCCTCTTGAGGGTTCCTGCCAGCCCAGAGTCCCTGCTCCTCCCAGAGGTCCCACTGATGTTGGGTCCCTGCCTATCCCAGGGGTCCCTGGAGGTCCCTGCCCCTCCTGAGGGGGGATCCACCAAGTCCCTGCCCCTTCTGGGGGTACCTGCGCCCCCGATGCTCCTGAGTGCCCACTCCTGACACGGGGCTGGATCCCAGAAGTGGTGGATGTCAGGATGGGTGCCCAAGGACGGCACCCATGGCACCCGTGCCCTCTGCCCGCAGGTGAACAGGGAGATCGTCTGCGGGCTGCGGTGCCTGCACCTCACCTACCGCCGGGGCCGGCCCGGTGAGTGGGGCCGGGGGGCCGGGCCGGGGGGGCAGGGCAGGGCAGGGGGGGCCAGTGCCATCCTGGCCCCACTCACCCATCCCTCCTCTCCCCTTCTCGCCCAGTGGATCGCGACGTCTTCATGGTGGGCAGCTACGCGCCGCGGGCCGAGGAGTACGAGGTGGTGACGCCGGCGGAGGAGGCGCCGCGGGGATGGCTGGCACGGGGCTCCTACCGCGTCCGCTCCCTCGTCACCGACGACGACAAGACGGAGCACCTCTCCTGGGAGTGGGGCCTCTGCATAAAGAAGGACTGGGAGGACTGACCCCCCGCTCCGCACCCCGGTTCCTCCCGCCAGCTCGGGGACGCGGTGCCGCCACCCCGGGGGACCCCTCGCCGGCACCGCCGCGCTTGCCCCAGTCGTGTGAAGGGTTGAGGGGGGGTCCCTTAGCGAGTGGGCGCCCGTGGTCGTGGTCTTCGCAACCAAAGTTATTTTTAATTGCTCTTTTTTTTTTTAAATCTCGGCGCCCGCCTGGTCCTCACGGTGTCCCCGTCGCTGGGGCCGGGGCTGTGACCCCGCCGCGGTGGTGCCGTGCCCGGTACCCGCCCGGTCGCAGGCTGTGCTCTTCCATCGCCATTAAACCCTACAGACTGGTCTCTTACTGGTGTGTCTGTGCCCCCGTCACCTCTGCCCGTCCCCCTGCTCCCTGTCTCCCCCTGTCCCTGTCCCCATCCCACTGGCAGGGCCAGGTCTCCCTGCGGTGACGAGTGGCTGGAAAACGGCCACCTGGTCCCACTGCCTTATCGGCCGTGCCGGGCAGCCAGTAGCGGAGGGCCACGAGCCCCAGGGGACCGGCACCTCCCGCCCCAGGGCTCTTATCTGCGTCCTGCCCCCCGGACAACGTCTTCTGCACCGGCACCATGCGGGGCTGCGGGTCCCGGCTGGTTTGGCTGCTGGTGCTGTCGCTGGCCTGGCTGGGCCCGGCACTGGGGGACGAGGAGAAGGATGGGGAGGTGGTGGCAGAGGAGGAAAAGGAGAAGGAAGAGGACGAAGTGCTCTCAGATGAGATCAAGGAGGAGGACAATGTCCTGGTGCTCCATGAGCACAACTTTGCCCGTGCTTTGAGTGAGCACCAGCTGCTGCTGGTGGAGTTCTGTGAGTGTCCCCACTGCGGGCAGGGGTGTGGGCAGGGGCAGATGTTGGGCAGGGAATAGGGGCAGGGGATACTGGCCATGGCTGTGAGTATGGGCAGAACAGACATATGGGCATTGGGGTGGAGGGGGGGATAGGCAGGCAAGGCTGTGGGCCAGAGGGGCAGGATGTGACATGGTATGGGATGGGGACAGAGACATGTAACAGGGACACAGGCAGGGGCTGGGGAACAAGTAGCAGGGGCATGGCACACAGGACAGGGACATGTGGTGGGGCTGGGGGACATGGACCCTGGAACAGGGGCATGAGCTGCGGCCCAATGGGCTCATGTAGCCATTACAAGCCCACCTTGGGGACAGGGGACACCCCAAAGCTGTCCCCACTGCCCACACCGTCCCCTGCCTGCAGACGCACCGTGGTGTGGGCACTGCCAGCAGTTGGCCCCCGCCTACACCCAGGCGGCCACCCAGCTGAGGAACGAGTCCAGCCCTGCACGGCTGGGCAAGGTGGATGCCACGGCACAGACAGCCCTGGCCAACGAGTTCAACATCACCTCCTACCCCACGCTCAAGCTCTTCCGTGATGGCAACCGCACCCACCCCCTCCCCTACACCGGTAGGGCTGCGGCACCGCGCGGTGGCCGTGGCACCCAACAAGGGGACACTGCCATGGGGCTGGGGAGGGTGGCAGGGTGGTGATGGCCAGAGGGGTGGCAATGTCCTGGTGGAGGTCACAGGGTGGTGATGGTGAGATGGGTGGCAAAGTCCTGGTGGGGTTTGTAGCATGGTGACAGTGGGCAGGTGACAGTGCGGTGATGCTGTGTGAGGTGGGTGATGCCGGGCAGTGCCGTGGTGCTGCTGGCAGGTGGCCAAGGCTGAGTGGCCCAGGGAGGAGTGGCAGCCTGGTGAGGGGTGTCAGGGTGACAGCACCGGCTCTGCTTGGCACGGCAGGAATCATGGACACGCAGGGCATTGTGCGCTGGGTGCAGCGCCGGGCCGGCCCCAGTGCCACGCTGCTGCACGACACCGACACCGCCAGCGCCTTTGCCAGTTCCCAGGACTTGGTGGTCATCGGCTTCTTCAAGGTGGGCTGGGGTGGACAGGGCCGGACTGGGGCTACAACCATGGCCGTGGCCGTGGCACTGATGTGGGGACTGTGCAGGACCTGAAGGGCAAGGCAGCCCAGGCGTTCTACGAGGTGGCTGTTGAGATGGTGGACATGCCGTTTGGGGTGGCGGACGCCGCCGAGCTCTTCCAGGCCTATGGGCTGTCGGCTGACACTGTCTGTCTCTTCAAGAAGGTGAGGGGGTGGCAGAGGGTGGTGGGGCTGTCCTGGTCCCCACCTCAGCCCTCACCAAGCCCCTGCCCTGGCAGTTTGATGAGAGACAAACAAACTTCCCCGTGGACCCGACGCGGGGGCTGGACACGGCTGAGCTCACCCGGCTGCTCCGCGTCCACAGCCTGAGGCTGGTGACGGAATTCAACAATGAGGTACAGCCTGTGTCCATCCCCATCTGTCTGTGGGTGCCATAGCCCCTTGCCCTCACCCTCCTCCTCCTCCTCAGACATCCAACCAGATCTTCAGTGCCAAGATCCCCCACCACATGCTGCTCTTCCTCAACAAGTCCTCATCGGAGCAGCTGTCCCTGCAGGACGGCTTCAAGGCAGCCGCCAGCACCTTCCGGGGCGAGGTGAGGTGGTCCCAAGGCAGGGACAAGGCGGGTGGCTGTGGGACACCCCATCCTCAGGGTCACCCATCCCCTGCCCAGGTGCTCTTCGTGGTGGTGGATGTGAACGGGTACGGCGCCGACGTCCTGTCCTTCTTTGGCATGACCCCCGCCGACGCCCCCACCCTGCGCCTCGTCAAGATGGAGAACAACCGCAAGTACCAGATGGAGCAGGACTCCTTCTCGGAAACGGCCATCCGCACCTTCATCCAGGCGGTGCTGGATGGCAAGGTGAAGGTGAGGGAGGCGGCAGGTGCCAGCCAGCACCTGAGGATTCTTCCCTGTGGTGAGCGGTGGGCTGGTGACTCCGAGGCCTAATGATGGCAGAAGTGCTGTGAACACCAGCCCCCTGCTCGCTGCTCCTTCTGCTGCCAGGCTTGAGGGTTCTGGGGGGTTGGCTGGGGAAAGGGAGATTGCTGATGTGGAGACACACGGAGCTGGGATGGCAGCAGAGGGGCAGATGTGGTCCAACAGGCAGTGCAGGCACACCCCTGGCTGAGTGCTGGGGTACCCCTGCCCCACACTGTGCCCCTTGGGGCCCTGGCACTGCCCAGCCCAGGCCGTGGCTGTCCCGACTGTCCCCACAGCCCCGCCTGCTGAGCGCCGAGCCCCCCGAGGACTGGGACACCCGTCCCGTCAAAGTCCTGGTGGGGAAGACCTTCGAGCAGGTGGCGTTCGACGAGACCAAGAACGTCTTTGTCAAGTTCTGTAAGTGCTCAGCCCCTCCACAATGGCCCCCAGCCCTGTCACAGACCCTCACCTGGGGGATGCTGCAGAGCCCCAGTCCCCCAGTCCATCCCCTGGCCCTGTGCCCGTCCCGCAGACGCTCCGTGGTGCTCCCACTGCCAGGCCATGGCACCCGCCTGGGAGGAGCTGGGCGAGCGCTACAAGGACCGCGAGGACATTGTCATCGCCGAGATGGACGCCACGGCCAACGAGCTGGAGAACATCACCATCCACGGCTTCCCCACCATGCACTACTTCCCTGCGGGGCCGGGCAGGAAGGTATGAGGGGGGAACACCCCTGGGGTCACCCCGGCTGGGAATGGGGTCACCCCCAGCCACCCTCCCATCCCATGGCTCCAGATGGTTGAGTACAAGAGCGCCCGAGATGTGGAGACTTTCTCCAAGTTCCTGGAAAATGGGGGGATGCTGCCTGTGGAGCCTCCTGTGGTGAGTGTGGTCAGGGACTGCCCCCACCCCAGGGCAGCCCCCAGCCCCTGCTGGGAGAGGGGACGGATCCTGTGGGATGGTGATGGGGACAGGGGCAGGCAGGGACTGTGTGTCCATCCGTGCCTCACTGTTGCCTTTCCCAGGTGACCAAGACCCCTGGGAACAGCACAGGCAAGGAGGATCCAAGCGTGCTGGGGACAGATGAAACCCGGGATGAGCTGTGAGCCCTTTCCTGCTCAGGCATGTGCTATAAACCACCTGGAAACCATGTGGGCTCTGGTCTGTTTGTGGCTCCACGTCTTAGGGAGCATCCATGTGTCTTGGGGGCACAGCAGGGCTGACAATGGGCATGGCCCCCACCACTGCTTGGCCCTGGGCCCCCAAGGAGGGGGTGCTGCCAGGGGCCCTCTGCCTCCTTGGGGCAGCTGTGCCATAACATCCTGGCAGCCCCACGATGGCACAGGTTGGCCAAGGACATGGTTGTGGGGGCAGCCCCAGCGCTCTCCCTGCTGGCCTCGTGCTGGGCTGCTGGGGTTCAGGTGATGGGGGACAAGTCAGGGTCTCTCCTTCAGGGCCCACCAGCCCCAGGGGATCCCCAGGAGCTGCTGTCACAGCCAAGGAAGGCAAGAAGAACCCAACATGGGGATCCACATGCTCCCCTCAAATCTGGCTCACAGCTTCTGGGACCCCCAGCATCCTCTCCAAACTCCAGCACCATCCCCCCTCCCCTGGGCTATTCCTCCAGGGGCAACATGTTGGTCCCCTGGGGCCAGAACCTGCCCAGCCACCCCTCCAGGGAGCCCAGGGCAGCCCCAGCCCCACCACGTGCCCAGACTGTTCGCCAGACCTGTGCCATCCTCTGTCCCTCCCAGAGGCTGCCGGGGGCCCAGGTGTAGCTCCGCAGGGAAGGAAGAAAGCAGTAGGCAGTGGGACATGGGGTTTTATTTCATTTTATCCAAGTACCTTTGAAAAGATCATTGTACAAGTCAGCACATGAGAATGCAGAGGAAATGTCGCTGGGGCTGCACGGCCGCTGTACATATTTACAGGGACCCCCGAGAAAAAGGGGGGAGACGGAAATCCCGGGCACGTCAACAACCTCATCAGACACACCACCATCAGAACTTGAAAAAAACAGGGAGCAAACCCCCTTGAAACGCCGTTCCCGGGCTGAAAACACCTGCAGATTTTGATGGACCTCACGTAGCGTTTTAGGCAAGTCCCAGGACCGTTTTAAAGGCACTCGGTGACATAAACAACAGGCTGAGTCGCGTCCCGGCGCGGTGCCACGGGGTGCCCGGCCCAGCCCCCACTGCTGGGGCTGAGAGCAGTGCTGGGCAGGGCAAGCACTGATGTGGAAACCCCCCGGCTTTGGGCAAGGGGTGGAGCTGGCACAGAATTGCAGCAGGGCCTGGGCTGGGGACAGGCAGGGTGGTGGGAGCACCGGCACAGCCCAGGCTTCCCTGCAACCGAGTAAGGCCAGGAGGCTTCCCAGGGTTCTGGCTGCCCACTGAGTAATCTGGCCCTATATGAGCCCCACACATTGGCATCAATAACCCCCCTGGTGCAGTGCCCACCTGTTGCCTCCCCTGAGACACAGAAGCTGACAAAAGATGCAGGACTCATAAAAAGACGTATTTTGTCCTCAGGTTTAAGTATCTCACCAGTTCCCTCCCTGTAAGAGTTCCCTGCCCAGTGTCAGAGCTTGGCCCAGGGGTCTGGGTGTGTCTGCACCAGGCACATGGGTGCCAGCACCTTCTCCAGGGGCACACAGGGGACACACACACACATGAGCATGCAGGCCATGGGATGCCAGCACCCAGCCTGCCACCCCAGCTCCCAGCTGGTCCTCGCTCTGCAGGGAGCACCGACCCTTTTATCCCTCGGGGATTTACTCGGTCGCAAGGAAGCTCAGGAGGAAAAAAAGACCCATCCTACCATGTCCAGCAGCTGAGCCTGCCAAGGAGGCCAGAGACTGACTCCTTCCAAATGGCTCAAAAATCTTCACAGCCCCTTGGGACCCTTCCACGTGGGGTGACAGTGGCTCTGCCCACGGTGCTCCAGAGCCATCCATGCCGGGAGAACAGGGCAGGGTGCCGGGAGAGCGCGGAGCAGCCGGACTCTGATGGATGGTTGTACACTTTGGGCGAGTTCTGCAGTACCTGTACGTTTTACATTTACATAAGAGCACTGTGACATTGGAAATATTTTCCTTTTATTACAATATATCAAAAATATGCAGCTTTAGTAAACAAGGTCATATTACACTTTCTAATGCACTGTACAATGCTACATTACACTTATATTCGGTATGGAGAGGGAGCCCAGGCTCCCACTGGCAGGTTCATGGGGTGAAACGGCATCCACTGGCATCCCAGAGCTTGCCCAGGTCCGTGCTGGAGAGCGGGGCTGCCGCCCTCCGCCCTGGGCTCACCCGGCGCCCGTGGCAGCAGCACCACCAGTGTCTGCCCCAGGCCTTCTCCTCCGGTCCCAGAGTCCTTCACAGTCCTGTCCTCGCGCCTCGGCTGCCCTGGAGCCTTAATCAATCTTCTCCACCTTCCCGATGATCTTCTCCTCGAAGATGGGCAGGATGGTGTCATCCTCCCGCACCTCCTCGAAGACCACACCACAGTCGAACTCGTCACTCACCTTCTTAAAGTAATACCTGGAGAAACAGGAACATGGTGGGGGAGAGGGGAAAAAAAATGCAGCTGAAAGGTCTTGGGGCATCACAGTCCTCAAACCTGCGTAGAGCCCTTCCATGGCCTGAGCTCGTGGTGCATGGGAAGCTGCTCCCCCAGACCTGGAGGCAAATGAGGCCACATTTCTGCCCCTGCCCTCACCCAGTGAGCAAGCACAGTGGTCAGGATCCATGCTGGCACAGTCAGGAGCTCCAGCCCTGAATCCAAGTCCTTTCACATCTCTCCCAAAAATAGTGGTGGAGGCACCTGTATTGGTGCAGCATTTCTAGGCAGGTTTTCCCATGACCACTCCTGCTTGGAAGGGACAACTTGGAGAGCTACATGCCCCTCACTTGGCTGCTTTGGGACTCTGGCAGGACCCAACCTCTCTGTCCTCACCAAAATAAACTTTGTGAGGAGCCAAAACAGCTTTGAAGTCAGAGGGTCCCCTCAGCATCACTGAGCATTGGCTGATGCTGCTGCTTACCCAGCCCAGGACACCGCAGGGCAGCTCAGCAGCTTCTGCTGGAGCTGCAAACCACGATGCAGGACATTTCTGCTATAAAACCAGACCTCCCTCATCCTTGTAACCTGCCTCTTCAGCAGCCACATCCTCACCACAGCATTCCAAGAGGGAGCCCTCCTGAGCGACCTCCACCGAGCTCCTTCACCTTGGTGGGGGCAACACCACAGTGGCATCTGCCGGGGGTCGCTGGCAGTCGCTGGCACCACATCACAGGTGGGGAGCAGCCCTTACCTGTAGTTCCCTTTCTTGGTCAGCAGCTCCTTGAACTGTCCCAGGGTGACCACGCGCCCCTTGACCAGGGTGCGGTAGGGGATGGGCTCTCCACAGAAGTAATAAGCGACCACGATGTTCTCGCACGGCTGGGACGCGCCGCTGCCCGGCCTCTTCTGGGGCTTCAACCTGCCGTGCCAAGACACAAGGGACCTGTGAGTGTCAGCCCACAGGGCTCAGCACCGGCGTGCTGGGTGCCTGGATGGGTGTGGGGGAGAGGTGTGGGTCAGCTCCCACCAGAGGGGCTGGAGGAAGCGCAGTGCGGTCCCCGAGTGTCCCTTGATCCGACCACCAGCTCTCCTGGCATCCAGCTGAACACTGAGGCTGCTGAAGGAGCAAACAGCACTTGGGAAGGCTGGATGGTGCCCAGAACACGGTTCTAGCTCAATCCTGAGGTAACCTGCTCTCAGGTTTTGAGAGGGCATGACCCTGCTCACAGCACGGTGTGGGGAGTCACTGGTAAGCTCTGGGCCAGGCAGAGCACCCCAGGCCCGTGGCAGCAGACCCAGGTCACCCATCCTCACCATCTCACCACGCTCCTGGTGTGCACCCATGCAGGGCTTGATCACACAGACACTGCTCAGGGTTATTGCCACCATGGCCAAAACAGCTCAGCATGGCTTTGCACTGAGCTATCTGCACACAGGCTCCCCTGGACACCTCTCCCAGTGCAGATGAGGTCAGAGGGGATGGAGCTCCCAGCAGGGTGCCAAGGCAGCTGCCATCCCCAAAACCTCAGTGACTTTATATCTCCTGTGTTTTTCCTGCTCTCAGAATGCTGGTCTGCTCTCTGTTTCCAGCCCACACACGGGGGTTCAGCTACGTAGTGCCATCACTAGACCAAAAACATCAGCCCAGCCCTCACCCCATCTTCAGAGACAGACAAAGGCAGCAATAACAAAACTCAGGGTATTTCTGCAGAGCCTTTCATCTGGGGTGCCGAGGACGCTGCACAAACACTGGAGCAGCCTACACAAATTGGTACCTTGGCATGCGTGGTCTGAGCCAGAGGCAGCCTTCCCCTTCAAAGGCACAGAAAGCACATTTGGCAGCTTCAAAAAAAAAATTATTTTAAAAGCACGCTGGATAAAAAAAGATGATTTTGTATTTACATGACTGGAAAGTTGCTGTAAAGAAACAGAATTTGCCAAGCACATGAGGTAATCGCAGTTTTGGAAATGACTCTGACCTTAACCTTTAAACACTGGCTGGCGGGCAGAGCACCTTTTCATGGCGTGCCCACATAAACACTGGCACTGCAAACCAACACCAGACAGGGCCTTTTCACCTCCTCCTACAGGCATGAGAGGTCTGAAGTTCAACTGAACAACCTTCCGGGTGCCTGCTCTGCCTGGGAGACCTTTGCAGCATCCTGAGAGGAAAGGGTCTGCTCCTGGTGCCAGCAGAGCTCTCGGAGCCTCTCCCATCCCTGTATCAAAGCACAGGATGCCCTTTAGCTAGAAAAACATTAAGGAATTGAGTCATCCTTGGAAAAAAAAATATGAAGCATTTAAAGGGAAAATGGGTCATAAATTCAGGCAAATTCTGTGAACCCTGTGAGCCAGAAGTTAATTGAAGGGGTTTGGAAAACCTCAAAGTCCCTAAGCTTCTCTTAATCCTGCTGGAGACAAGTCATGACTAAGAGATGTGTGCCTGGGGACCTGGGGACACGGTGAAGTGCCTGGCACAGGCAGCAAAGCTGGTTCCTCAGGGCTGCTGTTCTCCTTTGCCTGGGGAGGTGGAGAGGACAGGACACCCCCGAGTTCTGCTGGGGCAGAAGCAAGAGGGGACCGTGCCAGTGACTGGGAGCCTCCTTCCTCCTCCATGCACTTCACACCCAAAAGGGCATTTCTGGACGTGCTCAGCCCAGCTCCAGTGCTCCAGAGCAGAGATGTACCCCAAAATAATGCCTGAAATGATGCCCAGAAGTGGGCTGCTCCATGATCTTGCCAGGCACAGAGAAGAGACAGACTTGCCTTTAGTCTGCCAAGCCTTCCTTTTTCCCCTCTTTAAAAATAGCAACCATGTTTCCCCTTTTCCAGTTAGTGGAAACTTATACTGTGACTTCTCTAATACAAGGGATACTGGCTAAGACACTTCATCCCCCAGTGCCCCCAGACCCTGTGGGTGGATCTCATCAAGTCCCACAGACTTGTGCAACTTCAGGTTCCTTACATGGTCTCAAAACTGATCTCCCAGTCCCTGTCTTTGCCTGCTGTGACTGGAGCACTCACCAGTGAAGACCAAAGCAAGAAAGACCAAGCCAAAAAACCACCTTTTGCATGCCCCAGGTAACCAGCTCTCCCATTTCCTTCCAGAGAGGGCCCACATTTTCCCTGGTCTTCCTTTTATAACCAGTGTGCCTAGAGAAGCTCTTCTTGTTGCTTTAATTCTATCAGCAGAGCTGACACACATCCCAAACCGCAGCCACAGACCTCTAGCAGGCTAAAGCAGAGCTGATGAATATGGAATCACTGAAAATGTAATTTTCCAAGAGCTCCTCTCAGGAGAATGAGGCAACACAACCGTCTCCACTTTCGTCATTGCCAAGACATCTCCCGAGACTTTGGCTTGCACAGAGAGGCCACCAGACCATCTCCAAGCCCTGCTTCATTAAATCTTCCACCTGCACCCATCTCCTGGGTGGCAGTGTGACCAGAAACAGGTACCACTGCCCTCCCCCTCCTGGAATCACCTCCTGTTGCTGCATTTGTCACAAGCACAAAGCATTATCTGGTATGGAAACGACAGCATTCACCCAACTCACTGCATCTGCACTCCAGTCCTGACTCCTGAGCTGTGTAACCCACTGATGCCCTGACAGGGAATCTAAGTCTGGCTTACAGCACCAATCCAACCTCACTGGGACACAAGAGGTGAGGTGCCCATCTTGCTCCAACTCAGCCCTGGGGCTGGAGAGCTTTGGGAAGCCCAAAATGCACCCAGCAGACGTTACCTTGGGAAACGTCTCAGTCACCAGATCTGCTCCCCTTCTAAGCTCAGCCCAATCCAATTAACTCCAGACAGATCTTGCTAATGTTCTCCCTGCTTGCAAAAATCCTTTCTCTGAAGAGCTGGTATTAATTACTTCAATTCAGCTGTGAACTGTGAGACTGAGCTACAGAAAATGGATCAAAACCTGTCTGTTTTGGGAAGAAACGTGGTGGTCACTGGGACACCAGTGCTGGGCACTGCTGTGCTCCTGGGTCTGCAGGTCACTCAGTACCAGACAGTTGATCCTGCAATGCTTGCCAGCAGCAGCCAGGTAGTTATCTTGGAGATGAGGTCATTCCAAATGCTGTGGAGTAGGGAGAGAAAGGCTCTTTCTGCGGTATTTCTGGAAGAATATTTACAATTCCCAGCACAGGAACCGCAGGTGCCTCTTTGATTTCCAGCAGGGCAGTGCTGGGGTGGGAGTGGGGCTGTCAGCACCCTCAGCCAGGGCAGTGGGCAGTTGGCTGGGGAATCCCTCTGCTCCTGAAGGGCTGTGAGGAGGGGAGCCTCTGGAGAGCTGGATAACTGTGCTGGCAAGGCCAGCCCGGCCGTGCAAAGCTGGCACAGCGTGCTCTCCTCCCACAGCCAGGTCAAGCAGTGCCTCAAGGACACCTCTGGGCTCACCTCCACCTTTCCGTGCTTCCCCAAGGCTGCTGACAAACCTGGGACACTGGCTCCAATTTCCCAGAGCTCTTCAGACCTCCTGACTGAAAGAAATGGTGATTTCATGTGAACTCCCCTCTCATTTCTCCTTTGTTCTCACTGAGCCATGGGATCTACTTCCAGGCAGAGTTCTCTAAAAAGCTGCCAGCTCCGGTGTGCTTCAGCTGGAGCACCCAATCCTGCCAAGATCCAGCAGAGAGACTTCAACATCCAGAAATCTTTGGCTCCCTGGGGACCACTGCATCCATTCTTGCTACTGGGCACAGACACATTTGCTATTCATGAGCAGCTCCCTACTGGAGGAGCCCACACGGTTCCCAGCCATGTCTCCCTGGTTTTCCACACACAGGGCAGGGCTGGGAGATCCCTGCATCACTGGGACAAGAGGCAGACTCGTGGGGAGGCAGTGCAAGCAGAGGAGCCCAGCACTGGGACTGCTTAGCCCATCCTCCCGCTGGCCTGCATGGCCTTTCCCACATGCCATGGGGTTCCTGTGAAAGCCACCCTTAAAATACACACCAAATTATTGTTATAGTATTAATTGCACACACATATAGCCCAGGATGGTGTACAGACATTTCTGGGGAAGGTCCATGAATTTAGTACAACTATAAATGACTCTGTTAATAAACCCTATCCAATTCCACCAGCTGAAAGGTAGATCACATAAACTTGGCTTAACCTGGCTTGGGAGAGCCCTCTAATTACCTGGCTTTCAATCAATGCTCTGATATGAATACACAGAAGTCTGCCGTGTGGTCATTGAAAGCAAAAAACTGGAGCCTGGCAATTAAGAGCTTCTTTTTTTAAATTACATTTGTGTTTCTAAGAGTCAGACTGCAAAGATTCGAGTTTTCAGAGGCCAGCTGTAAAGCTGTGAAAGGCTTTTTAATGGACAAAGTGCTGTTAGCTGTTAACAGTAATTATCCAGCATTTCCAGAATGCTTTTCACTGGAGAGCTCCACGTGCCTCGCAAATAATGTTCCCTGACAGATAACACAGAGCAGGAGAATGAGCTCTGCAACAGGCAATAAGCTGAGTCACAGAAAGATGCAGAGCCTTGGATATGGCCAGGCAGGAGGCAGAGCTGCTGCAGCAGGGCTACAGCACAGTGCTCTCCTCCAGAGCCACTGCCGGAAGCTTGTGCGAGATGTAGATAAAGAGCAAACACTTTATCTTCTGCACTTCATTCTGCTGCATCCTGATGAATCCTGCTCCTGCACCAGCCCCTCAAGTCATGGTGTGGGTGTGAATAAGCAGAGAGCCACTGAGTATCAGGGGAGAGAGCTCTGCCGTGCCAGGCCCATTCTAGACACGCTCCCCCTGCCCAGCCCCTTCCCACCACTGCCAGGAGCATTTCCAGCCTCTCCCTCCACAATCCACAAGCCCAGGCCCTCAGGGTGGGTTTTGCCATTTGCACCACCACATCAGAGGGATTGAGGCAGGTTTCTCTGACCTCTCTGCTGTGCCTCCATCCAGCTGGAGCTGAAGAGTAGAGCAGAAGGGAAGGACATCCCTCAGCTGCCCACCTTCTGGGCACTCTGTCCCGCTCCTCCCACGCACAATCAGACCCTACTGTCCTACCTTTGTTTAAGGGGGAGTTTTCCAGCCCTTTTTTCCTCTTCCTCCAACCTCCTGCGAGCTTCTTCCAGCTGGGTGAGAGGGTTGGGGGCTGGGTTGGGCGGCATGGTAGGATCTTGGATGAAGGGGTGAGAAGGCTGGACGACGTTCCGGAGCTGGGCGCTGACCCACGGATGCACCGCGACGGGTCGCTCGATGGAGAGGGGCCGGACCATGTCATGGGACAGCTGCTTCTTAGCACCTGAAGAGCTGCACAAACACAAAGGTTTTACATGGACCACCAGGAGACTCTGAACAGGCACACAGCCATCCCCAGGTGGACCTGCTGCTGGACATAAGACACAGCTGGGAAGCTCCTCGCAGCACGGCTTCTGATGGAGAGGAGAGCAACATCAGAGTCTAGAGAAGATGTGAGGACAGAAAGTCCTGAGACATCAGGGTGAGTAGCCCAACCCTGACACAAACCCCACAGATGTGTGAAGGGCATCAATCCACAATACATAAAAATAAATTCAGCACAAGGCAGTTCCATGGTTTGTGCCATTCCCCCAGGAGATGCCCTGTGCTACCAATACACTGGTCAGCATCCCCAGGGAAGGGGGATCCTTCTCCAGCTCCAGGGGCAGAACTTGCTGCCTGACTTCCTGGTGGCCTGGCACTGCCCATGGCCCTGGCACTCAGCCCCAGTTGCCAGCAGTGCAACCTGCCCTGACTTCTACTGTCATCCTTCAGAAAAAGTCCTTACAGCCCCTTATAGCCCCTGAGCCATCCTGAAAAAATCCAAAGGCTCTAAACCCTTGGTGTTGTGGATTCCTGCCTTCCCAGGATGTGCAGGAGCAAGGCTGACATGCCTTGTGCAGGGGATGCAATACAACACCGTGAAAACCCCTCTCTCTGCCAGCCCTTACCCATGGTTTGTTTTCTTATGCCTGCTGATCTCCTTCTCTCCTTCTATGATCCACTGAAGGATCTTCTGGTTTCTCTCCACGTCTTCAGGAGATCCTGGCATCTCATAGTTGGCACCATCACTTTTCCCTGAATCGGTCTTCTTAACATTCCTTTTGGAGAGCAGACTTGCTTTCCCACTGCAAGAACAAAGCTTGAGACATCAGTGCTTTGCCTGAGCCAAACCACCGTGGGCCGGGGCAGAGGATGGACATGTCATTCTCCACACATCTCCCACAGCCCCCTGCTCTACCAAGGCTCAAACCAATCAAGCTGCAATTAAGTCTAAGAGCAAGACTGGCTAGACCTGGGCACAGCATCTTCCCTACCCAGTCACCTGTGGGGAAAGGGAGCTTCTCCTCTGGACAAACAAGCCACAACCCTGTGGCAAGATGTGCCACAAGAAGGGTTGTGTGAAAGCCCCAGCTCTTTGCTCAGGGCAGGAGGTTCATCCTGGTGCTGCAATCTGTTGGCTGCCTCTCCATGCCTGACCACTGCTTGAAACCTGGGTCCTTCCTATCACTCCCCAGATTCACTGATACCCCAAACTCTGACTTGCCCAAGCACAGCTTTTGCTCCTCGCCCTGATCTGAACCGAGGCCTCACATCATGGTGCAAGATCAAACCCCAGCAGGGTGGGCTGCCCTCCATGGGCCAGCCCTGCCACCTCGAACACTGCAGCCAGAGGGATGCCAGGCAGCAGCCCACACTCTGGCTACACCTTTGGCTGCAGCAAAGGCTCCTACAGGAACCCCATGGCTCCTTGCCTGTGGCCACGTGCCCAGCTGAGCAGCCCCAGGCTCAGGAGGCCGTGCAGAATTCCCCGTGCTGGCCTGGCACTGCCACAGCCACCCCCACCGTCCTAACCACCCACCCATCCATAGGACCTCTCTCCTTCTGCACATGTAAGAAAAATAATCTTACCACCAGAGAGGGGAAACAGGCCCTTAGGCAGCTTTGCTGATTTTCTGGGGAAAAAGCCTGGAGAGGGGTTGCTGCAGATCTACAAAGGCAGGGCAGGCTGACATCTTCTCTGCTTCTCCCCACATAAGCATCAGTGGGCATCAAATGAAACTGCAGCAGCAGGTTCAGTGCAAACAAAAAATATAAGCCTTTCTCTGCAGGTTGTCATCAACCCACAGACACAACTGTGGAGGGCTGGGGGGGACAGCAACCCAGCTGGGTTCAACAAGGAGCCAGGGAAATCACAAGAGACTGCAGGCTGCCAAAAAAGACCATCTGGATGCAAGCCCTTGTCCTGTGAAGCTCCTAATCTAAGGACTGCCAGGAACTGCGAGTTTGTGCCACAGGAAGGACAACTCTGATGCATCCTATTACAATCCCATTAAATGTATGCTGTAGTTGCTGCTAGGAGGAAGTCTTGTGTCTAGATGGGGCTTTGCTTTGGTCCAGCATGGCCATGTTCAATTCTGAGGAAGCAACAAGCCTTTCCCCAGTGAAACAGGGCAGATTTAACTGCTTCTCCCTCCTGGAGAGCCTCTGCCTCCCTCCTGCCAGCCCTGAAAGCTGGTCCTGTCTGCTGCAGACCCAGCCTCCTGCCTTCACAACACCCCAAACCCACAGCTTTGGGGAGCCAAACACACTCAGGGTGAGCACAGCTTTCCCCTGTGGCTGCTCCATCCCCATCCCTCATCCCAGGCTGCCCTGAGCTTCACTCCCACCTTTGCAGTCATCCAGTCACAGGACCAGCAGAACCTGCTGCAGCAGAGGAGCTTTGCCCTCTCCCTGCAGCATGGAGGGGATGGAGGAACTCAAACAGCCAAGGGAAAATGGACAGCAGTCCAAAAAGCAGCAAAATGGCTTTTCTGGGCAGAGGCTGCCCTACCCTAGAGAACATCCCCTTGGGACAGGCTGCCATGGCAGCACTGCAGCATCCAGTGCTTTGTTGGGAAGAGAAAAGAGCCCCTCTGGGGAAGGGATTAGGCCTTGCAATAAGGAGGGGGGGGACTGTGCTTTCACAAACACCTTAAGAAACCTGTTTCTGTTACCTAAACCTTGAGACACAGTCCTAACATGCAGCTCCTGGTCCATGGAGAAGTAGACCAGCACCTGCAATTTCTAAGCACCTCCACTGCTTTAAGGAGCAGAAAACCTACCTTATAACCAGGCCATTAAAAATCCTGGTTAGAAGGTGTCTTTCAGCACCAGATCACAGAGATAAAAGGGTTATTGGGGCATATACATTTCTGAAGGGTATGAGCAGTGGAAAGCCCTCAAACCATGTCCCAGAATAACGCTTCCCAAGAAAATGTGGTTCAAACACTGTTTCACCTACATGCTACAGCCTCCCTAGAGAGGCCATGGCTTTGGGAATCCCGTTGGATGTTCCCTGACTCACCTGTAGCCTAAAGAGTCCATGGGGACAGGGGCCATGCCCAAGTTTTCACTGTAGTTTCTTGACTTTGTTGCATAGTTATGTGAATCTACATTCCAGGCAAAGCTGTTCTGCACTCGCTGCGTGGCCTCGGCCTCGATCTGCTCTTTTGGTTTCATCATGTTGAGGTGATGGATGTGGTGGTAGACATGTTTATGGTGGTACAAGTTAGCTGCATCCAGTTTCATTCCTGATTTTGTTGCGTGCTTGCCATGCCCTGGAGGAATTGTTCCCAGTGTCCCTGACAGCTTTCCTAAGTGGCCGCTTTCCGGGGACCGCGGTTTAGGAGAGTGCCGGCCGGGCCCTGGGGACTGGCAGCCTGGTGTTTTCATCACACGCTGCACGTGTTCATCCAGGATGCTCTCGGGGTTCTCCTCGTGGGCATCTCTCATCTGCATCCCAGCACAGCCCATCTCAGCGTAACGAGGAGCAAAGTGATGGAAGGCTTGGGCGGAAGGCATCTTGTGGCTCATGACCGAGGGACCAGAAGAGATATCTGCATCCTCACCTTCTTCCTCCTGCAAGAAACACAGGGACGATCAGAGAATGACAGTGGCGTGCAGGAAGGGGTCTCCAGTCCCACCTTCTGCTCAGAGCAGGGTTGCTGCCAACCCCTGGGTTAGGCCTGGTTTAATCCAGCCAGATCTTGAAAACCTTCAAGATGGAGATCCACCAACCCTCTGGAGACCTGTCCCAGAGTGACAGAAAACTCCTACTGCTCAAGCCAAGCCTGTGCAGTCTGGCTGTCACCGAGCAGAGCAGCTCAGGTCTCTGTACCTGCTTTCTGAACCATCATTAGCGACATTCTCCATGCACTCCCCAAAGAGACTGAGGTGAGCTCTGACAGGCAGCCCACCCATCACAACCAGGGACACAGACACAGCTTTCTGACCGGCCTAACAACTCAATCAGGCACAGGAGCAGGCAGAACCTCACTGAAAGCAAGTCCCCCGAAGGTGGTTCTGTTAACAACCAGCAGCGGAAGCACAAGTTACTGCACTGCACTTGTGACTTCCCACGCGCCTTTGGTAAGGCACCGCTTCAAAGAACATCAGATAAACCCAGAGCTACAGGATATGTGGCAAATCAGTTCTGAGTCAGGTGAGACCGGGGGGGGTTCTCACCCAAATGACTACTTCACAAGGCAAAGCCAAGAGTGGGCTGTAACAGGAGGGGGCAAGTGAAGGTCGACAGCTGCATGAACGGTTTTGAAAATCAAACATTGATTTCTCCCGGGTATGCTAAGGCTGGAGTGAAGCACTTCACGCAGATAAAGAAATGGGTTGGAAGTAACTGCTTGTTCTTGCAGTTCACGCTGGTCTAGGACACGCTGTTAGCGACTCTTAAGTCCTTGCCAGGAAGAATTAAACTCCTCCATGCTGACAGCCACAGTTTTGATGCTGACGAACTACTTTACGCTCCAACATAAACTCAGATATTTATGAAGTTTCTTTATTGGAAGTCAGGATTCCTATTTGTTTTAATTACACAAGCAGGATTCCAGCGAGCCCTTTAATCCTGCTCTCTTTTCCTCCTTTGGCACAGTAAAGAAGTCGGTTGCAGCACAGGGTATCTCTGCCCTGCCAGATAAATGCATCTGCTGGAAAACACTGACTCCCATCAGCTTTGCCTGTCAGATGCCATCATCCATCACTTGCTAACCGGCTTCAAAGTTTCAGCTGCCAACCACACAAGAAAGCAAATAACAGACTTCCTCCCAGTGTCACACCTGGGGGTTCAGACCTGGAGCAGAGACAATGCCAGGCTTTGAAAGTGCCAAAGGTGTGGGTGCTGCAAGCCTGGGGTGTTGACATGATGCTGGTGTCTGGAGGGGACACACCGCTTTCTAACAGATCACTTTGAAGAACTTCAGAGGCACCTTTCATCTACAGCCACTGCAGCCTGCCCTGGGCACTGAGCTCAGGACAAGAAATGAGGAAGCCTGTGCTGACTAAACCCTTGCCACTGGGGTGAGCATTTGTTAGCAGTTTATGATAACCCACATATATGCTCAGCACCTGGGAGGCTTTTGGGCCTGGTACCTCTCAGGTTTAAACACCAACTAACACTCCCTGAGGAACAGCAGCATGACCTTTCTGCTCAGAGCCAGAGCTCTGGCAGTGCTGTCACACCAGAGAAGGGTGGTCCAGCCAAATTGGGTGCCTGGAATTTGGGAAATCCTCTGGCTGCCTGGAACTGCATTTTCCATGTAATGTGGACTTTTGCTTCAAGACTGAGTTCAGGGTGGGCTAAGGGAGGAAAGGGATGCCTTGGCTCTCTCTGTTCACCTCAGCTCAGCTCATTTGTGTCACTGAGCAGATCTGGACCCCAAGCAGGACCACAGGCAGGAGCAGGTGATGTGCAGGCAGGCCCTGGGGATCATCCCCAGCACTGGTCTCAGCCTCACATCAGGTAGGAGAGCCCCAACAGTGAGACACTGGCAGCAATGAAGGAGTTGGGGTGCCTATCACAAGCTGTCATCTCTCCTTGAGCTGGGCAAAGGTTCCAGTCAAGGCTACAGGTATCAGTTGTGCTCAATCTTTTCACTCCCTCAGTCTGCAGTGAAAAAACTACATGTGTGGTGTGGGCTCTGGAGCTGTGTTTTGGCATCTCACTGTGGTGAGCTGGGCACAGCCTGGCAGTGAGCAGAGTCTCTGGGAGGGAGGGGAACCCCGGGTCCCATAACCACTAGATGGTGCTTTGTTGACATAATATTGCCAGAAAGCTCTTCCTCCAGCTCCCAAGGCAGCGGCAGCCAGAGATGCAGCTCCAACTTTGCTGACTGTCTGCTGAGCTATTTTTACTCTCCAGCAAGGCTGGGGGTGCCCTTCCCTTTGAATTAGGAGGCTGAGAGCTGCACTGATGAGCTATGGGCAAGCAATACCTCGCTGCAAACCTACTCTGCCTTCTCCCAGTCCCACCCATTCCCAATCTGCTGCTGGTTGGGAAGGCAAAGCAGTTCTGCTAAGCACCAGTGCCTGTTCCATCATCATGTAAATCATTTCCCTCTCTAGCCAGGCAATGTTTTATATTCAAATAGTGAGAATCTCAGCGGTGGCTTTGCTTCCCCCGGCTTATTTTCCATGTGCTCAGTTCAGACAGAGTGATCTGTATGATCTGATACTCATCTGTATAGGATACTGCAGCTTCCCTGCACGGACACGAGGCTGAAGTGTCTCAATAATATGGGATAAAACAATATCCCCTCATTCTCTCTCACACTGCTCAGAGTAATTAATTCAGAGTTTGTTTTTTTGGTAAAACAGAAATCTGTCAGTCTTTTCAGTAAAAGGCATTTGGTTTCAAATCAGATGCCTCCTTTCAATGTTACTGCATGATGTGGCTTTGAAAGGGAACCTGCAGGCAGCTCAGTATGGAGGAGAAAAATTCCTTCTTCTCAGCTTTTGCAAAACATTTCCAGCCTCTCTGCTAAGCTGATAACTACCTGGTGTGACTAACACTCGTGGTTTTCCCTGTGCTGCTGTGCAGTGAGCCATGCAGACCCAGGAAGAGGTTACCCTGTAGTCTGGTGTTCAGGTCACAGAAAAAAAGCCCTGTGATCTATCAGGATTCCAGCTCTCCCTCTTGCTGATACCAGCAGCTCCTGCACCTTAAGTGCTGACCTAAAAAAGCTACAATTGCTTACTCTGAGTTTTTCCTGAATGGCTAATGCCAGATGCCAGCCCAGTCAATGAAATACATTCTGGAGACAGCAAAGAGGTTTAATATATAGCATTAGTGGGAGTCCTGGGCTTAAAAATAGATTAAGTCACACAAAAATGTGTTTAAACAGACTTAAATATATTCTCTGGCACATAGGTATTTGCTGATTTTATGGTATTGCTACTGGCAGCTTCTTCAAGGAGGCAGAGGGCTGGAATAATGGAGTTCAGTACAGGTGGGGGCTGCAACAGAGCCACAGGATGAGAAGAAAGCTCTAGGACTTAGCAGAAAATATTGCTGGTTACACTGGCTTTGTCTAGAAAGCAACATTCACCAGACAGGACAATAGTGCAGTTCCAGAAGAACAGGAATCTAATCACAAAACAGCACCTCTATGGCCTGTTCTGGCTGGATGGGGAGCTTGCTGGAAAATGCCTGGAGCTGGAGGGGGCCTTACAGATCCTTCTGCCTTCCTCAGTTCTCTGCATTTGAAATGCAGATGGGATTTAAATCGAACACTACAACCTACAGCTCTTTTTTGTTTAAAGAGCTACTAGATGAACATTTTAACATACTCCAGTGGGGCTGAAGGTTCTTTCCTGGAGTCCCAGGGGCTCAACTTCCCTGAAAGCACAGAGCCAACAAGCCAGGCACCACCACCTCTGCTTTAAGGGAGAGCTGCAGGTTGCTGAGCACAGAGCCTTCGCCTCAGGGCCACGGCAGCTATTAACTGCAGAGACCCACAATTTCATCACACAGAGCTGCAGTTACACTGACACCAGACCAGTGACATTCAGTAACACCACAGGGTCCTCTGAAATCTCTCCTGTATCCCCAGCACAAGATGGAGTGTCTCAGAAGAAAAAATACGGTGTGAAAGGTGAACCCCTGTTACACAGTCCCCATCCTCGCATGGAAGGGACTGCTCATGAAGTCAGGAGAGTCAGGGTGCCAAAGAAGGTGATGGAGAGCATCCACAGCCTCTAACTTACAGCAGAAGTGGGCACTGCTGTGCCATGGCCGGTATCTTACACAGAGAGGGAGCACTGGAGCTCACAGAGCCCTGCACGGATGGGGGAACAGCACCGTGAAAGTTCATGGGACCACGGGAGCCTCCAAGAGCCCCATGCAAGTGCTGACCACGGCAGTGGAGCAGGGAACTGGTCACTCCAGTTGCTTCCACAGCAGCTGAAATCTCCCTGTGGTACAAAGCAGCCTCCCAGGCTGGCAGAGGAGGCAGGGAAGTTACTGACCGCTCGAACGCGTTTAAGGCGCTCCTCTAATTTCTCCTCTGCTTCACGTTGCTTCTGTACTTCCTCCAGGCGGTTGATCAGCTCTGCAGCAAACTTCTCTGGTTCCACGTGGATATCCTTTGGCATTCGGTACGTACGCTGCGGGGAGAGCACACCAGGGGTTAGCACACGGTGCCTGAAAAATCCCACGTTTATTTGGGAGGCTCTGATAACTGGAAATGCCGGTCGTCCCGGTGGGGAGCGGAGGGAGGACAGGCTGGCAGGCACTGAGGTGCAGCCCAGGACCTGGGGGCTGGAAGCTGAGCCACTTCCACGAGCTCCCCAGCTGGCACCAGCCCCACACACCGCCCCACGTAAGGGAAAGGTTTTCTGGAGCCACAATTCAACGGGGTTTTTTCGGCACCAAATTCCACTTAGGGATGGATGTGCTCGGTTTTCTCCCAGTGTACACAGGGTCAACAGGAATATCCTGGTCTCAAAGGGTGGGAAAGGGAATGTACAGACCTCTCAGGCACTCAAAAATCCTGTTCATAGCAGTTATGCTTTCACTTGGATAGAAAGGAGGACTCTGGTGCACACTCACTCGGCTTATCCCAGGAGGATCAGCGTATGCCAGTCAACCCCTGCAAAACGGCCCCTATTCCCACAAAGCATCCTCTCCTCCTGGAGGATCCCGTAGGATTGCATCTCAGCTCTTCAGAGCCATGCAACGATTCCCTGCTGGCTTTATCAATACAGCACCCTTACAAGCACAGATGCCATTTCACTGCTTGCTCTGGGTGAATAAATGAATATTTATGGCAGTTCAAGGGCATTCTTGATTCCTTATGCTGAGTTACTTTGTCCTGAAATTTCTGAGCTCTGGGATAAGAAGTTTGTGAAGTATGAAGCTCTCAGCTGCTGTATTTCCCCCCTCATTTTCATCCCTTCTGCATTATTTTGCTAAAATATTAGAAACAATGAAATGACACAGCAGAGATAAAAATTTAATTTGGAGGAAAAATAGTTGGAGAATTCAGCAGCACAAAACCCTGCATTCAAATGTTTCAATACCAACACGAGAGAAATATACATTCTATAGGACCAGAGATAAAACTAAATGTGAAGACATAAGATGACTCACAGCAAAAGAACAAATGCAGCATCAGAAGCAGACATGGAGCTTGAAAACTTTAAAGGAGGATGAGAGACCACCCGAATTTATCCCAGACCAGCCAAAAGATCAAAGCAGAAGACTAAAATACTGCTTTGCCTCAAAACCTGACAGAAGTATGCAAATCATATTGGCTTTGCTGTCCCTGCCAGTGGCTGAGAGGAAGGCAGGGAAGAAAACCAGCAGCAGTAAGTACCCCCTGATGGCACCAGGGAGCTGAAGGCATCGTTCATGACACCCCAGTTGGGTTGCAGAGGTCCCAGTTAAAGCACTGCTTGTTTTGTTTGCCAAGAGGAATTGGTCTTCCTGACCTGATCCTGCCAGCAAACCTCAATCCCAGTGACCCATCCGAGCTGGGAAGAGGCTCCACCAGCCATCCCTTCATCCATGTGTGGAGCCACTGGAGAGGGCACAACATGTGTGAGCTATCAGGTGGCTCCCACCCTGGGATGACATCTTTGCTGCCACCAGGACCTCCAGCCCCGCAAATCAAATTAAAAAATATCACCAAAACTGCAGGTAAAGATTTTCACCAACAAAAATGTTTAGTCTTGAAATGCTGGCACAGGGGCTGAGGCAGCACGCTTCATCTTTGCACTGTCCAGACATGGCCCAGCAAGGGGGAAGATGTGGCAGGGCTGGTTCCTGCTCTCTTACTGCCTGAGGAGCTTCCAGCATCCAAGTGATGTCTCTCTGTTCCCCGGCATAGCCCAGGGGAGCACTTCTGGCTTTCTTCAGAAACCCCAAACCCATGGCCACCTCCATGCACCTCGTGAGGCTGCACCAGCAGTTCCCAAGGAGGGAAATAAATCTCTCTCTTGCCTGACAAGTCACAACCCGTGGGGTGACGTGCTCCCTCCCTCCTGCCACCTCAGACAGGCCAGCTCTCCCTGCGGTTGTTTACACGACAGCGGCACCGAGCCCTGCTCCGTTAGACACCTAATGAGCCTAACGAGAGACAGCTCGGAGCTCAGCACTTACAGTCTCAGGTCTCCCTGTTGCAGCTACCACAGAGGAGCACAACTGGGAAAGGATTTCTCTTTAATTTCATGGTCCCTGATGCAATGCAGCATCCCGAACCAAAGCCTCTCCTGAGCCTCCGGCAAGAGTGGGTGCAAAGGCTGTTTGGAAACCTGAGTATGCAAGTCCTGCCACAGGAAGATGCCTCCCTGCAGGCCCAGCAATGCTTAAGGACCACAGCTCTGTCTCTGATGAGGATCTGAAGACATCTGGAATCACTGCTGTATCCAGGGAACTCATGATGAGATGATTCTGGTCTTTTACAACTAATACCTCAGCATGTTTATCCACAGGCTCTCAAAGTCTGGAGATGACTGAAGATCAACTACAGAACTTACAATAATCGGAACCCAAGAATCTTTAGGACGAACTAATTTTCCTCTGTCTTTCAAAAAGCTGCTGCACCTGCAAAACCCACTGCCCTGTCCTTGGAGCTTCCCACTCAGCACAACAGCTTGCAGAGGGCCTCAGCAGCCTCTTGGAGGGTGCAAACACAGCCTCCCCTGTGCAGCCATCTCTGCAAGGGTCTCCCTGAGCATCCAAGTTGAGTGCAGCTGGAATGAACCTCACTTCACCCCGTGGATACCAGCTGTATGTTCTCTTCCAAAGAGAAACATGGGAGACATGCTCCATCAACAGCCAGCCAGGCTGAGCACGTGCCCAGAGCAGGATCCTTCAGGGCTTCAGGATTCTGAACCTGCCTCCATATTCCCATGGGCATCCAGAGTCCTGCCAAGGGAGTTGTAAATAAGCTGTTTATTCTTCTGAAATTAGAAGGGGCTCCAAATGCTTTTGTTCCAAGTCAAGGATGCAGCAAGGGTTAGGAGGATCCAGCCCTCCAGTCTCCACCAGAATGAGATCTCTGGACATTCTGAATCAACAATTCAGAATGAAAGAAAGCACTCAATTTTAAAGAACTGTTTATTTACAGCTCTTTTCTCTATTGTTTTATTTAATGACCTACCTACTTCTACTTAATGCCACTAGTTAGATAGGTCTGTCCAGAACCAAACCACACTGAGATGGGGAGGCTGCAGAGGACAACAGATGGGAGGCTGAATGCCAGGTGGATTGCCAACAAAGAAATTGCTTGAACTGGTCTGGATGGAGCAATCTTTCCTCGTGACAGCTCTGAAGGAGTTCTTGGGGTACCTATCACCAGAACAATGTCCTTGGCACCTGAAGTGCCTGAAGCTCTGGTACCTTAGGGAAGAAGCAGCCTGCTAAGAACATGTGAGAGCCCCAAGCTCTCCAGTAGTTCCACTCAGCTCTCACATTTCCTCCTTCTTTTCTTGGGGCTGATAGAGTAGGAATTGCATGGATTTTGCTCCATGAGGTAGGTGCAGGTCTGGGTTTTGATGGATTTCACCCTCCCTGAGAAACTGGGGTTTGAGGACCGAGTTGCACATCAGAACACAGCGGCACCCAAAACGTGTGGTTCTGCCACGATCCATACGTGAAAAGGATGAAAGGGAAGAATCTCACTGCGGTCTGCAGGTTCCCCTTGGGAAGATTCAACCTCAACTGCTCTGAGATAAAACAGGCAGTCTTCCAAAATTATATTGGGTAGAGGTCCCTAAGCAGCCCCAGGATCCACGGGTTGGGCTGAACCATTTCTCACAGATCTGAACAGGCCAAGGAATTCTGTGCTGGTAAATCTCCCTCTTCTACAGGAGGCTTGATGCCTCTGTGATGCCTAAGGGGCTGATGTTAGATCACAAGTCAGTCTTGGAAATGAAAAGACATCAGGGTAGAGAAGCCACAAGCAAAGAACTTCTGAACCTCCTTATCTCTTAGATTGATACATTCCTCTGTGACGTAAGTTTTTAACAGATAAATGGTGTCTCCATACCAGAAACACTTGTGGCAGGGCTCACAGATACTGGATTTCAGCATCCACTTTAGCAGCATTCAGGGATTAGCGAGGAGTCCCACTGCTGCAAGGCATATGAGGGAAACGGCATAAAACAGCCGATGAGAATTCCAAGCAGGTTCCCAGCTCGCAGGAGCAGAAATCTCATTTAGCTGTAGTTATCCAGGCAGCACGAGACCAGGCTCCTCCTGTGCGCTCCCCACTCGAACAGCACAGCAGAGTGGTCACTCACAGCCTTCTCCAGAACGCTGCAGAAGCCACCCTGCAGTATCCTTGATTGTGGGGCAGGACAGGAGAGCTCCCGCCCGATCATCGAGCTACAGCAACAGCGTCACAAAATGGCTTCTTCGTGCAGTTAAACAAACCAACCAACCAAATCCCAAGTCTTAATGCCTGAGGATGGATTTTCTGAATTTGCTGTGGAAAAGGAGGATCTCCCATCCTCTCCTGGGAATGGATGAATGCCAGAGCTGGGGTAAATACAGGGTATTTACAGGTACAGCCCTGGCCCTGCAGTCTCTGGGCTTTCTCCCTTCCTTTGGGAATTTGCTTGCTCTTTCCTTCCTTGGTGCTCCAAGACTCTGCTTAAATCCAAGAGATGGAAAACCACATGAAAGTAACACTCACTCACTGTGTAATGGGTTCCTGCCAGAGGCACAACACAGGCACCCACTGCATTCCTGGGCAGAGCGCCACTTCACAGAACACAACTTTTCCAAGCTTAGAGCTGGTAAGTGTGGAAGATGTGAGCTGGTAAGTGTGGAAGATGCAGATCACAGCCATCCACACAACTCCTGCTGCAGAGCAGGGCATCCTACATACCCAGCACATGCTGTCGTTACTTGGAGGCAGTCACGGCTGTTGGAACTGGTGAGCAGTCTCCTATGAACATATAATCACTGCAGTTTATAGCTGCTGGACCTAACTACAAGTGCTGCTATTAAAAGCAAGAGAAGTCCTTTCAGAATTTTGCATAATAGCCCCGTAACTCATTTGTCAGGGAACAGTAAGGTCTGTAAAGGACTTCTGAAATGACTTTCGGAAGTAGGAGGTTCTCTATTATCAGTAGGAAAACATGCCGTGCATTCTGCAGGCACTATCGGCATGGACTCTGGCTACACTGGGGAGATATGAGTCCATAAAGACCTTCACTCAAAGGTTGTGATTTCGTCACTGCCACACATTAAAAAGCAGCTCAGCCCTGGGTTCAGCCTGCTTTAGCCACGGGCTGTGGGACAGCCCAACCACCGGCCTCGGAAAGCAACACTTGAAGGAACATTTGCATGGCTCCTTGCTAATTGGGGCCCTTTAATTCAATCAGTGTGTAGTTAGAGGTGAATTTTAAAGAGTAACTTTATAACATTTCACACTGGTGTTGTCAAAACACATTGTCTAATTACCTTCTCCTTTCTTGGCTGATTGATAAGCAAGGGCAGAGCAGTGCCTCTCTGAAGTCGATGCCAATTCTGCGTCAGTAATTGGCTGGCAGGAGGTGCCAGAGTGTCTGAACTAAACTTTTATTCCCTGGAGAAAGACTAGAACTAACTCAACTTCTCAGTCCTCTGCTCCCATATAAATATGTGTCAAGATGCCTTTTTTCCTGGGACTTAAAATTACAGTGCAGAACCTAATGGGAACTGTGGATGTTTCACAGAAAAATCCTTGTTGAAGCATCTGTGTGTAGTTTAGGAAGAATATGTAATTCTAAAAGACTGTGTAGGTAAATAGGATAATATAAAAATTTATAAGCAGCAGGTGGCCAATTTAAACCTTGTTCCCCCCCCTTCCTTTTTAAACTGGTTTCCAAAAAGGTCGATAAAATTTAATGCTAAGTAAAACTAATTAGCCTGCAAGGAACTGCTGCTGGAATGACACTTATTCAGTTCAACAAAAGAAATGTTTGGCAGATGGAAGTTCGTTAAAGCAGAGCTCACTATACATATTTAATGCTCCAAACTCTGAGTTTATAACCTGCAGTTCATCGAGGCATTGCCAGTGCACACCATCAACAGAAAGCCACTATTATTTTTATCCAAAAGGTAAAGCCACTGACAAGCTTTGAAGTCGGAGAATATTCACTCAGTAGTTCCCACTGTTGGGGAACAGCAACAACAATAACAACAAAAAATAAAGGCCAAGCTTTCAAACTTCAACTCTAACAAAGCCATGCTTACAGTAAAAATGGCATCAAGTGAAATAAAAAGGCACCCAGCCAGCCTTTTCAACAGCAACCACACTGTGAAAGCAACTGTGTGAAAAGAGAGGTGACTGAGCAAGGATGGCTATGAGCGTCCACAGCCAGGGCTTTTATTGTCAACCCAGTGATCAAAGCACAGGAGACCCTCTTAAATCTAAGGAAAATAATCTAATTTAAAAGGCAAAACAAAGAGTGGTGGTTTTGGTGTGGGTTTTTTTTTCTTTTTTTAAATCAGATTAAAACAAGGGTGTATTTCTGCTGGTATTGTGCTGCTTTGAGCAGGCAGGATGAGAACAGCTGCGTCAAGTTTGAAGGCACTTCTGGAAAAAGCAGATGGAGGCTTTTTTTCTCCCTATTTGATTTGTGCTGGAGTCCAGCTGTCCAAAGGGGAAAGAAGCACCTTTATTCCCTACTAGATACTAAATGTCACCTGTAACATCTCACAAAAAGAAAACAATAACAAGCAGAGCCGCAGATGGGGATGCAGAACCCTGGCAGTCGCGCTCATCTTCCAAAAGCTGTTTGCTTACCTGGAGCAACCAAGTGTCAGACAAATGAGATACTTTGGCCTGCAACTTTCTTAGCTCTCAAGCCTTGTAACCCCAGGTGAGCTTTCCTGAGTCCTTGAGAACATGTTGCAGCTCCCTTTGGCTGCTCAGTGCAGAAATACTGCTGGGGACTGCTGCATTTCTCCCCCACTGACCTTGGCTGAGACCTACATCAGCCTCCACAGCCAACAGCCTCCTACACCTTCCACAAACACCTCCAGCTCACCTGAGAGCACATAACCTGCTTGCAGGTAAATGCCAGCCAGTGCTGCCATTCTCATCTAGGAGGAACAGCCAGCTGAATGGTGAAGAAAAATGGGCAGCCCAGGATGGTGAGTTTGGCAGAAGGCTCCCCGAGTCCTTTCTTAGCACACTCTTTGTCCACCTTAAAATGAATTCAGCCCTAAAGGGGGTTAAACTCCAGCACAAGCAGAGCAACTGCCCACTCGAGATCTCACATATTTTGCATATTTACCTCTGGGAAGGAGATAGTGCTACTTACAGGAATGTGAGGTAGTGGCACGCGTCCATTTGCTTTGGCACTTTCTTGCATCTCTCTGCGATGCTGCTTTCGGAGTCTGTAGGGTGGGATCCCATCTCTGCCGGAATAAAACAACAACAGGCCCCGCTTTAGTGCCTTCCTCCGACACGTTTCTGTCTCTCACGCCTCGCTGACACAGAGTGGCAGGTAGGAAATCCCTCTATGTTTGAGGAAGGCTTTGCATGCCCAGAGCAAGAGGAGTCTGTGTGGGGAACGATGCTCGTCCAGGTGCCCACACCAACAACACTCTGGCCCTGGGGGCTGGGGGGACTTACACGGCATCCACCGGGAGCAGAGCAAGGCAGGACTCCTGCAAGTACTGCCCAAGGCAGAGGGCAGGGAGAGGGACTTGGACTGCATCCTGGTACCTTTTATAGTTGGTTGCTTTCTCTAAAGAGCCTGTAATGCACACATTAAACCACAGGGCAGGCCAGGAGAGGGGGGAGAAGGAGGAGTGGGAGCTCAGTGAGCATCTACTCCAAGGGGAACTTGGTCAGGGAACAAGGTATATATTTTTAAGAGAGTGTGACAGCTTCTCAAATGGCTTATCAAACCAAAGGGGTAGGCTCCACTGCTCCCAAGGCAAGCTCTAGCTCAGTCTGAAATTACGGGCTTGATACTGAAGTCACTGTGGGGAAGAACACAGCCCTCTCCCCAGAGGAGACTGGACGAGGTTAGGAAGGGATGCCATGGGTAGTGACACCCAACTAACTGAACCAGCTCCATTTGGGTTTGTGCCTGTGCTGAAAGAGCTGGTGAGGGAGGTCTCTGTGGGGGGAGGAGACAGTGGTGGCCACAATCCTTGGTCCTGACAGACTGGCAGTGTGGTCCATGGCTCTGCCATGAGCCTGGGTACACGTGGGTCCCAGCAACAGGGTGTCAGCAGGTCAGAGGCACCAGGCGTTACTAAACACCCCACAAGGCAAAGCATCAGTGGCTGAGTGTGACTTCAGGCAAAGGAAAGAAACACATTTTTGTTCTCACCATTGCCACCACCCTGCTCACACCTTGGGACAAAAAGGTGAGTGAGTGGAGCCCAGTCATGAAAGGACACAGACCCACCCCCTGGTGACACTGGGCTATTTTTGGGGAAAAATCAACGAATGCAAAAACAAATGCTAGCCTGGAGCTTGGCAATTTGGAGCTTTCCTTTTTTATTTTTCACATTTCTCTGATTCAGTAGAAGAAAATACTGTAGTGCCACAGAAGTGGGTGGAAATGAATGGAGGGATTGGGTAAATCCCAAGTACCAAATACCTTCCATGTACAGGCATTGTCTCCTGCCAACCCTGCACCCCTCTGAGCTGTGCAAACGAGTCAGTCCTCACACATCTCACAACAACAAGATGTTTGAACAAGCCAAATGTCCTTAGCACCTACCCCCCTCCCCAGCTGCTTCTCCAAAAAATCCAAACAGTTTCACCAGCACATTTTTAAAGTCAAGATGCCATTTGGCAAGAGAAACACAATCTACCGTGGTGTTTTGCCTGCAAACCTACTGAGTTTCAAGCAGCGGCCTGTGTGAGGATGGCCACCATCAGCTCTCATTCCCATTCCCATCGTGCTGGCTCCCTGGAAAAGCTGGTGCGGGCAGAATCGCCACCAAATTACACGAGCAGAGCACATTTTCATGCACCAACCCAGGCATTCAAAATGAAACACCGTTAAACCCAAATAAAACCCGTGATTAATGACAAGTGCTTTTTTAGTAGGAAGACAAACGAGAGAACGGAAGATGAGCCAGGCTAATTACAGCTCTGGAGAGTGGCTGCAGGTAATGCGGGAGGAGGAAGAGCGTGTTGGGAGCACCACCTTCCCTGTGCCCACAGTGACACGGCTCAGGAGCTGGGCAGTTTCCCCACACGCTGCTGTACCAACGGGGGTTACTGCAGTGTTCATTAGGCCTCATTTTCTTTAATGACAAGCCTCCATCTGAACTTAAGACTCACAACGGTTGCAGAGTTTCACCGCATCGCGAAGCGGCTTTTTCTGGATTAATGGCAACAAAACAACTGGCAGTTTTTAGAGGAGAAACAAAAGCCAGGGGGATTATTTTAGCCATCGCTGGTCGGCATCAATAGACAACATTTCAGCTTAACCACTGCACAAAACCCGGGCGCCAGAACACAACTCGCACGCTAAAGCCGCGCGGCCATTCGCGGGGAGAGCGGCATTATGTTAGAAAGTGCAATTTTTCTTTCTTTCTCTCTCTCCCCTTTTTTTTTTTTTTTTTTTTAATTCTCCCCAGCAGCAGTCCCAGCGGAAAGAGCGACTTTTGTTCCCAGCACAGTAGCGAAAGGCTGATAATGGCCTCTAATCTATCCGGCTTCAAACACATGTTCAGCCCCGCTGTGCTGCCTTTGATGTCATTTTAACTAGATTCCCCAATGCCACCTCTGAACTTGGAACATTCCTTCGTTCAATGTACTGTGCCAACTCAACCAGAGGAAGCAAATTCAAAGATAAGCACTTTAATTTTATCCCAACAAAACCTTATTCAATAGATGGGGGGAAAGCAAGGAAAACCAATACCGTACTTTTGTTTTCCTTTTGTCAGGTAGCTTGCTTTGAGATATTTTCAATAGATAGAGAGAAATTTTATATATATATATATAAAAAATCAAAACTTTTTTAGAGCACATCTACTTTTAAAGTAAAACTTTCTCAAACTGTTTTTCCTTGTTTCACCACGTGATTTTCTTTAGCACCAGAAAACTCAGCGCTGAAGTGCAACGGGGGAAGAGGAGTATTTCTATAGTTTATTTAATGACAATGCAATTGGTTTGCTGTTGGGGAAATGTGGAGGCTTCCTCCCCTCTCCAAACTGACCTGGCAAGAGCCTCTGGTGAGCAGGGAAGTCTGGCTGTGGCTCTGCAGATGGATTCTTCTAAGAAGAGCTGCCTTTGCTCCTCTGCAGACAGCCTCCAAACCCAACCATTACACCTAACATTGGACATCATCACTTGAGATCTTTTAAAGTAAAAAGCTGTTGAATTTGTTAAAATATAGTAGAACTCAGGGTAATCTCTGGCCACAGGACAGAGAGGAAACAAATCCACAGTGAAACTCGTATTTTCTACCAGTTACTCTTACCAAGGCACCTCCGTCACCCAAGAGACCAGTCACATAAAAGTAGCCCCACGAGAAAATCACCAGGCATTTTGGTTAAAGGCCAGTCATCCAAGGAATAACATTTAATTTGCAAGGCTTTTGAAGGAATAACCACTGTCCTAAACCCCTTTGCTCCAGGGAGAATGGCCATCCTCACTCTGGAGCAGGTTTGACTGGAAGTGGGTAGGAAGGAGCATCCCTCTGGCCCAAGCCCATAGGCACTGAGGGCTTCCCAAGCGCCTTGGGGGAAGGCAAAGCTGTATCCCAACCAAGATAAGCCAGGACACATGATAAGACCCAGAGGAAGGAGTATTGTTTGGCTGGAGCACAACACAGGGCTAAAGAGGAGACATTACCTCTTGTTTACCATGTAAGTTCTTGCAGCAATCAAGATAGATATGGACCTAAGGCATTTCTGCATCTGAACTGGAACATCATATGGCAATTTAATGCATTTCAGCTGCTGCCTGTTGCCTTCCTACCTACGGTTGCTTTAACTTGCCTCAAGCATCTCTGTTGTGACACCCCCTCCTACCCACAGGCTGCCTCCTCCACGGAGGGTTATCTGCATGGAGGAGCAGTTTAAGACAGTAAGAGCAGTTTAGGACTGTGCTGGAAATGCTGCTGCAAGACTGGGGCAGGCTCTGAGCAGCCCAGGGGGAGGCAGAGCCCCAAAGACCCTCCACTGAACACCAGCAGTGAACGACTCGGTCCCACCTGTGGCCGTGGCACTGCCGGGCCAGAGCTCGCCCGTGTCCTCCCCAGACCTTGCCTCCACACAGACCAGCTAAAACAACACAGCTGCCCTGCCGATTGTAAAAACAGGTTTCAGCAGAGAGGACCGGAGCTGTTTTGCCTACCAGGGCAGAGGAATTCCTATGACACAGGAAGACTGAAAAATAATCAGCGGAACGCAGGCGTTTAAGAGCAATGTTTTTCAAGCTACTCAAAAAGCAAAGTACTCCGACGGGGGACTGATAACATATTCGTTACATAAATTCAACCCATTTCAATAACATTTGCCAGAAAGACATCCTGTTGAAAGCTGGTCTTTCGGGTTTATAGCTGGTATCGCAGCTTTACAACCCCTTTGGTGGGCTGGGTACTCCCAAAAAGTCTGTGCCTGCCTCCCTTCGCCACAGACAGGCAGAGCATCACTCAGGTCCTTGCCTTGGGATCACACCCCACTCATGTGCTGCCCTGGAGCACAAGCCAGATTCCTTCATTATTAAGCATGAGTGCTGTATGTAAACAGCACACAGAGGGAAGAACCTCACTCATCAGCAAACGAGGCTTTTATTGCCATTTTCCTCAGAGGAGGCCTAAATTCAAAGCACGGAGACATGTAAGTCTTGTCAAGCAGCAGGAGTCCCTTCTTTAACTTCATCTGGTTGTTCTTCATTTTTGCTGCCTTGAGCAGTTCTGCAAAAATTCCTTTGAAACTCTGGAGGCAGATAGGTTCAGCAATGCCATGCAGAAACCGAATAAAATCTGGTGCTGGAGTCTGAAAGCTTGTAATGAAGAGCAAGTGCTCTGAAAACAGGCAGAGCCTTTGTAAAGCCAAAGGTCAAGGCTGTACATCCAGAATCCCAATTTGGGGATCATTCTGCAAGCACCCAGTTTGAGATGCATAGAAAGAAAGATCACAGGTTTACCCTTATGGTGTTCAAGTCCTACTTAAAATGAACCATTAAGACTGGGTTAATTAGTAGCAGAAGGCAGCACGTGTAGTGGTGGTAATTAAAGTCCTAGAAGCAGACTATGGTGAGCACAGGAGGAATAAAATGCCTAAAGGAAAAAGGAGCATAGGATGGCCAATCAGAAATTATTCTGCCTGTAAAAGAAACAAACTATGGCTACTGAAATAAAAATCAGGAGGGTGAAGAACTCTGGCATAAATGATCACAACTTATCGCAGGTATAACCATCAGTGCAGCCCCATGAGCCTGCTGGACAAGTGGAAAAGGAAGTGCTAAAAGCTAATTAATTTTGAAGAGTTCTTACATCTGTCTCTCCTGATAGCAAGAAGTTACAAGACCCCTGCTAGTTTCAGAGCACTCCTCCATACAAATTGATGAATATGAAGAACTGCAGAACGATGTGGCAGAGCAGCTGGATTTGTATCAAATGGAGCCTTTAATTAGTGGTCCTCTACAGTGTTCTGTCCTGGGGGCATGCTCCTCTTCCCAGGCCCCTTTGGACCAGGTCTGCCTCCTCCATTTTGCAGCATGACATAGATAAGGAGTGAGGAGCTGGTGTCAGGGTGCAGAATGGACTCAGGGCGGCTCCTACATGGTCCCAAGCCTCCATGGAGCCAGAGACAAAACAGACATTCCTGACCCACCACCCCAGACACAGAAACCCCCTCACCACCGTCCCACTGTATGAGCTGAGGGCAGGTGGGGAACTGGTGCAACACCCATTAACAACTTCTACGGCACAGGCTGGAAAGTTTCTCCAACAAGGTCTGACAGCTCCTGACATTCACAGTGACACTAAACGAGCCTCTTGGAGGATTCTGTGTTTACAGCACTGCCATTAATAAAACCCTCTCCTAATTCTGTAAACCTGTCATCTTTCACCTGAAGAATCAAAGGGTTTCTACTCTACAGAAAGACACTTTGCATTTGCACGACTAAAAACCAGACCAAACAGTGAATATTTTCCCCCAAATCCTTTTTTTCCTCTATCACAGAGATGCAGTCACAATGAAATCTCAAAACCCCTTTTTTTCTCTCTTTGCAGACCATTTTTCAGGCAGGAGTCTCGTGGGTGAGATACAGAGTGCTGTCCTTAGGGGCAGGAAGAGAGAAAAAGCAGAAAATATTTGTCTGGGGCTTATTGGCACAAGTTGTGTTAAAGCACAGTGGTCACCAGACAAACTAGGTCTGGTCAGTCACCAATCCTACTGAAGAGCAATCACAGATTGAGCAGATTACTCCATCTGGACTAACATCTGTGTCCAGTTCTGGTCTGCTCTGGAGACCTGGAGCTCCTAGAGCCAGTCCAGTGGAGGGCGACAAAGATGATGAAGGGACTGGAGCATCTCTATCATGAGGAAAAGCTGAGGGAGCCGGGGTTGCTCAGCCTTGAGACGAGACACTGAGAGGGGACCTCATCCATGTTTGTCAGTGTCTGCAGGGAGGGGTCAGAGACAGACCAGGCTCTGCTCTGTGGTGCTGAGCAATAGGACAAGAGGCAACGGGCAGAAACTGATGCACAGGAAGTTCCCCTTGAATATGAGGAAGAATTTCTTTACTGTGGGGATGACCGAGCACTGGAACAGATTGTCCAGAGAGGGTGTGGAGTCTCCTCACTGGAGATATTCAAGAGCTGTCTGGACACAATCTGGTGCCATGTGCTCTGGGATGACCCTGCTTGAGCAGGGAGGTTGACCCACTGTGGTCTCATCCAACCTTACCCATTCTGCGATTCTGTGGGTTTGGCAGCATAAAACCTCAAGAGAAGCATCCAGGCAATTAGAAAGCTCTGTCTGACATTCAGGAGATACTGTAGCACAAATCACTTACTACAAAGCCAATTCCTCTTGCACCTGGCAAGAAACATTGCAGAAACTCCCACCGAGCATCATTTATCTTTTAGTTCACTCCAAGTATTTTATGCTGCAAACGTTCCCAAGACTGGCAAGGCGGAGCAGCCTCCACAGTGACAAAACAACTGAAGAGAAAGTGAGAATGATCATGACCGTGGTCTATTCAGACACCCCCCACAACCCCAGCTGTGGCAAGACCTCTCCCAGCCCAACACAACATCCTCTGAAGACACAAACATGGCACTGCCCCAGCGGGCTGGAGGTACTCACACGCTGCTGTCTGTCAGCGACATGGTGTCGGCGTCGCTGGACATGCTCTGCTGCTCGCTGTCGTTGGCACTGGTCGCCGGGGCCAAAGCGTAGCCCGTGTTGACATAGTAAGGGTTAACAGGCTCTCTCCACGACCCATGCCTGCAAAAAACCCACAGTCAGATTAGAAGGGCATAACCTTGGCCATATTCTGCATGAGGAGCCCCTGCTGGTCTAGTGGTAAAGGCGCCGCGCTATCACCGCGGAGACCCGGGTTCGATTCCCGGTCAGGGCCACTCCCGGGCAGGTGGGGCTCGTTAGCCCTTAAAGGCAACCCACCTACGTCCTAAGGACCTCGCTGCCACCGTCCAAGCTCGCTTGGCCCCGGCAGATGAACCTTAGGATTAAAGGGTGGGCTCAGTTCCGCGCACACTGTGTCTCACCTAAAAAATCCAATGCGCAGGCTGGAAGGTGTAAAGACCTTCCCCGGATCTTCGCTCGCGAAGACTGGCCATTATTCTGCATGACCAGGCAGGAGGACTCTGCCTGGAGTCCCAGTGTTGGTGACAGGCTACAGAATAGGCTGTGTTCAAACCCAGTTACCCTGACAGAACCATGAAAAATCTGACTCATAATGGAAGAAAAAGGGAATTCATAGTGTAATGAAGGTGATACCGGTAGAGATAAAGAAGGGAGGCAACAAGACTGCGTGGAAGAACTCCAGTTTCCATCAGGATTTACAGTGTACATGGGCTAGCTGCTTAGCACTGTCATTACATGAGCATCTAAAAGCAATACCTAGGTAGTAAGACAGCATTTTTCTTAGTTAGAACAGGCTTCTACTCTTCCAGCAGGGAGGGATGTGTAGCACAGCTCACCCATTCTGTGCTTACTTTAACATCCCTCTTTACTCCACCACATTTCCCAAGGTAGGGAGGTGAAGCAACAAAAAGCTGTTGCTCACAACACAGCACCTAAAGCCGACCTCCAATCTCACACTCAGGTACACCACAATACTTGCAAACTCCATCAGGAAGGACCATGTAATCTACACTGACTTTTCCAATGGACAATCTGTTTGTGGATCTACAGAGGTTGGTTTGTACACAACCCATGCCTTGTTATTCAAGCACACATCCAGGCCAGGCTCCTTCTCTTCAGCAAAATGTCAGGAAGAGAGGCTGCCTCGCTCAGGAGGAGACCTGCATTGATGGTGAAGCAGCCTGTGAACCAAGTAGGCAAGAACTCCTTCACACTAACTTTGCCCCTGGCACAGAAAAGCTCCTGCTGCCAATGTGCCCCCAGCTCTGCTGCCCTGCAGGACAGACAGGCCATGCAGGCAACTTGTTCTCACTGCAAGTCATTTTGCAATTTGCCAGGAGGAGGAACAAGCTGAAATGTTCACACCAACCACACATCAGGCTCTCCCTACCCGCCTCTCTGCATGAAGAGCAGCATTTGTAAGGTATCTTAAAGCTGATGAATTCCTGGGTTTTCCAAGCTCTGAAAATCAGAGTCCTGTTTTAATTCAGATCACAGAGTTCATCAGCACGATCTTTTATTTGGTAACTCAGTAACTGGCACCTGGTTGATGTGGTTTGCAATGGGCCCTGAGCAAACATCTCCATGGAGGGCACATCACGCAACGTGCACTTCCCCTTTCTGCCGTGAACAGCGTTTCTGGCTCAACTGCAGTGGTCAAAGTCCTGCAGAAAACAGAAAACAGCCCCTGCTCTGACGAGTTTACATTTAGATAAGGCAAGGAAAGCCATGAGAAAGGCACAGATGGAGGGCCCAGAGGTGAGGAAGACACCATCAAAGGGAAACGCTGGCGGTTTGTGCCTCTTTGTTCGGAGTATAAATGCAGGATAGTCACTACAGGAACTGGGACTGGTGGAGAACCCATTTCAGGTGGGGAGGCTTTTGGAAAGCTGGATGTATAAATATGGCACATGGTGTAGCAGGAGGGAAGCAACACCAAAGTATCTCAAAACCTGAACTGGACAGGGCTACAGCTTTCAGCCACCACACCGCTCACTCAGCTCCTATTCACCTGCCCTTCGGCTCCTCGACACACAACCTATTCTCCTTGTAATTCCAGGGGTCATGGATGCTCACCGGCCAACAAGAACGATCATATTGTTTCAGGCCCACTATGGGGTCAGTTAGAAACAAATTACTCTCCTATTCTCACAAAGAGAAAACTAGTATTTTGTTTGTCACAAATTGACCAAAACTCCAAGCTGTCTCTCCTTGGATGATGAAGCTGCCTGGTGCAAAGAGCATTCAAAACTGAGCCAGCTGAGCCTTTTCATGGCTGTCTGAGGAAAAGAGAGCCTTGTGAGGTTTGTCCATGCTCGGGTGCAATGCAGAGTCAGTTGGGGATGAACGTTTACAGCTGCCTTGGGGTGGTGAGTCACCACAGAACTTGTAGCACACAAACTTTCTGCCTGTCACTGCCAATCTGCACTGGAGCAAACTTCTTACTACATTCCATCAGATTTCAGAACGGCTTTCTAGGGCAAATACTGGAAATAATTTGAACAAGTTCAACCTAAAAAGCAAGGTATAATAAGTGAAAACTCAACCAGGTCCCTTCACCAGCTCTCCCCCTGCAGAACGGTCAGTTCTGAGCATTAAAGGAGTGCTGTGCAGTGCAACTCTCCTGTCAAATCCGACATGACAGCTGCGTGATGGAGGCTGAGACAACCTCCTAAATTGAGGCAGGAATGATGGATAGCTCAGGCCTTCCCTGCGGGCAAAGAGAAGGATGCTTTTTGGGCAACCCAATTAAAACACAGCACCAACTTCTTCTAGTGGACCTTCTGCTAGGACTCTCTGCAAGAGGCATGGATTACTGCAGTAGTATATTAAGAAAGAACTACGATATAGAGAATAAAATGCACAGCTCAATCCATTTCTCCTTTGTATCTGCTGATACAGAGAGAGAACAGCAGAAAGGTTGCTGGGTGTGGAAGTGGGCTGGCTGAAGGGACTGAGCGAGCAGATGGGTGCTGGGTGGTCCCTGGCCCTTCCAGAAGAGTCAGGATGGATTGGCTCTCCTGCAGCAATCCAGGGCTGTGGGTTTCCCACTGACAACGCAGGTTTGGTCACAACTGTTGTATTTAGCTAAAATTACACGCTTAAGTGTGTATACAACAGGGATTACTTCCATTTTAGCTCTGCCTCTAATACATCACTGCAAATGTAAACTTTTGCTAAGCGTAAGGAGATGGAAAGGGTATAGGATTTCAAAGCAATCATAACAGGTTACATTACTTTTGAGGAATCCATCTGTATTCAATCCTTCTCCTAATGTTCCCTGTCCCTGACAACTCTCTTCAGCTGGCTCGTATCACTATTTGAATGTTTTGTGCCGTGCCTCTGAAGAACGCTTTCAACATCTATTAGGAGGAAAACATTAAAGGAACATGGAGTCTAACAAAAAAAAACCTGGTCACTTCTGATCTGGGAGGGGAGGCTGCTTTAAAAGGGATTCAGGCACACTCAGAGCCATTTGAAATGTCAGCTAAAAACCTCACATACCGAGCTCTATGCACTGATAAGGGCGATAAAAGGAGAGGTGAATATTTAAAGTTAACACTTCACAAAAATTCCTGCAGACTTCTGGAATTTTATTTCATTTTTTAAGACAGAAAGAGTAATGAACGTTTTTGAAATGAACACAGAACATTTCACACATCACAGAAATAAAGCTGCACGTCTCTTCTGCAGCTCTCAGTTGCTCAACCCTCAAAATAATCACATAGGGAACAATTATAACAGAGATCACAGCGACCCGAGTAAGTCAGCCTGACCAGCTGCCTTCTCTTTGCATAAAACCCTCCACTGATCACTGTACATTCTGGTAATGCTGACAAGGGCCAAAACTGCTGCAGAAAACCAACAGGTATCTTCCTTCTACCTCTCTGGGGTTTACTTTGCATATTGTCTTGGCTGCATCCCATTCCCAAATGTCCCATTACTGTATCCAAGACCAGCACGCAGCACTTTGGACATCAACACTGTCAGAATTTGGAGCTTCAATGTGAATGAGAGGAGAGGTGAGGTCCTCTTCAGTCCTTCTGCCCTACCTGGAATTCCCACTGCATTGTGAATCCCTAAGGGTGTCCTTTTCCTTCCAGCCTGGGATCCACAGTCTCCCTCACACAACTTCCCCTGATGGCTATTTCGATTTTAAATCAAAGATGCAAAGTCCCCCACTTTTGCCACACATGCTACTATTTGCTCTATGCAAAAAACCACAGGGCTGGCATGCTCAGGGGAAGAATTGCATCACCTTCAGCATCCACAGTGGGAGGAAGATCTCAGTGATCCTGCCCCCAAAGCCAAATCCACACGGCACTCCCTTCGGTTCTCACCAGTTACGTACCTCCTTCACTGATGCTCTTCATCAAGCATGGGAAAGAAAACCACTAAGGCAAGAAGGAAACTTCCTTGAAGATGCAAAGGCCTCCAGGCAACTAATTTCTGTAGAATTTAAATTTCCACTGGAGGGAATAAGTTGCTCAACACTCTATTGGCAGGTCTGAGAGACATGGTCTTCCCAAGCCTGCTCGCAGTTCCAGTGTGGCTGGAACAGCTCCCAGTTTAACGTGGAAGCTGATCAATCCATCAGTTTTCATTGCTACTGCCTCCTCCAGCTCCAGCACTGAATTTTTATGACACTGACATTTTCTGGAAGAAAATTTTTACTCCAAAGAACTGAAGCTGTGATAGGATGCAGGCAGGCTGGCAGTCACCCTCTTGTGAGGGTCCCCCACCTGCATGACCCTGAGATAAGGGCACCTCCAAACTCCCTGATGGCATGGGGGGCACCTCCAAACCCCTGCACTACCAAGGAAGCACCTGTTTGAGACACCAGATCGAGACTCAGGAGATAAAAGACTCATGAAGCTGACAACCACAAAACCCAACGTGTTCTCCCTAAGCAGCTCTTCCAGAAGATTTCCTCCCGTGCCATGGCCTGAACCTTTGGTCACCGGTGTTTCAGTGAGCAGCTTGTTTTTAACATGGGAGAAATCTTATTTTCTGGGATTTCTCATGGTGCCATGAGGCAGCTGATAATCACCCCAACTTCATGAGTTGCCTCAGAAAGCTCCAAGCTCTCCAAGCTGCAGGAGCTATGGGGATGCTGGAAAGTCCCAGGGAAGGACACCCCAAAATGGTCTCTGCAGAAACTCCAGATCTCTCAGCACAGCCAGTGGCAGAAGGAGCAGCTGCAGTGCCCTCCCTCCAGCAGGACACAATTCCTTCCTTCCTCTTTTGGTGGGTGGTGTTTGGGTCGAGGGATGGTACCCAGAGACCACAGATCAGGGCTGCAACTCAACAGGACCCAGTTACTCGGTCTCTGTGCTCCCACCCTGCTTTTTCACGCCAACTTCTGACGACATAGTTCAAACTTTTACAGTCCTGTGTTTCTGAAAATGACTATTTCCAAGAAATCAGCACTAAGCACTACTCTTAGTTGGTGTCTCTGGTCGTTTTGCCTTCGTGATTGGAAGGACACAGTCTAATGCTGAGACGTCCTTCCAGCTCATTATTTTGACATGTCCCACATATTCAGCGTGAAAAAAATAATTTTTTCCATTTGAAAAGTCACATACTTTCATCCAAGAAATAAAAAGTCCTTCCAGAATGACAGGTCACTGAGCCTCCAGCTGGCCAGGCACGATCAGTGCTCTCTTCCTCTCCAAACTTACATCTACCAACAAGCAGGTGACTGTCACATCCCTCACGCAATTCCACATTCCATGATCACAACCAGTCAATCAAATTAAAATGTTAAGCTTATGATGCACGTGCTGAAGTAAACCCCTTCAGCATTATCTAAACAGCACGTGCTGACAAGTGTCCAAGAGGCAGGGTCACCTTTAAACAAGGGATTACAACAGCATTCACCACCGAGTCTGACTTACAAGATTACATTAATCCACCACCTGAACAGAAAAGTCTCTGTTTCCAATCCATGGTGCCAACAACCATCGCAAAAGTTGCACCACACTGAGCATAAAACTTGTCAGAAATGTCCCAAAGTGTGCACAGTGTTCCCCAATCCATCATCATGGGAATGTTTTGGAGCTAAGAACAGAAAGCCTAAGAAGATGCAAAGCTGAAAATCTTTACTCCTGACTGGATTTAACCTGCACTAAAGATGCAAAATCTGCTCAAGAGGATAAAATTAGGGATTTGGCTGATAATTTGATTGCAGATCGTTGGGGTTGCTCCACTTAAAACTCTTCCCCAATTACTCCGTGCACTCAGATGCTGCTGTGCATCTCAACTTCATCACTGCCAGTGTCAGGCTAATCACATGTGTTCTAGGCAAGGGCAGCTTCTTCAAAGATCACATCAATTCTGGACAAGTTAATCTGTTCTTTGAGGTCTCCAGATGGCTCTTGCCAAGAAAGTTCACTTGCAGCCCTGCAGCCAGCGAGCGCAGCGGCCCCGGCGCTCTGCAGAGCATTACAAAGGAACCAGATCAAAGTTGTGTCTTACAAAAAAAAAAAATGAAATCTGAAGTTTGAAAAGCAACAGCAGCCTGTCACTTGTAGGCTTAAAGACGACTTCTGCATGCTCCAGCTATCAGGGAATTTATGATTACAGTCTGGCTTTTAAAAGCTGATGAAAAAAAAACGACGCTCTTTAGCACTCCTTGCCTTTGCAAATCTGTATCTTCTTCCCTGCCTATTCATCCTCCCACGCCAGAGGAAGAAGGCAAATAAATAAAAATGTAACTAAAAGTACAGATAAGAGCTCTTCTCCTCTTTTCTTCTAAGGCATTCAATTCCATTTTAGGACTACGCAGAGATTATTTTATGGGGAGCTTCAGCAATTATTGGGAAGTATGAAAGTACAGTTACAAAAGCTAAATCCAAGATTTACCAGTCTGAGTTTCCAGTTTCTCACTCCTTTGCATTTACCAAGGACATGCTGCTTCTCAGGCAGGACTAAGGTACAGAGGACACTTTAATTGCAACCAGTAATTTAGATCACAGGATACAGCAAGGTGGGGGAGAAAATCTAGGAAGGAAGTTGAAATACAGGAAATAAAATGTTTGCCTTAGGAGGCAAATAAAGACTAGATAGGCTAAATATTGTGGCTGTATTGCCCTATCACCACCCTAACCTTCTCAGGAAAGGCTTTCAGACAACAGGATGAAACCACTGTGTTCCAAGGAAACTGCAGAACGAGTCCCTCAGGATTTGATCTCGCTGTGCATCTCCAAACCAGCCCTCCCGGCTCCTCCTTCCCAGTGGAGGCGAGGCCGTGCTCACTCACAGCCCCAGTGCAGTACTGGATTTTGGCCACTAGTTACAGCTTAAAAGTCAAAAGTGCAAAAAATCCGACTGAGACCAACAATAAAGTCAAGTTCTACCTAAAAACAAGGCACGTCTTCCCTAGAATAAGATCACAAACCTCATTTATTTAATAGCTGAAAACACAAGAAATTAATTAAAATAAAAAAGAAAATGTGGGCACCACAATGTCTGCACATCAATTAACAGGACACTTGGATCATTTTCCTGAAGTCAAATGAATGTTGCAGAACATTTTGTTGCATATCTAAAAATAACAGGTATCTGCCTACATTAATTTCAATTCATTAGTCTAAATTTATACCATAACATAGTAGTTTGTGTTTGTTTTTTTTTAAATGATGACACGATTCATATTAATCCTTATCCACCATGAAAGGCTGATATTAAATAGGGACATTTTCTATAAAATACACAGGATATTTGGCTGCATTAATTGTGACTGAACAAGAACACCACTGCTCTGGCGCAGCCATCCAAAAGCTGCTGTAGTGACTTAAGAAGCTCCAAGACCAGGGCAAACCCAGCAGCCTGTGTGCATTTTGGATATCCAGGGTACACTGCTCCCCACCCGAAAGCCACATTTGCCTCCATGTCCTGGCCTCTGTCACACAATAGGCCATAGGAGACCTATTTTTAATATTTTATTAGAAGGGACAGAATCAAGCTTGTGCAGGGATATGCTGGCCATCCACACACGTTAAACCCTGAAATGAGTGGGATCCATGTCCTCATCCCTGACTCTCTGGCCCTCCAAATGTGCTCTCCCTGGGGCACTGGGATGGACACAGGTACCGAGGGCTGAAAATGCAGTCTGCTTGCCCTGCTTAAACTGAGAGCTGGGGAAAATTCAGCAGGAGGCTGACTGGAAAGAGCTTTCCACTCTGCTAATTGGCTTCTCGGACTGAAATGACATCTATGTTTAATACAAGTGATTTTATATATATATATGTGTGTGTGTGTGTGATGTATGTGTGTGGTTAAGTGGATGAACACCCGGAGTAGCCATTTCACACAGCACGTAGCAGTGCCAGCTCCCAGCCCTCTGCCTTCCTTGGTGACTGATCCAAGTAAATTTGGGTTGATGGAGATGGGAAGCACTTCGCAAAACGTGGGTCTCTGCACGGGCTTCTCTGCCCCATGGTTTGCCTTCCCTGGGAGTGCAGGCAGGACAGCCGGGAGCATAAAGGAGGCCCAGAGGAAATGGTTCTTCCCCAAAGGGGTCATATCCAACTTCCATGTCACAGACGGAGTAACACCAGCGACCCTCCCCTTCCATGTCACGCCGAGCGAGGGTCCATCCGTCCCTGCCTGCAGCCCAGGGGGATGACACACGCAGCCAAAAGCGTGTCCCGGCGTTCCAGCCGCGGGCCGGCCGTGCCGACACCCACACAGCACGGCTCCCAGCCCGCAGCAACCCCCTCGCCCGCACCGAGAGGGCCTTCGTGGAACAAATTACTTCCAAATGCCTGGCTCGGAGGCACAGGGAGAGAGGGAAGCCCAGGTTTGTACCTGGGTCTGCTCACAGGCTAAAGAAGGCAGCAGCTCCACTTAAAAACACCACTGCCTGCAAACTATCAAATTAATCCCAGGATTTCAACAGCTTTTCTTCATTATTTCTTGTCTCAACCAAACCACAAATTTACTTAATGACTAAACCAGGCGAGCGAGTACTTTGTTTTCCAGACAGCAGGAACGTTTCTAACGGGATCCAGGTTTTCAGAACACACGTTTACCTGACGTCAGGCGAGGGAGAGGCTCCGCTGCCGGGATGCGTTTGATGCTTTTTTTAACTCCCCCAAACCTGCCAGCACCGTGGTCGGGGCATCTCCGAGCCCTGAGCCCGGGGAGAGGCGCTGAGCGGGGTGAGGAGGAATACAATAAGAACACTGTGTTCCAGGAATGACTGAATAAAGGCAAGAGCATGCTTTTGGCCAGCAGGATCCAGCGCTGTAACTCCGTCTGCCGCTTTTCTTCTCTGTCTGAAGCAACGTTGTTTGTCCACGCTTCTCTGAAATGGAAAGTATTTCCTCTTGCCTGCTCGTTCCAAGGAAAGATCTGAGGAGGCCTGGTATAACCAGGCAGAACTGGGGATTCTCCAGTGACTCGGCTCTTCTTTGCCAAAATTTCTGCTCTACAAGGAAGGGCTTACAAGAAAGAAATTACGAGCAGATTTCTCTGCAAGCTCAGTAACTTAAGACCAGGGCCTGCAGAATGAGTAAGTTTTTGGACGGAAACAAAGCATCCAGCTTTGGCCAACAACTCCAGATCATTCCCTTCCTTCCTAAATACCTACAGAGCCTCTGGAGTGTTCCAAAACGTGGGACAGGGTGGGGACACCTACAGGTACATGAATCACACTGGGGAATGGGAGCCACTGGAATCCAAGGGCTAAATAAGACTACAGGGGATCCTTAGATCCACCCCAGCACCTCAGCCCATTTCTGCATTGCTTTCAGGGACAAATTTCCTAGCAGTTAAATCACAACAGTGGTGTTGCTGATGCCTGAAAGGGGAAGATGCACAACTCAGGGGGGCTGTGTTTTACAAAAACCACTTGCAGCTTTGACATTAAACCACTTGCCTGTGCCACTGGGCCATGTAACGTAAGCTGAGCTGCATGACCACAGACTTGCTAGTCTGGCTTAAATCCCCTTCGAAACAATGGTACAAAACTCGATACTCATTACCAATTTATTGCCAACAAACTTGGTATTTCAATGAAATTACAAATTTGGGTGGCAGAAGAAACCAGTTGATGTAATATTTTGAACACCTACGAGGGACCTGACCGGGTGCCTCAGAACGACTCAGGTTTGCTCAGGAAGACCTTTGATGAAGCCCAACTAATGATGAGGTGGGCAGAATTAGCAGTAATCCTGCACAAAATAAAAGACTTTATTTCACTGATTAAGGTCTGGCTCACAAGGCACATGAAGAGAAGAGGTCTGCCTCCAAGCAGAGGCCCTCGCAGGTGTCTTAACTCCTACAGAAATGATCCAAGAAATTTCCCCCATTGAACAAGAACCTTTGAGGTGAATGAACTCCGACCTCAGCTGGTAACAAAACCAAAAACACGGAGGGCTGGCAAGACCTGGCAGAGATAAAGCTGAGAGTCAGGATTTAATAGTGCTCCCAGAGGGGAGATTCAGCTGATTAGAAACATCCTAATCTTCTGTCTCCGTGTATATTAAAGGTCAAGAAGTGGGATCAGATATTGGCAGCACATGAAAAAACAACCCACTTGAGCAAAAGACCTTCACAAAGACGTTTCATACCTTCGCATTAAAAATTCCTGCAAAGCCTTATTTAACTTTACTTCTATCCAGGGAACACACTCAAGTTTAAAGTCAAGAGACCATTAGAGATGGGGACAGAAAAGAAGTGCCCCTGCAGAAGACTTCTGCCTCCAATCAGTACTTTATAACGAGCAGGAGTTCATAAGCATCAGCTGACTGCAACCATGGCAGATAAGCAGGTCTCAGAAGTACAGCACCATGAAACAGAGCTTCTCTAGCAGTCCTCTGGAGTCTCAGAGGCTCCCCAAATGGGGTCATTAAAGGATACTTGTTGGATCATGTTAACAAACGGCAGGCTGTATCAACAACAACATACTGGCAAGCTGCAAAAAGCTTTTAAACTTGTTCTATTATTTATTGCTCAGCTCTGAAGAGATGTCAGCATCACAGCAGAAGTATAAATCCTAACTCAGTCTCCTGGTCTCTATTGGGAGCTCATAATCTGACATTCCCTTCTCAGCTCGAGCCAACCTGGTCAATGCAACATAGGGGCTGGGGCAAGTGGAGGGGGGACTGAGTCGTGCTGTCCTTCTGACAAGGTCCATTAGAGGTTGACAGCAATGACAAATCCTCAGAAGAACTGTAATAACAACCACCAGAAGGAATGCAAAATGCAGAAACTGTGTCTAAGGGAGGTAGACACCCGATCTTTCCTTTTCTAGAGATACTTATTTTCTTTCTCTTTTAGGAGTTTAGCAGACTAAAAGGAAGTAACTTGCTGCTGTCCCCAGAAAATAGACATAGAAGTCAGGCTTGTGAAGCTGCCACAGACAGCCCTCCTTTTAAATAAAGATTAAAGTAACTTTTCCTTAGATGGTGTGAATGAAGTATTCTTTCACAATCCTAGTTTTGGGACAGTTACCAAACCTTGCATCTCCAGCCAGACCTGGAAGTCAAACCATCAATCGCTGCACTGAGGTCACACAAAGCCGTATTTAAAAACGATGAATGAAATCAGCGGCTTCAGTTTCCCATTTCTTGTGGCTGTTCCTTTACAAATGGATCTAAATTTGGTGGCTGACTGGCAAACCAAGAGCAAAGAATTCAGCAGTGAGAAAGATGGAGACCAGCATCTGAGGGCAGGTGGGGCAGCAATCCCTATTTCCTGCAAATACCTTGACTGGGACTAGAAGGACCATGCTGGGCATCCTCTGCTCCTGAGGGTGACACATCTCCAGAGGCATTCACTAAACAGCCCAAGGGGCAAGAACCAGTTCTCCTCATTGAAACAGGTAGAGAAAAATGTAGGGAAAAACAGCTAAAGAAGGGAAAAAGAATAAAAGAGTAGCTCACAGACAAATTGCACAGGAGCTCACAAGGTTGTTCCTGGGATGTGGCAATACCAGAAGGTCCAGCTTCCAGAACTCCAGACCAGAGGGATGAAACACTTTTTACTGTGGCAGGAGAGCATTAGGGCAGTGTTTGGGAGGCTTATATATGCCATTACTATTACCAGGTTTGACCATCACTCAGGCAAATCCTTTGCTTGCTTTTTCTTGGGGCACTTCACAGCAACTGAAACTGTGACTTCAAGAACTGTGCTGGGGTTTGCTGTTATTTTTGCCTCATAGATTTCTTCTGTTTTGGTTCTCATCCATTAGGACAGGCAGATATATGGGCTTTTACCTTTATTACGCAAATTCCCCACTATCTTTTCATCTGGTATGCGTTACTGAGGGCATGTATATGAAGTACCATGTCCATTTAAAGTGCTATAAAGGAGCTGTTTGAACTCTTGTTCCATTCCTATGTATCTTTATACAATTAAAACCAGTTGACAGCTCCACACACAATAAAAGTAAGTGAAAATACAAGCAATGTGCTTTTTGTTCTAAATAAATTATCCACGGCTCAGATAAAAGATGACTGTATTTGGTTTTTTCAGTTTCTTAAAGACAGAAGGCTAGGTGACCAAACTCCAGCTGTTTCTGTTGATACCTCTTTACTCCAGAAATTCTCACACCCAAGTAAATTCAACGGGGGAGGGAGGCCCCAAAGTCACTGTGATAATTAGTGAAACTGGGGAGGTGAGGAGCGATTTAAGTGCTCTGAACAACAGATCTCAGCGGCAAACCTACATGGAGAGAAGGTCTTACAAGCACCTCAAATGCTCCAGCTCCAGCTCACAACTTCCCAGACACTGAATACAGCACAGGCCCATTGCAAAAGCCTAATTTTGGATGGCAGTGGGTGAGCCTGAAACCACCTCCAGTTGACACAATGTGCTGCTGCTACCATTTTCTTCTACAACAGAGCAGAGCACTAGAGCTATTCTGACCCACTGCCACACCCTGTAACCATCCCAACTGGAAATGAAATCCCATGGATGAAGGAAAAGGCTGTTTTCTGTGTATGGCCTGGAGCACAAGAGCTGTGAAACATCAGAGCCCATCTGCCTGACACAAACACACCATCTGTTACAGGGGGCATCTGGGCCATCCCACACAGACAGGATTGCACTGACCAAGTAGGTACTACAAAAATGCCTCACTGCTTCAGATGTTTCCTCCTTGAGACAGCAGAGAAAAGCAATGTTCTAGTCACCTCTCCAGTGCTCACACATCACACTATCTGTTACCAACCCTGTACTCCTCTGCAGGAATTCATCTGTTCAGGGCACAGGATAAATGGATTGATATCCTTATTTCCCCCTCTTTGTACTTTTCCATCACCCAAATCTAGTGTTGAATGCAGCATTATTCACCTTGTTGGAGATTCCTCTATGACAGCTTTCACAAGTGAATCTTGTATTTGTGTTGCTGTTCTGGAGGAAGGAAAACCCATTATCCTCTTATGCACAAAAAGCCAACTGCAACGCTGAAATTGTCAGAACTTTCTCAAGACGTGGGTGCTCAATCTGAAATGCTCTGGGCCTAATACTCAGCATTTTTTTAAGACTTCTGCCTCGATGCATGCTCAGCACATCAGCAAGTCTGATCTGGGTCTTAAGCAGCAGACAGAAAGCTGAGGATGACTCTCTCCCAGGGAGAAGAGCTGCCTCCCAGCTTGGCTTCAGCAGAAACCAGCACAGAAGCACCTCTGTTTTCCTGTTTGCACCTTCTGCCTCTTCCACTGCAAGGCCTTTTAAGGTTGCAAGAGGTAATGCAGGTGCCCTGTGCCCTTCCCTTCCCACCTGCTCTGTTGGCTCCTCTGGCATGAACCCCATGCACTGAACAAGCAAAAGGGTTGAAAGAAAAGACTCTCTGCTCATACATCAACAAGAGCAGAGAAAGTTATGAAATGCCCCATGATAGCACCGTGCATCAGATCACACTGCTCTTTCTCTACGTGGGCCAAGTCCCAGCCCCTCTCTCGGATCAGCATTATGGGGTCACCACAGTCAGGGTCACCTCGCAGGCAAACAGGGGTTTTCTTCTCCAATCTGCCATTTATTTGTACAAAAGGGAATTTTACCCTGTTACCAGAACTGGCTGAGCCATGTGGGTCAGAAGTAACTTTCTCCAGCCTAACAGGTTTGAACTAAGGCTGAACTAAGGCAGTTTCAGCTACAGCACCTGAAAACTCCAGGAAGCACCGGAAAACACCTTTCCAGTTTCCAAACCCTGTACGGCCTTGTAAAGCTTTGATTCAACCCACCAACCAACCAACCCAGTGAGATACAAATCCAATCTCTCACAAGCCTCATCTCTATTGCTGGCTCCCAACACCACCAGTCACTGTTGGAGGAGCTCACCCTCCTCACATCCTCCCCTGTCCCTGCCCAAAACCCCTTTTTTTTTGCTGAGTGCCTTTTCTGGAGGATGAAAGAAGAGAGCTGGCTCACCTAACCAACAGGGCTGGAGACTCCACAATCCGAAGCAGCAGCAACAGGAATTGCAGTTTCCACTCCCTGAAGTCTTAGCCGTGAGCACCATCACAGCAAATACACTTTTCAGATACTATTAGCTGCCAAAATTTTAAACCATCCACTGTAGAGCCTGTGCCATTGTCACAAGCTTATAATTCAGTCATATTGGATGGATTCTCACACGGACAGCAAAATGTACATTCAAGCTGCCAACATCCCTCCCACCTCCAGCAACCCACTTGCCAAACGATACACCCCTGCTTCAAAGTGGGAAAACTGGAAGGTTATCAACATAAAGTAAATTGTAAGACTCTGACATGAGCAAAACAATGTAATTTCCTCCCCCTCTGTTTTTACTAAAATTTGCCAAAATAATTCAGCCTTAGGCAGAATCTCAGTGTGGAAGAACACCAAACAACACAGTCTGATAAGGATATGAGCAACTACAACAAAGTTTTATATAATGGGAAATGTTGGGCAACCACGGCTACAGCTACGTCTGCCAGCTCTGCCTATAGAGTAAATGAGCAGTGTATTAACACTCTGTTAACCCCCTCTCCAAAACTCCGAGCGAGTCTGTAACATGACTCATAATATCCTTGGCACACATTTTGATCGCCAAGTTGATGAAAGGACCCGGCCCTGAACCCGTGTGTGAAAACTGGGGATGAATTAATCAAAACATGCAGGAGCTTGTGACACCAATGCCTGAGCCTGCACATCTGCAGTTGCAGGGGTGAGAGTCCTGTGTGACACGATGTGACAGCAGAGAGACTCGGCTGCCACGCTTTGCTGCCGGTGCCTTGTCACATCCAGGGAAGAGAGAACAGCATTTGCCAGCGGTTCTTATTCTAGGAGCGATCTTTCTGGGCTATGTGTACATGCACAGCGTGATGCAGAACTCACACTGTGAGCAAGGCAGCGAGGAGACTCCTCTGTTGTGTGTGTGCATGTTGCTAACGCTCAATGGTATCCTCTTCTCGCCCAAGATAAGAACAGATGTCTACGTATTCTGCAGATGTGTCTGCAGCTTTAAGCAAATAATAAAAGAATTTATGAATTTCCCTGTTGGTGACTTGGTGACATGGACTCTCCACGTGCAGGATCACTTTGTTCTTTGCCTGTGGGATTGCCTGCTGAAGGGCTATGATGTCCGACTTCCAAGTCTTCAACTTCACAACTCCTCAGCCTCACCACTGCAAGTCTACCTCAGTCAGGGTGAGCAGTCAGAATAATTAATCAGGCTGCTTTCTCCAGAAGTTAAGGAAGAGGGCTTTCCCAAGCAGCTACTTCCCAACACTAACCTTGCAAATCCCCCCACCACCTCAGAGGGTGTATTATCTGGGAAAAGTCAGGGAACAGATTGAAACAAAGAAGTATCTGCACAATTCCTTGACTGGGACCAACCCCAGGAGATAAGGAGGCCATGAATGTCTGCAAGAGGCTGTCCTGGGACCAGCAAGAAGAATCCTCATTTACTGCTGGAAATGCAGTTGCACCCAAAAAAAAAAGGGTTTGGGGATTTTATTCTCTGCTGCAAACAGAGGAGATACAGGGCCACAACAGTTCTCAGGACACTGCTTGGAAAGACTTGGACTTCATTTATGGGGAGAACACCATTGCTGAGGAAGCCTTCTGTCTCCCTGGTAGTTTAGGGCAGAGTTCACAGAGTGATAAAACTCTGACACTGACCTTGAGTGACAATGTGGTAAGAATCCAGAAGAGTGAATATACCCCCAGAACAGTGCCTGCTCGAGTCTTAGAGAGGAGACATTTCTATCAGTCCTAAGGAGGACACCAAGGGCCATGATTCAATTAGCAGGAGAGGATGTGATGAGGATCATCAGACCCTAGAAAATCCCTTCTGATCCTGATCAACACCACTTTCCCAAGCTGACAAGAACCAGCAGGCCAAGGTCACCTGCCTGGCTGAAATGCAGCCCAGGAGGGATGACTGAACAGTGCTAAGAGACAGGGCTCTTCAAACAGAAGTCTGAAACGTGTGGAACTGTTAGTTCTAGAGCAAGGAAAGATTTTGACCCAGTTTCAGATTTTAAGTCCATCTCCTAAACAAAAGCAGCTGAAGTTTAAATGAGCCAATTCTGCAGATCATTATGTTGCTATTACACAATTCCTTCTAATCCCTGAAGTGTGGAAGATGTGCCAACGCCAACCCAGGCACATCTTTGTCATTTCAGCTGGACTTCCATCCTTTCCACTAAAGATTTCACTCTGCTAAACCATTCTTGACGAATGCCAAACACTAAAATCTCCCAAATATTTATTGTAATTTCTTTGGCCACACTATCACAAGTGCCTAAATTCCCCTTCTCAGCTGGAGAGCTATCTAGACCAGAGGTCTCCAAATCTTTCAGCCAAATAAACATCACAAAGGCTCATGAGCCCCTATGAGTAGTAAGGGAGAGATTGTTTGTGCCACAAAAGGAACACAAATGACCAGCCATCCCCTGCTGGCTATTCTCCTCCCCTAAGAACTTGGTCTAATCCCCTCTACCCTAGAGTCCTTAAAAAACAATGTGCCAAGGAAAGGGAGTAGCTGCTATGCATACTGATTCCCCCCAGCTTGGATGTGGCTCGTGGAGGACCACTGCCAGCCAACTGCTAAGAGCAGCCCCCTCTGAGCTGCTGTGCTAAGGCAGAGGTTGCTTTTCATCCCTCTGTCTCAGGGAGTGCCCAAAGAAACCTCGGGGCTGGCTGCAGCTCTCCTAGGATTGTTCAGCAGCAGAGCTCTTCCCAACATCACCTTTGGGTCTCCTAAACCCAGCAGATAAAAGGGCTGTGGAGCCTGCAGCCACCCTTGGACCCTCCCTGAGACAGCCTGAGAAGCAACTCAGGCTCTTTCAAACATTTTGGGGAGAAGAGGATGCAGTTCAAGGAGCACATTCCAATTTCTCTTCCAACAGTTGCTTGCACAGCACCCTTCAGGTGAGGAGGCACACACGCTCACTGGTTGCTGTCTCTAAAAACAAGCCACAGTCGAAAAGGTACCATTATAAACCTATAAAAATAAGGTTTTACTGCTGCTGACTAGCTGGGACATGCAGAACATGTGTTGCAGGGAACATAGCATGATTTTATTAGCCAACACAAAGCCATTCATGCAGAGTGGCCCAAATGGGGTGGGCTGAATTAAGAGAACAATAGCAGTTCATCAGATGGCCCTTTCTTTCACATATGTCTTCAACTTACTGCGCTAGCAAATACTCAGAGCAACTTGGAAATACATTTTCATCCAAAGAGACTCACGTTATTAACACATTAGATTAAAATCAAAATAACGGAGAATGGAACCTATTCCTGATGCTGTTCATTAAATGACTAAATCTAAACCAGCAGCACTCAGTCAGCCTCCTCCTTTTGGAAACTCACTTGTGACCAAGTGACTATTTGCCTGATTTAGCCCAAACCAGCACTCTGCAGCTCTCCTGAGACTAAATGGGATGGTCTTTCAGCATTGAACACTGCCCAAGAGTGTGGGTCAGAGGAGAGCTGTGCACCCCTCAATTTGTCCAGGGGAAGATGTGCTCAGGCTCAGACCAATCTGAAAAGGGAAAAACCCCACCCCGTTGCGTCAGAGGCTAATGCTAACCACGTTTCAAATTCAATCAGGGATTCCAGTTCCCCAAATAACAAAACAATAGACACCAAAGAGGAAAAGTGGAAACTGCTGTTTGGGGAAGCTTGCCATGACATGCTGGCTGGAAGTGTGCTGGGACTAAATCCTGTTGCAGCCAGGCTGGGGCTCAGCAGGCCAAGGGAGCCTGCAGGAAAGGCAAGGCTGGCTTCCCCGTTTGGAGCTGCCTGCTGGCCCATCTGCCTCCCTCCCTGCTCATCTCCAGCTCTCCTTGCAGTGCCCACTCGATTCATGGTGTTTGTGCTGCTCACTCACACCAGGGTGGGAGGGATGAGAAGAGCTGGGGTAGCCTGGAGATGGGCTTGGGAAGGGGAGACTTCAGAAGTCACACAGCAGGCTCTGGCTCTGGCTGTCCTTGCCATGGGCACCCCTGCAGTGCCTTCAGGATCTAGAGTTGCCTTGGTCTTGTTTTATGCCTGACCATTTATTAATACCTGTGCTTTGCTAAACAGCAAGGTAGGTGAGCAGAGATGCTGCTGGTTTAGGAACAGCCAGCCTCACTGTTCCTAGCTTAAATTACAGATTTGCCACAGGACACCAGTACAGATGATAAGGCAGCATCACCCTGGCTTAACCTTTGTCATAGGATTCCTAATCTTCTCCAAGATTAGATTTTTGTTCCCCTTAACTGCCAGCCTAGCTCCACTAGACTGCAGGGAGCCAGGCCCACAAATTAATTACATCAGCTGCAATTCACACCTCTGGATGCGTTTGAAGCTACTTCCTTAAGTCCTTTTGCATAAGGTAGTTGGGGGAAAAACAAATCTAGTAGTGTATCACACTGAACTACAGATTTCTGTTGTAGAAGGAGCACTACACAGATTAAACCCTGATATCCCAACTGGTGAATTTAAGCAGACAAGGTCTGTTTCAGCACACGTCTCTGTCTATCAACTCGAAGAGTCCAACCAGACGCCTCTAAGATCCGCAGCAGCAGCAATAAAACAGCCATAAGGAAAGCTCAGCTCATCATTTCATCAGTTTGCACCTTAGAATTCAGTCCCTGTCCCCCACAAAGGCTCAGAGACACATGAGCTTCCCAGCCACTGCTGAGGGACACCCCTGCCCACCATCCAGCCACACTAAAGGAAAGCTGAAAGGTCATCAAGGAAGATGCTGCTCCTCGAGGGCTGGAAAATCCCCCGTTCTGACACAAGTCCTAACATTTCCCCTAGCAAGCCGAGCAAGCAAGGACCTACAAACACCACCAGTGAGCAAACGCCAAATGAGAATTGTTAGAAGTGTTTTGGCTACGGCAGCCTTTGCAGTGTGACTCTGAGGCAAGGAACACGCTGCTGCCAGCAGATCTGCAGAGAGCGAGCTCGGCGTCGCTGCTTCAGCCAGAGGTGACAGACCCGTGGGCAGGGCAAGGCCAGGTAACTGCACAGTCATTCCCTGCAGGGAAACTGGGAAAGATGTGGTCAATCCCCTGCTGGTGCAAGGACAAAGTAATTTCCTATCATTCACTGGAAAGAAGCTGCAAAGTGGCTTGGTTTGCTTGGAGGACAATTACCTGTCGCAGCAGTGGCTGCAGCAAGGAGGAGACCCAGCCTTGCTGAGCAGTTGGCACTGCCAAGGCCATCCAGATGGCCCTAACTCAGCCATGACAACATCCCAAGGGAAACCTCAGTGCTTCCATCCTCCCTCGGCTTCCTTCCTGCTCCTTCAACCTGGGGACTACAGACAGAGAAAACCACGGGGCAGCTCAGTGATGGATGGGCAAAACCTTGATGTGTATCAGATGATCACCACCCCAAGGCTGATGAGGAGATAGGGGCCCTAAGCTCATCCTGCTGCAATGGCACATCAGAAATGCCCCCGGCTTCCTGCCTCCCATCAAAGAGGGTGGCAGAACACAGGTGTTAGGCATTTTTTCAAGTTCAGCACTCCTACAGTGACCACACGCTGCACAAGAACAGCTTCCAAATCAATAAGAAAATTTAAAAAACAACCCAGTGCTAAGGACTAATCACTAAAGATAAAACAGCCCCTTATCTCCCAAATGATTTCCCTGACCCTTTGATGCATGGCAGTTCTGCTCTGAATAAAAACGTGAGCTGTTTACCCAGGGTGGGATTTTCATGAGGGCTGTAGGTGAGTCAAGGCAAGGTCAGTAAGGAGAGAGTTGTGTTTTCTTTTTTTTTTTGGTTTTGATTTTTTTTTTTTTAAGGCCAACAGCTTCAACTTGGAAAAGCTAGCAAGGAAACTTCCAAGCCCTCAGATTACCCTCCTGGTCTACAAGAGAAGCAAGAAACTGAAAGTCAAACACAGGTTGGGAACAAATGTTCCAAGTTAAATACGTTAATCAATTAGATAATTGGAGTGAAAATGCTGCTCAGCGCTCCCAAAGAGGCCAGGAGAGGTTAGTGGGGAGAGACATGGCACGAGGAACTGAGGTTATGTGGTGATGAACATTAAGACATGTCAGAAAATAAACATCTTTTCTTGAATTTGGGATTTTTAGGATCAAGCAAATGCGGCTCCCGGGCCCACCTCCAGAGCCTCCCTGTGAACAGAGCTGCTCCTTAGCGCTGGTCCCCCAGAAATGCACAGCTTGCATTCTGGAGCAAGAGCCAGGTGGGTCCTCCTCCAGACCTTCCCAAAGCAAGCTGCTTTCCACAGAGGGGTTTCTTTGGGATGGCAAAGCCCTCTGCGTGCAGGGATCCTACAGCACCAGGCCTGGGCGAGGACGGCGACCACCTCTCCCCACAGCCCCTGCCTGTGGACCAGCCCAGCTAGAACTACTCTAGGAAAAGCCCAACTCCTTCTTTGCACAGCCTGGAAAGAATCCCAGCAATTTCAACGACAGCAGTCTCCCTGCCTGCCATCTCCCCGGGATTTTCAGCACTAATGCTGGCTCCATACCCCACAGGAGTGAGTTATTTCAAACATTTTCAGCCCCTGTTGTTGTGTGCTGAGGTAGAGCTGGGCGTGAAGAAATCACTCGTTGAGTTAACTCTGTTTTACTCGGCAAGTGGAACAAATTTCATCACCCCCTACAAGTCCATTCTGTTTTCTATTTATACCGCAGCCATTTGGTGCAGGACTCAGGAGCAGCAGGAACAGGTGATGTAATGCACTGTACAAACAGCATTCTGTTCATACAGTGGGAAAATAAAGTGCATTCTCTTGGTTTCTTTGATCACGCTTAAAACAATCAGATTAGAAGTCACAGATAACCCAATACATGCTGGAGATGAAAGGACTCTGGAGAAATAAATCACCCAAAGTTAGATATTAAGCAAGATTTCTCTCTCAACAATCAACTTATCTGCGGAGAGAGGAGGAATGACCATGTGGTTTCAAAATCCTGCCAGGCATTTTATTTATTTTTATAATACCATAAAGCTACTCCACCCACTTTTTCAGAATGAACGTTGCATTACACAACACATCAAAGGGACTTTATGGCCTAAATTAAGCAATAAAATAGTTGAGATTGTGCATTATGCTGAAAATTGGCCTGCTCCTGGTGCCTGTGAGATGGGAGGCGAACACTGCGCGTTCAGAGCACCTGAAGAGAGTTTGGGGCAGCGTGGCCTGAGGTATCAAAGTGTGTGGCACTTGCATTTAGTAGCCCAAAGTGAAGCTTGAGGCTGCTGGTGTCCATTTTAACCCTCTGTTGCCCACAGGATGGTACCAACTCCAGGCATGGCATGGGATAGCTGGGGCATTAATAGGATATGGTCCTTCTCGCCCATAACCTTTAAGGTTTGGTTTATAGGTGAAGTTCTCTCGGAAGCTGTGGGCTTCCCCACCTTTGACAGCAAGACGTGCTGGGGAAAGGATGGAGAAACTCAGGGGAAAGGAGTTGGTGGGTCTGAAGCACAGCTGCACTTCCCACCATCTGGCCATCTCCTGCCTCTCCCACCTCGATCAAAACAACACAGAAAAATAAAATTAATTAAAGCCTCTCTTGAAACACTTTCTGGCTCGTGTGTATTTTGAATTGAAAAATAACCAGAAGTCGGGATACCTAAGAGTGGTGTCAGTGTTTATTTTCCAGCTCTGCCTCACTGCCTTACACAGAGAGGTGAGAAATGAGAGGCTATCAAGAGAGGAGAAAGTTGGCAGATCCCATCGCTCCAAAGCAGAGCAGGGACTAGGCAGAGTTTCCATTAGAGCAGCTTGGGAGGCACAAGAAAAGTCAGCTTGCAATGACACATGAGCTGGTGGGTCCCACACACCCTGCTGCGTGTGTGCCCTTTCCTTCCCACTCCCAAAGCAGGATTCCAAAAAAAAAAAAAAAGAGGTTTAATTAATTTGGGCCCTATCATGACTTTCTGTGGCCTGACTCATAGTGTTTGATCTCCCAGGGCTGGCGAGAGGTGTTTGAGCCTGCCCTCGGAGCCCCCGGCGCTCCAGCCAAGCACCAACAATGACTAGACAGACTTCAGTGCCACTCCTTCCATCTATCAATAGAGTCACTGTTGGCTGAGCTGACTCACCGCTTTCCCTGAGAACTGTTCGGCACCGGTTCGCCATCAGAAGGGCAAAAATAAAACTGAATAATTCTGTGTTTGCACAGAGTTACTTTAACAAGAAGAGGGGTTTTATTCTAAGGTTTTGTTTTTAGGAGGTTCCTCCAAAGAAAGCTTGTGCTGCTGCAGAATTGGCCAGGAGCTCCTGGAGGACACACTCAAGTGGTTTTTGCTTTTAAGTCATGCTCCAAAGGCACAGTGAGGAGGATACTGAAACCCACAGACGGCGTGTAAGGAAAACACACGCACATAAAAGCTCTGGAAACCCCAGGTATGGAAGCAGAGCTGTTCACAAACCAGCCTGCCTCGGCACAGCACCTCCCAGGGCTGCAGTGGGCAGTCAGAGGGCTTTTCATATTCCCTTTGTGTCTCTCCACCCCTCACACAGAACGTAAAGCCCCAGACTGGCCATGCCAATCTCTGTTACATCTTCCTCCACCGCTCCCAAGGTCAGCACAGCCAAGCCTGGCTGGAGATAGAGAGGTGAATGTACCCGGTCCGACATTTCTATTGCTGCTGTAAAACACAAAACCCAACCAAAACTACAAAGCATTTCCTGGCAATATCTAAGTTCAGTTAAGTTTAATGTCTCACCAAGGACACATGCATCTTGGGAAGATGACAACATCAAAAGCTTTAGCATGACTGAGCACAACACAGACCCAATGAGACATAAGTTTAGACCTCGGCCATGCAACACATCCCCCAGTCAAGTCACCCCAGCATCCCAGACCTTCCCACACGTGCTCTGCTCCTAGAGGAGTGCTAGCATGGCTGGGTCAAGGGTGGCTGAGCAGCAGATGGGACACGAGGACCAGCTCCCTGTGCAGAGATGTCAGACTGGGATAACACATGCTTTTAGTCTGCAGCACATCCAACTCCACTATGATCCTATTCTCTACATTCAAGTACCACCACACACCAATGAGAACTGGGATTCTCTATTGGCTTCCTTCAGGCTCCTAAGCTTTAATTAACTGACTTCTCTACGGTATTCAGGAACATCAGTAAGCTCTACAGTGTCTTCTGATTAACTGCATTGAAGCAATTAATTCTAAATCAGCCTATTCCTCCTGAAACTTGATGCAATATGACTGAAAAAAGAGATGCCACTACCTTGTTAAGAAGACAGCAGCTGTCTGAAAAGAGTTTTAGGAAAGTACAGGCCAGACTTCTGCACATAAAGACAGTATTTCAGGTTTCTGGATTCTTTGAAGGCCTCCAGGACTTTACAGGAGAGACGGATCTCAGTACAAACAGGTCACCTGATGCAATTACAAGTCACGGTGGAGTCCCCAAACTTATCTCAATCAGACACTCTTGATTTCCTGTTTGAGGCATTGACAAATAAAAAGCTCTACATTACAGGTAATTATACTTCACAGAGGACAACAATTAAGAAATAGCCAATTACATTTTACAAGCGCAGGATAATCAAAAGCTTCCTCAAATATCTGGAGCTGCAATAAGTACTTAAAAATGGCAACTCCCAACAAATTGCAGGTAATTTAGAGCAATTTACACAGATGACATATTTCCCTATCTGTGCTCAAAACCTTCAAACTTGGTTCTGAAAAATACTGCAGGAGTTCCCAGAATGTATCACTGATGATTTCTAAAAACAGGTCATCACCCACTGGCCTCGAAGGCGAGATGCAGGACTCTGGGCACCACAGTGCAAAGAGAAATTCACTGCCAAGACAACACATTTTAGCTCAGGTATTAAAAAAAATGGGAGGATGCATGCATACCAAATCTAAACAACCCCCAAAAATATCTATTCCCTCTATTTCTGTTATTTTAAAAATATGCTTGATTTTAATAGTGCATAATTTGATGTAAACCCCACAGTTTTTAAAGGAACAGTCACCTGTGTCACCTGCTTTATTTGCAAGCCAATGCTGTAGCTTGCCCACAGTCAATACAAGAGGATCAAGCAGCAAATTAAAAATCATTAAATGATTGAGAGGAAAGGAAACATGGCTTTTTCGTTTTTAAGGCTCAGCCTTTTAGACGGGAGGTTTAAAAGCACCCTGAGAGGAGCAGAAGAGGAGAGAGGGACAAGGATGGGATCCGGTGTAGTGGCTGATGGAGTACAGCAATTTCATCCCTCGCTTTTTTGGGGGGGGAGGGAGGAAAATGCTTTTCCTTACTTATATGCCTTGGGTTGCTGGAACTGGAGTTTTACCTCAGAGCAGAGCTCTTGTATTGTATTTCACAATTCTTTACAGTCTCCCTGTGTCCTGGCCACCAGTCCAGCTGTTAGTGACATTACTTCAACCATGAGCATACGAATTTCTGGAGGGCTCGTTGCTGCATGAAAGCTGACGAAGTCCCTGAGGATCTGCTTGGCAGTTAATTAAGGACTAAAATCACAGAGGTGTTGGTTGGAAAGGACCTTTGGAGGAGCAGAGTAGTTCAGCCTCCAGCCTGAAGTGGGACTACTGTCAACACCAGGTAAGGTGGCCACAGCTGATGTCCTTCCTGAGAGCAAGAGTGTTTTAAGAAATCATGTGAGAGAGGTAAAAATCCTGATGAGCTATGGCCAGATATTGAAACAGCCTTTTCTGATCTTCCATCATAGGGACCGTGGGAAGAGCAAGGAGGAAGGATTAATGCAAGGAAAGCCAACAATGTGCTTTAAAGAGCCCGGGACAGGCAGCAACCCAGCACAAACATAAACCACAGAGGGGGTTTGGTGCAGAAGGGTCTCCTGTAGGAAAGGGAGAGCTTGTGAACACCTCTTCAAGGCACAAAGAGGTTGACTGTTTAATACAAAGTTTACATCTGCAACACTATCAGGTGACCCTAAAAATGAGGAGAAAATTATTTTCAAGCTTTTCTCTGCGCCACAACTGGTTTGGTAACAGTATGGTTAGAAGGAGACCTCTCAGCCATAGTCCAGGACTGTTTTCCTTGTTCTCTGTGCCGAAGGCAGAGTAACCCAATATTACACATCCTGCTCACACTCAGCTATCACTCAGGACTGAATATACTCCTGTTTGCCTGGTTTATGAAGTCACTAACTACACTGGTTAGACGATTTCAGATTTTCTTACAACCTGGATTTTTGCCTACCTGGCATATCAAGGTGTGTTCATTCAACGTAAAAAAGAAAAACCGTTTTTAAAATTCAAATTTTAAAGGAAGCACATTTTTCTTGCCTGCTAATTGCCTTCTGTGGCTTGGCAACACCTTTGTGGACAATAGGTGTTCCTGCCACTACTGTCCCATCTGGAACGAGAGGTTTGGCTCCAGTCCCACCCTCTTTCTTCAGCTCAGGCTTCCAGGATGACTTCCAAAGCTGGGAAGTGAGAGGATGATGCCACTCCATACCACCCGAGGCAACATACTACACCTAAGTCCACAGCCCAAGATGGGCTACCTGGGAGGGTTTCTGACACTGCTGGTGCCAAGCCACAGGTGGCAATTAACAAAGGAAAAGGGTTGCTTGTAGCTTGGCTGCTGGCAGTGCGGTTGATGGCTCTGGACAGAGCAACTAGAAGAGGTGAGAAAGAAAACAATCCACCCGGAGCTGACTCAGGGCGTCACCACCAGGGACCAAAACCCAGATGACCTCGCTGAGTCCAAGCAACTGCTGCCTCTCAAGTGTATCCTACCACTGGGAAGGCAAATCCAGTGAGCTGTAGGATGCATCTACCCTTCAGAGCACAAGCAAGAGCCGTGGGCAGGCACTGGAAGGCTGCAGGGTCAGCATTTTCACCATAAAACCAGTGGGACACCAGCTCGCTCGCTACAGCTCCAACGAGCCACCTCTCCCAGGCAGGGAGTGCCCAAGCCTATGGTATTTGGAAGGGACAGTCAGGTCTCAAGGAGAGGAGACGTGGATGACTCTCAAGGAGACAGACCAACATGGGGCCAGCTGACTTTTCTGCCAAGGCTGCAGGAGCAGAAAAGCCTCCTGGAGCTAAAGCTGGAGCTGCTGACAGCAGGGCTCAGCAGGAGAGGGGCGAGAACAAGCACTGGAGTCTGTGCCTTCCTCAAATTTGCTCATCTCCTCCAGCAAGCAGTGTGATGGAGCAGTGGAGCTTGAGTGCCGAAGTGTCCCAGGGACCCAGGGTGCCCTGCTGATGTCTGGAGCAGAGACACATCTCAAGCTGCTGGTCTCAGAGACCCTTCCCCTGCTCTCCTTGCTCTGCTGTGGGGGAGCAGGCACCCCTGCCGTGCCTCTTGCTGGAGGAAAACGCACCCTGAACCTGATGAAACTGCAAGGCGTTGGTTGCTTGCTGTGGGTGCCGGTGCCCTCCCGGCCACGCGGGCACGAGCCCTGCCCTGCGTGGATGTTATCTGGGCAGAGTGCTGGCTTAGCATAAAAACAACAACAACAGCCCCCAGCAGCTGCCAGCCAGCTCAGGGCAGCACACTTCTGACTTCTTGGCAATCGTGGAGAGAGAAGCACGTGACAAATGCCCCCCTCCCCAGAATAAAAATACTCGGTTTTGCCCAGCTGGGCAGAAAGCACCAGCACCTGCAAAGACACGACTACAGGAAAAGCTCCACAACTTCCAGCACCCCTAAAACCACATGGCCAGCCTGCTGCATCCGAGAGGGACGGTCCAAGGGAACTTCCCTCCCTTCTTCCCTGGAGCCCTACAATCCATACAACAGGAAGGATGTAAGAAGAGGGGAGCAGATGCAGCCCCACAGCCTGCCTGTCATGGCTCTGGGTACACAGAGTTGCTCTCCCACCCCCTCTCCACCAGTCCCATCAGGCTGTGTCACCCAGCCTTTGCCATCCCCTAAGCCTACAGAGGATAAATGTGCATCAAACAGGTATTACAATGGTGAGAGCCTTGTCTCCCAGCCCGTCCCAGTGCCAGCCACTGCTACAACTGATTCCACCTCATCAGTGAAAGCTCTGGAGACAGGAAGGGCAGCAGAGACAAAGGTGTGCTGGGTTTACCTTTGAAGGGATTTAGATCTGGAGCACTCAACACCGACAAACTGCTGAGACAGGCATTTACTCAGGTGTATAAACATCATGGGCGGCAAACGCCAGCCCTGCAAGAATTCTCCTCCAAAGCTCAAGAATAAATTCAACATGTTTTTAAATAATTACGGATGAATCACCTGAAAAAACTTCCTACATTTTATCTTCAGCTGCTGACACTGATCGTGCAGCTGTTTTGTTTATAATGTAATTACACATTCCCACCTACTTGCACTCTCAGTGTGCAGCCGACTACCTCAGGTAGCAGAAAATCTAAAGGCTGGCATTTCCTTCTGGCCTTTGGAAGTGACAGAACAGTTAGTACAAAACTTAATTTATTGGGGGGAGAGGGGGCGGTGGAAGAGAGGCCGCAAGTTAATTTCCCTTCGAAGCCCGATGGTCCCCACCCAGAAACCTGCACACAAAAGAATACTGCCTTTAAACTGGTAGGTTAGGTCTGAGACCAGAGTGAAGGTTTGTCAACCATGACAAGCTCCAGCTTGTTTAACAGTCGACCGGAGGGTTGAAAAGTCTAATAAAACCAAAGGGCCTTCCATAACAAAGCTGCTGCCACTTAAGGAGAACATTCACACCCATTCAGCAGGGCTTTTTGCAAACATGCAGAGGTATTTGGAGCCTCCAAAGCGAGCAAAGACACACCAAAACCCAGCAGCTAGAAACAGAAGCCGGAAAAAACTGCAGCGAGCAGTAAGAAACACAGTGGGAACAGTGAGTAACTAACCACGGGAAGAGATAACAAAAATGCTGCATGACCTCCCTCCCATCACTTGGATGCCTTTCTAAAATAGACACTTCAGCCTGACCACAAGTTATTGTGCAAGAATCACTGGGTGAAGCTGCAGTGACCTGTTATCTCCAGGACTACCAAAGGAAAGTTTCTCCCATGCTCATTTGGAAAGTTTCCTCTCTTTGGGAGGAAGGTTTATGGCTCAGTTTTAGCAGGCTGTACCAGCCCCGTCTGGGGAAGGCCCAAAGCCACTGCCTGGGGACAGGAGGATGCTCTGCCTTCTCAAATCCTCCAGCTGGGCTGATTTCCCCAGCACTCAAATCCCCCTGGGTCACAAACTTCCCTGGATATATCCGGAGGCGAAAACCGCTGCTGCCGTTTTTACAACGTGACAAATCCTACACTGCAGTGACACATCCACACATCCTTTGCTGCCCATTTCCATCTTCTTTTGCCAGCACTGGCCTGTCTTGAAGAAAAGAGGCTCAAGGAGCCTCTTCAAAGTAGCTTTTCCCAAGAGAGAAAAGCCAAGTTCCCCTGAAAGTGCAGATGTTCAGAGACACATTAAATATAAGTATTTCCACAACAAAGAAAGGGCTTCTGCCGTTTCTTTTCCTGGTAGGGCCATGGACCAAGCAACAAAGGACTTGTGGCCATGGTCTTCATTCAGCAGTGGATCAGCAGAAGACACATGCTGCACACACCTGAGGTTTGCCAGCCTACCCAACCACTTCCTTCTGTGGCTTTGCTCAAGACGGAACATTTTTCATTTCCTAAGAAATAAATGTTATGACAGTCACATGGACTGAATTAAAAGTACAAAGACCGGACTTCTTAGCCAAAGACCTCAGATTTTATTAAACAAATAAAAAATACATGCCCTTGGAAATCCAATCTGAGTGGGGCCATAAGGAGAGCAAGAAGGTTCCAAGGTCATGTTTTACAATCTTTTGAAGCAGGAATGATGCCTCTGTCTGAAGAAGGCATTTCATGCAGCCATCTGTACAGAGCTTCCCTTTCTCCAGCACACTGCAAATGTTACAGTGCAAGAACTTGCACTCTTATTTATACACAATAAAGGCCTTGTGCAGGAGATCAAGGCTGTATTTCATTGATTTGACACGATGGTTAACCTGTGAACTTTGCCCCTGCTAATAGAATAATTTCTGTTTGTTGATTCCTCTTTTGGTATCCTCGAGGGTAACAGTCGCTTCATCCCAGCTCTCATTTGCATGTCTGGTGCCAAACGGTTTTACAGCTTTTACTTGCACAAAACAGCGCCAGGACAAAGTTAATTAAATGCAGTAACTGCAGCTGGATACCGAGGCCCCACACCTCTCTCCACAGATCCTACCTGTAATTTCCAGAAGCTCTCCAGCAACTTGGCTCTGATTCATCCTTTGCTTGTTGAAAGCTTGGAGAGGTCATACAATGACAGAATGGTCTGGGGTTGGAAGGGACCTTAAAGCTTAGCTTGTTCCAATCCCCTGCCATGGGCAGGGACACCTTCCACTAGCCCAGGTTGCTCCAAGCCCTGTCCCACCTGGCCTTGGACACTTTGGGGATGGGACAGCCACAGCTTCTCTGATCCTTGGCTACCAAACAATCAGTCCCACAGAGGTCTTTCAGATAAATCTCACCCGGTCCAAGAGGCTGATTGCCAGCCAAGAAAAAGACCAAAATTTATGACCGAAAAGGGTAAATCTGTTAAACACTAAAGGTATGGTTTTCCAGCAGAGCTAACCCACCCTGAATGTGCAGTGTTCAAAACAAGGCAATCCCACCTCCCCAAGCCTCCTGCTCTCCTCCTTCCAGCACAAGGATTCCTCTGAACACACACTGGATATAAAGGTCAGAAAACTAAACCCCCAGGAAAAAAACAGGACAGTGAAGATGGAGAGAGGGAGGGGACTGACTCTCTGGTCTGTAACAGGACAGGGAATATGTGGGACTTGGAGGGCTGACAGATAAAACCCAGTAGGTTCTGGTCATTAGCTCTGGAGATCCAAGGACTAACATGAGGCCCTGCTGCTAACCAGTAGGTCTCATTGGGGTATTTCAAAGAGGTTTTTTCCTCTAGCTATAGCTTTCCCTCCCTCCACTGCTTTTCATCAGGATAGATGAAAGCTCTTCATCTATTAGCTATTTAGATCAGATGAAGACCTTCAAAAAGCTGATACTTTAAGGACAGGTTGTATCTCGGGAGCCAGGGGAGCAAAAAACTCCAGGTCTTACCACGGAAGGGTACTCTGGAGTCTTCAAAGGTAAAATCCAATTTCCACGTGGGTTTTATAGAATTCAGATAATCTGACTTAAAACTGCAACGGTTCTACTTAAATTCATCACTGCCTCACAACAGTGAGGGATCCAGACCAGGGCTACGAGCAGCAATGGTTTTGCTTTTACACGCAAGCGTGACCTGCTACAATTTAATTTCTGAGCGTGACTTCAGGCAAAGCAGCTCTCTCTGGCACACACAAGGGGAACAAGAGGAGTGTCCAGAAGAGCCAGACCTTTCCTGAAGTTGCCTGAGCTGGGCATTCAGGGCTACACCAGTGAAGGAAGGGGCAGAGTTGACCCCCACAAGCAGAGACAGGTGCTGCAGACCTCAGAGCAGCTCACACCAGAGCCACGTGTGTCCTGCTAAATGGGGAAAGAATGTGCCTTCTAACAAACAAATCACCCCAAACCCAGCTGGCTGCTGCAGGAATTTGTATTTCCAAGTGTGCCATCTTTGCACAGTCCGAAGCTGCACTTCCAAGTGAAGCAGGCATTAATTAGCTTATTTCTGGCATTAGGATGGGTGGTGTCAGACATACTTTGTATCTGATAAGCTCCAAAGTGTAGCTCCTATCTGGTATTGTTCCACTTCCAAATCACGTCCAGTAACCCTGCAGCAGAGCTCAGCCATCCATCCCACTGCCAGGGAAGGGATGGGTAAGGTGGCACCAAGGACGTCCGGCCTCACCCACGCCGGGATGGCACAACACGAGCTGCTCCACACGGCCCAGCGAGGCCAGGCTGAGCAAACAAACCCCTGCTCTCAACCAAGTGTCAAATCTTTTCAGAGGGATGCTCGGAATTATATTCACCAGCAATTTGACTTTTTAATCATTTCAATTACTGTGACTAAAACCCTTCAATTGGAACAAAACCGGGGGAAAATAACCCCTCTCCTTCTGAAGGAAGCCTGCCTGGCTTAACAGACCATACCAAATCGTGAAGGTTTTTGCTTTTGTGGTCTTCACATATTTCATTTAATGCAGATAATTAACCTCAGTTTCTAATTTCAAATCCTCCACATAAGGAAGTGAAGTGACTGAATACATTCACTGACAGATGGAAAATTAAAATATTACTGCAGCTTCTGCATGGCTCAAAAGAGAGGGCCTTGCAAACGATCTTTCTTCTTTTATTTGACTGATTAACTGTAATTTGCTTAATGGATTTAAGGATGAGCCTAATAATCCAATGATATATCCAGGAACTGATTTAGGATATCAGCACCTCTGTTCTGATTTTTTTTCAAACACAGCAATTTCTACACAGTCACTTCTGAAACCAGGTTTTTTCCACCAATTTTAATAAAATCAGGCCCCTGATTTATTTTAAATGGGTGGTGATGGCATGACTAGCCTTGCACTATGCAGCCAAAGCGCTGAGCTTCTTGTAGCACCTTCTGAAGCCTCAGATTTAGGGATGACCCACGATCACAAGGTGCTGTGGCAGCCACTGACCCAGCCCAGCAGGCAGCAAGGCCTTCTTGGATAGCTTGGAAAGGTGGAGAAGTCAACAGCTCTACCCTCACATGGGGCCAGTGTGTGTTTCCCCAGCACCCCCACACCCTTCTCAGTCCCTTTTCCACCAAGAAAGTCTGGCATAACAGGATTTCACAGTCTGTCTCAATAGTTAATAAATCCAGGATCTAACAGACTATTAAAGGAAAACATCCAAGAGGCAGTAATTTTTAAACATCCAATGGCAACTAATTATTCAAGGGATTAGTCCATTATAGTAACAACAAAGAAACTCTTAAAATATAAAGCCAAGTTGAACGGCAGATCAAACCCAAGGTGTTCCCACCCGTGGTCCACCTCCTGGGTGCACTTCCCAGCGGCCTGGGAGCGGTTCAGCTCCCACTCGGCCTTTTAGCACCCAATTCTTTCTGAAACCGGGCAGAGCCCAAACCAGTCAGCCTCAAAATACAGTATTTCACGATCTGTGCCATCATTGTAAGTGCACAACAAAACAGGACCATCGCCAGCACTGGACCAGTCAGGCCGTGGCTCTGTCCAACCCACCCAGCTCTCTAAGGACAGAGATTCCCTCCCCTCTGGTGATGTGTTCCTGGACTGCATCACGCTCCCAAGACTTTTTTCCACCATGTCCAACCTGAATCCCCTCAGCAACAAAAGGAGGGGGATATAACCCCCCTTCTGTGCTTTTAAGAGGAAATATTCTGTAACTCAAATAAAAATCACAACAAAACAAGGTCTTGTTTGCTGGAGGAGGGAAGAAAACACTATTCATTTATCAAACCAGAGTGCTAAAAGCTTAACTACCTGTCTTTAAAAAGAAGCCAAAGCACTGATCCGTACCCAACCAACAAACACACCACTTCTTCATCTTGATTTGTGTGGAGGCAAAGCTATGGGTACAAAAGGTATTCTTCTTCAAATAAAATCCATTTTAAAACTTGGCAACCGTCAGTATAAATACTTTACACTGTTAATGTAATGTAAGCACTTCTACCCAGAAGTTTCATCAGCTTAGCAATATATTTTAAAAAGCTGGCTTAACTTCTGTGCAAAACCACCATCAGTCTCTGTCCTGTATATCTTACAGTGCCCCAGCCACTAAATTACCACTTAGGGCTATTAGCATCAGACCCCCCTCCCTGCTGGACTCGCTGATTTCTCCAAGAACAATGCAGAACCCAAACTATTCTCCTGCAACTTATTTTCTTTAGAATTGGAAATAGCCACTTCTGTACATGGATTCCAAACAGAGCTCCGCTGATTACAAATGATACTCTGGGCCCAGCAATTTTAATTCCAGGTAAGCATCCAAAACTTTTCTTCCTGCCTTTGCTCATGGGTCTAACCTTCCAAAGATGCTTTTTTCCTGCAAACAAGCTCTCATGAAGCTCCGACAGCCTAACTCTGAGATGCACGTGCTGCCTCTCCAGTTAGAAGAAGCATCAGTAAGACTATTAACATCTTTAAACTTTCTAAACATGACTGCTCCTGCACCAGCATTCCTGGTTTTGCATCCCCAGTTTTCCAACCGGTCGTTACAATTAACGCCAATTCCTTCACCGCACAGTCTTGAGTCAGAGGTGTGCAATTTAATATTTAATTATGAACGAAGCAGCCAACCTCAAAATTAGGGCTGCCAGCTAAACTTCAGCCAGCTCCTTCCTGATGCAGCCCCAGCTTCTGACCGCTGGACCGTTTATGCTGCCTGAGCCGTGGGGAGATCCTGCGCCTTCCCCGAGCCAGCCTACACCGATCCTCTCCGGGTGTGTTTGTCACTGCATCCTCCCTCCCAGACCACAGGTTGTCACGTCCCTCTAAAGCTCCATCACCTCTTCTCCACTGGCCTCCTCTCCATGCCCTGCTGTGAAGAAGTGCTGGCTGTGTGTTTTGGGGAGAGCTGCCCTCCCACGTGTCCGGAGAGGCTGCCAGTGCGTGGGTGCAGGCACAAGGACTCTCCTGGTGATTTCCACCAGCCTGGTGGAGAACCACATCACCCACCCTTTCCATTTGAACCACCAACACTTGTGAAACGCCGTGAGCTTAGTCAGCCCAGCACAGTGGAAATTAGAGCTTGGAGCCAGCTTCCTTTAAAAAAACCAACCCCCTGTGTCTATCAAAGACCCTGTTGAGAAATTTCTCCATCCGTGCCCAGCAGCTCCACCACAACACTCCTCAAAACCCAGCAACTGGAGACTTCACCCACCACCTCTGTGTCCTCTCATCACCATCGTCCAGGTTTCCTTTTCAATGCATCGTGTGCTTCATGAAATGGGTCAAAACCCAAAACAACTGGCAGAACTAACCCAAATCTCCCAGTTTTCTTTGGTTTTCGGGAGAGATGGAGACAGAGCTGCTGGCAGGTAACACCCTATGCTCTTCTCACTTCCCACCACGGGAAGAAAGCAAAGGCAACGGCTCTGAGAGCTGCTCTCCTGTGCTTTGGGAGTGGGGCCCCTTCCCACGCCAAGCTAAAGAGACAGCAGAAGAAACCCACCCCAAGAGAAGACACAACCGTTCACCACAAAACACCAACTTTTTAAGACGCGTGTGCTTTCCTGGAGCACTCAAAAACCAGGCTGCAGGGCAGTTCTCAGGCACAGGTTTAATTTCTGCTCTGCAGCTCCGAGGAACGCTGTCCCGGCGTGTCGGAAGAAGGTTAATGAACGATTTAGCCGCCCTCACAACCACGTTAGTGTCACTTTCGGAAGCTGCGAGTTAATGCCCGAGATCTTCGGGGGTTACCCTCTTTGAAGTTCACTGATCCATAACCAATGTCCAATTAATTTGCAGGAGCCGAACTACAATGACTATTGGCCTTTTCCGACGCGCACAAAAACACAGTGGGTAACGGCGATGCTTTTGGCTTCGGGATATTCCCGAATGTGCCTGCACGTTTGCGCACCTTCGGAACACCCAGCGCTAATAACGGGTTGTCTTCTGCCCTCTGAGGAATTTTTTTTGCATTTGCTCTCCCGAGAGCAGAGCTACCGCATAAATCATCAAGATTTATGAACTTTCTGCTGCTGCAAAAAAAAAAAAAATTGGAGCTGATTCAAGATGCTCATTTGCTAACAGGGAAATACTTCTACTGCATTTGCTTGGATTCCTCTTTATTTAGGGTTTCCATGGAAGCCAAGGAATAGAAGTTCAGTCTCGGGAAGATTAAACAGGCCCTGAGATATAATGCAAAACAGCTTATTTCAACATTCCCCAAAGAACAGAAATGAGAAATTCTTCCACACATATGCCAAAAAAAAAAAAAAAAAAAGGAGGTTTGTGGAAATTTTCAAAATAAATTGGGACCCAGCTTTTCAGATGCTGCATGCAACAACCATCACTTCCTGCTGCAAGCAGCTCCACAGTTCCTCAGGTGAGAAAGTAAATGAACAAGAAGGCTGCAGGATAAAGAAGATACAGCTTAAAAACCAGCTTATTCAAGGCAACTACTGCTATACAACATCCGGGAAGAAGGTTAATTCAACCACAAGGCCTTGCACAAAGAGGAACAACCACCTCATAAATTACTATCTCAGCAGTTTTTAGAATAAAAAAGGCAGAGATTATGCAGTTCAGCAGCATCTTCCATAGTGATGCTCTGGATGCTACTGGAGCTGACAGACCGACATTTAAAAAAATAAAATAAATCCCTTATCTTCAGCTATTCCAAGCTGAGAAGTGTTCCTGCTCTGGTGAGAATGGTAAACATTTCCTTGCCTCCCTACCCCACAGGTCAGCAGAGTGTCAGTAGCCACAATGACAGGCTGTCCGACACTACAAATTAATAGCCACACATTTTCTCTGACCTCCATCCCCCAGGTAAAGATTTACTTCATGTTGTTCCAATCTGGTATGAAAATGCCCAGGACCAATGAACTCCACTCCAAAACACTTCTATTTCACAGCAGCTTTCTTAAACCATTTTACAATCTGGCACAGATATATTCAGATAATGGGTTAAGTGCACCTTTTGCCCTAAAGTTGGAGCTAAAATCCTGTTGCACGCAGGATTTGCTACCTGGTGTAATAAGGAAACTAAACACAGCTGACCCTCAAGTAAGTTATTTTCAACCTTAACACCATTATTGCTTAAATAAAAAGATACTTAAGTCGTAGCCTTTTCTAATCCTTCAGTTATGGTGAGCACCCAGCCACTCGGTGAAAACGCACTTCACTACACGTTCAAGTTTTCATTAACTCCATGGGAAAGTCCCAAGACACTGGGATATTTTTTTTCTGACTCCTGATTAAAACAGCAGGAGTCCACACGAATTCCCTTTTTTTTTTTTATTTTTTTCCCCCCCCCTTCCTCCCCCCAAAGAGCTTCACAGGCAACATCCCCTCCTCAAAATCTGTGAGGAAACAAGAAGCAAACCGAGAACACTTTGCCAGCTGAAAGGCGCTGAGAGCTCGCGCAGGGCGGGATGCGCTTCCAGCTGCCAGCCTAAAGGGACGGCCGGGGGAGATTAAACACAGAAATGCTTTTCATAAGGCAGGAGGCTTTGAAGAGGACAGTTCAGCTACTTCATTTCGT